>NC_136067.1:1063049766-1064412618 GCF_964261635.1 Lissotriton helveticus | reverse complement strand
CTCTGTGACCAGTGAGGGGTGTCTACTCAGAGGCCCATGACTTGTGCTGCCGGAAAGTCTCACACAGAAAGCTCCGCTCCTAGCTCATGGAACACACCAAGGCGTATGAAATCCCAAAACCGGCTCAGGATCAAAGTCTAGTTCCCGGGTTTAGATCAGAAAGTAGAAGCCATCGTGCGGAGCTGCCCAGTCTGCCTCGCCACGAGTCCGCCAGACCGCCTGGCAACAGTCATCAAAGAAACAGGCCAAGGGTTCTATGGCAAAGAGTAAGCGTGGCTTTCGGCAGCCTTCCCAGAGGACAACACATGGTGGTCGCAGTAGATGATTATTCACGCTACCCGGAAGTTGAACTGATGGCAACAACGTCTGCCGCCTAAGTCATCCTGAAGCTGGAGAAGCTCATGGCCACCCTCGACCTGTTTGGAGAAATCCGCACGGATAATGAACACCCATTCAACAGCTCCGAGCTGACAGACTATCTGGCCTTCCACAAGATCAAACACCGCCATATAACCCCTCAATGGCCGCAAGCCAACGGGGAGGGGGAGCTCCTAATGAGAACCCTCACAAATGTGATCCAGATTGCAGTGGCTGAAAGTTTCAACACCGAACACGCCTTGTACCAGTTCCTATGGAAGTACAGACTCACGCCTCACTCACGCCACCTCACTTTTTCTTAATGGCACTAGGCGATTGGTCTCAGTATAGAGTGTGAGAGTTTCACGAAGGTACTAGGGTGCTAAGTTTTAACCTTGTATGTTTTCACAGAACCAATTCCCTTCCCCCCGGCGATTTACCGACACCAAGGCACATTCTTTGCCACGTGCAGGTAAAAGTTTATTTCATGGTGTGGAGCCGTTGAAAAAAGTTTTGTCACGCAATCATGCTAAGTAACCCTGACACCCACTCTGTATATTGTTACAGACTTATTGTTCCCAGTCCCCGTCCTGAAGAGAACCGTCAACCATCCGGTTCGAAACGCGTCGACATTCCCACCCTGTGGTCACTTAAAAGGGTGCACCTAGGAAGAGAACATATGTACCATCAGGGACCCTAGTGGTGCAACCCAATACAATTATTAAACCACAGTGTTGTCAGGCAGGCAGGCGTATCATTCCATCTGTCTCCGCTTGTCCCTTGGTTTCAAGTCCCCATGGACTGGGTATACCCTTGTGTTTTGTAAAAATTGTTTCATTGTATATAAATGCAATTTATGTTTGAGTATTGAATAACGTTATCGTTTCTTTGGTGTGTCATTTTTCAATTGCCTTTATTTAATTGTGTTTCTTTCACCTTGCAAATAATGTACATTGGTATGTGTGTATAAATGTAAATATTGTATTCTTGTATTCACTGACGTGAGAGTCTTTGGTTTGCCCATGTGTTTTGAAAAATTTGAAAAAAACAGACAAAAATGAAATAAATTGGTTTTGGTACAGAAGACCGTGGTTACGTAGTACATATTGACTGCGTGACTGATACTCACGATATCAATTTTTCCTTTCCAGCCATTCTGTTCTGTTTACTTTATTGTTGAGGTCCGGGCTGGATAGATGTAGGATCCAAAACCTTTGTTGTTGCACAGTTTGGTTGAGCGGGCGTTGGCTCGCAAGGTTTCCTTTATTTTTCGACATAAAAGTGTAGTCGATTTTTTCATTGATTGTAGCAAGGGAAGCTCTTGCTTCCCGCTTAAAAAACCCAACATGGCTGAACAGGACACGTTATCGTTCAGTGAGGACCATATCAAAAAACTAATGTCAGACTCCACACTTTTTTCATCCGTCAAACTCAGCAGCACAGCCAAACAGCTCAATTATGCCGATAAATTAACCAGACTTCGGAAAAAACATGTTCGAACGGAACTACATGGCCACTTTCTCCTTGCAAACTTGAGAGCAGGTACTATTCCATGGGGCCTCCAGATTAAAAACGTCCCTGTCATCTTTACCGACGATCCGGTCTATCGCAAAGGCTTCAGCTTTATCAGCACCAAATGCAGTAGGGACCTAATGGTACACACAGTCGAGACTGCCCAGCGAATACTCAAAAAAGAAGAAGAGGAAATTGAGGAACAACTCAAAGCCATTAGAGACAACCATACGGAAATTGAGGCAAAAGCTCTTCTTGAGAAAATTGAAAAGGAACTGGTCACGTTTAGAGACAACACCATCAACTTTAAGACAACAAAGTTCGAAAAAGATCAGAAGAACTTCAACATTGACAATGTGTATCCCTACCTAAAAGACGAATTCTACAGTAGATCGGATTCAATCAGGTATTTGAACTCCAACCAGGGGAGATCAAAGAGAAGATTCACCACCTTCTCGGAAACATCTTCCTCTGAATCGATGGAGGACTCCGATGCAGGCGAGGGTCCGTCGAACAGAAACCAGCAGAACAGGAACACCCCCAAGAGGCCTTTTTTAGGCCAGGGCCAACAGCCAAAGAGGACAAGATTCAAGCCCCAATGGGAGATGACCACGCGCAAGAAGCATTACAACTCATAAAACCGTCGTCCATCATCAACATCTCTGAAAAAACTTTGTCAAAAGCCGAACAAGAGGTCCTTGAAATGGGCCTTTCCTTTGTCCCTGGTGTCGCCATGGATTTTACCAAGATAAAATTGGAAGTGATGGAATTCTTTCGGAAGATCCGACTGCGTTGGTTTTTCAAGGATACAAATGAACAAGCCAACATGGAAGCGTCAGGCCTGAGGAACAAATCCTCCTTCTGTCCAGCCAATCATAATGTTTCAAAAAACATTCTAGCGTTTGAACGTTCAGTCATGTCATCACTCAACGTATTAGAGAATCAACGCCCGTTTGTTCCAAGAAATATTACTAAAAAACACAGAGAGGCCATTCTAGAACTCAGGACGCAGAAGGAAGCGGTTATCAGACAAGCGGACAAAGGGGGAGCGGTGGTCCTTTGGTCCAAGGAACTATATCGGACAGAGGGACGCAATCATGTGTACAATCAGGAGTGGTACCGCAAGATCAGTCATGACCCAACCCCTCAGATTCAGGACCAAATAAAAGGATTTGTAAATGCAGCCAAGGACGCAGGAATTCTGGGACCAAAGGAATCACAATATTTGATCAAACAACACCCACGGACTCCACATCTGTATTTCCTTCCCAAGGTGCATAAAGACCCCAAAGTACCACCGGGCCGCCCAATAGTCTCTGGGTGCGATTCTGTCCTTGAGCCCATCTCCAAATTCGTAGATGTATTCTTGAAACCGCTGGTGGTGCAAGTGCCATCCTACCTGAGGGATACAATGGACTTTATCAACAAGGTCGAGGGTGTACCATTTGATCCTTCTTGTCAGTTACTAGCTACCATGGATGTGTCCTCGCTATACACCCAAATACCCCAACAAGACGGCTTGGATGTCATGGAACTCTATCTGGAGGGCCGCCCCCGCCCACACAGGGTGCCTACAGAACTGATAATCTCTCTGGCTACGGTGGCTCTCAAAAAAAACTTCTTCACCTTTGAGGACGAAATGTTTTTACAAATTAAAGGCTCGGCTATGGGCTGTCCCTTCGCCCCCGAAATGGCCATATTGTTTATGGGCCAGTTCGAAGAAAAGTTTGTTCTCAACAACAACCCCTACAGAGATTCCATCGGACAATGGCTCCGATTCATAGATGATGTCTGGTGTGTGTGGAATGGCACATCTAAACAACTGGAAGAATTTCATGTGTGGCTGAACAACAGGACCCCGGACATTAAATTCAGCTTGAGCTACCATGAAAAAACCATCCCTTTTCTGGATGTCGAAGTCTCAGTGAAAGAAAATGCATTGTCATGCTCTTTGTATCAGAAGAAGACGGATAAGAACAATGCTCTTCATTACAAGAGCTACCATCCGCGCAGCCTAAGGGATAATCTCCCTTACGGCCAATATCTCCGCGTGCGACGTAATTGCACTACCATTGAGCAATTCGAATTGCATGGACAAGCACTTACTTCTAAATTACAGGAACGTGGCTACCCCCAGAAGCTCCTCAAACACTCTATGAAGAGAGCGAGATGGACACCCAGGGAACACCTTCTTGAAAAAAGATCTAAACCCGCGACGGACAGGATGGTGTGCGTCTCTACCTTTGGCCCACACACTAACCAGCTGCAAAAAATCATCAGACGCAGTTGGCATTTGGTCAAGGAAATCCTCCCGGACATAGGTGCCCCCCTTTTCGCTCTGAAAAAGAACAGAAGCATTGGGCAGATGATAACATCGACGAGACCGCAACCCAAAAAGGACCACCAGAATACCATCTTTGGAGCAAATCCTGTCACGGGGCATCGCAAGTGCGGGACCTGTTCCGTCTGCGAACTCACCATGGAAGGGTCACTATTCACAGATGGGAAGAAATTCTGGCGCCACAAGGAACACACGAACTGTAAAACCAAGTACGCTGTGTACGCCATCCAATGCCCATGCAACAAGCTGTATATCGGCAAAACCACCCAAGAGGTCCGCCAGCGTATTATCCAGCATCGTTCAAGAATCAATAACAAAATCTTGACAGCTCCACTTGTTTCACACTTTTTGCAAAAAAATCATTCCAGTCAAGACATCAGATGGACAGTCCTGGCAGTTATCAGGGGGGGCAGTGGAGACCCTGATCTACGTTTGTCCCAGAAAGAAGCATACCTCATTCTTAAGTTTGACACGTGCAATAGTGGCCTGAACGAAATGTCTGAAATTTCCAGTCTGTGATCTAATTTCGAATTTCTCGGCTGAGCCCGGCTGTGCTGCTGTGGTTGTAAATTCGGTTGCTCATTCATTTTTTACACTGTTCTGCACCTGGTGTACCCTCACGTTGTTGCACTCCCTCGGCATTCTGTCTACCCTTTGGCATGATCTGAGTCTTGCAAGCTCATTACTCCCTGTCGATTCAGTGCACGACCTTATGCAAACCTGTGTGAAAATACCGAAGCGCTGGCACGATCATATACTGAATTCACGTTGTGAATGCAGTGCCCAATAAGAGATTACATCTTTTCAATAAAATGCCCAGAACTACATGGACCATGATCCTTCACGCTTGCCGCCGCCTAGCCACTCCCACAAACCACCTGGTCCAGTAGTTTTCAAATAACCTACACAACGCTCCGACACACCGACACTGTGCGCGTTCCAGCTTGAGATACCCGGAGAGATTGAATCCCACAGACCAAGTGAGTGGATTGCAGGCCCCCTGCTAAACGCGTTTTATGCCGTATTTCTTTGACCGCCAGTCTCACGGGCAACCGAGGCTTAATCACCTCTGCTTCTTTGTAACGCAGGTCGCGGCTGAATTATTTACCAGCCCTGAAGTGACTTCTGGCCGCTAACGCTACATGCTTCAAAAGCCACCTACTCAGGTAGGAATTGTCACTCGGCACCATAATTCTAATATCGTGTGTCACATTGAGGCAGTGGTTTAAATTACGCGCACCGATTTTTGTGTGTTTATTCCAGCTGGCAAAACGAAACATATTCAATATGTAAACAGTCCCGCCCACGTGTGTGTACCGCGCGGCGGACAATCGATTGTTTAAGAATCCGACTCGGCTAACCACAGGTACGAGTTTGTTTTCTTAATGGCACTAGGCGATTGGTCTCAGTATAGAGTGTGAGAGTTTCACGAAGGTACTAGGGTGCTAAGTTTTAACCTTGTATGTTTTCACAGAACCAATTCCCTTCCCCCCGGCGATTTACCGACACCAAGGCACATTCTTTGCCACGTGCAGGTAAAAGTTTATTTCATGGTGTGGAGCCGTTGAAAAAAGTTTTGTCACGCAATCATGCTAAGTAACCCTGACACCCACTCTGTATATTGTTACAGACTTATTGTTCCCGGTCCCCGTCCTGAAGAGAACCGTCAACCATCCGGTTCGAAACGCGTCGACATTCCCACCCTGTGGTCACTTAAAAGGGTGCACCTAGGAAGAGAACATATGTACCATCAGGGACCCTAGTGGTGCAACCCAATACAATTATTAAACCACAGTGTTGTCAGGCAGGCAGGCGTATCATTCCATCTGTCTCCGCTTGTCCCTTGGTTTCAAGTCCCCATGGACTGGGTATACCCTTGTGTTTTGTAAAAATTGTTTCATTGTATATAAATGCAATTTATGTTTGAGTATTGAATAACGTTATCGTTTCTTTGGTGTGTCATTTTTCAATTGCCTTTATTTAATTGTGTTTCTTTCACCTTGCAAATAATGTACATTGGTATGTGTGTATAAATGTAAATATTGTATTCTTGTATTCACTGACGTGAGAGTCTTTGGTTTGCCCATGTGTTTTGAAAAATTTGAAAAAAACAGACAAAAATGAAATAAATTGGTTTTGGTACAGAAGACCGTGGTTACGTAGTACATATTGACTGCGTGACTGATACTCACGATATCAATTTTTCCTTTCCAGCCATTCTGTTCTGTTTACTTTATTGTTGAGGTCCGGGCTGGATAGATGTAGGATCCAAAACCTTTGTTGTTGCACACTTTTAGAAAGTCGACATTTTCTTGCCGTAACCATTTGGTGCCTGCAGTCTAATCTCGGGTCACATGACTAGATGTAGCTGGCAGTTGGTCTTTGTGTATTGCTCCCAGACAGTAAGACAAAGGGAAGCTTGGTGTTGGCAGGATGGGCCAATCTGAGTTAACGAGGGGGAGGAGCTATCACCTACCACACTTGCACATCACAAAGGCTCTGTCTGAGCACTCTTACAAAGGGTTTGGCACTGGTCTTTTATGCCCCCCCCCGACAAGGTGGGGCCAGGGCCCGGGAGGAAGGGGATGCCTGACACCTTAGGAGGGGGTGTAAACCTCTAGAATCTTCCTCCTCTTCAAAGTGGGTACCATGTAAAAATATTGGAGCCTTAGACCCAACTCTTCAGTACTCTTCTGGACCTGTGGACTCTGTCAGGAAGAAGGAGTGCTTTGCTGATAAAAGGCTGACACACTGCTGGACTGCCGTTCTGAAGGACTGGTGCCCTGCTGTACTGCCTATCTGACTTGCGCCCCTCTTGCCTGGGTGAGAAGGGCTAGACCTGCATCTCTAACACTAGGGCCCCAAATTGACTGCAAGGGCTAGTTGGCTTGCCTCCTGATCTGAGGCCTCACAGACATAGCCTTAGGGACAACTGTGGATTTAGCCGAACCAATGCATCACTTCTTCTGCTCTGTGCAATCCATAGCAGAACCAACGCATCACCTCTCCTGCATGGACTTTTCTGTCAAAAGCATTTCACGTCACCTTTGCAGCCCACAGCCTCATCGGAACTGCTGCTGAGCAACGCATCCCCAACTCAGGACAAGCATTGCAAGCATCTCATCCACAGCTGCCTCAGCAACAAAACAGGACTCCACATCGTAAACACCACAGCTTGTTTGGAACCATCCAGTGTAAGACACATCCAAGGATGCAGGATTTGGCATCAGAGTTTCACAGGTCCTCTTAACCGAAGCTGCATGAGGTATATCCAAGCAAACCCTCGCATTGCCCTAGCTGCGCTCGCATCCTCAATGCCAGACTCTGCAACTCTTCGCAACCAGGCTTAAGGTACTCTTGTTCAGCGGGCCTAAGTGGGTCCCTGTGGCCTGCCCATACTCCATACCACAGCCTGAACTTGCAATTTTGGCCAGGTCTAGCATGACCAGATATCCATAGTTGGCACTTTGTGTTTTTGGCACTATTTTCAATGAAATCTTTAAATTTGCATATCTCTTGTTCTACTGATTGGATTTTTGTCGTTTTGGTCTTTATTTATTTATAACATTTTGCTCTATTTCTCAAATTGGTATAGGAGTTTTCTTGGGTTGTGCTATTCCTTTATTACTGTTTGAAGTGCTGCATAGATACTTTACACATTGCCTCTAACTTAAGCCTGTCTGCTCTGTAAAAATCTATCAGAGGGTTGAGCATAGGTTAATTTGGGGTTTGGGTTACTTGTGCCTCACCCTGACAAACATTGGGCCCGATTCACAGAATGAACTTAAGACTAAATCCTAAACTTACTACTATTTGGTATTCACACAATGCACTTACTACTTTCGGGATTCACAGAATAAACTTACTACTTTCGGTATTCACAGAATAGATTTAAGACTACTAACTCTAAGTCCGAACTCGGCCCGGAACTTCCGGCTTGGGGGCGGAGCTTGCGGCTTGGAGGTGGGGATTTTAGCCATGCTGAAATCTCCACCTCTGGGCCGCAAGCTCCGACTCCGGGCTGGAAGCTCTGCCTCCGGGCTGCAAGCTCCGCCCCCAAGCCGGAAGCTCCGCCTCCGGGCCGGAATTTACGGCCCGAGTTCGGACTTAGAGTTAGTAGTCTTAAATCTATTCTGTGAATACCGAATGTAGTAAGTTTATTCTGTGAATCCCGAAAGTAGTAAGTTCACTCTGTGAATCCCGAAAGTAGTAAGTGCATTCTGTGAATACTAAATAGTAGTAAGTTTAGGATTTAGTCTTAAATTCATTCTGTGAATCGGGCCCATTGTGTTTACTGCTTGGGTAGGGGTGTTCACCTCTCAACCAGTAGCCCAATTTCTCAACGAGTTATTCCAATACCTCTATTATGATTAATAACCAGATTTCACGCTTACTTTTGGGTGTGATTACTACCGGTGGAGATTACGGCAATATTACAAAAGATAAAGATGCCTAATAGTCTAAGGCAGGGAGGGATCCATTTTGGATCCTCTCTTACTTGAAATGTTTATCTCTGATGCACCCAATGCCCCAGCATGGGCAAGATGCTTCCCAACTGACAGCACAGGGAGATGATTCAAAGTTTCATGCTGATGACACAATTCTGTTTGACCTTACCCCTATTGGCCTTCAAGATGCTTTAGATACATTTTGTCAATATTGCAAATTAAGTTATCTAAACATTAATATAGAAAACACCTAAGTAACTGTGTTCAGGAAAAAGCAAGTAAAATCCACAGTTGTTTGCATGGAGTTTGGATAGATCCCGTTTAGAAACAGTATTACGATGTTACTTAGAAGTAATCTTGGCTTTTATACATCATGTTAATGTGGCTATAGGTCACACCATAGGGTAGCAGGGAAGCTAAAGAAAGTAGACACATGTATCGGGAATAAATAAACGAAGAGAAAAATGTGAAGGAGACATGTGAGCTCCAATTAGTTAGCCTGCTACTCTTTGGGAATAAAGTGTTAGTTTAGAAAGAGCTGCACAAAATACAATAAGGAGAAATGTCGTTCTGGAAGAACTGGTTGAGATTAGCTCAAACCACACCCGGATTTGCTCTCCAGTTAGACACAAAATGTATTTAAATACTGTTGGAAATGGCCCTTTTTGCAGGGTTATCCCCAAACTTTTTGCTTCTTCCTACTATTGTTTTCTGACCTGCTGTTGTTGGTTTTAGGACTCTGGGCATTTTACCACTGCTGATCAGTGTTAAAGTGCATATGCTCTCTGTGTAAATTGTGTTATGGATTGGTGTTTCCATGATTGGATATTTGATGTACTTTTTAGTCCCTTTAAAGTGCACTGAGTGTGCCAGGGCCTGTAAATCATGCTACTAGTGGGCCTGCAGCACTGATAGTGCCACCCACTTGGGTAGCCTTAAAAAGGTAAATCAGACCTGCCATAGCAGAGTGTGGGCAGTTGGTAACTGCCATGTTGACTTGGCCAGTGCACACACTTGTTAGTCCCTAACCTTCCATTTTCTTACATGTCAGGCACCCCTAAGGTAGGCCCTAGGTACCCCTGTGGGCAGGGTGCAGTGTATGTGAAAGGTAGGACATGCCCTGGTGTGTGTGGCGTGTCCTGATAGTTAATAACAGCCAATTTCGTTTTTCACTATTGCAAGGCTACCTGTTCCCCATAGGACAGAATGGGAAGTTTGTTTATAACGATGCATCTTTTAGTAAAGGTGATTTTTACATTCTGTGTTTCAAAATACCACTTTTAGAAAGTAGGTATTCTCTTGCTCAGTCATCCCAGGTGCCTCTGCTGGAATGTGGATTGCCTATCTGGGTTTTGGATGACAGATGGCTTGGAAGCAGGGCTGGCTCCCGATGGTCTAGGTAGGTCAGGAAAGGGCTGAATAGACCTGGGCTGCGATGGGGGAAGAGGGAGGAGATTTCCTTGCACCTCAAAGGGCCTGGTCTGCCTCTGACAATGCTGTCTCCACCCCCTGCCATGAAATCACACCAGAGAAGGCAGAACTGGTTCTGCTGGGCACAGACACCCTCTGCCTAGAGGATCAAAGGATTTTTTGGTACAAATACTGGGACCCAGACCCCTGTACTTTAGAACTCTTTTGGATCAAGAAGAGTGACAAGAAGAAGGACTGGAAAAGCTGTGAAGAAAACCTACCACTTTGCTGTGTTGGCCTGCAGTGGCTGCTTCTGTCTTGAGCAGTGAAAGGACTGGACTGAACTTTCTGCAATCTGCTTTGTGAGTCTCTCCAAGGGCTTGAGGTAGAGCTTGCCCCCTGTTCAAGAAGTCTCAGGAACAACAAACACTTCAAGCTCTTCTGCCCGCAGCACGGGGGACTGTGTATTTTGCACTGTAACAGAGGAAAAGCAAATTGATGGCGTCTACAATGCCGCTGCCGACTCCGTGTCCTGACTGCATCACAGAGAGCACCACCGCACTGCGACTCTGGTCTCACCGATGACACCTGCTGATGCCCCCACTGAGCCGCTGCTCGCACCGCGACCTGTGGGCACCGCCTCGCTTCAGGAAGACGCATTGGCACCACAGAGGGCACCGCTGCAATGCTACACCACGAAATGGTCTCACCGACGACATCTTCTGATGCCGCCACCGAGCCGTTGCTCACACCGCGACCAATGGGCACTGCACTCTGCACCACCTCGCTTCATGACGACGCCTTGGTATCCCCGACGCCGCCGCTCCATGCCGAAATCAACGCCGCTGCTTGCACCGTGGCTCGAGGGCACCGCTCATAAAGTTACACGACGCACCGGCCTCATCCCACACCACAGCCTTGGCCTACCGACGTCAGTGCCATCGACTCCAGTTCGTCAGGCGACGATAGCGCTTCAACGACGACGACGACGACGACGCTGCTTGCACCGTGACCTGCTAGCACTGTGACGAGCACCGCCTTCATCTCGCACCCTGACCCTGGTCTCACCAACGATGCCATCTGACGCTGACACTGAGCCACTGCTCGCACCGTGACCTGAGAGCACCGCACGCGGCACCGGTGGACTTTGCATCGCAGCACCCAACGCCGGCCGACGCCAGTGCTCCTAACTCCAACAGAGAGGAGTCCGACCTGCAACGTGTGTGACTTTGAGGGCCACGACTCCTTCACTGACCTCCGGAACTAACGCCTGTGGACGCCGTTTCAGAAGCTCTACGAGAGGTCGCTGACGCCCTACATTTCTAAAAGGTACTGTTTGCGGGTCTTCCTGACACTGTAGCTGGCCTGTGATGACGCGGTCAGCCAGAACTGTTTGGATTTGATTGCTCATGATGCCGTGATAGCCCCGGACGGAGCTATCGACATCAAGGAACTGTTTTTAAAGCGTATTTTGACAAATGTGGATTTTTAAGTACTGTATGGTGGATTTTTACCGTTTGTGGTCTTGTCTTAAGCAGATAAAAATATTGGATATTTTTCTAAACTGGTGTGGTGTCCTTTTGTAGTGCTTACGCTGTATTACTGTTGGTTATGTGCAAATGCTTTACACACTGCCTCTAAGAAAAGCCTGACTGCTCGTGCCAAGCTACAAAGGGGGTGAGCAGTGGTTATTTTAGGAGTGTAACTCCCTTATCCTGACTAGAGTGGTGGTTTCTGCCTTGCTTGACACATGCCCTAGCCTGCCTAAAATCCAATTTCTAACAAATACTTTTCATGAATATTAACATACTGGCACAGAATTTATGTAGCAGGTAAAGACACTGTGTGGTTTATCACCCAAAAATATGTGGTCACTCGATAAAATGTCTTGGTATTCAACTTGAAATGTACATTTTGAAGCTGATTCTGGAAGAAGGTTCAGCTGGTCTAAGTCATCTTACCGGGAAGAGCAAACTAAAGCACAAAACTAATCAGAGCTTTGAAGGAGACTGACTTGAAAGCAGATGTCTACAATATATCCATCTAATCATGGCAAAGTGTCAAGACAAGGTCAGCAATACTTGGAGCCTGATTTAGACAATGGCCGTTTTTACTCTCTCCATCAGGATGGTGGAAGACATTACAACCACCACCCTGATACAATGAAGACCACCATATTTAAAGGTCATAGCTGGCCTAACGGTGATGTCTGCACCGCCAGAGGAACCCGAAAGTACCAAAAGTCTAGTGGACTGTGTCTGTTTTGACGCCCCCCCCATCAAATGTTTTGGAATTCAAAAACAAACTTCCAAAGAGGAAGTTTGTTTTTGAAAAACAAATAACTAATAACCCCCACATCTAGAGTGATTTTTCTTGGATTTTTTTTTGGGGGGGGTGGAATATTTTTAATTTTCTGATCAACACTGCAAAGATTTTACCTGGCTCTGATTGACAGGTCAAAAGAACAACAGAAGGTCAGCCCCAAAAGGGCAGGCAATATAATACCCTTACTCCGAAGACCAGCTCTCCGGCATGCCATTTGAGTAAACTTTCTATAGACAGAGGGAAAGAGAGCACCACAAATGGAAAGGTAACGTCCGCCCAACTCTAGATCGGTGGGGACTTCAGCAGACAAGGCAGTCCACCAAACCCTAAATAGGACATTGATAATTATTTAATCCCAAGAAATCAGGAGATTAATGATGAAAAAAAGCTGCCATTAAATGAAATAAAGAGTACAAAGAAGAAATGTCATAGGGGCATATTATCAAGGGATTTATCTCCCTTTTTTTGGCTTTAAAAGCCAAGATAGCTGAGATAAAATTAGCTCCCTATCAGCAACAGGGTGCTAAAACGCAAATTCACATGTTAGCACCCTTTTTCTCTACGCTTCCCCAAAGGGGGCGTTCCAGAGAAAAATAATAGGAGAAATGTTGTTAAGCAACATTTCTCCTATTATCAAGGATTTCGCTAACCCTGTTAGTGATAAAAAAAAGCAGCGCTAACCACGGTTAGCACTGCTTTTTTTACACCTGGTATTTTCCTGACTTAGCCATGATATCCTATGGAAGGTGGATTTCATGGCTAAGTTTGTGAGCCCCTATCATCAAGCTAACGCCAAACTTCGAGAGATTATCGTTGGTTTTCCAGCGATAATCTCTCATTTGGCAGTTAGCACGAGGATTTTTATCACTTCTGAGATAAACCTTGCTAATAGCAAGTTATCTCTGCGATAATTTCCGGCGATGCTTAGCGTTAAAAAATGTGTTACTAAGCATCGTTAGCGATAAATATCACTAATCGTTGGTAATATGCCCCTAAGTTCTCATAAATATGTATATTATGCCAAGCCATGGTCCAGTCTCTGACTTGTGATTTTATTATGTGATGTTCATAGCAAAATTCGTAGAACATTACTCCCTCAAGATAATTACAGATTGTGAAGAACACCAGAAGTCATATTTTATCTGATGATTAAATGCACACACATATACCTGCCTATGTTGCAAAATATGGATCCAAACAGTGTACATTGATAAAGTGAGTTTTATTTTTCTTTCTGTTTCTCTCATTTAATAATTTTCCGGTGTAGATTTATGCAACTGATCATTTTATGTAATGTGTATCAAGCTTAATTTGGCAAAGGCAGACACAAAATAAACTTTAAACTTATATCTGTGATCTTTTGGTAAGAAGTACAAAGTAACAACAAATATGCTAATGAACTGTTTTAAGAGTGTAAAAATTCAATGCACACCTAACCTAAGAGTAGACCTTGGCAGAGGAGACAACTCTGTAGAACTTTGAGACTCTGCCAGTATTATAATTACACTTCAGCAGAAACAAACATTGAGTGTCTCATTACCGGTTGGGAGCATTCCAAAGCACATGCTCGTTCTGAAAAGAGTCCAATACTGTATATTCTTCATATTTTGATATTTCATACATAAAAATGTACCTAGGTCACACTGGAAACTACTTAGTTAGGGGCGGCAAACTAAGTTTAGAGCTCGCAAATGCACTCCAAAGTAGAACTTGGTCAATTTTTCAGAATGAAAGACAAATAGATACATTAACTTGAACAAAATATGTTTAGGTAAATTCTTATCTGGCATATTCCTCGTGGTTGTCCTGAGAACTCAACTTAGGTAGGCGACCAGCTCAGTATTATAGGAAATTGATCTCTATGCGAAAACATTGTAGCATGGAGTTTGCCGCTGCTTTATTTCCCAATAGATCAGTGCAGAAGGGGATCAAAGTACCTGCAGATAAATCGAGCTTCTCCATCACATTTCTGAGCGCAATCTTCATCACTGGATGTCGTGTAAAAGAACTTCTTCAGACTGAATAGCCACGCCCCTTCTGTTTTCACGTAGTCATCTATTAAGGCGCATGTGACTGTGGCAGAGTACAAACAAAAAGTTACACCTCAAGAGTTACTTTGTCATTCGACCTTCTGCAATGCATTATAAACCTTCATCTAATGCTAAATGAGAAATTAACAAAAACGCATTCCGTAGGGATAACCACCATTCAGAAAATGGCGTCCCACTTCCCCAAGGATCACAGAACACTCTGCCATTTCTTATGAGCTTACACATTTTCTTTGGGAGATGTTTTACAGATGGAGGAAGTGATTTCTTTTGAAATGTATGTAGTACCAGCTTTTTTAAAGTCATGGCTAGACAGTGAAAGCGCTGTGTTCGATACATGTTGTTTCCATTAAGAGGCCCTGGGAAATAACCTTTACAAGGTAACCATTACATCGCACTACACTTACAACACAGGCATTACATCGATACATCCTTTACAACGCATGACTCTACAACGCAGGCATTACAACACATACCATAACAACGCATGGCACTACATCATCGCATGTCACTACAACGCAGGCATTACAACGCATACCATTACAACGCATACCATTGAAGTTAGAATAGTAATTTTTTTAACCCCTACACTATCCAACACTTACCCTACTGTTGCACCCCCTGGAGTTAGAATAGTAATTTTTACCCCTATACTATCCAATACTTACCTTAAATGCAATGTAATGGTATGCGTTGTAAAGGTAGTATGCGATGTTATGGAATGCGTTGTAAAAGTAGTTTTTTAAAATGCGATGTAGTGTCATGCGATGTAATGGAATGCGTTGTAGTGGATGTTGCAATGTAAAAACTGCATTGTAAGTGCATGCGTTGTAAATGTATGCGTTGTAACGTCATACTTTCAGAGGCCCTACAGCCTGCTTATAGCTTACTATTTGTTCGTTTCAGCATCGTTCTCATATCCTCTGCTCCCCTTTGTCATCGCATGCATTCATCATACCTGTTCTTATGTTGGCCCTCCCCTAGAGCAAGGACCAAGTACTTTTGTCCATCCATGCTCTCATGTTTGTAGCTACTTTTTGCTAGTCTTTAAGCACTCCATATGAGTACTCGTATTTTTGCTCTCTCACACCCATGCCTGTTGCGTCTTTTCCTTCTTTTGCCTCTTCCACCCTCCCCATCTCTGTTGATTCTTTTACATCTCACGCCTGGGCCTGTCCATTTCTCCTGTACCTCCCCCTTCCTCCCCGCCCCTGCTCGGGTTTCCCCATCCCTCTTCTATTTGCTCTCATTATTTTTTGCAGTTTTCTATAATGAAAACTCGATCGAACGTATTGCAGCACTTTACATGAGCCCCAGTTACATTACAAAATACCACAATGCCTTTTTTTAAAGGCATGAAGAAATAAGTATTTTTCCCAGAATCACAGGATGTTGAGCCAACGCTGTCCCTGTTTGCTGTAGTTGAATTCTGTCCCACATGGGCAGGTAGTGGCAGTGCTTCTCCATCTTCCACCTCCACCCTAGGTATCCCCCAGTTGAGCTTGGTTGTGGGTGTGTGGACGAGGGTGTTAGTGCATTACCTTATTTCCTCCTAACGTGTCAATGTTTTTTAATAAAAATGTTTTGTATTGGCTTGTTTGTCTCCCTATTTCAAGAGACCAGGTCATGCTGCAGTGTTCTGTGGTAGGGCAGTCGCTTGGTGGTTTGCACTAGGGGCCTCATTTATGAAGCCTTGCGTGAGTTTTGCGCTTCCGATGCGTCACTTTTTGTGACGCATCGGCGGCGTAAAACTTGCCTCCTGATGCGCACTATTTACAAAGTGACGCATCTAAGCAGATGCGTCACTTTGTAAACCCCTGCGCTACATTATACCTGCGTCAGGTATAATGTATGCAAAGGGGGCGTTCACACGCAAAAAGCCTCGTAATAGTGACGCAGTGAAATCTATGAGATTTCACTGCGTCACTTTTAGGACGCTGTTGCGTCAAAATCTTGCGCCTGCCTCACAACAGGCGTAAGACTGACGCAAGCCCTTTCACATGGGGCTTTCCCCATGTGAAAGGACGCATTGCTGGAGTTGCGTCACTTTTGTGACACACCCCAGCAATTGGTGACTTTTGCGCTTACAGATACGTCAGAAATACTGACGTATCTGTAACTCCTTGCGACATGATGCGTCATATTATAGATATGACGCATCAATCATGTCGCAGGGAGAGCGCAGTGAAAAGTGGCGCATCGCTGTTTTCACGCAGCGATGCGTCACTTTTCATAAATAAGGCCCCTATGACTGCAGGCTCATGGCCCTGAGTTTTGTAAGACGCCACAGAAGAGAGCTGCAGTGTGAGCTCACTCACTAGTGAACTGATGAATATGCTTGCAAAGGGAAAATAAATGTTTTTAACTGACCTGGTGCTGGAATGAGACGATGGCTGCTGCCATTGCCCAGATCTGGTACACAGCAAAGTTCATCTCTCTGTTCCCAAACTTGAAATCATGGAAGGGGCAATAATGTTGCCATCAAATTTGGGCCGGCAACACTCTGATCGGGTGAGAAGACAGTCTTGTAGCTAATGTTTTCTAGTCTGGTGTCTTTTTGAAAGTTTCTTTGAGAGAGGAAGGCTAGTCTTTGTGTTCATCCATTCTGCCTCCTCCATCCAGTGCATCATCAAGCAGCATGATTTAAAGCATGTGAAGGTAAATACTTAGGGGCAGATTTACAAGTCCCTTGCGCCACTTTTGCGTCATTTTTAACATGGGAAAAATGACGCAAAAGTGGTGCAAGGGGCTTGTAAATCTGTCCCTTGGATTCCTAAAGCACGTGGGCATTGAAATCTCAATGCAGGGTAAAGTTCAAGTTCAGCTTCTCATGTCAGAACAACATTAGGCAACGTTAGTGCGACCGATTGTGCTCTGAATCGTCGTGTCGGAGTGCTCCCCGCCAAGTGAAGGGAAATACTAGTTCTGTGCCTTTGCTGTGAATTCTGGTAAATTTCCTCCCAATTTTCAAGAGTGGCTGTGGCCATGGCCGCCAAATCTTTTGCTGCCTTCCTCTTCCGGGAAGCCATTAAAAATCGGGGGTTCTGGTTCGATGAGAGCCTTTCCTTCACGATACATATTATGAAGTTGGCAGGATGCTGCTTTGGCCTTCTTAAAACCTTTAGAAAATTCTTTCCACTTTTGCCGCATGCAGCGAGGACAACGGTCACATGTGCTCTAATTCTGTCACGTTTGGATTATGCCAATGCCCTTTTTGCGGGTGTGCCAGTCTACCTGTTAAAAAGACTTCAGGTGGTTCAAAATGCGGCAGCTAGATTGCTACTGGGCACTTCTGCTAGGAGCAGCATTCACCATCAGCTGCGCTCTCTCCATTGGCTCCCCGTGGTGGATAGAGTTAAATTAAAATCTTTGTTCCTGGCGCATCGTGCTCTCCACAGGCTCGGTCCTCGCTATCTGCAGACTTGGTTCTCTTTTTATGTTCCTTCGCGAGCCCTCCGATCCATGTCCCTGCGCCTTGCCCTGGTTCCCCGTTTTAAGTATCAGAGGCTTGGGGCAGCTCCTTGACTGTGAAGGCAGCAGTGGCCTGAAATGCTCTTCCTCTTGTCCTGCGATCTATCCAGGACCCTGTGGGTTTTAAGCAGAAATTAAAGACTCACCTCTTTACCTGTTAGCTTCCTTCTTCCCCCCTCAGGCATCGCACCGGGACACTCAAGAGTATCTTTGCGCGTTATAAATATAGGTAACATAACATAACATAACTTGGAGTCCTGTTGTGTTAAAGGGGGCAATGCTAGGAAAGCTAGAAGGCAAAGAAAGAAATCGAGAGTTATCTGGTTCTCTGAAGGACTCGTTCTCCTGTTAGTCCAGAATTCAGCCATAAAGTGCATTGGTCTTGAGTACCTGTGAAAGGGTATTCTTTGCCATAAACATTTTATATGTGTTTCACAGCTCTGACTTTCACAAGACTGAATCAGATTTCAGAGCAAAGGAGACGCAGGGATGAATAGCGGTTCTCCCAGTTTCTGGGCACCCTATACATCAGGTGCATTTTGCTTTTAAACACTGTGATATAGGACAGCAGCACTGGGTGTACACTCCATAATTTATCCTGTGTACCAGACTGTGCATACGCTGTCCCTTGCAAGACATTATCAGCTTGCAGTGTTGTTTTCTGCCCATGTGCTTCTCCACACCATCCGTGATGACTTGCCATTGTCGCTTCCCCACTCAACCTGAATGCTGTGCTCCCTCTAATCCATTTATTTCCCCCCTCCAAGTTCCTGTTTCTCCATTTGCTTCTCTCCTAATGCCCTACTTATTGCTTCCCATCATCCGCGCCCCCATGTTGCTTATGCCTGTCCCCGTATTGTCCCCCTGCCTTTCTGGTGTTTGCACCATGTTACTTCCTCCAGCCCAACTTGCTTTCCTGACCCGCTCACACAATTTTTTTTAATTTATCAATCCAACTTGGATCGAAAACAAGAAATGCCATCATTTCGTAGAGTGTGAAATTGCTTTTTTTCCTTGTTTTAGCAATGCTTTTTTAGCATTAGGAATGCTGTACAGCATAGTTGAAATCATTAGCAAAGCCAATAGGTCCCAAAGGTGAGACCTATGGGCTTTGGCAATGCTTGTTAAGTATCTACCCACTTTGACTTTCCTCAGTCTGCCCTCGTGGATGTCAAGTTACTTTTCATTGAGAAGATTGTATGCTCTGCCCAAGGTACAATTGTTTAAGTAAAGCCTTCTGAAATGCTCTTATTTCATTGATTCTTGGAAAATCACACCTAGAGTGCAGTTATAGTTAGGAAAATACATTTTAAAATCCTGAAATGTTCCAGTTAGGGTTAGCTCTGGAAATCATAGCTCACACACCTGCCATCATAACATAACTGGCACATCAAATGCCTCACCCTTACGGTTACAGATGACTTCACAAATAACTTAATGATCTGACATGTTACTTTACCATTAATGTTGTGAATGAAACATCTATGGATGGAGTGTGCTAGACCTGGCATCCTTGACATGGTTTCCCCATATCTTTTTGCCTACAGGCCTCCTGTTTTTGCTGACTTAGTTTTTGCTGGTCTTACAACTCTGTGCACTTTACCACTACTAACCAATGCTAATGTGCTTGCGCAATTGGCATATTTAATTTACATGTAAGTCCCTAGTAAAGTGGTACTACATGTTCCCAGGGCCTGTAAATTAAATGCTACTAGTGGGCCTGGAGCACTAGTTGTGCCACCCTCTTAAGTAGCACTCTAAACATGTCTCGGGCCTGTCATTGCAGTCTGTGTGTAAAGTTCTAAACGGCCATTTCAACCTGGAAAGGAAAACTTTGCCTGGCCCAAACCTTCCTTTTTAATACATATAAGTCAGGGGCATGGTTTAATCGCCTGCAAGATGGGCGCTACTCCCTGAAGCTCCGAGAGGTGCCGGACCCAGGAACACTTTCAGAGCTGCAATTCGCCCTGTTTACTAACATGGAATGGAGATTCTAGCATGCGAACAGGGGGCACAGGTATTTTTGTCTTTGGCCCTCTAAAAAGCTACCTCTGATGCAGTTTTCCTCTGCTCCATTTTCTCAGCAAAAGCGGGAGCAGCGGCCACCATTTTCTCTCCTCTGAAGCGCAGTGACGAGCAACTTTCATTTGTGCTATGCGCTACCTGCAAAAATATATCAGGCATGCTTGGAGACTGTTTTTAGGACATTTTAAGTCTTATAAATGCTGTGCCTACTCTTAGACTGGTTTCTTTTTTCTTTTTCCTCAATGACTCCATTCCTCAGCATGGCTGTCAGCAAGCTCCTCCTGCTACATTAGCCGTTTGGCCTCTTTTGCTAATTTTTCGCTTGTGATATATTGTAAGAGTTTATGGATTGCCCCAGTTGTGTTCTCATTTGAGGCTCTCTTCACTGTTTAAAATTTAGATTGCAAGATTTTTGCTAAAGTGTTGGCTTTTAGAACAAATCAAGAGATTCCTGATCTGATTGGTATCAAGCAGTCTGGATTTGTTAAAGGTAGGAACTTAACCGACAATTCTAGAGCCTTTCTAAACATAATACATCTTGCCTCCAAGAGTTCAACTCTTTTAGCAGCTATTACCTTAGACGCAGAAAAGGCCTTCAACCGTATTTATTGGCTTTTTTTGATGTGCGCTCTTAAGTGGCACGGTTTTGGTCCTGCTATTTTGTCATATATTAGCTTGCTTTACTCCTCCCCAAATACTTCTTTTTTTGTTAATGGTTCCCAGTCATCGTACTTTACTTTTCAAAGGGGCACTCGCCAGCGCTGCTCCCTCTCTCCTCTATTGTTTATATATTCCTTTGAACCATTTCTTCATTCTTTTCGATACTCTTCCTTATTTCGCGAGTTTCTGCATAAAACCCTTGAAACTAAGCTCGCCGCATATGCGGATGACATCTTGTTATATGTGTCAGACCCTCTGGTCTCCATACCTGCCTTTAACTATCTTTTGTCTTCCTTTGCCTCTGTATCAGGTTATAAGTTAAACTTTAACAAATTAGATGTCCTTCCCACAAACAAATTCTGCTTAAGGGAGAAGTTTGTGGATGTGAGTTTTAAATGGAATCCTAAACCTATCACTTTCTTGGGAATTAAATATTCCTGCTCCATTGCTAAATGGGTCCAACTTAATTTGGATGATGTCCTACTTAAAGTGAAACTTGTGTCAGAGAAATGGTCACTCTTGTATTTGTCATGGTGGGGTAGGTTGGATACATTCAAGATGATGATGTTACCCGTCATTAAGTTTTTATCAATCCATGCTACCAGTAAAGATTCCATTAACATTCTTCAAATTACTCAACTCTATCTTAAGTAAGATCTTATGGAACAAGCGGAAGGCCCATATTTCCCTGTCTTTGTTATCTTCACCCAACGATAAGGGTGGTGTAAATTTCCCCAATTTCAGACAGTATCACTCTTCTTTTTTGATACATCAACTTTTACCTCATCTCTCCTTTCCCGAGGACACCCCTTCAACGGTTTGGCGCATATTGGAAGATTTCTTAATCCAACCTTTTCCTTTCTAATCATTATATAATGTTCTACACCTTCGCATTATTTGTTTATTCACTGTGTAATTGTTGGAGTGATGTATGATTATTTCTGTAAATAGTGCAGAGTTTTTCTTTAGTTTTTTCTTTTCTTCTCCCCTTCTTTTTTACATATGTATCAAAAATGCTAAGTTAATAAGGTATATTGTTCATATTGACCTTCTACTCCTTTTGTAATTATTTTCTTTGTATCTTAACACATTCATAATATGACTTTTATGCATTTATACTACGTTCTTTTGATACACTGTACCCTGTTTTTTAAATATATTTTAATACAACTATATTAAACTAAAGAAAATACATATAAGTCACTCCTAGGGTAGGGACTGGACAGCCCAGAGGGCAGGGTGCACTGTGTTTACAAATTAGGACATGTACTTTTAAGTTTTACATGCTTGGTAGTGAAAAACTCTCATAATCGGGTGTAGCAGACAGTTAGACTTTGTGTATTCTTCCTAGACAGACACACACATTGGAGAGCTTAGGTGTGGCTGAATGGACCATCTCTGGCAGTATGCGTGGGAGGAGCTAGGTCCTGCATATCTTACAATTGGATAGGATCTGTCCTGCCCTCACAGAAAGGGCTGCATGCCCCATATAGTTAGTCTGAAACCAGGGCCAGGAAGGCAGGGCATCTCTGTACTTCAAAGGCATGCCTCTAGAAAATTCTCCTAACTTCAAAGGTACAACTGTGAATAAATACTGGACCTCATACATCAACTCTTCAATACACTTCTGGGCCAGTGGATATTCTGCCACGAAGAAAAACTGCTGTGCTGTCACAAGGACTGCCACTCTGCTGGACTGCTGTTCTAAAGGAACTGCTCACCTGCTGTGTGGACCTGGTGCCCTCTTGCCTGGGGAAGAAGAACTGGACCTGTAACTTTATCTTGAATACAGGAACCCAAAGTGACTCGAAAGATGAGTCTTCTCACCTCCTGCTCTGAGCCTCAGGGACATAAAAGGCTGCCCAATCAGCTCCTGGACCCAGCTGCAGCAAGTTGCTAACACCCAAGTGGTGCCCATCAGGTCCTGGACTCTTGGTGTGGCTCAGCGAGCATAAATCAATCTTTCGGGCTCTTTCTAAAAGCAAATGGGCACATAAGCACTGAAACCACACCATTCACACTGAAAATCAGTGTGGAGCGCTGCTAGCCGATCTCTTCACACTGCAGCATCAACCACTTGCAGGGGACTGCCAACAGGAAGCTCCAGCCCACCCATCCACGACCACCAGCCTGCTCTTTGCACCACACCGAAAACCTCCTGCAATGCTCTCCTTGAAGCCCTCTCCAATGTGAGAGGGACTCTTGGCACAAAATTTGAGAAAGTAAAACTTCAGCAGGACTAATCTGGGTCCTTGTCCGACCTGGGCTCTATCGCGGTTAGCCCGGACCTTTTATTTTGACCAGGTCCAGCCCAACCAGATAGCCACATCTTGCACTTTGTGCTTTTAGGGCTATTTTTCAGGTTATTCTTTCAAGAGTCATACCTCCGGATCTACTGATTGGGTGTTTGTCATTTTGATCTTGTTTTTTTCATAAAATTCACCTCTATGTTTCTAACTTGGTGTGGGATCTTTTTTGTGTGGTATTTTCACTGTTGTGACATAAGCCTTCTGTGGTGCACAGCGAGGATTGACTGCTCGGCTAGGTCTTTGACTAGGCTCTGAAACCAATTCTCTGCTGCTGGTCCAACTATACAGCACACAGCCTTCAATGTTCACAGAGGAGACTGATAGCAGGGCCCTCAGCACAAACCTCAGAAGCTTATCCATCCCCTATTGCACATTCTCTACATAGATCTGGCTTTTGGATAGGCGCTGAGACCAACCATTTGTGAGCAGCCAGTATGAGCTGCCTTCATTTACGGTGTAAATCTCTACAGTAATTTTTACGAAATTACTTTCACAAAAAGGATTTATGTTTGATTAAGTTAAAGAGATAGCTTGACTGGTAATTTGTGAATACTCATTGGAGAACCCTCAAATCACGTAAAAAAAATGTAGGCACACGATTAGAAGATTAAATTTTTCCTTCCGTCATCCATTGTAGATTCATGGTCCTAGGGACAGATACAAGGATCTATATGATGTGATTGGCAGGCTATCATTCTCCATCACAGTGCGCTGAGTACCATGGTGGGAACATTTAAAATAAATATGGTATAAGGGTTATGGATGAGTGGAACTTGACACCAAGGCTCATGTGGGTAAGCCAAAAAGAAACCCTCTAGGCATTAAAAAAGTTAAATTTTATCCTAGGATTTGTGGATTATGGATCTTCACTGTATCACCAAAACCCTCATTCCTCTTGAGTGTCTCAGGGTTAACAAAACCAGCTCAGGATCCACAGATCCTGATAAAATGTTGTAAAATACTCAATTCCTCAACACGCACTACATGTAGAATTATGCATGCACCAGTCTTAGAGTCTGTTAGCCTTTGCCCTGATAACTTTTGGACTCTATCAACATGTTTTCTAAACATCAGATACTAGATAGTGTTTAGGTACATGTCGCTCTGACTCTCCAGACTTCAGTCTCTCCTTCTAGCGCAGGTCATAGCCCCCAGTTTCTCCCTAGTAACACGTCATTGCCAGCTTGCGCGCACCACTAGGTTAGAGGTCCCGGCTCCTTAGGTAGCCCCCTCCATGTTTCCGCCCCATTTATGACATATTCCGTTACGTTTACATCACATGTCTATGTATACGCCCTGTTCACGCCTCCTGTTACACCTACTTTATGCCTTATCTTTCGCGACTGCTACAGGCCCTGCCCACTGCTACGCCTATTGTACTGAATGCTATGTATTTTGTTTAACTATATATACTTGTGCACTGTTATTAAAAGTTAGCTGTTAGCTGCTGTTGTCCCGATCCTGCCCCCGTGCAGCGCTGCCATCCTATTCCTGTGCAGGTTGTCCTGTTCCTGTCCTTTATGCTGTATTAAACCTGCCAACTCCAGCTACCTCGAATCTTGACTCTTATTTATTGAGCTATCTGTTATTGTATATCCAGTCAAAAATAGAGGTATTATTTATTTATTTAGTTACCACAGGTAGTGAAAAACTCTCATAATCGGGTGTAGCAGACAGTTAGACTTTGTGTATTCCTCCTAGACAGACACACACATTGGAGAGCTTAGGTGTGGCTGAATGGACCATCTCTGGCAGTATGCGTGGGAGGAGCTAGGTCCTGCATATCTTACAATTGGATAGGATCTGTCCTGCCCTCACAGAAAGGGCTGCATGCCCCATATAGTTAGTCTGAAACCAGGGCCAGGAAGGCAGGGCATCTCTGTACTTCAAAGGCATGCCTCTAGAAAATTCTCCTAAATTCAAAGGTACAACTGTGAATAAATACTGGACCTCATACATCAACTCTTCAATACACTTCTGGGCCAGTGGATATTCTGCCACGAAGAAAAACTGCTGTGCTGTCACAAGGACTGCCACTCTGCTGGACTGCTGTGGAAAAGTAAATTTTGCCATGTTCTGTGTCCCTACGTGTTCCCCATGTTATGTTATGTGTGCATGATTAATATGCAATATGTATTCCCCATGATCGATTAAAGACGCAATTACAGTTGTGTCCATCTCTAGTATGCCAGTTTTCAGTTCTCGTTAAAGCTACGAGTACTAGGCCTATGTAAAGTTATGTTGCCACGTTTTACAGTGTGCACGTTAATTCATTGAAAAGTCTCCGTTTCTAGGCCTCAAAAGGGCCCGGACACCAGATTCAGCTCCTGTCTCCTGAACCCTCGCTGAGGAGCGATACAGCCCCCACCTGTATCCCTGACCCTTCACTTACTTCCTGCCTCACAGTGCCCGGCTCGGCCTGGCTCTGCCTGCCAGTCTGCCAAGAGTATGTTATGATTCTAGTTATCAGTCCAGCTCTCCTTCTCTGCATTCCTAAGCTACTGAATCGCATCAACAGTTTCAGTCATCGTCTAGCCTTTACGTCTCCATGTAAGAGAAATACTGTATTAATGGTCAGTTAATATTCCTCAACACGCACTACATGTAGAATTATGCATGCACCAGTCTTAGAGTCTGTTAGCCTTTGCCCTGATAACTTTTGGACTCTATCAACATGTTCTCTAAACATCAGATACTAGATAGTGTTTAGGTACATGTCGCTCTGACTCTCCAGACTTCAGTCTCTCCTTCTAGCGCAGAAGTCATAGCCCCCAGTTTCTCCCTAGTAACACGTCATTGCCAGCTTGCGCGCACCACTAGGTTAGAGGTCCCGGCTCCTTAGGTAGCCCCCTCCATGTTTCCGCCCCATTTATGACATATTCCGTTACGTTTACATCACATGTCTATGTATACGCCCTGTTCACGCCTCCTGTTACACCTACTTTATGCCTTATCTTTCGCGACTGCTACAGGCCCTGCCCACTGCTACGCCTATTGTACTGAATGCTATGTATTTTGTTTAACTATATATACTTGTGCACTGTTATTAAAAGTTAGCTGTTAGCTGCTGTTGTCCCGATCCTGCCCCCGTGCAGCGCTGCCATCCTATTCCCGTGCAGGTTGTCCTGTTCCTGTTCTTTATGCTGTATTAAACCTGCCAACTCCAGCTACCTCGAATCTTGACTCTTATTTATTGAGCTATCTGTTATTGTATATCCAGTCAAAAATAGAGGTATTATTTATTTATTTACCACATAATGGCGCCCGAATAGGTACTTGCCCTTTCCCCACGCGCCGGAGAAGCCACGCAAGCCCCCTGATCCTCTGCAGCCGTGACGGAACCATACCGTGCACGTGCAGATATTTCTGCTTCAAGTATCCCTCAGGCCCACGGAGGAGACGGAGGTTGCGGTCCAGCATCCAGACGAGGCGGTGGAGGAACGCGGCGAGTCCCGACCAGAGCCCAAGCCGAGAGTCCAAGGTCCGAGGTATCCGGAGGCCCACTCGTAACTGAAGTCCGAAGTTCGTAGTCCGTCGTCGTAGCAGTCCAGTCCAGTCCGAGGCCTTCCGTTCTTGCTGCCCGGTGAGTACCGTTGCTGGGGTAGTATCTAGACAGGGTCAATTAATTTGTCTCTGGTCCGTGTGTTTGGGTACGCAAATCCAACACGAAGTATCCACCTAGGTGGATGCGGGTCCTGACGTGTCTCTTTATGAGACCGGTATGTTTCGTACTGTTTCAGCAGTGCATCTAGTAACTCTAGTAAGTTCTAGTCTCGAGAAATTCATGTGTTTCTGTTCTCAAGTATTCCAGGTAATGTTTCTGTTCGAACTGTTGTTTTAAATGTCCTTTCAATGTGTTTTTAATGTCGTGGTATGAGTGATCAGTCTCAAGTCATTATTGTGTTCGTTGTGTATTGTATTGTGTCTAGACTCCAGCCCAGTCATGCCATTGTTTTCCAAGTTACGTCAGTTAAAAACTAGAAAAGGTCTGTTAGAAGAAGCAGTTCCTGTCCCGCCTAGGGACAGTCCAGGTCATTTTATGTATCAAAAGCATGGCATAAGTGCCATATTGTATCTAGATTTGTGGGTGGAGTACACCAAACAGTTAGAAGAAAAGTATAGATGGCCCGTATCGGGTACATGGGATGCCGAGTGCATCATGCGAGTAGAAGAAGCATTATGGAAAAAGAAAGCCAGACAGTCACAGAAAGATGCCATCGAGTTATGGCGTAAAGAATCTCATAAAAGAACCGAAAAAGAAATCAGAAAGTCAGAATTAAGTAGAGAATCCTCAGAAAGAGCCCAAGAAAGGGAACTAATCGAAATAGGTGAACGAGTTAAAACCGAACAGTCAGACAGACAGAGGCATGCCCTTATTAAGGGTATGTATCCTCTTCTTGCCGAGGGCTTGCCAAAAGCAACCCCGGAGGCATCCAGTAATTTCCCGCCACCTTTAGTTCCGACCAAGCTACGTCACAAACCGACCGCAGCTGATATTTTTCTCTCGTCCTATTTGGACGACACAGTCCCAGAATATGCAAATCCTGTTCCACCAGCTCCTGTAAATAATGTAATTCATGGTCCTCCAGTCACCGGGGCACCTGTTGCAGTACCTGTTACGGTACCCCCGGTCCAGCCTGTAGTACAAATTCCCGCCACATCAGTCACTCTGCCAGCACGAAGAGTATCAGTCGACAATTCCAGCTTAGGGGCCGCGGGAGGAGGTCCTCCTGGTACCCCGCCGCCACACAAACGTGTAACGTCAGTCGAGTTACATGAACGTGCGTTACAGCGCACGCCCAAACATCAGTCTGTTGCAGATATCAGACGAGCTCTTACCGAATGCCGTTATGATCCGGTCCCAGGTGATGATAGTATGGTTATATATTCATTACGTGTAAGACGGGTGACCGAGTATTTGGACACCCTACCAAATATGAAAGAAGATCTAGACAGAATATATCGTTTCATTCGTACAGGAACAGACCCAGAAAGTATTGGCGAAGTCATGTTTCTAAGAAAAGCTGAGATTCAGCTCATGCTATTAAAGTTTCTAATTAATTGTTTAATAAGGGAACAAGATTATCCGACTAAAGATCCGACGGAAATGAAAGTCCTGACAAGGTGGAGTGATAATATAGCCGAGGGAAGACATAGGACACTCAGTTGTATAGAGAGTATGTACAAGAAAATTCGTAAGGAAATAATAAGGTTACACGAGAAACGCGAAACAGCACAAGTAAGCGAGAAGGAAAACGACTCTTCTACTGAAGAGGTAGACGACGAGAATACCGCCAGAATAGCGTATGTAGGTAAAGCTAGACTTCCCGACCGACATTCACGTCTAGAACACAAGAAAACTGTTCCTCTTCCAGCACCAGAACAAGGTTCTCTAGAGCAAGTATTTCAAGCTACCGATCACATTCTGAAATCACGAATCGGTTATAGTGAACTTAGTACCATGCATGAACAAGAACTAGCCCGATCAGCAGTCCGATGGATTACTGATTCTACCACTTTTCCAGACGAAATAGTGGCACAAATGTTTCTGAAACTGCCCCCAGCCGAGCAGCGACTGGTGGGTATGTATATGATCCAACACCTCATTACATTGTATGAGGGTCAACATTCTGATCCAGGTCCGTTACATGATATCCTGAACGAGTTACTCCAGTATAAATGGAGAGGTCTAGGTACCGACTTAATTAGTATCATTCTAGAACAGCGCCACAAATATAGAACGTTTCTGAACCCGCATTTTGTTCACGTCTCACCCCCAGAAAGTAAACCCTTTTACATAGACAGACAGCATCCGTTACGAGAAGTACACCCAGTTAGGACAGCGGGTGGTGAAATGCAACGAGTATTTGTTTACACCCCAGTTACAAAGATGGAACTCTTAGAGATGAAAAAGTTAATTCCCTGTCACGACAAAGATCCAGCAGGGTTCCACCGAGAATTAAAAGACATGCTCCGTATGGGAGAATACACGTATCCAGATATAATTAAAATGTTAAAGGTCCTGTTGCCCGCGGGCATATATGAAAAACTCAAGGAGAAAGAATGGGAGGTGGGAGAGAAAAAGATAGATTGGGCAGTTCTAGAAGCTGAAGAAAATACACGTGTACCAGGTACCGGTCTTGGGGACAAATGTAAAGAATTACCAGAGTTATTGATTCAGGTTTTGCCTAGGTTACTAGCCACGAAAAAGGAAGACTGGGATGCAATCTCAGCCTGTAAACAGAAACCAGACGAAGATACTAGTGATTTTTATTCTAGATTTGAGAAATGTTTTAGCATCAACAGTGGTTTGAAGACGAGTAGTGAGTCATACCCTCATCTTTTTGTTACTAAATTAGTCGAGAATTCAAGTCCACAAGTTAAGAATCGAGTTTTGAAAGTCGAAAGTACATGGCAAGCTAGTACCCCGTCACAGATGTTACAGATGCTCCAGTATCACCAGAATAGAATCAGAGAAGAGCAAGAACACGAGAGAAGACGTATGAAAGACACGAAAATGAAAGTACTAGTTGCACAATCTGTTCCACAAGACAGTCAGAAGAGGGGTCCGAATCAAGCCAGTCATCCTGCAGCTCCCGTTAAAGGGACATGCAATTACTGTAAACAGCCAGGTCATTTTATAAACGAGTGTGCAGTTCTGAAACACAATATAGCCACTGGTAAAACTAAAGAAAGACCACGTCCGCCTAGACAAGAACAAGTTTCACAGACTTCTCAGCCACAGAATGCACAACAGACGGTTACAGCACCGCAGCCTATCGCTGCAACACAGCATGTTACACAGCAGATGTACCAGTATGCACAGTCCGAGTATCCAGAGTATCAAGCGTATTCATGAAACAGCCTAGAGAGGGAGGTAGGCTTGCCTCTCATCGAGATTCCTGTAGATCAAGAAGGTCCCTATGTTCACAGTCAAGTATTAGGGAAAGACAGAAAGTTTTTGATTGATACAGGGGCAAGTAGGACGACTATTAGTCATGACGAGGTTCCAGGGGCTCCGCTCTCAGGCTCTAGAAATGTTTCCCTTGGATTTTCAGGAAAGCCAATAGTTAACGAGATTTCCAAACCAGTTACTCTAGAAGTAGGTCCATTGTCCCGAACTACTGATCTATTACTTACGAAGTCATGTCCAGAAAATTTATTAGGCATTAAGACATTGAAAGAATTAGGTGCAGTTATTTGTTGTTCCCCAGAGGGAATACGTTTGTTTTTACGTGACTTCAAGGGTCACTATGTTTTACGAGATTTTGATCCAAGATTGTCTAATGTTCCGCAGCATCTATGGGCGCAAGGTCCAACTGATGTTGGTTTTATGCAAATCACACCCCATCGTGTGACTCTCAAGCAAGGTGTAGTGTTACCACGAATCAGACAGTACAGATTGCCACCTGAGGCTGTAGCAGCCTTATCCAAAATTATTGACGAGCTCATTGCTCAAGGAGTGGTTGTAGAAACTGACTCCAATGTATGTAATTCTCCTATTATTCCAGTCATGAAACGTACTGATCCAAATGCACCTCCAGTATATCGATTAGTGATTGACCTTCGAGAACTTAATAAATGTATCATACCCCAGTATCCAGTAGTCCCAGATATTTCATCCCTATTGACAGCTATTGATTCTGAAGCTGTATTTTTTACAGTAATAGACCTCAAGAACGCATTTTTCAGTGTTCCGATTCATCCAGACAGCCAGTACCTTTTCGGTTTTTGTTTAAATGGAAGGAGCTATAAATTCACACGAGCTCCTCAAGGTTTCACAGAAAGTCCTAGTATTTACAGTCAAGCACTTAAGAGACAACTAGACAATATTCACATGCCAACTGACACTGCCCTGCTCCAATATGTCGATGATCTACTGATCACAGCCCGTTCTGAACGTGACTGCGAGCGAGCGTCACTTACAGTCCTGTATTTCCTAGCCGAGATGGGGCACAAGGTGTCCCCTTCGAAGCTTCAATTCTGTGTCCAGCAAGTGATCTACTTAGGCCACTTACTGTCCAAGAGGGGTAGGCAGTTGACACCTGACCGTATCCAGTTAATAGCGAGTCTTCCACAGCCCAAGACACAGAAGTAGGTACGTGCTTTTATCGGCCTCACTTCTTATTGCAGACAATGGATTCCTCAGTATGCATTTCTAGCCAAACCACTGATACAGTTAACGACACAAGAGGCAGCCGTATCGACTGTCCTCCCTTGGACATCTGAACATACACTTGCTTTTAATGAATTAAAGAAAGCCTTATGTCAAGCTCCTGTTCTAGCAACACCGAACTACAGTAAGCCTTTTACACTTTTTGTCACAGAACGCGAAGGTACAGCATTATCTGTTCTCACACAAGATCAAGCAGGACAATACAAGCCCTGTGCTTATTTTTCGAGCACACTAGATCCAGTAGCCCAGGCTCTGCCTGCGTGCCTCAAGTCAGTTGCAGCCACAGCACTAGCTATTAGACAAAGTGATTCCATAGTATTAGGACATTCCTTGACAGTACAAGTTCCACACTCCGTGGAAGTTCTTTTAAACCGAACACAGACTCAGCACTTGACAATTGCACGTTTGACAGGTTATGAACTGACACTATTCCAGCCACACATAGAAATCAGACGCTGCAACGTTCTAAATCCTGCTACACTGTTACTGTCAGTTACTTCAAATCCTGCCACACATGACTGTGTGGAAGTTGTTAACACTATGACAAAGCCAAGACAAGACCTGACAGATATTCCGTTACCAGATCCTGACCTGACACTTTATGTGGATGGTTCATGTATGAGAACAAGTACAGGAGAACTAGTAGCCGCGTATGCAGTGACTACTGACACTGAAGTTATTGAAACACACCGTATTGACACCCTGTCTGCTCAAGCAGCAGAGCTAGTTGCTCTGACCCAAGCCTGCATACGTGCCAAGAACCTGAAAGTTAATATTTACACAGATTCACGCTACGCATTCGGAGTCGTACACGACTTTGGAGTGCTCTGGCAGGAGAGAGGTTTCATGACTTCTCATGGAACCAAGATTCAGCATGGGTTCCTTATTCAAGCTCTGTTAGATGCAATACATTTACCGACATCTATCGCTATCATGAAATGCAAAGCACATACGAAAGTCACTGACATTATTTCCCAAGGTAATGATCTAGCGGATCGAACAGCCAAGCTTACAGCTCAGACTCCAGACACTCCAGTTAGCAAGACACCGACATCCACTCTAGAACAGACTACTTGTATGACAGTTAAGGACCCTACTCAAGATGTCATAGATATCCAGTTACATGCTACTCCTGAAGAAATTAAGAAATGGTCCGAACAAGGAGGGGTCCAGACAGATCAGGGATGGGTGACGAAGGGAAAAGCCACATGGTTTCTCCCCGACTCTATGGTTCAAGTCATTATTAATACCGCACATAGTCCAGCACACTTAGGAGAAAAAGCCATGATAGACAGTATCCAGAACATTTGGTTTAACAAGCATTTACGAGCTGCAGCCAAGCAGAAAGTCCGTACCTGTATGATATGTTGCCAGTTCAATCCAGGTAAAAGTGTCTCGGTGGAACAAGGTGGGTTCCAACCCCCTGACCACCCTTTTGAAGTCCTTCAGATGGATTATATTCAGATGGAGCGATGTCGAGGTTTTAAGTATGTCCTTGTAGTTGTATGCGCTTTGTCCAGGTGGACAGAGGCATATCCAGTCCCAGATTACACAGCCGCGACCACTGCCAAGCAGCTGGTTCGTGAATTCTTCCCCCGCTATGGACTCCCTAGGGTCGTGTATTCTGATAACGGCCAGCCATTCTCATCCGAACTAATGAAGCACGTTTCCCTTTTACTAGGGTACCAGTGGAAGTTCCATTGTGTACGCCATCCTGAAGCAGCAGGTCTTGTAGAGAGACATAATCAAACCCTGAAAATCCGTATTGCCAAAGTATGCAAAGAGAAAGGTGTAGACTGGCTAGTAGCCCTGCCAGTTGCCCTATTCTATATGCGCATGGTCGCACACTCCAGATCAGGTCTGTCCCCTTATGAGGTCGTATTCGGCCGCCCCCCGAATATGTGGGGTACACCTAGACCCCGAAGTATTACAGATGTTTCCAGTAATATGCTGACAGATTACCTAGCTTCCTTGATGTCTGCCCTACACTCTTGTCGTTCACAGGTTGCCGCTGCATTTCCCGACAATACTGAAGTCAAGCCACACGAGGTCCTTCCCGGCACCCTGGTTTTAATCCGGAATTTCGATCGTTCAAGTCCGCTGGAGCCTCGCTGGAAGGAACCGAAGTTAGTCCTTCTGACCACCCGTACTGCCGTCAAGTTGGAAGGCAGGAAGGGGTGGGTGCACCTGTCGCATGTCAAGAAATTTCACGGACTCCGACTAAAAACTGTTTCCAAGAACATTTCCAAGGATTGTCAAGATTTTAAAGACTGCCAAGATACTATTATCAAGGACTGTCCCGCTATTGACTCTGATTCAAAGGATTCCCTGTTAGAGAAAACTCCACAGCAGGAGTATAAAAGTAAGCTCCGGTCTAGTAAAATAAGTCAGCCAGTTTAATTGTCTAAGTCCCCCTGGGTGAAACGGTTAGACAGGTATCTGACATGTATGAGATAGACCCCCATAGTGAGAGAGTTAGTCAAAGCTCTATCCGATGTATCGTTTTTCTAAGTTTTATATTGTTTTTAACTTTGATGGTTACCTGCACGAGTTATGCCTTTTATTTATGTTTTCCAATTTCTCATGTAAATAAGTTTTCTAATGCTACAGTAGAGCACACGTTTAGTGATCTGCCTCCTCACGAACTATCCTATCGTCTTGCTATGCGCAACAATACCTTTATCCGTATGTTACATTATTCACACCAGACCAGCAATGCCACTAATTGTTGGGTGTGTGGTCGACTCCCCCCTTTCCAGACACCGAAGGGAGTTCTGCCACTGTTTCCTTATCCGTTTTCACATAATGGTTCGTGTGGAGCCTGGTCCACGTTAACGTCATCCTCAACAGATATGTCCCTTCTGAACAGTACATGTTTTCCAGACAAGCAAGGTCTCACCCATAGAACAGGGTTAGATCTAGAAAATGAAGTTTATAATTTGGGTAATTATTCTTCGAATTTCATGGTCCTGAATGTTCAGTCTGATCCTACTCCAGACTTACCTGCTATTTCAGTACTACCAGTCAAAGGCGAATTATGTGTCCGAAATAATGGTTCCGCACATGTAGGACATAGTGATTGTACTACTATTGTCAAGTATAGTGACAGTGGGAAATCTATTTTCAAAGCCTCACGTCATTCTTATTTTGTTTGTGGTCAGACCGCATATGTTCGTCTGCCCCTCGATTGGGATGGAACATGTTACATTGCTTTCCTACTGCCACCAGTTTTCCTAGCCCCATCCGATTATCATAGAAACACACATCTAGTACACATTAGACATAGAAGGGAGATCGAGTCCCCGATTGTCGATCAAACTGAAACTGCTCTAGAACAGTATACAGATTTCAATAAAGGATTCTTCTTTTTTATAGGACCTATCCAGAATAGTAAGTTAATCCGTAGGTTAACAAGAACCCTTGAAGCAGTAGTGAATGAGACTGCCTCTGCCCTAGGTAACTTAACCGAAGAGCAATCTGCTATGAGATTTGTCGTGCTCCAAAATCGTCTCGTTCTTGACGTCATACTGGCCGATAGAGGAGGAGCATGTAGAGTCATCGGATCTAGTTGCTGCATTTTCATTCCTAATAACGCGCCGTCTGTTTATTCAGCTATAACCAGACTTCATAAAATTGCCCATCAGTTACACCAGAATCCAGGCACCTGGACATGGTCCGGTTGGTTTTGGAGTATAATTTCTGCCTGGGGATGGAAAGTATTGTCATTTCTAGGTATTGCAGTAGCGATCATATTCAGTTGCTGCCTCTGTATACAATGTGGCCCTGCGATTTGCGGCATTTGTGCTACCTCTTGTATTCCTAGTCCTAAATCCCGCCCTAAGTCCCGTTCCAAGACAATTCGAGACGAGCAAATGATACTGTATGAAATGATAGATGGTATCATGAATATTGATGTTTCCTGATGGAAACGTAGGGTCAAGGAGGGAATGTGGAAAAGTAAATTTTGCCATGTTCTGTGTCCCTACGTGTTCCCCATGTTATGTTATGTGTGCATGATTAATATGCAATATGTATTCCCCATGATCGATTAAAGACGCAATTACAGTTGTGTCCATCTCTAGTATGCCAGTTTTCAGTTCTCGTTAAAGCTACGAGTACTAGGCCTATGTAAAGTTATGTTGCCACGTTTTACAGTGTGCACGTTAATTCATTGAAAAGTCTCCGTTTCTAGGCCTCAAAAGGGCCCGGACACCAGATTCAGCTCCTGTCTCCTGAACCCTCGCTGAGGAGCGATACAGCCCCCACCTGTATCCCTGACCCTTCACTTACTTCCTGCCTCACAGTGCCCGGCTCGGCCTGGCTCTGCCTGCCAGTCTGCCAAGAGTATGTTATGATTCTAGTTATCAGTCCAGCTCTCCTTCTCTGCATTCCTAAGCTACTGAATCGCATCAACAGTTTCAGTCATCGTCTAGCCTTTACGTCTCCATGTAAGAGAAATACTGTATTAATGGTCAGTTAATATTCCTCAACACGCACTACATGTAGAATTATGCATGCACCAGTCTTAGAGTCTGTTAGCCTTTGCCCTGATAACTTTTGGACTCTATCAACATGTTCTCTAAACATCAGATACTAGATAGTGTTTAGGTACATGTCGCTCTGACTCTCCAGACTTCAGTCTCTCCTTCTAGCGCAGAAGTCATAGCCCCCAGTTTCTCCCTAGTAACACGTCATTGCCAGCTTGCGCGCACCACTAGGTTAGAGGTCCCGGCTCCTTAGGTAGCCCCCTCCATGTTTCCGCCCCATTTATGACATATTCCGTTACGTTTACATCACATGTCTATGTATACGCCCTGTTCACGCCTCCTGTTACACCTACTTTATGCCTTATCTTTCGCGACTGCTACAGGCCCTGCCCACTGCTACGCCTATTGTACTGAATGCTATGTATTTTGTTTAACTATATATACTTGTGCACTGTTATTAAAAGTTAGCTGTTAGCTGCTGTTGTCCCGATCCTGCCCCCGTGCAGCGCTGCCATCCTATTCCCGTGCAGGTTGTCCTGTTCCTGTCCTTTATGCTGTATTAAACCTGCCAACTCCAGCTACCTCGAATCTTGACTCTTATTTATTGAGCTATCTGTTATTGTATATCCAGTCAAAAATAGAGGTATTATTTATTTATTTACCACAGGTAGTGAAAAACTCTCATAATCGGGTGTAGCAGACAGTTAGACTTTGTGTATTCCTCCTAGACAGACACACACATTGGAGAGCTTAGGTGTGGCTGAATGGGCCATCTCTGGCAGTATGCGTGGGAGGAGCTAGGTCCTGCATATCTTACAATTGGATAGGATCTGTCCTGCCCTCACAGAAAGGGCTGCATGCCCCATATAGTTAGTCTGAAACCAGGGCCAGGAAGGCAGGGCATCTCTGTACTTCAAAGGCATGCCTCTAGAAAATTCTCCTAACTTCAAAGGTACAACTGTGAATAAATACTGGACCTCATACATCAACTCTTCAATACACTTCTGGGCCAGTGGATATTCTGCCACGAAGAAAAACTGCTGTGCTGTCACAAGGACTGCCACTCTGCTGGACTGCTGTTCTAAAGGAACTGCTCACCTGCTGTGTGGACCTGGTGCCCTCTTGCCTGGGGAAGAAGAACTGGACCTGTAACTTTATCTTGAATACAGGAACCCAAAGTGACTCGAAAGATGAGTCTTCTCACCTCCTGCTCTGAGCCTCAGGGACATAAAAGGCTGCCCAATCAGCTCCTGGACCCAGCTGCAGCAAGTTGCTAACACCCAAGTGGTGCCCATCAGGTCCTGGACTCTTGGTGTGGCTCAGCGAGCATAAATCAATCTTTCGGGCTCTTTCTAAAAGCAAATGGGCACATAAGCACTGAAACCACACCATTCACACTGAAAATCAGTGTGGAGCGCTGCTAGCCGATCTCTTCACACTGCAGCATCAACCACTTGCAGGGGACTGCCAACAGGAAGCTCCAGCCCACCCATCCACGACCACCAGCCTGCTCTTTGCACCACACCGAAAACCTCCTGCAATGCTCTCCTTGAAGCCCTCTCCAATGTGAGAGGGACTCTTGGCACAAAATTTGAGAAAGTAAAACTTCAGCAGGACTAATCTGGGTCCTTGTCCGACCTGGGCTCTATCGCGGTTAGCCCGGACCTTTTATTTTGACCAGGTCCAGCCCAACCAGATAGCCACATCTTGCACTTTGTGCTTTTAGGGCTATTTTTCAGGTTATTCTTTCAAGAGTCATACCTCCGGATCTACTGATTGGGTGTTTGTCATTTTGATCTTGTTTTTTTCATAAAATTCACCTCTATGTTTCTAACTTGGTGTGGGATCTTTTTTGTGTGGCATTTTCACTGTTGTGACATAAGCCTTCTGTGGTGCACAGCGAGGATTGACTGCTCGGCTAGGTCTTTGACTAGGCTCTGAAACCAATTCTCTGCTGCTGGTCCAACTATACAGCACACAGCCTTCAATGTTCACAGAGGAGACTGATAGCAGGGCCCTCAGCACAAACCTCAGAAGCTTATCCATCCCCTATTGCACATTCTCTACATAGATCTGGCTTTTGGATAGGCGCTGAGACCAACCATTTGTGAGCAGCCAGTATGAGCTGCCTTCATTTACGGTGTAAATCTCTACAGTAATTTTTACGAAATTACTTTCACAAAAAGGATTTATGTTTGATTAAGTTAAAGAGATAGCTTGACTGGTAATTTGTGAATACTCATTGGAGAACCCTCAAATCACGTAAAAAAAATGTAGGCACACGATTAGAAGATTAAATTTTTCCTTCCGTCATCCATTGTAGATTCATGGTCCTAGGGACAGATACAAGGATCTATATGATGTGATTGGCAGGCTATCATTCTCCATCACAGTGCGCTGAGTACCATGGTGGGAACATTTAAAATAAATATGGTATAAGGGTTATGGATGAGTGGAACTTGACACCAAGGCTCATGTGGGTAAGCCAAAAAGAAACCCTCTAGGCATTAAAAAAGTTAAATTTTATCCTAGGATTTGTGGATTATGGATCTTCACTGTATCACCAAAACCCTCATTCCTCTTGAGTGTCTCAGGGTTAACAAAACCAGCTCAGGATCCACAGATCCTGATAAAATGTTGTAAAATACTCAATTTGTCGCTCCTCAGTTGCACACAGCTGAAGGCGATAGACAAAGGCCATTGAATCCTGGTGGAAGGTTGAACAGACAAACCCACTTTGGACGGACCACCTTAAGCTCTGTGTAGAGAAAGTTGGCCACCATGAGTAAACTGAGTCACAGGCAATGCTGTGCTTCCAGCACTAGTGTGCATAACCTACACTAGAATTGGGTTGAACACAGCAACATAAACCCAATTGTGACATCTCAATTTTCATGCAAATTCATCAGCTGGTGTTCAAACCTATTAGCAAAGTGAAGTTGTATTGGCCATACCCCTTTAGCTTTCCTCTCTATCCTTTCATCAGACGTGCATGAAACCTGGGATGAAACCAAACATGTAAATTCCTGATGAATTTTTATCACACTTGACAAACGTTGCAAAACACATTTGCAAATAAACACTTTTTGCTCCCTCTGAACCATGCCACTTTGATTTATCTGCTAGTAACTCAACATATGAGATGTAGGTTCAACATGCCAACTGTCTGCCAAATGTTGTGCATATCTATTAAGTGGCACAAAAGTTATCAGCAAACCAAAGATTCTTTTAAACCATGTAAGAAATTGGGTTATTGGTAGAGGGAGGTGAGAACCCTTCTCAAGCAACAATCACAATCCTAGTCAGTGTAAACCACAAAAGTCGCTAAATTAACATATGCTTAACCCTCTGGTAGCTTGCCATGAAAGTAGTCAGGCTTAACATAGAGGAAATGTGTAAAGTATTTATGCAGCACACAAACAGTAATGAAGTGAAAACACAACACAAGAAAAACCCCTAACCAATTTAGAAATCTTAAGCAAATTTTAATAAATGAAGTGCTACCAGAACAACAAAAATCCAATCAGTGGAAACAGAGATATGCATTTTCAAGGTTTTAGTCAAGTATAGCGCCTAAAAGCAAAAAGCACCACTCACAGTAATCTGGTTGTCCTAGACCAGGGGAAAGTCACAAGTTCAGGCCAACCACAATGGACTATGGGCAAGATACAGGGACCAGGTTAATACATCTGAAAGAGTTACCTTCTCCAAGTCTGCTGTGAAGGTCCAGTTCATTGTGAAGGAGCCTGTGAGGATCCAGGAAAAAATTGCAAATGGTTGTTGCTGTAGCGCAAAGAGCAGGCTTGGACTCATGGATGGTCATCGCTGTAGCGTGAAGATCCGGGCAGGCACCGCAAATGGGCATTCCTGGAGCTCCGCATTGGGGGTTAATGCGGGCTGTCATTGCTTTAGTGCGAAGTGCAGATCTCCCAATGCTGATTGTTGCTGGCAGTCGCTATAGCGAGAAGAGACGAGTTCACTGGAGCTTCATGTTGACAGTCATCATGCAAGGAAATAGCTTGGCGCAAACTGGCCCATTCACAGTCACAAAGAACCCAATGCTTCAGGATTTCATCTTTCATTGCAGAGGAGTACACTCTGATGCAGCCCGGGGTACAAGACTTGGGGAGGCACCTCTTGTGGACTAGCAGAGCTCTGGCAGATCCAGTTGCAGGCCCAGGTGGGTCCATTTGCGGATTTTCAGCTGGCAAGTTGCAGGGAGGTCCCTGGAGCTTGTTTTGTCACTAGAGCTCAGAACAGGAGGTCAGCCAACCAATCCTTGGAGTCACTCAGGTTCTCCTAGAATGAAGTGAGTAGGTCAAGTCTTCCTTTATAGAGAGTAGGACAGTCCTCAAGCAGCAGGGTAGTTATCCGGGCAACAAGAAGGTCTTTTTTCTGTAGTTCACAGGTCCAGGAGTGTCTTGAAGAGTGGCTCAGGAGGTCCAATGTATTTCTGGTACCAGCCTTTCAAGTGGGGGAATCTTCTAGGCTACCCATCATGTGGTCTGAAAAGACCTTCCATTCCCCTGCCAAGGACTGGTATCAGGTCCCTTTCTGTATGGGCTGGAGTGCTGGAGGCAGCCCTTCGAAATTTAAGTGTGGCAGGGAACAGCTCTGCCCACCCATCCTGGGAGGATTGCCCATCTTGCCAATACCTAGCCCCCTACTGTCTGAGAGGTATGCAGAAAGGCTAACTGCCAAGCTATTTACAGTCATGTGACCCAGGCAGCAGGCACAAAATGGTTAGGACATGAAAATATCAATTGCCATTTTCAGAATTGTGACTTAAAATCCAACTTTACCATTAAAGAGGATTTTAAATTGCAATTCATTTGGGTCAAAACTTGTGATTCCTATCTGTTTCCAATCAAAGGCTAGAACATACTAAAGCTAATAAAGTAGTTCAATGTTATCCAATGATAGAGATAGTCTTATAGTAATGAAGAACACATTTAGGAGTTTTTCACTACCAGAACATGTAAAAGTTAAAAATACATGTCACGCTTTTTTAATACATGACACCCTGCCCTATGGGCTTTTTAAGGTCTACCTTAGTAGGAACTGATATTTATTAAAAAGGAACGTCATATTGGCAGTTCAAACTGGGTGAAGGCAAAAGGTTTGGGGAGACCCTGCAGAGAGGACCAAGTCCATCTGCTGAATTTCACATGAATTCATTAAATGACATTTAAGATATTGGCAAACCAGAAACCCCCATGTCAGCTGTTTAGATGCCGATATAATTTAACCCGTTGAAGTCCACTCAACACATTTTTGTAACACTGATTTCTCAAAACCCCTAATGGATTTACATAAAACCAAGCAAAGGCGTGCCTCTGAGTACAATTATAATTAAATGCAAGTTTGCTGTAATTCTGTTTAGCATTTATCATAGCAGAGAGCAGTTTCTCAACACTCTTTTTACACACTCCTTTTCCCTCCTTCCCAGACGGATCTGAAGGGAAACTTGATAGCAGAACATAAACCAGACTTGTTTTGTGAAAAAGTGTGTTACGATTTATCAAACAGTGCTAAAATTATAAAGAAATACAAAATTGCCTTTTCACTTGAAACTAAGATTTATTTACAACTAGTGTTGCTATCGCTGATATGTAAAATCTTAGACATTGGTAGGCACAGCATATATGACGTTACAATACAAACAATTACAACGCATGCTTTTACATCAGTTTTTACAACGCAACACCCATTACATGGCATGATTTCACAACGATACCATTACAATGCATTCCAGTGCAACGCATACCATTGCAACGCATAATACTTTTAGTGCAACAGTAGGGTAACTGTTGGATAGCTTAGGGGTAAAAATTACTATTCCCCCTCCAGTGGGTGCAACAGTACGGAAAGTGTTGGATAGCGTAGGGGTAAAAATTACTATTCCTATTCCAGTGAATGCAACAGTTGGGAAAGTGTTGGATAGTGTAGGGGTACAAATTACTAATCCCAACTACCCCAAAACCCATACCCACCCTAAACGTAAAATTCTTCATTAATAACCTTATAATGCGTTGTGATGGCATACGTTGTAATGACATGCATTGTAATGCATGCGTTGTAATGGCATGCTAGGTAAAGGTACTTGTGCTGTAAAAGTTGAATTGTAAAGGAATTGCAATGTAATGCCTGCATTGTAATGGACGTTCCTGTGGTCACCAGTGTGCAGTTATAGTTCAGGATAACTTACAATTGAAAAGTCATTTATTTTTATAACTCTGGTTCACATGGACAGTTTTGCCGAAAATGTGGCACTCAGCAATAATTTGTACCTAATATCCAGCATGCCAAATTTTGAGCAGTTTGGTACAGAGGAAAAAAAGTTATGCGGAGGTCAAAAAAGATGCTACCAGAAAACCTTTTGCTCACAGCTGCAGCAAAAACCGCTGAATGGAGTTATGCCAAATTTTCAAGCATGCCCACTTTGTTCAGAAAGCATACTTTTCCTGGTATGCCATAAGTCTATCGAGTAGTTTTTGAGATATTTGCATTACAAAAAGATGCTGATTGACCTTGAAAGGGTTACAACATTTGAATATCTTGAAAATGTAAGTCTTTTTTGTTTTTCTTATAACTTTAGCAACCTTGACAAATATGCATGAAGTTTGCAGACCCATAGCATGCTTAGCGTGATCTTGGTAGCTTTCCATTCATGTTGATTCATTTAGGATGGCATCAGTTAAAAAAAATGCAGGGAGCAAAACGTGCTAATTTACTAAAAACACTGTGATGAATCTGCACAAAGATTCGCCGTAATTTAAAAGGATCATTTTTATAATGATATTTGAAGTTTTTAGCCAATCCATCGGGGGAGGTGCAAAGAAAAGGCAGTACAATACATTATATATTCACTAATAACTTTGGTGCTGTTTGATGAATCTGCATGAAATGATGCAGGCAGTATGGAGGGTTTCACCCACTGCATGTATTTCGGGTTTTGTGTAGATCCAATAAAGCGAGAAAAGCTAAAAGGGGATGAGAGGATTAAAACAGTTTTGAAAACCTTGACTCATTATATTAGACTGCATTATTATGTACCGCTTGCTTTTATGATTGATCTTTTTTAATCGAATAAAGTTTTGAAATTGAAAAAACTTGACTCATTTTGATGGATCTGCACGAAATCTGGCAGATGGTTAGTATGTTTAAGATACTCTTGCTATTTTACATTTTAGGTAGTTCTATCAGGGGGCATTTAGAAGAGTTTTAAAAGTGTTCATTTGCTAACATATCTGGCACCGTTTGATAGATCTGTCCAAAATGTGGTAGACATTTAGTAGATTCAGCTTTTTGTTGGTATGTCAAGTTATGAGAATGCACGTCAATGATGGTCAAAAGTAAATGAGGGCAAGAAAGTTTTATTCCCTAACAATTCTTACGCTCTTTCAATAATCGGCATGACATTTGATAGACAAGAATTAGGCCCAATTCAGGAATATCAGGTTTAATTCAGATCAGCTGGAGGGTCAAAGGTAAAAAAGAAGAGTCAAAATATTTTTGATCCTCTATAACACTGACAGTATTTCTGGGATCCGCACGAATGTTGACATGCAGCATTTGGCTGTAGGCAAGGTCGTCTGCCCAACCTGCTGCTGGTGGACAAACTTCACTTTGCCTGGTCACAGGCCCTGCCTAGCATGGTTACAGACCCTATTGTAGGGTTCGTGAAGCAGCGGCAAGGTTCGTGGCTAATAACCACAAAGCTTCATAGGTCTGTGTTAGGCCTCCTCTGTTGTCTGCAGACCCAGGTTCAGATTTGCAGTCAGGAGAAAGGACCAACATATTTCCATAAAGCTTGTTGGTATCCGCAGTCCTGCATTTACTTGGGACTTATAAGTAAATTAAATGTGCCAATAAGGTGTAGGCAAACTTTGCCATGTTTTAGGGAACTTTGCCATGTTTTGGGGAGCGAGCACACACACTTTATTCTAGTTAGCAGTGGTAAGGTGCACAGAGTCCTAATGCCAACAAAAACAAATTCAGAAAACAGGAGGGTGAAGGCACATTTTTTGTGTGCCCATATATACTCCACCCTCCTTTTAGCATCCCCAGGCACACTTTCTCTATAGGATTAATTGGGAGAAGTATCTAGGAGTCACATTAGACAATAAACAATGGGACACAACTCATACACGCTGGACCAACTACGCAAGGCACGCTCACGGGAGGGAGACGCTATATAAGATTTTCTACAGGTGGCACTAGATGCCAGCATAACTCCATATAATGGACGACAGCAGACCCAGGGGAGGACGTGGAGGGACAGGGACCATATATAATATTTTGTGGTCTTGTACTCGTTTGAGTTAGTTTTGGGAGGAAGTCCTGTTCATTATAGAGGGCATTGAGGGGAAGGCCCTGACTAATGACCCTACGTCAATCCTACTGGGGCTGCCCCAGAAGAAGAGATATCCTTTTCACTCCCCTAAAGGAAAAAGAATCTCCTATCTTCTTTTAGCAGTGAAGCAGACTGTACTGGGGCTCTGGGAGAAACCCCCTATCCCAAAGACAGCAGTGTGGCTGCAAAAGATTTGGCAACTTTTAGCTTATGAAAAGATTGCATAAGACCTGCAGGATGCATTGGATAGGTTCACTGCGGCCCAATTTTGGAGTATCTTAACCAAGACAATAGAGACCTCAGATGTCCTAATCGCTTAGGAGTAATAGACCCGCTACTCCATAGTAGAACACAATCCAAAGAAGACTCATTTCAGCTACTTGTTCATTAGCTTATTTTTTAATACAAATCAAGGTGGAGTCGGGTAAGGGGTGGGTAGATGATGGGGGGTTGAATATTTCCCTTGTAAGTGGAACCTTCAGTTATTCAAGTGGGTATGCCTGCTTAATTGTTTTAGGTGAAAATAGTTTGTTTAAAATCTTGAAACTAAAACGTTTGGGAGCAGACCATCCCAAGAGTGTCAGGTCTAACAAATGCCACTCCACATCCTATAAAAACACTGTCAATGTTCTAGAAAGAATGAAATGCATTCATACATAGAAGGTTCATACTGGTAGACGGTTGGGTTACATTTATTGTTTTAGTGCATCATGTATAAAACTGCACCTCTAATGCAGCTTAGTTTGCCACAACAATTTGATATAATGCACGTCTCACTCACTCACACGATTGTCTTGCAATGCAAATGCACCAGATACTTTTAGCACAAGTTAGTTGCACAATAGCAGTAGATATATTTCCCTAATCTGCTGAGAATGCATTTTATTTTCATTTCATTTACTAAACTCTTTGCTTATTGTTTTTACCAACAACCCTTTTAAAACTATAAAACAATGTGATGTATGTGTAGCTACATATTGATTTTACTACCAACCATTTGAAATCCTAATAAGCTCCATATAGGTTAATTACAATTAAAAGCACTCAATCACTCTCACGTATTCAATCGCTCACTCACATATAAAATATCTCTGGCCTATAACAAAAAGAATCTAAGAAAATTAGAAGCATCTTAAAAAACGTCATTAGTAGTAATGTCATGAGCTAATCCCTCTATCAATGATGTCAAGGCGTGCTAAGTATCTTAAACATCTAGCAAGAAGCCGAACAAAATAATAATATGTAAAATGATTTCCAGAACAATGCCAAAAAACATAAAAAATTGGTTTCTAAAAGCACAATTTCCCCACACCTCAAATATGCCACAATGAGTAAAGAAGACGATATTGAAATCAAAATATTAAAAATGCAAAGAAATGCTAAAAAAGGCAATGAGTTTAGGTTTCCATTCCCCAGGAACCAAGGAAAATATCCCAGATAGACATCTGTGAACAGGAAGCTCAATTAAAAACGATCCTATGTTGAAGCCTATTCCGTCCAGTGGCCGCTCAGGCTCCCGAAGCATTCCCTATTTTAGGTATGCTTATGTGTGGTGGTGCTAATAGCCTTATTGCCTAACTTGCCGGGCAAAAACGGATCTTCATTAACCCCTCATTATGCACCCTTGTATGTGGCTTGTGCCCAAAACTACAGGAAGGGTATCTAGCAGCTGTGATAACCTGCAGGTCACTAAAAATTACTTACCCGATGCAATGCGAACGGTTTGTCTATGTTTTTCAACACTGAAGCATTAGATGTAGCTTTCTAAACTGTGTTACTTAAAATGAGCATGTCCTAATCGAATAAATAAATGTTCTCAACTGCATTATGACATGAGGGGGCGTATTATCAAGGGGGGCGATAGGCACTTTTCGCCGGTTTAGCGGACGTTTTTGGCCGCTAAGCGGCAAAAATTATATCGCCCTATTATCAAGCTGTCGCTAACAGCAGTTAGCGACAGCTTGAAGGCGATAGCGAGCCGTTTGGCTGTCCGCTTTGCATGTCAGCGATATTTATCGCTAATGACATGCAAAGTGGGCATACCCAACCCGTTAGCGACTGAAAGCAGTCGATAACGTCGCTATCGCCTATTCACAAGGCTGGCGTAGCGATGGAAATATTCCCGCTATCGACAAAAACTAACGCCTGCTCTGACCAGTTCTTAGCCATGTTATCCAATGGGAGGTGGATAACATGGCTAAGAGCATTTCGTCGCTAATGCGAGAATATCGCTATATTCTCAGCGATATTCTCGCATTACGCCGCTATCTCTGGATATTTTAGCGCTATGGAGAAAAACGTTTAGTGATAAATATCGCTAGTTGTTGGTAATATGCCCCGGTAATTCCTTTGGTATGCAGCTCTTGGTGTGGGAAAATTATTTCATGGTAATTCTGATTAGAACTTTCATTATTCCTGTAATACATTTATATACAATGCACATTGCAAGACTGGATCATATAATTGTGAATTAATATGACTAAGGGCCTAAATACGACTTTGGCAGTGTGGGAGCGGGCTGGTACGCCACTGGCCCACTCCCAGAATGCCAAAGTTGACTGCCGCCCGCCAACCAGATTACGAGTTTCCTTGTGGTTTGACAGGCGGTACTTTGACTGTACTTTGTACTTTGTGAGGACCAGCTTTAGAACTGCAGTGCTGAGGAGGCACCAAAGCCCGTTCTTGTATCGCATGGACAAGCTGTTAAGGTACTGGGATGCACAAAGGCAGGGGGGCACAACATGTGCCCCCCTGCGTGAATCCCCTGGCCCTCAGGCAACAGGGGACCTATAGGCCCCCTTAGTTTCCTCACCGACACCCTTTTCATGGCCATGAAAAGGGTGGATGTGAGGAACTCGTACTATGATTGGCAGTGCCTCAGCAGCACCGCCAGCATATTGCGACCTCTCACTGCTGCAACAACCACCGTGGGTTTGGTGGTCCAACAGACTGTCAAACTCCTAATCAGGCTCTAAGAATGTTCCCGATGGATTCACACTGTTTACTTTCCCAGGACCTAAACATCAATTATGTATATAGAAGATAACTAACAGGTAGCAGCATTGCTTTTCAATGTCCAGTGAGGGAAGCTGAGTCAGCCTAACCACTACTGAGCATTATGGCTTTGAGACCAAAACTCACATAAAATAGTTAACCCCTTCGCTGCGGGGGTTACTCCCCCACTGTGCTGGGGGGAAGAAAGCGCGCACAGCGCCCCCATGTACATGACGAGCTCAGCTCGTCATGAGCTACGGCACTCCTGTGCTCATGACGAGCTCAACCCGTCACAGGTGTATTGCCTCCCGTGGAACGCTCAGCACAGCGGGGGAATTCTCCCCGCACCTGAGCGTTCCACGGGCCATGACGAGCTGAGCTCGTCATGAGCACCGGAACGCCGTGGCTCATGACGAGCTCAGCTCGTCATGAGCGTCCAAGGTGTTAATAGGGTGTTTTGTTTGCATGAAGAGAACTAAAAAAATAACGTTTTTGATTAAGGTGCCCTTATGTTGCTATTTAGAGTCAATACACTATTGCAGGATAATAGCAGGTGCCAACTTACTACTGGAATATTGAGGGTTTAATGTTGACCAGCAAAATATTGTGGCAAAAGTATTGGCTACCAGAAAATTGTGAAGATTTGATCTTATTGTAACTGGTTAATGTAAAAGCTGGTACATTAATAAAACGTCATCTCCTTTACTAATTTTTAGCCCACTTGAGCTTTATCTTCCATATTTGTGTAACATTGTGGAATTGAATGCGTCTTCCATATCTATGTACACCTTTTGAGGCACATTTCTGGGGGTATATATTGTTTGAAACAAAGATGGTCTTCTTTTCTGACCAAGGCTTTTTGAGCCGAAATGCGTCAACGTGGCCGCCTGACCCAGGCTTAAATTAAAGGCACATGCATGTTGAGTGTCCGTGTTTCATTTATTGAACTGAAGCTTTTTTCTGTTAATATCCTGGGATGGCTTTCCCAGAATATTGTGCACCATTTACAATTTGGAAGCGCACCAGTAGCATAAAGTGCCAATTTTCAATGCTTATGTGAAATTTGTAACTGAAACAGGGTTACATCTCAAAAATGTATCCATCGGAAATGTAGTCAATTAAAGAAATCTATCAGTTTAAAAAAAAAAGCAAGTTTAAATTATAGCGGAGATTGAACACCACGCCCTCTTAAGTCTCTCTATTTTATAAAAAGTAAGTGCTTCGATTAAGGAGTTTCAACGTTTTTTTTCTTGGTCATTGAATTCCAAGTACTAATACTAATAATAAATCATCTTATCTAGATGTAATTGTTTAGCTATTGTGCTGATCGTCTGATATGAGTCAGCCTGTGATCCTATGCATTATAAGCATGGTACAGGGTTCACTGATTAATACATTTGTAGTATAAGCAGCAATGAATACGATACGTCATATGCAAACATTTTCAACTTCCTTGTAATATATATATATTTTTAACAGATTTCATATATTACATTGGTGAAGAGCAACGTTGATTGCAGGTGCTGGTGTAATTTTGCATTGCCAATTTCAGCAACTGACAAGTGTAACATTTCCAAAAAATGGTGCTGTCTATTTAATCCTGCTACTATTACTTAGGATTCAAGATATCTCTCTTTTTACATTCTTTGAGCCAACAAAAGTAAATTGTGATCTCTAAGTGCAGTTTCCATTCTTTTTATAGCTCACCTGAATGCAAGAAGAGAAGAAGAAGAAATGTTGCTCTCTTTCGAGGACCCATGTTGCACAGCCTTATTCCTCTGCTGAGGAGTGGTGATGAAAAGTGCAAATCTGTATGGACAGGTATCTGAGCTTGGGTCCATCAAGTAAACAAGATGGGGTAAAAAATCAATCATTCTCCAGGTAACCTTTTGCCCGACAGGGGTCAAGCCATTCAAACATTGCATTGTGTCAATACCTTACAACATCTCATTTGAGGTAGCTGACGGGAAATTTGTGCTGAAAGCGTTCTCCCACGCAAAATGAACGGGAACATCAAAAAGTGCTTTGCTATGGGAATCATTTGGGGTTCGGCTTCACACAAGGTCAGAATGTGGCGTACTTCTATTATATTCAAACATCTGAGGTAGTAACATGTGTTTGTGCCAAAGCTATTAAAATATCACCAAACGTACGGTTAGTGCTACTCTGTGGCAAGTGAGTTGAAAAGAATTCTGGTCAGTATTTTTCCCTTAAATATTTTTTCATTGGGTTACCTATGTGAAGTCAGAATGTTGGCCTGACCATGTCTCATCAGGGAGCAAATCATTCAGAAATACAAAGGAAGCCCAGGCCCGTGCCTGGCCTTACATTCAAGCCCCCAGCGCATGGCTGACTTCGAAACTGGCATGCCTCAGTCGAAAATATAGTAAAAGATAATATTTTATTTTGTTGTAATTGATTGTGGGTTTTTGAGTAGAGCTAACCTTGCTCAAAGAAGCAAGCTAACACTGTACATAAGTGGATACATATGTGCTTGGGTTCAATATTTTAGTGGACAGTTTGAAAGGGTAGTGCTAGCAGAGACTGAACTCGGGTTCGTGAACTTGCATACACACATTGGGGAAGGTGGCATTTGCGCCTGGTCGACACGTCAAAGCACCACACAAACATTATGTGCATTTTAGACTGTACATGTGGCTGCAGTTCCCAGAAGAGGCAGCCAGAAAAGTACGACATTCAATGTTTTCTTATATCCTAAGAAAAAGGAAGTTTGGGAGTCTTGGAGAATAGGCTGTACAGGCCTGCTTCCGAGTTCTTTCTTTTTTTGCGACCAGGAGACCCAAGTCTAGCCAATCACTGGCTCTAGGACGAGCAGGCACACATTGGGGCATATTATCAAGGGGGGCGATAGGCACTTTTCGCCGGTTTAGCGTCCGTCTTCGGCCGCTAAGCGGCGAAAATTCTATTGCCCTATCATCAAGCTGTCGCTAACAGCAGTTAGCGACAGCTTGAAGGCGATAGCGAGCGGTTTGGGGCCCGCTTTGCATGTCAGCGATACTTATCGCTAATGACATGCAAAGTGGGCGTACCCAACCCATTAGCGACTGAAAGCAGTCGATAACGTCGCTATCGCCTATTCACAAGGCTGACGTAGCGATGGAAATATTCCCGCTATCGCCAAAAACTAACGCCTGCTCTGACCAGTTCTTAGCCATGTTATCTAATGGGAGGTGGATAACATGGCTAAGAGCATTTCGTCGCTAATGCGAGAATATCGCTATATTCTCAGCGATATTCTCGCATTACGCCGCTATCGCTGGATATTTTAGCGCTATGGAGAAAAACGTTGCTAATAGCATGTTTTCTCCGCTAAAATATCCAACGATAGGCAGCGATAAAAAAGTCGCTAAGCGCATTTAGCGATAAATATCGCTAGTTGTTGGCAATATGCCCCATTGTTTTTCAGAATGGTGAGGAAGTTTTAGTTCATCATGGTCACACAAACCAATTGAAAGAGTCTGAATTTTGCAATTCTTTAGACCTTTTATGTGTGGAGTTAGAACATTGAATCCTATTTAGGGTCAAGACGGATGTTCGTAGGACTGACAGAAGGTAATTTCTTCCATCTGTAAGATGATTATGAGGTATGGCTATATCTCACACGAGGATCTTTTGCCCCGCGAGCCACTTATATACTAAAGGTTTGCATGGTGCTTACATGATGCACAGCGGCACCAACAGCAGTGAGGGCTCAACTTTCACTTTAAAACCCCAACCTATTGATTTCATCCCACTTTTACTGTATGCAGTAGGAGGTGCCTCTGGTGAGCAAGTGCAAAAATACATCTACTTTAGTGTGGTGATCAGCTTGGAGCAAAACCCTAACACCAGGTAAAAGAAGGTGCAAGCAAGAGGTTAGGTCTGATAGACATACACGCAAGACGTGTGAATAGACAAATGTGTAAGAAATGTGCATTATTCTAAAACATTGTGCTATTGTTTACACATATGAATTGGTATTGTTGGGTGTATCTTGAGTACAAGTCCTAGGCTAGACTCCAATTACTTACTTTTGAATCACAGTGCAGGTTTGAACCTAATGCAGAACTGCCCTATTTAGTATGAGTTCTGCCGAAGATGTAATTGGCAGGCGAGTCAAGTTAAATCTGATGTTTGTTATATTCTGCCCTTCAAGCAATTAAGGGGTGCAGTTTTTCACAAGGTGCTCCGTTGTGTGAAGGACTGTAAATCTAGGCCCGAGTGACTTTAGAAATGTGTGGTTTGGAGATGAGTTCGGCATCAAAGGGTGATATCAAGGCTTTTCTGGTTAATGGTTGAGGAGAAACTTTCTCCTCAACCATTAACTGCATTCACTTCATTAGCTGCATGTTCTCAAACTCTGACCTTTATTGAGGGTGTGGATGGTCCTTGCTGAGGAGGAAGTATTATTTGTGTGAGCTTCAGTTTGTGGTAGATGACAGACATTCAAGAATAGTTGATTCCTAAGATGAGGGGGTCAGAAACATGCCTCTTTGCATTGAGGCTTGTGCTGCGGGCCAGAAAAGGGCTGTAGCACAAGCCCCAATGCCAAAAGGCATGTTTTAAAACATCCCTGAACCGTGTGCCAGGCAACTACGGTGCCAGTCACATGGGGCATGGATGTTTGTGGGGGCACCACAGATGCCTCCCTGTCCTCAGAACAGAGGCCGCAGAGTGATGCTGGCCCTGCTAGGAGCCCATAAAATCCATTTCAGACAGCCTTTCCATGGTGGTCATCGTAATCCTTTTGGCGGTGCCCTAGCAGGCACCACCCTCATTGTAGAATTACATTCTAACTGCTGGGCCGATGGGCTTTTGAGCCGGTCGGAAATGCAGCGGCCAGTCCCTCACCCATGCAGTCAGATCGACTGCATTGTAATGCTGCGGTCTGACTGCTGCTTCAAATGTTGGTGGGACTGACACCGACGTGCCGTCGGTGTCGATCCCACCAACATGATAATGAGGCCCATAATGTATAAGGCAACCTCAACTGCTTTTTGTTTCACAAAGATTTATAGAGACTTGTCCCACTTGAACATGTACACAGCATTCAGAAAGTGGAATTCCAAGGGGTCTGAATCTCTTGTATGTGGTTTATGTGTACAAGGACTCTTAACTTCTTCTGAGATTTGAGCAAATGACTAGAGTACTAGGGCCCTGAGCTCCTGCTAGGCTTCATATAAATGATTAAAGTACGAAGGCCTTTACTACTTCTGCCTTTTTTTTTTAACAAATAGAGGGACATATGTTCATGGAAATGTTGGAGCGCTGCGTTAGCCTTCCTGGCTTAATGCCGTGCTCCGCCACTTTCGAAATGCTGGGCTGCGCTGTAGTTATAACAATACGGTGCAACCCTGCATTTCACACTGTGCAGGCGCTAAATTTAGCTGCCTCGCACCAACACAGGCACGCTTGCATTATTGTGCAAGGGTGCCTGTGTTGCAGGGTAGGATTGTTTATGTGCAGGAAGGTGTACCTTCCTGCACATAAACAATCAGTAATGGTGTTTTGTAACTCCTATGTGTGCTGTAGAATGCAGCACACATAGAATTTGCAACGTGTCATTTTTTTAAATGATTGTTTATGTGCAGGAAGGGACACCTTCCTGTAAATAAACAATCAATGGTGTTTTGCTGGTTCTATGTGTGCTGCACAATGCAGCACACATAGAAACAGCAAAAACGAGGAGAATTAAAGCATTTCTACTCGTTTCGGCTGGTTACGACAAGGTTTTACCTGGTCCTAATTTTGGCACTGCATCAAAATCAATGGGTGTTGCGGCGGAATGCCCACCGCGGCACCCATTGCCTACCCCTTTTACTCTTAGTATAGCATGAAAAGGGGCCTTATTTAAAAGGTAGCGGTAAGTGGTTTAGTGATGCCTTGTAAATAAGGAGAAGCCCGTATCGCCACCACAACGTGAAAAAAAGCGGCGTTACGGTGGCAATAGCGGCTTCTAAATATGCCCCAGAGTGTGTGCAAGTACTGCAATAGATGACGACTGAAATATCATAGGCTACTGTCAGAACCCCTTTCACAGGACTACGGGGTACGCAGGGGCCACTAGACACAACTATATTGGTTGAGGCCTTTTACTGGTGATGTCCCAGGCTCCTAAGCAATTGGGCCAAGTACCCCTTTCTGCACTTGGCTGACTCTCATTGGTAGATGTGATTGAGCAGTCAAGGCTCCCTTGGGGGATGTAGATATCGGTCAGTGAACAGGACTCAAAACTCAAAGTGCAAACAGTAGGAACAATTAATCACTGTCCAGTCTAATACATGCCTTTGAGTAAAAAAAATACGTATTTTATTTCTAAATTTACACATGCAAAGGTATACGACATTCAGAAGCAATAACACAAATCTCCTTGAGGTTGGAGCTCTAGTTTGTAGTTATCCTGCAAATCCGTGTCCCACCCCCTCCTTTGTGTAACATGTTTGGGGTTATTCCATATCCAGGGAATGCAAACTATTAGGCTGTACTCAAGAGCTCTCTCTTTGACTCTTTAGGAATTAGTGCAAAGTGTCTATGGCGACTCATCACCATTAGCAGCAAGTCCCCCTGGGCTCCAAAGGCCCAGTTCCAGTCTTATCCACTCCTGCGGTATGGCAGTTTTCGGTGTTAGAGTGAGTGCCCTCTCTTCAGGCGCTTGCGCCACCTGTCTATTCCAGTGATCGGAGTGGCTCCTGCTCGTGAACACAAAAGTAAGTGGCTCCTCCCCCTAGTTGAGAGGGATGGTGGTGATGGTTGTGTGGTCCTACAGCTCCCGTCTCGAGCTTAAACAAGGTTACGATGTTCTCAGCTGCATCCTGGTGATACTAGAGGTATCTGTCAGGTTCAGATCACAGCTTGCAGGCTCGACCAGCTTTTCACAGCAGTATTCCTTTGGTCTGGGTGAAGATCCAAAGCCAAAGTAGCACTGGCAGTCCCTCCTTGCATATGGGGTTGCTGAGGTACGATCCAGGGGCAATCTCCTTATGTGCTCGCCCTCACTACAGCGGCCCCTCCTGGCATATGGGGTTGCTGATTTCGGGAGTCACGAATCCCTTACTCCTAGTCCGATAACAGTCCACTGGTGTACCCCTCTGGCATATGGAATCACCGTGGCACAGTGGTGTGAGCATAGAGCTTCCAGCACAGCACTTCTGGCATTACTTACAACAAGGCAGCTCTGTAATTGCATAGGATGGAACGGCCGGATCAGTGCACAGCCTCCCATGTCGCTTGTGGAATGTTCATCCAGGGCTCCGCAACTGACCTTGCTCCCTCCAACAAGCTCCTCTCTAGCACAATGCAAGCAGGCAGGCAATTGTATTCCAGGCTCAAGCCCAAGGGTATCCTGGGTGATATCCCTCATCCAGCAGGGAGACTAGCAGGACTCTGGTCCCAGTTCTGGTCACAGGCTGAAGTCTTGCAGAACTTCCCCTTCTCATACAGTCCATCCCAATACCTGGCGGAGGACACATTTTTGAGGACGCAACCTCCCCTTTCTGTAATCCTTTTTGGTTCACTGACAAAATCTCACCTTTAAAAATATCACCATACCAAAATACCATCCCCAAAATATTGTTGTAAAAAAATGGTCAGCCTATGCTTATAATAGTAAGTACAAAATTATCGAAAAAATAATATTGTTGTCATTATTATCATATTAAATATCATTTAAAAAAAAAATATATATATATACATACACATTTAAATATTAAATAGTAGCATTAATTTAATAAAAATAAAATAGATTTAATATATATTGCAACAAATATAACATATAAACTTATTTTAAAATATTAAAAACACATATATATTAATATTCATTTACATAGTTCTACTTAAAAAACGTATTAACCTAATACCTGTAATTTATATTATAATTCCCGAAATTTTTCAATAATGTAATATTCTAACTGATAAATATATATATATATTTATATATATATATATATATATATATATATGACACAATGTCTCCCGTCACGGGACGATGGAGCTGCACAAGCCACGATGCAGGCATTGATTTACTCACCAGCATATATATATATATATATATATATATATATATATATATATATTCACGCTCCAAGGTTGTCCACCATGTGAGTGGCACGCGAGCAGCAGCTTTATTTATGTGTAGGTGAGGACGGGGATCCGCTTGTAGACGCCGCTCCGTAATGGATCTGCCCGACGCGTTTCGAAGCTCCATCTGCTTCTCTTCAGGGGCTTTAACGGAAGCGGTGTGCGCACCCGCTACACTTCTCCAATTATATAACTCGCCCGTCGATGGGAGGCTCCAGTGAGACTTCTGGGAAGTGTAGTACGGAAAGCACACAATCAAGTCCTGTATGGACTCCACAAGTGGGCCCGTCCTCGATTCCATGTACGGCTGCTACTTCACTGCCGTGACCCCCACGTTAACGGGGTGGTGCATACTCTGCGGCTGGACTGCCGCATATAGATTCACGCTCCAAGGTTGTCCACCATGTGAGTAGCACGCGAGCAGCAGCTTTATTTATGTGTAGGTGAGGACGGGGATCCGCTTGTAGACGCCGCTCCGTAATGGATCTGCCCGACGCGTTTCGAAGCTCCATCTGCTTCTCTTCAGGGGCTTTAACGGAAGCGGTGTGCGCACCCGCTACACTTCTCCAATTATATAACTCGCCCGTCGATGGGAGGCTCCAGTGAGACTTCTGGGAAGTGTAGTACGGAAAGCACACAATCAAGTCCTGTATGGACTCCACAAGTGGGCCCGTCCTCGATTCCATGTACGGCTGCTACTTCACTGCCGTGACCCCCACGTTAACGGGGTGGTGCATACTCTGCGGCTGGACTGCCGCATATAGATTCACGCTCCAAGGTTGTCCACCATGTGAGTAGCACGCGAGCAGCAGCTTTATTTATGTGTAGGTGAGGACGGGGATCCGCTTGTAGACGCCGCTCCGTAATGGATCTGCCCGACGCGTTTCGAAGCTCCATCTGCTTCTCTTCAGGGGCTTTAACGGAAGCGGTGTGCGCACCCGCTACACTTCTCCAATTATATAACTCGCCCGTCGATGGGAGGCTCCAGTGAGACTTCTGGGAAGTGTAGTACGGAAAGCACAAAATCAAGTCCTGTATGGACTCCACAAGTGGGCCCGTCCTCGATTCCATGTACGGCTGCTACTTCACTGCCGTGACCCCCACGTTAACGGGGTGGTGCATACTCTGCGGCTGGACTGCCGCATATAGATTCACGCTCCAAGGTTGTCCACCATGTGAGTAGCACGCGAGCAGCAGCTTTATTTATGTGTAGGTGAGGACGGGGATCCGCTTGTAGACGCCGCTCCGTAATGGATCTGCCCGACGCGTTTCGAAGCTCCATCTGCTTCTCTTCAGGGGCTTTAACGGAAGCGGTGTGCGCACCCGCTACACTTCTCCAATTATATAACTCGCCCGTCGATGGGAGGCTCCAGTGAGACTTCTGGGAAGTGTAGTACGGAAAGCACACAATCAAGTCCTGTATGGACTCCACAAGTGGGCCCGTCCTCGATTCCATGTACGGCTGCTACTTCACTGCCGTGACCCCCACGTTAACGGGGTGGTGCATACTCTGCGGCTGGACTGCCGCATATAGATTCACGCTCCAAGGTTGTCCACCATGTGAGTAGCACGCTTGTAGACGCCGCTCCGTAATGGATCTGCCCGACTGCTACTCATAAGGTGGACAACCTTGGAGCGTGAATCTATATGCGGCAGTCCAGCCGCAGAGTATGCACCACCCCGTTAACGTGGGGGTCACGGCAGTGAAGTAGCAGCCGTACATGGGATCGAGGACGGGCCCACTCGTGGAGTCCATACAGGACTTGATTGTGTGCTTTCCGCACTACACTTCCCAGAAGTCTCATTGGAGCCTCCCATTGGCGGGTGAGTTATATGAAATTGGAGAAGTGTAACGGGTGCGCACACCGCTTCCGTTAAAGCCCCTGAAGAGAAGCAGATGGAGCTTCGAAACGCGTCGGGCAGATCCATTACGGAGCGGCGTCTACGAGCGGATCCCCGTCCTCACCTACACATAAATAAAGCTGCTGCTCGCGTGCTACTCATAAGGTGGACAACCTTGGAGCGTGAATCTATATGCGGCAGTCCAGCCGCAGAGTATGCACCACCCCGTTAACGTGGGGGTCACGGCAGTGAAGTAGCAGCCGTACATGGGATCGAGGACGGGCCCACTCGTGGAGTCCATACAGGACTTGATTGTGTGCTTTCCGCACTACACTTCCCAGAAGTCTCATTGGAGCCTCCCATTGGCGGGTGAGTTATATGAAATTGGAGAAGTGTAACGGGTGCGCACACCGCTTCCGTTAAAGCCCCTGAAGAGAAGCAGATGGAGCTTCGAAACGCGTCGGGCAGATCCATTACGGAGCGGCGTCTACGAGCGGATCCCCGTCCTCACCTACACATAAATAAAGCTGCTGCTCGGGTGCTACTCATAAGGTGGACAACCTTGGAGCGTGAATCTATATGCGGCAGTCCAGCCGCAGAGTATGCACCACCCCGTTAACGTGGGGGTCACGGCAGTGAAGTAGCAGCCGTACATGGGATCGAGGACGGGCCCACTCGTGGAGTCCATACAGGACTTGATTGTGTGCTTTCCGCACTACACTTCCCAGAAGTCTCATTGGAGCCTCCCATTGGCGGGTGAGTTATATGAAATTGGAGAAGTGTAACGGGTGCGCACACCGCTTCCGTTAAAGCCCCTGAAGAGAAGCAGATGGAGCTTCGAAACGCGTCGGGCAGATCCATTACGGAGCGGCGTCTACGAGCGGATCCCCGTCCTCACCTACACATAAATAAAGCTGCTGCTCGCGTGCTACTCATAAGGTGGACAACCTTGGAGCGTGAATCTATATGCGGCAGTCCAGCCGCAGAGTATGCACCACCCCGTTAACGTGGGGGTCACGGCAGTGAAGTAGCAGCCGTACATGGGATCGAGGACGGGCCCACTCGTGGAGTCCATACAGGACTTGATTGTGTGCTTTTCGCACTACACTTCCCAGAAGTCTCATTGGAGCCTCCCATTGGCGGGTGAGTTATATGAAATTGGAGAAGTGTAACGGGTGCGCACACCGCTTCCGTTAAAGCCCCTGAAGAGAAGCAGATGGAGCTTCGAAACGCGTCGGGCAGATCCATTACGGAGCGGCGTCTACGAGCGGATCCCCGTCCTCACCTACACATAAATAAAGCTGCTGCTCGCGTGCTACTCATAAGGTGGACAACCTTGGAGCGTGAATCTATATGCGGCAGTCCAGCCGCAGAGTATGCACCACCCCGTTAACGTGGGGGTCACGGCAGTGAAGTAGCAGCCGTACATGGGATCGAGGACGGGCCCACTCGTGGAGTCCATACAGGACTTGATTGTGTGCTTTCCGCACTACACTTCCCAGAAGTCTCATTGGAGCCTCCCATTGGCGGGTGAGTTATATGAAATTGGAGAAGTGTAACGGGTGCGCACACCGCTTCCGTTAAAGCCCCTGAAGAGAAGCAGATGGAGCTTCGAAACGCGTCGGGCAGATCCATTATGGAGCGGCGTCTACGAGCGGATCCCCGTCCTCACCTACACATAAATAAAGCTGCTGCTCGCGTGCTACTCATAAGGTGGACAACCTTGGAGCGTGAATCTATATGCGGCAGTCCAGCCGCAGAGTATGCACCACCCCGTTAACGTGGGGGTCACGGCAGTGAAGTAGCAGCCGTACATGGGATCGAGGACGGGCCCACTCGTGGAGTCCATACAGGACTTGATTGTGTGCTTTCCGCACTACACTTCCCAGAAGTCTCATTGGAGCCTCCCATTGGCGGGTGAGTTATATGAAATTGGAGAAGTGTAACGGGTGCGCACACCGCTTCCGTTAAAGCCCCTGAAGAGAAGCAGATGGAGCTTCGAAACGCGTCGGGCAGATCCATTACGGAGCGGCGTCTACGAGCGGATCCCCGTCCTCACCTACACATAAATAAAGCTGCTGCTCGCGTGCTACTCATAAGGTGGACAACCTTGGAGCGTGAATCTATATGCGGCAGTCCAGCCGCAGAGTATGCACCACCCCGTTAACGTGGGGGTCACGGCAGTGAAGTAGCAGCCGTACATGGGATCGAGGACGGGCCCACTCGTGGAGTCCATACAGGACTTGATTGTGTGCTTTCCGCACTACACTTCCCAGAAGTCTCATTGGAGCCTCCCATTGGCGGGTGAGTTATATGAAATTGGAGAAGTGTAACGGGTGCGCACACCGCTTCCGTTAAAGTCCCTGAAGAGAAGCAGATGGAGCTTCGAAACGCGTCGGGCAGATCCATTACGGAGCGGCGTCTACGAGCGGATCCCCGTCCTCACCTACACATAAATAAAGCTGCTGCTCGCGTGCTACTCATAAGGTGGACAACCTTGGAGCGTGAATCTATATGCGGCAGTCCAGCCGCAGAGTATGCACCACCCCGTTAACGTGGGGGTCACGGCAGTGAAGTAGCAGCCGTACATGGGATCGAGGACGGGCCCACTCGTGGAGTCCATACAGGACTTGATTGTGTGCTTTCCGCACTACACTTCCCAGAAGTCTCATTGGAGCCTCCCATTGGCGGGTGAGTTATATGAAATTGGAGAAGTGTAACGGGTGCGCACACCGCTTCCGTTAAAGCCCCTGAAGAGAAGCAGATGGAGCTTCGAAACGCGTCGGGCAGATCCATTACGGAGCGGCGTCTACGAGCGGATCCCCGTCCTCACCTACACATAAATAAAGCTGCTGCTCGCGTGCTACTCATAAGGTGGACAACCTTGGAGCGTGAATCTATATGCGGCAGTCCAGCCGCAGAGTATGCACCACCCCGTTAACGTGGGGGTCACGGCAGTGAAGTAGCAGCCGTACATGGGATCGAGGACGGGCCCACTCGTGGAGTCCATACAGGACTTGATTGTGTGCTTTCCGCACTACACTTCCCAGAAGTCTCATTGGAGCCTCCCATTGGCGGGTGAGTTATATGAAATTGGAGAAGTGTAACGGGTGCGCACACCGCTTCCGTTAAAGCCCCTGAAGAGAAGCAGATGGAGCTTCGAAACGCGTCGGGCAGATCCATTACGGAGCGGCGTCTACGAGCGGATCCCCGTCCTCACCTACACATAAATAAAGCTGCTGCTCGCGTGCTACTCATAAGGTGGACAACCTTGGAGCGTGAATCTATATGCGGCAGTCCAGCCGCAGAGTATGCACCACCCCGTTAACGTGGGGGTCACGGCAGTGAAGTAGCAGCCGTACATGGGATCGAGGACGGGCCCACTCGTGGAGTCCATACAGGACTTGATTGTGTGCTTTCCGCACTACACTTCCCAGAAGTCTCATTGGAGCCTCCCATTGGCGGGTGAGTTATATGAAATTGGAGAAGTGTAACGGGTGCGCACACCGCTTCCGTTAAAGCCCCTGAAGAGAAGCAGATGGAGCTTCGAAACGCGTCGGGCAGATCCATTACGGAGCGGCGTCTACGAGCGGATCCCCGTCCTCACCTACACATAAATAAAGCTGCTGCTCGCGTGCTACTCATAAGGTGGACAACCTTGGAGCGTGAATCTATATGCGGCAGTCCAGCCGCAGAGTATGCACCACCCCGTTAACGTGGGGGTCACGGCAGTGAAGTAGCAGCCGTACATGGGATCGAGGACGGGCCCACTCGTGGAGTCCATACAGGACTTGATTGTGTGCTTTCCGCACTACACTTCCCAGAAGTCTCATTGGAGCCTCCCATTGGCGGGTGAGTTATATGAAATTGGAGAAGTGTAACGGGTGCGCACACCGCTTCCGTTAAAGCCCCTGAAGAGAAGCAGATGGAGCTTCGAAACGCGTCGGGCAGATCCATTACGGAGCGGCGTCTACGAGCGGATCCCCGTCCTCACCTACACATAAATAAAGCTGCTGCTCGCGTGCTACTCATAAGGTGGACAACCTTGGAGCGTGAATCTATATGCGGCAGTCCAGCCGCAGAGTATGCACCACCCCGTTAACGTGGGGGTCACGGCAGTGAAGTAGCAGCCGTACATGGGATCGAGGACGGGCCCACTCGTGGAGTCCATACAGGACTTGATTGTGTGCTTTCCGCACTACACTTCCCAGAAGTCTCATTGGAGCCTCCCATTGGCGGGTGAGTTATATGAAATTGGAGAAGTGTAACGGGTGCGCACACCGCTTCCGTTAAAGCCCCTGAAGAGAAGCAGATGGAGCTTCGAAACGCGTCGGGCAGATCCATTACGGAGCGGCGTCTACGAGCGGATCCCCGTCCTCACCTACACATAAATAAAGCTGCTGCTCGCGTGCTACTCATAAGGTGGACAACCTTGGAGCGTGAATCTATATGCGGCAGTCCAGCCGCAGAGTATGCACCACCCCGTTAACGTGGGGGTCACGGCAGTGAAGTAGCAGCCGTACATGGGATCGAGGACGGGCCCACTCGTGGAGTCCATACAGGACTTGATTGTGTGCTTTCCGCACTACACTTCCCAGAAGTCTCATTGGAGCCTCCCATTGGCGGGTGAGTTATATGAAATTGGAGAAGTGTAACGGGTGCGCACACCGCTTCCGTTAAAGCCCCTGAAGAGAAGCAGATGGAGCTTCGAAACGCGTCGGGCAGATCCATTACGGAGCGGCGTCTACGAGCGGATCCCCGTCCTCACCTACACATAAATAAAGCTGCTGCTCGCGTGCTACTCATAAGGTGGACAACCTTGGAGCGTGAATCTATATGCGGCAGTCCAGCCGCAGAGTATGCACCACCCCGTTAACGTGGGGGTCACGGCAGTGAAGTAGCAGCCGTACATGGGATCGAGGACGGGCCCACTCGTGGAGTCCATACAGGACTTGATTGTGTGCTTTCCGCACTACACTTCCCAGAAGTCTCATTGGAGCCTCCCATTGGCGGGTGAGTTATATGAAATTGGAGAAGTGTAACGGGTGCGCACACCGCTTCCGTTAAAGCCCCTGAAGAGAAGCAGATGGAGCTTCGAAACGCGTCGGGCAGATCCATTACGGAGCGGCGTCTACGAGCGGATCCCCGTCCTCACCTACACATAAATAAAGCTGCTGCTCGCGTGCTACTCATAAGGTGGACAACCTTGGAGCGTGAATCTATATGCGGCAGTCCAGCCGCAGAGTATGCACCACCCCGTTAACGTGGGGGTCACGGCAGTGAAGTAGCAGCCGTACATGGGATCGAGGACGGGCCCACTCGTGGAGTCCATACAGGACTTGATTGTGTGCTTTCCGCACTACACTTCCCAGAAGTCTCATTGGAGCCTCCCATTGGCGGGTGAGTTATATGAAATTGGAGAAGTGTAACGGGTGCGCACACCGCTTCCGTTAAAGTCCCTGAAGAGAAGCAGATGGAGCTTCGAAACGCGTCGGGCAGATCCATTACGGAGCGGCGTCTACGAGCGGATCCCCGTCCTCACCTACACATAAATAAAGCTGCTGCTCGCGTGCTACTCATAAGGTGGACAACCTTGGAGCGTGAATCTATATGCGGCAGTCCAGCCGCAGAGTATGCACCACCCCGTTAACGTGGGGGTCACGGCAGTGAAGTAGCAGCCGTACATGGGATCGAGGACGGGCCCACTCGTGGAGTCCATACAGGACTTGATTGTGTGCTTTCCGCACTACACTTCCCAGAAGTCTCATTGGAGCCTCCCATTGGCGGGTGAGTTATATGAAATTGGAGAAGTGTAACGGGTGCGCACACCGCTTCCGTTAAAGCCCCTGAAGAGAAGCAGATGGAGCTTCGAAACGCGTCGGGCAGATCCATTACGGAGCGGCGTCTACGAGCGGATCCCCGTCCTCACCTACACATAAATAAAGCTGCTGCTCGCGTGCTACTCATAAGGTGGACAACCTTGGAGCGTGAATCTATATGCGGCAGTCCAGCCGCAGAGTATGCACCACCCCGTTAACGTGGGGGTCACGGCAGTGAAGTAGCAGCCGTACATGGGATCGAGGACGGGCCCACTCGTGGAGTCCATACAGGACTTGATTGTGTGCTTTCCGCACTACACTTCCCAGAAGTCTCATTGGAGCCTCCCATTGGCGGGTGAGTTATATGAAATTGGAGAAGTGTAACGGGTGCGCACACCGCTTCCGTTAAAGCCCCTGAAGAGAAGCAGATGGAGCTTCGAAACGCGTCGGGCAGATCCATTACGGAGCGGCGTCTACGAGCGGATCCCCGTCCTCACCTACACATAAATAAAGCTGCTGCTCGCGTGCTACTCATAAGGTGGACAACCTTGGAGCGTGAATCTATATGCGGCAGTCCAGCCGCAGAGTATGCACCACCCCGTTAACGTGGGGGTCACGGCAGTGAAGTAGCAGCCGTACATGGGATCGAGGACGGGCCCACTCGTGGAGTCCATACAGGACTTGATTGTGTGCTTTCCGCACTACACTTCCCAGAAGTCTCATTGGAGCCTCCCATTGGCGGGTGAGTTATATGAAATTGGAGAAGTGTAACGGGTGCGCACACCGCTTCCGTTAAAGCCCCTGAAGAGAAGCAGATGGAGCTTCGAAACGCGTCGGGCAGATCCATTACGGAGCGGCGTCTACGAGCGGATCCCCGTCCTCACCTACACATAAATAAAGCTGCTGCTCGCGTGCTACTCATAAGGTGGACAACCTTGGAGCGTGAATCTATATGCGGCAGTCCAGCCGCAGAGTATGCACCACCCCGTTAACGTGGGGGTCACGGCAGTGAAGTAGCAGCCGTACATGGGATCGAGGACGGGCCCACTCGTGGAGTCCATACAGGACTTGATTGTGTGCTTTCCGCACTACACTTCCCAGAAGTCTCATTGGAGCCTCCCATTGGCGGGTGAGTTATATGAAATTGGAGAAGTGTAACGGGTGCGCACACCGCTTCCGTTAAAGCCCCTGAAGAGAAGCAGATGGAGCTTCGAAACGCGTCGGGCAGATCCATTACGGAGCGGCGTCTACGAGCGGATCCCCGTCCTCACCTACACATAAATAAAGCTGCTGCTCGCGTGCTACTCATAAGGTGGACAACCTTGGAGCGTGAATCTATATGCGGCAGTCCAGCCGCAGAGTATGCACCACCCCGTTAACGTGGGGGTCACGGCAGTGAAGTAGCAGCCGTACATGGGATCGAGGACGGGCCCACTCGTGGAGTCCATACAGGACTTGATTGTGTGCTTTCCGCACTACACTTCCCAGAAGTCTCATTGGAGCCTCCCATTGGCGGGTGAGTTATATGAAATTGGAGAAGTGTAACGGGTGCGCACACCGCTTCCGTTAAAGCCCCTGAAGAGAAGCAGATGGAGCTTCGAAACGCGTCGGGCAGATCCATTACGGAGCGGCGTCTACGAGCGGATCCCCGTCCTCACCTACACATAAATAAAGCTGCTGCTCGCGTGCTACTCATAAGGTGGACAACCTTGGAGCGTGAATCTATATGCGGCAGTCCAGCCGCAGAGTATGCACCACCCCGTTAACGTGGGGGTCACGGCAGTGAAGTAGCAGCCGTACATGGGATCGAGGACGGGCCCACTCGTGGAGTCCATACAGGACTTGATTGTGTGCTTTCCGCACTACACTTCCCAGAAGTCTCATTGGAGCCTCCCATTGGCGGGTGAGTTATATGAAATTGGAGAAGTGTAACGGGTGCGCACACCGCTTCCGTTAAAGCCCCTGAAGAGAAGCAGATGGAGCTTCGAAACGCGTCGGGCAGATCCATTACGGAGCGGCGTCTACGAGCGGATCCCCGTCCTCACCTACACATAAATAAAGCTGCTGCTCGCGTGCTACTCATAAGGTGGACAACCTTGGAGCGTGAATCTATATGCGGCAGTCCAGCCGCAGAGTATGCACCACCCCGTTAACGTGGGGGTCACGGCAGTGAAGTAGCAGCCGTACATGGGATCGAGGACGGGCCCACTCGTGGAGTCCATACAGGACTTGATTGTGTGCTTTCCGCACTACACTTCCCAGAAGTCTCATTGGAGCCTCCCATTGGCGGGTGAGTTATATGAAATTGGAGAAGTGTAACGGGTGCGCACACCGCTTCCGTTAAAGCCCCTGAAGAGAAGCAGATGGAGCTTCGAAACGCGTCGGGCAGATCCATTACGGAGCGGCGTCTACGAGCGGATCCCCGTCCTCACCTACACATAAATAAAGCTGCTGCTCGCGTGCTACTCATAAGGTGGACAACCTTGGAGCGTGAATCTATATGCGGCAGTCCAGCCGCAGAGTATGCACCACCCCGTTAACGTGGGGGTCACGGCAGTGAAGTAGCAGCCGTACATGGGATCGAGGACGGGCCCACTCGTGGAGTCCATACAGGACTTGATTGTGTGCTTTCCGCACTACACTTCCCAGAAGTCTCATTGGAGCCTCCCATTGGCGGGTGAGTTATATGAAATTGGAGAAGTGTAACGGGTGCGCACACCGCTTCCGTTAAAGCCCCTGAAGAGAAGCAGATGGAGCTTCGAAACGCGTCGGGCAGATCCATTACGGAGCGGCGTCTACGAGCGGATCCCCGTCCTCACCTACACATAAATAAAGCTGCTGCTCGCGTGCTACTCATAAGGTGGACAACCTTGGAGCGTGAATCTATATGCGGCAGTCCAGCCGCAGAGTATGCACCACCCCGTTAACGTGGGGGTCACGGCAGTGAAGTAGCAGCCGTACATGGGATCGAGGACGGGCCCACTCGTGGAGTCCATACAGGACTTGATTGTGTGCTTTCCGCACTACACTTCCCAGAAGTCTCATTGGAGCCTCCCATTGGCGGGTGAGTTATATGAAATTGGAGAAGTGTAACGGGTGCGCACACCGCTTCCGTTAAAGTCCCTGAAGAGAAGCAGATGGAGCTTCGAAACGCGTCGGGCAGATCCATTACGGAGCGGCGTCTACGAGCGGATCCCCGTCCTCACCTACACATAAATAAAGCTGCTGCTCGCGTGCTACTCATAAGGTGGACAACCTTGGAGCGTGAATCTATATGCGGCAGTCCAGCCGCAGAGTATGCACCACCCCGTTAACGTGGGGGTCACGGCAGTGAAGTAGCAGCCGTACATGGGATCGAGGACGGGCCCACTCGTGGAGTCCATACAGGACTTGATTGTGTGCTTTCCGCACTACACTTCCCAGAAGTCTCATTGGAGCCTCCCATTGGCGGGTGAGTTATATGAAATTGGAGAAGTGTAACGGGTGCGCACACCGCTTCCGTTAAAGCCCCTGAAGAGAAGCAGATGGAGCTTCGAAACGCGTCGGGCAGATCCATTACGGAGCGGCGTCTACGAGCGGATCCCCGTCCTCACCTACACATAAATAAAGCTGCTGCTCGCGTGCTACTCATAAGGTGGACAACCTTGGAGCGTGAATCTATATGCGGCAGTCCAGCCGCAGAGTATGCACCACCCCGTTAACGTGGGGGTCACGGCAGTGAAGTAGCAGCCGTACATGGGATCGAGGACGGGCCCACTCGTGGAGTCCATACAGGACTTGATTGTGTGCTTTCCGCACTACACTTCCCAGAAGTCTCATTGGAGCCTCCCATTGGCGGGTGAGTTATATGAAATTGGAGAAGTGTAACGGGTGCGCACACCGCTTCCGTTAAAGCCCCTGAAGAGAAGCAGATGGAGCTTCGAAACGCGTCGGGCAGATCCATTACGGAGCGGCGTCTACGAGCGGATCCCCGTCCTCACCTACACATAAATAAAGCTGCTGCTCGCGTGCTACTCATAAGGTGGACAACCTTGGAGCGTGAATCTATATGCGGCAGTCCAGCCGCAGAGTATGCACCACCCCGTTAACGTGGGGGTCACGGCAGTGAAGTAGCAGCCGTACATGGGATCGAGGACGGGCCCACTCGTGGAGTCCATACAGGACTTGATTGTGTGCTTTCCGCACTACACTTCCCAGAAGTCTCATTGGAGCCTCCCATTGGCGGGTGAGTTATATGAAATTGGAGAAGTGTAACGGGTGCGCACACCGCTTCCGTTAAAGCCCCTGAAGAGAAGCAGATGGAGCTTCGAAACGCGTCGGGCAGATCCATTACGGAGCGGCGTCTACGAGCGGATCCCCGTCCTCACCTACACATAAATAAAGCTGCTGCTCGCGTGCTACTCATAAGGTGGACAACCTTGGAGCGTGAATCTATATGCGGCAGTCCAGCCGCAGAGTATGCACCACCCCGTTAACGTGGGGGTCACGGCAGTGAAGTAGCAGCCGTACATGGGATCGAGGACGGGCCCACTCGTGGAGTCCATACAGGACTTGATTGTGTGCTTTCCGCACTACACTTCCCAGAAGTCTCATTGGAGCCTCCCATTGGCGGGTGAGTTATATGAAATTGGAGAAGTGTAACGGGTGCGCACACCGCTTCCGTTAAAGCCCCTGAAGAGAAGCAGATGGAGCTTCGAAACGCGTCGGGCAGATCCATTACGGAGCGGCGTCTACGAGCGGATCCCCGTCCTCACCTACACATAAATAAAGCTGCTGCTCGCGTGCTACTCATAAGGTGGACAACCTTGGAGCGTGAATCTATATGCGGCAGTCCAGCCGCAGAGTATGCACCACCCCGTTAACGTGGGGGTCACGGCAGTGAAGTAGCAGCCGTACATGGGATCGAGGACGGGCCCACTCGTGGAGTCCATACAGGACTTGATTGTGTGCTTTCCGCACTACACTTCCCAGAAGTCTCATTGGAGCCTCCCATTGGCGGGTGAGTTATATGAAATTGGAGAAGTGTAACGGGTGCGCACACCGCTTCCGTTAAAGCCCCTGAAGAGAAGCAGATGGAGCTTCGAAACGCGTCGGGCAGATCCATTACGGAGCGGCGTCTACGAGCGGATCCCCGTCCTCACCTACACATAAATAAAGCTGCTGCTCGCGTGCTACTCATAAGGTGGACAACCTTGGAGCGTGAATCTATATGCGGCAGTCCAGCCGCAGAGTATGCACCACCCCGTTAACGTGGGGGTCACGGCAGTGAAGTAGCAGCCGTACATGGGATCGAGGACGGGCCCACTCGTGGAGTCCATACAGGACTTGATTGTGTGCTTTCCGCACTACACTTCCCAGAAGTCTCATTGGAGCCTCCCATTGGCGGGTGAGTTATATGAAATTGGAGAAGTGTAACGGGTGCGCACACCGCTTCCGTTAAAGCCCCTGAAGAGAAGCAGATGGAGCTTCGAAACGCGTCGGGCAGATCCATTACGGAGCGGCGTCTACGAGCGGATCCCCGTCCTCACCTACACATAAATAAAGCTGCTGCTCGCGTGCTACTCATAAGGTGGACAACCTTGGAGCGTGAATCTATATGCGGCAGTCCAGCCGCAGAGTATGCACCACCCCGTTAACGTGGGGGTCACGGCAGTGAAGTAGCAGCCGTACATGGGATCGAGGACGGGCCCACTCGTGGAGTCCATACAGGACTTGATTGTGTGCTTTCCGCACTACACTTCCCAGAAGTCTCATTGGAGCCTCCCATTGGCGGGTGAGTTATATGAAATTGGAGAAGTGTAACGGGTGCGCACACCGCTTCCGTTAAAGCCCCTGAAGAGAAGCAGATGGAGCTTCGAAACGCGTCGGGCAGATCCATTACGGAGCGGCGTCTACGAGCGGATCCCCGTCCTCACCTACACATAAATAAAGCTGCTGCTCGCGTGCTACTCATAAGGTGGACAACCTTGGAGCGTGAATCTATATGCGGCAGTCCAGCCGCAGAGTATGCACCACCCCGTTAACGTGGGGGTCACGGCAGTGAAGTAGCAGCCGTACATGGGATCGAGGACGGGCCCACTCGTGGAGTCCATACAGGACTTGATTGTGTGCTTTCCGCACTACACTTCCCAGAAGTCTCATTGGAGCCTCCCATTGGCGGGTGAGTTATATGAAATTGGAGAAGTGTAACGGGTGCGCACACCGCTTCCGTTAAAGCCCCTGAAGAGAAGCAGATGGAGCTTCGAAACGCGTCGGGCAGATCCATTACGGAGCGGCGTCTACGAGCGGATCCCCGTCCTCACCTACACATAAATAAAGCTGCTGCTCGCGTGCTACTCATAAGGTGGACAACCTTGGAGCGTGAATCTATATGCGGCAGTCCAGCCGCAGAGTATGCACCACCCCGTTAACGTGGGGGTCACGGCAGTGAAGTAGCAGCCGTACATGGGATCGAGGACGGGCCCACTCGTGGAGTCCATACAGGACTTGATTGTGTGCTTTCCGCACTACACTTCCCAGAAGTCTCATTGGAGCCTCCCATTGGCGGGTGAGTTATATGAAATTGGAGAAGTGTAACGGGTGCGCACACCGCTTCCGTTAAAGCCCCTGAAGAGAAGCAGATGGAGCTTCGAAACGCGTCGGGCAGATCCATTACGGAGCGGCGTCTACGAGCGGATCCCCGTCCTCACCTACACATAAATAAAGCTGCTGCTCGCGTGCTACTCATAAGGTGGACAACCTTGGAGCGTGAATCTATATGCGGCAGTCCAGCCGCAGAGTATGCACCACCCCGTTAACGTGGGGGTCACGGCAGTGAAGTAGCAGCCGTACATGGGATCGAGGACGGGCCCACTCGTGGAGTCCATACAGGACTTGATTGTGTGCTTTCCGCACTACACTTCCCAGAAGTCTCATTGGAGCCTCCCATTGGCGGGTGAGTTATATGAAATTGGAGAAGTGTAACGGGTGCGCACACCGCTTCCGTTAAAGCCCCTGAAGAGAAGCAGATGGAGCTTCGAAACGCGTCGGGCAGATCCATTACGGAGCGGCGTCTACGAGCGGATCCCCGTCCTCACCTACACATAAATAAAGCTGCTGCTCGCGTGCTACTCATAAGGTGGACAACCTTGGAGCGTGAATCTATATGCGGCAGTCCAGCCGCAGAGTATGCACCACCCCGTTAACGTGGGGGTCACGGCAGTGAAGTAGCAGCCGTACATGGGATCGAGGACGGGCCCACTCGTGGAGTCCATACAGGACTTGATTGTGTGCTTTCCGCACTACACTTCCCAGAAGTCTCATTGGAGCCTCCCATTGGCGGGTGAGTTATATGAAATTGGAGAAGTGTAACGGGTGCGCACACCGCTTCCGTTAAAGCCCCTGAAGAGAAGCAGATGGAGCTTCGAAACGCGTCGGGCAGATCCATTACGGAGCGGCGTCTACGAGCGGATCCCCGTCCTCACCTACACATAAATAAAGCTGCTGCTCGCGTGCTACTCATAAGGTGGACAACCTTGGAGCGTGAATATATATATATATATATATATATATATGTATATATATATATATTCACTGAAAAAACCATAGGTTATAGACCATATATAGTTAGGAATTAGCATTTACAAAACCTTGCAAATTCACTGAAAAAACCATAGGTTATAGACCATATATAGTTAGGAATTAGCATTTAAAAAATCTTATTTTACTCACACAAAACCATTGAAATTCCATATATAGTTAGTTGCACAAACTATATATCGCGCACCCGCAATCCACTGCTGATCATGTCACATATTACATCATTCATGACATGGTCAGTGACATCACTGATGGACGACGAGCACGAAGAGAGGCACTTTTTGCCTGAGGAGCCCAGGACGTCTCACCGGAAAGAAAACTTCATTTGGCAATTTTTTAAAATTCCCAAAGGTCAGAAAAAAGTAAATGCAAGATACGTAACTTGCCTTATATGTCAAGATAGACTGTCCAGAGGGACCGACAAAAAATACAGTTTCGGAAACTACACAATGCATCGCCATATGACTAGGTGGCATCCTAACAACTACAGTGCTGCACAGTTTCGTAACGACCTAGATAATCTCCCTATTATGGCCAGAAGATCTGTTGTACCGGAAGTAACGGGACCAGAGGGCAGGGAGATGGTGCCAAATATACAAACGAGATTTCGTGAAGTAAAACAAGTCTGCGTACATTGCAGTGGATTTATTTGCTACGGAGAAAGAAGCATCACTCTGATCAACAGAGCTATTGACAATCATGCTCATGTTTGTCCGAAACGCCCCAAACAATAAATTCTTTTTTTTTTTTTGTTGCTCCTGTTGAGCCCTTTACAATGAATCGTTTTCGTTGCCCCCTCCGAAAAAAAACCAAAAAAAATATAAAACTGTTCAGAAAAATTCAAAAAAAGTAAAAAAAAATTCAGAAAAATAATAAAAAATATATAAAACAACAAAAACAATAAAAAAAGTTCTTTTCAGAACTACCTCCCCGTTATTAAAAAATTGGTACAATATTTGGAACTGTGCCAACCTCTATTTCTCTTAGTTCGCTTCCCAGTTCGCTCGCCGGTACGCGAACCGGAAGCGAACCAAAAAAACAGTAAGTATAAGAGAAGGAAACAGACAGTTATGTTAAAAGAAAGACAGCTATAGGGGAGTAAACTAGAGATACTATTACCCGTAATGCACTGCTGATGATGTCACATATTACATCATTCATGACATGCTCAGTATGTATGGAAAGGGGCAGATTTATATTAACTAGCACATCCCCAGAGATGCACCACTTAACGTGCACCGCTGCTCTGCCACCCACGGTCTGCCGCATTTCCAATCAGATAGGACAAAGCTGCATCAAAACCCTGCGCCTGCTTGAAGCAGGCATAGATCTTGACGCAGGTAGGCTGAAAGCTAAAGCAACAACTAAGTGTCGTGTGCAGAAGTTGCAAAAAAGGAAAAATGGCGTTTAAACCAGTAATGAGCCCATGCTAACTTAACACAGTGTAAAGATATCCAGGATCTACATCAGTTTGGGGTTCACGAACCTGGCAGGTACAAGGCACTGAGGCTTTGCACCGTGCATATCTCATCCCAAATCATATGTTGTTTGTGAATGAAACAATTTCCCAGACCAAATGCTTTGGATTGGCTACTTCTAAAAAATTAAACACCCCTACTATCCCGGAGTTAGAGGAATATGATGGTTGGAGTAATTTTACTCGGTTGTCCATTAAAGATTTACAGGCCCTACTCCATAATTCTTCCTTTAACATTTCCAGTGTAAATCCAAAAGGTTGGCTGCTTTGGCAACGTGCCTTATCCACGGTTTAATAACGCTGCCTTTTGCTTTATATAAGTTTTCAAATTGTATGAAATATATACCAATAGGTCGTTATGCACCTTTAGGTAGTGGTTTTCTTCATGAGGTCTGGTCGCTTCCATACACATACAGATGTTTCAAAGATGATCAAGAAGTTTATCTGAATGGAGAGGAATGCACTGAGACGCCAGATCATTCACTAATGTGTAGGCACATACAGTTACACGGTTCATGCAACAAACACCGACCAAATATGGCTTGCGTGTTGCAAGGCACGCCAGTTCCTGCTATCATCCCCACGTTCAAGTTGTTGGAAAATGGTAGTTATTTGATGCTCAATAATGAAGATTGTTCTGGGTTAATTAAAAGTATTCCTTTTATCGTAACAGTAAGTGAACGGGTTATTTGCTGCAGAAATGTTCTATTTCCTCCCACACATGAACATAGGGAGTTTTCAATCTGGCCACAAATACCAACCTTGGGAGCAGATTTCAACGGCATGGCAAGAATAAGAGCTCTTTTGTCTCAGAGAGAGGTGGCCTTGAGTTCGGCCCGTGAAACTTTTGTGCTTCACATAGCGAACACCCGTACAGAGGTGCAGACCCTTTTAAATACAGATTTGCCTTTCCATTTCAGCAAGATGGTTCGGACTATCTTTAACACGTCCTCCACAAAGGGCCTGGCGCACTTTTTTAAAGTTGTTACCAGTGGTCTCGTGACTTCATTTGAGAAAATCTTTGGAGTCATCCCTGCTTTCTTTCATTCTATTTTTTCCACTGTGCTTGGTGGATTCCCATTTTTACTTGCATTACCAGCGGACGCTCTTGTGCTTTTTTACATTTTTAAATATGGATGTCCCTCCTGTGCAAGCTCCCGCCCTGCAGCTGCTCACGCTGTTCCGCAATCGCATGCTTGAATATTATGGCACAATGCCGTTGGCGATATTAAGCACGGCATATGGATTATCTTTTCGATTCTCCTACTTCACCTGTGTCCAGCCTGTATTTCACTGCCTGACCTGTGATTTCGATTGGGCCATTGATTTGTGTCTCTGCGGACCGGTTTCTCCTGACGTCGACTTTAATCAGCTGATGAGTCCTATCATTACTCACGAGTTGGTTTGTCCTGGCGAAAGGATTATGGCTGTGGCATTGATCCATGGACTAATTGGTCCCTGGAATTTACTGGCGGCAACACAGTCTTTCTTGGAACAGAGCTTTCTTGAAAACCCACCGAGCTGTCCTCTGATGGTGATAGAGGATCCGGTGCTGGGAGAGCACGTATGTTCTTTTCCGCTTTTAAATTGGATGGCTGAACTCTTTTCGGATGAAGACGGTGACTTCCTATTAGAGGCTGTTGCAGCTTATTTTGCATACACAGTTATGTCATAGACCTTTTTCATGTTTGATATGCTGAGTACTAGCATTTCATTGACAATTCATTGACTTATCTGTCAAGTTTTTATTATTTAGCTTGCCTATTGGCTTAAGCCTCGATAAAGTAGTTGGCTGTTTTATTTTTCTTTAGCATTAAATTTTCCTAGTTTTTAATGTTTTACCTTGCGGACCGTCCACATATAAAGTTGCAATCTGCTCTCATGAGATGGCACTTCTATTATCTTATTCAGTTCGTTTCCGGATCATGGGGAGGTGTCATGTAGATCCTATATATCTTTACACCGTGTTAAGTTAGCATGGACTCATTACCGGTTTAAACGCCATTTTTCCTTTTTTGCAACTTCTGCACACGACACTTAGTTGTTGCTTTAGCTTTCAACCTAATAGTTCATCGTGATTTACATGAGAATAATATGTTATTGCTCTACTATCTGCTTTACTTGTTAAACTATATCTCTACAGCGAGTGCTGAAGTTTCAAGAACAACACGATACAGAATTGTTATGAGGTCTGATCTCCACGACTTCATACTCATAACATAAGTGCAGCTTCTGCCAATTCTGGGCATGAGGCGGGTTTTATATTGCTTTGCCAAACACACATACACAACACTTGATGCGGTTCACATGAAGAGAGAGCTGGTGTATGCTGATGTGATTCCTTCAAATCTAAGACACTAAAGTATGGGCACGCCCTAAACCAACACAAAGAGACCTTCTTAGCAAATAATATAATATGTGTATTAGGGAGGGTGAGATATAAGCAGCCGCGGGCCGTGGAGGGAGTTACGGTGGGGCAGGGAGGCGGGGAGGGGGAGGGGCAGGGTGGAGCCCTCTCCACCCTGCCCCTCCCCCTCCCCGCCTCCCTGCCCCAACGTAACTCCCTCCACGGCCCGCGGCTGCTTATAAGTGTTGCTAACTCTTATTCATTTACAGCATGTTAACATACTGTCACCATTCGCTTTTTATGTACTAGTAACTATGCTGGTAATTTTGCTACTGATAATATGTGTACTTGTATTATCTAAGATACTACGCCTGAGAAGACGGCATTAGTAAATAAACATTTCAAATACACATGTGTTCTTCTTAACTCCATGTTCTGGTTTCTAAGAAATATATAACGACCGACTGTTCATGAGTTCCACGTATCCTGAGGTACTATAAGTTCATATTCTGGATTGTCTAAACATTGAGAGTTTGTTATATCCAATGTGACACTGTACCTAGCTTGCTAAGGGGTTTTTGATTACTAAGGTGAGTTTTGGGGCACCCTAATTCGCCGAGGTTCCAATCCTCTGTCCACAGTTCTGTGTGAGAACAGAAACCCTGCGACAGGGGCACCCCTGAGCCTTGCTGGAGCTTCATCACACTTGCGATACAACTCCAGCAATGCGCCACCTTTACGGCACAGATACGTCACGCATCTGTGCTGTTTTTGCCCCATGATGCGCCGCATTGTAAATGCAGCACACCATAGGTGACGGAACAGCGGCACAGAATGACTAACACATCCCTGGTGATGCGCCAGTCATCATAAATCTATCCCTATGCTTCTTATCTTGTTAGACATGAACCGCCATATGTATCATCAAAGTTTTTTGCATTTCCTAAATAGCGAACTTTAAGGAATAAATAGCGATTCTTTACCATTCCTAGTTTGCGATGAGCTATTTGCTAATTACAAATTACCCATTCATTTCCATGCAGCAGGAGGCCCATAGGAATGAAGGTGCAATTTGCGATTAGCAATTACCTCATCGCAAATTACGAATTTTTCCGAGGGTGCAGGAGTGTCTCAAGAACACCCTGCTGCACCCCTGAAAAAGAAATTTGGGGGCATATGGCGCACATAAATTTTGAAAACATTCCTTTACCTCAAAAACGATTTTCAACTCATAATTTGAAAACACTGCACATGGGGAAATGACTTAAAATGTCCTTAAGACACATAAAAGCGTTTTTTGATTGCCTTTGCAGCATGTTTCAGTCACCTTTAACATACCTATGTAACGCAAACATTCAAAATCTAAATTTGCCATGCACAGGTGGGAGCATATTTACAAGCAATTTGCTCCACAGACAAACTTCTTACATTGAAATGGGAAAAATAACATCAGAGACTCTCAATTACCTTATAAAGAAGCAGACACCATTATGTCCTTCTCATCAATATTAAAACCATTGCTTTTTCTCAAAAACGATTTACAAGTCATAATTTGAAAACACTCAACAGCTCCTATGCACATAAAAACCCTGTCAGTACTAATACTTCACATTTTCTCCAATTACAATTTCTCAAAGAAACAAAATCTATTTGTAAAACACTTGAGACAAAGCAACATTTGAAAAACACAACTTTCTTCATAATTTTCTCCTTAAAGCACACTATTTTCTATCTAAATTAAAGAAATCTTTTCTCACCTTAGCAAATACTTTGAGTTTCAAAACAGTCTCAGAAACACACCAATTTGTCTTCAGCAGAGCAAAAGGTATGCACTCCAGAGTCTGCAGCTATCAAAAGCACAGAAATGCTGTAATTCCTCACACATATCTCTCATGTCACCCAATCAAAACTCTTCCCTCACGTTTTTTCAAAGCAAAACCCTTCCCCCCTCTGCCCCCTCTCTGCTTTTTCTGCATAGCAACCACCTCTTGCAAGACCTCTGGTGTTTCCAAGTTCACACAACAAAGTTGCAATTGAACTCTGAACTCTCAGTGCACCTGCATATCCAGTGCAATCTTTCATTTAATGATTTTTTCTTCGCCACTCAAAATACATCTTTCAACGAACTCATCCATGCACCCTAACTTTCTGTTTTCAGCAATCAAAATCCACCAATCACTCTTACTGCTTCATTAACACAGAAACTCCTCAGTTTTTTTCATTTTACACTCTTATTTTTTCAACTGCCATTTCATTGCCACACTTCATCTGACTGCAGGAGAACCTTCTCTCGCCATGTTTTCTGTCTGGATTGTTGGACATAGTTACATCTATTGGGCTCAGAGGTACGCTGAAAACAGGAATTTACCTAACCTCAATTTACAAGATGTGGAAATTAAGTGGTTTGGCCACAGAGGATTAAAATGTCACCAATTGATACCATTGGTGAAAACCTTTATGCATTTGCCAAAACCTGACCTATTAATTGGGCACTGTGGAGGTAATGATTTGGGCACTTTGACTGGGGTAGGTCTGGAAATGCTTTTAAAGGACACCTTTGAGCAATTGATGGCACTTTTTCCTCAGACTGCCTTGGTATATTCAAATATATGCCAAAGACAAAAATGGAGGTGGTCGAACCAATTTTGTCCACAAATTGAGAAATCGAGGAAGCATGTAAACAAATCTGTTTCAGCTTACATGAGAGACCATGGAATGGGCTCCCTGTACAACAATAACTTGCATTACTACATGCAAGATATCTACAGAGGAGATGGAGTTCACTTCTCAGATGAGGGCAACAGAATTTTCACTCTGAATTTAAGACTGTGCATTGGTACCTACTTATAAGTACCTAAATGTACCATAAACTCAAAAGCTCTTCTCAGAGCTACCCTACATCTGATCACTCACAATTATTATTTTACTCTAACCTTTTTCACTAATTTTCAAGAAAGTACGCTCCCCAGAACGCTTCCCGGTTCGCGAACCGGGCGCACTCCACGCAAAAAAACTAAAAAAATGGTATATTTTTTTTTTGCCCTGCGAGACCCTTTTAAAGCCTCCACATCAAACCTAGGGGGTCAGGGACGATCTACTATGCCCCCTTATGGTCATTTGCCCCTTCGCTTTGGCCTCCTCTTGTCTCTCGATCCTACCGAGAGACAAGATGGCGGCCGCTACGGACTGTTTGGAATGTTTACAGACGCCGAAGAACCAATCAGCTTCGCAAACCTCCGTAACGCGAAAAGTACGCGAAGCGGAGCGCTGTTGCAGATATATCTCTTTTTTTGAACGTTAATTTCTCAAAATCCACTGGAGCACATATATTGAGACCTAGCAAAGGCACATCGGGCTACCAGTCCCTACAATTTTGCCAAGTTTCGTGCAAATCCATTCAGCCGTTCGATTATTATTATTATTTTATTTTTTTGCCCCGCGGGCCCTTTTAAAACCTCCACATCAAACCTAGGGGGTCAGCGAGAATCTACTATGCCCCCTTATGGTCATTTGCCCCTTCGCTTTGGCCTCCTCTTGTCTCTCGATCCTACCGAGAGACAAGATGGCGGCCGCTACGGACTGTTTGGAATGTTGACAGACGCCGGAGAACCAATCAGCTTCGCTTCACAAAGCTCCGTTGCGCGAAAAGTACGCGAACTGGAGCGCTGCCCGGTCCGCTGTTACAGATATATATCTTTTTTTAAACGTTAATTTCTCAAAATCCACTGGAGCACATATATTGAGACCTACAAAAGGCACATCGGGCTACCAGTCCCTACAATTTTGCCAAGTTTCGTGCAAATCCATTCAGCCGTTCGGGCTAAAAGTGAGGCCAACCGCCCTATGGAAAACTCAATGTTAAAAACACGTTTTGGGACCCCCCTTTTTTCTCGACCCCCCCTGGACGAACCCCCCCCCCCAATTTTCAGGGGCTGCTCAGAAACAAAATGTGCCATTTTCCTGAAAATTTCAGCCAATTCCGTCCACAAACGCCAAAGTTATTAGACATAGAATTTTCAAAAAACCCATAGAGAAAAAATCCTAACTATATATACCTACTGGCGACCGCCAGTAGGTAATATATATATAGATATATATGTATATTTATCAGTTAGAATATTACATTATTGAAAAATTTCGGGAATTATAATATAAATTACAGGTATTAGGTTAATACGTTTTTAACAGTCATTCACTCACTAACACACCCATACACACACTCATCCACCCATACAGTCCTGCACACATGCTGTCTTCAAAACACATATAAACAGTGAGTCAGTCATTCATGCATCTGTGCGCTAAGTAATACCCCCACCAAACCATACAGACACTCATTCAGATACTCAAAAATCCAACTAATAACCCATATAGACACTCATGTAGCTACTCACCAACCCATGCAGCCAGTTATACACAAAGTGAGACACTGATACAGATATTTACATATTTAAACATTACTCGCTAATACATGTATTCACTAAGATACACTTAATAAGTCAGTTATACAATCAGTTTTACAAAAACAAAACATCCATTTAGACACTTATTTACCCATTTATTCTTCCATCGACCTTTAGATATATATATATAAAAAAGATTTATTTTTGAGAAAGACACACATTTAATGTCATCAGTGATGTAATTTGAGATGTCATCAGTGATGTCATGAGTGATGTCACTGACCATGTCCTGAGTAATGTAATGTGTGACGTCATCAGCAGTGCATTGCGGGCGCGCCAGTTATAGTTAGCTGAACTAACTATAACGGGAGAATTTCAATGGTTTTGTATGAGTGAAATGTCCAGCTAACTATAACATGTGTGAAACCTATGTTTTTTTTCAGTGAACTTCTAAGGTTTTTTAAATGCCAATTCCTAACTATAACGTGGCTGAAACCTATGTCTTTTTCAGTAAATGTATATATACATATTACCTACTGGCGGTCACCAGTAGGTAGTTATAGTTAGAACCTAGTTTCCATAGGAAAAGCATTTTTTGATTTGCTTATAACTTTGGCGTCGTTTGATGAATATTTGTGAAATTCTCCCAAAAAAAGTCTATCCAGGTCAGCTCCTACACTGAAAGTTTGGGGGTGATTCGACAAGCGGGGGCTGAGAAAGAAAGGGGGGTCCCAAAAAGTGTTTTCTCTGTGTTAATTTTTATAGGAAACATTAGCCAAGGCTAATGTTTCCTATAAATATTAACATCTGGACGATTTTCAGGAGAAACCTGACTCCCTTGAGTTGGAACAACTATCTAACCCCATTAGTCCATGTGAAATAAGAAAGGCCATCTCTTCCTTACCAGCTGGAAAGGCATCCGGAGAAGATACGATCCAACTAGAAATTTATAAGGGGTGTGCCGAGGAACGTATACCTCTCCTCTCCCAAGGGGAAAATCACCTGATCAGTGCGGTTTGTACCGCCCCATCTCGCTAATTAACGCGGATGCTAAAATATTTGCTAAAGTGTTAGCCACTCGATTAGCCCCTATAATACCGAAAATAGTAAGCCCAAACCAACATGGGTTTGTAATTGCTAGGGATACTACCGCACATATCAATCTGGCTGTCTCAGCCTTTGATATAGCTGAAAAGGAATCCACCCCACTCGGTATGATTATGCTTGACGCAGAAAAGGCTTTTGACCGAGTGGGGTGGGATTACTTGTGGCTAGTTATGACTGGTCTTGGTTTTGGGGGCACATTTTTGAACTGGATACAATCACTGTATGATAATCCCATGGCTAGGATCAGCTATACTGGTCTATTATCAGCTTCGTTTATTATTGCTCGTGGAACCCGCCAGGGGTGTACCCTATCACCTCTCTTATTTGCCTTATCAATAGAACCATTTATTTACGCTTTACGAATACAAACACTCATTATCCCTTTTAAGTTCGGTCCTCATTTATTGAATCTTACAGCTTATGCTGACGACGTCGCCATATATTCAACCGATATCGGTGAGGCGATGCAGGGCATCATACTAGAAGCCAATAGATTTGGGGACGTCTCTGGCTATAAATTAAATCTAAACAAAACCCAAATAATTGCTAATTACAAACCAGAAGGACTAACTATTGGACTGTGCTCGGCAGCTACTTACTTAGGGGTTAAACTATCTGCAAATATTAAGGATTTAATTAAACTAAATTATGATGACCTAGTTAAGAATACTATAATTATGCTAAAAAAATGGCATAAACTTTTTTTAAATATCATTGGCAGAATCAACTTGATCCGTATGATAATTTTACCTAAATTTCTGTACTTTTTTCGTTCTATTCCTTTGGCATTATGTAATTCCTTTTTTTTAAAATTAGACGGAGTATTCAGTAGTTTCATTTGGGGATATCGCAAAGCCCGCAGATCGATGACACTATTAAAAGGCGCTATCGATATGGGAGGGCTGAACTTCCCAGACTTTAAGTTGTACTTCTGGGCAGCATTTGTTGGACGCTTGCGATACTTAATTAACTCTGAATGTACAGAAAAGCAACCTTATTTCCTTACATTTATGTTTGATCTAGATGCAAAAATGTTCTTATGGAGAATTAATGACCCCAACTATTACAAAAGAGTTCGTTTTAAGATAGTGAGGGATCTAGTTAAAATTTGGCGTAACATCCAGGCCTTCTGTAACTTGAATTTCTTTCATCCTAATTTGATTTTGTGGGGAAACCCCGGCTTACCGGGAATATTCAACGATGGATTAACTAACATATGGGGAACACATGGAATAAAAAAGTTAGGGGATCTGTACGGAGCACAAGGGCTCCTAAGTTTTGAAACACTTAAAATATTATATAATATCCCTGACTCTACGAAGTTCAAGTACCTGCAGCTATTCGACTTTTTTTCTCGAAAAATGAAATTTAAAGAATATTTCTGATTCGAGCATATGGGATAATTTCTAGTCACAGGAAACTAAATCATTAATTAGTGGCTGTTATAAATCTCTCAACACTTATAGAAACATGGACTGCAATATAATATCAGAGAAGTGGAGTAGGATGTTAGGGACCAATATTACTCCGGCTGTAATAAGCTCATCTCTACGTAATATTAATAATTTGGTCTCATCGTCAAGTTTAAGATTGCTGCAATTTAAAATAACCTGTATGCTTTACCATACCAGAAAGAATAACCGAATGGGCCTCGAATAGCATATATAGTGAACAAACTAAGTGCCCCAAATGTGCGTTGGTTGCAGCAGATTTGGTGCACATATTTTACACCTGCCCTAAACTTTCAGAATTTTGGAGATCTTTTCAGAATATATTAACACTGAAATTAGGGAATATACCCCCCTTAGATTCTGCGTTAGTTATGTTAGACACTAATGGTAGGAATATCCAACACAAATCCTTATTTACTATTATGGTAACCTGTGCTAAACTTATAATTGCTCGCGCTTGGATCTCCCCTAAACCCCCACACATAATGGAATGGTGGTCTCTCCTTAATGAAATTCATAGTATGGAATTAGCGCTGGCTAGGCTTAGGGGTACTAAATCTCTAGCTAAATTCAATAAGATTTGGAGGTCTCTCATATTTTAGTTTAAAAAATCATGTTTAATCTAGATCATCATTGTCTTCTGTTTTATATGTGTCAAGATACATGTCTATATTTTGTTCTGGATCAAACGATCTAATGCCAACCTAACGTTAACCTTGTAGACGTATTGATTATTTCTTCTAATTTGACTCATTTTTGTATACTGTTGGTTCTTGTGTTGCTAATAAAAAAAAAAAAAAAATTTTTTAAAAGGAAACATTAGCCAAGGCTACAGCCCAAACTGCTGAACGGAATTACACCAAATTTTGCAATAAGGTAGCGCTCCCTGCAGCCCCAGAGACCGCCACCCCCAAAGCTAATTTTTAAATGTGTGGGCAGGCCTCTAAGGCCCCCCCACAGCCCGGGGACCGCCACCCTCCGGTGCTTTTATTAATTATTTGCGGGGGCACATGATCCCCCCGCTACCCCGGGGACCGCCACCCCTGGGGATTTTTATTGAAATAAATAAACCTGTGTGGGAGGCTCAAGCCCCCGCACACGCTCCGGGGACCGCCACCTCCCCGGGGCACTAATGTGCAAATGTTGGGGTCCATTACGGACCCCCGAGCCCCGAGAACCACTAGCTCCCGGGGCTGTGCACTAGGTGGTAGGGAGGCCACATGGCCCCCCTCCTGAAGCCCTTCATGACCCTGGGGACCGCCACCACCCAGGACCGGCTCCTGCATTGTCCCAGGGTGCCCACCCTGGGACACTGCTGTTTGCTATGGCAGGGCAGGAGCCGTGCGGCTACCGCCCTGTCATAGTAAACTGTGGTTTGGATTTTGTAAGCGAGGTGGTATGTGAGGTGAGGTGGTATGTGTATAACTGTATAGGTAAGGAAATGGGAGTGTGATTGATTCTTTGCATGACTGACTAGCTGTGTGAGTAACTCCATGGATGAGTGATGGTGTTTGTGTCTGTATAGGTGTATGAGTGCATATGATAGTGTTGTATTGATGAGTGACTATATGTAATAGTGATTGTATGGGTGAATAAGTGGATGTGTGTGTAGACCTAGGAATCAGTGTGTGCATATGTAATAACTGGTATTGGTGTGTCGATGATTTCAAAAATGGTAGTTCGTATTTTACAGTGGGTGTATCAATGATTATAGTGGAGTGTGAGGAGGTGCATCAGATTTTGACGTGGATGATGCCATCAGTGATGTCATTTGAGATGTCATCAATGATGTCATTGACCATGTCATGAATGATGTAATATGTGACGTCATCAGCAGTGCAGTGCGGGGGCACGAGTTTTAGTTAGCTGAACTAACTATAATGGTGGAATTTTTATGGTTTTGTACGAGTGAAATGTCCAACTAACTATAATGTCCCTGAAACCTATGTTTTTTTCCAGTGAATTTCTAAGGTTTTTTTAAATGCTAATTTCTAACTATAACATGCCTGAAATCTCAGTTTTTTTTAGTGAATATATATATATTGAAGCACTAACTTTTGGGTCTGTGTCCAGTTTTGGGGTGAGAGGCGCTCAGCATCCTGTTAGCGTGTGGCGCAACTTTGGAGTTCCTTCATATATATAACTCTGAAGGAAAATTTGACATAATTTCCAAGTGCCACCTACAGAAGAACGTCTTCACTACGAGACATCCTAACCAAAAGTCATCTGGAGATTAAACCATTAACAAAGACATCTTGGCTAACCACTCCTGGATTTTGGAAATGCACAAAGTGTAAGGCCTGTGAACATGGTCTCAACATCACAGAGTACAAATTGCAGAATGGCAGGTCTGAAAAAATTGTGGATCACATTACATGTGAATCGAAATATGTAATTTACAGACTTTTATGCCCTTCTGGGAAATCCTAAATAGGAAGCACCATCAATAAACTGAAGCTAAGGATACTCCAACACCCAGAGCAATTAGAGACTTTTTATTTACTTCCCTTTGTTGTTCTGCTTTGGCACAACAGTGTCGTGGCGGCGGTGATGTCTCTTCTCATCTACATGAGAAACTTACTCATTAGGAAAATTTTAGCTTCCCTCTTAAATGTTGCCGTGTTCGTAATTTTCCTAACATTTGGAGGGAGTGTTTTCCAGATTCTAGGAGCTGCCCCTGAAAAAACTATGTCGTATGTTTTCTTCTTCCGGAAGATGGGTGGTCTCAGCAGCAGTTCCTTGGCACTCCTGGCCGGTCTGTCTCCTCCCGATAGCTCTATTTTCTGAGCCAGGTATCTTGGTGTTTTGTAGTGAAGAGCTTTGTGAGTGATACATGCTATTTTAAGTTGGATTCTCGCTTCGTATGGTAGCCAGTTTAGAGCTTTCAGGTGTGGCGTGATATGATCGAATTTCCTAGATCCGGTGATGAGCCTTGCAGCAGTATTGAGATATGCTTTTAGCGGTGCCGTGGAAATTTCTGGTAGATCTGCTAAAGTAGTACAACCATATTCAATCCTTGAGATAACTAAGGATTGTACTGCCATTTTGAGATCTGCTGTAGAGATGAATGGTTTCAATTTCCTAAGATAGTTCAGGTGAAAGCTTGCATGTTTTGCCATAGATTTGATATGGGTTCTCATGTCAAGGTTCTTGTCTAATGTGATTCCTAATGATTTCGCTTAGTCCACTAGAGTAGGAGTGCAGTTTAGTGCTGTGATCAATTTAGCCCATTCTTTCACTTCCATGTGGTTTTTAGGTGGAGAGATTAAAAGGAACTCCGTTTTTTGTGCATTTAGTTTCAGATGATTGCTGGACAACCAGTTTAATGACATTTTTAAGGCCTCGTTCATTAACATGATATCTTCCAGAGAAGCGATTTTGATGTATATCTGTGTGTCGTCTGCGTACATATGATAAAGTATGTTTGCGTCTTTAAGAATTTCTGTCAGAGGTTCGACATAGAGGTTGAAGAGAGAAGGAGATAGTGTAGACCCTTGAGGGACTCCGATCACATTAGGACAGGTTGGAGATAGTGTCTGGTTGACCAAAAATCTTTGAGTTCTATTCTGAAGGAAGGATTCAAACCATTTCAGCACATTTCCCGATATTCCCATCCTGTTATGCAGCCTGCTTAGTAATTTTTTATGATTTACCGTGTCGAATGCAGCGGACAGGTCCAGAAGTACTAGTAGACATGTTCTATTCTGATCGAGGGCCTGTAATGCATCGTCGACAATATGCAGGATTGCTGTTTCTGTGCTGTGGCCTGTTCTAAATCCAGATTGGCAGTTGCCTAGCAGTGTGAAATTTGATATGTGGTGGCTCAGTTGGTTTTGTACACATTTCTCGATTAATTTGGCCAGTACTGGAATATTGGTAACTGGGCGAAAGTTATTAGGGTCTGCTGGGTCTGCTGTTGGTTTTTTAATGATGGGAACCACTTGGCCTGTTTTTAAACAATCCGGGAGTATCCCTTTTGATAGTGAGGCATTTATTATTCTTGTCCATATCGGGATGACGATGTGGTTGATTTTTTGTAGACATTTGGCGGGTAGAGGGTCATTATAGTGGTTATTTGGTTTGATATACGATAATGTTTTGGCTATAGTATTCTGATCGTAAAGCTTGAAGTTATCCCAATGCGCTTTGTTTTTTGCCTCGTCGTGTTTAATTGCCGGGATGGGGTTGATCAGTCTGTGTGATTTGTCGGGCATGTTGTCCGCTGCCAACTTAAGCTCTATTTCCAATTTGTTGGCCTTGTTGGTGAAGAAGGTTGAAAATTCTTCGCAGTTCAGCTGAGTTTTAGTGGTTTCTTGTGCCGTTTTGGCTAATTTATTGGATTGTTGCTTTAAAATCTCGAAAAGCTTCCTTGGCCGGTTTTTAGCGTTATCTACTTCTGATCTAATATATTCTTTTTTGGAATTGAGGATCTTTTTGTTGTACTCATTTCTAACTTTTCTGAGTGATTTCAGTTCGGGTGTAGTAGGGTGTTGTCTCCACTTTCTTTCAGCTAGTCTTAATTTCCGCCTATCATCATTCAATGCCCCATTGAACCAAGGGTGTTTGTCCTTTTCTGAGATCCTTTTCAGTTTTAGTGGCATGGCAGTGTTGACTATGTTAGATATTGTTGTAGTGTAATGATCCGTTAGGTCATTCACATTCTGCACGTTGTCAGGCAGGTTCAGACCTTTCTTACAGCTTTCTACTAGACTTTCAATATTCGCATCCTTGTTGTCCCGGGTCCACTTTTTGCGTTTAATAGGCTGCGTGGTCTTATTCCTTTTCAAGGTGGGTATTAGGAAGGTTATTGCATGGTGATCGGACCAGTCACACTGCATAACTGAGTGGATCACTATGTTCTTGTTTTTTGATATTATCCAATCCAGTGTTGCTCCTTTTGCGTGTGTCGGCTGTGTGCAAGCTTGGGTAAGATTTAACTCAGATAAAAAGTCTTTAAGAACATTGATCTGTTTGTCTTTCTTGTCGTCCCAGTGTAAGTTAAAGTCGCCCAGGAATATGTCGTTCAGTGTAAGTTAAAGTTGCCCAGGAATATGTCGTTAGATTGGGTGTTAGAATTTTCCGTGATGATCTCCATTAACTGGTCTATGAAAGTGATATTATTTCCAGGAGGATGGTATAGGGCATGTAAGTTACATCTTTGAAATTCTGTGGAACTTATATTTAGACCAAGGTATTCACAAGATTCGAGGGAGTCACATTGATTTAGGTTGATTTCTATGTCCGATCTATGTATGCAGGCTATACCACCTCCTATCTTTTTTTGTCTGTCTAGTCTCACTATGTTATATTGTGGGGGCACTAGCAGATCCATGACTGTGGACGATGATTCCGACAGCCATGTCTCTATTAGGATTGCAAGGTCGATTTCCTGGCTTATAATGAGGGCTGCGATGTCTGAGGCATGTTTTACTGCGGACCTACAGTTGAGCAGTAAGCATTTCAGAGGTTTTTTTGTGTTACTAGAGTCCTGTTCCGGCAAGTCTGTTGATAATTGGACTTGTTGTAAGTTGTTAAGGTTAGATTTCCTTTCTTTATGTCTGGATATTCTATTAGCATCAATCGGAACTGTTCTTATTTCTTCCCCTCTACTATGTTCTAGAGGTTCATATGTCCGGAGTAGGGCTAGGGTAACCAAGATGCAGAACTGTATGTACATCTGTAAATAGACTATATTATCATGAGAATGAGAGATCAAGGTGAAACGTGGATCTCCAAAATCAATTGACTGAATGTATATAGGTGTAAATATCATGAAAAAGAGTGACTTAACTAGCCCATAAAACTTGAGTGGTAATGAAATATGGCAGCTGTAAGAAAAATTGTACAGGAAATCATGCACTTGTAAAAGAGAGGAAAAATAGAAGAACAACTCACTGTACACAAATGTTACAACTTGAACACTGTAAATAATGTACAAACGATAGAGGAATCAAATTGTTCTTAACAGGACAATCTTGGAGGAATACTACTGAGGGATAAAGATTGGGTACTTCACAGAAATGGAACAGTAGTAGAAATATAATATGATCGTACTAGCAGGTACAGGAGAAACATATAATATCAGTTGTAACGACAATACCTATGGACTGGGGAGCTTGAGAAGATCTGTAAATGATTGTAAATAGTGTACATAGTGGGAGTGATAATGGTACACATGGACTAACCGATCAAGTGTAGAAAGAGCAAACGAAGTGGTAGAACGGAAAATGGGAAATTACTTTAATTTGAATTGATGATTATTAAGTACTTCACAATGAGTGAGACCACTTGGAGTAGAGTTAAATACATGCCGCTTATAATGAGATCAGGATGATTTGATTTATATTCAATAATGATTCTTTATGTGAACTTTACTGTGAATATAATTTTTTGAAATTCATTAGATTCCTTTTTTCACTCAAGAAAATGGCGCCCACCTTTTGGCCGTAAAATGTAAACATGGTTGACTGTCTAGAGGAGCAATGGAAAGGGTAAAAGGGCACGCTCAATAAGCATATAAAGAAGGTCTAGACATTAGGGACTCTATGGTCCAGTGGAAGGCTAGTGAAGTCGAAACGCGTAGGCCGTCCTATTTTGCACGTAATTTTGCACATGGTGTGTAAGGAACAATAAAGAACTGTTGAAAGCTTACCTGCTGCTGTGCCGTGACTTCTGCCGGAGGGAACCAGAGGGCTAGAAGATTCAAAGCAATATATATATATATATATATTTATATATATTACCTACAGGCGGTCGCCAGTAGGTAGATATAGTGAGCAAGCCTCAGGTAGAGGTGAAAAGCGTCGGGCGTTTTGTTGGTTGCAATAAAGACGCTTTAATTTGATACAAAATGTCTCAAGTGAGTGCATCTAAAAATCGCTAATTGAAGATTAGCCAAGCCTTTACATTTTTCGGTTGACTATATATATATATATATATTACCTACAGGCGGTCGCCAGTAGGTAGATATAGTTAGGACCTATTATCCATAGGAAATCCGCAACATTCTATTGACAATAACTTTGGCGCCGGTTGATGAATCTGTGCGAAATCTTCAAAACTTTTGGCCAGCTCAGTCCCGCTCCTTGGATGGTCAAGCGGGGCCACGAAAAAAGGGGGGTCCCAATACGTGTTTCCCCCATGCAATTTCCCATAGGACATTTAGCCATGGCTACAGCCGGAATGGCTGAACGGAATTACACCAAATTGGGCAGAGAGGTAGTCCTCAGTTCTGACTTGTGCCTTTCGCTTATCTGGTGTAAATCTGTTCAGTAGTTTTTGAGAAAATTACAGTTAAAGTCATTTATATATCTATGGGCGTGGATGATCCGGAGTAGTATCCGCGAACCCTATGCGCAGCCTACAAGAACCCTGCCGTGCACGAGCTGAATGCTCATTGGCTGACAACTGTCAAAATTAGGAAGTGCTGGCAACCATCTTATGCCTTGGTAGAACTGAAGCAAAACAACGGAAGGAAATGCCAGTACTGATGTTTTCATTTAGCAGAAACTTTTTTCCAAAGTACAAACAACAGTTCAATACCCGGAGGGGCTATTCAATAGCTCTTTATTAAAAAATTATTCAGAATTGAGCACAATTTATACTTTACTGCACCGTTTCGGGTTATAATCTTATCAAACAGTGAAAATTAGGACACAAAAAACAATAAAAAGACTTCAAACATATCATGATTCTTCAGACATGTCACATTCAATCCACTTTCATTCAAGCAACCATAAAATACACATAAACTGGAGATCAATGAACCAGTTAGAAATTGTCGGGTCTACTATCAAGTTATTGAACAATTCCTAAAAGTTGTAAACAATACACTGCTATTATTTCACTTCTTGATAATTGATTGTCAAACAAACTTTTAGTACTGGGCGAGTGTATAACTACAGATACTAGAGCCAACTGATTAGGCACAAGAATCAAAAAAGTAGACCCAACACAGCCCACGCGTTTCGAATCCTAATTAATGGGAGGATTCTCTTCAGGGCCGTAGAACACTCCATCAAAAGGACAATGAAAAATTGGAGATTCCTCAGAAGGAGTTGCAAGTGTCCCAAGATAGCACTAGTCGAATCTTCAACACAGGCGCAGCATGGGGCGGTGACCGGGCGGAATTTCTGATCAGGGTCCGAGAAGCTTACAGTGGGCTCAATGTGCAATTTGCAGCATCAGCGATTAATTCAAAACGCTGTTTTTCGTCGGGTAACCGACTCTGACTCCATGAACGAACAGATCGTCAGGAGCAGCACACAACGCGTTGCGCAATTTCTAACTGGTTCATTGATCTCCAGTTTATGTGTATTTTATGGTTGCTTGAATGAAAGTGGATTGAATGTGACATGTCTGAAGAATGATGATATGTTTGAAGTCTTTTTATTGTTTTTGTGTCCTAATTTTCACTGTTTGAAAAGAATATAACCCGAAACGGCGCAGTAAAGTATAAATTGTGCTCAATTCTGAGTAATTTTTGAATAAAGAGCTATTGAATAGCCCCTCCGGGTATTGAACTGTTGTTTGTACTTTGGAAAAAAGTTTCTGCTAAATGAAAACATCAGTACTGGCATTTCCTTCCGTTGTTTTGCTTTCAAGGCTCAGCCTTACTGATTAGAGCCAGTCCTAGTTGTTATTAGTTGGTAGAACTGAGGCACAAGAAAACAAAAACAAACGCCGCAAACGCTGCAAAATGCAAAAAGGGGGCAAGGTAGACACTGACCCCCTAGGCCTGCTCAGGGGGTCCCACAAGGAACCCCCCAGGGCCCAAAAATGTTTTATTTATTTTTTAAATCACGGGATTTGCGTAGGATCCTCGAATCGTAGCGATAAAAAAAGAAACGCGGTCACCCGCGGAAAATATGTAAATTTGCCCCCGGGGGGCAAAATCCCGGGGGCATTATTGAAAAAAAAGTGTGGGGGGGTCCCAATCCCCCCATACTACCCCGGGGATCACCACCTCCCGGGGCTCTAAATTAATATATGCGGGGGGCTCAGGAGCCCCCCAGCCCCGGAGACCGCCACCCCCGAAGCTCGATTTTAATGTATGCAGGGGGGCTCACAGGCCCCCCCCGGCAAGAATTAAATGTATGCGATGGGCTCACAGGGCCCCTCCGCAGCCCCAGGGACCACCACCCCCCGGGGCTTTAAACATATGGGTAGGGGGGCTCTCAGGCCCCCCAGCCCCGGTGACCGCCACTCCCCAGGGCTTAAGAAAATCGGGTGGGGGGGCTCTGAGGCATGAGTGAGTGTGGAGTTTTGGAACTTCAAAAAATTCCTATAAAATCAGCAGAACTATGAACTCCGATGTAGGTAGGGGGGCTCTCAGGTCCCCCCAGCCCCGGGGACCACCAACCCTGGGTCAAGAATTAAATGTATGTGGGGGCTCATGGGGCCCCTTGCAGCCCCGGGGACCACCACCCCCCAGGGCTTTAAACATATGGGTAGGGGGGCTCTCAGGCCACCCAGCCCCGGGGACCGCCACCCCCCTGGGCTTAAGAAAATTGGGTGGGGGGGCTCTGAGGCATGAGTGAGTGTGGAGTTTTGGAACTTAAAAAAATTCCTATAAAATCAGCAGAACTATGAACTCCGATGTAGGTAGGGGGGCTCTCAGGTCCCCCCAGCCCCGGGGACCACCAACCCTGGGTCAAGAATTAAATGTATGTGGGGGCTCATGGGGCCCCTTGCAGCCCCGGGGACCACCACCCCCCAGGGCTTTAAACATATGGGTAGGGGGGCTCTCAGGCCACCCAGCCCCGGGGACCGCCACCCCCCTGGGCTTAAGAAAATTGGGTGGGGGGGCTCTGAGGCATGAGTGAGTGTGGAGTTTTGGAACTTTAAAAAATTCCTATAAAATCAGCAGAACTATGAACTCCGATGTACTCACCAGTTATCAGGAGAGACCTCAGTTCTGCATCTTTGAGCCCAGTACTAATCATGAAAAGTAATTCTAACCATACTTACCAGTAAGTTGAATTTCCTTCCGTAGGCTAACATTGACTGGTTTCACTTGGAAATTCTTCTAAGTGTGGAGTTTTGGAACTTTTAAATATACACCTAAAATCATCCGAACAACGAATTCCGATTTACTCACCTGTTATCAGGAGAGAACGCAGTGCTACATCTTTTAGCTCAGCACTGCCTCCTGAAAAGTAATTCTAACCATACTTACCAGTAACTTGTATTTCCTTCCATAGGAATCCATTGTCTGGTTTTCACCAGGAAAAGTTTCTGTCTATTTTCACAAACTAAAAATACTCCTAAAAAATTAAATGCATTCTTTTAACTGTTTACAGGAGATGCACCAGTGCTGGATCCAGGATCCACCACTGAGTAAGAAAAAGTGGCGATAGCACTACTTACCTGCTAAAGGAATTTCCCGCCATAGGATAACATTGGTGATTCTATGTGAAAACATTTCTAAGTGACAGCTTTTAAAATACAATAATATTCCTTAAAAATAAATCACTACTGTAACTAAAACGCTTTTACTCAACCGTTTACAGGAGATGTCCAAGGACTAAATCTAGGATCCAGTCCTGTGGTTAGAAAAGTAATCCATAAAGTAACTAATTGCATTTAACTAGAAATTCACATTGAGGTCAATGTTGCACTGTGTTTGAAATTGTGTTGCCCATTGCAACAGCTGTAACTACTGAACTTAAGAGTCTATTGCCTATTTGCAAAGTATTTAAAATCTAGTATTTCATTCTGAGAAAGTATATTTTGTAATGTAATGTATAATGTAATTATAATGTAATTTAAAAAATAAAATATCTAAAAATAATTAATTAAAAAAATTAGTAAATCAGGATGAAAAAAATCAATATAACAATTCATACATTTAAAAATTGTCATTTACAAAACCTACGAAATTCACTGAAAAAAAACATAGATTTCTAAGTGATATAATTAGGAAGTAGCATTTAAAAAACCTTTGAAATTCACTGAAAAAAACATAGGTTTCTGGCCTGATATAGTTAGGAATTAGCATTTAAAAAACCTTTGAAATTCACTGAAAAAACCATAGGTTTCAGGCCTGATATAGTTAGGAATTCGCATTTAAAAAACCTTAGAAATTCACTGAAAAAACCATAGGTTTTAGGGGTGTTATAGTTAGCTGGACATTTCGTACAAAACCGTTGAAATTCCTCCGATATATTTAGTTGTACTCACTATATCTCGCGCGCCGGCAATCCATTGCTGATGATGTCACATATTACATCATTCATGACATGGTCAGTGACATCACTGATGACATCTCAAATGACATCACTGATGACATCATCCACGTGGCAATCAGAAACACCTCATCATACACTAGTATAACCTTTTATCACTCACTGTAAAATACAGAGTACCATATTTGAATCCATTGACACAACAATACAAGTTTTTAAAAACCCACTCAGTGATTCCTAGATATATACACACATCCAATCACTCACCTATAGATTCACTCATACATGCAGTCAATGATCAATAGAACACTATCAAATATACTTATACACCTATATCAACATTACACACCAGCACAGATCCTATTCACCTATGCAAACAATGGATCACACTTACATTTACTTAGATATACGCTTATACAAACACCACTTTATCTATTCATATAGATAGTAACTCATACGTAGTGTGTTATAAAATCACTATTACAAGTATACAGTTATCCATATAGTCACTCATACAATCACTGAGTCTCATTTATACTTATTTATAAACAACAACTGACACATAAACTTCCTTTTATTTTTCTAGTTTGTTGGACATGTACCATTGAGAGCCATATTTGCTCATCACCACACCCATAAAGATATTCACTCGCCCAAACAACTGTACCTTTAACTTCATATACCTACTGAATCAACTATTCACACATCTTTGGGCAGTCACACAACCCCCACCGAACCACACACACATTTACTCTGCCATACAAATACTCAGTTAACTAATCAATAACTAATATAGACTTTCAAATAGCTAGTAACCTTCTGGAGAAGCAGTTTACACAACAACTGACAAAGTGATATAGATGTTCACACAGTTTAGTCACTATCCAATATATTTAGTGAGACACTTTAAATTAGTGAAGTAAACAGTCAATCACACTGCTACTAAATCCTCCATCCAGATATTTATATTTATATATCCACTCATTCTTCAATGCAAATTGCTATGTATATAATACATATTTAAATAATGAAACACACCACATTCACTGGATGATGTCATCAGTGATGTCATTTGCGATGTCATCGGTGATGTCACTGACCATGTCATGAATGATGTTATATGTGACATCATCAGCAGTGGATTGCGGGCGTGCGAGATATAGTGAGTACAACTAACTATATCAGAGGAATTTCAATGGTTTGTACGAGTGAAATGTCCAGCTAACTATAACACCCCTAAAACCTATGGTTTTTTCAGTGAATTTCTAAGGTTTTTTAAATTCTAATTCCTAACTATATCAGGCCTTAGGGGGGCGCTAGGTGGCGCACTAGTGTATGGACACCTTTCTGTGAGGCTCCCACATCCTGGCGAAAATTATCCTTAATTTCTCCTAATTTTGGCAACCTACCGGGCTGAAACACGTCTCATCTGTGCAGGGGGGCCCCAGGTAGCTCCGGTTCGTTTTTTGATCCGAGGGCTGGCGGAGTGCAGCCGGGAGAAGCGATCTCGTCTCCACCGATCCTTACTGGCGGAGGTGACTGTGTGGCCGAGCGGCTGGACTGACGGCACGAGCCCGGGGACGCAGTGGTGGAGGCTGGGCCCCCTTAGGCGCGAAATCGCTGGCAGCTGAAGCGGCAGCGGCGGAGCGGGATGGACATTGACCCCCTGGCTGGATGCTGACATCGGCACCGTGAGTGATTCGCTGACCGGCTCTGCAGAGCCCTACCTCGCTAGCGCTTTGCCGCCCTACAGCCCCTGAGGCCCCTGCTGCAGCATACTGCTTGTGGAACATATCTGATGCCCTGCCGTCACACGGACAACATGGCGGCCTCTCCCTGCGCGAAGATAGCGCTGCGACCGGAGTGAAGCTGGATTTGCCTGCCAGTGTCGCCTTTGAGTTACTGGGAGCGGTGGAGAATTACTGGGCTGCACACTGGAACTGACATATAGTGGGGGCTGGTGTTGGCTGGTGGGATCGGCCCGCAAATCATATGCTGCGAGGCGCTCTAGTCCCTACCAAGTGACCATCTCACCTGCAGGGCGGCACCCCCCCATCCTCTGCTGTTGACACTGATCACCGCTCCCTGGAGTAAAGACATCCTATGGTGTGGAAGGACGCTATCCTGTATTGGGCAAGTGTGCGCTGGAACTGACTCCTCACCGCCAATTTTTGCTTTTGGGCTAATATCTGGGCACTGGCCTGGAGGGGTGCACTGCAGCTGCGATCTCCTTGGCCAGGGTGCTGTGCTGGCGCCTGAGTGCAGTTTGACTACTGGAATACGTGTGTGCACCCCTTTATGGCCTGCTTGATTGCGTTATCCTCACCTTCCAGAGTAGGAACGCTTCTGACCAGCCCGCTCGACCTTGGGAGCTTTAGACGACTACTGAAGTGTGCATGGTGAGTCTGATAGGTCACATGACCTCTGTGGCGCTGTTGGGCCTAGATTGCTGGCTGCACGCGCGCAAGGGTTCCTACCCGGACCGGCATGTGTTTTCACAGAATACGGCAATTGAGCCTGCTCTTGCCTCCTGCAGGTGCGGAAAGATTCAAACGACTCAGCCCATTGCTTATAGGAGTACACCGTTCTGAATAGTGGCGAAGATGGGGAGACCGGACGCACGTCAACCGAAACTCACCTTCGACGCTACCAAAAAAACTACTCGCACCAGCCCCGAACAACAGCAACAGACCGCGGCCAGTGGCTCAGGTGATGGCCAGCCAACCACGTCTACAGATGTCCAGGAAATCATCCGGGAAATGCGCCAAGGATTTGCGACCATAGCGGGCAAGGTAGACAGGATGTCTTCGCGTATGGATGCTGTTGTCCATAAATTGGATGTCCACGAGGGGAGGCTAAAGGAGGCGTAACAGCGGATCTCAGACGTCGAGGACACCTCCACCCAACACACAACGCGGCTTACTCGGATGGATGATATCCTGCGCACTATAGCAGCCAAGAACGAGGATTTAGAAGCGAGAAGTCGGCGCAACAATATCCGCTTGGTGGGTATACCGGAATCCACCAATGTGGGGAACATGGAGGTATATGTGGAAAAGCTCCTGCTAGCGGCGGTCGGACCGGAGGCCTTCTCACCCCATTTCATAGTGGAAAGAGCGCATAGATCCCTTGGTCCTGTACCCAAACCGGGCATGAAACCGAGACCTATCATCGCCCGGTTGCTGAATTATAGGGATAGGGACGTTGCCTTGCGGGCAGCTCGTACCTCCAAAACACTCTCCTTTGAAGGCAATACTTTCACGATATATCCGGACTTCACGCCTATGGTTCAGGAGGAACGCCGTAAATTCTTGGATGTCAAGGCGAAGCTTCGCAATCTCCAGGTGGATTATGCTCTACTCTATCCGGCTCGACTACGAATTACTTTTCAAGGGCGCCAGAGGTTCTTCACGAAACCACAACAAGTGGAAGACTTCATCAAACACTGCAGACGTACAGCGCATCAACATGGAGACGGAGAGGATGAGCCTGACCGGAGACAGGACCAGGTCGAGGAGGATGAACATTGACTCTGCGCCCTCCTCCTTTGAAACTGACTTGTATTGAACGGACTCCTGCGCGTGAGTACTGGCCACAGGGTAATATACAGCAATGCCATTGCCTGCTGCATTATTTTGTTTTTTCCACCTTCAGTTGTGATGGGACTGGCAATTGGTCCGGGGGAAGCTGAATTGATATCTCGCTCGCCGGGTACCCCCTCCTCTCTTCCACTGACTGGTTGGATCCGGTCTGTGGGAGCTAGTGGAGCAATGGGGGAAATGTGTTGCCACCTGGAATGCTACCTAGAGGGTATGACCCACTCAGTTCTTGTTGGTATAGGGTATGTTCTCGCCCTTTTCTGTTGAGAGGGGAGGGGTGGGATGGGAGGGGAGATGAATCTGGCATGTTGGGGTTGCTTCAGTAGGAGGCTGGGAGGGCGAAGGGGAATGTTAGGGGGGCGTGTGTGTTGAATGGGTGTTGGTTACACAAATTCACAGCTGACATGGTCTGCAGATTGACCAGTACAGGCAGAAGCGTTTACACTTTATGGTTAATTGATCTTTTGCAGGGTACCTTCGTAAAACTGTGCACAGCATACGTAAATGGCGCCAGGGGTAGTTAACAAATGTACTTTTTTGTCTTGGAATGTACAGGGGCTTAAGGACACACGTAAATACAGACAATTGGTGGCATATTGGGATAGACATGCTGTACAGGTAGTTATGCTACAAGAAACTCACAACCCTCCCTCTGTTGAGTCCACTTTCGGTAGGAGATGGGCGGGCGTAAGGATCTTCTCGAACTACTCATCGTATGCTAGAGGTACTGCTATCCTTATTCATCGCGCCCTTCCGTTCACGCTTCTGGGTCAATATATTGATAAGGAAGGGAGGTATGTGGTTTTGTGGGGGAGATTGGGGGGGAGACAATCACTATCGCCAACTGTTATGCTCCTAATGTTGATGACCCTCATTTTTTCACTGCACTCTGGGGGATAGTGATGGATGTGGGTTTCACTCATTTAATATGGGGTGGTGACTTTAATGTGGCTGTACTCCCGAGGATGGACAGGGCATATGGATGTTCGTCGTATCACCCTGGAGCGAGGGGGGTCCTTCGTGGGATCATAGATGAGGAGGGATTGGTTGATGCATGGAGACACTTACATCCGGACACACTTGATGGCACACACTTCACCTCATACACTGGCACTTGGGCTAGAATAGATTATATTCTTGTGTCAAGGGGTTTAGCCCCGCATGTCCTGTCTGTGCAACATCTACCTAGGACACACTCGGACCACTGCCCAATCCTACTGACTATTGATATGCCTGGATTTAATAAGCCACGCCCGCCTTGGCGATTGTATCCTAATATCCTAGTAGACACGGTGTTCCGAGAAGAGCTCAGGGAGGATATAACAGAATTCTTTGCTCGTAATAAGGATACTGTGGATAGTGTGGAAATGGTCTGGGAGGCCTTCAAAGTTACGGTTAGGGGGTGGTGCATCGCCAAAAGCTCTGGGGTACTGAGAGACATACAGCGTACACTCCAGAGGTTGGAGGACAGCCTGCGGACACTGGAGAGAGACATGGTGAGAGGGGGTTCAGGAGCGGCGCAGACAGATTTTAGGGCCGCATTATCGGAATACGAAGCGGAGGCGCACAGAGAGGTGCAGTTTAAAGGTAAATACTGGAAAGCCCGCACCTACAATGAGGGAGGTAGACCAGGTAGAGCACTAGCCACGGCAATTCGCGTGGCGCGTGGCTCAAACACCATCTTGGAATTGCACACTGCTGACGGTGGGGTATGTAAATACTCGGCTGGCATATTGACCACACTCCAAACACACTATGCACAACTTTATACGTCTCGTACGTCTGGGGCCTCTGGCCTGGATGAGTTCTTGGGGGATGTTGCACTCTGCTGGTTGAGTGACACCCATCGGCAATTTCTGGGGGCCTCAATTGAGATAGACGAAGTGAGAGACGCCATAATGTCTTTGGGCAATGGGAAGACACCTGGGCACGATGGGCTACCCGCGGAATTTTACAAATGTTATGTTGACATCATGGCACCTGTCTTGCGTGAGGTGTTCGTAGACGCCCTGGAAGTGGGTGTCCTGCCGAGATCCATGAGAGAGGTTGTAATCACCTCATTGCTTAAGCCGGGTAAAGACGCCACACAGTGCGACTCGTATCGCCCTTTATCACTGTTAAATTGTGATGCCAAAATTTTGGCCAAGGTGCTTGCTACGAGCCTCTCGCTACTCATGACCACGCTCATACTGCCTGATCAATCAGGATTTGTTCCTACTAGATCTACCTCACACAACCTCCGCACTGTCTTCTCCCTGATCCAAACGGTTAGCCCTGAAATACCGCTCGCTGCTGTCTTTTTAGACGCATCGAAAGCCTTCGACTCCGTAGAATGGGGGTTCTTATTTACGGTATTGCAGAAGATGGGCTTTCCTCCGATCTTTGTGAATTGGGTGCGCCTCCTATACACGGCTCCGAAGGCAAGAGTCCTGGCGAACGGACTCCTAACTGACACTTTTGCTATAACGAGGGGTACCCGACAGGGATGCCCCCTCTCCCCTCTGCTCTTCGCCATTGCGATTGAGCCACTGGCATGTCGCATCCGACAACTGCATAAAGCCAGCGCCTTTAACTGCTTTCAACGACAACTCTCTATCTCGTTATATGCTGACGATGTCACGTTATACGTCAAAGAGCCCCAAGTTACCTTGAATACATTGCTGCGGGAGTTTGTCGCCTTCGGAGGCCTGTCTGGCGTATCTATAAACTGGAGTAAGTCCCGATTTTTTCCCCTAACGCCTGTGGTGTCGGAATTCCAACTCGATTATCCTCTTGAATGGTGCTCCTCGGAGCTGCGCTACTTAGGGATACAACTTTCGAGAGACAGGGGAGACACATTGCGGATGAACTATGGCGTGGCTATAACTAAACTAGCTGACTCGGTGGCCCGGTGGATCAAACTACCTTTGTCCTTGGCGTCTCGAGTCTCCCTCATAAAGATGGTGGTTCTGCCGCGTTTTTTATATATGTTCCTCAATATACCATACCACCCTGGTGCCTTTTTCTTCAAAACACTGCGCTCCGAACTTATCAGACTGGTATGGGGGGGCAAACAAGCGCGTATTCGGTGGGCTGTTATGACACAACCTTATCATAAGGGAGGGTTCGATATCCCCGATTTTGAACTTTATTACCTGAGTGCGCAGGCACACTACCTGTACTATTGGGTGAAACCAGCAGCCTTTATGCCACAGATTGCGGCAGAGGACTGGATTGCCCACCCGCTGCCACACTCTGGGGTGATTCATGCCCCCAGCTCAATGCTGGAAATGCAGGCAAATACGGTCACTTGTACAATGGACGCATGGCATAGGATTGGGAAACGTTTACAGGCCCCGTTGCTTTATACAGCACGCTTGCCGTTGACTTATCACCCACATATGGCGCTGTATCAGGAACTGGGTTTTCGGAACATGTGTCGTCGGTTGAGAATCCAGACATGGGGCGATCTATTCCAGGACGGGGTCTTTCGCTCTCGGGAACACTTCTTCGGTGACACAGTGCCTTCACCCCGGGAGGTGTTTTATATCCTAAGGTTGCGAGAGGGCCTGAAGACCATCCTACCGGAATACCCTCAGGAGCCCCCCAGTGTAGCTCCGCTTACAGTTGTGCTGAGTAGCACGGATGGTGCACATCTAGTCTCCACTATATATAAAACCCTTCGGACGGAACTACCGGCCATAGAGAGTACGGCTAGAATGCACTGGTCCCAAGACCTTGGCAGAGACGTCACGGATGACCAATGGGAATACTGCTGTAACTTGACTGGGGAGGGGATGTCTAGCTGTCGCTTTAAAATTATACACTACAAATTCCTCCATCGGCTGTATTACACGCCCGCAAAGAAAGTCAGATTCGGCTTGGCTGACACAGATAAGTGTGAGAGATGTGGACAAGGAGGGACGGACTTCCTCCATTTGGCGTGGACTTGCACGCAGGTGCAGGAATATTGGTCACAAGTTTGCGAGAACCTCTCCCTTATGCTAGACACTACACTGGAATTGGATCCACTACTGTTCCTACTGGGCTACACGGCGCACATAGCGAGGAATGTCAGAAAATACACTAATGTTGCACTGTTACTGGCGAGACGACATCTGGCTTGCAGATGGGGGCGGGGGCGAGCCCCTAAATTCAAAGACTGGTTGCGAGATATGTTATATTGCCAGGAACAGTATGGCATTTTCTCTGAGTTGCTGCCTCTGATGTCTAGGCCGGCTGACATTTGGGGTCCTCTGAAGACATATCTTCTCCTAACTGCTTCACAGGAGGCAGAGGGTACTGAAGTGATTGATGAGATCCCGCCAACGGATTTGGAATAGATAATGGGGTTGTAAGAAGGAAAGGAGCAGGGAATGGTGAGGAGCCTATTAACCCTACTACTGTTATCCCTTCGGACGTATGAGTATCCACTTGATCATTATTGCAATATGTTTGGTGGGTTCTGTAGGGTTGACAAATCTGCGTTATTGTGATTGCTTTAAGTTGTGTGATTATATCACTGATTTACACTGACTCTTACCTAAGCCACCATGGAACTGAACTGTGTTACCGCCCCTCCTAGAGGAAATGGCTTTGTATTATGGCAGTCTTGTGCTATGCTTTTGTAATACCTGTTATAACGACTCTATGGGCACATCCACCCCCTCAGATGACGTGTCCCCGCATATTGTTGTCTGACTATTCACGAACTTGCTTTGACCCTGTCACAAGCTGACACCTGAATTACTACTGTATTGTTGACCGAGACCATAAAGTTCCCAATGTACTCATAATTACCACAGATACTACCTTTGAAATGCATGTTTATCACTGCTGGCCTGACATGGTTGTAGGCACACTGCTGTGTATGTAACCACACTTAACAATAAAAGTTTATACCAAAAAAAAAAAAACGATATCAGGCCTTAAACCTATGGTTTTTTCAGTGAATATATATATATATATATATATTACCTACTGGCGGTCGCCAGTAGGTATATATAGTTAGGATTTTTTCTCTATGGGATGTTTGAAAATTCTATGTCTAATAACTTTGGCGTTTGTGGACGGAATTGGCTGAAATTTTCAGGAAAATGGCACATTTTGTTTCTGAGCAGCCCTTGAAAATTTGGGGGGGGTTCGTCAAGGGGGGGCCGAGAAAAAAGGGGGGTCCCAAAACGTGTTTTTAACATTGAGTTTTCCATAGGGCGGTTGGCCTCACTTTTAGCCCGAACGGCTGAATGGATTTGCACGAAACTTGGCAAAATTGTAGGGACTGGTAGCCCGATGTGCCTTTTGTAGGTCTCAATATATGTGCTCCAGTGGATTTTGAGAAATTAACGTTTAAAAAAAGATATATATCTGTAACAGCGGACCGGGCAGCGTCCCAGGACGCGTACTTTGCGCGCAACGGAGCTTTGTGAAGCGAAGCTGATTGGTTCTCCGGCGTCTGTCAACATTCCAAACAGTCCGTAGCGGCCGCCATCTTGTCTCTCGGTAGGATCGAGAGACAAGAGGAGGCCAAAGCGAAGGGGCAAATGACCATAAGGGGGAATAGTAGATCCTCGCTGACCCCCTAGGTTTGATGTGGAGGTTTTAAAAGGGCCCCGCGGGGCAAAAAAAAAAAATAATAATAATAATCGAACGGCTGAATGGATTTGCACGAAACTTGGCAAAATTGTAGGGACTGGTAGCCCGATGTGCCTTTGCTAGGTCTCAATATATGTGCTTCAGTGGATTTTGAGAAATTAACGTTCAAAAAAAGATATATATCTGTAACAGCGCACCGCTTCGCGTACTTTTCGCGTTACGGAGCTTTGCGAAGCGAAGCTGATTGGCTCTCCGGTGTCTGTAAACATTCCAAACAGTACGTAGCGGCCGCCATCTTGTCTCTCGGTAGGATCGAGAGACAAGAGGAGGCCAAAGCGAAGGGGCAAATGACCATAAGGGGGCATAGTAGATCCTCGCTGACCCCCTAGGTTTGATGTGGAGGTTTAAAAAGGGCCCCGCGGGGCAAAATAAAAAAATAATAATAATAATCGAACGGCTGAATGGATTTGCACGAAACTTGGTAAAATATTAGGGACTGGTAGCCCGATGTGCCTTTGCTAGGTCTCAATATATGTGCTTCAGTGCATTTTGAGAAATTAACGTTCAAAAACAAGATATATATCTGTAACAGCGCTCCGCTTCGCGGAGATAAAATTATATCTGTATTACCTAGCTGTTGCTAACACCAGTTAGCGACGGCTAGTAGGAGATAGCGACCATCTTGGGCCCCACTTTGCATGTGAGTGATATTTATCACTAATGACATGCAAAGTGGGCATGCCAAGATGTTAGCGACTGGAAACAGTCGCTAACATCGCTATCTCCTATTATCAACTTTTGGAAATATTCGAGATAAGCGCGAATATCTCCAAAAAGTAACAGCTGCCCTGAGCAGTTCTTAGCCATGTTATGCAATGGGAGGTGGATAACATGGCTAAGAGCATTAGCTCGGTAATGCATGAATATCGCTGAGTTTTCAGCGATATTAATGCATTGCGGTCGTTTTTTATCGTATTTGCGATAAACCTTGATAATAGCAAGGTTTATCTGCGATAATTTCTGACGGTAAAAAAATCTTTGCAATGCATCGTTAGGGATAAATATCGCTTAACTTTGGTAATATGCCCCAACGTCTGTTAACGTTCGATTCGAAGGAAATCAGGAAGTGTTGAAAAACATTGTCTGCGCCATCTTGTCTTTTTTCAAATGCCACACTTTTGTCGTGCACGGCAGCCATTTTAGATGCCTTGACCAGACCCACTCTGTGCACGCTGTCGATCCTTAGCATGGCTCCCCACCCTCGCAAGCATCTCACCCAGGCAGTGGTCACCCCCGCTCTCTGTCTTATGCATGGGTAATAAACCTCCCCCCATCTGCGCTGCCCTTCCCTGAGAATCACACCCTGTGCCCGCCCGACACCTCCCTTTCGCCCTATTCACTACCGCACCCTCTGACACTCCTTTTCCTCTGTGTCCGATTGTCCAGGCCGGTCCTAGGCTATCAGCTAGCCCTGCAGATGTAGTTTATGGCCACAGCTGTAAAGAATCACCCCTCTTCAAAGGAGTTATAGTAGATCAAGGCCCACACTCGATGAGATCCGTCACAGCAGAAGCGTTGCTATTATCTGAAAACCATCCTGTATTGTGATTGGGGAGGGGACCGAGCGTGAAGCGGAAGATTCCAGGGATGACTCTTTGTACATCAAAGTTTTTACAATTATGTGTCACATTAAAAATATATAGCACTCCGACAAAGTAGTAAGATTATAAAACTTTAATAATTTATAAATATATACAAGAAAACAAAAATAGTAATAACATATAAACATTTTTAGGGAAAAACAACGAAGTAGCGGTCGGCTGTGCGAATAGTCCCAATGCAGCACAACGTCCAGATTTCCGGCGTGGGGCGTCGCGGGGGGTGGGTCATCAGTAGGAAACTGTTGTGCGAATAGTTCCAAGGCAGCAGAACGCGCCGAAATCTAGATGACACGAAAGTGATGTCTAGTAAGTTGCCACCCAGCAAATAACGGCGTGGGGCGTCGCGGGGGGTGGGTCATCAGTAGCAAACTGTTGTGCGAATAGTTCCAAGGCAGCAGAACGATGGCACCAAGGTGATGTCCAGTAAGTTGCCGCACTGGTTTTGGTATCCTACAATGCTGCTCCGAATAACGGCGTGGGGCGCCCCGGGGGAGGCGGCGTGAACGGGCCTCTCCAGGTGGAGTGTCATCTGTTGTAGTGGGGCGCCCCTTTACCGTTTCAGTTGCCATTCCGTCCGTTTTTGGTCCACTGTGTCAAAAGCCGCAATTCAGCTGAGTTGCGCCCACTCTTGCGGTGCAGCGATAGGCGGCTGTCACAGGACTCTCAAAATGGCGGCAGGCTCTTTCCTTTTTGGGCCTGGTCCACTGAAATGGCCCTGGGACACCTTGGAAATCGGACGCTTGTCTGCTAGGTCTTGGACCCCATTCTCGAAAGCGTCCCCTCCGCCTTGAGAATTCATCAAAAGTTTTGGGGGCCCCGACTCCTGCAGGCTTCTGGTGGGGAGCGGCTGCCATGATTGCTCGCGGAATGACCACGACGGAGCTACGAGATGGTGGTGCTCTCATGCTGACGCCAGTTTAGTCTGAAACATCCAGAAACAAGGTGGGGCTTTCATCGTTTGTGAAAAAAAAAAAAGTTTTCATCCAATGAAAAGTGTTGTTTTTAGGTCATATGATCAAGCCTTCCATCATTAGGAAACCAAAAGTAAAATGAACCAATGAAAAGTTTTATAAACAAGTCACATGACCTGTTATGCGGCATAGGGTATAAAATGCGGAGAAAATACGTTGGCACGTGAGGCGGCGTCAGTAGCGGACCGATGTGCGAATAGGCCGAAGGCAATACAACGCGCCAAGATCCGGATGGCACCGAGGTGGTGTCCAGCAAGTTGCAGCACTGGTGTGGCCATCCTACAATGCTGAAAGTCGGCGTGGGGCGCCCCGTTGGCCTGTGAGTTTGCGTCAGTAGCGGACCGATGTGCGAATAGGCCGAAGGCAGCACAACGCGCCAAGATCCGGATGGCACCGAGGTGGTGTCTAGTAAGTTGCCGCACTGGTGTGGCCATCCAACAATGCTGAAAGTCGGCGTGGGGCGCCCCGTTGGCCTGTGAGATGGCGTCAGTAGCGGACCGATGTGCGAATAGGCCGAAGGCAGCACAACGCGCCAAGATCCGGATGGCACCGAGGTGGTGTCTAGTAAGTTGTCGCACTTCTGTGGCCATCCTACAATGTTGAAAGTCGGCGTGGGGCGCCCCGTTGGCCTGTGAGATGGCGTCAGTAGCGGACCGATGTGCGAATGGGGCCAAAGGCAGCGCAACAATATTTTCTGACTGACACCACAAGGCGCTGAGATGCCAAGATCCGGATGGCACCGAGGTGATGTCTAAGTTGCGGACTGATGTGCGAATGGGGCCAAAGGCAGCGTAACAATATTTTTTGTATGGAAGATACCACTAGGCGTTGAGATGCCAAGATTCGGATGGCACCGAGGTGATGTCTAGCAAGTTGCTGTACTGGTGTGGTCATCCTACAATGCTGAAACTCGGCGTGGGTCGCCCCATTAGCCTGTGAGATGGCGTCAGTAGCGGACCGATGTGCGAATAGGCCGAAGGCAGCACAACGCGCCAAGATCCGGATGTCACCGTGGTGGTTTCATAGTTGAGAGGCACTTCATCTGCAGTGGGGCGCCGAGATCCGGATGGCACCGAGGTGATGTCTAGCAAGTTGCTGTACTGGTGTGGTCATTCTACAATGCTGAAAGTCGGCGTGGGGCGCCCCATTAGCCTGTGAGATGGCGTCAGTAGCGGACTGATGTGCGAATGGGGCCAAAGGCAGCGCAACAATATTTTCTGAAGAGAAGACACCAAAAGGTGCTGAGATTCCAAGATCCGGATGGCACCGAGGTGGTGTCTAGCAAGCTATGCAGTTGAGTTGTGTGCGCACTTGCGGCGAATAGGTCGAAGGCAGCATAACAATGTTTTTTGAATAGAAGACACCACAAGGCGTTGAGATTCGGTTACCACCGAGGTGATGTCTAGCAAGTTGCCGCACTGGTGTGGCCATCCTACAATACTGCTCCGAATAACGGCGTGGGGTGCCCGAAGGGGGGGGGAGCCGGCGTGAATGGGCCTTCCTAGGTGGAGGCTCGTCTGCTGTAGTAGGGGGCCCCTTTACCGTTTCAGTTGCCATTCAGCTGAGTTTCGGCTGCTCTTGATGCTACAGCGACAGGCGGCTGCAAGAGGACTCTCAAAATGGCGGCCTGTTCTTTGGATTTGGGCCTGGTCCACTAAAATGGCCCTGGGACACCTTAGAACTCGGACGCTCGATTTTTTTTTCCTTTCCTGTACATGCAAAAAAAGGTAAATGCCCGGTACGTTACACGCTTCATCTGCCACGATGAACTCTCCAGAGGAACCGAAAAAAAATATAGTTGTGGTAACTATACCATGCATCGTCATATGGAGAGGTGGCACCAATTAATTATAGTGCTGCATAAAAGAGAGATTTGGAGGAGAACCCCTGACCTGCTAGTACATTCATCAAAGAAGTGGCACTGAGAGCTTCAGAGGCAAGGGAAACGGTCCCAAATATTTAGAAGAACTTTGGAAAGATTAAAATGACATGTTTAGATTGTGGCAAATTAATTTCATGTAGACAGATGAGTGTTACTCTAATAAATACAGCATATAAACATCATCATAGTCGATGGTTGGTAGAGACATTTTGACCATATCCTGGACCTGCCCGTCCTCGCCCAAAATGGCGCCGGAATAAATGGGACTCGTAACTCCTTGTTGTGTACTGGTTGCAGAACCTTGAAATCACGAGATACGTATGCAGTTTTGAAGCACATGGCGGGCGGGGACGAGAATTGATTGACTATTTCGACATCCCTATTGACATTAAGTTCTGATGTGTTATTGATTACTGTACTGTTGAAAGTTCAAATTAACGTCACCCATGGTACTTGCCCGCAAATGTATATCTAGATAATTTTATTGTAACTGGCCCTGTCGTATTTTAATTATAAAATGTACGTCCACCGATTCCGTAACTGTTAGACACCTTAGTTCTTGCAACCTAATGGCCCGCCCGTTACGTTCCTCTACAGTGTAAATGTCTATTCATCATATACGATTACAGTTTGCTCTGTGGCAGGCCCACGTGGTTATAGGCTCGTATTTGTATAATGAAATTTTCACAATAAAGGTTTTTAAAAGAAAACATGGTAGTAGTATATACATTGGTAAAGTTTTTAATAATAGTGACTGTTTTAGAATCATTAAAAGGCAAGTGAAATAAAGCAGACCAATTACATGAAGGGTAAAAGGTATAATACGAAGGAACGCAGTAAAGATAAATGGTCAAGGGCTGTTGTGTTTTCTATTCCTGCAACATAAAGTGATCGATAAGAATCTCATATTCAGGCGTATCGGCGACTAAGACAGCAGGTCGACCCTCTTTTGCTCAACGGCTCCGTCATGGGACGAAGAAACGCTCTTTTTCTCGAAAAAAGAATATATTTTACTTGCAGGACAGTTGTAAAATTTCCGGGAAAGTACATTAGCCTGGAACATTATAACATATATTTAAGAAAAAATAATGTTCGGAAGTAATGAAAAGCGTAATTTTTAGGTCATATGACCAAGCCTTTCATCATTACAATAAGAAAAGTAAAATGAACCAATGAAAAGTTTTATTAACAAGTCACATGACTTGTTATGCTTACGTTACGCGCTGCGCGCCCCGGATGACTTCCGGATGCGCTAACGCGGCGCGTCATATGACGCATTACGCGACAACGCAGGTCCAGAATATAGTCAAAATGTCTCCACCAACCAGCGGTCGGAACACAACCCCTTTCAGCAGGCTAAATAGTTCTGTTAAATGACAACAGAAGGGACAGGCAACAAGAACCATCAGTCAAAGAGGGGAGGGCTAGTTCTTCTCTACCGGGTTACATTGGGGCGCTACCGGAACTGATCGAATTGGTAGTCTACAGTGTTTCTGGATGTTTCAGACTGAAGCTGGGGTTAGCATGAGAGCAGCACCATTTCGTAGCTCCGTCGTGGTCATTCCGCAACCAATCATGGCAGCCGTTCTTTATCGTTATTTTGGGCGGGGTGGGTGGCGGAGCCGAGCTGTTTTGCAGCCATCATTGTGTGGAGTTCAGTTCATCTCACTAGTTTTGTATTTGTCATGAGGGGTTGTTCCTAATGTTTCTATTTTAGCGAGGTCAAAAAGAGATCCCATTAGTGGCCTACTGATTTTGCTCGATTCCTTTTCTTTTTTTTTACACGATTTTTCGTTATCTGCAAAGACTAAACAGAGTATTGCGACTCTGTGTTTGTTTGTAAATAGAGAATGAACCAAAGAGAACTAATTCTAAAACAGTAAATACTTGGATAACAATCAATCAAATGGAGAGAGAAGCAGGCACGACGGATTACAACGGGGGCAAAGGCCTGCGTTAACTACCTTTCACTATCTGCAAAGAGAGAGTACTCCTAATAGAAATGAGGGGGGGGGGGCACCATTCAAAGCAGATCAGTGTGCATAAACACGAAAATGTTTTCACTTACCACGTACTTGACATTCGACAGCTTATGATATTTGCTATTAAAAAACCATTGAAATTCACTGAAAAAACCATAGGTTATAGACCATATATAGTTAGGAATTAGCATTTACAAAACCTTGAAAATTCACTGAAAAAACCATAGGTTATAGACCATATATAGTTAGGAATTAGCATTTAAAAAACCTTATTTTACTCACACAAAACCATTGAAATTCCATATATAGTTAGTTGCACTAACTATATATTGCGCACCCGCAATCCACTGCTGATCATGTCACATATTACATCATTCATGACATGGTCAGTGACATCACTGATGACATCACTGATGACATCTCAAATGACATCACTGATGACATCACTGATGACATCTCATTTGACATCATTCTTGTGCTAATACGATAAACCTCTTCAGACTCTAATATAACCTTAGATACACTCAGTGTATACAGACACTCACACACTGCCACTCATCCATGGAGTTACTCACACACCCAGTCAGTCATGCAAAGAAACAATCTCACCTCCATTTCTTCAACTATACAGTTAAACACACCTTACTTATTGAAACATATACTAACACATATTTACTCTCTTATACAATCCCTGATACAAGTTCACAATGATCGATACAACCACTCACTCATTCAGTGGCTCTCATGCACAGTTATTTATATATGCCAACTCTCACATGTACTGTGTTTTACATATGTACTTACTATGACATGTAGCATTGAGATATCCATTCACTCATCAATACACTCATGCACACAGTCAACTGCCCATGTAGCTGTTTCCACATGCACTCTTGAACTCATACACCTAGTGAATAAACTGCTCACACATCTATGCATAGAGTCACACACCTTCCAGCCACCCCCACACAAACTCAATCTCCCATAGAAATACTTGGGCAACCAATTAATAACACATATAGCCTCTCGTATAGCTAATGATCAACACATGCAGCAGTTTACAGAACAACAGACATAATGATGCACAAATTAAGACAGTTTAGTTACTAACCCATGCATTCAGTGAGACACATTTAATCACTCACTCATACAGTCAGTCACGCACCTACTAAATCCTTCATCCAGACACTTATACATCCACTCATTCTTCAATATGTAAGACATATTTTAACTTTACAGAAACATACAGTCACTGGATGTTGTCATCAGTGATGTCATCAGTGATGTCATTTGAGATGTCATCAGTGATGTCATCAGTGATGTCACTGACCATGTCATGAATGATGTAATATGTGACATGATCAGCAGTGGATTGCGGGTGCGCAATATATAGTTAGTGCAACTAACTATATATGGAATTTCAATGGTTTTGTGTGAGTAAAATAAGGTTTTTTAAATGCTAATTCCTAACTATATATGGTCTATAACCTATGGTTTTTTCAGTGAATATATATATATATATATATATATATATATATATATATATATATATATATATATATATATATTCATCAAACGAGATTGCCCTTGTTGGAAGAAACCACGAGGTTAGTATGAATTGTTCCTCTTTTATTTAAGGCAGTTGCACACAGAGGGAAGCAGGAAAACAAAATCCATTTCTTTTGCCAGACCGGTTTCGGGAAATCATCCCTTCCTCAATGGCTCCCTTCATGAAAAAACGGTGTTTCATTCTGCACCTTCTTATTCACGAACCTGCCCCAGTGGGCGTGGCTGTACACACAGCCTGCTGGATCTTGTAGTGCAGTTTGTTTAACTCCAGTGAGTTCGTTTTTTCATGCGGCTTTAAAACATTCATAAAACCCCAGTGGGTTGGATGTTGAATCATGCTTGCACATCCGAAGTATTTTTTCAACTGTCTTTAGGCAACTAACCTCCCAAAAGTAATGAAACCCGGTGGCTCCATTACTGGTCCGCTGCGCGGCAGGCTTCTTCCGCGACTGAGCAGAGCAGCCAAAATTCATCAAACGAGATTGCCCTTGTTGGAAGAAACCACGAGGTTAGTATGAATTGTTCCTCTTTTATTTAAGGCAGTTGCACACAGAGGGAAGCAGGAAAACAAAATCCATTTCTTTTGCCAGACCGGTTTCGGGAAATCATCCCTTCCTCAATGGCTCCCTTCATGAAAAAACGGTGTTTCATTCTGCACCTTCTTATTCACGAACCTGCCCCAGTGGGCGTGGCTGTACACACAGCCTGCTGGATCTTGTAGTGCAGTTTGTTTAACTCCAGTGAGTTCGTTTTTTCATGCGGCTTTAAAACATTCATAAAACCCCAGTGGGTTGGATGTTGAATCATGCTTGCACATCCGAAGTATTTTTTCAACTGTCTTTAGGCAACTAACCTCCCAAAAGTAATGAAACCCGGTGGCTCCATTACTGGTCCGCTGCGCGGCAGGCTTCTTCCGCGACTGAGCAGAGCCGCCAAAATTCATCAAACGAGATTGCCCTTGTTGGAAGAAACCACGAGGTTAGTATGAATTGTTCCTCTTTTATTTAAGGCAGTTGCCCACAGAGGGAAGCAGGAAAACAAAATCCATTTCTTTTGCCAGACCGGTTTCGGGAAATCATCCCTTCCTCAATGGCTCCCTTCATGAAAAAACGGTGTTTCATTCTGCACCTTCTTATTCACGAACCTGCCCCAGTGGGCGTGGCTGTACACACAGCCTGCTGGATCTTGTAGTGCAGTTTGTTTAACTCCAGTGAGTTCGTTTTTTCATGCGGCTTTAAAACATTCATAAAACCCCAGTGGGTTGGATGTTGAATCATACTTGCACATCCGAAGTATTTTTTCAACTGTCTTTAGGCAACTAACCTCCCAAAAGTAATGAAACCCGGTGGCTCCATTACTGGTCCGCTGCGCGGCAGGCTTCTTCCGCGACTGAGCAGAGCCGCCAAAATTCATCAAACGAGATTGCCCTTGTTGGAAGAAACCACGAGGTTAGTATGAATTGTTCCTCTTTTATTTAAGGCAGTTGCCCACAGAGGGAAGCAGGAAAACAAAATCCATTTCTTTTGCCAGACCGGTTTCGGGAAATCATCCCTTCCTCAATGGCTCCCTTCATGAAAAAACGGTGTTTCATTCTGCACCTTCTTATTCACGAACCTGCCCCAGTGGGTGTGGCTGTACACACAGCCTGCTGGATCTTGTAGTGCAGTTTGTTTAACTCCAGTGAGTTCGTTTTTTCATGCGGCTTTAAAACATTCATAAAACCCCAGTGGGTTGGATGTTGAATCATGCTTGCACATCCGAAGTATTTTTTCAACTGTCTTTAGGCAACTAACCTCCCAAAAGTAATGAAACCCGGTGGCTCCATTACTGGTCCGCTGCGCGGCAGGCTTCTTCCGCGACTGAGCAGAGCCGCCAAAATTCATCAAACGAGATTGCCCTTGTTGGAAGAAACCACGAGGTTAGTATGAATTGTTCCTCTTTTATTTAAGGCAGTTGCACACAGAGGGAAGCAGGAAAACAGAATGAAACACCGTTTTTTCATGAAGGGAGCCATTGAGGAAGGGATGATTTCCCGAAACCGGTCTGGCAAAAGGAATGGATTTTGTTTTCCTGCTTCCCTCTGTGTGCAACTGCCTTAAATAAAAGAGGAACAATTCATACTAACCTCGTGGTTTCTTCCAACAAGGGCAATCTCGTTTGATGAATTTTGGCGGCTCTGCTCAGTCGCGGAAGAAGCCTGCCGCGCAGCGGACCAGTAATGGAGCCACCGGGTTTCATTACTTTTGGGAGGTTAGTTGCCTAAAGACAGTTGAAAAAATACTTCGGATGTGCAAGCATGATTCAACATCCAACCCACTGGGGTTTTATGAATGTTTTAAAGCCGCATGAAAAAACGAACTCACTGGAGTTAAACAAACTGCACTACAAGATCCAGCAGGCTGTGTGTACAGCCACGCCCACTGGGGCAGGTTCGTGAATAAGAAGGTGCAGAATGAAACACCGTTTTTTCATGAAGGGAGCCATTGAGGAAGGGATGATTTCCCGAAACCGGTCTGGCAAAAGAAATGGATTTGGTTTTCCTGCTTCCCTCTGTGTGCAACTGCCTTAAATAAAAGAGGAACAATTCATACTAACCTCGTGGTTTCTTCCAACAAGGGCAATCTCGTTTGATGAATTTTGGCGGCTCTGCTCAGTCGCGGAAGAAGCCTGCCGCGCAGCGGACCAGTAATGGAGCCACCGGGTTTCATTACTTTTGGGAGGTTAGTTGCCTAAAGACAGTTGAAAAAATACTTCGGATGTGCAAGCATGATTCAACATCCAACCCACTGGGGTTTTATGAATGTTTTAAAGCCGCATGAAAAAACGAACTCACTGGAGTTAAACAAACTGCACTACAAGATCCAGCAGGCTGTGTGTACAGCCACGCCCACTGGGGCAGGTTCGTGAATAAGAAGGTGCAGAATGAAACACCGTTTTTTCATGAAGGGAGCCATTGAGGAAGGGATGATTTCCCGAAACCGGTCTGGCAAAAGAAATGGATTTTGTTTTCCTGCTTCCCTCTGTGTGCAACTGCCTTAAATAAAAGAGGAACAATTCATACTAACCTCGTGGTTTCTTCCAACAAGGGCAATCTCGTTTGATGAATATATATATATATATATATATATATATATATATATATATATATTTATTTTTCTCCACTCTTCAACAATCCTGCCCCACCTTCTTTGCTCATGGGGTTTAAAAAAAAAATGATTCCCTCAGGTCAGCTCCTGTCTTGAAAGTTTTGGGGTGATTCGTCAAGAAGGGGCCGGGAATAAAGGGGTGTCCCAAAATGTGTTTTACCCATGTTCATTTCCATAGGAAATTTGGCCAAGGCTACAGCAGGAACTGCTGAACGGAATTACACCAAATTTGGCAAAAACGTAGCTCTTGGTTCAGAAAGAACCCTTTTTTTAAATGGTGTAAATCCGTTTTGTAGTTTCTGAGAAAATAAAAGAATTAAGATATCAATATCTGAGCACGAGGAGGATTCGCAAACCCTCCCCAGCACAAGCTCATTCTGATCGGCTGCCAACACTCCAAACTAGAATGTGTTGGGAGCCATCTTGCGACTCTGTAAAATCGATTATCAAGAAATCAGATGAAAAAAGATAAAAAACAAGACAGGGGGGCAGAATAGATACACTGTGACCCCCTAGGCCTCCTCAGGGGGTCCTACAAGGAGCCCCTGGGCCCAAAAAAGCTTTTTTTAAAACAAAACATGGCCAAATTTACAATGGGTTCGCTCACCCAGCCGAGAAAATTTAAAAAATGAAGCGCGGGCCCTGGGTGGGCCAGGTCCCTGGGGCAATGTATATTTATATGGTGGGGGCCCATGGGGCCCCCGCAGCCCCAGAGACCACCACCTCCCTGGGAATTTATCCATAATGTGTAGGGGGCATGCAGCCCCAGGGACCGCCACCTCCCTGGGGCATAATTTAAATATAGGCGGGGGCATCATGGGCCCCACCAAACCCTGGGGACTGCCACCTCCCCAGGGCTTTATTCAAATAAGGGTGAAGGGGCCTTGCAGGCCCCCAAGCCCCAGGGATTGCCACCTCCCCAGGGCTTTAAAAATATTTAGTGTGTGGGGGCTCGAGCTCCCTCCACACTGCCCAGGGGACCAGCACATCCCGGGGCACCCTGTATATAAATATGGGGGTCTGTTGTGGATCCCCAGGCCCCCACGGTCCCCAATGCTGAGGGCCAACCCCAGGGCATGGGTCCCCGGGGCCAGAAGTTGCCCGGGAGGGGTGCCACATGGCCCCCTCTCTTTATTATAAAAATATTAAAAGGCCGGGCCCCGGGGGATGGGGTGTCCAGGGCCAAAATCGGCCTGAGGAGGGGGGGCTGCATGGCCCCCATCCTTAAAAATGTATATAAAATGGGCAAGCCCTGGGGAATGCAGTCCCCGGGGCCAAAAGTGGACCAGAAAAGGGTGCCGCTCGGCCACCCTACCCCCGATAAATAGGTTTTTGAAAATAGGCCATGCACCAGGGATGGGGTCCCCATGGCCAAAAGTGGCCCAGGGAAGGGGGCCCAGTGGACCCCCTTCCCTATAAATAAAAAAAAAGGAGACCAAGCCCCGGGGATGGGCTCCCTGGGGCAAATACCGAATAGTGGAAGTGGGGCATTTGTTTTGTCTTTCGAGTTTGGAGTCACAACCCCAACGCGGCTCTCAGCGCGGCCCTCCTGTGTAAAGTCGCATTGGATTCGTGAATTCACCTTAAATAAATAATTTTGTAGTATATAATTTAGAAGGTAGTGTTGTATTTGTGAAGTTGTTTTAAAAAGGTTCTGTGATGAAATTAACGACAAGATTACAATTGATAGAGTTGTTAAAAATATATAAAATTTAAAATTAATCATTAATTTAATTTTGAAAGTGTATTATGTTGTAGTACATTGAATTCATGCTTTTGCAATTTTGTGATGGATTCACGAATCCTTAAAAATGAAAAAAAGTATGTCTTTTTAAATAAGAATAAGATTCACTATTGTGTTATAGGGTGGCTCTAAAAAGAGCCCTTGTTTTCATTATGTGTTTGTTGTAGGTACATGTAAGTGCGGATGCACAGCTTTAGGTTTTTGAGAAAGACTCTGTTTCCTTGATCTGTGAAGTGTACTCCATCACTTCTGTAGATGTAATCCATATCAAATGTAGATTGTTGTTATAGATGGAGCCCATCCTATGATCTCGGGGGTAAGCAGAAACAGCTTTATTGACATTCTTTCTAGCTTTCTCAGTCTGTGGACACAATTGATTTGACCACTTCCATTTCTGTCTTTGGCATACATTAGAATATACAATGACAGTTTGAGGTAAATTCAACATCAATTGTGCAAAGGTGTCCTTCATTAGCATTTCCAGTCCTACCCCAGTCAATGTGCCTAGGTCATTGCCACCACAATGCACAACCATGAGGTCAGGGGGTTGGAGATGCAAAAAAGGTTTAACCAAAGGCATCAATTGGTGCCACTTAATCCTCTCTGTGCAATCCATTCAATATCCACATTTTGTAAAGCTAGGTCTTTGTCAATACATCTGCGTTCAGCATAGCATACCTTTTGCACCAGAAAACATAGCTGTGCCCAACAATCCACACTGTAAGCCTCTTGAAGGGATGTCTGGAAGTAATGAACAGATGTCTGCAGCTGAGGTTGTCAGTTGGTTGAATAAGAGGTATCTAAAATGATGGAGAAGATGCTGTTTTTTAAAAAGTAGATAATTGCGGTTGGAGACAGCTGCCCAGAAAGACCTGGACCGCCCCATATCGAGGTAAGAAATCGAAGAGGCAATTTCCCTCACGTTATCGGGCAAGACGCCAGGACCTGACGGTCTTCCCCAAGAATATTATGCGTTGTACAGTGACACTCTTTTGCCCCACCTGGATGGTCTATTCCAAGAAGCCCTTGAGAAAGGCTCCTTCCCGTCAGAGACGGACATTGCCACTATTGTGGTTATCCAGAAATCCCAGCCTCCCTCCCGCTCTTGTGCAGACTACCGTCCCATATCCCTCCTTAATACAGAGGTCAAGTTATATGCCACCATCTTGGCCCAGCGCCTGAAACCTTACCTGTCCATATTGGTCGACCCGGACCAATGCGGCTTTATGCCCAAACGCGCGACCCGACACTGTCTTCGGAGGGTGCAGTTGGCTTTTGCCCACCGACACCTACTTACCCCTCACTTAGCTCATCTTTTTATAGATTTTGAAAAAGCCTTTGACTCAGTGGACTGGGCTTATTTACACGAAGTGTTGGCAGAGATGAGGTTTCGCCCCCGGTTCTTGGCCCTGGTCCGGGTCCTATACGCACAGCCGCGCGCGTGTGACCTGGTTAACTACGTACTATCCAAGGCTTTTCCCATTGCAAGGGGTACACGGCAGGGCTGTCCGCTTCCCCCCCTGCTGTTGGCTTTGGCGATGGAGCCCTTGGGGTCCTTGGTGGGGGCTGGCGAGCTCATTAGTGGCTGGGAATGGCCGAATATCAGGCCAGACAAAATTGCGTTATATGCAGATGATGACCTGCTCTTTCTGGCCGACCCCGCCACCTCTGTTTCGCAACACCTCCAGACTTTACAGGTGTTTGGCCAAGCCTCAGGTCTTCGACTGAACCCAGGGAAATCAGTGTTGGTCCCACTCCATTTATCGAGAGACTGCTATGATTGGTAGTCCAATATACCGATTTGGCGCAATTCCATAAAGTACTTGGGGATATGGATCACCTTGCTCCTGTAACAGGGCTGGTCCCTCAATGTTACCCCGCTGGTTAAAAAGGCCAAAGAAGACCTCCAGAAGGGGAAGACATTTCCCCTTAGCCCCCTGAACAGTGTTGCTTTATTTAAAATGATGATCCTTCCCAGGTTTCTCTATGTCCTTCAAAACACTCCCTTCTGCTTCTCCAGGTCCTGGTTTAGGGAACTGGATAGCTCAATTACAAAATTTCTGTGGGTTGGGGGTCGGACATGCCTGGCCCTGTCCATGTGCCAGGTTCTCTCCTTTGAAGGGGGTATGGGGTTGACACACCTGTATTTGTATTTTCTAGCAACACGTCTCCTAGTGGTCCATGACTGGTTTACTGGGGGTTGGTCAGACCCAGCTACTGGCTGGAGTTGAGTGTACTGGGTCTGCCCAGGATCCAAACCATAATGTATGGGGGAACTATCTCATCCCAAATACCAGACGTGACACGGTCTGTACTGTTGGCTTGGCAGGCCTCATTACTTCATACTGGATGGTCGGGTACACTGACGCAATGCACACCCCTGTGGCATGGGGCCTGGCTTCGGGAGATGAGTGGTTTGCGGGGATTTGGATCCTGGAACCTTATAGGTAACACTCAACTCTGGGATGTTTGGGCCAGCGGTCACACAGTCTCCTTCCAGGAAATGCAAACCTGTTACTCCCTGCACTCCAACCAATTTTATAAGTACCTACAACTAAGGCATGCTCTCCGGACACACATCGATGCTGATACCCGGCTCCCGGAATACAGCCCCACTGAGGCTCAGACTATGATGGGGGATCTGGGTAAGGGAGGCATCTCCCGCATTTATTGTACCTTAGTTAACAATACCCCCCCTCCCTGGACAAGCTGAGAGATCAATGGGTAAAATGGGTGGGCCCCTTGGACGAGGCAAATTTGCGAGATGCTCTTATGTAACCCAAGACAATCACCGCCTCTGCAAAACTTACGCTGATCCAGCTCTACTTTTTGCACGCTTCCTACGTCACTCCACTGCGCCTCCACCGCCCGGGCTTGCAAACTGATGCGTCATACTCAAGGTGTGGCCTGGCGCCGGGGGATTTCTTTCACGTAATCTGGTCCTGTCCTAAACTAGACGGTTTCTGGGGGGCTATTGAGGAAGAACTCACAGAAGTCCTTGGATGGGAGGTTCACCACGATCCACGACACTCACTATTAGGGATCACAGATGGGTTAGACGGTTCCAGAAATGACAAGATATTTTTTAACACGCCCATGATTGTAGCCAAGCGCGATATAGCGGCGGCATGGAAATGCCCCGATCCACCATCCCTGGAGAGGTGGCATGTAGATGCCCTAAAAAGTATCGTAGTGTATGGGGTAAATGGCTGGGCACTGTTGAGGACTTTGAATGAGTGGCTAAACCGCACTAGTGACTTGTACCTCTGAGGGTGTGATTGTGAGATACCTTATTTTCATGGATGTAATAGAATTATTGTCTTCCGTGTTCTTGCTGATCTGCTTATATGTTCTGAAATCAATAAACTTGATTATCAAAAAAAGTAGCTAATTGATTGGCTGTTTATGAACACTGTACACTCAAAAATAGGGTGCATGTTACATTCTTTAAAAAAGCATGTTCCTTATTGGTTTGTTAGAAATGTTTGAAAGGTACAGTAGCTAGGATAAGGTCATATTTTGCAAATGTCAACCTCACCTGCAGTTTCCATTTGTAAGCTTGTGTGCTGAACTTGAAGATATTGTGAACATGTGACCTGTCAGTTCACTTCAATGTTCTATGAATTGTTTCTATGGAAACTGGCATTAGGCAGAAGGGGGGAAGGGTTCAATCTTATTCGTGATTTGTAAATGTGGAATTGTAATTCATATAGAAGTGATATGCTATTAAAGTAAGATTTCCCAAGTGAGTATTATTATCTTTAGAAGCAGTGTGTTATTAAAAAATAGTGGTATTTTTATTTGTGACATATTTTTGAACTCCTGTGTGGCTTCGGGGATCCATTGCGTTCGTGCACAGTGGAATCGCGACTCCAAACATTCCAGAACCAGTTTGAGCACTTTTAGAAGTCAGTTGGTAAGGGTCAATATTTGTAACCAATAGGAATGTGTTTTACAATTTGAAATTATGTAGGAACTAATGTGATTTGTTACTTACATTTATTTATGTGGAGAAAGAGAGGGAAAGTTTGCCTTTACTTGTTTTACCTTGTTGAGAAAGGTGCATTACATTGATTGTGCATAAGAATATCTTGTATGAGTTTGTGATATTTAATATTCTACAAATCAATTTGGAAGGTGAGTTATATATTTGTGAGGTGTATTACGTGTTAGCTTTATTTTTAAAGTTTATAAATTGTTCAAGAACTGTGATGTTTGAAATATATTATTAAATGTATTGATGTGTATTGTAGTTTGTTTTATTGTAGTTTAATGTTGTTTGAAATTGATTTTGTATAGTAAAATGTGTATATTGGAAGATGGATTAGTGAATATGGTACTTTGTTTTAGTATATGCATATGTACATGTTTAGTATACAGCATAATTAAAGGTGTTGCTTTAAAATTGGAAGTGGAGTTTGGAATGTTTTAAGTTGTACATGGACTTCTGTCTCAAGTATGTCTCCACTTGTATATGTAAATTCATATGTCATACATTTGAAGTTGCATGATGTATAACAAAGAGGTAATGTTGCTTTTTATGTGGTAGGCTCAAGACTGTAAGTAGTTGTAGAATGTTATAGATGCAGCATAATAATGTAGTTTAAAAGATGTTGAGATAAGGTATTAGTGACTACGCTACTTTTTATAAGTCTCTAGAGTGGTGCAGTTGAAATATGTCACATCATTTGTGGTGTTTGCTTCAAACTTGAAGTTTGTTTTATGAATTTTTGAGGTGTGCTTAGTGTTGTGATAGAGACATATGCATGTATGCTTTCAGGATGTTGCACTTTTCACTCACTCAGGCACTACCACAGTACTAGACAAATCTCCCTGGCAGTAACTCTGCACTTACAAAGTCACCCAGGCACTTGCTATGTAGTCTTGTAATCCCTCTGGTATTACCCTTCAATTTATGAAAACACCCAGACATTATGTATGTACTCCTTAATCCCCCAGACATTACCTTTGCAATAATGTAATAACCAATGTATTAGCTATTCACTGATTCAATCACCCATGCATTACCCTTGCAATCCTCCAATCACTGTGGCACTACTGCAGCAGTACTTCAATCACCCAGGCAGTACACATGCACGTATAAAATTACCCAGGTACTGCCTATGTACTCCTGTCATCTCCCAGATATTACCCCTTTAATAATGGAATTATTATTATTATTATTATTTGGAGACTTATAGAGCGCAGGATTACCCAGAGGTGTCCTGGCACTAGTTACTTCTCCCTAATGCAGAGCTGGATAAACAGAGAGTTTATTTATCAAAGAGCCAGGTCTTCAGCCCTTTCCTGAAAGCTAGAAGATTGGTGGCATTTCTCAGATGTAATGGCAGGTTGTTCCAGGCTTTTGCTGCACATGAAGAGAAGCTTCGGCCATCCCACTGAGCTTTTTTTGTTGGTGGAACTACAACCAGTTTGGCTCCCAGTGATCTAAGCGTTACTGTCGGTCTATACCATTGAAACTGGCATTTCAGATGATCTGGCCCCAGGCCTTGAAGTGCTTTAAAAACCATACAGAGAGATTTAAAATGCGCCTGGTTCCTCCCCGGGAGCCAGTGCAATTTTTTTATCGCTTTAGAATTTGGGGAGAACTTGAATGTGCTCGTAAGTAATCTGGCTGCAGCATTTTGTAGCAGCTGGAGTTTATGCAGGAGTTTTTGTTGTATGTTTAGATAGAGGTTGTTACAGTAGTCTAGCCTCTACAAGACCAGTGCTGTAACTACTACTTGCCGGCTCCCCAAAGGTAGAAGTCGCAATACCTTTTTAACAGTTTGCATGACAGGCACTGGTGTTGAAGCTACTGCATTTACTTAGGCCCCAAAGGATAGTTTCTCATCCAGTATTATTCCCAATTTTTTCACCTTTTTAGAGGGTGTAGGGAGTGACCCCAGGGAGGCAGGCCACCAGTTAGGAGTCCAGAAGTTAAGATAATTCCCGAACAACATAACTTTGGCTTTATCTGAATTCAGCTTTAGGTAATTGTTTGACATCCAACTCCCAACCGATTCCATGCAGGCCTGAAAAGGTATCTATTCCCAACTCTTGGCCGGGTAATAGAGACACCACAATTTGTGTGTCATCAGCATAGTACGTGACCCCAAACCCAAATGCACTGATAACAGGAGCCAATGACGAGACATACACATTAAAGAATGTGGGGCTCAGTGATGACCCCTGCGGTACACCAGATGGCAGTGCAAAGAAATTTACCTAAAGATACAATCTGTCCTCTGTCTGATACAAAGGATTTGAAAAGACCTCAAGCTTTACCCTGGACCCCACAGTCCTTGAGATGGTCCATCAGTATATCATGATGTACAGGGCAGCGGACAGATCCAGGAGGATCAGAACTGCCCTGCCTCCTTGATTCACTGCTTCCCTGATCTCCTCCGTGGCCTTGATGAGTGCCGACTCAGTGCTGTGTCATATTGGGAGGGATCCAATGATTGGACTTCCCCCAAAAAAGCACTGAGTTGACGGTTCCTATTTTTCTCAACCATTTTGGCAGGGAAAGGAAGACGAGAGATCGGGCTGAAGTTGGCTTTTTCAGGAGGGGCAATATTGAGGCCACCTTCCAAAGCTTGGGGAACTGTCCCGTTTCAAACATACTGTTAAAAATGGATGTGAGAAAAAGAGCAATCAGACCGGGGGCCAGTTTTACAACCGTCACTGGGCATGGATCAAAAGGTGAGCCCGATTTGGCTCCCATTAGGAGCTCAAGAGTATTGTGAATGGTCAGTGGCATACATTTGTCCAAGGCACAAGGAGGGATCCTTTTAGGCTCAAAAACCTCCTTCGCCATGTTCAGTCCAGCATAATTTGATCCGCTGAAGACTGAGAATATGCTCACCACTTTATTAAGGAAGAATTTAGCAATCTCCTCACATAATTCCTGACTAGATTGGACATTAACTGGGCTCGGGGAAGTAAGACGGGAGACGGTTCTAAAGAGCTCTTTAGTCGAGTTCTTTGCCAAATCCATTTGGGCTGAATAAAATTTTTGTTTTGCGGAGACGATAGCTTGCTTATAGATCTGAAGGCTAGATTTATACAGTTTCTTCTATGCTTCCTTGTAGCCTTTCCTCTAATTATGTTCAATGCGTTTACAGATGCGTTTTAGATTTCTCACCTTCTCTGTAAACAATGGAGCAGAGGGATGTAATCTTTTAGAGAAGACAGTTTTAGTGGAGCTACTTTATCACATGCTTGTGTGAGCCAGATGGCGTAGATGGAAGATGCCTCCCCTAACACCTGCGGTAAATGACCTGCCATGGAAGTTAAAAGCTCAAGTAGAGCAGTCCCATCGACTCTATTCTAGGCTCTCTTCTCTATCTGACCTTTGGTATTACGACTCCTTGCATGCTGTGCCACAATGGTAAGATCAAATTCGACAGCAGTATGGTCGGACCACAAGAGTGGTAATATGCCTGTAAATTATAAGCCTAGGTGGTTTGGGAAAATACCATCCAGGGTATGTCCTGCTACAGGAGTCAGTCCCACGTTGTTTTAAATCTGCACTATCCATCAAGTCCATCAACATTGCTGTGTCAGGGTCATTGGAAAGCTCTAAATAAAAGTTAAAATCTCCCAAGATGGTGTAGGTATTGCAACAAAGAGCCTCTTTCATCAAATTACTAAGAGGAGCAGCAAACAAATTACTAGCTCCTGGCGGTCTCTATAATAGAATACCTTTAATGGTATGATGGTCGAATAGGCTCAAATTAAAAGACAAGGCCTCACAGGCTGTAGCTGAGACAGGCAGGAATACAGCTTTAATAGAGCTATGGTATATTACTGCCAATCCGCCCCTTTCCTAACTGGCCAGTTCAATGCATGGCAGAGAAAACCAGGTGGAGTAGCTTTCACCAAATCTGGACCAGATGCCTTGTCTGTCCAAGATTCTGTGATGAAAGCCATCATTATTTCATTTTCCTCTATGAGCTTCGCACACTCCATGCTATGTTTCACCAAGGACCTGGCATTCACCATGATACATTTTAAGACTTGAGTATCATGCCCAGCTGCTACTGTCCCTTTATCATTAATGGACCTAGTAGGCTGATATCTGATAACAGGGAGAGTAGTGTTGCAATTCGGACTCCTCCTGGAGGAGAAAATGGTTTTGAATCACCAGGCATTAACTATGTACTCCTCTAATTCCCTCGACATAACTCCTGCAATCTTTCAATCACCAATGTGTTAGCTATACACAGGTTTACTCATGCAGGCATTATTTTTCCACTCCTCAAAATACCCTGTCAGGTTATATCCACTTCTCCAAACATGTTGTCAGTGCCTATGCATCACCTAGGCACTACCTTTACAGTCTTCTTATCACTGAGGCACTACCACAGTATTACTCCTATCACCCTGGCAATACTGATGCACTTATAAAATCACCCAGGCAATTTTTATGTACTCCTGTAGTCGCCAGATAGTACATGTGAACTCATGCAGTCACCAATGCATTAGCTATAGAGTGGTTCAATCCCCCAGGCAATACCCTGGCACTCCTCCAATTACCTTTTCAGGATCTATGCACTCGTCCAGTGACTTAGCCTGTGCCCATTCAGTTATAAAATCAACCAGGTACTACTTTTACACTCCTCCAATCATTGAGGCACTACCGCAATAGTATTCTAATCACCTAGACAGTATTGATGCACTTAAAAAATCACCCAGGCACTTCCTATGTACTGTTATAATGGCATAGATATTATCCCTTAAGTAATGAATCACCCAGACATTATGTATGCACTCCTGTAATCCCTTAGACATTGCCTCTGCACGTATGCAATCACCAGTACATTAGCTATATAGTTTTTCAATCACCTAGGCACTACTCTTACACTCCTATAATCATTCTCTCAGGATCTCGTCTAATCATTTAGCCAGTGCCTATGCACTTATAAAATTCCCCAGGCACTATCTTTGTATTCTTACAATCACTCGGGCATACTCTTGGTACTACTGCAATCACCAAGCAGTACTTATGCATAGTGCCTCAGGGCCTTGTCAACACAGAAGGTGCACACATCTGCTCTACAGCACCGCCACAGAGGGGTGCCGGTACAGTCCCCGGTGGGCAGTGTCCTCCTGGCCCCCCCCTTAAGTCTGGAAGGAAATATATTCAACTCTGCGGGTGTGGCATTTTCTCCCCCACTGACGCAACCAACCACACCGGCGAGCAGGAAACCACTTCCGTGCAATTTTAATCTAAGCGTGCCACCGGCGGCTGCCCCATTGGTCGCTGTGTTTATAGGGGTACCACCTCTTAAAGAGGGCAAGCGGGAATCCACTACCGACCTTTTCACTAAAGCCAAAATCTGGTGTGCTGACACTTGCAGCGGGGAGGATGCCTCAGGCTCGCTTATTTTTGCAAGAAGGGTGGGATGGGTTGGAAAACAACCAAAGACCACTCAGGGGGACTGCATGGTTATAAACTTCAACAGGGCTAATCTGGCAGATAAACTTTTTTGGGATGGTTCAGCCATATCAGCAAAGGACCATGTGAGACCTGTCCCCTTAGGTTTTTTCTATCCCCCCCAGAGAGAGACAATGTTAGATACCGCCATTCTGTCACAGGTCCAATTTTGAAACAAACCCTGAGGGGGGGCAGCATTGGGGGTTTCCCTCAAACTCATGCTCAAAGGGCAGAGTTTGCCTCATCGTCACCCCACACCCAGGCGGTTGATGGTGCAGCAGTGGGCAGCGGGTTAGTCACCAGCAACCGTTTTGCCCCCTGTCAGGCCTGGAGGGTATTGATTGACCATTAGTCCATGTGCGGCCTCCCCCAGAAGGACTCCTTGACCGGGAGGAGGATACGGCGTGTAAACTCCTTAGTTGGAATGTGGCTGGTATTAGAACTAAAAAAACGAATGAGGATTGGGTGGGTCTGGTTTCAAGGTACGAAGTCATAGCCCTCCAAGAGACATGGGATACCGTGGACAGTTTCTGGATGGATGGCTTTACAAGTTTTGTTATTGCCGCCTCCCCAAGCAGAGCGGGTAGAGCGATGGGAGGACTCATATTCCTTTTTTCCTTAAACCTCAAAGGGTCTTTGCATCTGGTTAAAAACCCTTCCCCAAATATTTTAATAGTAGAAAGGTCAGTTTCTCCTACCAGGAGCACTTTTTATATTAATTTTTATAATTCACGGAATAAGGATACTGGCAACAATAGTATAGCCATTCTAGAATCCTTCCTATTTTCTGTCAGTCAAAATAAATGTTTTAATCATGAATTTATCCTCCTGGGGGATTTTAATATTCATCCATGTAAAGATCTTTGTGGCATAAGCAACTATGAGGGTTGTGCAGGGTTAGAAGGCCCACACTTTGAGCACTCCATATTTGGAGAAGAGTTAGAAGACCTGCTGGCCAATTATAATTTTTATGAACCAAACTCCCCTGAAGGAAAACCCAGAATCATTACTTACAAAGGCTCTATCCCGGGGACCATCATTGATTATATATTTATGACTCCAGGGATCCTGAACAGGGTAATCTCGTACAGAACAATGGTTTCTGTACATAGCGATCATAATCCCGTAGCACTTGAGGTGGCCGGGGGGAGTACATGGGGCCGAAGCCATGCCCCTGGAGGCAAGGCCCACATTACGCCCGGTGGATCAGGGGAGAAGGCTTAAGTGGTCGAATGTGGTGCCTGATACTTTTTATGCGGAAATCCTACCCAAAATTGAAGGATACATAGAGGTCTGTCAAAACACTACGGCCCCGGACCATGAAATATCGGGGGCTTTTGAAGCAATATGTAGTCAAATCTCGTCTGAACTAACGGCCAGTACGAGGCTGGAAGCTACCAACCACCGCCGCTGGTTTGACTCAAATTGCTCCAAAGCACACAGATCCTTTATGTTGGCACTTAAACATAAACCGAGGGATAAGAAGAACATAGCCTCCCTAAGGAAGCAATACAAGTCTGCTCTTTAAACCAGGAAAGAGGAAATTAAGAAAACAGCTTGGGAGAACTTACTCAGTATGGACCTCTTGAGGGACAGTAGACAATTTTGGGCCATAATTAATCAGCTCTTTTTCTCCGAATCGACCAATTCAGATTTGGATTGTGTCATCTCGGATGACAAATGGACTACCCACTTTAGTGCAGTATATGGAGGTGCTCCCTCGGACTGCACTTTGTATTCGTCTACAGTCCCTGAGGCGCCCCCGTGAGTTTTAACAAGAGTGAGGTGGAAAAAGCTATTCACGACACCACAAAGAACAAAGCGCCAGGCCCCGATGGGGTGCCGGCCGATTTTTATAAACACTCACCAAGCCTCTGGGTGGGAGTCTTGACTAATGTATTTAATGCCGCTAATGGTAACTCCTTTCCAACCACTTGGGCAACTTCCATCATTGTCCCGATCTTCGAGAAGGGCAACCGCGATGACCCAGGGTGTTATAGGCCCATATCTCTCCTGGACTCTGCCATTAAGATCCTAGGCAGAGTCCTATTAGTTAAGTTGAGGGATAGCATTGAGAACTGCGGTGGGTTGGCCAACATCCAAGATGGGGGGTAAGGGAGAAGAGGGGAACAATGGAGCAGTGCTCCAATTTGCACCTTCTGATCGCCAAGTATACGGTGGCTAAGGAGGGGTCACTATTCTTGGCGTTTATGGACCTCTCCTCAGCCTTCAACTTGGTGAATAGGTCCAAGCTGTGTGCCACACTGTTGAGGATCGGGATAGACGGGGCTTTAGTCAGGTTCATGGCTTCTCTTCACCAGGATTTGTTTGCTATGGTCAGGGTCACCAGGGAGGGAAGATGTAGTCCCCAGTTTAAGTCCATGCGAGGGGTACGGCAGGGCTGTATATTAGCCCCCCTACTGTTCATCATATACATTAATGGCCTGGGTAGTTACTTAGAGGAGGCGGGGGAGACGTCCCGCATGTAGGAGAAGCTAAGATTCCCGCTCTCCTATACGCGGATGACGCAGTCCTCATAGCCCGCACTGGCATTGGCCTCCAGTGTTTGCTGCATGCATTTGGTGCCTTTATGGACGAATTGGACATGAAGGTCAATGCAGGTAAATCTCACACGATGGTGGTCGGAGCCCATAGATGCAAAGGGAAACCAAAAATCTTTAGGTGTAAGGGCGAAGTGGTCTCAAGAACGGCGACTTTCCCCTACCTGGGGGTGCTCTTCGATGAGAGGGGATCGTGGGCTCACAGGTTAGGGCAAAAAACCTATCAGTAGCCAGGTCATCGGCGGCTCTCATGGGCTTTTCAAAACGATTGTGGGCTAGGCCGATGGAGGCCTTACTGAAGGTATATAGTAGTAAATGTATCCCAATTGCTATGTACGGTGCCCCAATCTGGGGATATGTACGGCTTGAGCCTATACAGAGGGCAGAAAATAGGTTTTTACGTTCCCTATTGTCAGTCCCATTATCTACTCCAACCTACTCAATCCATTCGGAGGTGGGCATGGACCATGTTACAGACAGGCTCAACTTGGCACCTCTGGCTAAGGACATGGCTCAATAAGGAGTTAACTCTGAATCATTCAATCATGGAGGACGTCATGTCGCTAGATCACTCCAAAAAGATCCCCTGGTTGGAATATCTGAGGAAGTCATTCGCTCTAGTGGGGAGATCAGAACTTTTTGAATCTCCTTCTTGCATCAGGAACGTGGATGTAGTTTTAGTTAAGAGGCAGTTTATGACCCTGGCTAGATTAGCCCGTGAGGAAAGGGAATTGCAGAAGCCCTCTGTGAGGTCTCATTACATATTAAAAAGCTCCACCTCACTGGAAACCTACCTCAGCATTGTCACTAGGCCTTTTCACAGATACCTCTTAATTAAGTTCAGATTTAACCTGATCCACTATTATTGGGCAACTATCAGTCGTGGGCCAGACCAGAGTTAGCCCCTCCCTGCTCTTGTGACAATTTCTCAACCCAGGACACTATGCATTTTGTCATGTTCTGTTCTTTATTTTCAGTTCCTCGCAAAAAACATTTGTTACCAATTTTGAGGGAGGCTGGTTTCATACAAGCAAGACCGGCACTTCTTTACCTCCAGTCTATGAGTAACACCCGCACCATATTTTGTATGGGAAATTATTTGGTAGCAGCATCACGCATTAAATCAAGTAATGCAACAATAGCCAGAATGTATTGACCGCTCACCCCCTGTAGCCCATATTGTCATTTCGTATGTGGTAACTTGCCTTTCTGCATAAATTTCCTTTTCAACAGTTTTTACTGAACTTATTGTTTTGAAACAATCTCTGTAAATGTATTTTAATATTTTAATATGTATGGAATGTATGTCACGAACACCCTCTGACAGCTGAGTGCAACGCTGCCACCGGCGAGTGTTTGTTTGGTTCCCCTGCCGCCATTGACCAGGACACAGGCCACGCCCACCTGGCTAGGCCACACCCACCTTCCCTCACTCCTGCCTTCTATAAATCATGTGTCTATACAGGAAGCGCAGCGGACGAGCGCAGCGGGCGCGACGAATGCGCGCCGAAGGCACGCATAAGGCAAGCTCGTCTGCGCTCGTCCGCGCCGAGTCCGGGCCAGGGGCCACGTCCCCTACATCTTATGCCAAACAGCCCATAGCTTACAGTGCGGACGATCTTCATGGCATGAGGTCCTCTGGACCGGTCTGTGAAATGCATCGCTATGAGGTAACGTCTCTACCAGCCATTTGCCCAAAATACAATGTTCCACTTAATCCGTTGCAGACCAAAACACCGAAACAGGAATACCGTATGTTTTTACTAAACTGCAGATCCCTGCCAAAACATAAGGTGGAAATTTCCTTTCTATTGGAAGAACGTTTGCCGGACGCAGTATTTCTTTCTGAAACATGGCTGACGGCCGATTCCGACCCTGCCGTTGTAACCTCCCTCCCCTCAGGCTTTCAAACCATTCGACAAGATCGCCCGGAGGGTAGAGGTGGAGGGCTAGCAATTATATTTAAAGAACAATATCACTGCAGACTCATCCCGGAAACCATCCAAGATTGTGAGAGTCTAGCTTTCTCGCTGGAGTTCTCTCCCAACCACTGTTTCTCGGGCTCATTGATATATCGCCCACCTGGCCCCCCTAAACAATTTCATAATCTCCTACCAGTAATTGTGGCGCCACGCATTAGCGCTGCCGCCAACTACACTGTGTTAGGCGACTTCAATTTTCATTTTGACTCACAGTTGGATCCCACGGCTACTACACTAGCCGATGACCTGGCTGCGCTGCAACTTATCCAACGAGTAAAAACATCGACCCATGTGAAAGGACACCTGTTAGATCCAGTGTTCAGTAACTGTGAGGACTTTGTGGTCGGGCATCCGCTCCCCCTCCCGTGGACTGACCACTCTCTGGTGCCCTTTACTTGGTCTACTCAGAAAGCCAGTCTGGTAAAACCGACGATAAGACACGCCAGATCTTGGGCACGGATACCAACAGATGAATGGAAAAATATACTTATGAAAGAACTTCCCCCTAATAATGAGGATCCATGTCTGGCAAACCAGGCCTACGAAAACTGGATCCTGCACTCTCTCGAAACCATCCTCCCCCTTAAGAAATTAACGGTAAAACGCCTCCTCAGAACAGCACCCTGGTACTCGGAGGCCCTCAGGAATAAAAAGCGCCAATGCCGGAAAATTTAAAGAAAATGGCGCTTAGACTACTCCATGGAGGAAAAGACTCGATTTCGAGAGGAGATAAAAGCCTATAAAAAGGAAGTAAAAGCTGCTCAAGCAGCATACTTCTCTGACAAGATCCTAGCTGCAAAATCCAAACCTAGGGAAATCTGTTTCCCAATGCAATGACTTGGCTGAGTTTTTCTCAGCCAAAGTAAATAAAATATATGCCTCCTTCCCCCGCACTCCCATTCCCACTCCTTTGCCAAATCAGGAGAAAACCAGGGCGTCAGACTCCGTTCCAGTCTCCCCACCTATGCTTGGCCACTTTCCTTGCATGGATCTCGAAGTTTTAGAGTCCATGGCTCGAAAAGTAAAATCTGGATCTCCATCTGACCCGGCACCCCCTGAAGCCATGCTGCTAGTATCTCAGACTGTCTTACCAATCATTAAGAACCTTCTAAATGCCTCCATCACCTCTGGCACTGTCCCTCCTGCTTGGAAACGGGCGATGGTCCGAGCGCTGATAAAAAAGCCCAACTTGGACCCATCGGACTTTGGTAACTATCGTCCTATTTACCTGCTCCCCTGGGTGAGTAAAATAGTGGAGAGGTATATTAATCTCCAGCTGGTCAGCTTCCTTGAAGATAACCAGCTGTTAGACACCACCCAGACAGGGTTCAGACCTAAGCACGGAACAGAGTCCGCCCTCCTAATGGTCATCGAGGAGTCCAGGAAAATTCTAGATCAGGGAGGATCAGTGGCAGTGATCCTCCTTGATCTCAGCGCGGCGTTCGACACGGTCAGTCATGTCACCTTACTGAACCGTCTTTCGAATGTCGGTATCGTGGACAAGGCTTGGCTCTGGTTAAAATCTTTCCCGAGCAATAGGTCATTCCAAGTGTTTGACAGACAGACAGTGTCTTCTAGCATTCCTCTGAAGTGTGGAGTCCCCCAGGGCTCCTCTTTAAGCCCCGCGCTTTTCAATATCTATATGAGGCCACTGGCCGAGGTAGTTCATCCGTATGGAGATCATATCCTATGCGGACGACACCCAGCTGGTGGTCTCATTAGCGCAGGAGGCTCTCCAGCCACGTTCCGGTGGACTAACGGAATGCCTGGAGGAGGTGAGGTCGTGGATGACTCGGTCATCGTTAAAACTTAATGGTGACAAAACGGAGCTTATGCTCCTGGGCCCAGCCGACCCCACCTTCTTCAACTCACTGTGGCCCACCTGTCTAGATCCCCCCCGGCCCCGAAGGATAACATCAAAAGCCTAGGGGTATGGCTGGACAGGAGTCTCTCACTCAACACGCAGGTCACAAAGCTCTCAGCCATCTGCTTTGGACTGCTTAGGACACTGAAGAAAGTTCTTCCTTTGCTCCCAATGGAGGCAAAGCAGATAGCCATACAGGGCCTGATACAGTCTCGGTTGGACTCTAACAACGTCCTCTATCTGGGTGCACCAGAGTACACCCTAAAGAGACTACAGCTGGTACAAAACTGCGCTGCCCGTACTCTGCTACAGATTCCTCGCATAATGTCAGTAAAAGCGGCACTGACCAACCTTCATTGGCTCCCAGTGCGTAAGAGAGTCACTTTTAAAGCAATGTGCATTGCTCACCAGGCCTTCTGGGATTCGGGACCCCTAATTACTCGCAGTCTAGTAAGCCAGTATCGCCCAGGTAGAGACCTGCGCTCTAGCCAGGCTTTCATGGCAACAGTCCAAAGAGTCAAAAGGACTAGATCGGGTGGAAGGACGTTTGCCTTCAACGCCGCCAAGATCTGGAACTCCCTCCCGTCTCATTTGAGATCCAACCCTGACCTCGTCTCCTTCTGTAAACAACTAAAAACACACCTGTTCAATTCCGTCTAATAAAACTCAGTTCTCCTTCTTTTTCTGGTATGCAACCTCACTCACCTCATTATCTGGTTCCTTTTAGCGCTTGGACGCCTCAGGGCAGCAATCGCGCTGTTATATATCCACTTTCATTCATCATTCATTCATTCATTCATTCATTTTTATGATTTTATTTAAAATCGAATAAAGTATTTTGACTGACAGTACTTATGTAATATCTCTGCAATCTTGCAATCATGCAGGCTGTATGCACTCATGCAATAACCCAGGCACTAGCCTTGCAGTTGTACAATCACCTAGGCCGTACTGTTGCACTCATATATTCACCTAGGCACTACTTCATGACTCATGTATGCCTTCAGGTGCTATTTATACACTTATCCATGCACTCAATCTCTATGTGTGCACTCATGGAATTAGCCAATCACTATCCTTCTTCTCCTGCAATTAGCCAGTGACGACCCTTGCACTCATACAATCACGCAAGCACTACCCATGGACTTATGCACTGACTTAGACAGATCTATTACATGTCTCTGTTTCTAGGTTTCAGTATATTCCAAAAATACTGTTTATATATTTATTTTAGAAATATGATGATTTTAAAAAGTAGAGACATATGTATGCGTGCTTTTAACAATATGGAGAGATGTATAGATGAGTCATGTAATAGTCTGCTGCTTTATATTTGGCAAGGTCCAATACTCATACAGTAATAAAAAACACCCAAGTAATTCCCATGCAGTTTTCCAATGATCCTGTCACTACATATGCACTGCTGTAATCGTTCAGGCATTATGGCTGCACTCATACAATCACCAAGGTATTACTCATGCACTCTTTGAATTATGTAGTCACTACTCATATACTTATATAATCACCCAGCCACTACCGTTGCACTCTTTCAATCACAGAGGCACTTCCCTTGTAATTATGTAATCACTCAGCCAGTAGTCATACTGTTATTAAATCACCCAAGCACTACCTTGGCACTTATTTATTCACTCAGGCAGTACCTCAGTAGTCCTGTAATAACCCAAGAAGTACCAATGCACTTATAAAATCCCCCAGTCACTTCCTATGTAGTAATGTAAATCCCCAGATTTTAATCCTGTAGTCATGCAAACACCCAGATATTACCTAGGTACTCCTTTAATTCCCCAGATTGTTAGTCCTCTAGTCATGCAATCACCAATGCATTAGCTATACAGTGCTTTACCCACCGAGGCACAATCCTTGCATTCTTTCAATCATGCACTCACTACTCTTGTACTGATGTAATTAGTCAGCAAGTACTCCTGCACTTACAAAACTATGCATGCAGGACATATGCACTCTTGCAATCACTCAAGCACTAACTTAGCACTTATGTAATTACTCACCCAGTCACTTTCCATGTATTCCAGTAATACTCCAAATATTACCCCTGCAGTCATGCAATAACCCAGGTACTAGTTATGTACTATCCCTGCAGTCTTGTAGTCATGCAGGCTGTACCTATGCACTCATGTAATAACCCAGGTACTAGCTTTGCAGCCTTAGAATCACCCAGGCCCTACTATTGCACTCATCTATTCACTTAGACATTACTCCAAGACTCGTATATGCCTTCAGGTGATATTTATACACTTATCCATGCAGTCAACCTCTATGTGTGCACTCATTCAATTAGCCACTCATCTTCTCCTGCAATTACCCAGTGACTACCCTTGCACTTATACAATCACGCAAGCACTACCCATGGAGTTATGCAATCACTCAGGCATATCTATTACATGTCTCAATTTCAAGGTTTATCTATATTCTATAAATATGATTTATATATTTCTTTTAGATATCATGATGATTTGAAAAGCTAAAGACGTATGTATGCATGCTTTTAACAATATGGAGATACTTATAGTAGAGCCATGTAATAGTCTGCTGCTGTATATTTGGCTTGGCCCAACACTCATGCAGTCAAAAACATACCCAAGTACTTCCCATGCAGTCTTCCAATAATCCAGTTACTACATATGCACTGCTGTAATTATTGAGGTATTAATGCTGCAATGATGCAATCACCAATGAATTACCCTAGCACTCTTTGAATTATGTAGTCAGTACTCATACACTTTTATAATCACTTAGGGTACTACTGTTGCACTCTTTCAATTACGGAGGCACTACCTTTGTACCTATGTGATCACTCAGCCAGTAGTCATGCTGTTATGAAATCACCCAGGCACTACCTTTGCACTTATTTATTCACTCAGGCCTTACCTCAAAAGTCCTGTAATCACCCACAAACTACCCATACAGTTCTAAAATCACCCAGTCACTTCCTATGTAGTCATGTAAATCCCCAGATATTAATCCTGTACTCATAGAATCACCCAGGCATTACCTATCTACTACTTTAATTCCCCAGAAGTTACAGCTGTACTCATGCAATTACCAATGCATTAGTTATACAGTTCTTCAATCACCCAGGCAGTATCTTTGCACTCTTTCAATCACACATGCACTAATCTTGTACTTATGTAATCACTTAGCCAGTGCTAATGCACTTATAAATCACCCACTCACTTTCTATGTACTCTAATAATCCCCCAGATATTACCCCTGTAGTCATACAATAACCCAGGCACTAGTTATATACTATCTCTACAGTTTTGCAATCATGCAGGCTGTACGTATGCACTAATGTAATAACCCAGGTACTAGCTTTCCAGTCGTAGAATCACCCAGGCACTACTATTGCACTCATCTATTCACCTAGGCATTACTGCATGACTCATATATGCCTTCAGGTGATATTTATACACTTATCCATGCAGTCAACCTCTATGTGTGAACTCATTCAATTAGCCACTCACTGACCATATTCTCCTGAAAATACCAAGTGACTACCATTGCAGTCATAAATTCTCCCATGCACTACCTATGGAGTTATACAATCACTCAGGCCGATCTATGACATGTCTCAGTTTTTAGGTTTCACTATATTCTATAAATATTGTTTACATATTTCTTTTTGATATCATGATGTTTTGAAAAGGTAGAGACATATGTATGCATGCTTTTAACAATATGGAGAGATTATAGTAGAGTCATGTAATAGTCTGCTGCTTTATATTTGGCTTGGCCCAACACTCATGCAGTTATAAAAACACCCAAGTACTTCCCATGCAGTCTTTCAATAATCCAGTTACTACATATGCACTGCTGTATTTACTGAGGCATTAATGCTGTACTTATACAATCCCCAAGGTATTACCCATGCACTCTTTGAACTATGTAGTCAGTACTCATAAACTTATGTAATCATTTAGGCACTACCTTTGCACTCTGTCAATTACGGAGGCACTACCTTGGTACTTATGTAATAACTCAGCCAGTAGTCATGCTGTTATGAAATCACCCAGGCACTACCTTTGCACTTATTTAATTATTCAGGCCCTACCTCAAAAGTCCTGTAATCACCCAAAAACTACCCATACAGTTCTAAAATCACCCAGTCACGTAAATCCCCAGATATTAACCTTTTGGTCATAGAATCACCCAGGCATTACCTATCTACTCCTTTAATCCCCCAGACATTACAGCTGTACCCATACAGTTACCAATGCATTAGCTATACAGTTCTTCACTCACCCAGGCAGGTCCCCCAGGCAGGATCCTTGTGCTCTTTCAATCACGCATGCACTAACCTTGTACTTATGTAATCACTCAGCCAGTGCTGATGAATTTATAAAATCACCTATTCACTTTGTATGTACTCCAGTAATCCCTCAGATATTACCCCTGCAGTCATTGAATAACCCAGGCACTAGTTATATACTATCTCTATAGTTTTGCACTCATGCAGGCTGTACGTATGCACTCATGTTAGAACCCAGACACTAGCTTTGCAATCGTAGAATCACTCAGGCCCTACTATTGCACACTTCTACTCACCAAGACATTACTCTATGACTCATATATGCTTTCAGGTGCTATTTATACACGTTTCCATGCAGTCAACCTCTATGTGTGCACTCATCCAATTAGCCACTCACTAACCATCTTCTCCTGCAATTACCCAGTGACTACCATTGCAGTCATAAATTCACCCAAGCACTTCCTCTGGAGTTATGCAATCACTCAGACAGTCCTATTACATGTCTCAGTTTTTATGTTTCGCTATATTCTATATTGTTTATATATTTCTTTTTGATAGCATGATGTTTTGAATAGGTTGAGACATATGTAAGCATGCTTTTAACAATACGGCGAGACTTATAGTAGAGTCATGTAATAGTCTGCTGCTTTATATTTGGCTAGGCCCAACACTCATGCAGTTGTAAAAACACCCAAGTACTTCCTATGCAGTCTTCCAATAATCCATTAACTACATATGCACTGCTGTAATTACTGAGGCATTAATGCTACACTGATGCAATCACTAAGGTATTACCCATGCACTATTTGAATCATGTTGTTAGTTCTCATACACTTATATAATCACTTAGGCACTACAGTTGCACTCTTTTAATTATGGAGACACTACCTTTGTAGTGATGTAAACACTCAGCCAGGAGTTATGCTGCTATGAACTCACCCAGGCACTACCTTTGCACTTATTTATTCACTCAGACAGTACCTCAGTAGTCCTATTATTACCTAAAAAGTACCCGTGTACTTATAAAATCACCCAGTCACTTCCTTTATACTCATGTAAATCCAGGATATTATCCCTGTAATCATACAATCACCCAGGAGTTACCTATGTACTCCTTTAATCCCTCAGATGTTACTCCTCTACTCATACAAGCACCCATGCATTAGCTATACAGTGCTTCAATCGCCCAGGCAGTATCCTTGCACTCTCCCAATCACTCATGCACTACTTTTGTACTTATGTAATCCTTCAGCCAGTTCTCATGCACTTATAAAATCACCCACCCACTGTCTGTGTACTCCAGTAATCCCCCGAATATTACCTTTGCAATCAAGCAATAACCAACCACTATGTATGTACTATCCCAACAGTTTTGCAATCATGCAGGCTCTACTGTTGCACTCATGTAATAAGCCAAGCACTACCCTTGCAGTTGTAGAATCACACAGGCTATTCACAGAGGCACTAGTCAATGTATTTCTTTATTTATAGATGACAATATCTGTATATAATTATTTTAATAATATTAAATAATTTATAGAAAGTTTAGAATTTTATTTTTTTGAGATATTCTCCATCATTTTAAGAAACATTAAGTATGACAAAAAAATTAAAAAGAAAGAACAGAGAAAATAGAAGTATTTAAAGTACATAGAAAAACAGAAATTAGATGAAGTACAACATGTGACGTTTAGGAAAAAGCCTTCTGGTAAGAAAATTAAAAAATTTGTTTAAAGTCTTTTAAAAAATGTAATCAATTTTCAATATGGGGATAAGACGAAAAAAAGAACAGCAAGCAATCAGAAGAAAATTTTAAAAAGGACAAATTAATGGAAAAACAGTTTATAGGAAAACAATCCATGTTGAAAAAAGTATGAAACAATGTAAAGACATTAGAAAGAGAATGTATAAAAGTAGAGTATGCAAACTTTATTGAAAGATTGCAAAAAATATAAACGAAGATCATCATCTTTCAAGAAGAAACAACAGATTCAAAGTGTAGTCGAAAAAGCTTTTGAATTGAATCCTATTTCCACCCCTTTCTGAGATGGGAATTCTGTCTAGGGCACAGTATTTGAGCAGACTCAGACTTTATTATGACATTCTTTAAAATGCCGAGCAACGGGATATTGCTTGTCTTCATTTATTATCGCCCGCATGTGTTCTAAAATTCGCCGCTTAACCTGGTAGATGGTACTACCAATGTAAATCAACTGGCAAGGACAAATTAGGGCAATTCAGATGTTTAGTGATAATAAATGGTTTCTGTGATTTGGAAAAAAAAAAGAAAAAGCTTTTGAATTGAAAAGAAAATTGTTTATATTAGTATTGAAGAGAATGAAATTTGGATAAAACAATGCACTTTATGAAGGAGAAATGTAGAAGAAAAAGACTGGTTAATAGAACTAACTTTTGCAAAAATATTTCAGGTGAATGGAAGCATACTTCTAGTACTGAACCTTTTTTAATGAAGAAAGCTATTTTCAACAAAATATATTAGTTCATGTTGTTGATACCAATGGTCATTGTTATGAAGTTAAAAATGGTTGTCCAATTGAAAAAGAAAAGATGGTTCCTAGAAATGTGGAAGAGTTAATAGCTGAAGAAGTTCGAGGGAGATGTACACAAGCTCCAGTGTATAATGGGATTGTGGTAGTATTTGTATTATACGACAGGAATAATACATAGTAAAAAAATGTGTTACAGAAGATTAAGATGTTGCAAGGACTAGATCCTTGTAAAGTGAGAAAATATACTCAGTTGCAGGGTATTTCTCTGGCTTGTCTTTCTAGAAAAGTGTGTCAAAGTAGTTTTCATCATTTAAGAATGTTAGAAGTACAACACTCTGAAATCCGGAAGTTAAGAAGAAGATTGTACTATGTAAAAAGTCCTGCATTATCTCTAAATGAAATAAACACAGGTCTTTTGCATGGTTCAGTGTTAGATGTAAAAAAAAGTTTCTGATATAAAGTTTTGTTTCTTTGGTCCTCAAGAGGAGTGTAGAGAAAGTGAGAGTTTGATAAGTGTAGGTGTTGAAGAAAAGGTGGAAGATATTACTACTGTGAAGTTTGCAGATGAAATTACAAAATGTTTGTATTTCTTGTCGACGTACTCACTATAGAACTCAAACTAGGAATGTAGATTTGTATTTAAAAAGTGAAAAGGAAAACAATAAGTGGCAGCAATTTGGTACTTATTTATTGGTGGAAGATCATTTTGAGTAGAGTAGTGATCAACGTATTTGTAAATATTGTTACAACAAATTAGAAGAGAACAATAAGGCCAGTTATAGCTGTACATAACAACTTAGAGTTGGTAGCTATTCCTCGAAAACTGGCAGATTTAAATATGTATGAGTCCATTCTTATTCAATCCGTTTCAGGCTATAGTTCGTATGGAGCCTAAAACAGGTAAGCTGCCTCCAACAGATTTACAAAGAGGTCTAAAAGGAAGAGTTGTGTATTTACCTTTAGATTTTAAGAAAAATATTGAAACTGTTGGTATAGAGAGAACGGAAAGTGAACCTCTAGGTTTTCTAGTTATTGGTGTACCAACAAAGAGTCGGAAAATATGGCAAGAGTTAGTAGATATCACCAAACTTAAAAAGGCCACATTATATCTTGTACAAAACAATATTTACTAGAAAACTGTAATTGCGGAAAACAAAGAAATATGTTTAGAAGATGAAAGAGAAGTTTCAAGTAGCCAAATACAAAAGGTGGACAACTCCATGAGAGAAGAAATTTACGAACATTACAGTATACATCCTCTACATTCAAAAGAAGTAATAGGAAATACTATTGAATTATTTCAAATGAAGAAAGCGAAGGGAAGTCCTATGAGTATATAGGAATAAAGTTTGGAAGCTCGTTGTTTTCCACAGCTGTTCCCTACTGGAAAAGGTGGACAATATGATGAACGACCAATACAGATTCCAGCTTCAGAATATTGTACCACAAGATTGTACTCAGACGATCCAAGATTTTGACAGTGTAATCCATATTTATTTCCTCTTTTGTTTGAAAGTGACTTGTCTGGACTTTCATATGCAGTGAACCACACATTAAAAATGGGTGTTCACCGTACACATATTTCTGCAAAGAAATTTGTGGAGAAAGTTCAACAAAGAGATGATCATTTAGCATCTCAGTTAATTAATTTAATGGCGTTTCAACATGTTACAAATGAGTATTGGTGTCATTGTATTGGAGAACTTAAATGTATGTTAAGGAACTTTGAAACCCCTACATGGTTTGTTACGCTTAGCTGTGCTGAGTGCGCATGGGACGATTTACTTGAATTTCTATGACAAGCTAATTCCAATGTAAAAAACATTGAATAGTAGACAGCTGGAGAACTGAGTTTCTTGGATCTTATGTGCAGATATTTTAATCAAAGGTTTCAAGGTATGATGTCTTGTATCTGCAAACAAAAATAATCCACCTCTTGGAGAAGTTATTGATTTCTTTTGGAGAAAGGAGTACCAAACCAGAGGTGCTCCTCATATGCACATGCTATTATGGATCAAAAAAGCACCTCCATTTGTAACTGATTCTGGTGAAACTGTATTGTCTTTCACTGAAGAGTATGTTACCTGTGCCATTCCAAAAACAGGAGAAAAAACTGCTTAAGAGAACTAGTTTTAAGGTTTCAAAGTCATCTATGTGGGAAATACTGTCGAATAAAATTCAAGTTTAAGGGAAAATGTTATACAAAATGTTGTTTTGGATTACCACGTCCAGTCACTTCAAAAGGAAGAGTCAATAATTTCATGTCAGCAGTAAGGCATACTGAAAGTCGAAAATCTCTAAAGAATACTTACAACATAAAAAGAATTGAAGAATCAAAGTATATTAATGACTACAATCGAGTGATTTTGACAGTGTGGAATGTAAATATGGATGTCCAGTATGTTGCAGATAATTTGATTGCTGTTGCACGCTATGTTATGTCATATATAACCAAATCTGAAAAGACGGAGGTGAAAAAAATGTGGGAAAGAAATTTCACAAGAGAAGACTCTTAGCAACAAATTGTACAGCTTTAGTTTAAAGATGCTTTCCCATCGAAAAATTGGTTCCTATGATTGTTCAGATCGGTTGACCTCTGCAAGTTTATATTCAAAGTCAAGAGGAATCATTTGGGTAAGTCTTGGTCTTGCTGCAACAGGAAATAGAGTATTGAAATCTGTACAAGAAATTGAATACTTAGCTTTGAATGAACCAGAAAGTACAGATATTGCTAAAAGAAATATGTTGGATATGTACTATCCTAAAAGATGTCCACATCTGGAAAATATATGTCTTTATGAAGTAGTGCAACATTACAGATTTAAGGAAAAATGTTACAGAAAATATAAATGAAGAAAAATATGCAATAATTGGATTTGAAGGCTTTTTGGTAAAACATGCCAAAGGAAATCTTATTAACCACAGGAAACTTAGTTGCGAAACTCCAGATAGCTAGAGACAATTCTCAAGATAGTCAAACTTCTGCTCCAATAAGTCAAGATCCAGTAGGACAACCAATTCTTGAAAATGAAACAGCAATAGCCATGAATGAAGTAGAAACGGCAATGCAACAAGCACAACAGGATATTATTGACTTGGGAAACGTGGAACAACAACTAAATATTGAATAAAAAGAAATATATCAGCAAGTGACACAACAGATACAGCATGGTTTACTGCATGAACACAAAGAATGCCAATGTACATCATTTAAACCTATTCGAATGTACATCAGTGGTCAAGCTGGAACAGGAAAAAGTTTCTTAAATAAAATTTTGACCAGTTATCTACAGAAAGCCACTGAATCACATTTATCTTGTGTTGTAACCGCTCCAACTGGGTTAGCAGCACACAACATTAAAGGGATTATAATATATCATTTACTCATGTTATCAGATGAACATGAAAATAAGTTAGAATGTCACAAGCAATCTGGAAGTTTGTTATGAAGTTTCAAGAGTACTGAAGAAAATGAAACTTCTGATCATTGATGAGGTGAGCATGGTCTCAAACATCGGGGCCGATTAGGATGCAGGTCCGTCCGCGACCCCCGAGGTGAAGTGAACATCCGCAGGGGCTGCGGCGTTCCCTCCAGTACAATTAGGATGTGACCGCCACCCTGACGGTCACATCCTGTATTCTTAACACCGCGTGGTGCCTGCCGCTTTGTGCACGCAAAGGCAGGGGGGTACCATAGGTAACCCCCATGTGCACCCCCACCCCCCTTCACCCCTGGGGGCCCGCAACGGTCCCCCGAAGACAACACCGTATGCCTTTCCACGGCGGAAATGCCGCCGTGGAAAGGCATATGACCGCAGCTATCTTAATAAGGCTGGCGGTGTCTGATAGACACCGGCAGCCATGTTAGTCTTCCTGACCCCCCAGCCATCCTAATCTGGCAGGGGGTCTTTGAAGGCTCCCCAGCGGTTTTTCAGCATCCTCCGGGCCGGCGGACACTTCCGCCGGCCCAGAGAATGCGGAAAAACCGCAATCCTAATCGGCCCCTTAATGTTTGCCTTTGTACATTTAAGAATGCAACAGATTTTAAAAAATAGATTATAATGTTTTATTTGGAGGAAAACATGGAATTGTATTCAGCGATTTACTACAACTTACTCCTGTGAAGGGACAACCAGATTTTAAAACACTTGTCCATGAAGACACTAGAACATCTTTGGAAAGTATTGGAAATGTAAACATTTGGTTTTATTTTGAATATAAAGAACTTATTAAAAATATGCAACAAGCAGGTAATGGACATTATGGAAAGATTCTTCAAGATATTAGAATTGGTGTTTTGACAAAACATGGTAAAGAAGCTTTACAAAGTCGGCTACTACTAAACTTGTTTCCAAATGAAAATATTGCACCTGAAATAATATACAAAACAATTAGAGAAAGAAAGTCTATAGTTTGCCTATTGCCAATACCGCAAGAGTGTTCTACATTCAAGGAAGAACTTTTGAAACTGGAAAACAACTAATACTGAAAATGGAAGCCATTGATAAAATGGAACACAAAGGAGTTAGAATTCTTCTGTCAGAGAAATGACAGTCAAAATTGGATTCTTTGGAGAAGTCTGTATCTAAGACTGCTGGATTAGAAAATATGTTATATGTATGTGTAAACTGTCCGGTAATATTACGGCGTAATTTGGATGTAGAAAAAGGTTCAATAAATGGAGCAATGAGAAAGGTTGCTGATTTTGTTAATTATCAGAACAAAGTGGGAATTTAATTTTTGAAGATTACATTTGATCAGATTGAAGAGGTAAAACAGATTGGACATTGTGCTGTTCATTTTTTGCTTGTAAAAGACTTGTATGTTTGTAGAAAACAGTTTCCTGCATATTCAGAGACCATTCATAAATCTTAAGGTTTAACTGTAGACTGCTTTGGTAAATATTGGACGCACAGTGTCTAAAGAAGGCATGGCATATGTTGCATTGTCTCGAGTAGGAACATTATCTGGTTTGTATCTGATTGATTTTGATGAGGAAAAGATTAGTGCTGATGCAAATTGTGTAAGAGAGTATAAGAGAGAAACGTGTAGTATGTCCAAAATGGAAATATGAGAAACATTATAGTAAGATTCAAAAAAAGAAAACAATTCAGAAAATGATGAAGCTGGAAAGAAAATGAAAATGGACACTGTTGATGATATTGTAGGATACCAGTTGGAAAATAGTTCAGGTGTCAACTGCTATGCTAATGGAATTGTGAATGTTGGCTTTTATCTAGAAGATCTTCATCATGAAATTATGGAACATCAAACAAAAAGATTCTGTTCTTTCTTACATTATATTTTTCAAGAGTTGGTAACTGAAAGATGTAAAATTCATACTGCTTCTGGCATTCGGCATCTTTCGGATATATGTACTGGTTCTTCAGAATTTACAGTGAATATACAACAAGATGTACAAGTATTTCTTATGTTTATGCTTGCAGTATTCGAAGATGAAGGAATAGAAATTTAAAATTTGTTCAGACTAAGTTATAGATGTGATCATAAATATGACAAATGTTCATTTTCTTCTACCACTGAAATAGACACTGAACGATTCATATATTCGACAATGCTGGATTGCAAATCAGTGTTTTTTAAGAAATTAGTAAAAAGAGCTAATCAAGATGTGAAATGCTCACATTGTAAATCAGAAATGTTGACAACGTTATACATAGAAAGATCTGGAAAATATGTTATATCAATGCTGCAATGTTGTAGAGCAAATGGAAGAAAATTGGAAACCAAAATCAAAAACTTTGTGGCAAGTCAAGTGTCAATTTCAGGAAGAACTTCTAAAGCAGTGGCTATTATTTTCCATGATGGACTTACTATAACATCTGGACACTATACTGTATATTAAAAGTGCAATAAAGGATAGACACATTGCAATGATGCCCATTTGGAATTCAAATGTAGGTTGCCTTACGAATGACCAAATTCATATCGATATTTTTGATGATAAAGTTTTGAAAACATCAATTGCCTATTTTGAAGATGTGAACACAAATTAATGAGTTTATTTTGGATATTTTCAATGCAAATAGATTTGGAAACATTATTTTTCCTATTGGGAAGATGAGAATAATTACCGTTTGGATTATTGTTTGTGCTGTTTCTTATTGCATTTGCAAAATTATGTTTGAAGGAACTAGTTTATATATTTGATCTTTATATTATACGAAATGTAAATGAGAGTGTATATTTTAGAAAATATACTTTAGAGAAATAAATTATTTAATGTAGTTGAAGAGTGTAATTTAGAAACTGTAGATAGGTAAAGAGATAGTTCAATTTGTTGAAAATATTTTTGATGCAGATTTTTTTTTCTTTTTTTACAATCTCATTGATTGTATTTTTTTCCCCGCTGTTATATGATGATCTGCATTGAAATCACTGTGTATGGTGAAATTCAGTAGAATCTGAAAACTACAAAAAAGGGAAACTGAATGTGTTATGTAATTGTAAAATTATGTTGTGTTCATAAAACCATAACATTAAGGGGTCGATTCCGATCCGGTAAAAAGCGCTCCGATTCTACGTACGGAGCGTTTTTCCCCGTACGATTCGTACTCGTAAACGTCACCGTACTATTCAGCAAGTATGATCCCAACCAAAAGCATCACTCTGTACGACTCGTAACAAACTCCGTACAAATCGCAAGTCCATACGATTTGCATTCGGCTGACGCTCCACGCTACGTCTGAACGTAAATAGACCGCGTAATCCGTACCAGGAAATACGATCCGTGTTGAAGACACTCCGTACGGCTCTTTTGCTACGAGAGCTCAAAACTGCCGTAAAAGCAGAGTCCGGCACGAACCGCACCCTGGTACGCGACAAACAAGACATGAACACCATCGTCCGTGTCATCCCAGTCCTGTACGCCCACCACCTCGTACATAGAAACCGACGACGGCGCAGACAGTGAGTACAACGAACCCCAACAACTGAAGTATACCTGTACGTGGCACCACACGCGGACATCACCATTGCACGCCTGTAATGTCTGGTTACGTTGCGCCACAAGCTAGCGCTTATCACCATTGTAATAGTGAGACGTGCCGCACCTACGGCATCGACCTCGGGGTACGGTACGCTACTGCATATCACCATTGTAATTGTGAGACGTGCCGCACCTACGTCATCGACCTCGGGGTACGGTACGCTACAGCATATCACCAGTGTAATAGTGAGATGTGCCGCACCTACGTCATCGACCTCGGGGTACGGTACGCTACTGCATATCACCATTGTAATAGTGAGACGTGCCGCACCTACGTCATCGACCTCGGGGTACGGTATGCTACCGCATATCACCAGTGTAATAGTGAGACGTGCCGCACCTACGTCATCGACCTCGGGGTATGGTACGCTACTGCATATTACCATTGTAATAGTGAGACGTGTGGGACATACGTCAGTAATGTATGTGTATGTTGCGTCACATCTAAGTGATGTGTGTAAAACATACCCAGCAGTGCCCAGCATTAGAGTGTGTGTGTGTGGCTAAGACCCCCAGCAGTGCCCAGCATTAGAGTGTGTGTGTGGCTAAGACCCCCAGCAGTGCCCAGCTGTGCCCAGCAGCATAGGGTGTGTGTGGCTAAGACCCCCAGCAGTGCCCAGCAGCATAGGGTGTGCGTGGCTAAGACCCCCAGCAGTGCCCAGCATTAGAGTGTGTGTGTGGCTAAGACCCCCAGCAGTGCCCAGCAGCATAGGGTGTGTGTGGCTAAGACCCCCAGCAGTGCCCAGCTGTGCCCAGCAGCATAGGGTGTGTGTGATTAAGACCCCCAGCAGTGCCCAGCATTAGAGTGTGTGTGTGGCTAAGACCCCCAGCAGTGACCAGCAGCATAGGGTGTGTGTGGCTAAGACCCCCAGCAGTGCCCAGCGGCGTAGGGTGTGTGTGGCTAAGACCCCTAGCAGTGCCCAGCAGTGCCCAGCATTAGAGTGTGTGTGTGGCTAAGACCCCCAGCAGTGCCCAGCAGCATAGGGTGTGTGTGGCTAAGACCCCCAGCAGTGCCCAGCAGTGCCCAGCAGAATAGGATGTGTGTGGCTAAGACCCCCAGCAGTGCCCAGCATTAGAGTGTGTGTGTGGCTAAGACCCCCAGCAGTGCCCAGCAGCATAGCGTGTGCGTTGCTAAGACCCCCCCAGCAGTGCCCAGCAGCATAGGGTGTGTGTGGCTAAGACCCCCAGCAGTGCCCAGCAGGGCCCAGCATTAGAGTGTGTGTGTGTGGCTAACACCCCCAGCAGTGCCCAGCAGTGAAAGCAGAAACATACCATGGTTAACCACATTACCATCATGAAATAGACACATGTTACAATACCCAAATGTGAACATCACACCAGCTTCCATGCACACAGCAGTCAAAGCCATTATCAGAAAACCAAATGTACTGAACCAAAAATCAAAAGCTATATTCAGCCGCATCAAAAGATAAAACGTAAATATGAGTCCATGCTCAGAGAAGGCCAATGGCCAGTCCAAATAACGTTGAAAAAAGGTTGTGGCATCCTGGATGTTGTCACACCCAAACTTTCCTGCACATAGAGTTCAATCGTCTGTGGAAACAGTGGGGGCATCATCTGGGGAATCCTCCAGCACCGCAGGGACAGGAGAGGGAAGGACAGGTGTAGTGGGTGCAGGTGGTGTGGATCCTTCCACACTGGCCGGTGCCTCGCAGAATGTGGCTAGATATACTTGGCTGCACACTTCAGCCAGTTCAGAAAAACTACCACCTGAACCCGGGGACACATTGGGGGTGGACGTAGAGGGCTGTGAGTCTGTTGTCGTGGGTCTGTGGATGCGTGTGTGACGTGTGTCCCCTCTCCCTGTGGGTGTGCCTACATCCCCTTGAGATTGGGTGCGTGGAGATTTGCGCTTTGTCTGTCGTGTGGGTGTGCTGGGTGTGTCTGTTGTGGTGTCTGACCTGTGGCGTCTGCGTGTACGTTGGGTAGGTAAGGGAGAGGCTGAGGTGGATGGGTCTGAAGGAGGGGGGGCAGATGCTGTCGGGTGGACAGTGCTGCCGTCAGTGATGACTCTATGGCAGCCACACTCCGACGTAGATCAGACATGGCAGATGACATGCCCTCCATGAACGACAACAACTGTGTCATTAATTGTGTATGTCCATGGAGGACAGTCAACATGGATGTCTGACCTACTAGAATCTGCCGGAGTAGGTCCCTAGACTCAGCACTGAGGGCAGCAGGGGAGACAGGGGGAGGGGCTGCGGAGCTGGGAACAAAGGAGACACGGGGCTAGCACGGACCCTAGAGACCCTAACAACTGGGAGGGTGGAGATGGTACTGGAGGAGGAGGGGACAGCCAAACATGTAGAAGATGGCATAGCTGCATATTCCCCCTCCTCCATGGAGTCTGATTCCGAGCCGTCCGCATGGTAGGAGGTGTCGTGCTCATGAGGTCCGGCCGTCTGACTTTCCTCACCCTCCGTGCCACTGCCTCCTTCTGACTCCTCAAAGCAGGTGGCACTGTCGCTGGGTCCCTCTGTCTGGTTCGCGCCTGTGTCTCCTCCAGATTGTGGTGATGATGCTGTTGGCAAGGAGAATAAGAAAAACATATCAGTCACCTGTACACATCAGACATATCAGCTACAAATCATTTGGGCACATTTCTAAACATGGCATGCATCATGAATCACATGCCACTGAACTCTGCACAATGCTAAGCCTAGTCTTGGGCAATTGTAAGAGACACAACGCTCAATGTATAGTTGGATACAAGTAACAGTCAAGGCAACAACTTGTATGAGAAACACAATGATGAGCCACTGCCTGACAACAGGATAGTTGATGATGAATCACTGTTCATTTGCCCACCCTGCCACCCTAATCCAGACCCGGTCATGTTTGAATCGCTTTGACCCTGTGCCACATGGGAAAAGTCCTGCCCGAACTGCCATGTGATGCCATCCTGGGACCTGAACCAAGTGTTCCCTCACCTCACACTGGCATCACAGCTGTCTACACCCAAAGTCACATTGTGTGGCTGACCATCAATATTATTTACAAACAACATGCAACATATTTTGAGAATATGCACACACCACTGCCCAGTGTGAGTATGCACAAGCCAAAATTAGTTTACATGTACAGTGTGCACCTGTAGCTAAAACATGACAATTAGAAAGTGTACCATGGACAAAGGCCACTGAGGCTGACTCCTGCAGAAAACACATGTTGAGACTCCTGATCAGTGCCAACATATGAAGAAGGGCAGACACAGTGCACATGTGGTGCTACATGTAAGGTACCAAAAGGTGTCACAGACCTCCCTCCAACATGATGATGTGCAAAGGAATATGCATACTAAGACATTGCACCTTAGGAGTACATGTGAAAAACAATCAATATCCAAAGCGCTGGTCAAATGTGGAGTAGGGCAAGGCATGTAAAGGAGCATCTGATGAAACTGGGCCATTCTTATGCCAATGCATAAAGTGCCTGTCTGACCACACCACTCCAACTGTGGGAGTGTTACCATGCCTCGGAGCACTGCAGGTAGCATGTGACACACATGACAACAAACAGACATGTACCTACCCCCTTCTTGCTGCTGTCCCTCCTGCAACTGCCTATGGAGGTCTCGGAACACCACTTCTAGGAACGGGAGCATGTGGGGGGTGAGTTGGCGGGTGCCGCCATGCCGGCGTGGAGCTTCGAGCTTGAGCTGTACCCTGGCGATGCGGCGGGTCCAGCACCGGATGTCCTGCCACCTCTTCCTGATGTTACTGAGCCTCCTGAAAGGTCCCCCCTCACTCCTGACAGCCCTGGCGATGTCCAGCCAGATGTCACCCTTCTCATAGGCAGATACCTGTCACGAACATAAAGTGAGACAACATCAGTACACCTGGTCCATGTCCCAAAGACACACACTTGCACCAAATAGACGATGACAACAGGGCATAGGATGCTGATCACACTTGCATCATCGTCCATGTGTATGTGGCTTTGAGCAAACAACAATGCACTACATGCCATAGAAAGGCTACAGATGCCATAATGGGTGCAAACCACTCTTTGAGCATGGCACACACTGAGCAATATATGCTACATCAGGGTGCACTGCAGCACGTGACATGCTGTCACACACCCCACTACACCAAATAACCATCTTCAGACCACACATGCACACCCTGGCACAGCTCATCTGCTTGTCATTGTCAACAGTGTATACAACATCACTTAGCACATGTCACACCTGCGAAAGATGTGACACAGGCCTCAAGCTAACTGTCCAAGTCATGCACACGGCGCAGCATACTTGTCTCATCACATGGGTATAGCTGCGGCATACACCATGCACCAGTCTTGCAAAACATCACCAACACAATTTGCCAGGTGACAAAGATCTATCACACTCTTCAATGTACATCACTTCAAAACATGCTTTTGTCCAACAGGCACACATGTCATGAACAAATCCATCTACAGTGAGTACATTCATCTGTCATCCATGGGGGAACACTGCAACAGCTCAGGAAACATCCAAAAAGAACATGCAATGTGTGGCACAGCAGAAAGTGTGATTCACATTGCAGTTAATGTCACAGTTAGCACAATGCTGAGGAGCAGTAAACACTATTACACCACATCATTAACTGCACGTGAGAGACCATACTGTACACACCGGCACTCACTCCAAACAACATAGCATCTCTTAACAATACATACACAATGGCTGTAGTGTCACACACACAACAGGTGCACAGTTCAAGGTAGTGCACACATCACTCACCTGCTCCTCTGGTCTCCCATACAGCTTGCTGTAGTTAGGCAGGAGGGCATCCAGCAGGGCCTTGTTCTCCCCCTCACTGAATGCAGATGCCCTCTCCATGCTTAGCTAATCAGGGTCCAGAGGATACAGAGACAGCAGCTGTGTTGCCCACTCCAAAATTGTGCAGGCAAGTGCCCTCTCACAGCCACATGCTGCCTTATATATGTGCTGCTGAGGGTCTGTGAGTCCAAGGAGTACTGTGTGATAGGCCAGAATAGTTTGCATCCTATGTTTCATCCAATACCATGACACATAAGGCCATGACACACATTTGCATGGTTTGAAAACTGAGACTGAGCTCAACAACAACTTTTGCAACATTGTATAGTTTGGCCAAACTGAATTTTCAAGAACACCTGTAGAACACTCTAGAATCTCTTTTTCCTTGACAACCTGGCTGCATTCTAACCATTCCACTGTTCCCCTAGATGTTCCCTATGTATTTTCTGGAATCCCCACACAAGTACGGTGCGATTGCCGTCGCAAATGCAACTCATTCAATGGTGAAACGAGCCGTACACACGCACGTTCAATCGGGGTACGCTCTGCTCGCGTATAGCTACAATGCAATAGGGAAACGAGCAGTACACACGCATGTTCACTTGGGGTACGCATTGCTCGTGTATAGCTACAATGCAATAGGGAAACGAGCCGTACACACGCACGTTCAATCGGGGTACGCTCTGCTCGCGTATAGCTACAATGCAATAGGGAAACGAGCAGTACATACGCATGTTCACTTGGGGTACGCATTGCTCGTGTATAGCTACAATGCAATAGGGAAACGAGCCGTACACACGCACGTTCAATTGGGGTACGCTCTGCTCGCGTATAGCTACAATGCAATAGGGAAACGACCCGTACACACGCACGTTCACTTGGGGTACCAATTGCTCGCGTATAGCTACAATGCAATAGGGAAACAACCCGTGCACACGCACGATCAATCGGGGTACGCTCTGCTCACGTATAGCTACAATGCAATAGGGAAACGACCCGTACACACGCACGTTCAATCGGGGTACGCTCTGCTCACGTATAGCTACAATGCAATAGGGAAACGACCCGTACACACGCACGTTCAATCGGGGTATGCTCTGCTCGCGTATGGCTACAATGCAGTAGGGAAACGACCCGTACACACGCACGTTCAATCGGGGTACTCTCTGCTCACGTATGGTTACAATGCAGTAGGGAAACGACCCGTACACACACATGTTCAATCGGGGTACTGTGTGTTTGACATGCTCAAGTGAATGCATGTGTAGGCTGCATACATAAGCTTATTCATGTCAACATTGGGAGAGTGATACCAGGAAATCACATGGCAGGGATGTAGGTGTAGGCTCATGTTGAGGATGTGGATGTATAGATTTGCATGGCATCCTTACATCAGCAGGCCCTATGTGTGGCAGACAGTGATATAGCACAGGGAATGTGATATTGTGGCACAGTTGATGAGGGAAGAGCTGTTCAGACATGCCATTAATCACGGTGCACATGTGTTCCACATACATTCAACACTTCTCACCTGAGTTACATCTTGAACATATTGTGATGCACATCAACACTGGTATGGCACAACATTCAGTACAGGCATCTGTCACATGATGACAGCAACATGCCCACTGTCACAGATGTAAAATTGACGCCCAGCATGACCGTGTGTGACCACGTCATGGGTGTGCCATGTGCGAAATTTGTGCATGCTGTTTGGATACTTTCAAGTTCATCTGCTGTAGGAGCATCTATGATGGGTCTGTGCTGTGATGACAGGGTTACACATGTACGCACAACATGCCACTGGTGCAAATCATCCGCTCATATGTGCGATGGCATTATAGACCATTTGTCCCCAAACATACATATCTGCAGTCTGACAATGTCCATGTTGTAGTTGTTGCAAATGCACACCTCAAGCACAATATGTCTGATATGTGCAAATGATGGCACATGTGATGTGGGTGTGTGCATTGCTGTCAGCTGTCTGGATGTGCAGACAACCTCCTCATGCAGCTCACATGACGTGTGTCACTGACATGATACATGGTCCTGCTCACTCAGATCAGCCCAGCAGATCATTTGTATGCATGTCATGTCCATTCCACAGATAACAGGTCTATCAGTTATCATGGAGGAGTGGCAGCCAGCTGGCACATGTGTCCTCAATGTGTAGCCCACGCCAGACTCAAAAATGATTAGATGCGTTGAAGCAGTGTTGCTTGTGCCATGTACATTGTAATTGTCTTTGTCTGACAGTTGTACCCTTTTTTTCCTTTATATGTTGTGCAGGGCATCCCCTCTGGCAAGGCCGTTGCCAGACTCGGATACCATGAGGGAACGTGATTGCATACGGCGTTACCGCTTCACACGAAAGTTGATTCAGGACCCGACGGACAGGCTGGAACCACATCTCCAACCACGACACAGGTATCCAACTGCGCTGACACCCAAGGTAAGGGTGATGGCAGCACTACATTTCTTTGCCACAGGTACGTTCCAATTTACCATAGCTGATGTGGGGGGGATGTCCCAAACAATGTTCATCAGGGTTTTACGTGATGTATTGGCAACCATGTTGGTGCACATAGATGAATTCATAACATTCCCTACTCCTGCACAGTTGACAGATGTCAAGGGGAAATTCTATGGCCTGGGACGCATGCCACATGTAATTGGTGCTATTGATGGAACACATGTTTCTCTGGTGCCACCACAGGCTCAGGAGCAAGCGTACTGCAACAGGAAACATTACCACTCGATAAATGCCCTGGTGGTGTGTCTTGCCAACATGCTGATCTCCCATGTTTGTGCACGTTTTCCAGGATCGTGCCACGATGCATTCATCATGAGGCGTAGCAGGGTACCACAGATGATGCTGCAGCTGCGCAACCATCGGGCATGTCTTGTTGGTGGGTAAACTCTGTTACTCATGTATGTCTGTATGTCATTATTTCCTTAACTGCATCATATTACACACTCATTTCAATGATGTCAATTTGCAGGAGACGCAGGATATCCAAACATGCCGTGGCTCATGACTCCGCTACGCAACCCCAGAACAGCTGCAGACCAGCGGTACAACAATGCTCATGGGCAGACCAGGCGGGTGATCGAGCGAACATTCGGACTCCTGAAGAGCCGGTTCAGGTGCCTCGACAAGACAGGCGGAGCCCTCCAATACACCAAACTCAAGGTGTGTGACATCTTCACCGTGTGCTGCAGGCTACACAACATGGCAGTGGAGGAGGCTGTGCCACTCATCCTAGATCCTGAAGAGCTGGAACATCCGCCTGTGGAGGATGAAGGGCTTGGCCAGGATGCCAGTGACGAGGAGGTTGAAGATGATATCCGGAGTCACCTCATCCGCAACTTCTTTTCATAATGGTGAGTCCTAGGTGCATTTTGTTCACGCATGTACCATAGAGTTGAATGGGTAGCATGCTGTGTGTCCAGCTGACTGTATGCAATGTCACATTGATGTTTGTTGTGCAGTGTCACACAGGTGCAGATGTAATGCCACACACAGACGTGCTATGTGTGAACTTGGAATGTACAAGTGTAGTACAACCTTAGTCTATTCAACATGACCATGTCTGAATGAAATTATTATGTACTTGACCCCTTGTGTGCCTCTCATTCCCAGGTCGCGCTGCCTGTTGTCCGTTGGTGACATCTTGGTCAGCCTGCTATTGCTCATGATGATAGCAACGTCAGCCAAATCAACGGACCATGCACGGACATGTGGAAATGTCAGTTTGGGTAAGGACTCATATAAGGCTTTTTGCGTTGGTATGGTTTCAATTGTGTGGTACATGTTCATGCGCAAGTTGTTGGACCATGCGTACATGCAACAACATCAGGTTTCCGATTCCATGTAGCCCCACTCCCATGACAGGATAGTCACCCTATCTGACAGTCATCTGTCGTTGAGTTATGACTCTGGTGAATGCATCAATGTGTGTAAACATTGACACTGAAACATTGCATATACCATGGTTGGACATTGTGTGGGAGATCACAACCACGGACTCTGTGGGGGATTGCAGCCTCACTGTGTGCAGCAGGATGTGTCTGGATCAATCCCTCAACCCTGTGGGCCAGTACACTTTGGTTTCCCAAAAACCATGTTGTGTAGGTGTGGGCCGGTGTATGTCCCTCACGTTAAGACAACTGTCGTGTGAGTCTGTTTGCATGGATGCATTGCCCCTTGTGCCAGTATGTCATGTCACTGTCATGTCGTTACCTCAGTGCAGGTTGAGAATACTGCTACGCTTGCTTTCACAGTGAGTTGAAGTTCACTTTCCATTCCCATGATGCCATGTATGTTGGGCTGATGATATTAGAATGGTGGGCTGAATCACATGTAAATTATTCTGTGGCACCAGTGGACTTAATTTCCACCTGCTTGTCATGTTTAGCACAGTGAGGCTCATTTGCAAGAGCAACAGACTGGCTCCGGAGGGGCTTCATTGGATTTAGGTAATTCTCTTCCTCATCATATGAGATGCTTACAGCTGTTGTGGGTGATGTCAAGTTTGCCTTCATGGCCCTTACGGATACACAGGGCCAAATACAGAAATTTTTATTTTGCCATACAATTTGATGTCTTGTTTTGGGACACATCATCATACACTGTGACTTAGTTTTTGTCAACATGGATCTCATTGCATAGTAGCAGACTTGTGAGCATTACACAAGATTCTAATAGGTGATATACTGCACTATATTTTATGTGTCTGTGTACATGCATCTGCTCTTATGTTATAGCATTATCTGTGATCTCAAATAGGGTACAGTGGTTACACTTCACAGGTGTGACTGGTACAGTGTATCTCATGAGGTATTTGTCTATTCAGTGACATAAAAATGCAATCCTAATGCTTGTTTGCCTCTGTTTCAGATATCCCTCCCTTCAGTTCCCATCCTCTCCTTCCCTCGCCTGATCACCCTTTTGTGTCTGTCATTTGTACTCAGACCAAGGGGCTATTTGGAGGTGGAACCCTTTCAGCATCGCACAACTCTGATGATCAAAGGTACAGACAGTCCCTGGCAGTCGTGTGGAGAATCTTTCTGCAGCATTACAGGTGACATCATTGCATGACTGTTATTGTGTTCAGGGCAATGCCACTGGCCATGTATATTGGATAATGCTGCATGGCCTCCCAAGGAACTTCATCATGTTGTGTATGACGTGTGAGTTCCACAGAACATTGTGCCTCCTTGCTGTCAATGCACATGTCTTTCTAATGTGCATGTATGCAATATGGCCTAATGTGAATTAATTGTTCATATGTGGATACGTGTACAATGACAACATGCATGGTGTTGGTAAAGACAAAAGTTCAATATTGTGCGTGAGGTAGATGGCTGTGTAAGTGCTATTTACCTTGCTACCCACTACGTGCAGACTACACCTGCTGACGCTGTGTGTCCTGTGCCCCACTTAGCCCTAAGGGGCCTTATCCTGTGACCGTGATATTTGGTGATTACTCTGCCATTTTGCTTGCAGTGACCCTGAGTCACCCAGACACATTCACAGCCACAATGCAGCACCGAGTGGCCAGATCCTGGACCCCACACGCCTACAGGATACTCCCCCTTCCATCCATTTGTAGAGCATGCTCCTGCCAACCTACACACAGGGAACACCAGACATTCATCCACCTGGTATCACGATACCTCAAACTCACCCATAACAGCTTCTCTAACTGTGTGTGCAACACATACGGGCAAGACTATACTGCCCCACATGACAGTGTGTCTACGTACAACCAGGTCATGTGCCTCGTACAGCACACACACACCTTCCAGCTGCACAATATTGTACTGTGTTACCTTGTCAACACCACAGCAGCACACCTCGCCTTCCTTACAGTAACGTGGCAGTACACAACCTCAGCACACCACTTCAACATGGCCGTCACAGACAGTCAAATGGCCACCGGGAACACACACCAAAACCACGTCTCTTGGGTGTGGTGTGATGTGGCCGGTCTGGTGAAGAGATTTCTCACATGTGGCAAGGCGTTCTGGATGCGTAGCACCCGTCACATGAGTTTGGTTGTTGTAGCTGCATAGGGGGCGGTCACGTGATCAGGTGAGCTTGTAGAGAGTGCAACAGGCCATTGCCCACAGTTTGTCCTGCCACCCTTGGCCTGTGCACCATTCATCACATCCACAGTACAGCTGCATGCTGATGATAGTTCTCATACATCAGGACACAGATGTTGGTACTCCCTACGTGGACACCTACATTTTAACCCTGATCTATACACCTACAAGTGACTCTCCTGTGCCTGTCTGTAATTGCAGTATTTCAAGCCAAACCCCCCCACAGCATTTTGTAACCATCACGGGTGTGTATTGCCATCCATGTATCTTGTTATTTGAAAAATTTGACCTATGTGTGTCCTCAACCGGACTCTGATCCAAGTGTGTGGATGGCTGCGGTTTGTTAAATACTCTAGCATTTCATACATTTCCACACACATATGTTTTAGACTCTGGGTACAAGATTACTACACCAATGCGTATCATGTTTCTTAGATTTATTTGGTGATCTTGTGCAAGAAACGTGAGTAGGTGCTGTACAAAAATGGGGGAATCCAAAGTTCACAGCTGGAGATGAGATGCCTTACAGTTTCAGTCAACAGAGTCCAGGCCACAGTGCATGGCATCATTGGGCAGACTATGACCAGCAAGTCCATGTGGGAGAGTCAAATAGGTGATGCTGTTGCACCCAAGGGCAATATGCCAGGCAGGTGTCCTGGGAGTTGTGCATGGCCCATTGCCTCTCAACGTCTTCACCGTGGACGACCCACCTTCCTTAGGGAACCCTCACATGCAGGCCTTGACGATGCATGGGATGCTCCGTCAGACTGTTCCTCCTCCTCCTCCCTCCCTGTGGCTGGAGTAGAACTTTGCCTTGATGTTTGTGGCCTGGTGACACAGGGAGGGTGCTGCATGTTGGCAGACATCTGACGGAGAGATTGGCTCATATCCTGATGCACGGTTAAGAGCTCAGCCAGTGTTTCCTCCACCCGTCCATGATGTCGTACTTGCCTGGCATGTTGCTCGGCCTGCTGTTGTTTCAGTTCATTGAGGGCCTTCACTACCTGGCTGACCTTCCTGGTGTCCCGCCGGTATGCCTCCAGGATGGTACTCAGTTGAGCCATACCGGTGCCTGCAGCTTCCTGGCCAGAATCTCGCCTCCGCCTTGCGCCACTCCCACCACCCTGACCCACATGAGCACAGCCTGCGCTTGTGGGCACATCGGATCGACGGGACCCCCGAGTGTTGGCAGGGTGGATGTTGTCTGCCACCTCCAGGGCGCCCGCCAAAGGGTGTCCCTCATTTTCAGACTGGCTCTCTGGTGGATCATGGGCAGGGCTCTGACCTGTCTGCTGGGATGTGGTGGGAATGGGTCTGGTGGTTGGCACAGATGTATCTGATCCAGTTGCTGCAGGGGTTTGGGATCCAGAGGGGCCAGGTTGGTTGGGGTCATCCACGGTGTGTTGTGAGGCATCGCTGTCAGTGGGGTCAGGGTCCTGCTGAGGCTGGGACTGGGATCCTTCTCCCCCCTGGTTGGGGTGGTTTCCATACGTTGCCCTGTGGGTGTGAGAGACAGACACTGTTAATGCACTATCATGACACATATTTTTTTGTTCTCCATTGTCAGCATCACAGTTCAACCTGCTTTATATTGTTGTCATTGTTCACTTGTGTATGTGTATGTAGTGGTGTCCAATTAACATGTGCTCAGGGGTATTAGCCATGTTCCATTTTCTTGAGAATGACTGACACAGCCATTGCTGTGGCTTGTGTTGCCGGCACGACACAGATACAGCAGTGCTCTGTTTGAGCAATATTCACAATACAGTGTCAATCCTTATGCCAGCGTCAAGCATGCACAGGGTTTAGATGCAGCATGTTAATGTAAGAGACAGAGCAGAATTGTTCTGATTCAATTCAGCTACTTTTGATAGGTGTTGCTGTTCCATGATGGCCAAACAATGCCAAACCCCCTGGACCTGTACACCCACTTCTAGCTCATGGCTTTAGAACGTGGCACTTCTCCAAGACGCATCACCTTGTCAATACCCATGTCCATGGTGCAACTTTAGTGCATCCACAACGTTCATGAGATGGGTCAAGTGCATTGTGTGAGAGGCACAATGGACTTGAGAATCAGCACTGTGCATGTTAAATTTGGATGCGTAATCATTTCAGTGATTGTTTTGTTGTTACATGACAATTGTGACAGTGTTGCACTCCATTGCCTGTCCCCAGGGGATATGTTTCTGTAAGGGGTGTGTGTGACAGGCCATGATAGTTGTTTGAGTGTGATTTGCAAGCGTCCATCCTTCGTGGTTTGGCTGTGCCCCCTTGAAGCATGCTGCCATGATCGTGGTTGTGGGTCCCTGCACAGGATGTCTGACCTTGTCCTGGTGTTTGTGTTTGCACTGGTCACAGGAGGGCCTTGTGCTGCCTACACCAGGGCCCATTGTTGCTATCTTGTGCGTAATTTCACACTCCCTGTGCATTGGGCATGGTGCTTGGGTGTGTACCTGGGACATATGGGATGAGGGCAGCCTCCTACCCTACACCTTCCACACTATCACCCTCCCCCTTACAATCACCCCCATACTGTTGGGCACTGCTGGGACTCATATCCACCCCACCCCCATACCGTTGGGCACTGCTGGGAGTCATATCCACCCCACCCCATACTGTTGGGCACTGCTGGGACTCATATCCACCCCACCCCCATACTGTTGGGCACTGCTGGGACTCATATCCACCCCATCCCCATACCGTTGGGCACTGCTGGGACTCATATCCACCCCACCCCCATACCGTTGGGCACTGCTGGGACTTATGGCCACCCACCCCCATACCGTTGGGCACTGCTGGGACTTATGGCCACCCACCCCCATACCGTTGGGCACTGCTGGGACTCATATCCACCTCACCCCCATACTGTTGGGCACTGCTGGGACTCATATCCACCCCACCCCCATACCGTTGGGCACTGCTGGGACTCATATCCACCCCACCCCCATACCGTTGGGCACTGCTGGGACTTATGGCCACCCACCCCCATACCGTTGGGCACTGCTGGGACTTATGGCCACCCACCCCCATACCATTGGGCACTGCTGGGAGTCCCCCCATATTACATGAGTTGTTTGTATACTCACCAGGCTCAACGGCTCCTTGTATTCCGTGAACTCCCACCGGTGGTAGCAGGGCCATGACTTTCTCCTCCCAGGGCTGGTATTGTGGAGGTCTGCGGGGACCACCACCTCCAGTGTGGTGTGCACAGGCGTAGTCCTGGTCCATCTTCTTTTTGACCATCCTCCGCAGATCATACCACCTGGACTGACATTCCTGCCTGGTGCGCCTGATGGGTGCAACAGCATTGACCCGGTCTGCGATCCTCTCCCACAGGCGTGTTTTCTGAGCTATGCTGGTCTGTCTGACCAATGCGCCAAACAGCTGTGGCTCCACTCTGATGACTTCATCTGTAAGGACCTCCATCTCCGGGTTAGTGAACTTTGGATTCTTTGGTGTGGTCATGGTGTGGGGTGTATGTGATTGAGGGGGTGATGGTGTGTATGGATGGGGGGGTGTGGGTCTGATTGTGAAGGGGGTGTTGTGGGTATAGATGAGATAGGGTGTATGTGTGACGGTTATTGGGTGCAGTTGTTGATGTGCTGGCAGTGTATTTTTTTGCAAATAGGTATGTTGCAAAGGATGATGGGTTGTATGTGTGGACCCTTTTATTGGTCAATTTGTGGGTGTGGCTTCTTTTGTATTAGTGGTGGGTGTGTTATATGGGGTGGGTGTTACTTGGGCCCTCTGTTTGCCTGTATGTATGTGGCCAGGACATTGTTTCCCAATGGTGTGTACACAGGAGACATGCTTTGTGTTGTTGTGCGACTCATTTGCGAACTCCTTGTGCTGGTTTCGGGGTTCACGTGCGCTTTATAATTGTTATGTGTGCGGGTCGTAATTGTTGGTGCGGGTGACTTATACGGGCCGTTGGGGGGTGGGGGGTTCGTGTACGCTTGATCGGGGTGTGTGCGGGTCGTATTTGTTGGTGCGGGTGACTTATACGGGCCGTTGGGGGGTTGGGGGGTTCGTGTAGGCTTGATCGGGGGGTGCGGTTCGTAATTGTTGGTGCGGGTGACTTATACGGGCCGTTGGGGGATAGGGGGGTTCGTGAACGCTTGATCGGGGGGTGTGCGGGTCGTATTTGTTGGTGCGGGTGACTTATACGGGGCATTGGGGCGGTGGGGAGGAACGTGTACGCTTGATCGGGGTGTGTGCGGGTCGTATTTGTTGGTGCGGGTGACTTATACGGGCCATTGGGGGGTGGGGGGGTCGTGTACGCTTGATCGGGGGGTGCGGTTTGTAATTGTTGGTGCAGGTGACTTATACGTGACGTTGGGGGGTAGGGGGGGTTCATGTATGCTTGATCGGGGTGTGTACGGTTCGTAATTGTTGGTGCGGGCGACTTTTACTGGCCGTTGGGGGGTAGGGGGGTTCGTCTACGCTTGATCGGGGTGTGTGCGGGTCGTATTTGTTGGTGCGGGTGACTTATACGGGCCATTGGGGGTGGGGGGGTACGTGTACGCTTGATCGGGGTATGTGCGGTTTGTAATTGTTGGTGCGGCTTGCTGTAACGCGATATTTTCCGTACAAATCATTCTTCATGCGCGACTACTTTGGTCCGTACAAATCGCGTACTGGGTTGCCGCAGTGCATCGTACTTGTCTGTTTGTACGGCAGGTTTACAAATCGTACGGTTTGATTCGCGACGCTTATTCGTACGGGTCTTCGACTGCGGTTCCTACGGATACCTGATAATCGTACGGAGAAAGACGGAAAGGGATCGTACTTCGCAGTTCGGAGGGAATTTTTCTATTCGTACGGAATCGGCTACGAATACGAATCGTACGGCGGAATTTTTACCAGGATCGGAATCGACCCCTAAATGTAATAACAATTTTGTTTTCTTTTTTATCGCAGAAAGTAATAGTAAAGCTTGAAAAGATTTTACATTCATTTTACAACAAAACAACTGTAAAATAGTTTCACTCAGTTTGGTATGTACTTTAATAAAGAAGGTAAGATGAAATATTGTAATAAGCATTATAATATAAAGTAATGTTTACAGTCACTTTCATTGCACTCATCCATTTTTTCAAACACTACCCATGCACTGATCTATATAATTAGACACTATTCTCACACTCCTACCATCAACCATGCACTATCCATACATTTCTCCATACACCTAGCCTGAATCCGTATACTTATAATATCACATAGACACTACCTATGTACTCTTCCAATCACCCAGGCACTACTCGATCCACCTAGGCATTACAATAAATTTAAAAATTAACACTTGTTGTTCCTCATAGCAACCAAGATGGCATCCAGTGAGTGCTCACCAAAACAGAGTAAGTGTTGCATTTTATGCAACGCTGCTCCACTCTAGCCAAGTCAGGGATGATAGTTGGTGTGCTAGATGAGGAAGAACGATATGACGTGCTCGGACCAGCAGCGTTGTCTTCACTTGCTTGTTTTTCTTGTTCTCGACGAAACTGTTCTTTAGCAAGAGGTCAAGGATGGATGATCTGTAGATGTTTTAACATGAAAGACGTCCCGCATGAAGACTTTTTGACATAACCTCGTGAGAGGACATTCTCGCAGATGGTACAGGTTACCTTTCAGGCATTGACCTTTTTCTCCCCGGGTGGTATGGATAAACATGCCAATATGATGCTCTCATACCTTTTTTTGATAGGTTCCTCCAGGTCTTCTTCCTCTTCTGGTGGAAGCTGCTGAGGTGGATTTGCAGCTGCCATTGTTCAATGGAAGAAAGAAAACCCCAAAAAGAGACAAAGAAGACAAGCAAAAAATAACAGGTGTGTCTTCTGAGAGGCTCCTGGTAGAATGAATAAAATGGGTGGGGTTGTTCAACTTCTAGAATCTAAAGCTTCTAAACCAATGAAATTCTTTCTTTTGAAGTCACATGGGATCCGCGCACCCGGCGGGCAACCAGCGCGCAACCAGCGCGCACAGACGCAATTTCCGGAAAATATATTTAAGAATAATATATCTTTATTACAATTACAAATATATAATTTTTATAATTAGTTTAAATAATGTCTTGCTATAATATACATATTAAAGTTATATACATATACTTTTAAAACATGAAAAATTTACTGCAGATTCGCGCAGCCGGTGCGACCCCCGGAAATACGTAGGTGATGTTATGTGGGACTGGGAACTGCGCACCCATTGCATACCAAACGTGCATCCTACACAAGCTATCCAAAATGGCGGCAACATTCTTTGATTCATGCAGCTACCAAGACAGGTAAACGATTGGTACGCAAATCCACTTTTTAAAAAAAACACCCCAAAAAAATGTCAATGTATATATTTTAGAAAAGAGATAATATTGCATTATTTTTATATCAAATACGATACTAAGAAAAACAATTTTTTGGACATTATAGTTAGAATTTACCATTTAAAAACCTTTGAAATTCACTGAAAAAAAACACAGGTTTCAGGGATGTTATTGTTACTTAGACATTTCACTCGTACAAAACTAGACAAAATGTGGCCGTTATAGTTAGTTGAGCTAACTGTAACTCCTGCCCCCCCAATGCACTGCTGACGTCACATATTACATCATTCATGACATGGTCAGTGACATCACTGATGACATCTCAAATGACATCACTGATTACATCATCCTAGTGATAATCTGATGCACCTCTCACAGCCTAATATAACCTTTGATGCTCCCACTCTGAAATACAGAATTCAATTTTCGAAACCCTACATACACCAATACCAGTTACTGCATATCCACTCACTGATTCTTAGGTCTACACACACATCCACTCATACACCCATACAATCACTCATACATGCAGTCACTCATCAATACAGCACTATTATATGCACTCATACACCTAACAGACACTCATGCATGGCCACTCATCCATGGGGTTACTCGCACATCTAGTTAGTCATGCAAAGAATCAATCAAACTCCCATTTACTCACCTATATAGTTATACACACACCACCTCACGTATTCATACATATACTAACAAATACTTACTCTCTTGTAGAATCACTGATACAAGCACACACTCATCCAAACAACCACTCTCACAATCACTTGCTCGCACATATATTTATTTATATACTCCAACAGTCACATATACTCCCTTCTACATATGTAGTTACTCACACACGTAACACTGAGATATCCATTCACTCACCAACACACCCATACATACAGTCACCCACCCATACAGCCCTTCACAGATGCACTCTTGAACCCATAGACCCAGTGAATCACCCACTCACACATCTATGCACAGAGTAACACACCCCCCACCCACACAGAAACTCAGACACCCATACAAATACTTAGACAACCAATCAATAACCCATATAGACACTCGTGTAGCTGCTCACCAACCCATGCAGCCACGTATACACCAACTGACAGACTGATACAGACATTTACACAGTTTAGTCACTAACTCATGCATTCAGTAAGACACATTTAATCACTCACTTATATAGTCAGCCACACACCTACTAAATCATCTATTCACACACTTATACACCCACTCATTCTTCAATACACCTTGGCATATATATATATACATATATAAAACATATTTTACCATTCCCACTCCAGTCACTAGAACACTAAGGAAACGGTTGGATTGCAGACGGGTTAAATTTGCTAGTACCACTCCAGTCTGAGCAACAGTAGATTGCAGAGGAGTAAAATTTACTATTACAACTCTACTCAATGCAAAAAGTAGGGAAAGTGTCGGATTGAGGAGGGGTAAAATGTACTATTCCCAATCCAGTCAGTGCAACAGTAGGGAAAGTGATGGATCGCGGAGGGGTAACATTTAATATTCCCTCTCCAATTATTATAACTGTAGAAAATGTGTTGTATTGAGGAGGGGTAAAATGTACTATTCCCACTACAGTCAGTGGAACAGTAGGGAAATGGTTGGATTGAAGATGGGTTAAATTTACTATTACCACTCCAGCCTGAGCAACAGTAGGGAAAGTGCCAGATCGCAGAGGGGTAAAATTTACTATTACAACTCCATTCAAAAGCAGGGAAAGCGTCGGACAGCAGGAGGGGTCAAATGTACTATTCCCAATGCAGTCAGTGCAACAGTAGGGAAAGTGTTGTATTGTGGATGGGTATAATGCAATATTCCCACACCAATGAGTACAACAGTAGAAAATGTTTTGGATTGCGGGGGGTAAAAGTTACTACTCCCACTCCAGTCAGTGCAACAGTAGGGAAAGTGTTAGATTGTGCAGGGGTGAAAGGCACTGTTCCCACTCTAGTCTGTACAACAGTAAGGAAAGTGTCAGATTGTGGAGGTGTAAAATATACTATTCCAACTCCAATAGGTGCCACAGTAGGAAAAGTGTTGGATTGCAAAGGGTAACATGTATGATTCCCACTCCAAGGAGTGCAACAGTAGGGATAAGTGTAGGATTGCGGAGAAGTAACATTTACCATTCCCACTCCAGTCAGTGCTGCATTAGAAACAAACAAATTCTCTTCAACACAATAAAACAATTTCAAAAACATAGTAAACAAATAAAAATATAAATATGTACATAGAAGTACAAACATATATTATAAATAAAAAATAAATATACATATTACAATGTTAAATATATATCATAAATAATTATAAGCATTATTATAAATAAAATACAAAATTAATGTACATTTAAATAAATAATTGTATTTAGAAATTATTACCCCACTAGGGGTCCCTAAAGTCACTTTCCACCTGCATTATCTTGGCGGGTGAACCACCATGATAGGGCAGGCAGAAAGGGACATTGTAATCCCCACGGCAGTGCCTGAGCAGACACCGCCCCAATTGTAGGGGTTACTGATCCTCCAACACACGCATTGCAATGCAGTCCAACTGCCATTAGAATGACCCTCTAAATATTAATTACTAATAATTAATTTACTTCCAACCCTATACCACTACAAACCCGACAACCCAGTCCTAAAATAGAAAATAAATAAAAAATAATTACACAATTAACATAATTAATTATCAATTAAATAAGAATATTAATGAAGAACTAATTAAAAATTATTTACTTCCCATCCTGCACCTCTATAAACCTCCCAACCCACACCTTAAAATATATTTACACAATTAACATAATTAATCATCAACGAAATGGATAATAATAATTAACAACTAATTATTAATTAATTAGAATTAATTTACTTCCGACTGCACCCCTACGAACCTCACAAACCACAACCCGCACCTAAAATAGAAAAAGTATTTACACAATCAGAAACATTATTTATTAATTAAATAAATGATATTAATTAACACTAATTATTAATTACAATTAAATGGCTTTCACCTTGTGCCCCCACAACCCACACCTAAAATGTAAATTAAAAAATGTTTAATCGCACAATGAACATAATTAATTACCAATTAAATAAATGATATGCCTTAAAAACTGATTAGTAATGTATTATACTTAAATTACTTTCCACTTTGTACCCCTATAAACCCACAACCCGCTACAGTACTAAAAATAACAAAAATTATTTACATTAAATGTAATAATTACTAAAAATTTAACAACAATATTAGAATATTACTATACAAAAAATTTACCTCATATACATTTGAAATATTTACTATGTGCATTAAAAGGTTAACCCCAGACCCCCATCCATACGCTTTTTGAATCCCTTAACAGCCCCTTACTGAGATGTGTCCATGCCCCTTCCTTGTGATCTTTAGCTGAATCAAAGAGAATACTTTTGAAGTGTAAAGGGAGTCTCTGCCCTTTTCCCTCTAGTGAGTCCCACTCATCTCACAGGAATGCAGCAATACATGAATCTGTCTGGGGAGATTCTTCTAATGTTTTCACAAGGTAGGGCTGGGCTTCCCAAAATGGAACTTGGGGTCCTCTCGATATGCTGTACAGTTGCAGACACACTTACTTAGAGTGCATTCACAGCACACTAATAGGCCGATCACGACTTTGGGGGTGCAGCACCGGTTCCACCCATTCGCCACACCGCCAAAGCTGTGGTCTGGCCACCCCCCAGATTAGGAGTTTCCACCTGTCTGGCTGGCCTTTTTTTGGCGTTGCCTCTAAAAATGAGCAAGGCAATGGGAATGCCAACAACTGTTCCTGCATGGCATTGCCTGAAAAGTCCACACCATGCAGCAACTGGTATGTATGCACACGGGGGCACATGTTGTGCCCCCCGTGTGCATACACAGGGTGCAGACAGGGCCCTCTTTGTTTTCTCCCCACCAGGGTTTTCAGATGATGCTTAAAATGAAGTAACACACCATACTGATTTGATTCTACCTTCTGTGTGTCAGACTCTTGTTCCTACTCTATTTGCTGAGGCAATTCTGCCTCCCTTTCAGCCATAATACCTAGCACCACAGCACCAAGAGTAGTGAGTTTTTCTCTCTGGGCCAAACATTTTGGTAGAGTTACGTTGGATCCAGAATTACTTACAACATCGTCCTGCCCAAAAGAAAGTTCACTAAATAGACCATATTCCACACCTTGGTGAAAGAAGGCACATACTTTGATGCATGATTGTAAAACTCTAGTACACTTCCTAGAAGTACGAGACTTTCCAGGCAGGAAGAGGGTCCTGGAACACTATAGAGCAATTGAAAATGTAGACGAAAGTTACCCAGTGGCCAGACACCGGGCAAAAGTACATAAGAAAAATGCTGACCTCTTATCCTTTTTTGGTGTTGACAGGATCGTTCCCAGTGTTCGTGGAGGAGATAGGGAGCGGAAGCTCAGAATACCGGAATGTGAATACATTGTCCTGGTCGGGAGCAAGTCCTCATGGCGTCTTAATGAGGATGAGGAGCTACATGTTCATATCAGCTGATATCGCATTGAATAAATGTGGTCTGCCCTCTCTCTTTTCTCTTCTCTCTTTTTGGCTTCCCCCTACATCTCTCCCTCTTCTCTTTCTCTTACATTAGATCTTCTACAGAGTTTTGTTACATGTTATATACAATAGACATGTCAAGTTACAGTTCTTGGAAGTCTCTTGTGTACTACTTTGAATATGTATCCCCCTCTCATGATTATTTTTGTTTCAGATAAGATGTTCTACCAGGTTCTGTGATGGTTCATATAATTTATACACTGGGTGCTGATAATTTCAGATTTGTGTTTTATGATAGGCTTGTAATAATTTTCGCTAAGCTTGCTTGCATTCAGCTTTCTGACCACAACTTTATATAGTAATTAATTAATTATCAATTTGATTGATATTATCTTTTTGCGATATTTGGATGCATACGGTTATTTGAACAATTCTAATGCCTCCAAATTTATATTTTGGCTAGTTAAGGTGTTTTCCTTGATGTGGAATATTATGAACACTTGATCGGGACCTTTTGCCTCGCCATGGGGCGGCGCTTTACCAATTCATAAGCTGTTAGCAATAGGCCCAGTTACCCTTGAGATGCGGGGTTTGGGTGTTTTTTACAAAACTGATGAATATTTTTTTTTCAATTTGTATTCATTTTTTTCATACAATTACTGATTCTCTATTAAATTATTGATTTAATCAACGGGTTGTAGTAATTTGTAACAATCATGTGAAAGGAAAGAAGTTTGTGAATTATTTCAAATATCTCTTTTCTATGTTCACAGCAATACTGATTGAGCCCTTCCTTGTTTGTCAGTAAGTGTTTTCTTTAAAGGTGGTTGGGCACAATGTGTATACTGTGTTGGCTGTGAAGAAGCCTGGAATTGGGTAAAACACTTTGCTGTTAATACATTTTTCATGCTCTTATCCTCACTGTGGAGTGCGTGGTCTCTTTGGGGTTTGCTGTTTCCCTAGATCGTATGCTTATATGTATATATATATTCACTAAAAAGTTAAAGGTTAAAGTAACATTATAGTTGGGTGAAAATGTCAGAGATAACATAACGCTTATAACTCATGCACTAAAGTAACTATATCTCATGCCCCCTTCCCTTTTATTATTGTTATTTATTATTTACACCCTCCTAATCACCAATTCTGGGATACAGGCATACAAGCATTACTTGAGAACAAGATCAGGTAGCTTTATTGAGCATAATAAAGTTTTCCCAGCTTGATACGATATTGCTTGAAAAAGAACATATTTCTGCTTGATGGGGTGTACTACCGACAATAAATTGGAACCACTATGGGCATCTGCTTCGCCCCTAGCTTCGTGAACCTCATAGTCGGCTGGTTGAAGGAGCAGCTGGCCTGGTTGGAAGACAGCCACGAGTATATGCACCATGTTTTTATAATGACTTGATATATCAATGATGTATTCCTATTGTGGAACGGTCCCAGAGAAGAAGCATGTTTGTTTTTGGATAAATTAATAACAATCCTTCCAACTTGAGGTTTACCACCACTTTGAGTACAAACAAATTGACTTCCTTGACGTTAGACTATGGGTAGAAAATGACAAAGTGAAAACTACCATAAATCACAACAAAACCAATCTTAAAAGTGTTTTACTCTTTAACAGTCATCACACCCAGAATTTGATCAATCGTATAACCTATGGGGAACTGTTGAGACTTAGAAGGGTCTGTAGTACAGGCACTGAGCATAGAAGACAATCATTTGACATGAAGCTAAATATTTCAGAATAGAAGATATGCGCCTAATGTATTCAGTGCAGCCGAGAAGAAAGATGCCCCTTTGACTAGGAACCAGCTCCTGCATCCGAATGAGAACAAAACAATTGAAATATAAATATATGTTTTATCACCAAGTTTAATTCTTGCTCACAAAGGATTAGAAATCTCATGGATAAGCATTGGGTGATCCTGAGGTAAGATGCAGTGATAGGCACAGATTTGACACCTAAACCCTCCATCAAATACAGAAGAGGGAGAACCTTGGAGGAACATCTCATCCAGAGTTATCATATTGCGACTCTTACTTCCACTACATGGTTAGCGAGAGGAAATTGATTTTTTTTAGATTTGACCATTGTAAAGGCTGCTAGTGTACCGAACACTGCAGAATTCACATCTTCTGGGGGTCATAAAAGAGAAATGAAGACGTTTACGAATTGTGCCTCTGACATCTGTGTTTATACTCTGCAGTGTCCTTGTTCCCGCTAGTTTGTGGGCAGCACCATTTTTACTCTTATGGAATGCATGTTAGAATACCAACGAGCAATCAAAAACTTGGATTTCACATATCCTGTAGCAAGACACTTCCACAACAGAATAACAGTGATGTATCAAAATTTAGGTTTTTCGCTATCGATAGAGTAGAGAAGAATATACAGGGTGGTGATAGAGTAGAACGTTTAAGACATCTTGAATCAAGATATATTTTGGATTTGCAGACATGTCCTATGGATTAAATAAGAAAGAGGAATTGGAGGTACATGTAGGATAGTTATTGTACAACTGTGCTCAAGTGCTATAAAGGATGCACACATGTACCCCCTTTTGACTCCGTTATTTTACAAATTGCTGTGTGTACTGGTCTGTCAATGTAGGATCTACCCAATGGTTTGTCCTGGGGACCTTTTAATCATGTGGATTTTTCTTCATTTCTGGATTATTTCTCATGCATTATCTTTTAATATTCCAGATTGATGTATATTGAATACATTTTTTTATCGCTCTCATGGGTAACACTTAGAGGTATGGAACTGTTAAAACTAAATTAAAAATTGTCATGTGGGAATGAAAAAGATTTTTCCAGCAGCAGTTATTAATATAAATATTACATCTCTACAGTGTACATGGTGGGGCCATTCCAACAATAATATGCACATACACGCCAATAGAATAAGGCTTGTATTGAACATTATGTATATATGCATTCAAAGAGAGGATAGGACCCTGGCCCGAGACTTTGAATGAGTGGTATGTAATCAAATGTGTAATATGAATTTATTATGACATGTTTTCAATATTATGATTGTTAGAAATGGGCTTTTTCTGATTGGCTAGGGTATGCATTTAAACCAAACAGAACCCACCACTCTAGTCAGGGTAAGGGAGTTACACACTCACGATAACCCCTGCTCATCCCCTTGGTAGCTTGGCAGAGCTGTCAGGCTTATCTCAGATGCAACATGTAAAGCATTTGCACAACACACACATACACCAGCGACAACACCAGGCACACCACAAAAAGAGACTCCTTACGAGATTATATAAAACATATTCTTTGTATTTTACGTAAAACACTTTAGACCATAATCACATAAATCACCTTGCCATTTAGGCAATTATCACGGCATCACATAGATCATAAAATCACTTTGCCAACTAGGCAATTGTCATAACCTCATAAGTTAATGTAATCCACTAAATGCTTGTACATTGTATGCAGACAAAAAAAATCACTGCACATATAAAACAAATCCTGGAATAATGCTTGTCATCCTGACATGTTAAGGCATAAAACGACCTATACTTTAGAACATGAAGTGCAGCTTGTAAGGGAACATGAATCACCACTGCTGTCTGTGCAAAACACCACTACAATATGCAACATTACTTCAGGGCATTAATTGCAGGTTATGGAATAAAACTAGGATTATTTTGCCCCTCCGCACTCGTGACGGACCTGCTCGTCGTGATTTTGTTACATAGAGAGCATTATCCTGCTCCTACTTTGTCTTTTCAAGTTTAACTATCCGGAGGAGGCTTTTTAAAGGATTGGTGCACGATTTTCAAAAAACATCATGTTACATTAACAAGCTATCATAAAGAGGACTCGGCTTCACTCTTAAAGGAATACTAATATATTAGCTATCAGAAACTGTGGACACTACCACTTATTTGGTTTGCCAATTGGAAGCATTGCCGTTCCTGTACTCTTGTTTCATAGAAATGTTATTTACATGATTATGTAATAAATGTATGAACTGTTTGTCTTTTAACCTATTTTTAGCATCATACGATAGTGGTAAGCCAGTTACCTGTATGATTTTTAACTGTGTTTATTAAAATCATGATTACTTACATTTTAATTTTCCATGCATAATTTTTTTGTTGTCAATTTATATTACTTGTTTGCCCATCTTGGATGATTGCCTAGGGTTTTATTCACAAGGTATGGAATAAAACTATACATCCATCACCAGATATGCATATTACCACAACCGCCTCATCAGGAGGTAGGGATCCTCACTCCTGTGCCTCTATTAGGTACTATGCAGTAATTAAGGCCAGTGTATGCAGGGCCTTTCGCTGGGTACTAACCCACCACGGGCCCGAGACATGGCGGGAGTAACCGTGCCCCCATAATGCCAATGAAATGTACAATGTCCCCCGAAGGTCCGCAACATGACCACGGCTGCAGACACCGGCTCAGCCTCTGACCCAGATGTGGTGGCAGGGGGCCCGGCCATGCCACTCAGTTGGATATGGGGCAGCCGTGCCCACCTCTGTAGGCCCCAACTCACCAGCAACCTACCTGGAACCACTCATGGCCCCGCCCTGGTCCCCTCGACGAGACCCAACACTGACGGGCGCCCTCCTCTGGCCCAGTCCAGGCAGGAGGCAACAGATAGAAGCCTGCGAGGCTCCTGACCTTCCAGGTGGGGCTGGTGGGAGCCTGCAAGGCTCCGGCCTCCTCTCATGTTTGGGCCCTGCTCCCCCTCTATCGTCAGCATTGGCCCAGCAACACAGAGGCACTCCCGGACCGGAATTCCTTACTGCCTGTGCTTCATAGGGCCTGGCAGTCTGGGGCCATGTAGCAGAGCCCTGGCTGTCAATAAACAGACACAACAGTATAAATGTCGTACCACCACAGGGAGAGGGAGAGTGCGTCCACTTCAGCTCTCCCCTCCCACTGTTCAGGCACCCGGAAAAAAGTGCAGCACTGCACATACTGCACCGCAACAAAAAGTGCTCCTTTCTTCTTTGTTGCACAATGAGCCCAACCTCGTGCCCGGGCAACAGGACTTAAAGTGCACAGGGCTTTCATGGGATAAGACCCAAAGTAAATGCACACTGGAGACTTCCCCTCAGAAACAAAATCGCAGAGGGGTTTCTCCAGAAATTAAGCACAGGGACGCTCTCAACAACCAATGATGAAACGCTTCACCATTCGCTTAAAATTTGCAAGGAAAGGGACATAATAGCATTCCTTGGTGATCACTGGGGGCACAAAGCAGGACTGCAGGCAGTAGCCAAGCACACAGGGTCCTTTTGGGCAGGTCAGTACAATAAGAACCGTTCCATAGTGGTTCCTCCTGGCAGCATAACAGCTTTTCCTGGCAATGTGCTGTTTGTAGAACCAGCAGCGTCTGGTTCCAAGTCCACGCAATGTCTAAAACCATGGTGTCACAGCCCCTGTACTTATAGTCCAAAAGTCTTTGTTCTGGGTAAATGTAAATGAAAATGTGTTGGACTTGTAAAGCGCACGGCTGCCCGTAAGCGTCCCGGCGCTGGGGAACCCGTCCTGGCTTTCCCTGTGAGATGGTCCCTTCTGGGTATCTCCAAGGTGAAACCAGGCATCCTCGGCGTCTGTGGGGGGCCATTGTAGAGATGAGGCAAGCTTAATGCCCAGAGTTGCCAAGTGCGATCCCTGGTTAGAGTAGGCACCGAGGCGAGAATTGTCGATTCCGCTGACCCTGGTCCACGACCCTGCTGCGTTGGGAATTGAACCTTGGTCTCGGGCCGTTCTCTGCTTCCGGGTCTGCCGCCTCTAACTAGTGAGCCACACCACTCCACTGCACTTCAAACAACTTGCTGAAGTGCACAACACCCCCATTCAATCTCAAGCCTTAGCTCCAGACACCCTACATGGGGGAGGAGAAAGCATTGTGAAAGGCCGGCGCAGGCCTATTCAAGTGCAGGTGCAACTCCTCCCACCACTCTAAATATCAACCAGGCCTATTCAGGTGCAAGGGAAACTCCTCCAACCACTCTAAATGCAGCCAAGTCGTATTCATCCCAGCGCCAAGTCACCCAGGAGAGGTAGGACACACCTAAACCCCCCTTGTGACTGTCTAGAGTGAATGTACATCCCCTTCTCCTGCCAGTCTAAACCAGACAGAGAATACTCAATCAGGCAGGGCACAAAGAGTCATGAGCACATAGAAATGCCCACTTCAAAAAGTGGCATTTCTAAAACAGTAATCAGCAGGATTTAACACTACTGTTCCAAACATACCAAACTTGGCCATGTTACCCCTTTCATATCAGAAATTACCACTGAAGCACCTATCAGGGAATTCCCAATGCAAATCTATGATAGGGCAGCCTCGCAGCAGTAGAAGCTTGTGGTGGGGGCCAGACACCCACTCTCCTTTAATTGTATATCAGCCCTGCAGTATGGGTGGAGAGAGGGGCCATGTCCACTCCCATAATTTATTGATTCATCCCCTGGGGATGTGGTCAGGCAGGGAAGGGCCCTCCCCTTTGCATTAAATAATGGACCCCTGGGGATGGGGCCCAAGGTGCTCTAATCAGCTCAAAGAGAGGGGCCCCACACACATTCCTACGTCAACTCATAACATATATTGAGCCCCCAGCCCTGGTGCACCCTGAGTGATATATTCATTTTATTTAAGAAGGCCCAAAGGGGTCCCTCTGGGATCCCCCCACAAGGGCTGAGGGGGGGGGGCAGAATATACTTATCCTGAAACCTTATATATAAAAAAAACATTTTCAGGGCAGGGTACTAAGTCCCCGAGTCCTGTAAACATTATTGTTCTTGTTGCGGCAATCGAATCAGAGCTCTCACTCCCATAGGACCCTCACTCCTGCATGAGTGAGATGGCTTAAGGAGAAAAAAATCTTTGGCCAATCAGAATGCTCTATTTTTTTACGTTGTGCTCGCTGGACTCTCGCCAGAGTCCCTTGAATCCAACCACTCAGATTATCAAATATTTTTTTACCTTAGTTTCTGGAAAACTACTGATCGAATTTCTACCAAATTACAAAAATGCATGCTTTTCGGACCAAGATCTAGCTTTCTACTAGAAACTGGAAATCATGCGTGGTAGATTTACCCTTAAATCAGGGTGTACACAAGATTATGCCTGCATGATCAAACTTTTGTAGGGGGTTCGTTTTCATTGTAATTACTTCACATATGTTTAAAACAGCCTTTCTTTCCTATAATTTGTGGTTTGCTGGGTGTCTTTATGATTATATTAAACACGTTTCTCAATTAAGAAAAAAATCCAAAATAAAATTACGGTTTTCTAATGCAGACATCCCTTCAAAATCGTGCCACCCCTTCTAAATAAATCAAAGTATTCGCATGCTGACTGTAATAGACTTTAGCTGTCCTTAAGTAACTTTTCTTTTTAGTAAAACTAAAGTTACACATCTTTTCTAGGAGAGGTTCTGAAATTAAAGGTTTAATCGAGTTTTGACAAATATTGTGTATATGGCATACAGATCTGTCTATGCATGATTGTACTTTGAAACATCAATTACTATATAACTTCAACATTTGAAAATGAATAGTCTTGGGCTGCCTTTGGTTAATAATATTCCCTTACCCTAAAACCCTGTTTAATGGATAGTCATCAGCCATGTTTTGTGCATTTCACAGTGAGATTCCTCGACATTATCTTCTGCAATGAAAAAAAAGTAGACAATATACTATAACGAATAACTGAGTTTTGTCTGTATTCATATTATAGCTATATTTCCACAAAACAAGAGTAGTTTTGTGAGCCACCTTTGGCACAGCAAACTGTTCGTTATCACTTATCATTGTTTCACTTATTGAGGCAAAATCTCCCAACTAGATTTCCAGTCTATATTAATATTTAAGTTAAGGTTAAATTAGTGCATGTCAAGAAGTATTTTAAAATGTGGCCATTTTATTTCACACATTTAAAGATATGTGTGCAATTAATGCATTCTCCATCACTACCAACTATATTAATAATATTAACTGGTTTATTATTTTTCAATGTTGGTAAGCTATACAATAAAAATGTTACAAGCATGGGGAATAGAAAAGAGAGAACAGACTTAGGAGGCCCACTAAGATACAGGTTGCACAGAGACAAACCCCAAATAGTTAGTGCACATTTCTGCACTCCTGTGTTTGTATCAGGTTTTCAGGTTTTTAAAGTCTTTATTGCGATTTTTACATCATAAAAGACAACTTACAACAGAATAAAATGGGAATAAGGCATACATGAATACTAATTTAAAGACATCATAGTTACATAGGCAATCCATTGTTAAAAAGGAATTAAACAGTGTGTTAAAGACCTCATATACAAAGAAAACCCAAAAAATATTATTAAGAATCAGGATGCCTGCAGATGTCTGGCTCTAATAACCCATGCCCAACCCAGGAATTTGGCAACACCTACGACCACCACCTCGGAGGTGGTCGTACGTATCGCCCACAATGCCTCGGCACTCCCTCGGACTCTGAGATGGTAACAGATGGGCCTAATCCATTTGTTTCTTGGTACATAATAGGCGGGGCATGCAAATAAGAAGTGTCCAACACTCTCCTTATGGTCAATGCACCAAGGGCAGCAATCTGTTAGGAGGGCGGACCACTTCTTAGAAAAAGACCTACAAAGGCAAACAACCAACTCGGAACTGGTGGTAGAGCTTTTTATCTAATGTCTTAGTTATGACGTCCCAGTAGTTCTCAAAAGAGGGGTCCAATTTGTGGGACAAAAATCTACCTGTTAGGCTGGTGACATCTGAACTAATGACAAACTCCTGTCGAACAAAGGCCCAGTATAACGCTTTAAAGTCTTGATTAGAGGGAAAAGTAGTGGACCCCGGAGAGACCCACAGCTGGTTGCAGCCCATGTCTTCCAAGATCAGTTTCACTTCGCGCAGCCAGGGTATATTACTGGAGCCCCAAGCTGATCTTACTTCCTCTAATTCCCTGGCAAAGAGGCTTAGATCTGGGGATGCCCAAATGCGTCTCCACAGAGCTACTAACCGATATCGGGCCATCTCGTTAATTGGTTTACATCCCATATCCAAACAAAGTGGTTTTGTCGGAGTCGATTGGGGAAGTCCTACCAGTTTTCTCAGGAATTTATTTTGAACTTTTACCAAAGTTGATAGATCCGTAAACCCCCAAAGATCTGCCCCGTACAAAATTGCGGAGCTGATCTTAGTATCATAAATCCTCAGAGCTGGTTTAACCCGTTTGGTTAGAGACCTTTTTTGCTCCTGCAAAAGACAACCAGTAAGGCGTGCAAATCTTAGGTAAAGAGTGTCAATCTGTGGTTTCCAGCTGAGACGGTGGTCCAAGGTTACTCCTAGATAGGTCATAACCTCTACTTGTTCAAAACTTACTCCATTCATGCTCATAAAACTTTTAATGGGGCGACTTTTAGTTAAGACCATGAATTTGGTCTTGCTCACATTGATTTTCAAATTGTTGGCCAAACAAAACTCCTCAAATTTATTTAGTGCAGTTTGCAGACCACTACGGGTCTTTGAGAGGAGCAAAGTGTCATCGGCAAAGATGAGCATGGGGAACTTGGTCCCACCAAGTGAAGGAGCATCAGTAGGGGTATCAGCAAAGAACTTCACCACCTGATCGATAAACAACAGAAAGTGCGTGGGTGCCAATACACACCCCTGACGGACGCCTCGATTGACAGGGAAGCAGTCCATCACCTGCCCTTGGCCTCCCCACCTCACCCTAGCGAAATTGCCCTCATGTAGTCGTACTACCAGGTCAAGCAGTTCAGGCGGCAGTCCCAGGTTTTTCAGGACGGCCCACAATTTGACCCTTGGCATGAGATCGAAGGCCGACTTTAGATCTATAAAGGCGGCGTAGATGGATCTGCCGCCCAACAGCACCACCTTCCAGTATATCAGAGTGAATCTGAAAACCTGGTTGATGGTGCTGGTGCCTGATCTAAAGCCGGCCTGCAAGGGAGACAGAATGCTTTCCATCTCCATCCATCCCTGGACTCTAGCAAGGACCATCCTAGCAATGATTTTTTGTAGGGAGTCGATTAAACTTATGGGGCGGTAGTTGCCCAGGACCGAACGGTCCCCTTTTTTAAAGATGGGAAGAATTTCCGCCCCCTTCCAGGAGACCGGAATCCGTGCCCCCTTAGCAATGGCATTCGCTACCAAAGTTATGTAAGGAACCCAGATTTGGAGATTAGTTTTAAATAAATCGGCCGGGATGGAATCCATCCCATGCGCTTTCCCACGCTGAACCAAACGGATTGCAGACTCGGTTTCTAAAAGCGTAAAAATTAACACTTGGTTGTGGGTGGTGAGGGAGATTTCCCACTTAGCTTGTCCAGTACAAGATTCCAAGTCAGGATCCATAAACTGACTGGAATAAAATTCAACCCATGCTTCCACAGACACATGATTAGCAGGGATTTGTGAATCGGGGTTTCTACCCCACTTCACTATTTCCCAAAATCTAACCTGGTTAGAGGAGCTACAAGCCTCTAGGAGATCTGACCAATGACTTTCATCCCACTCTTTTTTCGCCTCCCACTGTACTTTTTTGTACCTTAAACGAGCCTCTTTAATGTCGCTAGTAATCCTGGATTTAACTGCTTTAATTAAAGCGTGATGCGCAACCCTGCAGTTTTTGTTGTACCATTTTTCCTGACAGCCCTGTGCCTTCGCCCTTCCTCGTATTAATGGGAGAGTTAGAAGGGCCTTTAATTTAATAAAACACTGTTCGTGGAGGTCACATATCTGGTCAGTAACAGCCTCTGTGGGCGATAGTTTCAAGATATCACTCAGAGTCGATGATACTACCTCCGATATACCGTCTAGGAGGGAGGGATTCTCCACAACCCTTGACCATTGAGCCTTCTTCTATCATTAGTCAGGAGGGTGTCACCCGTTAGGTGTACAACAGGGGTAGACCAACTGGGGTCACCAGGGAGTCTTAAACTAAGAGACAATGGGTTATGATCACTTTCGGGGCGAAGCATGACTTCCATGTCGTCCAGAAGTGACCAGTATTCCATTTTTAGCAGAATATAATCTATTCTGCTTTTACTAACCCCATTGTCAAAAGTAGGTTTGCCGGCCTTATCGGAGGCCGTACGACCATTCGCTGCTCTCAGCCCCCAGTCCAGACACAACCCCGCCCAATGTAGTGCCGCCTCTGTACCCCTTTTAATGTTATTCAGGGACAGCATCGGGATATTCCACACAGTATCGTCCTCCAGCCCCAGATCCTCCCCCGCACTGAGCAAAGGTTCAAAGGTGCAGTTAAAGTCCCCCGCTAAAATAAGTAACTTGTCTCTCCCTATCCCTTCAAGGTAGGAATCTAATGCATTTAATATAGCAGGGCTGCGCCCTCCAGGGCGACCTCGAGCATAGATGTTAATAACTACTACATCCTGCCAATTTTTCTTACATAATTTGATTCCCAGGAGATCCGGGTTATCCACATAAATTTCCACTGGCCTGTAGCCAATGGACTGTTTGACCCAGATAACTAGGCCCCCTGAAGCTCTACCCTTATGACCCTTCACTGCCGGTTTGAAGAAATTTAAAAACCCCACCCTATAGATTGGACCGGGGGTCCAGCTCTCTTGAAACAATAAAATGTTGTAGGTGTCAATGAACTCTACCCAATCCTCTGAGCCCAAGTGCCCCTTTAGCCCCGCTATGTTCCATGAAGCTAATTTAAGCGTCACTGCCTGACTGGGGGGTACAGTGATATTCTGGACACATTGAACCACTCCCAAAATCTCGCTCTTGTTGGATTGAGGACCCCCCTCCAGATTAACATCCATCTTATGTATTGGGACAGTCCCCTTCTCTATCTCCAGGGAACCGCCCCCCAGACTCAATGCCGTGTTGCAGTCTACATCAGCGGAGTAGGGGGAATTCTATCCGCATGGAACCTTCTTGGAATCACATGGTTAGGGGGAAACTCACAAAAACGATGAGGATAAAAATACCCAAGACCCAATGTCTGCACATCACCCAATCTGCCAAACCTTGCTTCCCTGCATATAAAATCCACAACCCAAGGGTCCTTGAAAGATATGATGACACAATCCCCTTCTAAGTCCTTAGTACAGTGGCCCATCAAGTCAACTCTTCTCACATACAATATGTCTGTGGAAGAGGACGGAGGGAGGGGGCGATGTTTATTCAACCAAAATACAACTTTGTTTTTGAGGTCCCCAAAGTGTTCAGTTTGATCCTCCTTAATGGGTGCGACACCTGTTAGGACGATCGTATATGGGGTGGCTTCAGCAGGTAAATCTGTGCAGGGGGGCCCCCGTGTTTTGACCTTCGAAGAGGGTATCAAGGGATTGGTGGTTCTACTCCCTAATACTCCATTACTTCTTTTGGGCTGTGTAAATGTATTGGAATCACCCCTCACATGGGTTTGGGCCAACGAAGCCACATCGGGCTTGGAGATACTCAGTTGACCCAAATGGTTGGATTTTGAACTAGCCTTCTTTAGGACCTGTAAGGTCGTGGCCAATGTGGGTATGTTATCATTATTCGTGGTTCCACCCCTTGCCCCTGACCCTTCTGGTTTATTTAGAGCAGACCTTATGGATGCTGGCTTAGCGGGTACTATAGGTGGCAACTTACCCGTAGCCACTGCTCCCTGTGATTTAAGATTGCTAGAGGGGATCGGGTTCGCCAAAGCACTTTGAGAATTAACTAGTTTTTTTAGAAGAACAGTATTAGCGTTAACAAAATTCTCAAGTGCATCCAATTTTGAGGTCATCAATCTAGTTCTTTCCAAAACGGGCAGTAAGAGGGTTTTAAATAAAGATTCCATTTTACCCAACAAGCCATCATCACTGTTAAAAACACGTAGGACAAGGATCTGAAGACCCATAAGGGTAGTTTGGAGGATGCAGGGGATCATTTAAGGCCGAGGTAGTAAGAGGATTAGTAATAGGTTCAGGAATGATAATTGGCTGAGATAGACCGGTTGTTTTTGGAATCTTGTTTGCACCACCCCTCTGGCGGCCCTTATGTCTTTTCCTCTTGCGTGATATGTTTCTCATGGGATCCTCATCCGAGGAAGAATCCGGCTGAGATTGACTAGCCAAAAGCACACTACCCTCTGCCCCACTGCCGTGTGCATTGCCAGAGTTGATCTCACTGTCAGAGGAGATCAAGGACAAGCCCTCCCCCTCCGCCTCACAATGCACATCCACCGGTGCTGCGACCAAAAGAAGACTAGCACCTGGTGCCGATGCCTCAGGACTAGGTATTGTAGCAATGGTGCCCAGCGAAGAGCGTTTCCCCCGACTAGATCAATTGAAAGCCGTTTTCAGCCATAGCTATCTCTTTTTCCAAAATACCTGTTGCCCTGGTAATAAATGCATCCAAAGGGCCAGAGACCACCCCCTTGGTGGTCTGCAGCTGAACAGTTCGTTCTTTTCCAGAGCGTAAAGGCATGGTTAAACCAAAAACATAAAAAGATATATCTAATTAATACAACGAGTCAAAACAAATCAAAACTAAAGGGGGTGGCCCAACCCAACCTCGTCCGACCACGGACGGCCACAGACGGCCCCGCCCTTGTCCCGGGCTTCTCCCGGGATGCTCCCGCGCGCTCCCGTGCGGCGGTGTGCCCTGTTTACCATGAAGGGAGGGAGAATGGATAGGGGGCGGGGCAGGCAGGCAGGGAGCGCGGACCAGGTGATGTCAGTAGGTCATACAGGGGCTCCTGGGAATCGGAGTCCCTGTATTGATGCTCGCAGCCCTGTTTCCTGGGATTCCCTCACCTTTCCAGCACACAGCGCTCCGGCGCGAGTCCAGGTGCAGGCAGTTTCGGTGTCCCCAGCCCGCAAGGAGTAGATTAAAATCCTCAGGTAAAAACAATGGCAGTATTCCAGTTCTGTTAAGCCTCCTCTCGGTACACAGTCAGTATGTAGCAGCGTCCCGCAGTCTCTCTAACTTGCCAGGATTTAAATCCCTCGTGGACAGGGGGCGGGGCAGGCAGGCAGGGAGAGCGGACCAGGTGATGTCAGTAGGTCATACAGGGGCTCCTGGGAATCGGAGTCCCTGTATTGACGCTCGCAGCCCTGTTTCCTGGGATTCCCTCACCTTTCCAGCACACAGCGCTCCGGCACGAGTCCAGGAGTAGGCAGTTTCGGTGTCCCCAGCCGGCGAAGCGGGACCCGTGAAGCGGGTCCGGCAAGTTGTAGATTAAAATCCTCGGGTAAAAACAAGGGCAGTATTCCAGTTCTGTTAAGCCTCCTCTCGGTACACAGTCAGTATGTAGCAGCGTCCCGCAGTCTCTCTAACTTGGCAGGATTTAAATCCCTTGTGGACAGGGGGCGGGGCAGACAGGCAGGGAGAGCGGACCAGGTGATGTCAGTAGGTCATACAGGGGCTCCTTGGAATCGGAGTCCCTGTATTGACGCTCGCAGCCCTGTTTCCTGGGATTCCCTCACCTTTCCAGCACACAGCGCCCCGGCGCGAGTCCAGGTGCAGGCAGTTTCGGTGTCCCCAGCCCGTGAAGCGGGACCCGCGAAGCGGGTCCGGCAAGTTGTAGATTAAAATCCTCGGGTAAAAACAAGGGCAGTATTCCAGTTCTGTTAAGCCTCCTCTCGGTACACAGTCAGTATGTAGCAGCGTCCCGCAGTCTCTCTAACTTGGCAGGATTTAAATCCCTCGTGGACAGGGGGCGGGGCAGGCAGGCAGGTAGAGCGGACCAGGTGATGTCAGTAGGTCATACAGGGGCTCCTGGGAATCGAAGTCCCTGTATTGACGCTCGCAGCCCTGTTTCCTGGGATTCCCTCACCTTTCCAGCACACAGCGCTCCGGCGCGAGTCCAGGTGCAGGCAGTTTCGGTGTCCCCAGCCGGCGAAGCGGGAACCCCGCGATGCGGGTCCGGCAAGTTGTAGATTAAAATCCTCGGGTAAAAACAAGGGCAGTATTCCAGTTCTGTTAAGCCTCCTCTCGGTACACAGTCAGTATGTAGCAGCGTCCCGCAGTCTCTCTAACTTGGCAGGATTTAAATCCCTTGTGGACAGGGGGCGATGCAGACAGGCAGGGAGAGCGGACCAGGTGATATCAGTAGGTCATACAGGGGCTCCTGGGAATCGGAGTCCCTGTATTGATGCTCGCAGCCTGTTTCCTGGGATTCCCTCACCTTTCCAGCACACAGCGCTCCGGCGCGAGTCCAGGTGCAGGCAGTTTCGGTGTCCCCAGCCCGTGAAGCGGGACCCGCGAAGCGGGTCCGGCAAGTTGTAGATTAAAATCCTCGGGTAAAAACAAGGGCAGTTTTCCAGTTCTGTTAAGCCTCCTCTCGGTACACAGTCAGTATGTAGCAGCGTCCCCTTTTTGTGTTTGTATCATTACAGGCACATAAAAGGCGGGCCCATTTGCTTTGTCTGTGGATTCCATTAAAGTCGTTGAAGTCTCTGGATGTTACCATTTGTATCTCTTGTCTACCTTGTGGTGGGCCCATGAAGGTTCAGAGTTTGAAATAAAGTAAAAGGTGGTCTGATTCAGCTAGTTTTAGAGTGTTAGAGAATCGGAGAGATGTGTATGTGGTGTTTGATCGTGAAAACCAGGCCCAGTGTAGAGACCTTGATGTGGGTAATGAAAATGTAATGTTATAGTAGATTGTCCAATAGAATTAACTTGTTAGTAATGTGTGAGTGTTGTTGAGTTGTTTTTCTTTCAGGCAGAGGATGCTGTATTGTAGTTTAAGATAATGGCATTGAATGAACAGAAGTCATTTACAGCGAGTGCATACGCTTCAAGGTCACAGTCTTCTTGGACGAGGCTTGTTTGGAAGATGCAGTAGGGGGCCTACAGTTCAGGAGAGTTTCTTTGATGTCATGTGTAGGAGAATAATAATAATAATAATCTACATTTGTAAAGTCCACAATCTCCCGTTAGGGTCTCTAGGGGCCGTCTGGAAGATTAAGCAAGCTATTGCCCAGAGACACATGGTGCTAGGCTAATCTGCCGCCGGTGCCGGGGATCGACCCGTGATCCCTGGATTCCGGAGTCAGTCGCCCTGTCCGCGGCGCCACACCTCTTCCTGTTACTGTGTTACGAGCAGGTGTTTTTACTTAGTTTACTTGATTAGACTTATCTTTGATTTTGCTTAGGGCTTCTAGCAGTTACACAATATATTGTGGATCTGTGATTATGGAGTATTCATGTGTATTTTGTGCATTAGCGTAAGTGGTGTTTGTGTGTTGGCCACTTCTGGAACATGTGTGTTGAGTGAGATGTACCAGGAAGCTTAGGAGGACAGTCCCAAGGAGCAGTGGTGTTGTGAGGAAGAGAGAAAAAGACAAAGGGGGTCATTATGATGGCGGATTTTCCGCATACTCCGGGCCGGCGGAAGCCACCGCCGGCCCGGAGTATGCGAGAAATTCGCCGAGGAGGCCTGAAAGACCCACCGCCAAATCAGGATGGCTGGTGGGTCTCACAATGTGTCCGCTGCTTTTCCGCCGCGGTCGGAAGGCAACCACGGCGGAAAAGCACTAACATGTCTGGCGGTGTCTATCAGACACCGCCAGCCATATTAGGATGTAGGGAAAGTAATGCTTTTCCGCGGTGGCTTTTCCGCCGTGGAAAAGCATACGGACAATCACTTTGGGGGCCCGTTGCGGGCCCCCTGGGTGAAGGTTGCGTGGGGGGTGCACATGGGGGGTACCTATGGTACCCCCCTGCCTTTGCGTGCATGAAGCGGCAGGCACCACGCGGTGCCTGCCGCTTTGTGCATGCAAATGCACAGCTTTCGTTTTTTACATTGCGGCGGGTGCTGCTTCAAGCTACACCCGCCGCAATGTAAAACATACAGGATGTGACCGCCAGGGTGGCGGTCACATCCTAATTGCCATGGAGGGACCGCCGCTGCCCATGCGGACGGTCCCTCCTACTCAGGGGTGGCGGACGGACGCAAGTCCGTCCGCCATCCTAATCGGCCCCTCAGTCTGTGGTTTGCACATTTGCTATCGTGCCTAGCAGGTGTTGCAACTTCATTTTAATGTGAAGCAATTCATTTTGGGGATTAGATAAATATCTGTTTTCTGTTCAGCAGTAAGTGGGTTTAATGAAATAAGAGCTCAATTTTTGGACTTTTTATGTGAATCACATTTATGGGTGGTGATTTCTTCTGTGGCGAGTGAGTTTGTGTGCTCCTGTTATGATGTAGAGGTAGGTTGGTTAACAGTTGGGCGGTGATGGCTACTGGAAGGTGGTAGATCTGACACCCTTGGTGTGGTATATCACCAGCTTTTTGCCCTCGCTCCTCTTGTTTTGCTGAATTTATTTTTGTTGGCATTAGGATTCTGTGCACTTTACTATTGTGCTCTCCTTCAAAAATGGTAAAATTGGACTACACTTACTTGGCACTTTTATACCCAGGTACTGCACATTAAATGCGACTAGCAACCTTTTAAAACATGTCTTAGGCCCGCCACTGCAATCTGCCATTTTAACCTGGTACAATAATCCTTTTGCCAGACATAATCCTACTGAGAAGCCACGTCTAAGGAAGGCCCTAAACGCCCATAGGTCAGGGTGCATGGTATTTAACCCCTTTGCTGTGGGGGCAATTCCCCCACAGTGTGGGGGGGCAGGGTAGGGTCCGCGGTGCCGCAGTGCAAGTGACAAGCCCAGCTCGTCATGAGTGACAGTGGAGCTATGCTCATGACGAGCTGGGCTCGTCACAACCCCGCCCACTGATTATTTCACCCACACAGGCGGGTAATCAATCGTGCGTGGGCGGCACGCTGCTGTTATGACGAGCCCAGCTCGTCATGAGCACAGCTCCACTGTGACTCATGACGAGCTGGGCTCGTCATGAGCACCGAAGGAGTTTAAAAGTGGGACATGCATAATTAAGTTTTGCATGTCCCGGTAGTGAAAAACTCCTAAAGTCATTTTTCACTAGTGTAAGGCTTATCTCTTCCATTGGCTAACACTGGGTTTCTTTATACTATTCAATAAATGCTAACTTTGGATTTTGAGGCGGTGGAGATATGTTGTTTGGATTCAAATGAATTGTAATTCAAAATCATCGTTATTGGTAAAGTCGAATTTTAAGTCTCTATCCTGAAAATGCAATTTACTGGCCCTAAACATTTGTGCATCTGCCAGTGTCCTCGGTCACATGGCGGTGAATGGCTCTGCTGTTGAGGTTAGCATATTCTTTCCAGACTCAAAGCAGACACGTTGTGGTCAGGATGGGCCATCCTGCTAGGATTGCTGGGGTGAAGCTGTAACTTGCCCCACTTATACTTCCAAGGGCTTTGCCTCCAGCACACACAAAGAAATCTGGTAACCTACAAGATTTCTTGCAGCCTGGACAGGGGAAGGGAAGAACCTTCAAGAGCCTGATGTGGGGATAGACAGGGTGTTACGCCCCACACAAAGACTGGCACCAGGTACCCATATTGGACCCTTCGTACAACTCATCAGAACATTCCTGGACCTGTGGACATTACAGAAGGAGGACTGTTTGCTGCCTAAGGACTGTCCTGCTGCTTAGGACTGCCTTGCTGTCTGAGAGGGAAGACTGGACCAGCTTACCTTCATCCCCGGCTAACCTGAGTGACGCCAAGGGTTAGTTGGCTGACCTCCTGTTTGAATTATAGGGACACTACAAGCTCCAGAGGCCTTTCCAGCAACTGTCCTGCTGACCTGATCGAACTTCACCTGCCTGAGCCCTGTTGGCATCTGATTTGCTGATTCCAAAGAAGTGCCTCACCATGTACTGGACTCTTGATTGGCATCAGAGTGCACTCCTCCTGAGGTGCGAAAGTGAAATCCTTAAATTTGGGCTCTTTGTGACTGTGAATGGGTCCAGTCTCTGTTGTCTATGGCTACCGCCAATGCGATCTCTGGTGAGACCTGCTCTTTGTGCTACAGCGATCGCCAGTGACGACTGGCAACACAAGATCCGCACTTCGTGCTCGAGCAACGACAGCCCGCGGTGACCCTTTACACGAAATTTCAGCAACGACAATCCGCCAGCCCACCCATCTACTTGCACTACAGTGGTAGACTGCGAGGCCTGACCTGCTGTTCACACCACGGCGACGGCCATCTGAGATTCTCTATCTGCTCCTTGCAGCCAACTCCACAGCAAACGTAACTCTATGAATTGGACTCAGAGTAACTCTTCAGTCACACTAACCTAAAGGCTGTATCTGACCCATGCTGCATTGTAGTTGGCCTGAACTTGTGACTTTCCCTTGGTCTACTGTGGCTAGATGACAGCAAGTGGCGCTTTGTGCTATTAGGTCCTATTTTTACAATAAATAAAAAAAAACTCCGGTTCTACTGACTGGATAATTGTCATTCTGGTGCCATTTTATTTATTAAAACGTACTCTATTTTTCTAATTTGTTTTGGGATTTTATTTGCGTTGTGTTTTTCACGTTATTACTATGCAAACCAGTACAGACTCTGCTCCTCATTGGAAGAACATGACTTGAACTGGAGGTCCCCTTCAGTTGGGTCAAGAAAGGATCCCATCAGGACTATAATTGATTTGCATGAGGTAGGTCTCTGCCTAGGATGGCACAGTAGGCAAAAAACAATGGTCTGGAATGCACCCCAGAGTTCTTGCTACTGAATTAAATTAATTCAAGCATTCCTTCCATCACCTTGCTGTTTTTTCAGTAGATGCCTAAGAGCGACAGGCATGACTAAATCAATCAATCAATCAATCAAGGACATTTATAGAGCGCACTACTTACCCGGAGGGTCTCATGGCGCTTTGGGGGGGGGGGGGGGTGCTGCTACTGCTCGAACAGCCAGGTCTTGAGCTTCTTCCTGAAGGAGAGGTGGTCTTGGGTCAGGCGCAGGTCGGTCGGGAGGGAGTTCCAGGTCTTGGCGGCCAGGTAGGAGAAGGACCTTCCTCCTGTAGTCGTTCTTCGGATGCGGGGGACGGCGGCGAGGGCGTGGTTGGCTGATCGGAGGTGGCGTTTGGGAGCGTAGAAGTTGACTCGGCTGTTGAGGTAGCTCGGGCCGAGATCCGGAGTGGATGGAGTTCATCATGCGGACGGTGTCATCGGTGCTGATCGGAGTCCAGGCGCGGAGGGTGGTGGTGGGTGGCGTTGCTGCGGTCGTTGTGTGCGATGGTTGAATGCTGAAGCTGTTGTGTATGTCCGCGATCTTGTTGTGGAAGTAGGTGGCGAGGGAGTTGCAGAGGTCTTGCGATGGGGTGATGTCGTTGTTTCCGGCGTTGCGGTTGGAGAGCTCTTTCACGATGTTGAAGAGTTCCTTGCAGTTGTGTGCGTTGTTGTCCAGTCGGTCCTTGAATGCAGTTTTCTTGGTGGCGCGGATCAGTTGGTGGTGCTTCCGGGTGGCAAGCTTGAGGGTGGTCATGTTGTCCGGTGTTGGTTCCCTTCTCCAGACTTTCTCGAGGGCTCGGCAGTTCTTCTTGGAGCTCTTGAGTTCGACGGTGAACCATGGGGCTTTCTTGCTGCCGGGTCTGCTGGGCGGGGTCCTCAGAGGGGCGAGTTCGTCCGCGCAGTTGCTGATCCACTTCGTAAGGTTGTCGGCGGCCTGGCTGGGGTTCGCTGAGCTGGCGGGAGGGTGCTGACTCAGGGAAGCAGCGAGCTGGTCGGCTGTGATCTTGTTCCAGCTTCTTCGGGCAACCTGTTGCTGGTGGTGGTGGGTCATCGTTCTTCTGAAGGTGAAGTGGACGCAGCTGTGGTCCGACCAGTGGAGTCCTGTGGCGTGGCTGAAGGCGATGTCTTTGCTGGATGAGAAGACGGCGTCGAGAGTGTGTCCGGCGAGGTGGGTGGGGGTGGTCACCAGCTGCTTGAGTCCCAGGTTTGCGAGGTTTTCCAGCAGGGTGGTGGTGTTGCGGTCGTCGTTGTTCTCCAGGTGGAAGTTGAGGTCCCCGAGGAGGATGTAGTCGGCTGAGGGGAGGGCGAGCGGGCTGATGAAGTCGGCGATGTCCTCGCTGAATTGTGTGCGTGGTCCCGGGGGTCTGTAGATGAGGGTGCCTCTGAGGGTGGTCTTGGGGTTGACGTGGATCTGGAAGTGCAGGTGTTCGGCGGGTGCGATGGTGTCGTCGGTGTTGGTCGTGATGCGGATGGTGTTCCTGTGAATGATGGCGATGCCTCCTCCTGTCTGGTTGACGTGGTCTCTCCGGATGATCTTGTAGCCGTCCGGGATGGCGATGGCGATGTCGGGCGCTGAGGAGGCGTTCATCCAGGTTTCCGTGAGGAAGGCGACGTCTGGGGCTGTGGTGTCGAGCAGGTTCCAGAGCTCGACGGCGTGTCTGTGGACGGAGCGGGTGTTGAGCAGGATGCACTTCAGGTGGGTGCTGCTGGAGTTCGGCTTGGTGGGTGCTGGTGCAGTGCAGGTCCGGGTGCAGGAGAACTTGCAGGACTGGCAGATGAAGGGTCCGTGGGTACGTCTCGGGGTGGCTCGGTAGCATCCAGGGGTTCGGCCGGCGTTGAGTGCGTTGAGGGTGGCGGCGTCGTACGTCCGGAGGGTGGGCTGGGGTCTGCGAGGGCCAGGGCTCCTGGCGCTGGGCGTGGTCCAGGCGCGGACGGGCGCAGACGGGCTTACCTTTGGTGCACCTTCGGCGCTCAATCGGTGCTCCCGCTGCGCGCGTCCGCTGCGCGGTCGCTCTGGGGACGTCATAAGAAGGGAGCCGGTTGGGAGGGTCTGCGGGGAGGCGGGAGCGCGAGCCAATCGGCTGTCGGGGGGCGGGGCCACGGGCTGGGGCGGCGGGAAAAGCTGGTGTGGGCTCGGCGGCCCTCGGGAGGCTGGGGCGGCGGGAAAAGCTGGTGTGGGCTCGGCGGCCCTCGGGAGGCTGGGGCGGCGGGAAAAGCTGGTGTGGGCTCGGCGGCCTTCGGAAGTCTGGGGCTGCGGCAGCGGCAGCAGGCACAGGAGCGTGGGGGTGACCAGGCCGTAGGCGCAGTGGTCACTCCCTGGATCTTGCTCTGGCTCCCCTTAAGAAGGGAGCCGGTCGGGAGGGTCTGCGGGGAGGCGGGAGCGCGAGCCAATCGGCTGTCGGGGGGGCGGGGCCACGGGCTGGGGCGGCGGGAAAAGCTGGTGTGGGCTCGGCGGCCCTCGGGAGGCTGGGGCGGCGGGAAAAGCTGGTGTGGGCTCGGCGGCCCTCGGGAGGCTGGGGCGGCGGGAAAAGCTGGTGTGGGCTCGGCGGCCCTCGGGAGGCTGGGGCTGCGGCAGCGGCAGCAGGCACAGGCACAGGAGTGTGGGGGTGACCAGGCCGTGGGTCCCATGCTCACTGTGCCATAGGACTCAAACTATACCTCACTGGTGAGACATAAGTAGGTGACAACTGGTCTGGGGTTGCTTGCAATCCAATCTGGAGGGGATCCTATCTGGCAGCTAGGTATGACTCTTCCTATTGTGTCTCTATCTAGAATGGCACAGTGGGCGAAAGACGTTGATCTGGAATGCCCCCAGAGCAGTCGCCAGTGGCTGCGATTAATTGAAAGATTCCTTCCATTTCCTTGTTGATTATGCATTACTTTATCTTGGCCATCAATTCAACCTGACTGCTGTGTCCAAATTTGCTAGAACTGGAATTAGGATCAGACCCTAGCCACTAAAAATTATAAAAAGCCAAAGTGGTGAAAGTCTACATATTGACACGCATCCCGACCAATGTATTTAATGTGTGGTGTTGCAAACCTTACATGTATGTCTACGCTTATCATAAGAATGAGAGACTACGGCACTGGCAAGTTAATTGCATCTAAAGTTGGCCATTGTGTGCAGCACAGATCTGTGTTGGTGTTGCCTTGCTTTAGACTGGATTCCTTATCTTCTACTGGTTTGACAAAATAAAGTTGCCTATTTATCAAAGCAGCCTTTAAACGATTGTCTTATGTTGCAAAATATGTTTATAATTTGAACTTATTTCTTCTAGTAAACACTATTGTCATGTTTATTATAAGCAATGCAATGCATACCTTTACTTTGCACATTCCTCAGGCAAACCTCCCAACTATTTCCGGTACACATTCTGACAATTTGCTCTACATAGGCACTTGAAATCTGCCAACATCTCTCAGTCCTTGTTCTAAGTGTCACTAGCGATAGGCTCAAACGTCTCCGTGTTATCACACGGTATTGAGTCAGTTTTCTGCCTGATGAAATCCTTTTTTACATTTTGAATGGTGAATGGTGAACAACAAGCGAATATTGCCTTTGCCACAATTTTTACACGTTCTTGCCCAGTGTATTATCCCTAATGCCGCATTTTGCAATGCAAGACATGAAGAATATAGCGCACATGAAATTCGACAGTGAGCACCAGTCGTTCTAATCCTGCAATGGGTGCTGTGTGTTAAAGCGTGTACAAATTCTGTTTGCAGCTAATTTTTCATTTTGCTCACCACTTGGTCAGATGCCTTTAACAGCTCCATATTCAAAATCCAAGGAGACTGAAGGCTTACTGCCACAGCACCACAATTTAGGGGCCAATCTCATCTGAAAATATAAACTTGTTGATCCAATCAATGATCACCTTCAGAAAAGTTGCCTTCAACTGTGCCCCATGTCACTAGGCTGATTGTCCAGTCTTCACTTAACCTGTTGGGTGGTTTAGTTCCACCCTTCCCATCAGTAACTCTCACATCTTGTCTTCTCATAGCAATAAAAGTCTTGATTTCAAAGGATGGAGGACGGCATGTTCTACACATGTTTACAGTCACTTGTTTGACATATCGCAAGGCCTGGCTAGACGTTATCAAAGTGTAAATCAGGACTTGTGGACATTTTGGTCACTTAGTAATCACAATGGTTAATGGATAATCAGCTGTCGAGCACTTTTTAAGAGAAAAAAACTGCTTTAACCTCTTTTGAAACTCACAATGGTGCATACAAAATAGTAACATTTTGTTTTTCAGAGCCTTTAGCATTTTTTAAATTTATATAAAAATGTAGAGGATGTATAGGTAATTCATTAAATTGGTGTTATGTACGCCATTATGCCTATAACGATATATTACAAAATGGGGAAGAAATGTACTAAAAAAAGCGTCTAAGAAGACGTTCTGCTGTTTCGTGACACTGAGGGCCTTATGTATGAAAAGTTTTGAATTGCTGCGTGAAAACTGCAATGTAACACTTTTCAGTGCACCCTCCTTGCAGCATCATGGATGCGCCATATTTACAGTACGGCGCTCCTTGTCACAAGAATTGACAGATAAGTCAGTAATCCTGGCATATCTGTCAGCACAAAATCCACCCATTGCTGAACTTGTGTCGTAAGCATGCCGCAACTCCAGTAATGCAGGGGAGAGGCCTATACCTATTGCACTGATTCACCCTTACGCCTGTGAGAGGCAAGCATGAAGTTTTGACGCAGTGGCGTCCTAGAAGTGGCCCAGCGAAATCTGATAAATTTGACAGCCCCACTTCTACTAGGCTTTCTTGCGAGGAAACGCCCACCCTGCATACATTATACCTGACACAGATATAATGTAGCACAGGGGTTTACAATGTGACGGATCTGCTTAAAAGCGTCACTTTGTAAACATGGCATAACGTGGCGCATTATTTACGACACTAGTGCCTCAACAGATTGACTCACCGGCGTTGTGAAAGTGCCGCAAGTGCCTCATAAATAAGCCCCTTCCTTTTTCTGTTGTACAGTTCTTGTCTACTTTGTAATATTTTTTAAGGGCAGCATGGATGTTGATTTTCTTTCTTGGTTGATTACATACTACTGTTCTGCTTATTGCATTTAATTAGCAATTCGTTTCTCACATAAAAGCATCAGCCCTTGGATTTGTCCACCACTGCGAGACCCGTGTTATCATGAATGCTTTTGCTGATGTCTATGGGTCACAGAAAAGGGCCATGAAACTGTTTTTAAAGAAAGTCGCAATGTTTACAGCACTCACACGAACTAGATACTTCAATGAGGTGGCGGGTGAGCTGCTGACAGCATAATTTAGAAACATGAAGCAAGGGCTTCCCTTTGTTGCTGATAGCCTGTCTGTTGTGAAAGGACAGAAGCAAAATTCTGATCCATAATTAATCACAGACACAGGTACAAAGATAAGTTAGGGTCCAGTTAGATCTACTTGTGTTTAAACTTGTAATAGCGAGCTACAAATAAACGTACAGCTAACCACCCCCTACACAATTTTATGAGCTTGTTCTTACAATAGACCATTTCATTAGGAGAGCTTGTGGAACTCAAACCCTCTAATATTGCAGTAGGGCTGGGCTAACACACTTGGCTTGCATGTGAGCTCACCATGGACCTTTGCATCCGACTATGGTGAGGTGCCTTCAACATTACACTTTCCATACCTACAAAAGGGTTCTACCATGATCTGATTTTCATAAAGAAGCACTACAGACAAATCTACAAGCCACTCAGGACAGAAATGGTAAAATGCAGAGACCTCAAAAACAGTGGCAAGTATTGACAAAACTAACATGTTTGATCTGAATGTGCTAATGGATGAAAGCACAGTCATGCACATGTCCACAGACTATTAGTGCGGTGTGTCTCTATAACCAGTCTCTGTCCATGCCTTGTATGTCTCTTTTCAGTTTGTACTCCCCAAACTTGTGGCGCTGCTGCATTCATTCCCTAAGTCTTGGTGTCATGAGGCACCGCAAGTTAAAGTAATACAAATAGAGCACAGACAAAGAGGGCACAGCACAAATTGTCTGTAAACTTGCGCATGCATGTGTTTGAATACTTGAGCACATTAAAAGCAGACCTATCAGCTTTGTAAATTGTTGTTCAATGAAGGAATGTGTCTTTTTCAGAGTCCTGAGAAAAAAAAGCCATCTACCATGCCTGTGGCTTTGAGTGTGCAAGTCATTTCCTTTCTATGTACTTTCAATCACATATTGTGAATTAGACAAACCCCCCAAAAATTAAACTCATATGTTTTCTCTAATTCACTAAAATTATACTTTTTTGCCTGTTATGAGAAAATTTTGCATTTACTTTTTTGTGAACATATAGTTAAATAATTTGTTATCAACTGATTGTCTAACATTTTTACACATGTCTCTGTAAACAAATGTGGGTTAAATAATCTGCATCGATTAACAGGAGAACTTCCATTGCCACATGCAGGGAATTGCCTCAGATGGCATCAAGCTGGGTAATACTGTGAAACAGACTGAAAGTAAAAAATAAAGCAAAAATAAGCCTTGTCTATGCCCTGTTAATTTATTTATATAAAGTCTTGGATGATTCAATGAAGACACATAGACAAGAACTGTAGAGAATTCTCTTTTCTAATTAGAGAAGTCCAATGGTAACCAGTCCCACCAAATTGCCCAGAGATGAAAGAAATACTTTACCATTAATTGTTGTGTGTGTTTTTTTGCCTATTCAGCATTATTATTTTTCGCGACTCCCAAAGCAAGGAAAACAAAAGAATCAATGGCCATAACAGGTAAGGAGTTTTCTCTGTTGTTTCTTTTCCCAATTTGTCAAAATATGCAAAGGGACAATCACCTTTTAATAAGGGCTAACATTCCAATACATGAAAGCACCATGTAGCCAGAAAAAAGCCCACAGTCCCTTGATTTTCAGAGGAAGCTTAGACAATCCTGCCGTCATCAAGAAAGGATCTGGCATCGATATCGCGACCCGACTAAAAGAAACCTGCATAAACAGAAATTAGTAGAATACAAAACTGCTATTAAAGAGGAAAAATCATCTTTCTATTCGTGAATGACAGAATATCTCAGATCCTCTAGGGAACTTTTCAGTGTAATTAAACTCTCTCTCCTCTCCTTTGGTTTCTGCCTATACGGATAACTCTCAGGATCTTTGCGACACAATGGTTAAATATTTTCATTCGAAGATTTCAGAAACATATTCCTCCCTGGACAATCTCAATTCAGAGTTGACCAATACAGTCCCTACTACTAGTCCCGCTCTCCTTAATTCACCTACACTCCACAAGGGGATAGCTAATGTATTTGCCTTCCTCTCCTTGTTTCAGGAGCACAAGGATTGCCTTCTAGGGGGAATGAACTCCGGATCCCCTCTGGAATCCTGCCGCATTAAATTAGGAAGGGAGATGATTGTCCCTCACCTTACCTCCATGCTCATTGTAGCTATTTCATCGGGACAGTACCCTCTCACTTGGAAAATTGCAGTGGTCAAATCATTATTAAAAAAGGCCACTTTAGTTCCCTCTGAATTAAAAAATTATCAGCCTATCTCTCTGTTGACAGTCCTTGCAAAAATATTGGAAAAGCACTTACATTTCCATCTTAGCTCCTACTTGGACCAACATCATTTACTTGATGGCTCTCACCATGGCTTTAAGATTTGCTATAGCCCGGAGACTGCTTTAACTTCTGCAAAAAATAACATTTGCATTCAAGTTGATGCTGGATACACCTCTCTACTAATTTTCCTAGACTTAACCACGGCCTTTGATACCATCTCACCCTCGAGGTAGGTTGACGCTTTCAAAGAAATTGGGGTCACAGGCTCCACTCTGATGCTTCTGTCCTCTTTCTTACTGATCTGTCACATAAAGTAAAATTGGATCAATTCTATTCTGATGCCACTCACACCTTCTGCGAAGTCCCACAGGGTTCTTTATTGAGCCCAACCTTGTTTAACGTCTATGTCGCCCCTTTGGCCAAAGTCAATAGATCTTTTGGGCTGGAGGCTCTGTCCTATGAGGATGACACACTAGTGATTGTGTCAATCACCTATAGCATGTTGGCGTCCATAGCTAATTTTAAAAACTGGGTGTGGGCTGTGGCCTCCTGGATGGTTAATAACTACCTTTGACTCAATGGTGACAAAACAGAAGTCTTGATTTTTGGTAGTCAACAATCTACACGGTCCCACTCTAGGGGGCCTGAAATGCTCGGCTCATGCCCCTATCCAGCTCCAACAGCGAAGAATCTTGGAGTCATAGTTGACAGCTCTCTTTCTTTTTACCCCCAGATCAACAGAACAGTCTCCACCTGTTTTGGCATCATCAGGGTCTTGAGGAAGATCTTTCCATGTCTTTCCTTTTCCTCTCAAAATCAGGGAGTTGTTGCTCTGGTCCTTTCCAGATTGGATTATTGTAATGCCCTCTATCTGGACATCAGTAAGGGATCCATTTACAAACTGCAGCTGGTACAGAATGCAGTAGCCAGACATGTGATAGATCGTCCCTGCTTCGGCATCTATTCGCAAGTTGAACTGGCTTCCTCTAGGCCTGAGAATTTTGTTCAAGGCCCTTTGCCTCATCCACAAAGCTCTACATAATTCAGGCTCCAAAGGTATCAAAAGGGTTTTTCAATGGCACATTCGTACCAAACAACTACGATTTGCCAGTAAAAACTGGATGGTAGTTCCCAGGTTCAGGAAAGCCAGGTGGGGGTGAAGAGCTTTTTCTGTTGCTGCTGTTAAGCTTTGGAATACTCTTCCGCTATCCATCTCCGGACAAGATTCTCACTCTCTGTTCCGTAAGGCCCTAAAGACATGGCTCTTCACTACCTAACTGTTAGGTTCCGTAGGATCGTGGTATCAGCAGACAGAAAGCTAGAGATGCCACAGGTTCCCTTCTGTGCTTCCTACAACCACTGGCTCTAACCGCAGCAGCTTGACGCCTGTGGGCAAAGTTTACGCTTTATAAGACTAATATTCATTAATTCATGAAAGACGGAAACCCTATGACAGAGGCAGTGGAGCTGGCAGTTGGAAGATACAGGAGAACTGCCAATTTTCAGAGGGTCTCCCATCCCACCAAACTCTAAGAGCCAGATTCACAAGGGTGAAGTTAGACCAAAAGTCTAACTTTACTACTTTTCGGTATTCACAAAATTAAGTTATTACTAGTAACTTGACTACTTGTAACTTTACTTCTAGTAAGTTTACTAGTAGTAACGTTGCTAGTATTAACTTACCTTTGTGAATTCCGAAAATCAGTAAAGTTAGACTTTTTGTTGCACATAAAGTGGCAGCACAATCTTATAGGGGCCATACCTCATTTACATGGGGGTGTGCCCCATGCAAATGAGGAGTCCCTTTGCCTCTGTGCCTGCGCCGTATTACCGATGCGAGCGCAGAGGCAAAGAAGCCCTCAGAAGGCGCAGTGACAGTGCGCCATTTAAAAGGTGGAGCACTGTCAGTGCCCCTCCTGAGAGCAGCCCTCTGTACTGTGTGAAGGGGGTCCTCTGGACCCCCCAGACATCCCCGTGCAGGCGGGTGTAGTCACTGACTGCACCCGCCTGCAAGGGTATCTCTAATCCCCTTTGAAAGTGTAGGTGAGTTGCCGCCTGCACTGTGAAACATGGAGTGGCTATAAAGCAGCTGCTCCATATTTCAGGTGAATGTGCTGACTCCAGGGCAGCGAGTGTTCACAGCTGCCCTGGGAACAGCTCATTCATGGTAATAGGGCGCATTTTCATTGTTTGCACCGGGTATCCATTTTAAAGGTGCGCCCGGCACAAATATTGAAAACGCCCCTCCACCATAATACTGCCCCGGGTGTTAAGTTAGATTTGAGGTGTAAAGTTAGACTTTAGGTCTAAATGCACCTTTGTGAATCAGGCCCTAAATGTTCTACTTAGCTCTGACACTCAACTGGATGACTGGAATGTTATTACTGTGTAAGGCCCATTCTTTTAAGAGTTGCTCACTGAAGGAAACATCCAGAAGAGTAATTTGTGTGTGTTTTATCTGTCCTTGATTTTGGCACTTTATTTGTTAGAAAAACAGGTCTGGATGCAGGTTGCCACATATTTGACAAGTTTTCCGCATTCATATTGTTAGACTTGGCATCTTTTGGCGTGTTTTCCCACACTTTTTGCTTTCAGACGTCCCAGTTTTAACTGCTTTAGTGTCTCTGCGCATTTTCTCACTGCTGTTCAGTGTTAGAGTGCAAGTGCTCCTGTTGTAAATTGTTATTATGGATTGGTGTTTCCAAGATTGGCTGATATTATTTACTAGTCCGTCACTAGTACAGTGCACTCTGTGTGCCCAGGGCCTGCAAATCAAATTCTGCTAGTGGGCTTGCAGGACTGGTTGTGCCACCCACACAAGCAGCCTCTAAATGTAACTCTGGCCTGCCATTGCAGACCCTATGTGCAGTCAGGTTCTGCCATGTCGTTTTGGCAAGTGTACCCACTTGCCAGGCCCTTACGTTCCATTTTCTTACATAACAGTGACCCTAAGGTAGGCCCAAAGTAACCCTGTGGGCAGGGTGCAGTGCATGTGAAATGTAGGGCATGCCTTTGTGTGTGTAGCATGTCCTGATAGTGAATTACTGCCAATTTCGTTTTGCATTATTGTAAGGCTACCTGTACCCATAGGAAGTTTTGTATGCCTGAACTCAGAAGCAAAAAATGTATCTTTTAGTAAAGGTAATTTTTACATTCTGTGTTTGAAAATACCACTTTAAGAAAATAGGTATTTTCTTGCTTAGCTACCCAGTGTGCCTCTGCTGGGTTTGTGGATTGACTGTCTGGCTTTGGGAGGACAGGGGCTGGGGAGGAGTAGTGGCTCCAGAAAGTCTAGATGGGTCAGCGATGGGCTGAAAAGACCTGAGCTGCACTTTTAGTAAGGGGAAGGAGATTTCCTTTCATCTGAATGGGCCTGGTCTGACTCTGAAAATGCTATCTCCACCTCCTGCCAGGAAGCTGCACCACAGAGGACATAACTGGTTCTAGATGGGCACAGACACTTTCTATCCCCAGAGAACAAAGGATTCGGGCTATAAAAAATGGGGCCCAATCTCCTAAACTTTAGAACTCTTTTACACCCAAAAAGAGTGCCAAGAAGAAGAGCTGGAGAAGCTGTGAGGAGAGACTACCACTTTGCTGTGTGCTTGCTATGTTGGCCTGCAGTGGCGGCTTCTGTCTTGAGCAGTGAAAGGACTGGACTGAACTTTTTACTACTGCCTTATTGAGTTTCTCCAAGGGCTTGAGGTAGAGCTGGCCCCCTGTTCAAGAAGTCACAAGAATAGCAAAGACTTCAAGTTCTTCTGACATCAGTACTGGGGACTGTGTGTTTTGTGCTGCAACAAAAGAAAAGCAACTCAACGGTGTCTACGATGCCGCTGCCAACTCCGTGTCCTGAAGTCACCGCAGAGGACACCGCCGCAACATCGCACCGCAACCCTTGTCTCACCGATGACACCATCTCATGCTGCCACCGAGCCGCTGCTTGCATCACAACCTGTGGGCACTGCACTACGCACGATGCCGCCTTGGTATCCTGAACGAAGACGCTCCATGCTGATATTGACGCAGCTGTTTGCACCATGGTTCGAGGGCACTGCTCGTAAGCTACAAGATGCACCACCCTCATCCTGCACCGCAGCTTTGGCCTACTGATGCCAGCGTCGTCAATTCCAGCTCATCAGCCAACTACAGCGCTTCAGCAATGGCGATTCTGCTGCCTGCACCGTGACCTGCCAGCACCACAACGAGCACTGTATCACTTCGCAGCACTGCCCTGATCTCACCGACGCCGCTGAATGACCGTCACCGAGCCGCTGACCGCATCACAACCTGAGGACACCGCACACCGCACCGCTGCACTTCACACAGCCGCGCCTGATGCCTGCCGGCGCTACTAACTTCAACCGCAAGGAGTGCGATTTGCAACGTGTGTGACTTCAAGGGCCGGACGACTCCTGCACCGACCTCCAGAAACGACTCCTGTGGATGCCGTGCTTTCGGAGCTCAATGAGAGGTCGCTGATGCCCAGCAATTTTAAAGGTACTGTTTTGTGGGTTTTCCTGACACCGAATCTTGCCCAGGATGCCACGTTCGGACAGGACTGTTTGGATTTGTTGTTCACGACGCCGTGATAGCCCTAGACGAAGCTATTGACTTCAAGGAACTTTATTTCAAGTATATTTTGATGACTGAAGATTTCTAAGTACTGTATTGTGGATTTGATCATTTTTGGTCTTGTCTTAATTATTTACAAATATTGGATATTTTTCTAAACTGGTGTGGTGTCCTTTTGTAGAGCTCACACTGTATTACTGTTCGCTATGCGCAAACGCTTTACACCCTGCCTCTAAGATAAGCCTGACTGCTCATGCCAAGCTACCAAGGGGGTGAGCAGGGGTTATTTTAGGAGTTTAACTCCCTTATCCTGACAAGAAGGAAGGGTCCCTACTTGGACAAAGGTGCAAACCCTTGTCAACTACAGACCCCTATTTCTAACACATATGCAGTACAGAAATAAGGGGTGCATTTGTGTTCTTAGAGATGGGCATGTCAAGTAAGGCTAGAGTCTGGCTTGAACTGGATGTCTGGCTCTGACTTGGATATTGTACCATTGGGACTGGCGTGCTGAAACAGAGAAGGTCCAAGAAACCCCAAGGGAATGCTTTTCCTTTCCCAGCACAGTATTGACAGACAAAACCTGATAAATGCACATGGATTAGCTGATATCTTAAACGTTTTTGCGTGTGCATGTCTGTCAGCAGCTGAGCTGCAGTTTGCATGTTTCTCTCTGAAGACCTTTAACTGCAAGGCAGCCTCAATCAACCTCCTGTTTGTTGTGGTAACCGATGTAATTGCAGTCATTAAGTTGCTGGCATTCTTCCTCCTTTGTCTAATTTGGGGGAAGACAGCGATATAAACATAAAAACAGTCATCTCCATTCCCTTACGCTTAACCAATTACTTTTTGTTCTTTCAAAAAGACATTGACATATATTTGTTTTGAATTAAGATGTGATACTTTTATTTATTGATCATAATGTACTCATTTTGGATTGTCGTGTGTTGGGGTCCTGAATGCTAATAATGCTTGTTCATCGCAAACCAGTTCAGAATGTATACATTATGACCATATTTAACATTAGAGAATGTGCTAATAGGCATTGGGCCTAGAAAAACAGGATGTTTGCATGGTAATTCTAATAAATGTGTGCTTGTCCCTGTGTTCCCTGTGTTTTCAGTTTAGAAACACCGGGGCATATTATCAAGGGGGTTTATCTCCGCTTTTTTGGCTTTTTTTCTGGCACTGTTCAAATAAACAAGGCAGAGAAGAACAACTTTCAACTTCATGGCCGTAGGGAAAGATGACCTTGAAGAGGTCAGCCTTGGAAGGAAGAAGTAAAAGTAGTATTAGCTCCTATAACTTCCCTATGCTTCAGCAAAGGTCCATTGTTTGCACCTTTATAGCAAAGCAAGATCTGTGCAGCAATGAACTATTACAGCCATTCAAGTTAGTCCACGTAAGCAATTATCGATACATTAGGTAGGGTAAAGATTAATAACTTAGGGATGTATGATGAACTGGGGTATTTTTTAACCTTCACCCTTATTTGCATTCTATCAGGTTGGTTGTTTATTTTCATCATAATTCTGATACACTTGTAATGTGGACAATTTACTGCATGATAAATGGCCATATTATGGTAAAACACCAATACTTTTGTGTGCATTGAGTTGGGATAATGGGGAAATAAAGCTGTAGACAATTATCACCTGCAGATAATAGATTGTCTGACAGATTTGTCTGACCCCTAACACTTCCCGTACAGCAGAGCATCTCTCATTGGAGGGGAGATAAGACCCAGTTCTTGCTTTCTTAGAAAAGGACACTTTACATTTTGGAGCAAAGGGGGTCTACTGGGTGCCCCCTAATAATATTGGGGTCAGCATAACTGGTTCATGAAACAATTGAACAAAAATCTTCATCCTTTGATGATAAAGGGATAGAGCAGGAGAAGTGGATGAAATGCAAGATGTGTTAGCAGGAAACCTGGGTTCAAATTCCAGCTTTTCCTCTTGACCAAACTGGTGTGATGCCAGGTAAATCACTTCACTGTACCATAACTAATTTCAATTGAGTGTCAACTCTGAGAGAATCGCGAAGGTATGCATTTCAGGATGTGCACTATATAAAGACTTCACTGTGTCTGTTTTAATAGGAATAATATTGCTCCAGATATGACAACAATATTGGCCATACAGCCCTAGACTTACTCTTCCGATAAAGTTTAGTAATATGAAAAGTCCAGGGTGCAATCTTAAAAGGTGTCAACAATGTGGGCCTAATTGATCCAGTGATCCTTACAACACATTTTTTGAATTCCTCAGCACTCATCTCTCCTAGCCACTTTGATGATACACGATAGGCAGTCCTCCCTTCCCCCTACATGAGATTATCTCTATAGTTTTACATTCATTGCACGCTTTTTAAATTAGTTTGTATCTGTGTCCACATTTGCTCACATATAGCAAGTAAACTAGCATATTCAGGGTCTTTCTCTAACATTAATTTAATTTTCTCCTCGCGTTTGACCCCAGGTTGAAGGATTGCTGGTTGTGAATGTGGGATTCCTTCAACTCAGGGCAAAGTTCCTCAAAAACGCTGAAAACAGATATACCCTCATGGCTTTTAATTCCGATGCGGCCAGTAACAGGAGTTACCAGCCCATTGGAATTGCAACATTCGGGATAACTGTGGATTTCTTGTCTTTCACTGGGAAACTCTATCTGCTAAAAGCAGATGGAGCCTCTGAGTGAAAAACCAGGAAGAAATTAAGGCTAACCAGGATAGTCAAGACAGGAATCAGCAATATTCACTCTAATTTCTAACAAGACCCTCAAGGTCTCACTAGTAATCGGCTAGTAATTCCATCTCCCCCTGAATTTCCGGTTTTCCTGGCATCATCAGCGTTGAAGAGAGGTATTTCCAACTTTATTATCAGCTCACTCACAATGAGGTTCGTAATCGTGCTGGAAATTGTTCTGATCATGTGGCCAATTTATGATGAATTACTTATGCTGCGGTGCCTATACAATGACTTCAGGCGTCCAATGTAGCACTACATTTGTACATACTGTCAAAGTCTCATCCTATGTTTTCCATTCGTGCGGATTACTAGCCTAGGGATTTATGATCAATACAAATTTTGTTTTTAAAATAAGTAAACACAAGAAGGAAACAATCGATGATTTACAATGTTATATTATAAACTTAAGGAATGTAGCAAGTGAACTTACTATTTCAGAAGCAATATTTTATTAACAACATTGACCTCTGGAATAAACCGAAAATAGACATGCTCTTTGTCAGTCATATTGGTGGAAATTATGATTAACATTCTGGTATTCAAATCACCAACTATGCCTACATCAGCATGACCATTAAAAAATGACTTAGGGCCTAATTAATTCCCCCAATTAACAACTGGTCTTCACGGTGTTCCAGATATATATAGACATTAAATAGCAAATGTGCTTCTTTCTACTATTTGAGATGTGTGCAATGCTAATACCTTTACACTAGGGTGGTGCAATTTTAAGATACCGGATTGTCATTCAATCTCTGAATTAAGTAAAATAACAAGACCATCCTAACTGAGAATATCTTCCTTTTTTGCAGCATTTCTTTATTGAAATTAGAAGGCTACATTATATACGAATATGTGCGTAAAAGAAAAATAATCTCAAAAATGTGTGAGATCTGAGAGAATATAGCAAGGAAAAAAAAACAGGTTTGCCACGGTTTAAATGGCAGGCTAGGAGGTGGGGAGTGGCTGGGAGGTGGGCATGCCATATGGGTGGAGGGGGTAACATCTAAGAGGAATGAGGATAGCATACACGTGTTCAGTATTTTCAAGATATCCAGATTATAATGCTGCAGTATTTTAGTATATCAATATAGAGATATATGAATACAGTGATCTAACGGGTGTACATATGGACATACACTCCTTATTGCAATCACTATAGTCATTACAGTCAAACCTAGTCCAGATCATATAGCTTGTCCAGATCATATAGCTTGTCCAGATCACATAGCTCCTCCGTCCAATGTGCAGATGTCTGTAAACGTTTCTAACAGGTTCTAAGAGCGTTTAAAGAAGGAAGAAACAATCCTGTAATCCAGCTCATTGTATACCAAATCTAGGGCAAGCATTAGATCATTTGCACTGTATATTTACTCAGGTAGCTACACCGAAGTCAATCACCGTTTAACCTCTACCACTCCTCACTCATTACACACTCCATTTCCTAGTGCAACTCTGAATATGATATAATAAATTAGCAATGGGGTTGGGGCTTAGAGGCAAAGTTATATCGCGTAGGCCTCTGGATCCAAATGCAGTAGTTAGTTCCACCTTATGCACGTATATTGAGAAAAGTGGGACGGTGCACGGCCATAGGACGTTTTTATTCACTGGAAACAGGCGTTATCACTAGTTTTATAGGTGTCGAATAGGAATTGAAATTCGAATTGAAGTGATGCTAGATTAGGATGGGAAACCATCGAAGTGCATTGAAAAGCATGAGTCGTGTCCTATGTGTCTGGGTGAGAGGCTGGGAGTATAATCAGGTATGAGCCACCCCACACAGTAACGAATTTAGACATGAAAACTAGTGAGTAAAAGGGATATGTTTTCACAGAATTGTAAAACAAAATTCTGAATTACGTAGGTAATAGAACAAGAGGTAAAGTGATCAAATGCTAGAGGTTCTGTTGATTAAAATTATCACATTTATTGTAATTATTATAACAAAGGGTGATGTTATACATTCATTGACATTTTATAAAAACAAGTTATCACATTCATTTTATTAAAAACATAAATTAAAAAAGAAGAAAAAAAGCACAATAACTGTCGACGCGGCGTTTCGGTGAACTGGCTTGAACACCTTCTTCAGGACAATGCTTTCTATGGTTAACAACAATCTATACAAGGAGATATAGACAAAAAGGTTTTTATTAACTAAACATTCTTTTTGAAAACAAACAACCTCTGTATATTTTATAAGTTTTAATCACTATGGTCAGTTTAACCTCAATAGACTGCGTCATTTTGTCTCATACATGGAATGGGAACATATCCTCTAGAATTGGGGAGCTCTTATATATGTATCACAAAAACAATTACAGAAACAGTTTGTTGAATATTCTAACATTTGTTACCCCATGGTGCCTCATGATTTGATCTACTCTAATGTGAGGGATTTAGTTTGTAGATATAGTACTCACTTTTTGTCATAAATGACTCAGCTCTGTTCTGTCGGGCTTTACACTGGTCGTCCTCAAGGTTACTCTTCCTGTGCACGATTCTTCTATGATTTATACTATAACATAGAGGGGGTAATCTTAAGATAGGACACCTCATCTTTTGTCAATTTTCAAAAATTACTACGGATCACGAAGTTGACTTACTTTATATTTTGTAGAGAACAGAGGGTACCCTAAGAAAATGATCAAGAAAGCTTACAAAAGAGCAAAATATTATAACAGAGAAAGTTTATTTGAACCAAAACAGAAAACAAATGGTGAAGAGAATACAATAGTCTGCGTAACTAATTTCACAAACATAACAAATAAGGTGAAAAATTTGATAAATAGGAATTGGAAATTATTGAACAATGGAAATACTAGCTCACTTCCAAAACCTATTTTTGCGTTTAGACGCAATAGAACAATTAGAAACTGTTTAGTTCACACCTACCAAGATAGGGCAACTAATAAGATAGGAACATTAGATGGAAAAAGCATTGTAGGAAACTTTCCCTGTGGATCCTGTAAAAGCTGTAATACGATCATCAAGGGACCCACAATTGCATATCGAGGAATTAACCATAAACACCAAAAATTAGTTAACTGTAAGACAAAAATGTGATCTACATCCAATGTCCTTGCGAACTAGCATATATCGGAGAGACCTCCAGAGAAATCAGGGTGAGGCTCAATGAACACAGATCAGCGATTAAAACAAAGCGGTCGAATGCACCCCTAGTGGACCATTGGACCAGTGAAAACCACAAAGAAGATGGAATAAGATGGTGTGTGCTAGAGGCAGTAAATCTAAATAAGAGAGGAGGTGATATTAACACAAAACGTAGAAAGAGAGAACAATTCTATATGTCCAAATTTGAGACCTTCAAAAGTGGCTTAAACAATAGGGAGGAATGGGAAAGAATTCTATGAAAAATAAGCCCCCCATCTGAAAAAAACCCTGGAGCTATAGATATATAAAAAGACTCAAGCAGGATAAACCGGCAGATACGGACATGGCAACAGCTCAGAACAGAAAAGACTGGTCTCTCGACCGTAAATAGATAAGTTCAGGTTCCCAGCCAATGGGTTAGACAGATGACTTAATATAAAATACCTCTCCAGCACTTAACCATACAAGTTGGAGTTTATATGTAGACAATTTTACCGAGTTCTCCATGAATATATATAAAGCAAGGAATAACTATCCATTAAACAAATTGTTGAGCAGATTATTAATAAGCAGTTAATTTGATAAAAAGACTCATTAGTATGATGACTGCAAGAATGATATACCATGTTACAGATAAAGATAACATTAACCATAACTATCGCAACCGTAGTTGTGAGGCATAAATAAATAAAGGCTTAGAATAAAAACATATAGACTACTCCGACACCTTAAGATGGCAGTTTTTTGATTTTCAGAAAATATATCTCGCTCTGAAAACATAATTTTGTTGTAAACTACGGTGGGATTTTTTATGCCACAAGCAAGATGGCCGTATAGCCACACATATGTGACAAAGGGTAAGTGAGAAATCTGACGAAGCTGTGTGTAATACAACACCGCTTTAATCAGATGTAATCCAAATTGATTAAGAAATGTAAGAGCAAGGATCGAATTTTCAATTAAAAGCAAACTAGATACGGATGTAACTTAAGAAAACGTATGAAACAATGCTATAAATACCAGATCCCAACACATTCCAAGATGGCCGAAACAGTGAAACACAAAAAAAACATAGCCCGGTGAGCGAGGATAGAATTAAATACTGATGAGGTAGGATAATGAAATACCATCAATAAATTGAATATAGCGGCAGATAAGTTAAAAACAGCGAATATTTGCCCGTCTGTTTAAATTCCGACCGTTCGTGTGTTTAAAACAAGCGCGGTTTGAACTATTAGTCTCTGTGGCTAAAAATATAATTAGACCAGATATGTATGAGGTAGAGAAAGGGGACCATAAAATAATGGACAATATACCTAGATAATAGTTCTTAACACAAGAAATGAACATTAATAAGGACCTTCATCTGCATTAGCAACATGTTACAAGATGGCCGAAATGTATATACAAACAAGGTCGGGTCCCGATCACAACTTTCCAAAGCTCAAAACAATTAAGCGCCAATTATTCAATTAATGAGAATATAAGTAAACAACAAAACCAAGCATCACTCTCAGTTGCAGACTAGACACAGGAGGGAGTGGAAGCAGTGCCAGAAAAACCGCAGATAAGGGTAACCCTTGCAACGAGGAACTTTAGCCATTAAGCAACTAACCTTTATAGCTAAAAGAAGGAACGGTTTTTCCTCTCTCTTTTACAAATAGAATCGCCTGAAAATACAAAATCAAGAGTTTTAAGAAGCAAATCAACCAGAAAATAGAAGGTTTTTTACTGCAGAACATAACTCTAAGGTAATACAAACTTTAATAGAAATTTATTAGTGGGAATTAGGATATGCATGTTCCCAGCAAGTAGTCATAAGTAATAATACCTGGTTGTGCTCTTCAGAGTTACTTGACGCTTAGACCACACCCAGCCTGTAAAAGACCCCTAGGGTAAAGATCTAGAGGTAAGAACTTTTATTTAAATACCCTTGAAATTATGGACATGATTGGTCAGCTACTTAAATGACCTTATGTATTTGTTACAGTTAAAATAAAACCACCAGTGAAGAAATTGAAAATCGACACAGGAGGCTTAGGCGGTCTAACAATAATTAATTAATTTTAAACAAGCTCATTTTAATGAAGGTTAGTACTTTGTTTAAACTATCCGCCCACATAATTCAAGGGTGAATATAATATATAAGATAACAAAGGAATCTCTGCCCCTACAGCTGACCCAGGGTAATGAATAATCAACAGCACGAGAAAGAAATTTAGAATACAAACCTATAAAAACCACGTATATAACCAAGCCCTACAAAATATAAAGTAAGTCAACTTCGTGATCCGTAGTTATTTTTGACAATTGACAAAAGATGAGGTGTCCTACCTTAAGATTACCCCCTCTATGGTATAGTATAAATCATAGAAGAATCGTCCACAGGAAGAGTAACCTTGAGGACGACCAGTGTAAAGCCTGACAGAACAGAGCTGAGTCATTTATGACCAAAAGTGAGTACTATATCTACAAACTAAATCCCTCACATTAGAGTAGATCAAATCATGAGGCACCATGGGGTAACATGTTAGAAAATTCAACAAACTGTTTCTGTAACTGTTTTTGTGATAAATATATAAGAGCTCCCTAATTCTAGAGGATATGTTCCCATTCCATGTATGAGACAAAATGACGCAGTCTATTGAGGTTAAACTGACCATAGTGATTAAAACTTATAAAATATACAGAGGTTGTTTGTTTTCAAAAAGAATGTTTAGTTAATAAAAACCTTTTTGTCTATATCTCCTTGATAGATTGTTTTTAACCATATAAAGCATTGTCCTGAAGAAGGTGTTCAAGCCAGTTCACCAAAACGCTGCGTCAACAGTTATTGTGCTTTTTTTCTCCTTTTTTTAATTTATGTTTTTAATAAAATGAATGTGATAACTTGTTTTTATAAAATGTCAATGAATGTATAACATCACCCTTTGTTATAATAATTACAATAAATGTGATCATTTTAATCAACAGAACCTCTAGTATTTGATCACTTTACCTCTTGTTCTATTACCTACATAATTGTGAATTTTGTTTTACAATTCTGTGAAATCATATCACTTATACTCACTAGTTTTCATGTGTAAATGTGTTACTGTGTGGGGTGCCTCATACCTGATTATAGTCCCAGCTATATCATAAAGTATTACCTAATAGTAGGACTACCCACAGTAGTCTGATCTATCACCTATAACCAGGAAAAGGGAAACCTTTTTTACTTTATTTACTCTATACCCATTCCCTTTTCGGCAAAAAGGGTGTCTCCCTTATTTCTACATTATCTGGGTGAGAGGCCCCTGTGTGAGGGGTGAACAGGTTCACATAGAGGCAAATTTCATGTGGCATTCCTTTCTGCAGTAATGAAGGTACCCCAAAACCCTGTCAAATACCTCCAGTTTATCATTATTCTTTTGGGTGGTGCATTCATGAAGGCCTACTTTGAGTAATTCAATGAGAAACTCATGCACTGTAGGGGAAGTAGCATGACACCAATGGTGAAGAATAAATAACTTGGCCACCGCCAACAAGGTGGCTAACCATCTGTGTGTGTGCATGTCCAGCTCTGGAATATCTGTCCTGTCATGCAGCAAAGATAGCCAACCAGTATGACTAGAAGACTGATCAGGACCAGAGCACATGATACAGGTTACAAATATCCTCCTTACAAATTCCAGTTGTCAAGGCAGGTAATGGTTAAAAACTGTGTGGTGAAAGCGTGCATGGTAAAGACACATGCTGTTAAACTTTTGTTGTAGTGGCATGCATGGTTCAGACCATGTTGTAAATGCTGTTTCCCCAAAGGAGTCATTGTTCAGCAGCTGATTTGTATGTTTCATCCCATCATGAACCAAGATTTCCAATAGAATGTCTTACCGGCTACATGTACAGCCATATTGTGCCCCTGAGGAGCCCTTTTATGAATAGGTGGTGCAACTCCTAGTAGCTTATGTTTAGAGTGTCACTCTCAGCAGTAGGGGTGGGCAGTAAACTCCGCCGGTGGAGTTCCCAGAGTTTTGACCACTCCTCGGCTGCAATGAAATTAATCATTGCTGATCCTACAGAGACGCAAAAGTTAGTCATGCATGAACCACAAGTCACACTCACGAACAAAGGTACCCCTTGTTTTTTAATTATGTGGTCTGGGAGAAAAGGGAAAAACCGAAAAATATATATACATACACCTCCCACTCGACCAACTCTAACTATGCATTGACTGTAATACGCTCTATTGGGCTACCCCTTTGCTGTGCCATGTCAGAAATAGTCAGCAAGAATACATCAATTCATTTATTTATTTATTATTTTCTCTTATTATTTATTTCAGTCATCTTTTTTTTTAAATTTATGTAAATTACATTTGCTTCATAAATGGTAAATACACCATAGATTTCGCTGTGTCCATATAAATAATACAAAATGTATACAATTTAGTTAGATGTGCAAATTTGGCATAGTTGTGCAAAGAGAAAAATTACACCAAAATAACAATATTAAATATGTCCCCATAGCACCATCACATTGATACTAACCTCACATCCCATCACTACATGCCAAACATGTTCATTCTCACTACACATCACATTCATAAATTTCCTGCTTAAAAATGGCTAGCAACTGAAAAACACATAGTGAAAATTCTTCCTTAATGTCCATGGTTGTGCCGCCAGCTCGAAAAAGATCAGGCCGACGCACGTTTCAGTGGATACCTATAATTCAATCCACATTCTTCAGGACCGCTTGCATTCTTTTAAATTAATGCAGCGGAGGTTGAATGGGGAATCAATACATCTATATCAGGCAGGGCCATATATCCATCCGCTATATCTCATTTATCAGTTGGTGTCCATCTTTTGTTTATGCTCCAACTTGTCTGTTCTCTAGGGTTTTCTTGGATTTCCTTCATTTTATTGGGCTTCTCAATGGTCAAATGAGTAATATGTGCAGCTATGCTGGATCTGTTTTTCCTATTTGGTTGTTAATAATCGCACTTTACAACGAGAGGTTAGTCATCCTACGGGTTTCCGACCACTACAGGCCCGCTTTCCAGGAGCAGAGGACCACAAGTCACTAAACACAGGCTGCATGCAGCTAAGAAATAGTTAGCAACGTGGTCAGCAAACTGACGTGACTGGCTGGCTGAGTCGTTGAATTAGATACAAAGAATCATTGCAGGCTGAAGACTTTCTTTCTGTGCTACTAGGGCTAGAGTGGTTTGAGTCTCGAAGAGAACCTAAGCATCCTGTGTTTCTGGGTAAATCACTTAATCTATCCAAGCCTGTTAATTCTCCATGTAAAATGTGTCTCTGATCAGACCCCAAACCCTCAAGTAGAAACTAATAAGAACTAATATTGTGTTGGAGTGACAACAAGTGACTACAATCAGCCACATTTACAAACTTCAAGAAATAGATCTTTCCTTTATCCCGAATAACTCCTGTTAGAAATGGGTTCTCTAGTTGGCAGTGGTTTGCACCCTGTTCAAGAATTGACCCTCACTCAAGTCAAGGTAAGGGAGTTACACAGCTAAGAACCCCTGTCCACCACCTTGGTAGCTTGGTGCAAGCTGACAGGCTTATCTCAGAGGCAATGTGTAAAGCATTTGTACATACACACACACAGTAACACAGTGAAAACACTACAAAAGGAGTCTATTCCAGTTTAGAAAAATAGCCACTATTTATCTCAATAAACCTAGACCAAAATGACAAAAACCCAACATGCACAAGCAAAGCTATCACAGCTCAAAGGTTAAGCAAAAGTAGTCCACAGGAATCTATGGGTGTGTCACTTTTTACACAAAGTACCTTGGATGTGTTAAATTTGAAAGACAATGCTAGGCGCAGGGGAGGTGAGGCACCTGAAAAGCAAAGAGATGCATTAGTTCCTCACTCCCAGGGATGTGATGCACCGGTTTCTTACTGCCAGGGGAGGTGTTGCCTTGGTTCCTAACTGGAAGGGGAGGTGATGTGTCGATCTTAGGACATGCAGCCTCTGTTCCTTAATACGGGGACATTTTGATGAAGAAATTGGTGCCCAGGGACAATGCATCGAAAATCCAGATGCGTTGTGTTGGTTCCACAGCGATGAAGCAGGTACTGCGTTGGAGTTGGAGCAATGCTTCATGGGGCCTGCAGTGAAGGCCGTGGTCAATGCGCCGATTGGGAACCATGCTCAGGTGCTGCCAGAGATGATGTATTCAAGTTTGGAGCAATGTGTCAATAAATCAGACACTGGGAGTCGATGCATATATTTTCTCCTTCAGTTAACCAGACTCCACTTCCAGGAGCAAAGGGACTGTATTTGGAACCACCGGGCAACTCAGGACTCTCAGCAGAAAGGCCAAGGCACTGATAGATTAAGTCTTTCATGGACCTGAGACTTCTTAACAGGAGGCAGCACACACAAGCCATTGGAGAACCTTGAAAGCAGTATACAAAAAGCAAAGTCCAGTCTTTTCACTTCCAGGAAAGAAGCAGCTAGCAGCCTGTCTGCACGTAAAAAAGCAACAGGCCTCCTACAGCATCCAGCTCTTTTCCCTGGTAGAATGTCCTTTAGTCAGAAGTGTTCTGTTTGAGAGTGTGAGACCTCCAATACTTTTACCCCTTTGAAGTAGGCACACCTCAAAGTAAAATCTTTGTAGTGAACAAGACCCTGCCTTTGCCTGACCTGGCTCAAGATACACTCCAGGAGGGTGGAGACAGCTTTGTGTGGGGACAGGCACAGCCCTATTCAGGTGTCAGTGACAACTCTTCCCACCACTCTAGCTCAGGAAGGACCATCAGCCTGGTGATGGCTCATCAGGATATGCAAGGCACACTTCAGTTCCTTTGTGTAACTGTCTAGAGTAAATGCACAAGAGCCCAACCATCATCCGAACCCAGATGTGGATTCTAGAGACAGGCGCAGGCACAGAATTGTTATTCAAGAAAATGCCCACTTTCTAAAAGTGGCATTTTCAAACATGCAATTTAAAAATCAACTTCACCAACAGATGTGTTTTGAAATTGAGAGGTCAGAGACCCCAAACTCCAAATTTCTATCAGCTCCCTATGGGAAATTACACATAAAAGATATTTCAAGACAATCTCCATGTTACCCTATGGAATAGATAGTCCTTGCAATAGTGAAAAAGGAAATTAGCAATATTTCACTAATAAAACGTGTAAAATAAACTAGTATGTGCCCTACCTTATAATACACTGCATCCTGCCCATGGGGCTGTCTTGGTCCTGCATGACTTACATGTAGTAAAAGGGAAGGTTTGGGCCTAGCAAGTGAGTACACTTGCCAGGTTGAAATGGCGGATTAAAACTGCACACATAGACACTGCAGTGGCAGGTTCAAGACATGTTTGCAAGACTAGTCATGTGGGTAGCACAATCAATACTACAGGCCAGCTAGTAGCATTTGATTTACAGGACTTGAGCACATCTGGTGCTCTTTACTATGGACTTACTAGTAAATCTAATATGCCAATCATGGATAAACCAATCACCAATACATTTTAGACAGAGAGCAAATATGCACTTCAGCACTGGTTAGCAGTGGTAACGTGCCCAGAGTCCTTAAGCTAAGAAAAAAAGGTCAGAAAAATAGGAAGAAGGCAAAACGTTTGGGGATAACCCTTCAAAAAGAGGCAGTTCCAACAATACCCATTCTGGTTCTTTTGTAATGTTTATGTATCCGTTTTGTAATCAGAATTATTGGTGTTTGAGATCAAGAAATAATCCTTAATTAGATAAAATGCTCATTTGCAGCGATTATGTTACTTAAATAGTTCCACAACATGTTTGCCCCAAGAAAAAAATGGAGAAAACAATTTGTGACACAGCTGCAAAAATAGTATCACACATATTTTGGTAGAAATCCTTTCCTAAGTGTAAAGAAAAGTATTGATCTATGAACTGGCTCTGTTAAAAAATAATCAAGCTAATTCTGCCCAAAAGTATTTTCGGCTGTTACATTTTTAAAGTGGAGAGAAGTATATCTGTTCCATTCCTTATTGCGTAGATACAGTAAACAAAGCATGGGAAAAACAGATAGATCTCACCTTTACTGGGCAAGTGGCAACCTATTGAGTGTGCCATTGCTTGTTTGCACTGGTGCTTCATGTATTTCCTTTATGTTTATTTCTTTAGACCTTAACCATGTAGGAACAGTAATGTAAAAAAAGCCTAAATGCCCGCCGGTGGATTATGACACATACACGCCCATGCATCCTGACAATATGTGTACATGTTTTACTAAATAATACTAAAAAGTCAAAGCCATTGTGTATGTGGACTTCTTTTTAAATATGTTCATATCTGTGAAATGCTGTGGGCCAAAACCAATGCTGGTGGACAACCCACTTCGCCACTGACTAAAAATATTACCTGACCATAGAGGAGGTGATTTAAACTCAAAGTCCTGAAACTAAAAGAACAAGCATTGGCAGTGCCAATAGATCTCGCCGTATAGTGGCGTTTAGTATATAAAAAGTATTAAAGAGCAGTGAAAGTATTAAAGAGCAGTGGTAGCAAAACGGAAAACAGACCCTGACAATGTCAACTGAAAAGGAAAAAAAAAATGATCTATCGTATTTTTTAATAACATGCAATGCTTAATATTTGTGAAATACAATGCTCTGTGGTTTTTTAATATTATTTTTAAGTTTGACTGTTGGTATAGTTGTATTAATCACACCAACATACACAGCTTTAATTGGGCCGGGTCCTGCCAGTGCTCACCATTGTTAGCTCCAAAAAGCTGGTGCCGAAACAACTGCATATGCACTGCGATTTACTTCCAGCCACACCTTACATGGTTCCAGCATCTCTGCAATGTCCACTGGCAAAACGGAAAAGAAACCCTAACAATGTGAACAGAAAAGGAAAAAAAAATAATCGACAGTATTTTTTAATCACACGCAATGCTTAATATTACTAAAATACAATGATCTGTGGTTTTTTAATATCATTTTTAAGTTTGACTGTTTGATATAGTTGTATTAATGAGCCCAAGAGAGAACCAGTTGTAATTGTCCCGGGCCTTGCCAGTGCTCACCATCGTTAGCTCTATAAAGCTGGTGCCGAAACAAGTGCATATGCACTGCGATTTACTTCCAGCCACACCTAACATGACTCCAGCATCTCTGGCCATGTCCGCTGGCAAAACGGAAAACAAAACCCGACAATGTCAACAGAAAAGGAAACAAAAAATGCTCTAACGTATTTTATAATAACACCAGCTTTAATTGGCCCGGGTCCTGCCAGTGCTCACCATCTTTAGCTCTAAAAAGCTGGTGCCGAAACAAAAGTGCATATGCACTGCGATTTACTTCCAGCCACACCTTAAATGACTCCAGCCCCTCTGCCTATGTCCGCTGACAAAACGGAAAACAAACCCCAACGACTTCAACAGAAACTAAAAACGCTCTACTGTATTATTTAATTAATAACACGCAATGTTTAATATTAGTAAAATAAAATGCTCCGTGGTTTTATAATATCATTTTTAAGTTTGACTGTTGGAATAAAGGTCACACTGCAGTTACCATCAAGATAATTCATAACGGACGTACGTTAATAATTTAGGTCGGAATTGAAGTGAAACTGCAGGTATGTAAAGATAATTGCTAACAGATGCACGCTGAAACAGAAACAAAGCCACAGAGCTTCTTTAGGGCAGAATGGAAGTCAGACTGCAGTTACGATAAGGATAATTCCTAACAGATGCACGTCGCTGTAAACAGGGGCCATTACACTCTACACAGTGTGATGGTCAAACTAAATACTCACTAAGTGAAATCACCAGAAGGAGAGAAAGGAGGAACTTTTACAATCCAACACCAATACAAAGTCTACATTTTTGAATGGCACAGCCAACAGCCAATAGAAAGCAGTTCATTTTTTAATACACATAGAATACAATACAACATTTCTTACAGACAGCAAAGGCGCTGTCTAGGCTTGACCCAAAAAGCACGGACAGTGGGTGAAACTTTCAGTTTAACTTTCTGAGCCCAGTTCTGTGGAATGCGCCTTCCCCTCTGTGAGCATGCTGAGTACCTGAATAGCCCAGCAATCCCACCAGAGGTCACTCCAGACCTCTGCAGATTATGAAACTCTATGTTAGATATAGGTGTCTTAGAAATACATTGGGGCATGCATAGTAAGAGGAAAACACGATCACATATTGTTTTTGTGCAGTAAGGAGTCCCATCCTGCACAACAACATTCATCCCCACAATGCAAGCACCCTTGCACCAAGGTGCAAGGTAGCCTGCGTTGGTGAATGGCAACCAATTGTGCGCCAGATGTTTTGTATTGATGAAAATGCGATGCATCCTTGTGCTTTTAAATTACGCAGCTTGGTGCAGCAAAATGGCTTTTGGCGACGTGCTGCGTCTTTTTGTTGTAAATAAGGTCCTTTGTATCTATTTTCTAGATGCACAGGAGTTAAGGAGACACCTGATATTCGACCTCGAGTACTGATTAAATTGCCTTAGGAAACTTGTTGACCTGCCCTAATCAAATTGGTCCCAAAATGCTAATTGCTTTTAATATGTACAGAGAGTGTATATAATAAATGAATGCACACTCACCTCATACATTTTATTAAGTACATCTCTTGAGTTAGATTACACTCAAACTGCAGAGGACTGTGAACAACTTCACTTAGAAGGTACGCCTACTCCATACTTACATTTGTTTTAAGGTGAAGTACCTGCAGAAGTTTCCTGTACCATGTCCTTTACAGTTGTGAGTGTCCAGAAGAGCAGCCTTTTCCCCACAATTGTTTTCAAACCTGCACAACACTCGGGAGCCAGACTCTAATGATGAGAATCCCAGGTAACAGTGAATGGTTAACCTGTGCTCCTACAAGGAAGCACTGTGAGTTGTCAATTTGTTTTTAGTGTTAATTATTATAGGAGTTGTTGTATCACTCCTTTCAGGTGTACATATGAATTTTCTACAGCTTCCTAGTTGAGCTAGTGCCTAAAACAAAATGAACCACAGTAGTCAATGGCAGAGGGGTGTGTTGTAAAAGGCTCTTTCTAGATCTGTGTTTATGTGTAAGTGTGGTGTGTGTTATGTGGTTTTGTGTTGTGCAATGACATGGGCTCTCTCTATAAAACTGTCTATAGGCAACACCTCAAGAGGGCAATCTTAGATATATGACTACTATAAAATTGCATCTGCACTTACGTGGTGCAACACAACTGCACCACACAGGCATTAGCGTGAACCCTAAAAGCGATGAAGAGCATTGGCATACAAATCACAGTATTGCATCTATCAATTGGTGTTTTGTTGTTTAGTGACAAGAACACAATCAAGCATAAAAGTGGGTAGGACCTGGTTGCAACCATGCAAAGCTACTTTATTTCATGCGAAAGGAACCTACTTATGTAGCACTATTTTAGCACAAGGTAGCGCAAGCATAGATAGCCCAAAGAAGCACAAGTACAGATAGCATAAAACTGATGCACCAAAGTGAAGCTGTCACGCTAAAGCGAAACAGATGCAAATAATACACCACATAAAATAAACCACTAGATGCACAAAAAGCTCCCTGCAAAAGCAAACCAGTAAGCAACTATGGAGGCAAGACAAGGAAGCACAGAGAGAACACACATGGTAAGAGTTAGGATACCAAGCGGACCTCATCAAGCAAGATTTCGGGTAAAGTGGTTTCATCATATTTACCAGCTGCCCTGGTTTTCCTGTTGACAACGGCAAATAAGATGCTGTTGACTGTCCACAGTCATTTTTGGTCCATATGATTTTGCAGGCCAAAGAGCCCCAGGGCAAGTGACAACTGGCCAAGCCCATATTTGCAATTGCAAACACAGCACCAAAGCACCTCTGAGCTGCCCTGGATCTAATTGCTTTTCCTTTCCTTTAGCAATGATCTCCCTGTACTTCAATAAGGCATGGAGGTGGAAAAACATCCCCTACCTTTCAACAATGTGGGGGACAATGAAAGACCCAATACTCTTTGAAAAGGTGGAGTGCTCCCAAATGCTCAACCTTTGGGTAAGGCACAGGGACATTAAATACACTCTGCACACACTTGGGAATGGCGAGGGTACAACCAACCAATCCACAGCCATGGGCAAGGTGGAGGACTACCAAATCTTCCCCCTTACTGTTAGGCCATGCATGACAACTACCAAATACACTGTGTCCATGGATTAAAGGGTCCTAACAGACAATATGCTCCTTTGAACATGGTGGGCAGGGGGGCTAACAAAGATGCTGTTCCACCATGGGGCAATGTAGTGGAGTTAACACAATACTCCAATTTTGGGCCCAACCCCAATCCTGGCATGCCAATCCACTCTCCTAGGGCAAGGTGGGTTATGCTAAAAGTCCTTCACCTCCCTCCCCATATTTTATTTTTAATTTTATTTGTAGAGTTTTATATAGCGATAACATGAAGGTATCAGAGGACTTCCAAGTGTATACATGGTAGAAAATATGTGATTTACATGAAACACATTAGGGTAGACTTACAAGCAGGTAGTACATAGCTGATATATAAGAGGGTATAGGATCAGCAGCAAAACATTTCTGAGGTAGACACAACTGATGACTATATAAGTTGTTTAAGAAGTGCATAGTAGCTTATCAGCAGTGACACCGGAGGGACCTCTTTGTGATCTGCCTGTGCTGTTTAAAAACTGTTTTATCTAGAAATTGTCTCTGTTTTATAACCTGCTTTTAGTTTCACTTGCGCCGATTACCACTGCCATCGATACTTGTTGCTGTAAACTTTTAATGCTGCCCACTTTTGACAACCGCTTGTAAACTATGGTACTGGCACTGTATTTAGCTTGTTATTATTCACCTTTCGTACTGCTGTCCTTGCCTTGGTCCGCCGCAGCTCACGTGCCGTTTGAGCGGAGGGCAGGACCTGACTACACCAGCTGCACTTGATTCCGCCCTCACTTCCGGGTCGGAAGTCGACGGTTGGCATTCTAGTGTGCAGACTTGGCCCTATATCTGCCCATGCTGCAGCTGACGCACAGCGGGCGCGCAAAAGTCAAGCCTGTCCGTGCCCGTCCGCGCCAGTTCATCACGAGACATGCTGCCAATCTTGACAAAATGGGGTACACCTATGCCGGGAAGAGTTGCTAGCAATCAGGATGCGGGTTGGCATGTGTAAGCAATCTGGCCTGGGTGGTTTGGAGGGTCCTTTCGGCTGCAAATGCTGTGGCTTCATTTCTGCCATCTCAGCAACACCTCGCAGCCGCCACCCCCCCAGTAAAAACACTACAATTTTTCACCTAAACTGCCGCTCCCTAGCCAAACACTTTGCCGAATTCCATGATCTTCTAGAAGCAGAGTCCCCTGACGTCCTGTTCCTCACGGAGATCTGGCTCTCGGAGGACATTGTCGCTGAGCCAGGGCTAGCACTCCCGGAGGGCTGTAACATCTACACCCTCAATAGGGAAACAACAGGTGGGGTATCGCGGTTATTTTTAACGCCGGCTACCTCTGCACCTACATAAAGCAGCCCGTCACTGGCTGCAAATGTACTCATTTTAAAATCACCCTTAATCCTAACTACACTATGAAAGGCTTACTAGTTTATGGACCCCCGGGTCCATTAAAAGTCTTTAGGGAAGCTCTCATCAAGTTAGTCAGCGCCCTGGTGAATAATGCCTCGAATTTTAAAGTCACAGGAGATCTTAACTTACAATTAGATAATCACTCTGACTCCGATGTGGCTAATTTTGTGGCCGATCTTGCGGCTTGTCAGCTTGATCAACGGGTCTCAGGACCAATGCATTTGGCTGGCCACCTGTTGGACTCAATCTTCACAAATATACCTTCCCTTACTGTCCGACCCCCTGTCCCGATGGGATGGTCCGATCACTATCTGGTCTCCATGTCCATTCAGAGCATCAAGCCACGCGTAATTTAGACAAAAACACTTTCCCTTAAACGCCCTTGGCATAAACTGAGCTGGGACCAATTCCTAGCCCACCCCTCCTCCACCACTTCAGTTTTGCCGGCTGACCCTAATGAGGCTAACTTGGCCTTTACCAATTGGATTAACCAGCAGTTGGATAGCCTGATTCCAGCTAAGTAGTCCATGAATCGCAAATCAAAATCCAATCCATGGTACAATACTAAACTAGCTGAACTGCGCAAAATCTGTAAAAGGCTGGAGAGAATCTGGAGAAGGGATTTTGACCCAGCCTCTAAGGGTTGCTACTGGGTAGCCGTAAGAAGTTATCACAGGGCCATCCAAGTCGAGTGCGCAGCATTCTATGCTCAGCAAATCAGCGAGAGTACCAACCCGGCGAAGAGTATCTTTTCGATAGTCTCCTGCCTTAAAACTCAGAAAGGTGCCGCAGGTCCACTGATCACCTCTGATCAGCAGTGTGAAGAGCTCCCCACCTTCTTTATTAGGAAGGTAGAAGACATTTATAAGTCCTCCCCTAGGGAACAAGCTGGCTCTCTTGAGGTATCATGCAACCACACTAACAACAGGATCTCCGGCCAATCCACTGAAACCTGACCAATTTCGGAAAATTCTATCTACTATCTTACTTCCCTTAGGACAGGTGATCAATGGGTCTCTCAATACAGCGGTCGTGCCTATAGCTTGGAAACAGGCCAGGGTGATACCGCTGCTTAAAAAACCCTCCTTAAACCCCAAAAAGCCAGAAAGCTTTCGGCTGATATCCCTGTTACGTTGGGCCGTAAAGATCACAAAGGCTTACATCAACTCCCTCCTCACGGACTACCTGAACTCCAACAACAGATTAGACCCTTCCCAAAATGGCTTTCGCCCTGGCCACAGCACAGAGTCGGTGCTTCTGGCTGTGACAGAACATCTTTTGACAGCTTTGGAAGCAGGGCAGACGTCGGAACTGATCCTTCTGGATCTCAGTGCTGTGTTTGATACAGTGTCCCACGCCATTCTGTTGCAACGGCTGGAGGAGGCTGGAATTGTAGGCTCAGCCCTGAAGTGGCCCGCCTCGTTCCTTGCTGATAGGATGTTTCAGGTGATAGCCCCACCCCTTCACCTCTGGCATTTTTCTCATCAAGCACGGGGGGTCACTCCTCCCTGAGCCTGCTGCTTTTCAACCTATACGTACAACCTCTGGCTGTAGTAGCCAAGAGCAGAGGGCTGACCATGGTCTCCTACGCTGACGACACAGAGCTGGTGGTGGCTCTCTCAAGCGACTCTAAGCAGGACGCTCTTAAGTTTCAGAGTGATCTTGCTGAGTGGAGGACCGCCAACTGTCTCCAACTTAATGCCAACAAGTCGGAGGTGTTGTTGGTGGGGAAAGACTCTGGTGGCCCAAGAGCCTAGGCATTGCCCCCACCCGCAAGCAGGCAGTGAAGAACTTAGGGGTTTGGATGGATTCATCCCTCAACTTCCAGAGTCAAACTAATAGCTGTTTGGACTTGTTTTCGGCTTTTGCGAGGGCTCAACCCCATCCTGGGCTTCTTTGATGCCCCTACCAGGCAGATCATCATTCAGGTCTTGTTTATGTCTGGACTTGATTACGTAAGTTCACTGTATCTGGGAGCTAACAAGACAGAAATACATAGGCTACAGAGGGTACAGAATGCGGCCGCAAGATCTCTCCTCAGTTTGCGCAGAGCTTGCTCTGTTACAAACGCCATTCACCGTCTCCATTGGCTGCCTGTGGCCAGGTGGATTGAGTTCAAGGCTCTCTGTATAGCCTTCAAAGCCCTGAAATCTGCCTCTCCTGGTATTTTGGCAAACCTGCTTTTACCTTATGTTCCCCCCGCCAGCTCCAGTCTATGGGACAACACCTGGCGGTGGTTCCCGGATTTAGGAGGGATCGCACCGGAGGTCGATATCACCAGAATAGAGCCTTTGGACAAGCTGCCTGCCCACATTTGTGGGCTTAACAATTACCTAGAATTCAGGAAAGCCATAAAAACCTTTTTTTCCCACTCCGTAGGCCTTCCCTGGAGCCCCTCCCTGATCTTGTTCACCTCACTGTTGTCAGCGCTGGGACTCCTCTTTGCTAGGGCAGCTGTAACGCGTTACAAGTCTATTAACATTAACATTTACAGCTGTACCTAGTGAGGTAGACGTAAAAACATCATGGCAGTACCTACGCCGAACGTTTAGGCATTTTTGAGGTAGAGACAGTTTCTTAAGTTATTTCCATAGCGTGTAGTATCAGTAGTAATTTAGTTAGACTTAACAACTTAGTGGCAGTACTTAAGCATAGTAAATGAATTTCTCAAGGACAGTGGCAGATACATTAATGAGGTAGCAACAGTGTACGTGGATATATAACAATTTAACAACACTTTAAGTGCAATTGCATTGGGTTACATGTGGAGTAAGTAACCAAACATAGAGCCCACAATTAGCCCTGGACCGCAGTGCGCGTAAGCAAGATATTGGAAGGCATTAGGAACAGTATCTAAAATGTTGTTGAGTTAGAGCACAATATATATATATAACTAAATAAATAAATATATATATATGATGCTTCTGAGCGGAGAGATACAAAGCTACATTGGTAGGGGAATTGAGATAATCAGACCCTAGACACCCCTTAAAATCACGGGAGACAGTCACCATATTAAAGACCTAAACTATACAAGTATAAACACTACAATTGAAAAATACAAGAAAAATAAATTCTAATAACATTTGTATATCTTGTATATAGTAAAAGTACAGAGTTTTAATTGTATATAGATAGAAAATATAGTTTTTATATAAACTCTTATTTATGTATAGGTTTGAATTTGCACTATATTTATATACAATATCGATTTGTTCATTTGCACATAAAAGCAGGATTTGCACGGAGGGTATTTATACCGTGATAATTGTTGCGAGCTTTGCACGAGAACAACAGAAATGTGCACAAAAATGATGTACTGTATTCCGTAATTTGCACATATTAATGCGAAATTGCACAAATCAATAGATAAAATCATGTGTATAAACTTGTAAAGAGGTCAATTGTAGTCAGGTACTGTACCGATATTACAATTAAGATGTCACAATGTAGCGTCTTGCACTAAAATATGAGCACTGTCACTTTAAGATTGCATTACAAAAAATGACAACAAAAAAAAGTGAAAACTGTTGGCATTTAAAGAATCAGGTGACAATTTTCCGTTTCATGTGATCAAGGTACGTTGCGTACCGAAACGCGTAATGGCCGACAGAACAAGAGCTAAATAAACAAGAATTTTGGCACTAACCTGGGTCTGTGCTCAACGTTCTTTCCGGGAGAGAAAGCGCAAGCAATCAGCTCAGCAGAAGTCACAGCGGGGATTAAAAAGACAGCATCATTTATTCCATCAAAATGGCGAATGCATTTCGGCCGGTATGGCCTTCGTCAGCGCCTGCGGTAGATGAAAAGGAAGTCCTGGTGTGTTGCTGTTTAAATACGCCCAAACCGCACTATGATAGGTGCGAGTGTCCGCTCCGCCCATCAGCACTAAAATTCTCAGGTGAAAGTTCATCCGGTCCGAGAAGGTCTGCGGACTCGGTATCCCAGGATGCAACAGTGGCACCCAGGTTAATGATGCTCAGGGTCGAAGAATAGCGGGAGGTTGGGTGCTCTGCAAGACGTTCTGGAACACCGCACTAGGAAATTAAAAATGCTGCCTTAGGTCCCCTAAACCTCATCCACCATTAGTCCGAGCTGCAATTAACGTGGGCAGGAGGACAGTGCATCCCGCCCTGGCTGAGGCAATGCCTCGCTGTGCCGCTTCAATTCACTTCGGACTGCCGGCGATATATATATATATATATATATATATATATATATATATATATATATCACAGCTCCACACGCCAAGTCACAAACTGCCGCTGCTCCAAAGCAAAGGGTGCGTAGTCTTGCACGGGCTGACCTTACAAAGTCCGTATAATATTATCCAGAAACCTGTACCAAGGTACAGGGAGACAACGCCATGTCTTGCATCAAATACAAATTTATTTACAAAACGGCTGCTGGACGCGTTTCGCCTGGTTTACAGGCTTGTTCACCACAGAGTGAATAAAGTTTGCCACCAATTAAAACCAACTGAAACAGTATCACATGATCGGAACTACACAGTAAATGCAATCGAAAACAGACTCGTGTGCATCATGGCTGTCCCTGCACTTACAGTCTAATCGATTTCACAAGGTCGTAGCGGCCCGAGGGGACTGGAGGAGACGCTGGTGTTTATGAATGCGTGGGACTACAGTAAGCCGCCCCCAGCCTGCTCATGGACACTGAAACCGTGGATTTTCCAAACACCCCCCACACCACCGACCCACCAGCATAAACATAATGTATGGTGGGAGTTGAAGTTCGGACATTCAAACGGCCTTCAACAGGTGAGCTGATTGCCAGGGGAGGAGCGGAGTGTCGTCACCACTACATAGGTGGAGCATAACATCTTGAATTTCGACTGGGCTATCGTGAGTGAAGGGCGCTGACGAAGGCTAAGACTGCCAAAATGCATTTGCCGCCACTCACTGAATGCATTTTTAAATAAAGGTGTTTTCCTGCTGAACCCCCTCTGGCCTCCACCTTTTCTTTGCTGGGAAGGAGTTACTTGCATATATATATATATATACCACACGCCAAGTCACAAACTGCCGCTGCTCCAAAGCAAAGGGTGCGTCGTCTTGCACGGGCTGACCTGACAAAGTCCGTATAATATTATCCAGAAACCTGTACCAAGGTACAGGGAGACGACGCCATGTCTTGCATCAAATACAAATGTATTTACAAAACGGCTGCTGGACGCGTTTCGCCTGGTTTACAGGCTTGTTCACCACAGAGTGAATAAAGTTTGCCACCAATTAAAACCAACTGAAACAGTATCACATGATCGGAACTACACAGTAAATGCAATCGAAAACAGACTCGTAGTTTTTACTGTATGTTTGAATCAAACCTTCTACAAACTCATTTGCCCTGAAAATGTTAAACAATTGTGCTTCAATAAACATATTTTTTCTCCATAATTGTAATAACGCATTATTTCTTTTTTACTAATGATTGTTTTAAAATAATTCTATGTAATAAAACGCGCTGGCAATCAATTCATAACTGCGCCAAGCATCTTTCAAACGGCATTATAACTTATTCCAGGCAAGTGCCCAAATTATTCAAAAACAATGAAACCAGCATTAAATTTGTAAATATCACATTTGGCTACAGTCAATGCCCCAATCATTTATAGTAAAAAGAGAAATCACAGGTCCTGCCCAAGTGGGCGTTTTCAATCTATTGATTCTAATTGTGTCTTCCTTCTGTTCCTAAGTTTTAAATAAATCCCCTAAAAAACAAAGTGTCAAAAATAAAAAACTTAAAAATATATACTGAGCAAACAGGGACGGAGGATAGATTATACTAAATATCTACAAATGTGTGTGTAAATCTTCTTCCATATTAAGACCTCCCGGGGTTTTACTATTGAGCTTGATGACATACAATGACTCTAATTTTCTCAATTTTTTCTCACGGTTTCCATATATATATATATATATATATATATACCACTGCTCCTAAAAAAATATATTTAAAATTATAAATAACGCAAATTGCAGGCAAACGTCTACGCCTTTCAGCTACACTAGCCCTATACACCCTCACTATGCAATATTTATATATATATATATATATATATATTCCAGCTCCAACCGTCCCTGAATCCAAGGAAACGATCACGCACTCACGGGGGTATAGTTCTCAGTTGATTTTATTACCGGCTTTCTCCAACAAACAGACAAACGCGTTTCGGACTGTAAAACCTTCGTCAGTGTCATTGCATGCAATGTTATCCAGCACATTATAAGCAGACCTCACTTCCTGTCACATGTGAGGGGAAAAACAGACACCATTACGTACTGTGTAAATGGAGCGGCCATTTGTAAGTGGGTAATTCTCATGCATGGTTCTATTAACACCATGCAAGTTTGACCCCGGATTTATACTGATTCCTACATTCACTTAAATGGCAGTGAATACAATAATCTTGCCGTGGATCGGCAAATCATGGAATCCTGCAGATCCTATTTACAAAGTATTTACAAATTCCAACATACCAGATCAATTTATGATCACAGTCCCATTGTGCCGTGGGTTGTTTGTGAATCATCATTATTTGCATTTCCTACAAAAACAAACCCAAGTCGGTGGTAAATCACAAAAATCTCGCCGTGTATTGGCATGTCACCGACTATGGCAAAGCCAAAACTTCAGAAAATCTTAGACAAGCCAGATTAGCACTATGTACAATATATACAGTATATACAGTATAACCAAGTTCATCCCTTGTAATCATCATTACATATTGCAACTTTTTATGCCATTTAAAGGGGAACAAAGGAAATTAGAAAATTATTAGAAAAATAGAAAAATATTAGAGAAATATATGGGGGAAGAGGGATAAAAACGGTGGGGGGAGAGAAAGAATTAGAATAAATTAATAGATTAAGCAAGTGGGAGATTGAGAAACAATTCATATTCATGTTCGGAGTACACAAAGAAACAATCCGACTAGCGCTGCAGGTGACACATGTCTATTGCATGTGTAAGAAAGACAACATGGAGCAAATAATCATCAGCAAATGTAACTGCAGGTTCCAAAGTTCACATTTCATCCTAGACCTTCTGCATGTATACACTGGCTATGCTCCAAAAGAAGGGGGGGAGGGCCTAGAGTCTAAGACTTCAGGCTATTTACCCAGATGGACACCTAATTCCTCTCCAATGTTCAAGCCCCCAGGCTGTTTTGTCTGCATGTCAATTATATGACGTGATTCTAATCTGCGTAGACGCGTAAGTCTATCTCCACCTCTAGGGTTCAGGGGGACATGATCTATTCCAAAATATTGGAGAAGTTCACGGTTGCTCTGGTGTGATTGGGCGAAATGTCTCGCCACCGGGTATGTTATGTCCTTATTCATAATGGCCCGTTGGTGTTCTAAGACCCGCATTTTAACCCCATTTATTGTACTCCCTATATACTTGTGCCCGCAGGGACACAACAGGCAGTACACCACATATGGTGTTGTACATGTTATAAAATGCTTAATCTTCTTTGGTTGTTTCAAGCCCGGGACAGAATAGGAGAGAATTCTCCGGCTGTTTTCACATGCGCGGCATTTCCCACAGGGAAAGAATCCAGCCATATCTCGCAGTGTACCCTGTCCAGAACTTTTCATGGGTGTTAGATGACTCTGTACCACCATATCCTTAATAGAACGTGATTTTCGGAAAGTAATCAGTGGTCTCTCCGGCACATCACTCCCAATCACTGGATCAGTTCGCAATATATGCCAACTCTTGTTGAGCATCCCTCTGAGGGCATTCGCTCCATCTGAGAAAGTAGTTATCATTCTAAATTTGTTGATGTTTTCGCTATCTCCCTTTCTTTCCTTTTTTCTAGACTCGCGCGATAAGAGTTGTCGTCTGGGGATCCTAGATACTTTATTCAAGATTAGATCTAACAATTCCGGATCATACCCTCTCATGCGGAATCTCCGTATGCACTCATTGGCAGCTATTGTAAAGTCCTCCTCACGGGAACAATTACGTCTCAGCCTTAGTAGCTCACCATATGGGATACTTTTTACTAGGCTGGGTGGATGACTACTCTTGGCGTGGAGGATACTGTTCCCTGCCGTGGGTTTTCTGTAGAGGGTAGTTTGTAACTTTTCATTCTCTACAAAAACTCTAAGGTCTAAGTAGTGAACTTCCTCACTACTTACATCGGCAGTAAATATCAGATGCAGATCATTATTATTCAGATCCCTGATAAAATTGTTGGCTTCTGTGGAGGAGCCCCTCCACACCACAAACAAGTCGTCAATGTAACGACGCCACACCACAATGTTATCTGCCCATTTACTGTTGACCCCGGCAATGGCCACCTGCTCCTCCCACCAGCCCACGAAAAGATTCGCGTAGCTGGGGGCGAAGCAGGTTCCCATGGCGGTCCCAGAGATTTGTTTAAACAGGGTATCCTGGAATAAAAATATATTATTTTGCAAACAAAATTCCAGCATTTCAATCAGCATTATACCATGCTCCCTGTATTTGCCGGGTCTCTTATCAAGAAAATACTCAACAGCCTTCACCCCCAGATCGTGCCTTATGCAGGTGTAAAGGCTCGTGATATCAAGAGTAATGAGCAGAAAAGATTTGTCCCAAGTGATGTGTTCGATCTGTTCTATAAAATGTTTCGTATCCCTCACGTATGATTTTAAGTTCACCACAAACTCAGCCAAGAAGTAGTCAATGTAGATGGATAAATTCTCCGTAAGTCCACCTTTGGACGAGACGATAGGTCATCCTGGCGGATTGATTATGTCTTTGTGTACTTTTGGGAGTTGGTAGAACGTGGGAGTGATTGGTTCAGGATTTCGCAGAAATAGAAACTCATCCATGTCCAACATGGACTTGTTCCGCCATTTCGTTAGGAGATCATGGTACATCTTGATACTGCTTTCATACTCCCTCACATCAGTGATAATGTAGGTTTCTGGATTATGCAGTTGGCGGAGGGATTCCTTGCAGTACTGCTCTCTTGGTAATAGGACGATATTACCGCCCTTATCAGATGGCTTCAATACCATTTTCTCATTTTTCTTGATGTTATCCAAGGCGGATTGTTGTTCTATAGTTAAATTATGTTTCTGTTTCACATTCCACTTATTGCTGGTGTTCATTCTGTAATGCACAAGATCCTGTGTAACTGCCTCTGAAAAGGTATCTATTGCATCAAAAGGCATCTGAGGGATAAACTGTGAGACAGCTCTAAAATGAGTTTGCGGTGATTCCTGCTCAATACCTATTGTTGTCTCAGTTGTTTGTGTTTGTTCCTCTCTTAGGTCTTGTAATGTCTGAACAGAGCGTAAATCTCTCACCGTTAGAATGTCAGTGGATTGCATGGCAGTTTTCTTTTTCTTCTTACTCTTGTGATGCAATTCACCATCACTAGGTTTCATTTTGTGGAATTTATGTAACTTCATTTTTCTTACGAGTTTGAAAAGGTCGATTCTTGTTTGTGTGAATTCCAGTCTTTCACTCGGGCAGAAAGTGAGGCCCAATTGCAAGGTATCTTTCTCAACATTCGATAGATCTTTATCAGTGAGATTTATGATTGTTAGATTATCATCACCGTCTACCACCTGTTGCCTTTCTTGCGGGTATTGGAACTTATCGTTTTGCCTCTTCCTCTTCCTCTGCCAACCGCCCCTTCTTGTACATCGTCGTCGTCTGGGGGTTTGCTCTTTCCCCCTCTCAGCCACGTTTTTTTGATTAGGTTGAATTCCAAGTGAAAAGGATTCTTCCGCACTTGGCTCGTTGTTCCCAGATTTTCTTCCCCAGAGGGCTCCTCATCTGTGGCACTCGACTCTGAAGTGACTAGTTCCACCACTGGTTCCGCCATTTGCTTTTTGCTTTTATCCTTCATGGCTGCTCTGGCACCATCGTATTTCTTCGAAAACGTTAATACTCTCCCTTGACTATAATCACGTTCATCCCTTTCGAACTTTTCTTGTTTTCTAGATCTTATTTTGAGTTCATATTTCATAAGTCTCTTCTTCATTTCATCCCTCAGTTGCTGTATTTTTGTTTGGTCCTCCTCTTTGGAGAGGTCATTCTCCAAGGATGCGATTTCTTCTAGGGCTTTCTTTCGGTCACTCCAGGCGAACTTGACTAATAAGTCCAACATTGCCTTGCAGGACGCAGCCATCAATTCAGCCCATTGTTCCAGTAACATGGGGTCTGGATTTTCATATGCCGGCACAATATAAATCCGGAGCCCCCGTGGAACCCTATCAACATCCATATAATTTTGGAGGGAAGTGGCCTCCCACCATTTTCTGATCTCCTTCTCGCTGCTGCGTTCTAGCTTGTTTAGTAAGACAGTCAGGGCATCCAACGATTTTGACCCAGCTCTTCCCCTCATGGGCATTGCCTGCACAGTGGGAGCTCGTTTTTTAAAGATGTCTAACGCCGCCTTGCGGCGATCCGTTTCATCACACATCAGTTGGAAAAAGAATTAACTTTAATTTATTAGCCGTTGCGGAACAGTGAACCGCGTTCAGACAAACTATGCCCCCTCGCCCTGCTCAGCTCGCAGTCTTATGTATATACAGTGGAACGACTCACGTTTTTCTCGTCGCTCTTCCTCGCGACCCGTGTGAAAACGTCTCTTCCTTTGCTGCGTTAGTGCGGTGCCCCGGTACACTTCAACCAGCTCCAAGGTGTACCAAAATCCCGAGGCACTCGCGGGCGGGTGCCGTTTTCGCGCGTGGTACCAGCGCGTCAATATTCCAGCTCCAACCGTCCCTGAATCCAAGGAAACGATCACGCACTCACGGGGGTATAGTTCTCAGTTGATTTTATTACCGGCTTTCTCCAACAAACAGACAAACGCGTTTCGGACTGTAAGTCCTTCGTCAGTGTAAATGCATGCAATGTTATCCAGCACATTATAAGCAGACCTCACTTCCTGTCACATGTGAGGGGAAAAAACAGACTAAGGGATATCAAAAAAGGGAGTGAAGAGGTGGTGCGACAAGGCACCGCGGTGGGCTAATCCTCCTCTTGTGAAAGCATAAATAATCAACAGAGACCACCTGAAACAAATATTCAGTATATATTCCGATGGTGTTGGAATACACTCAGTGTGTTAAAATACCCCTCACACACCAAAAGGGCCCTTGGTGTCATGCTTCATCATCGGGGTCTTCCCGCCCCCGCTGCGGGACGGGGCAGTGCTGCGACAAGCGGCTACGCCGGAGCACCTTTTTGTGAGTACTATGTGAGTGATGATGGAGTGAGTGTCAGTGGGGTCAGGAGTGATAACAGTGAAGTTAAAAGATACCTGGCCTGGTGTTTAGAAAAAATTATTTAATAGGCACTGGCTGGTATCGTTAAAAGGGGTGAGGCGGAGGGCAAGAGCGGGTTACTAGTCTTGCTCTCCTGTGTGGGTCAACATGTTTCGGGGCGACATGCCCCTTCGTCAGGACCGGGTATATAGATCCCCCTGTCACTCACTAATGCGCTCCCACAGATAGAGAGTAGTTGTGTTGGATCAATGTGTATGAATTAACTTAATAGATACACGTGTAAAAAGCTCGGTCAGTAATACTGATGATATAAGCCTGAAAGGATAAGAACACAGGATATTAGAAAGAGCGCGGATCCCAATGCGCTTTACTAGTGAGTACCTGTATGGAAAGAAAATACAGAAAATGGGGAAGGAAACACACTTATGCTGTTTACATGGCACGCCAAAGATTTCTTGGGGGGACCAGGTTAGCCGAATATGGAAAGAGAAAATATGGGAGAGAAAATCCTGGGCGTATTGACTGGCAAGCCAAGGATTTTTTGCGAGGGCCATGTGGCAACAAAGGATGACAATGGAAAAAAATCATAGACACACATATATATACACACAACAATATAGAGCATCAGAAACTAGCAGTGAGATGCCTATCCAATCAAAATACATACTTTTTGAATGAGGAGACAGTGCCCCATGAGCCAAGCTGGGCGAAGGGTACAAAGGGTCCAGCTGTGGGGAGGAATGGGAAAAAGGCAAAGATAGTAACCCCAGGAACTAGATTAGCTACTTTTCACTAGATCAATTAGGGTGATGTATTCCAGGTCAGGACTGTCGGCTATGCCGTACTTACTCAACCCCCACACCTCAGTGCTTCCTCCTTCGTCAGTGGCTTCCGTGGTAATGGTAAGCCTGGGCGGGGCGGGTCTTTTATAGTCTGGCAGAGGCTTGTTAATTGAGCCCTAATTGATTAACTCGATACTGATGTGAGCGTTAGGTCGAGTAGTTAGGGCTAGTGACCAGAGCGGCCATTGTTAAATGTCCGTGGTCTGCTGGGCGGAGGTAGATTTTTGCAAGGTTCTGTATGCCTTGCTCTCAAGGTAGGTAGTGGAAGGCGGGGTGCCGATCAGATTGAGAGGGTACCCCCTTGGTCCGCTCGGGTGCGAGTATTCGCGTCTATGCGGACTGGTGCGCATGCGCGGTGAAGTGTGTTCACTACGCGCATGCGCGATGGCTCTGTCCGCGCATGCGCGGGAGAGAGCTGTACTACTGCACTACTCGCCAGGAACCAGGCAGGCGAGCATCAGAAAACAAGTAATTGATATTGATACAGTGGAGCATGGGATTATCATGTGTCTATGCATTATTCTTATAAAAGTCAAACTACATATTTACTGGTCACGCTCCACATAACATTCAGTGGGTTGGAAAATGTGGCCGCTCTTATTGGATAGCAGCTGTTCAGAGGGAATACCTCTGATTTTTTCTCATGTAGCACACAATTAAAAAGGTAATAATACATATTTACAATTCATGCAAGCCAGCACCAGCTTGCAGGTTACTATGATTGCTGGTAAGAGAAGGTGGTGATCTATTTTAAATTTGATACTGTATTCAAGTCACGGACAGTAACCAGGCATCGGTTTTATCATGCCTTAAATTGCGACCACGGAATATCATCGTTTAATCCTGTAAGGTGTGTGCCCAAGCGATAGACCCACCGTTGCTCTTTTGCCAGAAGGTCCTTGTCATTCCCAAAGGCCTCTATGACTGTCCATTTCAGTTCATCTACACTGTGACCCATGGTGGCATAGTGGGAGGCCATTCTTGTCGTAGTTTTTTTGCAACGTACGTTGCTGCGATGTTCGCCCATTCGTATCTTGACCGGTCTTGTGGTCATGCCAACATATTCTTTCTTACAAGGGCAAGTGATCAAATAGACCAAGTTCCGGCTGTTGCAGTTGGTAAAGGAACGTTGTTCCCATGTGGACTTGTTGGAAAAAGTTATATTATGACTTTTTTTTGTGTACTGACAAGATGTGCATGAGCCACACGGGTGGTGCCCTCCAATAGTTGAGATAGCAGAGGGTCTCTCGTTGGTGAGTTGTTTTGGTCTCGTGTGGACCAGCAGATCCTTCAAGTTCTTACCTCGCCTGTGTGCAAACATGGGTTTTGGGAAATTTAGCTTCCCGCAATTTAGAATATTCCAGTGTCTATTCACAATTTTAGTGATCTGGTTCGAATTGGTGTTGTACGTTGTGACACAGATAGGGCGTTGGTCTTGTTCTTTTTCTACTATAGGTTCCAATAGGGCATCTCTGTTGTTATTCCGTGCTCTCTTAAAACCCTTGTTGACTACCTTGCTTGGATAGTTCCTGTTACTGAGCTTAGTTTTCAAGTCAGCTGATTGGGTTTTAAAGTCTTTGATAGCGCTACAATTACGCCTCAGACGGAGAAACTGTCCGTAGGGTAAATTGTCGCGTAGATGTCGTGGATGGAAACTACTATATAGCAACAGGCTGTTTTTAGCCGTAGGTTTGAAGTGAGTAGATGTCTCTAGATTGCCATTAGAGGGGTAGATATTCAGATCAAGAAAAACTAAGTTTTCATTTGAGGCTGTGTGGGTAAACTTGAGGAACCGATCTTGTTGGTTAAGCCAAGTCATGAATTGAACCACAGAGTCTTGATCACCCCTCCAGATGACTAACACGTCATCTATATATCTTTTCCATGCGACCACATGGTTCTTATAGGGGTTCTGGTCGTTCAGGATTCTGGTGGCTTCGAGATGGTGCACATAGAGCCCTGCTAGGCTCGGCGCACAGGTGCTGCCCATGCTCGTGCCGTGTCTTTGTAGATAGTATGTGTTCTCATACATGAAGAAATTCTTTTTTAGGGTCATGGAGATGCATTCTAGGACCACTTGTCTCGGAGTGTGGTACATCCAAGGAGTTGAGAAAAGAACTTCCTCAATTATTTCAAGAGTCTCTTGGTGGGGGAGACTCGTGTATAGACTCTCTACATCAAGTCCCAAGAGGAGGTCCTGGTCGGGGTCAAAAGATATCTCTTTTACCAGCTGTAGGACTGCTTTCGTGTCCTTTAGATAGGTACTGGTCTTCTGTACTATCGGTCTAAGGAAGGCATCTGCAAATTTAGACAGAGGTTCAAGGACTGATTGTATTCCGGATACTATAGGGCGCCCAGGTGGATATGGGGCGTCCTTGTGAATCTTGGGGATGGTGTAGAAATAAGGAGTTTTCGGATTCTTTTGAATCAGAAAGTCACTCTCTTGTTTCGTTAGCCAGTCGTGTGCCAATGCTTCTTCAATCATTATGAGGATACAGATCCTGACTTCTTCAGTCGGGTCTTCCCTTAATATTCGGTAATTGCGTCTGTCCTCAAGTAGTTTCCTGCACTCCCTATCATAGTTGGTATATGTTTGTATCACCGTCGCTCCGCCCTTGTCGGCAGGCTTAATTACAATAGTTTCATTATTTGACAGTTCATGCAGGGCCGTTCTCTCAGCTGTGGAGGTGTTGTTAAAGACATCACCCCCGTCAGTGGTTAGCTTCTCCAGATCTGCCATAACTGCCTTTTCAAAAGTTAACAGTTCAACTGGTAACATAGAGTCTAGAGGTGTGAAAGAGGATTTGTTTTTTAGGCCTGTATCTGTTGGGACATTCGTTTCATTGTTTGAGTCCTGAAAAAAAGCTTTTAGCTTAAGTTTGTAATAACTGATAAGCTGGAAGTGTACTAGGGACTGGCTAGTCCTGATAGTAAAAACAGCAACCAAACTAACACAAGAACTCAAAATAGAGATAACCCAGTTAGAAGTGAAAATAAAGAGCTACCTATCCCCAACCGCTCTGAAAAAAAGACTGGAGGAACTAAATCAAGAAATGACAGAATTTGAATGCACCCTCAAAAAGAACAAATATAAGAAACACAAAAAAGACACAGAGAACTTCACGCATGAACGTATTTACCCCTACATTAAAAAAGATCACGTGTCCAAAAATCAGAACACTGACCAGGACACTGACATGTCGGACACTAGTTCTAACGGATCGAACTCCAGTAGGAACAGCAACCAGAGTACACGAGGTGGTACACAATTCTCTGGCAGAGGCTACCCACGAGGTGGGAGAGGTTGGGGCCCATATCAAGGACCACCTCCCTTCATGCAAGGCCCTCCTGGTTTCATGCAATACCCACCAGGGCCTGTCTTCATGGGGAACCAATTCCCACCGTGGGACCAACAAATGCCCCCTTTCAACCACTATGGCCAGCCGCCTTTTTTAGGCCAGCGCCAAGGAACAAGAAAGGGCCGCAATCGGAAAGGTACACAGGTACACTGGAATCAACAGCCAGCCACCCCTAGGGGTATCAACCCGGAGTCAAACAGCGTCAACCAGTCGGGGAACTTAGTAGTAAACTTGTCTGACCACCTACTAACGGAAGCTCAGGAGAATGTCCTAAGTAAGGGCTTGGGTTTCGTTCCCACACACAAAATGGATAAATTCAAACTCTGCCAAGAAATGAAAGAGTTTACGCGAAAACTTAAGCTAAAAGCTTTTTTTCAGGACTCAAACAATGAAACGAATGTCCCAACAGATACAGGCCTAAAAAACAAATCCTCTTTCACACCTCTAGACTCTATGTTACCAGTTGAACTGTTAACTTTTGAAAAGGCAGTTATGGCAGATCTGGAGAAGCTAACCACTGACGGGGGTGATGTCTTTAACAACACCTCCACAGCTGAGAGAACGGCCCTGCATGAACTGTCAAATAATGAAACTATTGTAATTAAGCCTGCCGACAAGGGCGGAGCGACGGTGATACAAACATATACCAACTATGATAGGGAGTGCAGGAAACTACTTGAGGACAGACGCAATTACCGAATATTAAGGGAAGACCCGACTGAAGAAGTCAGGATCTGTATCCTCATAATGATTGAAGAAGCATTGGCACACGACTGGCTAACGAAACAAGAGAGTGACTTTCTGATTCAAAAGAATCCGAAAACTCCTTATTTCTACACCATCCCCAAGATTCACAAGGACGCCCCATATCCACCTGGGCGCCCTATAGTATCCGGAATACAATCAGTCCTTGAACCTCTGTCTAAATTTGCAGATGCCTTCCTTAGACCGATAGTACAGAAGACCAGTACCTATCTAAAGGACACGAAAGCAGTCCTACAGCTGGTAAAAGAGATATCTTTTGACCCCGACCAGGACCTCCTCTTGGGACTTGATGTAGAGAGTCTATACACGAGTCTCCCCCACCAAGAGACTCTTGAAATAATTGAGGAAGTTCTTTTCTCAACTCCTTGGATGTACCACACTCCGAGACAAGTGGTCCTAGAATGCATCTCCATGACCCTAAAAAAGAATTTCTTCATGTATGAGAACACATACTATCTACAAAGACACGGCACGAGCATGGGCAGCACCTGTGCGCCGAGCCTAGCAGGGCTCTATGTGCACCATCTCGAAGCCACCAGAATCCTGAACGACCAGAACCCCTATAAGAACCATGTGGTCGCATGGAAAAGATATATAGATGACGTGTTAGTCATCTGGAGGGGTGATCAAGACTCTGTGGTTCAATTCATGACTTGGCTTAACCAACAAGATCGGTTCCTCAAGTTTACCCACACAGCCTCAAATGAAAACTTAGTTTTTCTTGATCTGAATATCTACCCCTCTAATGGCAATCTAGAGACATCTACTCACTTCAAACCTACGGCTAAAAACAGCCTGTTGCTATATAGTAGTTTCCATCCACGACATCTACGCGACAATTTACCCTACGGACAGTTTCTCCGTCTGAGGCGTAATTGTAGCGCTATCAAAGACTTTAAAACCCAATCAGCTGACTTGAAAACTAAGCTCAGTAACAGGAACTATCCAAGCAAGGTAGTCAACAAGGGTTTTAAGAGAGCACGGAATAACAACAGAGATGCCCTATTGGAACCTATAGTAGAAAAAGAACAAGACCAACGCCCTATCTGTGTCACAACGTACAACACCAATTCGAACCAGATCACTAAAATTGTGAATAGACACTGGAATATTCTAAATTGCGGGAAGCTAAATTTCCCAAAACCCATGTTTGCACACAGGCGAGGTAAGAACTTGAAGGATCTGCTGGTCCACACGAGACCAAAACAACTCACCAACGAGAGACCCTCTGCTATCTCAACTATTGGAGGGCACCACCCGTGTGGCTCATGCACATCTTGTCAGTACACAAAAAAAAGTCATAATATAACTTTTTCCAACAAGTCCACATGGGAACAACGTTCCTTTACCAACTGCAACAGCCGGAACTTGGTCTATTTGATCACTTGCCCTTGTAAGAAAGAATATGTTGGCATGACCACAAGACCGGTCAAGATACGAATGGGCGAACATCGCAGCAACGTACGTTGCAAAAAAACTACGACAAGAATGGCCTCCCACTATGCCACCATGGGTCACAGTGTAGATGAACTGAAATGGACAGTCATAGAGGCCTTTGGGAATGACAAGGACCTTCTGGCAAAAGAGCAACGGTGGGTCTATCGCTTGGGCACACACCTTACAGGATTAAACGATGATATTCCGTGGTCGCAATTTAAGGCATGATAAAACCGATGCCTGGTTACTGTCCGTGACTTGAATACAGTATCAAATTTAAAATAGATCACCACCTTCTCTTACCAGCAATCATAGTAACCTGCAAGCTGGTGCTGGCTTGCATGAATTGTAAATATGTATTATTACCTTTTTAATTGTGTGCTACATGAGAAAAAATCAGAGGTATTCCCTCTGAACAGCTGCTATCCAATAAGAGCGGCCACATTTTCCAACCCACTGAATGTTATGTGGAGCGTGACCAGTAAATATGTAGTTTGACTTTTATAAGAATAATGCATAGACACATGATAATCCCATGCTCCACTGTATCAATATCAATTACTTGTTTTCTGATGCTCGCCTGCCTGGTTCCTGGCGAGTAGTGCAGTAGTACAGCTCTCTCCCGCGCATGCGCGGACAGAGCCATCGCGCATGCGCGTAGTGAACACACTTCACCGCGCATGCGCACCAGTCCGCATAGACGCGAATACTCGCACCCGAGCGGACCAAGGGGGTACCCTCTCAATCTGATCGGCACCCCGCCTTCCACTACCTACCTTGAGAGCAAGGCATACAGAACCTTGCAAAAATCTACCTCCGCCCAGCAGACCACGGACATTTAACAATGGCCGCTCTGGTCACTAGCCCTAACTACTCGACCTAACGCTCACATCAGTATCGAGTTAATCAATTAGGGCTCAATTAACAAGCCTCTGCCAGACTATAAAAGACCCGCCCCGCCCAGGCTTACCATTACCACGGAAGCCACTGACGAAGGAGGAAGCACTGAGGTGTGGGGGTTGAGTAAGTACGGCATAGCCGACAGTCCTGACCTGGAATACATCACCCTAATTGATCTAGTGAAAAGTAGCTAATCTAGTTCCTGGGGTTACTATCTTTGCCTTTTTCCCATTCCTCCCCACAGCTGGACCCTTTGTACCCTTCGCCCAGCTTGGCTCATGGGGCACTGTCTCCTCATTCAAAAAGTATGTATTTTGATTGGATAGGCATCTCACTGCTAGTTTCTGATGCTCTATATTGTTGTGTGTATATATATGTGTGTCTATGATTTTTTTCCATTGTCATCCTTTGTTGCCACATGGCCCTCGCAAAAAATCCTTGGCTTGCCAGTCAATACGCCCAGGATTTTCTCTCCCATATTTTCTCTTTCCATATTCGGCTAACCTGGTCCCCCCAAGAAATCTTTGGCGTGCCATGTAAACAGCATAAGTGTGTTTCCTTCCCCATTTTCTGTATTTTCTTTCCATACAGGTACTCACTAGTAAAGCGCAATGGGATCCGCGCTCTTTCTAATATCCTGTGTTCTTATCCTTTCAGGCTTATATCATCAGTATTACTGACCGAGCTTTTTACACGTGTATCTATTAAGTTAATTCATACACATTGATCCAACACAACTACTCTCTATCTGTGGGAGCGCATTAGTGAGTGACAGGGGGATCTATATACCCGGTCCTGACGAAGGGGCATGTCGCCCCGAAACATGTTGACCCACACAGGAGAGCAAGACTAGTAACCCGCTCTTGCCCTCCGCCTCACCCCTTTTAACGATACCAGCCAGTGCCTATTAAATAATTTTTTCTAAACACCAGGCCAGGTATCTTTTAACTTCACTGTTATCACTCCTGACCCCACTGACACTCACTCCATCATCACTCACATAGTACTCACAAAAAGGTGCTCCGGCGTAGCCGCTTGTCGCAGCACTGCCCCGTCCCGCAGCGGGGGCGGGAAGACCCCGATGATGAAGCATGACACCAAGGGCCCTTTTGGTGTGTGAGGGGTATTTTAACACACTGAGTGTATTCCAACACCATCGGAATATATACTGAATATTTGTTTCGGGGAAAAACAGACACCATTACGTACTGTGTAAATGGAGCGGCCATTTGTAAGTGGGTAATTCTCATGCATGGTTCTATTAACACCATGCAAGTTTGACCCCGGATTTATACTGATTCCTACATTCACTTAAATGGCAGTGAATACAATAATCTTGCCGTGGATCGGCAAATCATGGAATCCTGCAGATCCTATTTACAAAGTATTTACAAATTCCAACATACCAGATCAATTTATGATCACAGTCCCATTGTGCCGTGGGTTGTTTGTGAATCATCATTATTTGCATTTCCTACAAAAACAAACCCAAGTCGGTGGTAAATCACAAAAATAGATAGATTACGATTTGAACTAATAGGGCTATGGTCATTCATTATGAGCTATTAGTCCAATTAGATAAAAGTGCAAAGATAATATCATGGCATATTTAGTCAAAAAATCATTAGAACTTTGTCGCTCCAATATAATGTGTGGTACAAATTGATTGCAAAATATACTCACGGATTGGGACACAAAGCAACACTATTAAGTGTTGCAAATGCCGATCCACGGCAAGATGTTTATCTAGGATATGTATGTAATAATGTTGTTACATTTCTCGATATATAATGGTAAATTATGTTACTATGCGAGAGAAACATGTTCCAAGATGGCGCCCGCACGAAAATACGAGGCCTGGTCCCTTGTTTGTGTTTACTTATGTACACCCACGCGCTTTTAAAAATGGTGCCGCGAAATGCATTGTTCATGACACTGACGAAGGGAGTCTTTCCTGAAACGCGTTTGTCTGAATAAAAAGTTTGGCGTTCCAAGCCTTATTGATCCCGTGAGTGCTGCGTGTCTTGTTGGATTAAATCAAGGTGACACAGTGTGGAGCTTTTATATTTGCGCGGAACACCGCCGCGCTGCAGCACCCGCCTTTGAGAGTGACTCGCAAACGGTGAAACACTGGAGTGATATATATATATATATATATATATATATATATATATATATATATATATATATATATATATTCACTGAAAAAACATAGATTTCAGGGACATTTATAGTTCATTGGACATTTCACTCATACAAAACAATAGAAATTTCCCTGTTATAGTTAGTTGAGCTAACTATAAGTTGCGCCCCCGCAATGCACTGCTGATGACGTCACATATTACATCATTCATGACATGTGCTTGTCATCACGCGTGGTCAGGTGATCAAGGCCGCTTGGACGGCCGAAGAGCGTCTTGACTCAATGTAGAAAATAAAATAATGCGGGCACAAAAGTTGGTCTGCGCCCGTGATTCCGCATCTAAGCGGGAGAGTATTGCGAGCTATTGCTGATATATATATATATATATATATATATATATATATATATATATATTACCTACTGGCGGTCGCCAGTAGGTATATATAGTTAGGATTTTTTCTCTATGGGTTTTTTGAAAATTCTATGTCTAATAACTTTGGCGTTTGTGGACGGAATTGGCTGAAATTTTCAGGAAAATGGCACATTTTGTTTCTGAGCAGCCCCTGAAAATTTTGGGGGGGGTTCGTCAAGGGGGGGCCGAGAAAAAAGGGGGGTCCCAAAACGCGTTTTTCCCATGTTAATTTCCATAGGGCGGTTGGCCTCACTTTTAGCCCGAACGGCTGAATGGATTTGCACGAAACTTGGCAAAATTGTAGGGACTGGTAGCCCGATGTGCCTTTTGTAGGTCTCAATATATGTGCTTCAGTGGATTTTGAGAAATTAATGTTCAAAAAAAGATATATATCTGTAACAGCGGACTGGGCAGCGCTCCGCTACGCGTACTTTTCGCGCAACGGAGCTTTGTGAAGCAAAGCTGATTGGTTCTCCGGCGTCTGTCAACATTCCAAACAGTCCGTAGCGGCCGCCATCTTGTCTCTCGGTAGGATCGAGAGACAAGAGGAGGCCAAAGCGAAGGGGCAAATGACCATAAGGGGGCATAGTACATTGTCGCTCACCCCCTAGGTTTGATGTGGAGGTTTTAAAAGGGCCCCGCGGGGCAAAAAAAAATAAAAATAATAATAATCGAACAGCTGAATGGATTTGCACGAAACTTGGCAAAATTGTAGGGACTGGTAGCCCGATGTGCCTTTGCTAGATCTCAATATATGTGCTCCAGTGGATTTTGAGAAATTAACGTTCAAAAAAAGGTATATATCTGTAACAGCGCACCGCTTCGCGTACTTTTCGCGTTACGGAGCTTTGCGAAGCGAAGCTGATTGGCTCTCCGGTGTCTGTAAACATTCCAAACAGTCCGTAGCGGCCGCCATCTTGTCTCTCGGTAGGATCGAACAGCTGAATGGATTTGCACGAAACTTGGCAAAATTGTAGGGACTGGTAGCCCGATGTGCCTTTGCTAGGTCTCAATATATGTGCTTCAGTGCATTTTGAGAAATTAACGTTCAGAAACAAGATATATATCTGTAACAGCGCTCCGCTTCGCGGAGATAAAATTATATGTGTATTACCTAGCTGTTGCTAACACCAGTTAGCGACGGCTAGTAGAAGATAGCGACCATCTTGGGCCCCACTTTGCATGTGAGTGATATTTATCACTAATGACATGCAAAGTGGGCATGCCAAGATGTTAGCGACTGGAAACAGTCGCTAACATCGCTATCTCCTATTATCAACTTTTGGAAATATTCGAGATAAGGGCGAATATCTCCAAAAGCTACCACCTGCCCTGAGCAGTTCTTAGCCATGTTATCCAATGGGAGGTGGATAACATGGCTAAGAGCATTAGCTCGGTAATGCATGAATATCGCTGAGTTTTCAGCGATATTAATGCATTGCGGTCGTTTTTTATCGTATTTCCGATAAACCTTGATAATAGCAAGGTTTATCTGCGATAATTTCTGACGGTAAAAAAATCGTTGCTAAGCATCGTTAGGGATAAATATCGCTTAACTTTGGTAATATGCCCCAACGTCTGTTAACGTTCGATTCGAAGGAAATCAGGAAGTGTTGAAAAACATTGTCTGCGCCATCTTGTCTTTTTTCAAATGCCACACTTTTGTCGTGCACGGCAGCCATTTTAGATGCATTGACCAGACCCACTCTGTGCACGCTGTCGATCCTTAGCATGGCTCCCCACCCTCGCAAGCATCTCCCCCAGGCAGTGGTCACCCCCGCTCTCTGTCTTATGCATGGGTAATAAACCTCCCCCATCTGCGCTGCTGTTCCCTGAGAATCACACCCTGTGCCCGCCCGACACCTCCCTTTCGCCCTATTCACTACCGCACCCTCTGACACTCCTTTTCCTCTGTGTCCGATTGTCCAGGCTGGTCCTAGGGTATCAGCTAGCCCTGCAGATGTAGTTTATGGCCACAGCTGTAAAGAATCACCCCTCTTCAAAGGAGTTATAGTAGATCAAGGCCCACACTCGATGAGATCCGTCACAGCAGAAGCGTTGCTATTATCTGAAAACCATCCTGTATTGGGATTGGGGAGGGGAACGAGCCTGAAGCGGAAGATTCCAGGGATGACTGTTTGTACATCAAAGTTTTTACAATTATGTGTCACATTAAAAATATATAGCACTCCGACAAAGTAGTAAGATTATAAAACTTTAATAATTTATAAATATATACAAGAAAACAAAAATAGTAATAACATATAAACATTTTTAGGGAAAAACAACGAAGTAGCGGTCGGCTGTGCGAATAGTCCCAACGCAGCACAACGTCCAGATTTCCGGCGTGGGGCGTCGCGGGGGGTGGGTCATCAGTAGCAAACTGTTGTGCGAATAGTTCCAAGGCAGCAGAACGCGCCGAAATCTAGATGACACGAAAGTGATGTCTAGTAAGTTGCCACCCAGCAAATAACGGCATGGGGCGTCGCGGGGGGTGGGTCATCAGTAGCAAACTGTTGCGCGAATAGTTCCAAGGCAGCAGAACGATGGCACCAAGGTGATGTCCAGTAAGTTGCCGCACTGGTTTTGGTATCCTACAATGCTGCTCCGAATAACGGCGTGGAGCGCCCCGGGGGAGGCGGCGTGAACGGGCCTCTCCAGGTGGAGTGTCATCTGTTGTAGTGGGGCGCCCCTTTACCGTTTCAGTTGCCATTCCGTCCGTTTTTGGTCCACTGTGTCAAAAGCCGCAATTCAGCTGAGTTGCGCCCACTCTTGCGGTGCAGCGATAGGCGGCTGTCACAGGACTCTCAAAATGGCGGCAGGCTGTTTCCTTTTTGGGCCTGGTCCACTGAAATGGTCCTGGGACACCTTGGAAATCGGACGCTTGTCTGCTAGGTCTTGGACCCCATTCTCGAAAGCGTCCCCTCCGCCTTGAGAATTCATCAAAAGTTTTGGGGGCTCCGACTCCTGCAGGCTTCTGGTGGGGAGCGGCTGCCATGATTGCTCGCGGAATGACCACGACTGAGCTACGAGATGGTGGTGCTTTCATGCTGACGCCAGCTTCAGTCTGAAACATCCAGAAACAAGGTGGGGCTTTCATCGTTTGGGAAAAAAAAAAAGTTTTCATCCTATGAAAAGTGTTGTTTTTAGGTCACATGATCAAGCCTTCCATCATTAGGAAACCAAAAGTAAAATGAACCAATGAAAAGTTTTATAAACAAGTCACATGACCTGTTATGCGGCATAGGGTGTAAAATGCGGAGAAAATACGTTGGCACGTGAGGCGGCGTCAGTAGCGGACCGATGTGCGAATAGGCCGAAGGCAACACAACGCGCCAAGATCCGGATGGCACCGAGGTGGTGTCCAGCAAGTTGCAGCACTGGTGTGGCCATCCTACAATGCTGAAAGTCGGCGTGGGGCGCCCCGTTGGCCTGTGAGTTTGCGTCAGTAGCGGACCGATGTGCGAATAGGCCGAAGGCAGCACAACGCGCCAAGATCCGGATGGCACCGAGGTGGTGTCTAGTAAGTTGCCGCACTGGTGTGGCTATCCAACAATGCTGAAAGTCGGCGTGGGGCGCCCCGTTGGCCTGTGAGTTTGCGTCAGTAGCGGACCGATGTGCGAATAGGCCGAAGGCAGCACAACGCGCCAAGATCCGGATGGCACCGAGGTGGTGTCTAGTAAGTTGCCGCACTGGTGTGGCCATCCAACAATGCTGAAAGTCGGCGTGGGGCGCCCCGTTGGCCTGTGAGTTTGCGTCAGTAGCGGACCGATGTGCGAATAGGCCGAAGGCAGCACAACGCGCCAAGATCCGGATGGCACCGAGGTGGTGTCTAGTAAGTTGCCGCACTGGTGTGGCCATCCTACAATGCTGAAAGTCGGCGTGGGGCGCCCCGTTGGCCTGTGAGTTTGCGTCAGTAGCGGACCGATGTGCGAATAGGCCGAAGGCAGCACAACGCGCCAAGATCCGGATGGCACCGAGGTGGTGTCTAGTAAGTTGCCGCACTGGTGTGGCCATCCTACAATGCTGAAAGTCGGCGTGGGGCGCCCCGTTGGCCTGTGAGATGGCGTCAGTAGCGGACCGATGTGCGAATGGGGCCAAAGGCAGCGCAACAATATTTTCTGATTTGAAGACACCACAAGGCGCTGAGATGCCAAGATCCGGATGGCACCGAGGTGGTGTCTAGCAAGTTGTGGCACTGGTGTGGCCATCGTACAATGGTAAAAGTCGGCGTGGGGCGCCCTGTTGGCCTGTGAGATGGTGTCAGTAGCGGACTGATGTGTGAATGGGGCCAAAGGCAGCGCAACAATATTTTCTACTATATTTTCGGAGTAGAAGACACCACAAGGCGCTGAGATGCCAAGATCCGGATGGCACCGAGGTGATGTGTAAGTTGCGGACCGATGTGCGAATGGGGCCAAAGGCAGCTCAACAATATTTTCTGAAGAGAATACACCACAAGGCGCTGAGATGCCAAGATCCGGATGGCACCGAGGTGATGTCTAAGTTGCGGACCGATGTGCGAATGGGGCCAAAGGTAGCGTAACAAGATTTTCTGTATGGAAGATACCACTAGGCGTTGAGATGCCAAGATTCGGATGGCACCGAGGTGATGTCTAGCAAGTTGTGCCACTGGTGTGGCCATCGTACAATGGTAAAAGTCAGCGTGGGGCGCCCTATTGGCCTGTGAGATGGTGTCAGTAGCGGACTGATGTGCGAATGGGGCCAAAGGCAGCGCAACAATATTTTCTGACTGACACCACAAGGCGCTGAGATGCCAAGATCCGGATGGCATCGAGGTGATGTCTAAGTTGCGGACTGATGTGCGAATGGGGCCAAAGGCAGCGTAACAATATTTTCTGTATGGATGATACCACTAGGCGTTGAGATGCCAAGATTCGGATGGCACCGAGGTGATGTCTAGCAAGTTGGTGTGGTCATCCTACAATGCTGAAACTCGGCGTGGGTCACCCCATTAGCCTGTGAGATGGCGTCAGTAGCGGACCGATGTGCGAATAGGCCGAAGGCAGCACAACGCGCCAAGATCCGGATGTCACCGTGGTGGTTTCATAGTTGAGAGGCACTTCATCTGCAGTGGGGCGCCGAGATCCGGATGGCACCGAGGTGATGTCTAGCAAGTTGCTGTACTGGTGTGGTCATCCTACAATGCTGAAATGTAGTGGGGCGCCCATTTACCGTTTCAGTTGCCATTCAGCTGAGTTTCGGCTGCTCTTGATGCTACAGCGACAGGCGGCTGCAAGAGGACTCTCAAAATGGCGGCCTGTTCTTTGGATTTGGGCCTGGTCCACTAAAATGGCCCTGGGACACCTTAGAACTCGGACGCTCGATTTTTTTTTCCTTTCCTGTACATGCAAAAAAAGGTAAATGCCCGGTATGTTACACGCTTCATCTGCCACGATGAACTCTCCAGAGGAACCGAAAAAAATATAGTTGTGGTAACTATACCATGCATCGTCATATGGAGAGGTGGCACCAATTAATTATAGTGCTGCATAAAAGAGAGATTTGGAGGAGAACCCCTGACCTGCTAGTACATTCATCAAAGAAGTGGCACTGAGAGCTTCAGAGGCAAGGGAAACGGTCCCAAATATTTAGAAGAACTTTGGAAAGATTAAAATGACATGTTTAGATTGTGGTAAATTAATTTCATGTGGGCAGATGAGTGTTACTCTAATAAATACAGCATATGAACATCATCATAGTCGATGGTTGGTAGAGACATTTTGACTATATCCTGGACCTGCCCGTCCTCGCCCAAAATGGCGCCGGAATAAATGGGACTCGTAACTCCTTGTTGTGTACTGGTTGCAGAACCTTGAAATCACGAGATACGTATGCAGTTTTGAAGCACATGGCGGGCGGGGACGAGAATTGATTGAATATTTCGACATCCCTATTGATATTAAGTTCTGATGTGTTATTGATTACTGTACTGTTGAAAATTCGAATTAACGTCACCCATGGTACTTGCCCGCAAATGTATATCTAGATAATTTTATTGTAACTGGCCCTGTCGTATTTTAATTATAAAATGTACGTCCACCGATTCCGTAACTGTTAGACACCTTAGTTTTTGCAACCAAATGGCCCGCCCGTTACGTTCCTCTACAGTGTAAATGTCTATTCATCATATACGATTACAGTTTGCTCCGTGGCAGGCCCACGTGGTTATAGGCTCGTATTTGTATAATGAAATTTTCACAATAAAGGTTTTTAAAAGAAAACATGGTAGTAGTGTATACATTGGTAAAGTTTTTAATAATAGTCACTGTTTTAGAATCATTAAAAGGCAAGTGAAATAAAGCAGACCAATTACATGAAGGGTAAAAGGTATAATACGAAGGAACGCAGTAAAGATAAATGGTCAAGGGCTGTTGTGTTTTCTATTCCTGCAACATAAAGTGATCGATAAGAATCTCATATTCAGGCGTATCGGCGACTAAGACAGCAGGTCGACCCTCTTTTGCTCAACGGCTCCGTCATGGGACGAAGAAAAGCTCTTTTTCTCGAAAAAAGAATATATTTTACTTGCAGGACAGTTGTAAAATTTCCGGGAAAGTACATTAGCCTGGAACATTATAACATATATTTAAGAGAAAATAATGTTCGGAAGTAATTAAAAGCGTAATTTTTAGGTGATATGACCAAGGCTTTCATCATTAGAATAAGAAAAGTAAAATGAACCAATGAAAAGTTTTATTAACAAGTCACATGACTTGTTATGCTTACGTTACGCGCTGCGTGCCCCGGATGACTTCCGGATGCGCTAACGCGGCGCGTCATATGACGCATTACGCGACAACGCAGGTCCAGAATATAGTCAAAATGTCTCCACCAACCAGCGGTCGAAACACAACCCCTTTCAGCAGGCTAAATAGTTCTGTTAAATGACAACAGAAGGGACAGGCAACAAGAACCATCAGTCAAAGAGGGGAGGGCTAGTTCTTCTCTACCGGGTTACATTGGGGCGCTACCGGAACTGATCGAATTGGTAGTCTACAGTGTTTCTGGATGTTTCAGACCGAAGCTGGGGTTAGCATGAGAGCAGCACCATTTCGTAGCTCCGTTGTGGCCATTCCGCAACCAATCATGGCAGCCGCTCTTTATCGTTATTTTGGGCGGGGTGGGTGGCGGAGCCGAGCTGTTTTGCAGCCATCATTGTGTGGAGTTCAGTTCATCTCACTAGTTTTGTATTTGTCATGAGGGGTTGTTCCTAATGTTTCTATTTTAGCGAGGTCAAAAAGAGATCCCATTAGTGGCCTACTGATTTTGCTCGATTCCTTTTCTTTTTTTTTACACGATTTTTCGTTATCTGCAAAGACTAAACAGAGTATTGCGACTCTGTGTTTGTTTGTAAATAGAGAATGAACCAAAGAGAACTAATTCTAAAACAGTAAATACTTGGATAACAATCAATCAAATGGAGAGAGAAGCAGGCACGACGGATTACAACGGGGGCAAAGGCCTGCGTTAACTACCTTTCACTATCTGCAAAGAGAGAGTACTCCTAATAGAAATGAGGGGGGGGGGCACCATTCAAAGCAGATCAGTGTGCATAAACACGAAAATGTTTTCACTTACCACGTACTTGACATTCGACAGCTTATGATATTTGCTATTAAAAAACCATTGAAATTCACTGAAAAAACCATAGGTTATAGACCATATATAGTTAGGAATTAGCATTTACAAAACCTTGAAAATTCACTGAAAAAACCATAGGTTATAGACCATATATAGTTAGGAATTAGCATTTAAAAAACCTTATTTTACTCACACAAAACCATTGAAATTCCATATATAGTTAGTTGCACTAACTATATATCGCGCACCCGCAATCCACTGCTGATCATGTCACATATTACATCATTCATGACATGGTCAGTGACATCACTGATGACATCACTGATGACATCTCAAATGACATCACTGATGACATCACTGATGACATCTCATTTGACATCAATGACCACATCACTGATGATATCATTCATGTGACAATACAATGCATCTCCTCACATTTTAATATAACCTCTGTTTCACCCAGTGTTAAATACAGAGTATAATTTTTGAAACCATTGACACACCAATACTAGTTACTACATACGTACTCACTGATTCCTACGTCTACACACACATTCACTCATTCACCCATACAATCATTCATACATACAATCACTCATCTTTACAACACTATCATGTGCACTCATACACCTATACAGACACTCACACTCTGCCACTCATCCATGGATTTACTCACACACCTAGTCAGTCCTGTAAAGAATCAATCACACTTCCATTTTCTTGTCTATACAGTTAAACATAGAGCACCTTACATTTTCAAACATATACTAACACATACTTACTTTCTTATACAATCATTGATACAAGTACACATTGATCTGCACAGAGTCACACACCTCCCAGCCAGCCACACACACACTCAGTCTCCCATACAAATACTTGGACAATCAATCAATAACCCATATAGTTAATCATATAGCTACTGATCAACACATGCAGCAGTTTACAGAACAACAGACATAATGATACACAAATTAAGACAGTTTAGTCACTAACCCATGCACTCAGTGAGACACATTTAATCACTCACTCATACATTCAGTCATGCACCTACTAAATCCTTCGTCCAGACACTTATACATCTACTCATTCTTCAATATGTAAAACATATTTAAACTTTACAGAAACACACAGTCACTGGATGACGTCATCAGTGATCTCATCAGTGATGTCATTTGAGATGTCATCAGTGATGTCATCAGTGATGTCACTGACCATGTCATGAATGATGTAATATGTGACATGATCAGCAGTGGATTGCGGGTGCGCGATATATAGTTAGTGCAACTAACTATATATGGAATTTCAATGGTTTTGTGTGAGTAAAATAAGGTTTTTTAAATGCTAATTCCTAACTATATATGGTCTATAACCTATGGTTTTTTCAGTGAATATATATATATATATATATATATATATATATATATATATATATTTAATGAAAAAACATAGATTTCAGGGACATTTATAGTTAGTTGGACATTTCACTCATACAAAATGATAGAAATTCCCCTTTTATAGTTAGTTGAGCTAACCATAAGTTGCGCCCCCGCAATGCACTGCTGATAACGTCACATATTACATCATTCATGACATGGTCAGTGACATCACTGATTACATCACTGATGACATCTCAAATGACATCACTGATGACATCATCCAGTGAGTGTGTTTCTCTATAAAATGTAAATATGTTTTATATATACATGCCAAGGTGTATTGAAGAATGAATGGGTGTATACTAGTCAGGATGGATGATTAAGTAGGTGTGTAACTGACTGTATAACTGAGTGATTAATTGTGTCTTGCTTAATGCATGTGTTAGCGACTGATACAGACATTCACACAGTTTAGGTGGTCAGTTGGTGTATAAGTTGTAGCATGGTTAGGTTAGCAGCTAAATGAGGATCTATATGAGCTATTGATTGCTTGTCTGAGTATCTGTATGGGTGCCTGAGTGTCTGTGTGGGTGGGTGGGTGTGGGGTGTGACTCTGTGCATAGATGTGTGAGGGGATAATTTACTGGGTATATGTGTTCAAGACTGTATCTGTGAAAGGCTGTATGGCTTGGTGAGTGTGTGTATGAGTGTCTTGGTGAGTGAATGGATGCCTCAGTGGTACATGTGTGAGTAACTGCATATGTTAAAGGCAGTATATATGAGTGTTGGACTGTATAAATGACTATATGTGAAAGTGAGTGAGTGATTGAGAGAGTGCCTGTATGAATCAGTGAGTGCTTGAATTACCTATTGTTTTAGAGTGTAAATATGTATTAGTATGTGTTTAAATAAGTGAGATGGTATGTGTATAACTGTACAGGTGAGTAAATAAAAGTGCGATTCATTATTTCGATTACTGACTAGATGTGTGAATAACTCAATGAATGAGAGGCGGTGTGTGAGTGTCTGTATAGATATGTGACTGGATATGATTATGCTGTATTGATGGCTGACTGTATGTATGAGTGACTGTATGGGTGAATGAATGGATGTGTGTGTAGTGAGTGGATATGTGCTAACTGGTATTGGTGTCTTCATGGTTTCTAAAATTATAGTCTGTATTTTAGAGTGGGTGTATCAAGTGTTATATTAGGGTCTGATGAGGTGCATCAGATTTACACGTGGATGATGTCATCAGTGAAGTCATCAGTGATGTCATTTGAGATGTCATCAGTGATGTCATCAGTGATGTCATCAGTGATGTCACTGACCATGTCATGAATGATGTAATATGTGACGTCATCAGCAGTGCATTGCGGGGGCTCGAGTTATAGTTAGCTCAACTAACCATAACAGGGGAATTTCTATGGTTTTGTAAGAGTGAAATGTCCAACTAACTATAACATGTCTGAAACCTATGGTTTTTTTCTGTGAATTTCTATTGTTTTGTCCAACTAACTATAACGTCCCTGAAACCTATGGTTTATTCAGTGAATTTCTAGGGTTTTTTAAATGCATAATTTCTAACTATAACGTCCCTGAAACCTATGGTTTTTTCAGTGAATTTCAATGTTTTTTAAATGCTAATTTCTAACTATAACGTGCCTGAAATCTATGGTTTTTTCAGTGAATTTCAAAGGTTTTTTAAATGCTAATTTCTAATTATAATGTTCATTAAACCTATTTTTGTGTGGTGTTTTTAAATTATCATCCCATTCTCAACCTGGTGAAAACTGCAAATCTCACCAGTTTTCTATCTATATCTTTCACCAAAATAATTTGCCACAAACGAGACCCACAACTAACGCTAATGATATGCAAAGTAAGCGTTCCCATGGAAACTAAAAGCTAAAACACCACTTTCCCAAATTTTCAACCAACCAGCCAAATCTGCAATGCGATCCAAAACAGGCGATAGGCCAAGTTACCAGTAACAAAGTAACATCAACCTTTAACTGGTGTAAGGAGGTCGACTATCTACTGCGTGAATTGGACCCAACTCACAGCCACATCTAAAGACCAACACTTGATAGAGCTACTGATCATGCACCTCCGGCACCCAACAAGGCCACAACACCCAACGCCACCACCACCAGAACCTCCCCCCCCGGACCAATGCCCTACTACCACTGAGGCAGTGCAAAACAGGACAATGGACCTTCCCAAAATGCCACGGCCACTCAGCCGCACAATAGCTGAATGTTGGGAGATGTGGTAACCAAGTATGTGTGAAGGAGGCAAGTCGCCCATCATTAATAATGCACACAATGGCAAGTGTACCGGTGATATGCTGCACAGACCTCACTATGCAAAGCACAAACCTCTCCATGTGGAGCTATAGTATTGATACTTGTAGTGTAGTGCACAGTGGATGCAACAATGTTACCTCACGCAATGGGGAAGATCTCACTCATGTAGCTGTGTTGTCCTCCCCTGGAAACGGAAGCAGAGTGGGCTGGTCCAACGTACGCCATTCCAGCGTAGAAGTGTGAATAAATAGGCCAGTCCCTGGGCGTGGTTCACTTGTGGGAGGGCCAACGAGTTTGCAGAGTGGCGGCTCTCACCCTGCCACGTGACTGCCGCCATGACAGCGGGCATCCTCGACGCATGCCCCCTGCGAACCCAGCGGCACAGCTCTGCAGACTTATGTCTGTACCGACTACTGCCTTCAATCTACACTGCGGACAGCAGGGCTCACAATTCAGATGCAGGGGTGATTACAGATGATGCAGTCCAGTACGCAAGACACATTGCTACCAGTGCGGCCTGCACAGACCACGCATCATCGCAGGGTGCGCACACACTGAGTCCTTCAGGTGCTACTAACTCACTGCACCACAAGTCATCGCCACTTGGCCTTATCAGGGCAGAATTCATTAGACAAAAGACATTGCTCCCAATGCGGCCCACTGGGACCACGTACCATTGCAGCGTGCGCACACGCTGAGTGCTCCAGGTGCCACTAACTGCACAGCTCAACTCAACACCACGTGGCTATGAGCCCATCCTGACAGCTGCCTCCGGCCTACACTGGGGTTACCACGGTTCACAATTAAAAACTAGTAGCAACGCAAATTGTGTAAGAGACTATAATGGGTTAAGAAGACCAAATGCTCCCAATCTGTGCAGCTCAGGTCAACATCATATGCCTGTGGGCCTTTACTGACCGCTGCCTCCGGCCTACACTGTGGAAGACCAGCGACACATGGTGCCAACTAACCCTGTTCAACACAAGCCGATCCCACATGTGGAACTGTGTCCAGAGTCCTGAATGGCAGCGACCCCAACTTCATGGCAGTGACCCTAGCACCAGACTCCCTTCAATCAGTGAGGGATATTTGCATATGGAAGGCCAGTGACACGTGGTGCCACTGAACCTGAACTACGCAGGCCGGTGGGGCCACTAACGTATGCACATGGCTGTGGGCCTTTGCTCACCGCTATCTCCGGCCTACACTGTGGAAGACGGGCGACACATGGTGCCACTAACCCTGTTCAACACAAGCCGATCCCACATGTGTAACTGTGTCCTAAGTCCTGAATGGCAGTGACCCCAAGTCCATTAGACAACCACAGCAGCAGACGCCCTTCGATGAGTGAGGCACATTTCCATATGCAACGGCGGCAACACGTGGTGCCATTAACTCTGTTCAACTCAAGCCAATCCAACATGTGTAACTGTGTACTGAGTCCTGAATAGCAGTAACCCCAAGTCCGTGGCAGCAACCACAGCACCAGACTCCCTTCGATCAGTGAGGCTTATTTCAAAATGCAAAACCGGCGACACATGGTGCCACTAACTCTGTTCAACTCAAGCCGATCCCACATGTGTAACTGTGTCCTGAGTCCTGATTGGCAGTGATCCCAAGTCTGTGGCAGCGACCACAGCACAAGACTCCCTTCGATCAGTGACACTTATTTCGATATGCAAAACCGGCGACATGTGGTGCCACTAACTCTGTTCAACTCAAGCCAATCCCACATGTGTGACTGTGTCCTGAGTCCTGAATGGCAGTGACCCCAAGTCCATGGCAGCGACCACAGCACCATACTCCCTTTGATTTGTGAGGCATATTTCGATATGCAAGCCGGTGAAAAGTAGTCCCACTAACCCTCTTTAACACAAGCCAATACCACATATGTAACTGTGTCCTGAGTCCTGAATGGCAGTGACCCCAAGTCCGTGGCAGCGACCACAGCACTAAACTCTCTTCGATTTGTGAGGTATATTTCAATATGCAAGCTGGCCACACGTAGTCCCACTAACCCTCTTTAACACAAGCCGATCCCACATGTGTAACTGTGTCCTGAGTCCTGAATGGCAGTGACCTTAAGTCCATGCCAGCGACCACAGCACTATACTCCCTTCGATTTGTGAGGCTTCTTTGGATGTGCAAGCCGGTGACACGTAGTCTCACTAACCGTCTTTAACACAAGCGGATGCCACATGTGTAACTGTGTCCTGAGTCCTTAATGGCAGTGACCCCAAGTCCGTAGCACCGGCTACAGCACCATGCTCCCTTCGATTTTTGAGGCATATTTCAATATGCATGCCGGCGACTCGTAGTCCCACTAACCCTCTTTAACACAAGCCAATCCCACATGTGCAGCTGTGTCCTGAGTCCTAAATGGCAGTGACCCCATGTCCGTGGCACCGACCACAACACCACACTCCCTTCGATCAGTGAGGCATATTTCGATATGCAAGCCAGCGACACGTAGTCCCACTAACCCTATTTAACACAAGCCAATCCCACATACGTAACTATGTCCTGAGTCCTGAATGTCAGTGACCCCAAGTCTGTGACAGCTACCAAAGCACTATACTCCCTTCGATTTGTGAGGTATATTTCGATATGGAAGCTGGCGACATGTAGTCCCACTAGCCCTCTTTAACACAAGCCAATCCCACATGTGTAACTGTGTCCTGAGTCCTGAATGGCAGCGACCCCAAGTCCGTGGCAGCGACCACATCACCTGATTCCCTTCCATTAGAGAGGAGTATTGGGTGGATGGAAGGCCGGCAACACGTGGTGCCACTGAACCTGCACTACGTAGGCCGGTGGGGCCACCAACGTATGCACATGGCTGTGGGCCCTTCCTCATCTCTACCTTTGGCCTACACTACAGTCAGCAGGGCTCACAATTCAGATACAGTCCCGATTCCACATGACGCAGTCCAGTAGTCAACACACATTACTTCCAGTGAGGCCGTCCACACCAAGCACCATCTCAGGCTCATACAGTCTCAATGCTTCTAGTACCACTAACCCTATTTAACACAAGCCGATCCCACATGTGTAACTGTGTCCTGAGTCCTGAATGGCAGTGACCCGAACTTCGTAGCAGCGACCACAGCACCACACTCCCTTTGATTAGTGAGGAGTATTTTCATATTGAAGACTGGCGATAAGTGGTGCCACTGAACCTGCATACGCAGGCCGGTGTGGCCACCAACTTATGCACGTGCCTGTGGGCCTTTCCTCATCGCTACCTCTAGGCTACACTATGGTCAGCATGCCTCACAATTCAGATAGAGTCCTGATTCCACATGACGCAGTTCAGTAGACAACACACATTGCTCCCAGTGAGGCCGTCCACACCAAGCACCATCATAGGGTCATACAGTCTCAATGCTTCTGCTGCCACTAAATCTGCTTTAACATAAGTCGATCCTACATGTGTATCCGTGTCCTGAGTCCTGAATGGCAGTGACCCCAACTTGTGGCAGCGACCACAGCATCATACTCCCTTCAGTCTTATTTCTTGTTCTTTTCTTTAAATCATTTTTTTATATGTAAATCTACACATGACTAAGATTCTTCTTTGTCCAACTGCACAGGGACACTTCTGGACCAAAGAAGGCTGTTGGGGGTATGTTGGTAATGTGGGAAGAGGGTGCATTACCTGCTGATGTGGGGAGAGGGAGCGTCAAAGGGCTATGTCTCACAGAAAGAACTCCGATATGTTTTCACAAATGCCTTGGACAGATGCCAGCTGACTAACTGAATCACAAAATGATTCTTCAATACTTATGTAGTGTGAGTTATGAACAGTTCGCACCCAGGCTCACAGAGGGACAGCTCCGGCCCGTCCGCTCGACTCACAGATGCAGTACTACGAACCATCCGTGTCATTTTGGCTATCCCTGCCCTATTTCGTTGTACGCCACGCCACGCCACTCCACTCCGATTACGTTCCGACGTTGGCCCCACATAGCTACCTGCCACAGGCGTACTCACTGTTGGTTTGCAGGTCAGTGGTCTAGTTCTCAGCATCTCACGGCCACTCCCTGAGGCCAGGTTTGCACGCACACCACACCCATCCGTCACATGCGTCACAGACCATATGACCTCGCAAATATAATAGATCAACAGCGTCACATCCTTTATTGCCGGTGCTGAGTAGCTGGCGGACGCTCCACGGGTCTCAACCATAAAGAGTCTATGAAAAGTTGCCAGAAGATTAATCACACCCTCAGCTGTATAGCCATCAGGGGCCTACCAACCCCTTGGCGCGGACTTCATATGCATATGGTTAGTGCCACCCGAAACTCATGTGGCCATCAGGGGCCTACCACCGCCTGGCACGGACTTGAGTTCCACAGGCTTAGCGGCACCACACCCTGAGGTGGTCTCCGCCATTGATGACTGAGGACTCAGCGACAAGTGTGAGATCTGCCGGGCCGCAGAGAAGCTGATCTGGTCTCCACCATTCAGGACTCAGCGGCATTTGTCACATCCGCGGACAAGCTAATGTGGTCTCCGCCATTCAGCACTCAGGACTCAGCAACACCTCTGAGATCGGCGGGGTTTTGACTGGCACGTGTAGTCCGCCCACAGCTGCACACTCCAATAGCATGAGGTAATTATTTGCTCACGAATGCGCAGAGACAACAGTCTCTCTCTCTCTCTCTCTCTTGCTCTCTCTCTTCATTCCTTTCTTTCTATCTCTCTCTCCCTTCTCCCTTTCTCACTCCCTTTCTTTACTTTTCTCTTTGGCTTGTTTTTCCTTCTCTGTTTCTCTCTCTCAGTTTCTCTGTCTCAGTCCTTTGATATGCGCATTACACACGTCCTTATTTTGTGCTTTATTTTCCAGGCTCTGTCGTCCATGTCAACATTCATGGTCCTCACAGGAGTCTTCCACCTTGTTATTTTCTATTACGTTTGTTAAACTTTTTATATTCGTTTATTTTTTATATATGTTAATAAAAGTTTAAATTTGAAAATAGCTTATGGTTCATATATGTTTATAAAAAAATAAAGTTTGACAAAAAAAATGATTACACTTTTTGGTTCCCTTCTTAACTGCTGTGTGACTCTTTCTTGTTTTTATTACTGTTATTTGGTGGTATCCACCATAGTGTTAAATTTTGGGGCACTTATCGCGGGAATACTGGTGATGTCTGCAGTTTGCACCAACTTCTGAATACTGTGTTAGATTTATTTCAACTTTATTTGCATTAAAGTGCTGATAATGAAATGCAGAGTAGCCGGTCCCATGCAAAAAGACACGAGGTGCACCTTTGCGATTTATTCTAAATACTAAAATCCTGTATTGAATTGCACTGAGGTAGTGGCTGCACTTACAGTGTACACACAAAATGAAAGAAGAAATCTCTTGACGGGCTACACTGCCCAGTTTGTATATTGTTCTGCACACGAAAAAATTACATCACAACTTTCACAACTGCAATGCGAAAGAAATTCCGGCAATAAGCCACGTTACCACCAGGGATTTTACACCTGCTTTCCGCTGGTGTTAAGCAGGACGACTACCTGCAGCATGAAAGGAAATACAGCCAAGAGCCACACCAGAACACCCACAGGTGCCATAGACTGAATGAGCATGATACAGGGATACCCATGAGGGCCACAAGACTCGTCACAACAACCCCAGGACCGCCAATGCCCCCCAAAACCGCATCTGAGCAAGTGTGTCCCTGCGGTCATTGTGTTAGCATGATAGGCACGGGCCCTGCAACATCACAGTGTGCTGTCTTCAGCAGATGTTACCATGTCACCTCAGCGTTGGCAGTGACCCTGGACATGTAGCTATGCACGCATCCTCCTGCATGCACAACCGGCGTGTGCTGGTCCGGCATACACAGGTCAGCGCAGGGGTGTGCCTATTCAGCAAGGGATACAGGGTGTCTCGCACATGTCCGTGTGCAGGAAGTGCGGTAAGTGTGTCTCTGTGTTCTGGTGTAGCTTGCCACAAGGGCCGCAGCAGACGATGTTGTAAAGTGGCATGCACCACCACCAAACGGCACTCTCATGGTGTAGTTGGAATGCCGCAGGACATGCCCAAATAGGCATTACAATACTGTGCCGCACGAGTGCACGAGATACAACAGTGCACCGCACAAACGTGTGGGGGCTCATGGGAGGGAGGAGCTGCTGTTTGGCAACGTAACACACAGTGAACCCGCCCATGTGCCACATGCTGGGCATCTCATCCATGATGACCACGGTCGCAGACATCCCACAACACCCACGACCGGCCTTGGTACACATCCTGTATGAATGCAGCGTGGTTTTCACTTCTATGCTCGTTCAGTGGTGTGATGTTGGCGGGTTGTGTGACTTGTGCTCCTTGTTGATGTGTTTTATTTTGGCCATTGTTTGTCTATACATGTGCTGTACTTGATTGTGCATGCTCTGCTTCTTCCTTTTCCTGGTGCTGTTGTTTCTATAATTTTGTTCCTCCACACATATATACATGTACAGAACAAATTAGAATAGTTCCTTGATTCTTTTAGGTTTTAAAACTTCTCTCCATTAGTTTCTTTTTAATTTTCCATATAAACAGATTTTTTCATATTCAACGACACATAGAAGTCAGCAGTGCCACGTATTCTATCAACATACTTTCTAATCCAAGGGGAGGAGGAGCTTCGCGCGCATCCGAGATGGCCGCGTGAGCACAGGGCTCCCGAGGACCCTCGCTGCCTCCCGCATTTATCCTGTACAATATCCTGATTTGATGGAAGATCATTGAAGACACAACCCGGCTGATGTACTAGCAGGTTTTCGGGTCGAAATCGGACGCAGGGTCCCCGACCTTTGCCGTCTTGAACTTTGCGGCCTTCTCCATGGAGCAGCCTGGACCTTAAGTGGTGGCAGTGCCCGGGTTGTAAATCAACAACAACGGCTTGCGGGGATCGGACCACAGCCTCACTTCACTTTCGGTTTCGTTTCTCCGGCGCACTGCCTCATATATGCGGTGTGTCTGTTGATCAGACGAGCCCCGATGCCCGCTCATTGAGTTTCAAGCGGGCGACTGTCTGGCTGTGGTCTCCACTTGGCTCAACTTTGCCTCCTGTGCTCCCGTGTGTGAATTTAAAGGAGCCATTTGGACCAGATCCCAAGCCTCCCTCCGGGGCACCCGACTCGCCATGACGGGCAAGCCTGAGGGTGAGAAACGGAAGGTCAAGACCACCATCCGTGGAGGTTCTACCCAGACGAACGTCATGGATCGCTATACACTTTCTAAAGGATCCCCTGGTGGCGCACCTAAGACCCGGGAGGAGGTTGTCGACGATCCTGCTGTGTTGGCGGACTTAACACTACAAGACGTGATGGGCGCCATTGCTGGCATTCAGTCTTCTATTGGCCAACAGTATGAAGCCTTGGCCCTGAAGTTGGACACGGTGGCTATCGATGTCAACCTCATTCGCACTGACTTGGCCAAGACGAATGAGAAGGTGAAGTCATTAGACCTGAAGACATCCAGCCTTACCACGGACGTGTCCGACTTGCAAACAGAAGTGCGCGATCTTCGATCTGCTAATGACTTTTTTGCTCGTCGCTTGGAGGATTTTGAAGGCCGTGCACGCCGCAATAACGTGCGTATTATTGGGGTCCCAGAAGAATCTAGTCCACTCGCCACTGATCTTCGAGTGGAGGACCTCATTCTTAATCATCTGGCACCAAAGGGCCTGAGCAAATTCTTTGCCATCGAACGTGCGCACAGAGTGCCAGGGGGACAGGCGAAGCCCGGTTTTCCCCCCCGTCCGATTATTGCACGGATCTTCAACTTTAGAGATCGCGACGCCATTTTGCAGGCGGCACGGACAAACGGCCCTATGCAGTTTGAGAACGCCGCGGTGAATTTTTATCCGGATTTTTCTCAATCGGTCCTGAAACAACGTATGGGATTTCAAGGTGTGAAACGGCGACTAAGAGACATGTAACTAAAATATGCTATGTTATTCCCGGCCCGACTGCGTGTTGAATATGACAATCGAACATTTTTCTTTGTCAGGCCTGAGGAAGTGAGTGACTGGTTGGACACGTTGCCGAACCACCGTGCTGGCCAGGAACATGCTGGTGGTGCGGAAGGGGGACTGATGGACCAAGAATGAATATGGTGCCTGTGTCCGGAACACTTTTCAACGTGATCGGCCGGAGTTCACTGACTTTTTTGATCATTCCGTTCGTATCTTCGGAGGTAGCGGGGATGGCGGGGACCCTTTCCTCCTCTGGGGTTTTCTTTGTGTAGATTAGTTCATGTTTGTAATTGCTAGGGCGACAGGCACACTGCAAATTGGGGTGGCATTTGAGTCGGTGCAGGGGTGCAGGGTGGGGGGGAGTTGTGTTGGGGACCTCGGGGGGAGGGAGGGACATGTTTTGAGATTGTTTGTTTTTTCTTTTTCAAGGCAAGGTACTTTCATTATCTTTGACATTGGTGTGATGCTCGTCTTGCGATGGGAGTTCATTGTGGATCTGGATGGGGGTAGGGGGTTGAGGGTATTATGCTGGAATGTGAATGGGTTGGGTGATCGCATAAAGAGAGGGGTGGTTATGCAGCTGTTGCGGCGCCTTTTGCCTGATGTCGTTCTGTTACAAGAGACACACTTGATAGGAAACACTTGTCACGCTCTTAATAGAAGGGGTTATCGTCTTGCTGCCCATTCTGGCTTTACATCTAGTTCTAGAGGAGTGGGTATTCTGCTTAGGGTTTCCCTCCCCCTCGAGGTTGATGATGTGATCCTCGATGCCAGGGGTCGATATGTTGCACTTGTCGGGCGGTGGGAGGGAAAACCTATCTCGTTGGTGTCAGTTTATGTCCCCCCGGGCTTGCAGTCCACGACATTCACGGACCTGGGGCGGATGGTGCTGGGTCTCCCTGAGGGTGTTTTGATACTGGGTGGTGATTTTAACTCCGTCATTTCTGGCAGGATGGACCGCTATCTCCCCCGAGATCTTCCTGCTGCGCAGTCCTGGTTGGGCGACTTCCTGGAAACATTGGGCCTCATAGACTGCTGGAGACTAATGCATCCAGAGCAAACACAGTTTACTTTTCACTCGGGAGCTCATGGCAGTCTTTCTAGATTGGATTATATCCTGATACCGGCGGCACTGTCCCCCTCGATTGGAGAGATTAGACACTTGGCCCGGGGCATATCGGATCATTCCCCTATTTAGTTTCATTTTAATCTTAGCATCGGGGCTGAAGGCAGGGTGGCTCCGATTAACCCATGGTACCTCCTCAACCCCAAGACACGCGCTGAATTGATTAAATCATTTGATCTGTATTTTACTGAAAATGTTGGTTCTGTATCCTCACCTGTCTCGTTGTGGGAAGCTTTTAAGACTGTGATCAGGGGACAGGCATTGTATTTGGTGGGGTGTGCCAAGAAATGTAAGAACGAGGCAATTGTTCAGCTCGAAACTGAAATCACAGACCTGGAGACTGCATTGGAGCGGGGGGTGTCTCGAGATGCATTACATGTCCTCCACCTTAAACAATTAGATTATAAAACTCTGGTTACTTATGCAGCAAAGACGAGGAGTAGGGAACAGCAGGGACGACTCTATGATGTGGGTGATAAAGCAGGAAAATTGATTGCTTGGCTGGACAGAAGAGAGAGAGCGAATCGAGTGGTTCCGGTGATTTTGACACGTGATGGTGTGGGTGTGACTGATCCCGTGGGCATTGTTGAATGCTTTTCTGATTATATTCGAGAGGTTTATACCTCGGTGTCCGACAGGCCTGAAGAGGATTCGCACTTGTTGCTTCGTGACATAGCGCTACCCTGTTTGTCGGAATCGGCGCGTGATTGCTTGGATGCCACACCCTCGGTGGATGAGGTGGCTCTCGCGCTGCGCTCCCTTCATTCCGGCAAGGCTCTGGGTCCCAATGGCCTTCCTGTGGAATTGTATAAGTTACGCCCTGATACTTTGGCTCCCCATCTGCGTGCTATGTTTCTGGCTGCGCGAGATAATGGTTCCCTCCCCAGGGATCAGCGTCTTGTGACCATTGTTGTGATCCACGAGGAGGGTAAACCTCGAGATCGCTGCTCGTCTTATAGACCCATTTCGCTTTTAAATGCGGAACCCAAGATCCTCGCCAAATTGCTTGCTAATCGTCTGATTACGGTTATTGGCGACCTGATTCATCCGGATCAATCGGGTTTTATCCCGCACCGTAACACGGCATTGAATTTGCGACGTCTGCATGGTGTTCTCGCGAGGGCCCCAACGCTGCGTGAACCGGCCATCTTGGCGTCCTTGGACGCCACAATGGCCTTTGATACAATCGAGTGGTCTTATCTCTGGGCGGTACTCGCCAAGTTTGGATTCGGCGCGGGTTTTATCGGTTGAGTCAAACTCCTGTATGAAACACCGCTAGCCCAGGTGGTGGTTAATGGCCGCGTCTCCGTGCCTTTTACTCTCGGTAGGGGCACACGACAGGGTTGTCCGTTGTCCCCACTCCTTTTTGCTCTGGCGTTTGAGCCTCTTGCCGCCTGGCTACGGTGGGAACCCTCGATGAAGGGTATACGCTGGACGCCGGAATTTGAGGATCGCATTTCCTTATACGCGGATGATATTTTATTGTACCTTACCTCTCCCCAAAAATCGCTCAATGTGTTGTTTGACGTACTTACCTCCTTCGGGAAGAACTCGGGCCTCATCATTAAGTGGTCAAAATGCTACATTTATGTACTGGCGGGTGATGTCCCTCGTTTGCCACGGGGCTGTCCCATCCAGTTGTCGCAGTCTGGCTTTAAGTACCTGGGTGTGTTTATCTCCATGGAACCGGCGGTTCGCTACGAACGTAATTTGCTCCCCCCACTCCAACGATTACGCTCCGATGTAGCGCGTTGGCGTAAATTACCGTTGTCTCCCCTAGGGCGCGCGCCCCTTTTTAAGATGATGTCCTTACCTCGGTTCCTATATGCCCTCCAGAATAGTTTTGTTGTTATCCCGTCTACATATTTTCGGGAAGTAGAATCGTTGCAGAGGCAACTAATATGGGACGGACGTTCGCGCATAGCCCTTCCGAAATTGACACTCCCCTGGTATGATGGCGGTATAGCGCTCCCAGATATTCGTAGGTATTACTGGGCTTCCCACCTTGCTGCTATCAACCACTGGATGTATGGCCCGGCGTTGAATCCAGCATTTGAAATGGACAAGTGGCTGCTCCCGGGTGGAGATTATTATAGGGCACTTTACTCGGGACCCTCCCGTTCACAACTCACGGGACCTACCGCTATAGCTGTGCGGGTATGGCATAGCGCAACGGCGGCTATGGGCTGGAGTGATAAATTAACGGGTGCGACACCGCTCTATGCCTCTGCGAAGTTGGGTGGCCTATGGAGGATGAAGGGATTTGATAAGTGGGACATGATCGGTATTGGTAAAGTGCGTGATCTCTGGGTTAAAGGAAAAGTTAAGGCCTTCTCTGAACTGCAAATAGAGTATAATCTGAGTGACAGGGAAAGATTTCGTTACATCCAGGTACGTCATGCTCTGAATTCTGTGCTGCCAGTGGGTAGTGCTGTTCCGGATTCCTCCCCCCTCGAAGATCGTATACTAGATGGCTATGTGCCGGATAGTACTATCTCACTGTTCTACAAGAAAATGATTAATGACCGATCGGGTCTGCTTGATCGTCTCCGTGAGGCCTGGATTGCTGATGGTATTGAACTGGATGATGAGGATTGGCGGTCCGCGATCGCCTCTCCCAAGGAGGGGGCGATTCCGGCCCGTCTCCGTCTGGTCCAACTCAAGATCCTCCATAGAATTTATGTCACTGGTCCCCGTCTAATTCATATGGGCTTCTCTACAGATGGTATGTGTCGGCGTGGGTGCAGTCTCCTTGGCACCTATCTCCACATCATATGGGAATGCCCTGAGGTGGTGCGATTCTGGAAACGTATACATGAGATTATGGATGATGTCACGGGTGTTGTTATGATGCAGGAAGCCCGACAATGTTTATTGAATGTATGGGCTCCGAATGACTATGACGTGTCCCAGCTTCGGTGGGTGACTTTGGCCAATATGGTTGCGAAGAGAGATATTGCCCAGTTGTGGGGATCCCCAAGGCCGCCTACAGTGACTACTTGGAAAGAGAGTCTGGACTGGTGCATGTTTCGAGAGAAAACAGTATATATTGCAAGAGGCAGGCCCAAAAAATGGGGGAAGATTTGGAATCCGTGGAACTCATACCGTGGAGATATTTGTACACACCCGCTCACCGCTATCCAGAGTCCTTTCCGGTCGCCCTGACCTATGTCCCGGCCGTGGTATATCGTACTGTTCCTATGCAATTCTGCCTCTGCCTCCCTCCCCTCATCTGCATTCAATGATTTTTTTCTCCTGTTATCATGTATCTCCCGTCCTCCTTGAGCACAGGCCTAATGACTGTATTATTACTGTACTGCCTTGCTTGTTTGTTTGATGTTTTGTTGTTTTTGTGTTTCAAATAATAAAAAAGTTACAAAAAAAACAAACATACTTTCTAAAACATTCTACAACACGTGCAGGTTGAAAGTTCATCAATTTTTTTAAACCTAACGATTTATTTTGCAACATTTTCTCGAACATTTAACGCCACGTGCAGGTTAAAAGTTCACAATTGTTTTAAGTTCGAACAGTGCCTTCCAAATGCAAGTAGCCGGTGTGGTTGAGTTGAACAAATTTTATCCTATGATATATACTCCACGTTGAAACTGCTTTTTCTTAACCAATCACAAAGATGCTTTTCCACAAAACGAATGTGCACCCTACTTTTAAAAAACAATGCTTTTCATCTTCCAATCAGGTATCGTTTTGTATGGCAAAAAAAAAGTAGTTCCCCATCTTTAAACATATCTCTTATTCTACGAAGGAAATGCATAAGCTACAGACATCTTTCCATACCTTCCAGCCATACCTTTAAAATTCTAGTGTGAATCGTAGGACATAGCAATATTTTCTGGTGCAAGAGGTATGCAGAACAGAGACGTATTGACTTAGACTTGGATTTACAAAATGTGGACATTAAATGGTTTGCACAGAGAGGATTGAAGTGGCACCAATTTTTGCCTTTGGTTAAAACCTGTTTGCATCTCCAACACCCTGACCTCATGATTGTGCACTGTGGTGGAAATGACCTAGGCATATTGACTGGGGTAGGTTTGAAATGCTTATGAAGGACACCTTTGGACAATTGGTGTTGCTTTTGCCTCAAACTGTCTTTGTATATTCCAATATATGCCAAAGACAGAAGTGGAAATGGTCCAAGCAAGTTTGTCCTCAGATTGAAAAATCTAGGAAGAAAGTCAACAAAGCAGTGTCTGCATACCTCAGAGACCACAAAATGGGGTCCATCTACAACAACAACATACGTTATGATATGGCTGATATCTACAGAAGTGGTGGAGTACACTTCACAGATCAGGGAAATCGAGTTTTCCTGAATAACTTGAAGCTGGGCATCCGCACTTATATGTAGCTCCAACTAATGAACACAAGGGCTCTTTTTAGATCCACCCTATAACTGACAACTTAGGCCCGCTATTTTAGGGCCAGTTGACGGCAACTCCTAGACCCTTGCCAAAATGTATTCTCCACACCACTGTGGCACAGCGGCCAGACCATCTGGCTATGCAGCACAGAGCTCTCGCTTTGATCACCAGCTCAACTCACCCATAGGGGTGAGTAGTTTGCGCTTTACAAATACCGTATTGATTTACCTTCGCACTTCCTATATAACACAGCTAAGCACCATATTCAAGTTGGATAGGTGTGGCACAGTGCCCAGAGCACATGAATTCACAGCATAGGACATACAGTTTGGGCTCACGGTTTCATCCCCGAGTCCAGCAGCAACTCAATTTAGCAGCATGACACTCTAGGCAATACCTCACATATTTTCCGTACCCACCAGTTTCAGACCGGTACGGGTCAGTAGTTTGTCCTAGTACGTATAAACACATGCTGACACTACTTCCACAGGTGTAGTGCAGCAGCCACGGCACATGACTTCACAGCATAAGCCACACAATTTGGCCTCACGCTTTAATCCCCGAGTCCCGCACCAGCTCTATTTAGCAGCATCAGACTCTAGGCAATACCTCACAAAATTTCTGTAGCCCAGCACTTTCACACCGGTAGGGGTGAATACTTCGCTTTGCACCCCCTCTATAGCACACCCTAAACACCCCACAGAGGTTACAGTGCTCCCACCTTCCTCTTTCCCACTTTTTAACCCTTTTTTCCCTTTACTCGCTTCAACGGAATCACAAAATGGCAGCCAACACTTCCTAGTTGCAAGAGCTCGCAGCGCTCGCAACCAATAAGCAGCAAGCTCGTGCTCGTAACACCTAAGCCAATCAGATGGCAGAATTCCCAAATATCGATATCTGTAAATTTCGATATTTCTCAAAAACTACTGAACAGATTTACACCAAATAAACAAAAGTGTGCTTTCTAGACCGAGACCCTTCTCCCTGCCAAATGTGGGGTAATTCCGTTCACCCGTTCGACCTGTAGCCTTGTCTAGTTTCCTATGGAAATTAACATGGAGAAAACATGTTTTGGACCTCCTTTTTTCTTGGCCCCCCTTGACAAATCACCCCCAAACTTTTAACATGAGAACTGATAATGACAAAGAATTAGTTTGGAAAATGTCATGAAGATTCATCAAACTACGCCAAAGTTATAAGCAAAACAAAAAAGGTTCTTCCTATGGAAACTTGGTCCTAACTATAACTACCTACTGGCGAATATATATTTATATATTACCTTCTGGTGGTCACCAGTAGGTAGTTATAGTTAAAACCTTGTTTCCATAGAAAAAGCATTTTTGGATTTGCTAATAACTTTGGCGTTGTTTGACGAATCTTCCTGAAATTCTCCAAAAAAGTCTATCCAGGTCAGCTCCTATCCTGAAAGTTTGAGGGTGATCCGTCAAGCGGGGGCTGAGAAAAAAGGGGGTTCCCAAAACTCGTTTTCTCCATGTTAATTTCCATAGGAAATTTTGCGACGAGGTACAGCTCAAACTGCAGAAGGAATTACCCCAAATTTGGCAGAAAGGTAGAGCTTGGTTCAGAAAGCGACCTTTATTTTAAATGGTGTAAATCCTTTCAGTAGTTTTTGAGAAGTTCAAAAAATAAGAGTGAAAAAATCAATTTCCTATTGGAAACTTTGTGCAAGGCTACAGCCAAAACTACTGAACGGAATTACTCCACATTTGGCAGAAAGGTAGTTGTTGGGTCAAAAAGCAACCTTTTACAAAATGGTGTAAATCCGTTCAGTAGTTGCTGAGAAATTAGAAAAATAGAAGTTTCAATATCTGGGTGGAGCCTAAGTCGCGTGCGCAAGCTTCACTGTGATTGGCTGCTAGCACTTCAAACCAGGAAGTGTTGGCAGCCATCTTGTGGCTCGGTAGAAGCGAGTCACCTGAAAACAGAGAAACAAAGGTATAAAACAAGAGAAGGGGGCAGGGTAGAAAAACCCTGACCCACTAGGTCTCACGTTTTATTTTAATGAGGTCCTTGAGTGGGTTAAGTCCCGGGGGGTATTTCTTAAAAAATAATAGTAGGGGCTCGCAGGGGTTGCAGGGGTCCGCTGGGGTCCCCGCAGCCCTGTGGCTTCACTCATGTTGGGAGAGGGGTTGCGCTGCCCCCCTCCTGGAGTCTTCTATGTGCTTGTAACTTTGGTGTCATTTGACGAATCTTTATGAAATTATCCAAAAAGTTTCTCCTTTTTTGATTAGCTCCTTTATTAAAAGTTTGGGGGTGAATGGTGTAGAAGGGGCTGAGAAAAAAGAGGGTCCTAAAATGTGTTTTCTCCATGCAATTTCCATACAAAACTTTTCAGAAGACTACAGGTGAAACTGCTGAACAGAATTACGCCAGAATTGGCAGGGAGAAAGGTGATGGTCCAGAAAGCATGCTTTTGTTTAAAGTGTGTTAATCCGTTCAGTAGTTTTTGAGAAATATCAAATTTTACAGATATCGATATTTGAGAATTCTGCTTATTGGCTGTGAATGGTTGAAACCAGGAAGTGTTGGCAGCCATTTTGTGATTTACTCCGTCAGCTTGCATCTCTCCATGTAGAAGCCATCGGGTCCGCAGTTTTACCTGTGCGAGGCAACACTGGCATCTGTGTCTGTGTGAGATATGCCTTTCATGCTGCCTCTCCTCATATCACCAGGTCGCGGGTATGCCTTTAGAAGCCCATCCGTCGACTCGGAGCTCTGTGAGTCAGTCTGTCGGTATGATCCACTACGCTATCCAAAGACTACTCAAACACCACTGCATTGTCATAAACTCTAAAACACTACCCTAAGCAGAACCCCCGGCACTACACAAACAACACTGCACTACTCTAAACCATAAAATACTACCGCCAGCACAACCTCCTACACTACCCAAACACCACTGCATTGTCATAAACCCTAAAACCCTACCACTAGCAGGACCCCGTACACTACCCAAACATTACTGCAGTACCCTAAATCCTAAAACACTACTCTCAGCCATCCCCCTACACTACACAAACACCATTGTACTGCTGTAAACCCTTAAACACTACTCCCAGCATGACTCTCTACACTACACAAACACCACTGCACTACCCTAAACCCCAAAACAGTACTCCCCGCATGACCCTTTACACTACCCAAACATTAGTGCATTGTTGTAAACTCTTAAACACCACCTCCAGCATGATTCTTACACTACCCAAACACCACTGTACTACCTTAAACCCCTAAACGCAACATCCAGCACTAACACCTACAGTACACACACTACTGTACTACCCTAAAGCATAAAACAGTACCAGTCCGTCAGCTTGCAGCTGTGCGTCTGCGAGCCGTGGTGTCCTTAGCTGTACATGTGCGAGTCAGTCCGTTAGGTGATAGGTGTGTCTCTGCTAGCAGGTTATGTGTACAAACAGAAGGAGGTCTCCTTATGAATCCATCAGGGGACAAGGAGAGGCAGGAGTAAGAAATCACAAAATCCCTACAACCCAGTATCGGAGAGAAGACTGGTAGCTAATAACAGAACCCACTAGTGCCAGCTAATTACAGATTTATATTCCAAAAGTACAATTACAATAAAGAATTGATTCACAAAAAAGTTTATATTAAAACATTCCAATTTAATCAGTTATAAAAAACACAATTAATGCATATAAGTGCCGTTACAGTAAAACATTAAAAGCTGTGTGGATACACAGTATCAAGTTCAAAATACAAAAACATTTGAAAGAAACTAAAATGTCGACGCAGAGTTTCGGTATGTTGCAATAACACCTTCTTCAGGACTGTTCTCTCATTTAGATTGTATGACTTAGCCCTCGATTTTCGGCTATCTTCTCTGGCGAGTCTGGAATGTTTTTTGGACTGGCCAGGGCCTTATGCTTGATCAGTGTTTAAGAACACCACCACCTTTAAAAAAAACGTTCGTCCCTTTTCTTCTTTTAATTTTAGGGATATTGACTTACTGTTTTCTTTAGATGGGATGGTATATAGCTTTATATTGCAATATATCCGTTTTTTTGTGTACCGAGGAGCCACCGATTATTCTGACATTAAAAATCGAAATAGCGATTATTTAATTTTCGCACTGTGGATCCAATCGTGGTTGTATGCCCCACTGTCTGATTAGTTGGATACTGCTTAGGCCGGTGATTTCCTAATTCACCATCTGTAGAATTGTGGTCGGCCTCCCTGCTCCTCGAGTACGGCTCTTCATTCGCGCCAATGAAGAGCCGTACTCGAGGAGGAATAATCGGTGGCTCCTCGATACACAAAAAAACTGATATATTGCAGTATAAAGCTATATACCATCCGATCTAAAGAAAACAGTAAGTCAATATCCCTAAAATTAAAAGAAGAAAAGGGACGAACGTGTGTTTTAAAGGTGGTGGTGTTCTTAAACACTGATCAAGCATAAGGCCCTGGCCAGTCCAAAAAACATTCCAGACCCGCCAGAGAAGATAGCCGAAAATCGAGGGCTAAGTCATACAATATAAATGAGAGAACTGTCCTGAAGAAGGTGTTATTGCAACATACCGAAACGCTGCGACATTTTAGTTTCTTTCAAATGTTTTTGTATTTTGAACTTGATACTGTGTATCCACACAGCTTTTAATGTTTTACTGTAACGGCACTTATATGCATTAATTGTGTTTTTTATAACTGATTAAATTGGAATGTTTTAATATAAACTTTTTTGTGAATCAATTCTTTATTGTAATTGTACTTTTGGAATATAAACCTGTAATTAGCTGGCACTAGTGGGTTCTGTTATCAGCTACCAGTCTTCTCTCCGATACTGGGTTGTAGGGACTTTGTGATTTCTTACTCTCTGCTAGCAGGGCCATTGGCCCGATGGTGTCCCTTTGCGAGTTAGACCCAAGCTCTCCCTCTGCGAGCCAGCACGCTGGTGTGCATTTGCGGGCCGATGGCCCGTAGCTCACCGTGTGCGAGCTGTGCCGAGCCGATGGGCTACAGCTCTCCCTCTGTGAGCCTGCTCGAGGGCCCTCAGGGCTCCCTGCGCTAGCCGGATTGCAGCTGTCACTCTGCGAACCGATATTGGGCATATAAGGCGGCTCTAAAAAGAGCCCTTGTGTTTATTAGTTGGAGCTACATATAATTGCGGATGCACAGCTTCAGGTTATTCAGAAATACTTGATCTGTGAAGTGTACTCCATCAGTTCTGTAGATATCAGCCATATCAAAATGTATGTTGTTGTTGTATATCGACCCCATTCTATGGTCTCTGAGGCATGCAGACACAGCAGTGTTGGCATTCTTCCTCGATTTTTAAATCTGAGGACAAAATTGGTTTGACCATTTCCACTTCTGTGTTTAGCATATATTGGAATATATAAACACAGTTTGAGGCAAAAACAACATCCATTGTCTAAAGGCGTCCTTCATTAGCATTTCCAAACCTACACCAGACAATGTGCCTAGGTCGTTTCTAAGGGTGGGCGTAGTTCGCGAAGTAGCGCTATGCGAAGCTACGCGAAGTGCACTTCGCACTACGCGAACTTCACGTAGCACTATGCGAGCTGCGTAGTAGCATGTTCGCACTGTGCAAGATGCGTTTTCAATGATTGCACAGTGCGGAAAAGCATGCGGCACTGTGCAATCATTGAAAACGACATCTTGCACAGTGCGAGCTGTAGTTTTCCTTTGCTCGAGTAGATTTTTACTCGAGCAGCAGCTTTCTAAACGCGAACTGGTAGTTTCTCATCGTGAGCGGTCGCGAGCATGCACAACCACTCGCAATGAGAAACCTGACCTCCCCGCGTTGAGAATCTCGCCGGGATGTAATTTTGCTTGCTCGCGGTCGCGAACATGACGTTGAAGACCGCGAACAAGCAAAAAATGACCGCTGCACTACGCTATGCTGCACTACGCATGTTCGCACTGTGCTACGTGCAGCTCGCGTAGTGGAAGTTGCGTAAAGTTCGCAAACTACGCGAGCGTAGCGTAGTGCTTCGCCCAGGGTTAGTCGTTTCCACCACAGTGCACAATCATGAGGTCAGGGTATTGGAGATGCAAACAGGTTTTAACCAAAGGCAACTATTGGTGCTACTTCAATCCTCTCTGTCCAAATCATTAAATGTCCACATTTTATAAACCTAGGTCTAAGTCAATACGTCTCTGTTCTGCCTACCTTTTGCACCAGAAAACATAGCTATGTCCTACGATCCACACTAGCATTTTGAAGGTATGGCTGGGAGGTATGGATAGATTTCTGCAGCTCATGCAGTCCGTTTGTAGAATAAGAGATATGTTTAAAGATGGGGAACTTCTTTTTTTCCCCATACAAAACGATAACTGATTGGGAGATGAAAAGCATTGTTTTTTAAAAGTAGGGTGCACATTCGTTTTGTGGAATGCATCTTTGTGATGGGTTAAGAAAAAACAGTTTAAATGTGGAGTACTTATCATAGGATAAAATTTGCTCAACTCAACCACACCTGCTACTTCCATTTGGAAGGCACTGTTCGACCTTAAAACAATCGTGAACTTTTAACCTGCACGTGCTGTTAAATGTTCGAAAAAAAATTGCAAAAATATATTGTTAGGCTTAAGAAAATTGATAAACTTGTACCCTGCACATGTTGTAGAATGTTCTAGAAAGTGTGTTGATAGAATACGTTGCACTTCTGAATTCTATGTGTCCTTGAATATAAAAAAAAACTGTTTACATGGGAAAAAAATGAAAAAACAATAGAGAGAAGTTTTGCAATCTAAAAGAATCAAGGAAATATTCTAATTTGTTCTTTACATGTATTTATGTGCGGAGCAACAAAATTACAGACACAACAGCACAAGGAAGAGGAACAAGCAGGGAATGGGGGGACGGGGGAGATGGCCACAGTGACACACATGCACAATTAAGTACATCACAACTACAGACAAACCATGGCCAAAATGAAACACACCAACAAGGAGCACAAGTCACACAACCTGCCAACATCACGCCACTGAACAAGCAAGGAAGTGTAAGTCACACTACCTGGAAGGGAGAAGGGTGAACAAAAGCTCACATGAAAGGACATCTCACACACAATGCAGCACACACACATAGGAAGCAGAGTACACCAACATCCAACACAATGTTGTCCAAACACAAACATTCGCACAATTGAACACAGGACACAAATGCACTCGCCAGTGGCGGATAAACTTCCAAAAGCGTCAATACGAAACAGGCACAGGAGAACGCATAAGTACAAACCCACAGTCCGGATGGGGTAGCAATTCATGTATGGCAGGCAGCCAGAGAGTCCGTGACACACACATTGGCATACAAAGGAAGACACAACACATTTGGAGACAAGTGAAAATGTGGAAACTTTATTAAAAAAAAGGCGTGTCAATACGGCCACGAGTAGTGCCACGATATGCAGACAAATGCAGTAGCATGCCTGAATAAGGAACGTAGGAAAACGTCCATGTTCACCTCGGGGTAGTCAATCACCAACACATGTCACTGTCAAGCAGCGTTGGTTGTCCTCGCCTCGGATATGAGTCAACGCCAATGCAGCCATGTCCACTGTCGTCTTGGTACATGTGACCAGATGTAGAATGTGCAGTGATGCGGCGGGACACGTGCAATGTGGCACATCGAGTCGTGGTTGCAGGGACCTTGTCCTCGTCCATGAACGCGAGTGCAGCTGCGTAAGCCACTATCTCTAATGAGTGATGTTGGCCACAATATTTGACTGTTGTATCCCGTGAACTCCTACGGCATACCATTGTAATGCCTATTTATTTGTGCATGTCCTGTGGAATTCCAACCACACCGTGACACTGCCGTTTGGAAGTGGTGCATGCCACTTTACAAAATTGACTGCTGCGGCCTCATGGCGGCCACACCAGAACACAGAGATACACTTACCTCACTTCCTGCACACGGACATGTCCGAGACACCCCGTTCCCCTTGCCGGATAGGCACACCCCTGCGCTGACCTGTGTACGCCGGACCAGCACACGCAGCTTGTGCATGCAGGAGGATGTGTGCGTAGCTAAATGTCCAGGCTCACTGCCAACGCTGAGGTGACATGGTAATGTCCATTAAAGACAGCACACTGTGATGTTGCAGGGCCAGTGCCCATCGTGCTTACACAATGACCACATGGACACACTTGCTCAGATGCGGGTTTGGGGGGCATTGGCAGTCCTGGGGTTCTTGCGAAGAGTGTTGTGGCCCTCATGGGTATCCGTGTATCATGCTCATTGACTCTAAGGCACCTGTGGGTGTTCCGGTGTCGCTCTTGGCTGTGTTCCCTTTCATGCTGGAGGTAGTCATCCTGCTTAACACCAGCAGAAAGCAGGTGTAAAATCCCTGATGCTAACGCGGCTTATCGCCGGAGTTTTTTTCGTATCGCAGGTTTTGCCTTTCGTTGTGAAAGTTGTGATGGGGTTTTTTCGTGTACAGAAAAATAAACAAACTGGGCAGAGTATCCCGTCAAGATCCAGCACCTGACTCGCTATTCCCAATCAATATAAATACAATGAGATTTCTTCATTGACTTTGTGTGTACACTGTAAATACACCTACTACCACAGTGCAATTCAATACAGGATTTTAGTATTTAGAATAAATCGTAAAGGTGCACCTCGTGTCTTTTTGCAAAGGAACGCCTACTCTGCATCTCATTATCAGCACTTTAATGCAACTAGAGTTGAGATAAATCTAGCACACTATTCAGAAGCTGGTGCAAACTGCAGATATCACCAGTATTCCAGCAATAACTGTCCCAAAATTTAACACCGTGGTGGACACCACCAAATAACAGTAATAAGAATGAGAAAGAGTCACACAGCACTTAGGTAACGACCAAAAACTTTCTTGAATTTTTTTTTCAAACTTTATTAAATTTCCGTTAACGTACATATAGAGGATAAACTAAGCTTAACAAACTCAACACAAAACAACAAGGCGGAAGACTCCTGTCGGGACCATGAATGTCGACAACACAGCCTGGAAAATAAAGCACAAATTAAGGATGTGTGTAGTGCGCATATTAAAGGAGTGAGACACAGAAAAAGAAAGAAGGAAAAGCCAGAGAGAAAAAGAGAGGAAAGGAAAGGAAGGAGGGAGAAAGGGAGAAGGGAGAACGAGTGAGAGAGATAGAAGGAAATGAAGGAAGAGAGTGAGAGAGAGTGAAGAGAGGGAAGTGAGAGAGAGAGAGAGAGACACTGCCAGCCCTGCGCATCCATGACCAAATAATTACCTGCTGCCACAGGAGTGTCTACCAGTGGGCACTCCACGTGGCCGTGAAAGCTCCAGGTCCCCGCCCCGCCACCATGGCTTGGTGCACATTATGTGGACCCGCTCCGCGGCCTAGCAGATCCCACATGTCTCTGAGTCCTGAGTCATCAATGGCGGACACCACATCAGCTTTTGGTGCCTCTAACCCTGTGCAACGCAAGTCAGCGCCACGTGGTGGTAGGCGGCTGACGGCCATACAACTTAGGGTGTGACTAACCCTGTGCAACTCAAATCCGCGCCACGTGGTGGTAGGCCCCTGACGGTCACATCAGCTTCAGGTGGCACTAACCTGGTTCAACTCAAGTCTGCGCCACGTGTTAGTAGGCCCCTGAGGGCCACATCATCTTCGGGTGGCACTAACCCTGTGCAACTCGAGTCTGCGCCACGTGGTGGTAGGCCCCTGACGGCCACATCAGCTTCGGGTGGCACTAACCGTGCGCATCTCAAGTCAGCGCGACGTGGTGGTAGGCCCCTGACGACCACATCAGCTTCCGGTGGCACTAATCCTGTGCAACTCAAGTCCTCACCACGTGGTAGTAGGCCCATGACAGCCATACAGCTCAGGGTGCGACTAACCGCCTGCAACAGGTAGCTATGTGGGGCCAACGTCGGAACGTAATCGGAGTGGCGTGGAGTGGCATACGACGGAACGGGGCAGGGATAGCCACAATGACACGGACAGCTCGTAGTACTGCATCTGCGAGTCGAGCTGACGGGCAGCAGTTGTCCCTCTGCGAGCCTGGGTGTGAACTGTTCATAAGTCACACTACATAAGCATTGGAAAGCCATTTTGTGATTCAGTCCGTCAGCTGGCATCTGTCCGAGGTATTTCTGAAAACATACCGGAGGTCTTTCTGTGAGAGATACCCCTTTCACGCTGTGTCTCCCCACATCAGCAGGTACCGCACCCTCTTCCAACATACCCCCAACAACCTTTATGGGCCCATGAGTGTACCAGTGCGGTTGGACAAACAAGTATCTTAGTCATGTGATAGTTACTTGCCTAGTGGACTCTGTAATTAATGAATCGAGACTTAATTTTAATTGCGAGCCCTGATGACCGCAGTGTAGGCCAGAGGTAGCGGTAAGCAAGGGCCCATAGCCACGTGGCGTTGAGTTGAGGTGCACAGTTAGTGGCACCAGAAGCATTGAGAGTGTATGAGCCTGTGATGATGCTTGGTGCAGACGGGCCGCACTGGGAGAAATGTCTCTTGCCTACTGGACTGCGTCATCTGCAATCAGGACTCTATCTGAATTGTGAGCCCTGCTGACCGCAGTGTAGGCCAGAGGTAGGGGTGAGCAAGGGCCCACAGCCACGTGCATAGGTTGGTGGGCCCATCGGCCTGCGTAGTTCAGGTTCAGTGGTACCACATGGGGGTCACTGCCTTTCAGGACTCAGGACACAGTTCCACATGTGGGATCGGCTTCAAGCGCCTTGAGACCCTCTGGGTATGTAGCGCGCTATATAAATTATTTGACTTGACTTGACTTGACATGACATAAAACAAGTTCTTGAAGCAAGGATACCAAAAGGATATTGTGTAGATTTGAGGGACGTTATACTTAGTTGGGATTTTCACCAGAAACTACTTTAAATAGTGTTATTTTTTTAAAACTTTACATCACTATTATCTTCCATCATTTCTTCAACACGTACACTTATCAAACTGTTATTTTCTGTACACTTCTCTTGACTACCAAAGAAACGTAACTATATATCATCACAAAGTTGTTTTGTATCATTTATATTAAAACTCCATTTCGTGCAAGACTTATCCAGATGATTCCTCTTGACTTTGAATATAAACTTGCAGATGTCTATCGACGTGAACATTCGTAGGATCTAATTTCCCGATGTGAAAGCATCTTTAAGCTGAAGCTGTACAATTTTTTGCTAAGTGTCTTCTCCTGTGAAATTTATTCCCACATTTCTTTCAATTCTGTCTTCTTAGACTTGGTAATATATGACGTGACATAGCGAGAAACAGCAATTCAGTTATCTACAACATTTTGTAAGTCCATATTTGCATTCCACATCTTCTAAATTACCGCATTGTAATCATTAATGTACTTTGATTGTTCTGTTCTTTTTATATTATAAGTATTTTTGGATGATTTTCGAGTGATAGTATGCCTCACTGCTGACATAAAACTGTTCAGTCTTCCTTGCGATGACTTATGGTGCATTGAGTTAGTAGCACCTTTGGCGCTCAGCATGTACGTACCCTGTGATTATGCGTGGTTCGGGGAGGGTCGCACTTGGACCAATGTCTTTGTCTATTGAATTCTGCCTGGCTTCTGTTGAACAGGGTTAGTGGTACCACATGTCACGGCTTGTGTTGAACAGACTTAGTGGCACCACGTGTCGTGCCTTGTGTTGTACAGGGTTAGTGGCACCATGTGTCCCCGGCCTTGCATATGGAAATATGTCTCACTGATCGAAGGGAGTATGGTGCTGTGGTCACTGCCATGGACTTGGGGTCACTGCCATTCAGGACTCAGGACACAGTTCCACATGTGGGATTGGCTTGTGTTGAACAGGATAAGTGGCACCACGTGTCGCCGGCCTTGCATATGGAAATATGTCTCACTGATCAAAGGGGGTCTGGTGATGTGGTCGCTGCCACAGACTTGGGGTCACTGCCATTCAGGACTCAGGACACAGTTGCACATGTGGGATCCACTGTACCGATGCTGCGTCATCCGGGCAGACCGTAATGGTAACAATGTCTGTTGCCCACTGGACTGCGTCATCTGCAATCGCGACTCGATCTGAATCGTGAGCCCTACTCACCGCAGTGGAGGCAGGAGGCAGCGGTGAGGAAGGGCCCACAGGCACGTGGCGTTGACTTGAGCAATGTCTGTTGCTTACTGGACTGCGTCATTTGCAATGGAGACTCGATCTGAATTGTGAGCCCTACTCACTGCAGTGTAGGCTGGAGGCAGCAGTCAGGAAGAGCACACTGGCACGTCGTGTTGACTTAAGCAATGTCTGTTGACTACTGCACTGCATCATCTTGAATCGCGACTCGATCTGAATTGTGAGCCCTAGTCACCGCAGTGTAGGCTGGGGGCAGCAGTGAGGAAGGGCCCACAGCCACGTGTTGACTTGAGCATTGTCTGTGGCCTACTGGACTGCGTCATCTGCAATCGTGATTCGATGTGAATTGTGAGCCTTGCTGTCCGCAGTGTATATATAAGGCAGTAGTTTGTACAGACATAAGTCCGCAGTGCTGTGCCGCTGGGGGCCTGTGTGGCAGAAGCCAGCGATCGGCAGAGGAGGCTGGCGGTCACAACAGCGGCCTCGTGGCAGGGTGAAGGGCGCCGCCCTGGCAGATGCTTTGGCTTTCCCACAAGTGAACCACGCCCAGAGATCCGGCCTATTTCTTCACACTCCTATGCTGAAGAGGCCTATGTCGGACCAGCCCACTCCAGTTACACTTATGCTAACGGGGGAGACAACACAGCTACATGACTGAGATCTTCCGTAATGTTTGATGTAACATGGTTGGTTCCACTGTCCACAACACTACAAGTGCCAGTAGTATTTGTGCACATGGAGAGGTGGGTGTTGTGCATACTGAGATGTGTCCAGCACATCCGTTACACTTTAAATTGTGTGCAATGTTATTCATGGGGGAATTACTTCCTTCACATATAGTTTGTTCACACCTGTCCCAATATCCAGCTATTGTGTGGCTGCGGTGCCTGTTGTTTTTGGAAAGTTTGCTGTCTTGTTCTGCGCTGCCTCTGTGGTAGAGGGAGGTGGAGGGTCCTGGGGGTGGTGGTGGGTGTTGTGGCGTTCTTAGGTGTTGGAGCTGCTTGATCAGTAGGTCTTTGACATGTGTTGGTCTTCAGATGTGGCTCTGGGCTCCCTTTCATACTGTATATAGTTGTTTAATATTTTAAAAACAAGAAGACATTATATAGTTTAAATAATAAATAAAAAAATTACAAAAACTATTTTTAGGATATTAAAGTTACAAAATATATATTTTTTTTCAAAATTACTGAGAAAAAGATAGGTTTTTTAAATCTTTATAATTAGAAATTAATATTTAAATAACCTTTGAAATTCACAAAAAAATAGGTCTCAAGAACATTAAAGTTAGAAATTAGTATTAAAAAAAAAAATCAAATCGACTAAAAACAATGTTTGCCACATTTCCCAAAATTGAGCTATTATATGGGTGAGGGACCATGCCATTTTTGGAGGATTCGCTGTCCTGTTCTGCACAAGCTTGGTGGTAGTAGGGAAAAGGTTGGTACGGGGGGAGGTCCTGAGGGTTGTGAAAGTGGGTGTTGTGTCCTTCTTGGGTGTCGGAAAAAACTATAGGTTAAATGAACATTATAATTAAAAGTTAGAATTTTAAAAAACATTGAAATTCACTGAAAAAAACATAGGTTTCAGCCACGTTATAGTTAGAAATTAGCTTTTAAAAAAACTTAGAAATTCACTGAAAAAACATAGGTTTGAAGCATGTTATAGTTAGAAATTAGCATTTAAAAAACCTTAGAAATTCACTGAAAAAAAACATAGGTTTCAGACATGTTATAGTTAGTTGGACATTTCACTCTTACAAAACCATAGAAATTCCCCTGTTATAGTTAGTTCAGCTAACTATATCTCCCGCCCCCGCAATGCACTGCTGATGACGTCACATATTACATCATTCATGACATGGTCAGTGACTTCACTGATGACATCACTGATGACATCTCAAATGAGATCACTGATGACATCATCCATGTGACAATCTGATGCACCACCTCACACCCTAATATAATCTTTGATACACCCTCTGTAAAATACATAGTTCCATTTTCAAAACCATTGAGACACCAAAACCAGTTACTACAAATGCACTCAAAATTCCTAGGTCTACAGACACATGCACTCATTCACCCATACAACCCTTCATACATGTAGTCACTGATCAATACAACACTATCATATGCACTCATACAGCTATACAGACACTGACACACCACCATTCATCCTACTCACTCATGCACTCATTGTAGTCAGACATGGAAAGAATGAATCATAGTTCCATTTACTCACCTACACAGTTATACACACCCAACCTAATTTATTCATACAGATACTAATGCATACTTACTCTCTTATATAATCACTAATACAAGTATACACTCATCCATACAGCCACTCTCACAATCACTGACTCTCACATATAGTCAGTTATATACTCCACACTGCCTTTTACATATGTAGTTACTTCGACATGTACCACTGAGACATCCAACCTTTCACCAACACATCCATACACACACTCACCCGCCCATACAGCTGTTTCCACATGCACTCTTAAACTCATACACCCAGTGAATCAACCACTCACATATCTATGCACAGAGTCGCAAACCTCCCATCCACCCAAACACACTCAGTCTTCCATACAAATACTTAGGAAACCAGTCAATAACCCATATAGACACTCATGTAGCTACTGACCAACCCATGCAGGAGCTTACACAACAACAGACAGACTGATACAGACATTCACACAGTTTTGTCACTAACCCATGCATTAACTAAGACACATTTAATCACTCACTTATAAAGTCAGTCACGCACATACTAAATCCTTCATCCAGACACTTATATACCACTCAACAGAAACACACAGTCACTGGATGATGTCAAGTCAAGTCAAGTCAAGTCAAAGAATTTATATAGCGCACTACATACCCAGAGGGTCTCAAGGCGCTTAGGGGGGGGGGGAGGATTACTTGTCAAATATCCACGTTTTAAGTTGTTTTCTGAATGCTAGGTGGTTCTGGGTAAGGCGAAGGTAAGTGGGGAGTGAGTTCCATGTTTTAGCTGCCAGGTATGAGAAGGATCTACCTCCCATGGTGGTCTTGTTGATGCGAGGTACAGTGGCGAGGGCTTGGCTGGAAGAACGTAGATGTCGGGAGGGGGTGTAGAAGGACAGTCGTGAGTTGAGGCATTCTGGTCCGATATCGTAGAGTGATTTGTGTGCGTGGGTTAGCAGTCGGAAAGTGATCCTCTTATTGACGGGTAGCCAGTGGAGGTTTTTCAGGTGACCAGAGATGTGTTCGTTACGCGGGATGTCTAATATGATCCTGGCTGAGGCGTTTTGGATTCGTTGGAGTTTTTTCTGGAGTTTAGCGGTAGTACCTGCGTACAGGGTGTTTCCGTAGTCCAGTCGGCTCGTGACCAGAGCATGGGTGACTGTTTTTCTGGTTTCGGTGGGGATCCAGCGAAATGTTTTTTTGAGCATGCGAAGAATGTTGAAGCAGGATGAGGAGACGGCGCTGACTTGTTTGTTCATTGAAAGTGAAGAATCCAGGATAACGCCTAGGTTACGTGCGTGGTCTGTCGGGATGGGTGCTTTTCCAAGGGCTTCCGGCCACCAAGAGTCGTCCCATGCAGAGGGGGATGTACCTAAGATGAGTACTTCTGTTTTATCTGAGTTCAGTTTCAGACGGCTGTGATTCATCCATTCGGCAACTTCTTTCATTCCTTCGTGTAGGTTAGTTTTGGCGGTGCTGGGGTCATTGGTGAGAGAAAGGATCAGTTGAGTGTCATCCGCGTAAGAGTTGATGTTGAGGTTGTGTTGGCGGGCGATGGCCGCGAGGGGGCTCATGTATACGTTGAAGAGGGTGGGACTGAGTGAGGATCCTTGTGGTACGCCACAGATGACTTCAGTGGCCTCGGACTTGAATGGTGGAAGGCGGACTCTCTGGGTTCTTCCGGTGAGGAACGAGTTGATCCATTCAAGTGCTTTTCCTTGTATTCCGATGTTTCTGAGGCGTTGTAAAAGGGTGCTGTGGCAGACTGTGTTGAAGGCTGCAGAGAGGTCGAGGAGGATGAGGGCGACTGTGTCTCCATTGTCCAGTAGAGTTCGAATGTCGTCTGTTGCTGCGATGAGGGCGGTCTCAGTGCTGTGTTTTGCTCGGAAGCCAGACTGTGAGGAGTCGAGGGATTTGTTGGCTTCGAGGAAGGCGGCGAGCTGGTTGTTGACAGCTTTCTCGATGACTTTGGCCGGGAAAGGAAGGAGCGAGATGGGGCGGTAATTTTTGAGTTCGGTGGGGTCCGCTGTGGGTTTTTTCAGAAGGGCGGTGAGTTCAGCGTGTTTCCAGCTTTCCGGGAAGGTGGCGGAGTTGAAGGAGCAGTTGATGACGTCTCAGAGGTGCGGTCCTATGATGGAGTCTGCTTTGTTGAAGATGTGGTGAGGACATGGGTCTGTGGGGGATCCTGAGTGGATGGAGTTCATCAGGCGGATGGTGTCCTCAGTGGAGATTGGGTTCCAGTCGTTAAGGGTGTTCAAGGGGGGAGAATGTTCAGCATATGGTTGGGTGGGTTGGTCTCCGGGTTGGTTGTCGAAGCTGTTGTGGATGTCTGCAATTTTGTTGTGGAAGAATAAAGCCAGGGAGTCGCAGAGGGTTTGAGAGGGGGTGATGTCGTTGGAGTTGGCCGAGGGATTGGTAAATTCCTTGACGATGTTGAAAAGTTCCTTGCTGTTGTGGGCGTTGTTGTCTAGTCGATCCTTGAATGCTGTTTTCTTGGCCTTTCGGATTAGTTGGTGGTGTGTGCGGGTGGCGTTTTTGAAGGCGTCCTTGGTGCTAGTGGTTGGGTCTTTTTTCCAGGCCTTTTCAAGGGAGCGGCAGAGTTTCTTGGACTTCTTAAGATCATCGTTGAACCATGAGGCCTTCTTGCTGCCAGGTTTGCTTTGACGTTTTTTCAGTGGTGCTAGGATGTCGGCGCTGTTGGATAACCATAGGGTGAAGTTGGTGGCGGCTTGGTCTGGGTTAGAGGAGTGGGCTGGGGTGTTTAGAAGGAGCGATGAGGAGATCTGGTCGATGGTGATTTTGTTCCAGTTTCTTTGCAGAGTTGGTTGGGGGTGGTTGATGGGTTTCGGCTTGTTGTAGGTGAAGTGAACGCAGCTGTGGTCAGTCCAGAGGAGATCCGTAGTGTGGCTGAAGGAGACGTGATTGCTGGAGGTGAAGATGGGGTCGAGTGTGTGACCTGCGATGTGGGTGGGGGAAGTGACCAGTTGTTTAAGTCCGAGGTTGGCGAGGTTGTCCAAGAGGGTGGTGGTGTTGCGGTCGTTGTTCTTTTCAAGGTGAAAGTTGAGGTCTCCCAGAAGGATGTAATCTTTGGAGGGGAGCGCGTGTGGAGTGATGAAGTCCGTGATGTCTTCACTGAATTTTGCGCGGGGTCCTGGTGGTCTGTAGAGGAGGGTGCCTCTGAGTGTGGTCTTGGGGTCGATGTGGATCTGGAAGTGAAGGTGTTCAGAGTTGGCGAGATTGACGTCAGAGCTGGTTGAGATGTGGATAGATTTTTTATGGACGATAGCGATTCCTCCTCCTGTGTGGCCGGTACGGTCCTTGCGTGTGATCTTATATTCTTCAGGGATGGCAATGGTGATGTCTGGGGCGGAGGAAGCATTCATCCATGTTTCTGTTAGGAAGGCGACGTCTGGAGAGATGGTGTCTAGTAGATTCCATAGGTCAATGGCGTGCCTGTGGACCGATCGGGTGTTGAGAAGGATGCATTGTAGGTGGTTGGTGTCGAGAATCAGAGGTGTGATCGTAGCGGAGTTGGTGACGGTGCCGATGAATTTGCAGGAGTAGCATGAGAAAGGGCCATGGGTGTGTCCGGGGGCGGCTTGGACGCAGTTGGGGGAACGGCCGGGGTTGAGGGTTAGGAGGGTGGTGGCATCGTAGGTAATGCGGGAGGGCTGGGCAGCGCGAGGGGCAGGGGGTCTGGCGCTGGGTGCGGTCCAGGCGCGGACGGGCGTAGACGGGCTTACCTTTGGCGCACCTTCGGCGCGGCTGGGGCGCGGTCGCTGCGCGTGAACGCTGCGCGCGGGAAGAACTGTCATATACGGATAGTGGAGGGGGAGGGGCGAGGGCGGCTCAGCTGGGAGGCGGGGCGGGCACACGAGGACGACAACAACAATCAAAATGGAGGCGGAGGGGGGAGCACAGCGGAGCGCTAGAGGCAGACGCGCGACCAAAGTGAATACAGCAGTATTAATTAACCAAAGTGCAAATCAAGCAAAGCGGCAGTCAGGCAGACAGCAGGCAATATCAATTGGCAATATCTGAGGCAAAGCAGCGCTACGATACCAAATGTCAGCAGGGGACACTGGGAGCGACCACTCAGCTCGAAGAGAGGAGCGAGTCACGGCGCTCTCAGGTAGGGGAGCGCTATTTCTGGTCAGTGGGAGGGCGGCTCAGCTGGGAGGCGGGGCGGGCACACGAGGACGACAACAACAATCAAAATGGAGGCAGAGGGGGGAGCACAGCGGAGCGCTAGAGGCAGACGCACGACCAAAGTGAATACAGCAGTATTAATTAACCAAAGTGCAAATCAAGCAAAGCGGCAGTCAGGCAGACAGCAGGCAATATCAATTGGCAATATCTGAAGCAAAGCAGCGCTACGATACCAAATGTCAGCAGGGGACACTGGGAGCGACCACTCAGCTCGAAGAGAGGAGCGAGTCACGGCGCTCTCAGGTAGGGGAGCGCTATTTCTGGTCAGTGGGAGGGCGGCTCAGCTGGGAGGCGGGGCGGGCACACGAGGACGACAACAACAATCAAAATGGAGGCGGAGGGGGGAGCACAGCGGAGCGCTAGAGGCAGACGCGCGACCAAAGTGAATACAGCAGTATTAATTAACCAAAGTGCAAATCAAGCAAAGCGGCAGTCAGGCAGACAGCAGGCAATATCAATTGGCAATATCTGAAACAAAGCAGCGCTACGATACCAAATGTCAGCAGGGGACACTGGGAGCGACCACTCAGCTCGAAGAGAGGAGCGAGTGATGTCATCAGTGATGTCATTTGAGATGTGATCAGTGATGTCACTGACCATGTCATGAATGATGTAATATGTGACGTCATCAGCAGTGCATTGCGGCAGCACCAGTTATAGTTAGCTGAACTAACTATAACAGGGGAATTTCTATGGTTTTGTACGAGTGAAATGTCCAACTAACTATAACATGTCTGAAACCTATGGTTTTTTCAGTGAATTTCTAAGGTTTTTTAAATGCTAATTTCTAACTATAACGTACCTGAAACCTATGGTTTTTTCAGTGAATATATATATATAGATATATATATATATATATATATATATATCCACACCACTCCACTCCCACGAGCTGGTTGCTTGCGCTTTCTCTCCCGGAAAGAACGTGGAGCACAGACCCAGGTTAGTGCCAGAATTCTTGTTTAGTTAGCTGTTGTTCTGTCGGCCATTACGCGTTTCGGTACTCAGCGTACCTTGATCACATGACACGGGAAGTTGTCACCTGATTCTTTAAATGCCAACAGTTCTCACTATTTTTCATTTTTTGTGATGCATTCTTAAAGTGACAGTGCTCATATTAAAGTGCAACACGCTACATTGTGACATCTTAGTTATCATATCGGTATAATACCAGATTACACATATATATATATTATTTTGACAATGTCTACATACCTTTGCACAGGTTACCCGGGGAATAAGTAGGCATATCTAAGACTAATAATTGACAGTAAGCTGCGACGTGCAATATGATTGTATGGATGCGATTGTACACAGCCTCTAATGCTTATTAAGGCTTGTTTTATCTTTTTATTATCATTTTCAATAATACAACAAACAGTACGGATACAATCATGAATCAATGGCAATAAACATTTTCATGAGTGTGGTGTAACTTCTCAATATCTTGGGTAAGGTTTTTGCTCATGAAGGGTGATATCAGGTCAAGTCCCTAAGAGGTAGGTGAGGAGGTGACTTGTTGCTGTCCCTAGAAGTTCATTAATGCTTTAAGGGGTCTATTAATGTTCATCCCTACCATGGAACATTACCTGTCATTAAAGTCAGAGTTTGTTGCCTCCACAGGAATGGGTTCGGTACCTCAAAAAGGAACCTAAAAAAAATAGCGAAATTCGCTGGAATTTTTTTTGATAAGCTTTAGCTAAGGTTGATGAGGGTGAATCGTGCCTACCACACACAGCCTCAAAAAGATATGTGTTTTAGTGAATAGGTAGAAAACACCCTTGTCAGTTACCTGATACATGCCGCATAGGCCTAGCTACTGTCAGAGAATGTATTTTCATTCTGAACACTAGAGGCTCATAAATCTACACAGATTAAAAGTATAGCAAAGTATGGAGCCCGTTCTCCCTTAATGTGATATAATCCTGCACCGCCTCTTAGTGATTTAAAATATGTTATCGAATGTGATCTGGAGGAATACAGGAACTTCCGAACCCGGTAAACGCTCCTAAAATGCAGGGGCCTTATTTATGAAAAGTGACGAATCTCTGCGTGAAAACAGTGATGCGTCACTTTTCACTGCGCTCTCCCTGCGACATGATTGATGCGTCATATTTATAATATGACGCATCATGTCGCAAGGAGTTACAGATACGTCAGTATTTCTGACGTATCTGTAAGCGCAAAAGTCACGCATTGCTAGGGTGTGTCACAAAAGTGAAGCAACTCCAGCAATGCGTCCTTTCACATGGGGAAAGCCCCATGTGAAAGGGCTTGCGTCAGTCTTACGCCTGCTGTGAGGCAGGCGCAAGATTTTGACGCAACAGCGTCCTAAAAGTGACGCAGTGAAATCTCATAGATTTCACTGCGTCACTATTACGAGGCTTTTTGCGTGTGAACGCCCCCTTTGCATACATTATACCTTACGCAGGTATAATGTAGCACAGGGGTTTACAAAATGACGCATCTGCTTAGATGCGTCACTTTGTAAATAGTGCGCATCAGGAGGCAAGTTTTAGGCCGCCGATGCGTCACAAAAAGTGACGCATCGGAAGCGCAAAACTCATGCAAGGCCTCATAAATGAGGCCCCCTATGGGTACAACATTTGCCATAGTTTGTAAAGCTTTTCTAGAGAAGTAAGAAGTGACTTGCAACACTCATGAAATTGGGAAACCATTTGAAATCTCTCCAGAATTCAGAGGTTTGCCCTGTACGCTTCAGTTTGCCCTATTGGTGTCTATGCTGACTCCAAAGGTTCGTCAGACGGTGTGTCCTGTGTCTCAGATATTGTTTGCTCTGTCATGAATAAACATATTGTGGTTTACAAGTGGAGGCTAGAGGGGGCGACCATGCTGAGCTCACAGAGCCCTCTGTGGAGGCGTGCATTCCACTGGTCAATGATTACACAGATTAAGGGGTAAATGATTGACAGCCATGGATACTTTACCTTGCAGCCACGAGAAAGAAGGTAGCTGAGCCAAGCTTGAATGGGATAAAAATGCCATATTTAATCACACCGAGAATCAACAAACTTCAAACAGCAAATAGAAAGCAGGGCCACACAAAAGGGTGTTTTTGGTGTCACATTGTCCCGATGTCAGGGAATAGCATGAATTATCGAAAGGGAGATCAGAGAGAAGAAGCCGTCATTAAAGAACCCGTGAAAAAATCTGACTAAAGAAGTCCATGGAAAAAAAGATAACAAAAGGGTTGCAAGATGAGCGAATTTAGCTCAGTCCATGGTTTAGAGGGTTTTCCATCTGTGGTGCCCATTACCAAAAGTTGCCAAGAGTAGCAAGTGCAAGACAACTGCTGAGAATCAGGGCCCACATTTTACTAACATTCTACGGCGCATTTGTGTTACTTTTGTATCGCAAACATGACACAAAGTCTCATGCAGGGATTTGCTATACAATGCAAATCAGAATTTGTGTTGAATAGTTTCTCAAAGTGCTGCAAAGTTGCAACATGCACCACTTTGCGTAACTATGCGTCAAGTGGGGATTCCATGGGTGGTACATGGGCATTCCCATATAACCAACCATGAGTTCTGTTGCAAATACTAAGTTACAAACAGCTGGTCTAGCTGCTTTCTGTAAATGTATGCTTTGCACTAATGAAAAGTCGAACTCTGGCTAACTTAGAGAAGTTAGGACTCAGATTTCATTTTGGTGGTGACGTTTCGTTATACCACGTGAATTGACTCGTATTTTCATGTCTCTCTTAAATAAATATTTTATGTGTTGCACAAAGATGGACAGTTCTGAATAAAAGTAACTAATTCAGGCAAAATCACATAGATTAATTTTGTTCCATGTACACTTGGTGGTTGTGAGAATCTCTACATTGTAGAAATATGAGAATTTTGTTGGATGTATTCTGTGTCAAATGTTTGTTTCTTTTTGCTTAGTTTTGATTGTTTTAGGCATTGTGAACCATGCACACACAACTGCAGTAAATACATGAAACCCATTGTTCAGAACCCTATAAAAGGGTGGGCTTTTGAGATGCAGCAGAAGACCCATTCACACTTACCCTAGGAGTTACTCAATGCTGGATTGCTTCCCTATTATCTACTCTGTATTTTGATCATCAGAACTTTCCTGAGTTCTTAATTGGTTCTGTACTTTAACTGAGCTTTGCACTCTATTTGGTTTACAGATTGAACCGTCTAAAGCAACAGATGGTGAGGTTTTAACAGCGCATAGTCTAAATGGCAAATAGTAGGAAAAAAATATATTATTGTTTTCAAAGTGGCATCAAGGGAACCAAAGACAGCTACCACCTAACGCTGTCAAAAGACAGTAATTACAACGTAATGCCGCCACAATAGAAGAAATTCAAGAAGATTCCCTTAGCACAAAGTACATATATCTGTGAGTATTACAGATAATATCAATTCACAAATAATTGTCCATATCAGCACATCCAAATTGTGAGAAAATCCTTATTTTTATTCTCAATCTATAGGTGTTCGTGAAGACTTGTGGATACAGCAATACAATCTTGATACAGTTTAAAACAGCCAAACGCCAACACGTGTTTCATCAGGGGAAGTTTGCCCAATGACTTCTTCAGGGCCTTGGTAATTCTCACTTTTAGCCTTATAGAGTCACGATCATGTCAAAAAACCTTTTTATTTTGGAACTCCTCAAAATGCTTTCAACTGTTCCAGAGACAATGTCATTCTATTATAATTCGGTAAATAACACCAGGCAGAATCAGCCTTCACACTGTGGAACCATCATAAATATCTCGGGTTCTCCGAGCAACCTCGTGTATTCAATCCTGTATCCAAACACACGCCGGTTCCTTAAAGGAAAACGGGATCCATTGTATTTATTTTTTTCTAGGATTTCGTTTAATTTTTTAAAGGCAGGTAGTGGTCCCTGGGACCACTGCCTGCCCTTAAAAAATATTTTAGAGCCAGTCACAAAGGGGAAAGGGCCCTCTGAGGACCCCTTCCCATTTGCGACTCCATTACTACCCTCTTGAAAAGGGCGGTAAATTGTGAGTGTTTTACGACCGCAATTGAGGTCACAAAAGATTCATACGGGGCTTATGAGGCTCTAATAGGAAGGGAACGCCTCTTCCTAATAGCCAGTCGCAAAACCTATTTAGCGAGTCGCAAATAAATTGCGACTCACTAAATAGGCTTTTTACATAGCCCAGTAGGTTTTTGCATGTGGAAACAGGTCGCAAACCTATTTGCGCATGAAAAACGGGTCGTACATCTGGCCCATAATGGTATAGAACTACAATGGGTTCTGTTGGAAGGAAAACATTTCTTTCAACACTTACTACTTTTGTCTTGTAACCTTACCTGGACACATCAATGAATGATTTCAAAACACACAAGGGTCTGTTTTTTGCTTCGTATATTCTTATTCATACAACATTGTTTTAAAAAAAGTCAGAAATATGAAACACGGCTGTCTTACAACAGTGGCATACAAGTGAAATGATTGTGCAGTATGATCAAGTGATTTCAACAGCAAAGACAATGACATAAAAATGACATTTTTACTATAGATATGTACCAATATATGTGTATTGCTTTTGTTAACATGTTGAATACTTATGTTTAAAAAATAAATAAATACATTTTTAAGTACAACACTTCAAAACCAGAGTTTATCGAATGCATCTTTAATCTACTTATACTTACTTCCTTTATACATCTATATACCTTCCATGTACTTGGATCTATATATTTATTACTTTACTACTAAAAAAAAGAAAAGCAAATATTATATGCACTACTCTATTTCTCACCCTATACCTCTATCAATATCTTTAATCTACATATACTTACTTCCTTAATGCTTCTATAAACTTTCCATGCACTTACGGATCTATATATTTATTACGTTTTTCTAATTTAGAATATCCAATGCACGACCCTATTTTCACCCTATACCTCTCTCAGTATATCTTCTACCTCAACTCTCTGACTCATCTCAAACCTCTTTCTACTACTCTTTCCAATGCACTAGCCTATTTCTCACCCTATTTCTCACCCTATACGCCTAGCAATAGATCCACTACCTCCACTCTCTCATTCATCCCAAACCCCATACCACACCTATGATCCCCAAAATAGCCCTTTCTAGACTCTCCCCTACTCTACCCCTCCTTGCACTGCCTGACACCTCTTTTACTATACTGATCCCAAAAACAAGCCATTCTAAACTCTTCCCTCTGACTCTTCCCTCCACATCCCTTTTTACTCATCCCAACCCTCCCAAAAATAAAGTCTAAAGCTGTCACTCTTCTATCCCTCCACTATCCTTTTCAATCGAAATAACAGACTAACATGTCCACTTCTCAAACTTTATTTTTCACTATACGAATTCAACACTAATCCTTTAATAGGTTCCGGAGTAGCATGCTACTCACCAAAAGAAGAAGCACTTCAACACCCAATTAGGGGTAACAAGCGCTATATAAATGCAAACCTTTTCCCTCTTCTAACCCTCTTCTATCCTTCTCAATCCAAATAACTGATTAATATCCACCACTCAAATTACTTTCATATTTCACTATACTAATTTAACACTAATTTTTATGGGTTCCAGAGTAGCGTGCTACTCGCCAAGAAATTGCTTCAACACCCCATTAGGATTAACAAGCGCTACATATATGCAAACCTTTTTTCCCTCTTCTATCTCTCCGATATCCTTCTCAATCTAAACAACTGATTAATACACCACTCGAATTACTTTCATATTTCACTATACTAATTCAACACTAATCCTTTAATGGGTTCCGGAGTAGTGTGCTATTCGCCAAAAAAAGAAGCGATTCAACACCCCATCAGGGGTAACATACGCTATATAAATGCAAACCTTTTTTCCCTCTTCTATCCCTCCGCTATCCTTCTCAATCCATATAACCGACTAATATCCACCACTCAAATTACTTTCATATTTCACTATACTAATTCACCACTAATCCTTATGGGTTGTAGAGTAGTGTATACTGGCCAATAAAGGGCTTCAACACACCATTAGGGGTAACAAGCACTACATAAATGCAATCCTTTTTTCCCTCTTCTATCCCTCCGATTTCCTTCTCACTCCAAATAACTGGCTAATATCCACCACTCAAATTAGTTTCATATTTCACTATACTAATTCACCACTAATCCTTATGGGTTCCGGAGAAGCGTGCTACTCGCCAACAAAGTGCTTCAACACCCTATTAGGGGTAACAAGCACTATATAAATGCAAACCTTTTTCCCTCTTCTATCCCTCCACTATCCTTCTCAATCCAAATAACTGACTAATATCCACCACTCAAATTACTTTCATATTTCACTATACTAATTAACTACTAATCCTTATGGGTTCCAGAGCAGGGTGCTACTCACCAAGAAAGTGCTCCAACACCCTATTAGGGGTAACAAGCGCTATATAAATGCTAACCTTTTTTCCCTCTTCTACCCCTACTCTATCCTTCTGAATCCAAATAACTGACTAATATTCACACTCAAACTACTTTCATATTTTACTGTACAAATTCACCACTAATCCTTTATGGGTTCTGGAGTAGTGTGCTACTCGCTGAAAAAAGTGCTTCAACACCCCATCAGGGGTACCAAGCGCTATATAAATGCAAACCTTTTTCCCTCTTCTATTCCTCCGCTATCCTTCTGAATCCAAATAACTGCCTAACCTATCCACCACTTAAGTTACGTTCATATTTCACTATATTAACTCAACACTAATCCTTTATGGGTTCCAGAGTAGCGTGCTCCTCAACGAAAAAGCGCTTTAACACCTCATTAGGGGTGGTACGTGCTATATAAAGGCAATTACAATACAATACAATATAAGCAAGTGACTTGGTATAATGCCAGTGTCTTTCTTTGCACATCTGTTCACACATGCCCTATAGTCTTATTTGTAAATGTTTGGCCATGTTCACTGCTCACATTCCCCAGAAGCGTGGAGAGGGGACAATGCGAATCATTTGTTTCTTCTTTAACCTAAGAGAATCCCAACGGGATCTTCAAGGAATATCGCACCCCGCTATTTCTTTGTAAGAAGACTCTGTCTACTGTCTAATAATTTAAGGATAGGAACCTTGTCACAGGACCACTTTCTTTATGGATAGACTTAATCAACATGCTTCACCCCATCCTGGCTGGTAGGGGTTGAATGCCATTGCCCATCGGGCCAGAACATCAAGCAATGCTAAGTTGTACCAAACAGCATGCTGCATAATCATTTTTGGTCATGAGGAAGACCTGCTGGGATGTTTTAATGAAAACACGATTTAGAAGGATCTATACGTTGACGATATATGTATTATGTGCTCCACACACACTGTGAACATGGCCAAACATTTACAAATAAGAAAGTAGGCCATGTGTGAACAGATGTGCAAAGAAAGAAATGGACATTATACCAATTCAGTTGCTTATAAGCTAATTTTATGTCATAGTTATTTTTGTTTAAATCACTTGATGACCCTGCACGATCATTTCACTTGTATGTCACTGTTGTAAGCTAGCCTTAAAATGTCTGTGTTTTTGTAAACTTTATCATATGAATAAGAATATGCGGAGCAAAAAACAGACCCTTGTGTGTTTTGAAATCATTTCTTGATGTGCCCAAGTTATAGGACAAAAGTAATAAGTGTTAAACATGTTTTCCTCCCAACAGAATGCATTGTAGTTCTATAACATAAGAAAGGAAAATACCACCACATCTGTACAGTTTTGAAAGAGTATGTCTTGGCGTGGTGGTATCTATAATACTGAGCCTTACACTTTCAATATGACGCATTCCTGAAATTGGGGGTCCCTCTAAATTGGACAGCTTACCACTGCCTCTTTCAATTTGGTTTACTATTGCCTCAGATTTGTGAACCCTTGGACGCAGTTTTCACTTCTTTTAACTTTGATGACGACTGAGGGCCTGATTTCGATGTCAGTGGGAAAGCCTCAAACCGTTGGTCGGAGGCTTTCTGACCGACATCGTAGGTGTGAACTCCGACCGTCGTATTACAATGACGGCGTTCGAAGTACAAACCGTCCGGGAATCCGACTTAGTTCCAATGGGCTCAAGGAGCCTGTCAGCCAGTCGAAAGGACCTCACAATCCCTAGCGGACGGCGTTTCCGCTGCAAAGATTATGATGCCACTTTCCAACAGCAATTCCATGTAAGCCTTTCTAACATGGAACTGCTGTCTATAAGAGTCTTTGGGGGGCCTACGAGGGCCCCCTTACCCCCTGGCCCTCCGGTTGTGACACTGGGAGGCACCAGCCCCTGAAAATCCCTGCACCGTGTGGCATGCAGCCACGGCTCGTGCAGGGCGTTACACCGGGCGGTGACGTCAGGCAGAGGAAGGGCAGGGTGGGGGGTTGTAAAATGCGGGATATAGACGATGTCAGGTAAATACCGGGAAGAAAAAAAAACGAATTTCGTTGCGCGCGCTGCATCACATTTGGCGATGCAGCGCGGGTAACGAAATTCGTTTTATTTATTTTTTTGGGTACTTACCTGACATCTTCCATATCCCGCATTTTACAACCTCCCACCCTGCCCCTCCTCTGCCTGACGTCACCGCCCGGTGTAACACCCTGCACGAGCCGTGGCTGGTGGCAGGTACCTCACGGTGCAGGGATTCATACAAACTCCCATTTCACGATGAGAGCTTGTGCTGCGGGCGGTTGCACCATTCCCCAAAATTGCCCGGGGTGCAGACCTCCCGATGATAGGCTGCTCCCTCAAGTCCCTCTTGTGATCTTTAGTGGGGCGAGGTGGTATTGTAAACCAAATTTCTCTCGTGTCCGGACCGCTACAGATCCATTTTGCTTCCATTTAGCAGACCAAGCCGCTTTGTACCTGCATGGTCTCTACCGTATTGTCCAGTGTTGAGCGTGTGTGTAAGGGATCATTCGAATCTGAATCATGTACAAATCTGAACGTGACTTCACTAAAGAGCAGCCGGGAGAAGCCACTTCGTGCCTAAACTTCTGCTCGGTGTAAACCAACCCCTTTGTCAGCCTTCGGACAGCTATAACAGACTCACAGAACCCATTTCTTATTCTACACACAACAAACAGCCCCTACCTTTACAAGCAAGTAGGCGGCAGCGACCTAATCCTGCATTACATGATATAAAATAGAAATGTCCTGAACTCTTCTTGTTCTTTCAACTGCGTCCAGCAGAGGGCAGCGAATAACGCGCAAACATGTCCAGTTTCCTTGTGTAATCTCAACGAGGCCAGGAACCTTGACTGAGACGGGCTGTTTTCGATGCCTTATGATGCCAGACTGGGAGAGAGGAGCAACATGCTGTTAAATGAATGGTTTTACTTTCGAGTCCAATTAAAGTACACTAGACCATATGTGTTTTTACTGAAAGACTCTTGTTAGAGGAATACAGAAAGAGGGAGCATCGTGTGCAAGAAATTATTAAATTATGATTCATAGAAAGGTGCCCCAACAATAGCTTATGTGTGTTTGTGTCTGAAGTGCAACCATTCGTCAAATTTGTAACAAATTAAACGAAGTAAGGGGCATATTACCAACAACTAGCGATAATTTTTGTCTCTAACTTGTTTAGAGACAAAATTTATCGCCGCACATCGGCGATTTTTATCGCAGATAAACCTTGCTATTAGCAAGGTTTATCGCAAATGCGATAAAAAACGGCCGCAATGCATGAATATCGCTGAAAAGTCAGCGATATTCATGCATTATCGAGCAAATGCTCTTAGCCATGTTATCCACCTCCCATTGGATAACATGGTGAAGAACTGCTCAGGGCAGGTGTTAGCTTTTGGAGATATTCGCGCTTAGCGCGAATATCTCCAAAAGTTGGTAATAGGAGATAGCGATGTTAGCGACTGTTTCCAGTCGCTAACATCTTAGCACGCCCACTTTGCATGTCATTAGTGATAAATATCACTGACATGCAAAGCGGGGCCCAAGATGGTTGCTATCTCCTATTAGCTGTCACTAACTGGTGTTAGCGACAGCTTGGTAATAGGGAGATAATTTTATCTCCGCTTTCTTGGCTTTTAAAGCCAAAAAAGCGGAGATAAACCCCCTTGATAATATGCCCCTAAGTATCAGTAATCATGGACAATGTATAGCAAAATGCCCTTTTATGCCCTAAATGAGCTTAAGACAAATACTCCCTGTTCTAATTGCCATACATCATTAGACTATTGTATTATAACATTTCACTTATTAACTTGATGCCGTATAACCTTCAAAGGCCATACCATTTCGAAAATATAATGTACCTGCAAAGCTCCAAAAGGCATAACAGAATCAGATTATTTCCCCAGTTGATGTTGCCTTTTGAATAGAAACAAGTGTCATAGACACAGATATTAAAAAAAAAACATAATAGTGACCAAATAGTACTGTTCTACAAAGACTCGATCAAGGACAATGCACCATGTTTCGTAGCCAGGCCACCAGCATTGTTTCTAATCTTTGTATTACCAGAGGTCAGAGCTTTGCCCTTCATTTACCCTCAGCGGGCCTTTAGTCTTTATTTAACCGAAAAATAACAGAACTGTGTAAAACATAAGGCGCACTTCTATTTACACTGCCTTTATATTGCATCTACGCCTTGAATTACCTATGCTCCAGTTGTTGACACCACAAACTCTGACCTGTTGGCTTTGCCAATGCTTGTTTCCTTTTAAATGAAACACTTAATGTACATGTGTATCCTTACTCTCTCCCTTCTGGTTCCTGTGCCCAACCAATTGTGCTTTCTTTGTACTCCCCCTACTCGATCCCCAATGTGACCCATCCTGATCCCCATCTTGCTATCCTCTTTAAATAATTTCGTTTTTATTTATTTAATCACTGATTATTATGAGGGCTCGGGAGCTGCAAAGAGCTGCCAGGCTGTGCTCTCATTTTATGCGCTGACGCACACTACATTTCTTTCTTTTACATTTAATTTACCATTCTGACATAGCTGCTCGCCATGTTAGACTACTTAAATCAGCCACCATTCGTGACGACTCCGCTTTTTAGAGCTGAGCCCTTTTTCTTTTGCCAATGCTTGCTCTTCAGAATTTATATAATCCAGTCTCAAAAAGCATATGTCACACCTAGAACTTTTGACACCATTTGGACTCTGGACTTCTTACTATGTGGACTAAACTCTTTAGCTTTCCAGAAGGTCATATTCCTAAGACATCAACACTAAGAAGGAGTGAGAGGCTTGTAATGGGTAGGACCTCCACCTCACAGACTATAATGCAAAAACTACACAATGAAGGGTCAACCCATCTCTCTTAAATCCTGTCTTTTGACAGGGCTATATACCTGGCCCTTTTTATATCTCAAGGCAGTGTGTGATCTACACTCAGGTTAATTAGTGCTATCTCCACATTTCTTGGATATATTTGTTGGGTCCTCACCCACCGGTCCCATCTGTGGCCTGCTTCATCATTGGACCCACATCACCTAGTGTGAGTGGGTGGGCTCTACGTGTTTGTAAGCGGAGCACTTTAAAGGTGCAAAACGAGGGATTGTGAGTGGATTAAAATTGCCTCAAAGATCCTAAAATTGTATTTTTGGAGCAAGGTCTTGGGCAAGGTTAATCATATCCTTGTGATATCCCACTATTTTTAGAACTTGCCCGAGACCTTGATCATGAAATAGGTGACGTGAATGTGGCTCCGATGATGGAGCAGGCCTCAGGTGAGACCTGTGGATGAGGACCCAACAAATATATCCAAGAAATGTGGCAATAGCACTAATTCACCTGGGTGTTGAGATATAACAAGGGCCACACATCTAGGCTTGTGAAAAGACAGGATTTAAGAGAGATGGGTCAACCCTTCTTTGTGTAGTTTTTAGATATTCCAAAGACAATGTTATTTTCAGTTCAATTCTTACTTTTCTCTCCAAACAATGGGGCTCATTATGATGGAGGATTTTCCGCATCCTCCGGGCCGGCGGAAGCCACCGCCGGCCCGGAGGATGCGGAAAATCCTCGGCGGACCCACCAAAGACCCACCGCCACATTAGCATGGCTGGTGGGTCCTGGTTTCAGTCCGCCGCTTTTCCGCCGCGGTTGACTTACAACCGCGGCGGATAAGCTGTAACATGGCTGGCGGTGTCTATCAGACACCGGCAGCCATATTAGGATGGAGTAAAAAGTATGCTTTTCCACGGCGGCTTTTCCGCCGCGGTGCCTGCCGCTTTGTGCACGCAAATGCTGTGCATGCCTTTTTAGGGCTCGTGACCTATCGATGTGCGCATGCGCATCGAGTGGAGCGAGAATTCAAGTGGCGAAAACATCATGAAACCACCAGCTTTTTGCTGGCGTTTTCATGCAGTTCATGTGAACCACGTGAGCAAACATGCACGCGCATTCACGGCCAGGGCTTCTCCTCCCCTAATTATTCATGGCCGGCCGCAGGCCGGCCGTACTTTCAGTTTCCCGCTTCTCCTCCCCTAATCATTCATTCCCGGCCGCTCACAGCACATCAAAGGGCTTCGCTGTCACGTGCATTGCTGCAGCCCCTGATGGCACCATATGTCTCTGCATGCCACTTTCCTCACAATCAGGAGTTGTTATGATAGCCAACGGAGGCTGTAATTGCAAAACAACCGAAGCGGTCTCTTGTAAAAACGGGCTTCCATGGTCGGGCTGCGGAAGAACAGATGTAGCGAGGGACACCTTGCCAAGACTGCGGGCCACATCTGCGATGACATCACTGCATGGCTCATTTTCCCCCAAAAAATTAATCGAGACAAAGGATTGCGGAGCGGAGGTTCGTTTCTGTGGTTGTGCACTTTCTGTAAAATCACTTACTTAACTAAACATGGTTTCAATTGGGCTCTCAAATGTATCAAACACGTGAAAAAAAGGGCGAGCTTAGAATTTTAGAGGCACATGTGGACAATTGGCAAGGTGCATGAAAAACAAAAGCAGCAATCGATTGGTGAGAGGAAGCATTAATACAAGTCAGGGTGCACGCGCACGTAGTGACAACCAACCACTGTAGCTCTTCTGGCTGAAACATCACGTCAATCAAATGACAGGCCAAGTTAAAAAAAGAAGCAAGAAAACAAGGTACTGGCGAGACATCCATTTAACAAAGTAGCTCCCTTGCTCCAGGGTTGGGCTCGTTTCTATATATACACGCACCCGAGAGTCGATCGACATCGCGCTATACATCAGCATGAATGATTTAGGGCCCCGTGACACGCAGGTATGGAATTTCCTGAAAACCGATAGTCCCACAGCGGGGCTTTGCCTCTGGGGCCCTTCCCCGTGCGAGATATCAATGAACAGGAAATGCGTTGTCTGTTGGTCAATGCACGCGCATTCACGGCCAGGGCTTCTCCTCCCCTAATTATTCATGGCCGGCCGCAGGCCGGCCGTACTTTCAGTTTCCCGCTTCTCCTCCCCTAATCATTCATTCCCGGCCACTCACAGCACATCAAAGGGCTTCGCTGTCACGTGCATTGCTGCAGCCCCTGATGGCCAACGTACTCAATAGAAATGGGATTTACAAAGGTTCTGTTGACAATTGTGCTTTCCTCCTGTGCGCAAACAGGGACTTGGAATCATGCCTGATGGGTGACGGCTCCCAGGAAGAGGATTATTTCGAGGACAAAAAGGCGTCCTTGTCTGTAAATTTGAAGACATTTTGTAGAATATTATGGTGTAGAGGCCAAACTCACATTTTTGTCTTTGTCTCTAAAATAAACAATATAACTTTAAAGCTTTAATCACCAACAAGCATCTTTAAATCCATATATTGTAGCCAAGAGCATCAAAATCTGTATGCGGTTTCCTTTAATAGGAATTAACGGATTAAACGTGTCCCCGGGTCTGACCTGCATGCTTGTATGTTGATTTGATTAATCTTCCTTGGGATCAGATAGTAATGATCCCTCCCACCCCACAGCTGCTTTTCAAGAGACGCAAGCTGTCGCTTACTAATGCGAGGAGTGCCTACCTCGGTGTGCACGTCCTGGTGAACCCCTCCCCCCGCGGCAGAGGTCGACATTGCCGCCATCTACAGTTATCGAAACTAACAAGCATTGGCATTGCCAATAGGTCTCGCTTGTGGGACCTTAGAAGTATTTCGTTTTGCAGCACAATATCCTTGTTGCATAATCGGATATTGTGCTGCAAAACTAAATACTTCTAAGGTCCCACAAGCGAGACCTATTGGCAATGCCAATGCTTGTTAACATTGCGGCGGGTGCAGCTTGAAGCTCCACCCGCCGCAATGTTAAAAATAGAGGATGTGACCGCCACCATGGCGGTCACATCCTAATCTGTATGGAGGGACCGCCGCTGCCCCTGCGGACGGTCCCTCCTACTCTATGGTGGCGGACGGACTCAAGTCCGTCCGCCATCATAATCGGCCCCAATATCCGCAGCTTTTGTTTCTGTGCACACACAAAATACTGTTAACAAACTATATAAATGCTTATAGGGTTTTCCTTCATTTCTCCGAGACTGGTAACAAATACCGCATTGATAGATGTGTTACTTCTTATTTCAGAACAGTGTTGTGGGCTGCATCCCTAACCACAGTGGTTGCTAACAGACAACATGAAGAAGCCCAGTGTTTTCTCATACAGCAATGACTCCTACCAACAGTCTCTTGAAAATTCGCCAAGAAAGTGCTGTTCAGCGGGAAATGATTCATAAATTGCCTAGGTCCACCCCGTCAAGCCTCAGCTTACTGTTCAGACAGCTGTAATCATAACTATTTCCTGCACTCGGAACTTGTGTAATTTGAATCTCTTTCAGGAAGTTGAACAATAAAGTTTTTTTTGATCACACAAATAATTTACATTTTCATTATTTACACTGATAATACAAACATAAGATACCTAATTAATTCATTAATGTCAGTCGTAATTTTACTGACTATTAAAGTCATTAAAAGTGCACCACATTCACACACCACTTACAAAACAGGGCATTTATATTCATTTACATTTAAAGAAATTCCCTTTGAGTCCAGTGACATTCGGCGAAAACCCTATCCTCTGAATATTTTTTTTTATTTTCACTATATGGGTAATAAGCCAATAGTGTTGAAGATCCTCAGCACTACAAAACCCCTTCTACATCGGAATGGCATAACACACCCAATCACCCTTGATGTCTTGAAGAAGAATGTTACACAGCCAGAAGAGCGGAAAGCTAACTTGCTCAAATAGTTTTATTACTTCTAACAAGTGACTCTCTCTCTCTAGGGCATAGGAACTAGCAATAATTTTCCCAGGGGCCAAAAAGTTTGGTCTGTGATGTGCCCGAAGGCCGCATTGATGCCAGCATGGTGGCGGCCAGGGGTTTGCGGGAGGGGGGTTGGCAGTATGGTAGGTGTAGGAGAAGTGAATGACATTCATCTAGTGGCTGAATTGCGCAATGTTGAAACAGAAAACCCGAGTTTAATCCTGGCTTCCCCACTTTAACAAATTGTGTAATCCATGGCAACTGTTTTACTTCACTTTACCTCCCTTTTTTCATTATCACATATTAGAAGACCTTGAAATACATGACTTCAGGATGTACACTGTACAAAACCTTCCCCTGTGTTTGATTTAATAAACTATAATCTTCATGTACAATAGGAATTCAGGCCGCCCATAGAGTGCACGTAATAGCTGGCTTGCTTCTTAGTTCGCTATTGGCATTGTCGTCAGGGTTGAAGGAAAAATGTTTCAAAATTCAAGTTTGAAAACTATGGGCCCGATTCACAGAAGGAACTTAAGACTCAATCCTAAACTTACTACTATTTTGGTATTCACGGAATGCACTTACTACTTTTGGAATTCACAGAATGAACTTACTACTTTTGGTATTCACAGAAGTTAGGATTTTGTCTTAAGTCTGTCTTAAGTCTGTCTTAAGTCTGTCTTAAGTCTGTCTTAAGTTTGTCTTAAGACAAACTTAAGACAAAATCCTAACCTCTGTGAATACCAAAAGTAGTAAGTTCATTCTGTGAATGCCAAAAGTAGTAAGTGTATTCTGTGAATACCAAAATAGTAGTAAGTTTAGGATTGAGTCGTAAGTTCATTCTGTGAATCGGGCCCTATCACTTTATGAAAATGCTCCTAGATTCCTAGATATGATCTGATGTACTAAGGTGAAACAGTTCTGCAGGTTAATTAAATTCGTTTTGAATTTTGAAGAGACTTTGTCATCTTTTTACACTTTTGCTGCAAGATATCTTTAAAAATGGTGTTCCAAAAGTTATGAGGTAATAGACAACCTAGTTACTTCCTTTCTTTAACTTCAATTAACCTTCAAGTAAATACCTGACTGTTTATGTAACATCTTTTTAGGTCGAGCATTCAAGACCTCTTGTATACTTTAGTATACCTCTTGCTTACTTGAATGTGGACACGAGTCGGACGCGCGCTTTTTCAGTGTCAGATTTGTCCTTGTGAGCGCGCTTTTGCTGCTGGCTGTTTGCTGTGAATGTGTGCGAGCGCTTTCCCTTTCGGTTATGTCCTTTCCCTCACCCGTAGCTGTTAAAACACTCTGCCCCTGGCCCACATCAACCACATTGTTTTAGTAATCGCTGATGTTGTTCCAGACTTACTTCAAATACCTTCTGTATTTGGGCATTCTTCCCCGTGGTTACCGACTCTTGTTCCCCCAACCCGTTATTTCTCCCTCGCCCATTATTATTAACGCCTCCCAGCCTACTGCTACCTCCTTCGCCTCACTGTGCGCCCCCAGTCCTTATGTCCTCGGACCCCCCTCATACTGTTGCCACCTGACAATCAGGCAGTAGGATAAGTCCCGCCTGCTCTGCCCCTTCGCTTTCAGACCATGGTCGCTTACCTCCCCCGCAGGCTGAGCTCCGGCTTTCCGGTTCCGAGAGCTGCTCCTCGGCCCCAAGTCCCGGTGAGTCGCGGCCCCTTTAGGGCTGGGCCACGCGACCTGGAACAATATTGCTTTCCTTTCCAAATATTTTGTGATACAAAGGTAAAGTGCCAGGCAGTATATTTTTAACTTGTTTTTCTCGCTGTACATTCGTTTCCTTTTGTGTCTATCCTGCTTTCATGATGCAGCACTCGAAAGTCCCTTAGGGTATATTCACGCTACACAAAATGAATAAGCTAATAAAATAGAATCATGTTCTATTATTGTGACCAGAAAAACATGACGCTTCAGTATATTCGTAAATCATGTAAGGAAGAAGCTGTCTACACGCCACTGCAGACTTCCTACTTAGCAAAATTCTTAGCTATATATGAAGTTTGAATCAGCAACTACAACACATCAGATACAAATAGGAATAAACCGATCACGAGGGGTAGCAACTTTCTTTCACGCCTTTAATATCTTGCATTTACAACGTGGAAGTAACGCCACTTTGTGGAAAGTACTAAAATGTGTAGAAAGGAGACAACAGAAGAATGGATGTGTAGAAAGGAGACAACAGAAGAATGGACTTCTTGGGGGTGTTTGTCCGGCAAAATGTTGACCTCTGGTCAGTAAGAAACCGTTGACGAGTTCCCCACTGCCTGTGTCTTTCCCTGAAACACGGAAACTGTTTTTTGCTGAAGGCTTGGTATATTTGACATCTCTATAAGTCCGCTTGAATGTGCTTATAAATAGTGCAGGCTGTTTAAATGGTGACTATCGTCCGTGTATTTATTTGGGAAATCTGTCCCTCACATTTGGAGGTAACCCAGCAACATGACGTTAAGGACTGTCATGCAGTTGGAATCACATTTAATTTTCATTATGCATGTTTCAAATGTGACTTTTATGACTTGCCATGTTTTCTTTCTTTTTCGTAATTGGTCTGTGCTGGTGGCCTTCGCTGTTCCTTGTTTTTTATAGTCATTAATTTGCGGTAGCAGGACAAAGACACCCCCTGCCATGGCTTACATCCACAAATAGATGTATTTCGCCCCCATCCTTCCCACACAAACCTTGTCTTGCTTGATTCACGTGGCTCTCCTTTATAGGGCTAGAAGTCTAACAGGAACTATCAGTACTGTATTAAAACGGCCTGCGTGGCATCAAGGTGTCTTCTCACAGTACCAGTACTCAGCGAAACACACTTTGATAACCGAGGAAAGATGTTATTCCTTTATCTCATCAGGCTTGTGAAACAGCCCTCCTCCCTCCCGGGGTGCTGTTCTGAATTACGACACGCACTCTGTTGTCAGACATTCCTTTCAGGTTAGAGGCGTTATTCGGGATAAGAATCTCGACCTACCCAAATCTATCACCCTTACTCTATCTATCTATCTATCTATCTATCTATCTATCTATCTATCTATCTATCTATCTATCTATCTATCTATCTATCTATCTATCTATCTATCTATCTATCTATCTATCTATCTATCTATCTATCTATCTATCTATCTATCACCCTCACTCTATCTATCGCCCTCACTCTATCTATCGCCCCCTCACTCTATATATCTATCACCCTCACTCTATCTATCTATCGCCCTCACTCTATTTATCGCCCTCACTCTATCTATCTATCGCCTTCACTCTATCGTCCTCACTCTATCTCCCTCACTCTATCTCCCTCACTCTATCTATCGCCCTCACTATATCTATCACATCACCACAGCATCACTCAGCACCACCACAACATCACTCAGGAGCACATTATGTGCTACCAAAGCATCACTGAACGCCACAGCATCACTCGTCGCCACCACAACATTACTCAGTGCCACCACAGCATCAATCTGTGCAACCATTCAACAACAACTAGTTCAAATATGTTCTCTCAATGTTACAAGCTTTATTACAAATGTCACAAAAAGATGTTAATATTTCACTTCTGTTCTTGGATTTTTGTCACAATAAAATACACTGAACATAATCTTCACAAAAGTTATTTACAAAAGTTTAAGCTATTGCCATTATAAATTACAATAACTTTTATTTAAGTATTAATTATAAAAAAAATTAAAAGCCATTGTTATTTGTAATATCAATACATCTAAGTCACGTAAATAGAACACATATTGCATTACAAATGCTATAGGTGTCACATTTCCGAAAGTTAAAACTATTGGCATTTTAAATAACAAAGCTATTAATTTCGCTATTTTCAAAACCAACACATAAATAAATAATTTGTCATTTACAATACCAATAGCTCAAACTGTTCTAATGCGAGACCTATTGCATTGCAAATGCTTGTTTATTTTAGCACTGAGTTGAATAAACAGTCCAGTGCTGCTCCTGACTAGGGAGCCACATTTAAGGGTCAGGAGGGCCCAACTCTGAGTATCCCTGTTATAGGGTTATTTGCCTTCACAGAGTCCTTTCATGCTGATTGTAGTTCAAATGTTGAAATATATGAGATAAAGCGCCTTCTGCTGTACATTACAAGGATATTGCACGTCATGGAGCCATTCAGCGACTGCCTTTATAGGTCATGGATCTCTGAGATGTTTTGAAAAATGTTTTAGGGGGTCACTACGATGTTGGTGGGACCAGCTTCTGCAGTCCTGTCAGAGGCAGTTGGACCGCTGAGGTAATGTTGGAACCAGAGGGTCCGACCACCGGATCATGATGCATGCAAACGCACAGAAATCCGAACGCCATGGTCCTTCTGATTCCAGCAGAAATGTCAAACCACTGTGGTGTCGAAACAGACCATTTAAGGCTATCGGAGAGCAGACCGCTCTACGGACCGCCCGCCATATTACGATGCATCATTGAGACGAGCTCACCATAGCGGTCCAACCACTTCATCAGAGCTGGCAGAAAGGGAGGGATATAAGCCCGACACCCACCTCTACACAGCTTCCCACTTCCAGCACCGACATGGAGCCTATTCTACATGTCCTGCCTCTACTGTACCTGCTCTCTCATGGCCGAAATCCGAACCGTCATGGGCACCACCGCTTGTAAGTGACACATTGACCTGTACACATTTGGTCCCCACTAAATTGAGGCACCGCCATGGAAGAGCAGGCCCATACCATTGTCATTTATGAATGGAGGTGTCCGTGCAACACATCCCCAAATGAACACACCTGACATATAGCCAATACCAAATATATTAGAAGCCAGAAATGAGGGGGCCTGAAGGGACCTTAGAAAGAGCAAGTAGTGACGGTCGTGTTGAAGTGTTTGAAGTGTTCCCGGGCTGTCGGTGGTCATGGCCAGCAGATGTTAAAAGCTGATGCAGAGGAGTGTCCCAATGGAGTCTCCATATCATCCCATTACCCAGGTTGTGATCTATTCATAACTCTACAGCAGTACCACCTACCACTGTCGCATATGGAACAGCCTAGAGACCTTTAAAAGTCCATTCCTAGTATTGACAGGTCATATCAGAACCATCACCATAAATATCATGCTATAAAGTCTGAGTAGAAACTCCTAGAACTAATTCAAGTGACAGCCATTGGCAAATCCAACTGCACTGAATTCCTGTAGATGCAATGTAAATAGTGTCAACAGATACCTTGATGGTGTGCAATGTCATAACAACAAATATCTTGTCTGAGTGGGACAATTTAGCTATTACATATGTACAGCTTACATGCTTGTAAGACATGCTCTCATGTACATCACCGTCACCCATGCACCTGAGAGAGACCATTCCAGGACTCTCATCACAGCCAAAGTACTGTTGTGGAGGACAGCAAAGACACATACAAACACACATTTCACAAACCATAAAAGTCTACCATAACAGAGGAGACAGATATGGTGTGCATGTGTCAGTGTGTGTAGGTCAAACATAACCAGACACTGCACATCACCTGACTGAAAACACTACAAGCAACTTTGACCAACACTGTACATTAATAATGGGTTTCATACACTACATACTTCCTCTCCCCCGAGTCACCGCACTCTGGATAAGTCTAGGGGTGTTGAGTCCCTAGCCAAAGATATCTAGTGGATCTCTGTTATGTAACATCACTGAATGCATCTTCCCATCACATCTGCATGGTTACGCCTATGTCCATATCAGTGACAATGTACAGACACACACTCACAAAATCTACATGTGTGGACAGCTCAGAAACAGGTGTAAACAAAAGTGCAATAAACAGTGGCACAAAACAGCCCCTCCTCACAAAGGACTTAGCTCTCATGAGCTGTGACACCCTCACATCTTACATAAGCTACCTCCTGTTGAGATATTGATAATTCAACTGTATAACATTTCTGGCTGGACTGTTCCCATGATTATAAAGAACAAGGGTCCTAAGGATAGTTCAGCAGAATAAACAATGAAATTATAGACCGGAATCAGTACTATAATCATTTTTCTTCACCCAGCCGGGTGAGGAAGTTTTAATATATGATCAGTGAGATATCAATTGACCTAGGGGAGGTCATACATACACATTAAGATAGGGCACAATCCTGTACCTAACCCAAAATAAGAAAACAAACAGTAAGAGAAATAAACATGTAAAGAAAAAGTTTTTAGCAGGCAAAGAACGTTGGAGCTAATTGTCGCTTGCAAAATGTTACATAATCTCAGCAAGTTTCGACATACAGTATCTACAGGAAAATATACAGATAAATGAGCTGTAGAACTGTTTAATCGTCAACGTTTCGATCCCCTGGCTCCTAATAAGCCGGGATCATCATCAGGACTGTACTAAACATTGCCTGTTTAAGTTGCAGATGCCTATCGGATCCAGTTGTGGACATGGGTAAGGCGCTGTTGGGGGTTTGAAGGTGCCCCTGCCACCAGTACTGAGGAGAGAGACCATTGAGTCCCCCCCAACGCCGTCCTGCTGCGTAGATCACTACGGAAGCAACAATACCGCTGCAACCACGCGGCTTGAGTAATCAAGGAGCAGTGCACTCCTTACATTGAACCCAATTCCGACCAGTGAGGAGTACTCCACCGCGGGCCCCCGAACTGTCCGGACACGATCTCATTCTTAAGGCACCCGAAATACGTGGGCACCTTCAAACCCCCAACAGCGCCTTACCCATGTCCACAACTGGAGCCTTGGCTGTCTTTTTGTCAAGCTTACTCCTATGGAATTTTGAATAAAGAATATGAGAAACTGAACTTCGTTGTTCATTTGTGATGTCCAACCATCAATGTCATTGGAAAACTCTTTGTTTATTGAGAAACAACCAGAAGATTCATTAATCTGCCTCTATATATTTACATGTTAGGATTGTGCTAAACCTGACCCTCCTGTTTCATATGTATCTGGTCAATCATTGATTGTCATTAATATCTCTCTCGGTAGTGGGGGATAGTGGTCTGTACAGCACTCCGTCTTCACAATTGAAGTTTTGTTACATTTCCAGCACTCAACATATATCTAATTGTTAATAGTGAATGTGCGGTCCTTTCCTTTAGGATACACCACTACCGTCTCTCCCTCTCTAATCATCTCCTTGTGTTTGAAAATCCACTGTAGTGCTCCTTCCCACATCACATACATTAATACGATAAGTCACGTAAGTGGGATTGTCAAAAACTCTAATCTCACATATGTAAAGGCCACACTGTAAAGGCACCCTCCAGCTGTGGGTATGCAATCCAGGGGGTCTCTTAAAGGCAACACGCCAAATACACTGTCCAGGTTGCTCCTGCATCAATCTCACCACGTGCATAGCCCCTGTGGCCTGGCGTACAATTGGGACAACCAATAATGTCATATCTTGGCATGCTCATGCTGGTGATGTGTAAGTGAAAGTACTTAAAATAACCCTACAGCAACAGCACCAGTCATACATCCATGAGAAGAATGTCGAAAGAACACACATGAGAAACCTTTCATGTGCATCCAAAGTAACTAATGCTTATCACAATACTGCACTCCCCATATGTGGTGTAACAAATACCTACTTAGTACATATGCAACACATATACACCATACATCTCACCTAGTACAGCAAGCCTGAAGACTTGCAAATTGGGCAAAGCAAGACACAATACTTACCATAGCAGATGACACACAAATCAATGTATGCCATAATTGGAATTTATCTTAATCATGAAACCATAGAACATTGGTCTTCGTCCTCTGTCACTCCATAACTGGTTCCAAGGTTTGACTAGATTTACCACTATAAAAGGATCAGCTATCATGATGAAACAAACCCAACTGTAGTCACACATCCCAAAGATTCCAAGAAGAACAAATAGCATCAGTAGCAAATGCATTACGAAGGTCTTGAACTATTCAGTCTTTATAAAGACAAATTCCTCAATGTAATGAAAACAAAGGCCAATGGCCAGTCCACAATTGTCCATGTGGTCCAGCACACTGCTGTGCCACGACACTTGCCAACAATATCACTGCCAGGGAAAACTACCCTGGAAAGGGGCATCCAATGGGCAGTCCAGGCACAGCTAGTAAGTTATTGGAGTGGGCTGGGTTTTGGATTGGGGGCTGGGTTGGGCCTGGGGAGAATTTGGCTCGGGATTGGGAGGGTTGGGTATGTCAGTGGGAGTGATGGGCTTGGGACTCGGAGGTCTGGATTCTGGTGTGGGAGGGCTGGCCCCAGGGTTTGGAGGATGGGGACGTATCATCCTTGTGATTTTGTACCCTTTTAGGTCAGTGAGGGGGATAGGGAATGTGGGAACAGGTGAACAGCTCTTTCCGCTTAGAAGCTTTAGGCTGGGTAGGGGAGGAGAACCTCTTGGTTTTGGGAGGGGGCAGAGGAGTGGGTTGGTGTTTCTGACCATTTGGATGGTAATAGGTTGTTTTGTAGTGGAGGGGCCAGGTTTTTTGGGGGTTGACGTAGGGTAGGGGTAGGAAACAGATTTGTCTCAGAAGGTCAATAGCCTCCATACTCAGGGCAGCAGTGGAGACAGAGCCAGAGAGTGGCAGAGGCCTGGGGGAAGGAGACTCTCCCCTGCTTAGAGGAGTGGGCCTGGACAAATGGTTGGGGAGCAGCAGGGAGGGTGGAGTCGGTAGGGGGGTAGTAGACATGGATGTAGCAGACTGAGGTCCAGGGGATCATACGCTGGAGCTTGACGAAGATGTTGCTGTAGAGTCATTGTGCTGCTCCTGCGTGACACTCCCACCACCCTCTGGGGCAATGGGTCCCTCTTTTTCACTGGGTTGAAGGGAACCACCGTAGCAAGCTGCGTCCTCACCTATCTCAGCCCTGTCTCCTTCGCTGCCTTGGGTAGATGCTAAAACCAGAAGATAAATATGTTAGTTACGATTGCCTGAACACACTAGGCAAGCATATCATATCCCAAATCCAGCCTCATTGTGTATCAAACGATGTCATCATCATGGCTGCATAGGTCCTTGGCTCCTACCAAAGTTAACTGATATCATCAAATGGGATGTCCACATGAAATGCATACCTACCCATCAACACAAGGCCCTGCAATCCACTATTGCTCATATTTCCCAGACACACTACATATAGGACAGCTGGTCCCCTGATACAGAGAAGTTGCTGTATCTTGTGAAAAACACCAATGACAAGACATGGAGGGCCCATCGCACAATATTCACTCTTCACAAGTGACACTTGCACATTTGTACACTGCCAGATGACGCAGTTCAATCAATCAGTATTCTTATAAAGCGCAACTACTCACCTGTGAGGGTCTGAAGGTGCTGGGGGGGAGCGGGATAGGTCTGTGGTTCAGTAGAAGAGCCAGGACTTGAGGTCCTTCCTGAATTGCGGCAGCGATGGTGATTGCCAGAGGTGCAGAGGCAGGGAGTTCCAGGACTTCGCAGTGAGGTAGGAGAAGGATCTTCCACCAGCCGTGGTCTTGCTGATCCATGTGATGGTGGCCAGAGCCATTTAGGGGTGCGGAGATGCCTGATGGGAGTGTAGAAGGAAAGACAGTGCTTAAGATATGTAGGTCTGGCGTTGTGGAGGGATTTTTAGACATGCGTGAGAAGCTTGAAGGGGATTCCCTTTTTGACAGGTAGCCAGTGAAGGTCTCTCAGTTGGGAAATTATGTGGTTGCAGCGTGGGATGTTCAGGATGAGTCTGGTTAGGCGTTCTGGACGGTCTGCAATTTTTTCTGGAGTTTCTGGGTGATGCCAGCATAGAGTGTGTTGCCGTAGTTGAGTCTGCTGCTGAAGAGCACCTAGGTGACTCTTTTCCTGGACACGTTAGGGATCCACTTGAAAATCTTACAAAGGAGGCGGAGCGTGTGGAAGCAGGAGGACGAAATGGAATTGATTTGGTGGTTCATTGAGAGCGAGGAGTCCAGGATGATGCTGAGGTTTTGTGCATGGTCCATGAGTCATCCTAGGTGGAGGGGGAGGATCCCAAGACGAAGGCTTCGGTCTTGTCTGAGTTAAGCTTCAGGCAGCTGTCCTTCATTAAGGTGGCGATTGCCTTCATCCCGTCATGGAAGTTGCTCTTGGCGCCTGTGGGTTCGTCTGTGAGGTAGAGAACCAGCTTGGTGTCATTGACGTAAGAGACGATCTTCACTCCGTAGCCTCTTACGATGGCTGCAAGTGGGGCCATGTAGGTTTTGAAGAGGGTGGGGCTCAGGTAGGATCTCTGAGGCACTCTGCAGCTGATCTCTGTGGGTTCTGAGTTGAACAGTGGAAGTCTGAATCTCAGCTTTCGGCCAGGGAGGAAGGAGCGGATCCATTCTTTGTGGTGCATGCCGGCGTTGTGGAGTCTTGCACAGAGGGTGTGGTGGGAGAAAGTGTAGAAGGCAGCTGAGAAGTCCAGGAGGATGAGGGCTGCAGTTTTGCCTCGGTCGAGGAGGGTGCAGTTGATAGATGCGCAAGAGTAGCAGAGCTAGGTGTCACATGTAGTACAGAAGAGTAGAATGGAGATATAGTGGCTCCATTTGGTTTTAGTTAGAAGGACAAATGTCCATTGTACACAAGTCTGCCTAGAAACATCCCCTGTCTAGGTTGTCTCATGTGAGCCCACCTTCTTAAAAAATATATCTCAATGACATCAGAATCATTGTAGTACATGAGGTACAGGAAATTAATAGTACTTAAAGAGGTCTTACTCGTGTCCGAAAAGGGGAGTGGATTCACTGTACATTTCATGTTTTGCTATCATAAATACCAATGTAGCACTGAGTGGTAAGACACACATGACCCCAACATGTCAGCATTCCACTCCCTGAGGAACATTACCAGCCACAGAATGAGCCTACCTCCTGACTGCATACCCACGTCACAATGTCATGCAATGGAACATTGCCCAAAAGTGTTGGAAGTTTTACATCCATGTGTGTCATTGCCTCCACATTTGACATGGGTAATGATGTCCTTCAATGGGTATGCGTGACTCACAAACCCATGTCTAAAAACTACGGTATGAAGTGACACATACTCTGTATAACCATCACTTACTTACATTATCACGTACGCGTTGTCCAACACATAACCTAATGTGGGATAATGTCAGAACTACTTGTAAGACCCTATTCATCATGTATGGAGTAGTTTAACATGTGGCAGTACAACACATAACTGTACACATGCCAGCATGTAGGCAACAGAATATATGCCACCAGTGATGTTTGTCAACTCATGGTACTTTACATTCCCTTATTACCAAGGGGATTTAGTGCTCAGTGTTTGCATCCAGAGTGCATTGTGTCACGTGCCATAAGTGAGTGGTCCACCATCTAAAGATAAACAGTAGTTCAGGAGCATCACTCCAGACACAAAAGCTGAAAAGTGTCCTGTTTGTTATCACTGCCGGACATTACTTCCAAAGATGAGGTAATTTATCATAGCAAATAGGCAGACAGGTGGCTGCTCAACAATGGACACATGTGTGACTTCAGAATGCTTAATTCATGTTTACATGTACAATAGTCAAAGGGGAACACCATGCTCCTACTACTAGACCTTACACAGTGTGTGAGAAATGAGTCATCTTCCACCTAAAATGTTCAATAGCTGCCTGTATGAAAAAAAGATGGTCATGCATAACGTAACACTGAGGGAAATACTCGCCTCCTCCTAGCTGCTGTTGGGCTATCCACTGCCCATTAAGGTCTGGGTATGCCACGGCCATATTGGGGCTTTTAGGGGGGTCAGGGTTCGATGAGCTCTCCTTCTGCCTGGGGAGGACAGCCCCAGCCGGACCTCAACCATCTTCCTGGTCCAGCGTCTCAGGCCCTCCCACCTTTTCTTGTAGTGAGCACTGCTCCGACGAGCGACCCCAGGGGTCTGCACCTTCCAGGCGATGGCTTTCCACATCGACACCTTATGATGGGCCTTGACCTGTATGGATGTAATAGATGAAGAGACTGAGCGGACATCAGCTAGGGTGACACAGAGCTACTACAAAGCTAGCATAGGCATCTGACAACATTGCATCCATGACATATTTGAAGTGTACATGCTGTCCTACAGAAAATCCATTACTGCTCAATTTAAATTTCCTCTGCATCCTACCCGTAGTCCTGATCATGGCTATACTCACTACGCAACACCCCTGACATCACATACCCATGGCCCTCACCACATGTGCTGTGAAAGATGTTACAACATAACACAGCACACCAATGTGTGCACCAAAAGGCTACACTTGTATTGCAGCCATGGACAGACATCTGTACAGTCAGAACAAATTACTTCAGTCTCACTGGCTAAAACATCACTACTGCCATTGCACTGAGTACATGGAAAGTTTGTGCTCTCAAAAAACAAAACAACTGCCATGCATGTAGAGGATACTTTAAAGTCTGTGGATCAGTGGACATGTAGATTTTTTATGTGAACCTCAAACTACGTCTGCATGTGTCTGTATGTTAAGACTTGAGATCACGGAAAACACCGTATGCCATATGGGGCAGGGTGTGTATGGAATGACATCTACATAGCATTGTACCAACTGCACAATTGCATATTTTTACACAGCAGATGATGCACTTTGGAACAGCACTGCATATGTGCCAAACTATCAGATGTGACAATATTTGTCAGGAACAATGTTCGTGTACAATGGTATCATCACTCTTATGTAAGGTAAAATCCAAGGCATGTGGGAGTAAAGGGCCTGTGCAATGACAAACAGTGACACAATGGGCCCAGGGACTGTAGTCACTGGTCCAGGGCTCTCATCTTAAACCACACCCAATCTAGTCTCACTAGGTGCATTCATTCAACTCATGTTCCTGTAACACTCTTTCAGCCCACATCTGAGGATCTGCAGGTCCACAGGGGGAGGACTCTGTGCATCTGTTATATTGTATTGGGTAATACACTCTGCCCCAGGCTGGGCCACGTGCATGCAAGGCACATATCAATGTCAGTGCTTGATCTCAGCATGATGAGCACACTGTACCCACATGACGATCACATGGCCACATATACCATACCTTACAGTATATCTAGTGCCCATCCTATATGTCACATTATCATAGTGGGTCACTGTGAAGGGGTCTGTGAGGTCTTGTTACTTGGTTCCTGACTGAAGACAGGGTGTTAATGCCTCGTGTGCTGAGCACTTGTTGAGACTGTACAGTTAGATCACATGTCCCATAAAAACCAACTCACAGGACACATACTCAAATTGGGACGTAAAGCCATACATATGTTCCTGAGATCTGCCATAACATGATAAGCAAAGTCAGCATTGTCGCTCAATAGGTCCATACATGCATAGTTATGTGTATTCAACTGGTGTATGTTTCAGTAGTGTATGCACATCACCTTGATTCTGTTACCTCCACAAATATCAGTTCCACATGTACCATAAATGTTAGAGTCCTATGTTGTGGCCAACACATCATAATTAGGCAAAGTTAATCCATAAGTAGGAGAAATCTTATCAGCAGTGCTTACCGGCTCCTCTGGAGAGCCATAGAACTGGCGGTACAGGGGAAGGACCCCTTCTACCAGTGTCCAGAGCTCCTCTGGAGTGAAGGAAGGGGTCCTCTGCCTGGTACAGTGTGTCATGGCAGCTCCCACAGGTGGCAAAGAGCAGCTTAAGATGAGGAGGTGTCGTTAGTAGAAGTGTCTGGAGGCAAGTTCTTCTTTTTTTCAAACAGCAACCTTTACATACAATACACAGCTGGTCTTCAGTGTAGACGGCCACATACATTAATCCAAGGAGGTCACATTTTACAACATTAGCCAATGCCTGTGACCGAAGTGGTAGAAAACGCCTACTGCGCAGTTCAAATCAGCCTACGCTCACCGATTGGGCATGTCCCATAGGCGAACTCAGGCATCCACTTAGGCGGTCGCCCCTGTCTGCGAAAACATCATATTTAAAGCACGGCGGTTGCATTTTACAAAGCTAGTCAAAGACTCTGACTGCCGTCGTCAACTCTGCCTATCGCGCAGTTCACATCAGCAGGCAGTCGCCTTTCCTGCATGCTCCATTGGAGAGTCTGGACCTCCACCGTGTTGAAATAAACATCATAAAAAGAGTTTATACATACATATTCAACAATTTAGGTATGTAGTAACGTCAGGCAGGATGTATGACACCATTCCCCTGCCTATACCTTTGCTCACACATCTGTGTTGAATATGTCTGTGCATGTACACACATTTACAGCGGGTTCCTGTACAGCAGTGGAAACAAAAGTAATGTGTGCAATGCAGATTCCATAACATGACGGAGTTCATCATACCTAAGAAGTGTCTAAAATGTGCACAGACCTGTTGGAGACACATGTGTTCTCCAGATTGGTGATGATGGCTGCAAGGTCTATGTAAAACAGTGCATCTTAATCACCCTGCTGACTCCAGTAAATATATGTGATATGTGTATGTGATACTTTTGGCTGTCTTCCACATGGAAAGGGCTCTCCCACAATAGTGGCCACTGGTGGAAATGTAGCATTCAGTTATGTGTAATGTATCTCATTCAGTTTCGGCATAGAAGAACTATCCATGTATGAAAGTAGTTTGAGATACATAAAGTGAAGTAAACTGCTGTGGACATGCTCACCAATGCATTAATGTCTTTTCACATCACTTTTGGGTGTGTCTTCATAAATGTTCATGTGGACACTATGACCAGTATTCACATGTGTCTCTATTCCACACATAGGTTCCATAGCAGGGGGAAGAGATGACAGCCTCCAGTATACCCGCCGGGCCTGATTCACAGAACTAACTTAAGACAAAATCCTAAACTTACTACTTTTGGTATTCACAGAAGTTAGGATTTTGTCTTAAGTTTGTCTTAAGACAGACTTAAGACAGACTTAAGTTAGGATTTTGTCTTAAGTCAGTCTTAAGTCTGTCTTAAAACAAACTTAAGACAAAATCCTAACTTCTGTGAATACCAAAAGTAGTAAGTTTAGGATTTTGTCTTAAGTTAGTTCTGTGAATCGGGCCCGCCATTCCCAGACCTCTCAACTCTGGAAGAAAGAGACGTAATCCAGAAGTTTTATCCTAATAGGCAGGCAATACAAGATTTATGTGCCGAGTTGGAACTCGATTTATGTCCTCAAAGACATTATCCCATGGCTCTGGTACCAATGGTGAAAGTCATGGCAACACTACATTTCTTTGCCACAGGTTCCTTTCAGTACACTGTGGCCATATCTGAAGGAATGTCAGAACCTATATTTAGTGGTGTACTGAGTGATGTACTTGCAGCGATGGTGAGACACATGGACAATTATATTTTGTTCCCCAGGCCTGAAGATTTGGCCAATATGAAGGGAGACTTTTATGGATTAGGTTGCATCATACGTGTAATAGGATTTATAGATGTCATGCACATCGCCTTGGTGGGACCACAGGCCAATGAACAGGTCTATTGGAACAGGAAGCACTTCCATTCTGTCAACATGCAAGTGGTTTGTTTAGCAGATTTATACATCTCACACGTTCTGTGCATGACTCCTTCGCACTGAGGAACAGCACCGTACTCCAATTAATGTCACAAGTACTACCGGAGAGGGCCTGGCTTGTTGGTGAGTATGATATGTCTAACCTTTGTGTGTATGATGTCAGGTCGCATGATCAGAAAGTGTGTGAAAATTGTTGTCCCTTCTGTCTGTCTTCAATCAAGGAGGCTCAGTATATCTCAACCACCCATGGTTGTTGACACCACAGAGGATCCCAAGGGGGCGTCAGCTTCAATGATGCCCATGGAAGAACAAGGTGGCCAGTGGTGTGGGCTTTTGGGCTCCTTATCTACTCATCCAGGAAGGTGTGTCAGATCACCATTGCATACTGTATACTCCCCAAACTTGAACTGTGATAGAGCATTCCTCTCATAGCAGAGCATGGAGACCAGAAGGTGCCACCAGGAGAGGATCCTGAAATGCCAAATGATGATGAAAGTGGTGAAGAGGGAGTTGGCGTCCGTCAAGCAGTCATCAACATCTTCTTCTCATGAGCATAAGTATGATGTGCGTTTTCATTACTTAGCCTGTTACAGTGACTGCAGTTATGATGATGGGAGGAGTTTGCTGATGGCTATCTGTTTGGTATGTACAGCTGTGGAACAATCTGTGCACAGTATGTTTGTGGAGGGAGATCTTGACAAATGTTGACATAATAGTTGTTTATTGGTGTAGGTGACATTTGGAAATGTACTGTGTATTCCAGAAGTGGAGTTTGTTTGGTGTCAAAAGTTTGGCTTCCATGCTAATCTTGTTGTTTTGGTCTGTTGTAGGTACCTTCACCATGTCATCCTCAATAGGGCGTTTCAGAGCTGTGACATCAGCAAGTATGTGATGCTGTTACAAAGTACGAAGTGAACATGAATTGTTCCTGGAGATGTCGTACACTGTTTTTGGGTGTACAACTCCGGTACCAAAAGCGGTACAAAAGGGGGTGGTGATGGACGGAGCATCAGAACCAATCCAACACTCACACCCAGTCAAAAGATCTGGGTTTGATCCATCACCGTTCTTTAGCCCACTCTGCCACCCCAGTTCAGACACGGCTATATGTAAATCAGTCTGACCCTGTGCCTCATGGGAACAGTCCAGCCCGAACTGCCAAGCCATGCCTTCCCTGGACCGGAAACAAGCTTCCGAGGACCGGTTTCTGGCATTCCAGCCGTCTTCAGCCCGGCTTGCTTGAATCCAGTGGCAAAGTGAGCAAGGGACTCACGTCTGAGCATACCCTGCCACACTTATGGCGGCCAAAAGCGGTACAAAAGGGGGTGGTGATGGACGGAGCATCAGAACCAATCAAACACTCACACCCAGTCAAAAGATCTGGGTTTGATCCATCACCGTTCTTTAGCCCACTCTGCCACCCCAGTTCAGACACGGCTATATGCAAATCAGTCTGACCCTGTGCCTCATGGGAACAGTCCAGCCCGAACTGCCAAGCCATGCCTTCCCTGGACCGGAAACAAGCTTCCGAGGACCGGTTTCTGGCATTACAGCCGTCTTCAGCCCGGCTTGCTTGAATCCAGTGGCAAAGTGAGCAAGGGACTCACGTCTGAGCATACCCTGCCACACTTATGGCGGCCAAAAGCGGTACAAAGTTGACACGGTTGACTGGGGGTGAGTGTTTGATTTGCTCAAACGCTCCGTCCATCATCCCCTTTTGTATCGCTTTGTTCGCCCTAAGTGTGGCAGGGTATGCTCAGACGTGAGTCCCTTGCTCACTTGGCCACTGGATTCAAGATAGCCTGGCTGATGAGGATTATGAATACGAAACCGGTCCCAGGATGCTTGTTTCCGGTCCAAAAAAAGTGGGCTAAAGAATGGTGATGGATTAAACCCAGATCAGTTGACTGGGGGTGAGTGTTTGATTTGCTCAAACGCTCCGTCCATCATCCCCTTTTGTATCGCTTTGTTCGCCCTAAGTGTGGCAGGGTATGCTCAGACGTGAGTCCCTTGCTCACTTGGCCACTGGATTCAAGATAGCCTGGCTGATGAGGATTATGAATCCGAAACCGGTCCCAGGATGCTTGTTTCCGGTCCATGGAAGACATGGCTTGGCAGTTCGGGCTGGACTGTTCCCATGAGGCACAGGGTCAGACTGATTTTCATATGGCCATGTCTGAAATGGGGTGGCTGAGTGGGCTAAAGAATGGTGATGGATTAAACCCAGATCAGTTGTCTGGGGGTGAGTGTTTGATTTGCTCAAACGCTCCGTCCATCATCCCCTTATGTATCGCTTTCAACTCCGGTACCAAGCCTGCTTTCACTGTAATAGCATGGAAGTTGCAATTAATCCATTGGGCTTGTTCCCTGTCGTGTGGTGGTCCTATAACCATATGTGTGCCATCATGTGCACCAACAGAATGTTGTTGTTGGGCTTAATCGTGTTAGCCTCCCTTCACACTGGCTAACTCCTCAATGTGTATGGACGGGATGTATCTGCTGATGTGTCTCATGATTGTGAGCCACAGTGCAAGTGGAACACCACTGGCATATGTGTGTGACATTCCACCAGAGGGAGCTACACAGAATTGGAAAGGGCCTGTGTGGCAAAACCTGTTTTTCAGCTATATATTGTTTTATTTTTTCTCACTGATGTGGTATTCCTAATGTAACTATGGCATCAGCTGATGACATGAGCTAATAGGCATATGGGAAAAGGTTTTTGCATTGTGATATGCATCCACTCCTGGCATTTTGTTCTGTTCTCAACATGACCTTTGTGGTGCATGAGACTGATAATTTCACTGTTGTATAATTTTGGTTCTGTTGCTGAAATTATGCCAGCCTACGGTTGGTACTCTGTATTAAACTTGGGATGAGACTAGACACTTGTTTGTCTGTGTGGGTGTGAAATGTTTGTGATACTCATGTGCACATAGTAGACAATCCACATGTTGATTCTTACACACTTTGGTCATATTTAGAATTGGGTTTTCACTTGGGAAGTACATGATACCTTGCTAGAGCTCAATGATGCTACAGGAGCCTGAGAAACTTTGGGCATTGAATTTATTGCAGTGCACATAGAGATATAACAAAAGGCAGGATGTAACATTAAAATAGTGAAGGTAAGAGATTGTGGTGGTCAGTGTTGGTGGATGAAACCATTATAATAGTAGCCACATTGTCTCTAGTCTAAAGTCCATCAGACTCCTCCAATCAGAAATGGGAATGTGTACTTGGAGAGCCAACAAAGTGAAGGTACAGCACACAAAGTGGGACATCATGTGCAACGCCTCTTACTCACAGTATTTGGTGCCTTGCCACCCGAATCTCATTGAATTTTCATAGGACGTCCAGGCCCATGATGGGTGGGGGGGATCCGCTGCTACAGGGTCAGGGGTGTCAGAGGGTTCATTTTCTGTCAGGGCCTCCTTTGGTGGGGCAGCCGCAGATGTTGGATGGTGAGATCTCGTAGTACCACGGGAAGGGGTAGTTGTTGGGGAAAAGCCCTGCAGAGTATGGTACTTATCTCCCTCAGCACCCCGATCAGCTCAGCAGTGTTTTCATTGTGTGTTTCGCGCAGCTGATCTATGGACCTCTTTTGCTGCTTCGTTTCCCAGAGGTCCTCTACTATCTGGCCCGTCACTCCCTGGTTGTCCTTATAAACACACAGGAGTCTCTATAGGTTGGCCTGCTCTTTATTCGCAGCAGAGGCCTCAATTAGCCGGCCCACTATTACCTTCCCACCACCCCAGCCCCCACGAGCCTGTGCCCTTGACACAGCCTGCACTCTCCCACTGCTTCCTACATCCTCAGTGGGAGGCTTGTTCATCATCAGCTCTTGAGGTTGGATTGAGAGGCAGGAGATGTTGGCAGCTGTGCTAGGGGCACTGGCTGTTGGGGTAGAGGTCAGCACAGATGTTGCAGCTGGGGTGGGAGATGTGTTTGTGGGCGTAGTGTGACTCACTGTAGCTGTCTGCCCAGGCCCACCAGATGGGCCAGGTCGGGCCTCCACATCCACTTCTCCAGGAGAGTTAGCATCACTAAAGGCCTGATCATGGGTTGGAGATGGAGTCTGGGGCGTGTCTTGACTGGGCAGATGTTGTGACAGATCCACCTGTTCAGAGAAAGAGTACATTGTTATTGTTGTGAGAGTGTTTTGTACAGCCCCATCATCATTGGCACAGTGGGTTTGAACCTGTGAAGAACATTGGGGGTGTAGGTTAACATTGTGAGTTGTCCCCTGGGGAACAATTGAGACATAGCTAACAAGTGAATATAGGCAACCAGAGGTAGTACATCTTGTTTAGTGGTCAAACAACAAGGCCTCAAGGTACATGTAATGACTTCAGGCTCCCATCCTCCAGACTTGAGCCATGGCTACCTGGATGTGAGCTACACTTCAGCTGCAAGATGATTGACAAGTGAGTATGGAGGAATGACACTGGGGCCTCCTGTTTAGTGTTGAAATAGCAGGGTCTCATGGGAGATGTAGTGACTTCAGACTCTCATCCCTTAGACTTGAGCAATAGCTACCTGGATGTGAGCTGCACTTCAGCTGCAAGATGGCTTACAAGTGGGTATGGAGGAAGGACACTGGGGCATCTTGATTGGTGTTGAAACAACAGGGCCTCATGGGAGATGTAGTGACTTCAGGCTTCCATCCCCCAGACTTCAGCAATGGCTACCTGCATGTGAGCTACCCTTCAGTTGCAAGATAGCTGACAGTTAGGTATGGATAACAGCCCTAGTACATCTTGTTTAGTGGTCAAACAACAGGGCCTCATGTTAAATGTAGTAACTCCAGGCTCTTTTCCCCCAGACTTCAGCAATGACAACCTGGATTTTATCTAGACTTCAGCTGCAAGATAGCTGACAAGTGGGTATGGACAACCAGCACAAGTACATCTTGTTTAGTGGGCAAACAACATATGGCCTCATGGTAGATGCAGTGACTTTAGTCTCCCACCACCCAGACTTGAGAAATGGCTACCTGGATATGAGCTACACCTCAGCTACAAGATAGCTGACAAGTGGGTATGGAGGAAGGACACTTGGGCATCTTGTTTGGTGTTGAACCAACAGAGCCTCATGGTAGATGTGGTGACTTCAGGCATCCATCCCCCAGATTTGAGAAATGGCTACCTGCATGTGAGCTATACTTCAGCTGCAAGATGGCTGACAAGTGGGTATGGACAAACAGTACTAGTATATCTTATTTCGTATACATACAATAGGACATATTGCATGTCTGTACAGCAGATTGATATTACTATGGCAAGAGCTTTTAAGCATAGATAAGTTGTGACAGTTGTTGAGGTGTTCCTTACCAGTCTCCAATCCCCCAGGTATTCCGGTCAAGCCCTCTGAATGCAGGATGGCATGCACCTTGTCGTCCCAGGGTGTGAGCGCCAATGGTGATCTGCGAGGAGCACTGCCAGTCTTGAGTGCAGCAAGGTGGTGCTTGGAGGCCAGTCTCTTGACCTTCATCTTCAGGACATACCACATCTCCCTGATGTCCTCCCTTGTGCAAATGATGGTACGAACATTCACCTTGTTGACTAATTGGTCCCACCGTTCATTTCTTAGATTGAGAGAGGTTTGTTGGACTTGGGATCCAAAGATTTGTGACTCTACTCTAATAATTTCATCCACCAGCTCTGTCAACTTGTGTGTAGTGGCAAAGGATCATTGTCTGGAATGTGGTGTGCTTTCTACTTTGAATTGTAGGTGGAAATAGCTATCAGATGTGTTTTTTTTTCAAATCATCTAATGGACATGCTTTACGGCCACCGTGGTCCATGGGCAGAGCTTAGCGACCACCGCACTACATGCCAGGTGTTCGGCGATCGTAGTGCACCATGCTGGGAAATTTGAGAGCTCCACAACCCATGCTCTGTACTTTCCAACCACAGTCCTCCATATTGATGGCTTTCTGACCCCGTGGTCAGAGTGAGGAAATATAATTGGCAGTTGTGCCCCATCGTTTCCCTTCTCTGCCTGTCTGCCATTTTGATTCAGACAGCACCCATTTTTGCGTGTGTCATCCATTTTGTCTCCAAACCCACGAGCAAGACACCCTGCACCTGGCCCCTCCGTTCATTGACCACACATTCTTGTGGCTCGGCCAATTCCGAGAACCAACGAGATAGTTCCTGTTTTAAGAGACAGTTCCTGTTCTTGACTCTAAGCCAGAAATAACCCCCCGGTTGAGAAAGGGCCTTCAACTGAAAGGAGCATTTCGACACTGAGGAAGGACCTTCAACTGAAGGGAGCACATTTCGACACACCGCATGCACTCTCACGAGACACAAGGGACGCCCATACCTTGACACATCTGGTTGGAAATTACTGTTTGTCACTTCCTTATTTTTCTTCTTCTTCTTCTTTCTGCCTACTGCCTGAACTGTATAAATACCCTGCTGTATGAATAAAACATTAGACCACTCCTGAACCCGCTTGGTAAAGGAGCTCTCCCTTAACTCGAGTTATTGAATAAATCCCTCTTACTCGAATACCACGGACTCCTCTCTTTACTTAATTTAAAGTATTTACTAATATAGAAATTCTAAGATAAGGTAATATTAAATTATTTACCACATTTCTGGCGCCTGAACAGGGACGTTCCCTCTCCCCCACGCGCCGGCGATGTCGGACCCGGTACTGCCTCCTCCTGACCTTCGACGGACATCAAAGTGCACAGACGCGGGGAATTCCCGCTAACTCCCTCGAGATGAAGAGGGGGACCGACTGCGGCCCATCATCCACACGAGGCGGTGAGGAAGATTGCGGAACGTCCAGACCCAGAGCCCAACCCGTGTAGAAGACAAGTCCGAGGTCTTGTGAGCCCCGTTTCAGAAGCTGCGCGCATTTCAAAGATCAACAGGCCTTCTAGTCTGCTTCTCGGTGAGTACTACTGAAAAGTATAAAGACGGACTCACAGTTTCTGTGAGTACGGTAAAGATATATGTTTATTGTTTAAACCTCTGTTACATTGTAAGTTTCACCATCATACCTATCTTTTCTAAGTTACGTAAACTAGGGACTAAAAAGGGTTTCCTGGAAAAGGCATTCCCCTTCCTCCTCGAGATACCCCAGGACATTTTATGTATACAAAACATGGCATTGGTGTAATTGTTTATTGTGAATTATGGGTAGATTACACCAAAGATTTTGAATATAAATATAGGTGGCCCGAGACAGGGACTTTTGACATGGAATGTGTATTGAAACTAGAAGAACAGTTGTGGAAAAGAAAGGTCCGACAGTCACAAAGTGACGCGGTCGAACTATGGAGAAAAGAGGCCCATAGGAGGCAGGAGAAAGCATTGAACAAAGTCGAAAAGAGTAAGAGACTATCAGAACAGGTCCGGAATGAACGATTACAAGAAATAGGACGAGAATTAGAAAATGAAAGGAATAATAGGGAACAACTAGCCATTTCCACCGGTCTCTATCCTGTATTACCCAATACTTCCTCACAGATGGAGACCGTCCCACCTAAGACACAACCCACTGCCCCATTTCCAGAGGATACTTTCACCACTTTCCTCTTGGATACCCCGCCTCCATTTGACACCCCAATAGTTCAGGCACCTCCACAACAGCCCTTGAATGCCGAACAAGTCCAACCACGGCCTGGAAATAACGAAGGTGCAGAGGTACTAGCCAAAGGGGACACGATTCCCGAATGCCCCTATGATCCGGCCCCAAGTACCACTGGGGAAGCGGGCCGAATAACAAAAATACTTCACGAATCATGGATAGAGATCAAGGGTTTACCTGCTATAAGCCCACTCCTTGAGGCAGCTTCCGAGTTTCTCCGTACCGGGGAAGACTCTAAGGCTGTTAACAGATTAACCAAAAGCAGACTTTACGCTATCAAGGTACACATGTATAGGTTCCTTATTTGTTGTTTTTTTAAACACCTACAAGTGGGAGGAAAAGATGTACCAACGTCATTTTATGAGTTATTGGACTCAACTTCTGACCATACCCATGTAGGTTTGGTAAATGACGCACTTGATAGGTTCACCCGTAAGGTGACACGTACTTGGCAAAATGTACAGGCCGAGGAGGAAGAGAACAGAGGTGAGGAAAACATAACACCACCGGTTGTAAGGCTCTACCAGTAAGACGCTCCATTTCCACGTCACGACCCCCACCCCTCCCATTCCTCCAGGGCCATCCAGAGCAGCCGTCTCCAGATGACCTGTTTCAAGCCACTGTAGTAGCATTAGACTAGACCAGGAACCCCCGCTTACATCAGAAGAGGAGGAAATAGCCATAACTGCGACTCTATGGGTCTCTCAATATAAGATATATGACAATGATCTCATAGCCCAACTCTTTTTAGCATTACCACGCCCACATCAAAGATTAGCGAGTCTCTACATGGTACAGCATCTCATCACACTCAATGACACTTTTTTAAAACATGATCCAAGACTAGAAGATTTTTTGTCTGACTGCGCTGATAACATGTTCCACCACAATGGTTCAGTTTTTCTTAACAGATTCATAGATTTTAGACAAGAATATCAGAAAGCGGTTGAATATAGACTTTTCACTGATACTTGTGGACCGGTTAATAAACTTCCTCAAACACGCCACTTCCCCATGAGGGAGGTTCACCCCAGAGCTGACGCAGACGGCGCGTTACAACGCATTTTTATTTATGTACCCTTGACAAAACTTGAATTACTAAGAATGAAAGAGATGGTTCCCCCTCACTCAAAAGACCCTGCTGGATTTTTTAAGGAATTAGGGGCCAGATGTAGGAAGGCCTTTACCGGTCGGTAAAGGCCGAAAATCGGTATTTTCGGCCCTTACCGACCGGTATTGAGCTTTCGTGATGTAGGAAACAGAAAATTCTCTGAATCGGTAAATTTACCGAATCGGAAATTTACCGAATCGGTAAATTACCGAATCGGTAAAGTTACCGAATTGGTAAAATACCGAATCGGTAATTAAGAATTGGTAAAAATGGATATTGAGATGTAGGGAAGCTCTGAAATACCGAATTTGCTTGAAGTTCGGTATTTAAGAGTCGGTATTTACCATGGATTGGGATCAGGTGGTAAACAAGTGCAACCTATAAAAATGAACCCAAAATGCAATTCTTCTTGCACAATGGCGGCATTTTATGTCATTGCAAGACGGCTACGGCTACAGGAGGAAGGAGAGAGGGAATGGCTGAGACAGGAGCAGGTCTACAGGCAGAGGGTTACCCTGTTCATGCTCACAGAGGGAGAGATACTGCAGAGGTACAGGTTGGATCCAGACACCATCTTGGAGCTCATCATGGACCTCCAACCACTGTTGCAGCACACTACCCCAAGGGCACATGCTATTCCACCCCATGTGCAGGTGCTGTGCAGCCTCCACCTGCTTGTGTCTGGGAGCTACCAGAGTGTGGTTGCTGCGGTGGGTGGGGTGACCCAGAGCAGCCTCTCAAGGTTTTTCCACAAATTCCTTGACGCCATGTTACAGAGGATGGAGCATTACATATCTTTTCCTGCTACCCATGCTGAACTGGTGCAAACAAAATCAGAATTTTACCAGATGGCTCGATTTCCAAATATAATTGGCTGCATTGATGGCACGCACATTCCCATTTGTCCCCCTGCTGCCACAGAATATATCTATAGGAATAGGAAGTCCACCCACACCATCAATGTGCAGGTGATTTGCAATGAAAAGTTCGTCATCACTGACCTTGTGGCAAAATTCCCTGGGAGTACCCACGACTCGTATATATTTCAGAACAGTGGCATCTATGCACGGCTGACTGCAGGGGAATTTGGTGAAGGATACCTCCTAGGTAAGACACAGTGTCTGACCCCCATAATACCTATTGCAGTAAGAAGTACATGTATGCATGTGAGTAATGTATTCCCTTTTCCTTTTAGGAGACAGTGCATATGCCCTCCGCTCTTTTATACTCACCCCCTACCTCAACCCCTCAACACCCAGCCAAAGGAGATATAACCGGGCCCACAAAAGCACACGGAATGTTGTTGAAAGGACCTTTGGTATCTGGAAAAGCAGATTCAGATGCTTGCACAAGAGTGGAGGTGCAAGGCAGTATACCTCCATCACCTGCTGTAAGATAATTGCTGCCTGTGCCATGTTGCACAACCTTGCGGTTAAGAAGGGTACTGAGGTGGAGTTGTCTGACTACGAGGATCATGATGACGACATTGTTGTGCCTGAAACACAACCTGCTGGAGTGACAACACCAAGTGATGGCAGATACAGACGTGAGGAGATTACACGCAACTATTTCTGAGTAAGTAATGAGACACAGACAGGTTGTGAATGAGGAGAACGTAATTTAATGTTGCCACAACGTTCATGCACTGGAGTGCAACAAATTAAACAAAATAAAGGTGGGGACTACATGTCCTGGGTTACATCACCCACACCGGCAAAGTCATTTGCGCCCGCGCTTCCCAGAGCCACTGGGATGTTGGTCACTGCTTTCCTCATGGCCTGCAGCCTCAGCTGGGCGCCTGCTGCTCCTACGTGGCTGAACTACAGCACTTGCCAAGCTGCTGCGGCTACTGCTGTCGTCTCCCTCAGTCACATCCAGGGCAGGATTCAGTGCAGTGTGTGATATTATCATTGCCTCGAGGGCACTAGTGATCCTGCCCATGCCCCTGGTGACCTCGGCCGTGTTCTGAGTGAGGCTCTCCTGCATATTAATGCCTCTACGGCATAGCTGCGATGTGGCAGTGGCCAGACGATTCATGGCCCTATTGTTAACACGGGCGTCCCTGCGCCTTGTGTGCTCCAGGCTGTCCAGTTTTGAGCACGGCTGGGTGATTGAAGTGCTCATTTGCTGCATTCCTGCAGCAAGGTCAGCATTTGTTTTTGCTACCTCCCTGTTGCTTTTTACAATGTCTCCGATGCCCTTCCCCATGTCTCCAATTTGTTTGTTTAGGACACGAAATTGGCGGTGGCAGGCCTGTATGGATTTCCCCTGCATGCGTTGGATGCGCACCATGCTGCCCTCCAGCCCACGGAACACAGTGCCATCTCCAGGTCCACCTGCACTGCTGGGCCTGCGTTGCCGTCTGCGCGAGGTGAAAGACTCAGTGGTGGGCTGCAGTGCAGCAGGACTCACCGGTTCAGTGGCTTGAGCCTCACCCTCTGCTGCCTCCATCACTGGCAGTGGGGCCACGACTGGCCTCCTGGCTGGTGAGGTTGCAGGTGTAGGCAGTAACAGTGATGGGGAGGTCTCAGGAGAGAAAACCAATGAAGGGGATTTTGAAAGGTGTGAGTAGTGGGGAAACTGGGGGGGTCTGGACTGTCTCCTCTTCCTGGGAGATGGCAGTTGTGTCTTCTTCCTCCTGCGAGGCATGGACATGGCTTGGCCCTGCCTCGTCACTCTCCTCCCTCGCTGGTGCAGTCCCTGCTGTTGCTGTGGCTCGACTGGCTGATGTTACCCCTAGGTATAAATAAGCATATGTCAACTGAGTGCTACTGTGTCACAGTCACTAAAATAAATGCTTTACACATTTTCCTGTCATTATTCTGCATTACTTTCACTGCCTTGCTGATGTCTGTGCAGTTACACATGGTCTTACATTAGCTGACTACATTTCCCATAATGCATTGCTCCTGTATAGTGCTAGCAGTACTGGACTGGGGTTGCCCTGTGCACAAAGGGTTAAGGGTAGCAGGTTGGTATGGGGTGTCATGTTGCGCATGCGTCTTACCTTTTCCTTTGGCTCTGGCTGAGCTGTCCACATCTCCTAGTCCCACAACACTGTCTGGCTCGATGGTTGAGGCCACCAACTCCTCCAGGTCAGTCAGGGGGGGGCGCTGGGTTCCTGCCTCCACCGGTGACACCAGCCTGCTTATGAAGCTCTGACATCTTTTTTTTTGTGAGGCTCCTGATGTCATAGAAGCATTTCTTAAGGTCATCAATGCTCCTGCTTGTAACTCCCACTGCATTGACCCTTTCTCCAATAGCAAGCCACATCTTGCGTTTTGCTGACTCAGCTACAGTGAGGGAGTGCCTGCCAAACAGTTGCTGGTGGACTCTCACCTCCTCCTCCACAAGTACCTGCAGCTCCATGCTCCTGAACTTAACTTTCCTTTTCCTCTCTGCCTTCTGACTCTCACTGCTGCTAGCCATTTTCACTGTGGTAAACTCCCAAAAATCACTCCCTGCTGCTCTGTGTCTCTGCTCAGCTCTGACTGCCTCTCCAGAGCCTTCTAATGAGTTGCAGCTGCCTGGGTAGCCATTTCCTGGTAGGGAGGGGGAGGGTGGTTGCACCTGACTGGCTGTTTTCATTAGTATCACTTTTGCTTGCTTCCCGATTCGGAATTTACCGAATCGGTATTTACCGATTCGGTATTTACCGATTCGGTATTTCCAATGCATTCCTATGGGCTTTTTGGCCCATAGGGATGAATGGGAAATACCGATTCGGTAAATACCGATTCGGTAAATACCGATTCGGTAAATTCCGAAAGTCCGATACCGAATTTTACCGAATCGGTAAAAAATACAGATTTTTTTACCAACATCTCATTTACCGATTTTTGAATAATGAATCGGTAAAATTCGGTATTTAGGAATCGGTAAAATCTGATTACCTACATCTGGCCCTGGGAGACGTATTAATGATAGGAAGATATACTCTTTCCGATATCACAGCAATTCTGAAATTATTGTTGCCCTCGGGTATATATGACAAACTACGAGAAAAAGATTGGGATGTGGCGGGCGAACACATTAGATGGACCGAACTTCAGAATGACGAAAATACTAGGGTAGCAGGTCAAGGTATAGGAGCCAAACTCAAGGCACTCCCTGGCACTATTTTGAAGGTGTTACCACAGTTATTGACAGTGAAAAAGGATGACTGGGATGCCATTTCCTCCTGCAAACAGAAACATGGTGAAGACATAGGAGATTATTATACAAGACTTGAAAAGTGTTTTGTGGTAAATAGCGGTCTTATGCCGACAAGCGAAGCTTACCCGCATCTGCTTGTTTCCAAATTAGTAGACAACGCCTTGCCAGCTATAAAGGAAAGAGTACTGAAGGTAGAAAGTACCTGGCAAGCCCATACGCCGCCACAGGTGTTACAAATGCTACAATACCATCAAAACTGCATTAGGGATGAAGAAAAAATGATAAGAAGCGCATGAAAGACACAAAGATGAAAGCATTAGTGGCCCAGACTGCACCCCAGCGCCAACAGACACTAGGTAGCCAGACAAACGCGAAGAGTACTTGCAATTATTGCAAAAAGTCAGGACACTTCGTTAAAGACTGTCCTGTCTTAAAACACAATTTGGCCACTGGTAAGACACAGCCCCGTCCATATCAGCCCAAACAGAATGCCCCACAAGGCACTACAGCATCTCCAGTCCCACCGACAACACAAATGACCCAAATGTACATTGGAGATGATGGCTATACTGAATACTACCCAGATTTTTCATGATGTTGCCCAGGGAGAGAAGATGACAAACTGCCCCTTATCCCCATCCCAGTAGATCAGAAAGGTCCATTTGTAGAGGTCCGACTTCTTGGGGAGGATAGAAAGTTTCTACTAGACACTGGGGCCAGTAAAACAACAATAAGCCATCAAGAGGTCCCAGAGGCTCCTCTCTCGGGTTCAAAAAGTATTTCTCTGGGTTTCTCCAGACAGCCTGTGACAAACGTCACGTCAAACCACTGCCCTTACAGGTTGGTCCCCTCACGACAACTACAGATCTTATATTGACAAAATCGTGTCCAGAAAATATGCTTGGTATCAAGACCTTGAAAGAATTGGGAGCTGTTATTGTTTGCTCATCTAAGGATGTTAGATTATTCCTACGAGATTTTAAAGGCCACTACACCAGTAGAGAATTAGACGAGCGTTTGAAAGATTTGCCACACACCCTTTGGGCCACTGATTCCACCACAGTAGTGTGTATGGAAATAACACCTCACAAGGTCACACTGAAGGAGGGAGCCCAACTACCACGCATAAGACAATACAAAATTCCACCTCAAGCTGAACAGGCGTTAATGTTAATTATTCAGGATCTAATACAGTCAGGTGTGGTTGAAGAAACAATTTCTAATACTTGTAATTCCCCAGTTTTAGCAGTTCATAAAAAAGTGGAACTAGGAACACCCCCTGTCTATAGATTAGTGGTTTATTTAAGAGAACTTAATAAATGTGTCATTCCCCAACATCCCGTGGTCCCAGACATCTCCACGTTACTCACAGACATAGATGCAGAGGCAGCATACTTCACTGTCATTGACTTGAAGAATGCATTTTTCAGTATACCCATTCACCCAGACAGCCAATACCATTTCGGCTTCTCCCTACAAGGACAAAGCTTCCAATTCACAAGAGCGCCCCAAGGTTTCACCGAAAGTCCAAGTGTGTATAGCCAAGCGTTAAAAAGACAATTGGATACTATTGAAATGCCCCCTGACACTGCATTGTTGCAGTATGTTGATGACATCCTCATTACGGCCAGATCTGACCCAGCCTGCGCTGAAGCATCATTGCTGGTACTAAAGTTCCTAGCTGCAAATGGCCATAAAGTTTCCCCTGGGAAGCTCCAATTCTGTTTGCAGCAAGTGGCATACTTAGGGCACTTGCTGTCAAAGGAGGGTAGGCAGCTTACACAAGAACGCATCCAACTTATACAACAAATGCCACAACCAACAACACAGAAACAAGTCCGAGCTTTTGTTGGTCTTACCTCATATTGTAGACAGTGGATCCCGCAATTTGCCCTCATTGCTACACCATTAGAACAGCTGACAACACTTGAAGCTGGCGCTACCCCAAAATTACCCTGGACGGATGAACACACACAAGCTTTTCAGTCTCTTAAAAAGGCTATGTGTCAAGCCCCAGTGTTGGCAACACCTGATTACACCAAAGACTTTACCTTATTTGTAACAGAAAGCTCAGGTACAGCCCTGTCGGTCCTGACCCAACTTCAGGCAGACAGGCATAGACCATGGGGTTATTTTTCCAGCACATTAGATCCGGTGGCCCAAGCACTCCCTGCATGCCTCAAATCAGTGGCTGTCACAGCACAAGCCATTAGACAAAGTGACACTATCGTACTAGGACACCATCTGGTAGTCCAGGTTCCACATGCTGTTGAACTTCTCCTAAACAGAACGCAAACACAACATCTGACAATAGCCAGACTCACAGGATACGAGATGACACTTTTTCAGCCATACATTGAGATCCGACGATGCAACATTTTAAACCCAGCAACACTGTTGCCACTTACCTCTCCTGCTGAACAACTTCACGATTGTATTGATACAATTGATTTAGTGACCAAACCCAGACCAGATTTACAAGATACTCCTCTTTCTGAGGCAGAGATGACACTCTTTGTTGATGGGTCTTGCATGAGACTCAACATATCAAAGGGACCCCCTCTTAAAGTATTTTGGGCCAGGGAATAGAGAGGAACAACAAGAACATAACAAGAAAAATATTCCCCCGTGACCTTATTAATTTTACTCTAGACCTATAGTTCCTACTTTCAAACAGATGAATGCCCTTCAAATCATGGTAAGTACAATTGATTCTTGCATTTATATTTTTATTTAGTATTCATCTTTTTTTATAATAATTTTAAATTTTTCATTTCATTCCAAGTACATATTCATTTCAAATTCATATTTCGAGAAATGTTTCTTGAAATCAATCTATAGAAAAACATTTACAAAACAGTCAATTAAAAATGAGAAAATCAATTAGATATACACGATATCCTACTACGAGCACACCATAACAGTCATACAACTTGCACACATCCTAATACATTCATTCACAAAAGATTCTTCATTCCGTAGCTGAGGAGTCACAGATATTAATGTGAACTGTCACGCTAGGTCGACGCGTTTCAGTGGAGTAGACCACCTTCCTGAGGACCCTTGACAGAACAGAGTTCTTCACAACAAATAGTGCCCTCTGTATGGATATCTGTAATAATAAATAAAATCCCATGTATCTACATCATATATATGCACACAATCAACGTACTACAATTTCTAGGAGAAAACATCACATCCTAAGAAAATGCAAGAAGGGCTATTAATCTTAACATCATATAAATCAATCTATATACATTTGCTTCATCGTTGTCTAACTGTGACAAAACAGCACTGAGACCAAACCTCATGATTGAGTACACTTATCGATATCTGCTGCATGAGCAAAGTTTTTATCTCAGAACAGAAAACTCAAGGATAAGAGAAGAAAGAAAGGGAGTGGCATTTCTTAGGACTACTCAGGGACTTAACAGTCTGTCTATCCTATTCACAACAAACTGTACACATTATTTCACTGTTGATCTTACCCTAACACGAGTTTTGGGCGATGACTTCTATGGAGTATCACTTCACTTCGAATAGAGAATGAGTCCTGTGATAGTTTGAAAAAACACAATTGTTTTCGATGTCCCAATTTCTCAAAATTAGATACCCCATATCTATATTCCAAAATTTCTCACCGTAATAAAGATTTGAGTGCTTCTTATTTTTCATACAATATGATTCTTTAACTCCTCCGTCAGTTTGATATTATTTCCATTAAAATCTAGTCACGAATACAAAAAAGATCTCACTATATGTTCCCGCTAATTTTAAAGTTGCCATTAATTGTTGTCACATGAATGTAACTCACCTCATAAAAAATGTTGGTCCATTATTATAACACTCAAGTTATAAATTAATTTTCAATGTTCTATTTGTTCACTGACACTGTAAAAATATCAATAATTACAGTATTAACAGATGTTGTAAATTAGCAATTTTTTATTTAAATTAATTTATATCAGCCATCTATGATCAATAAACGATTTTTATCGTGATAGCTCTAGATGTATCCTTTTGTTAAAACCTAACCTAATACATTTCTTATATGTAGTTGAGTCATTAACAGAGATATTTCTCTCATTACGTTTCACCACTTAATATTGAGACATGTCTTTTGACCCATATTTCAATCCAGGGTATTCATGTAACCCCTATTAACAACGTTCTAGTAAGCGACCAGTGCACACCACTTTACAAACGATATGGGTGTTTCTCTATTTCAAAAGAACACTTCTGTTGCTCGTGGTAGCAATGTCCCCACAACCAAGCAAAGCGTTCGTATTTACGGAGAACGGAACAGTATTGCGGCGCGCATTTCAGAATTAGTATAAGACCTACAGCTAGGGTTCTTACCAGAGTCTTTCTCTCGTGTTTCCGCAATAACAAGACCGCCCGATAACAAGGAACAGGAAGTTGATTAGCCGTCAGTTTAAATACCGTCATTTTGGCGCCGAGTCCGGCCCCGTATAGTGAGTTATTAGATCCCTAGTTTTACATGGCGAATGTGCCGCCATTACTAAATGGTGTACTCGGCGGCTATTAACGAAGATGTTTGTATCGCCCAACTGGTTGATCTGTTTAATTCAATAAGTGGGCAACTTATATCTAATAAACACAATCATATTATATATGTTTATAAACCAAAAAACTATTTAGTTTTTAAATAACGTAATTTTTGCGCCTAACCCACCCCCATGTAGGAGGTTGTTAGTTCCCTGGTTTTACATGGTGAGTATGCCGCCATTACTAAGTGGTATTTTCGCTAGCTATTAATGAAGATGTTTATATCGCCAGTCTAGTTGTTATATTTAATTCAGTAAATGGTCGACTTATATATAATAGGCACAGTCATATTATATTTTTATAAGTCAAAAGGAACGATTTTGTATTTTTACGTAATTAGATTAAATGTTTACACAATTTTAACACAGGAATAGAGTTCTCATTTATTGTATCTATAGGTATCTCAACTCGCAAGGAGAATTCAATTTTGATGTTACACTCTGCAGATTCATTGCTGTTTAATTAAATGTACAGAAAATTAAGCGTAACACCTGAACAATTACAACTACAGTCTTATATCTTTATATGTCATGGTTATTCTTTTCATATTGCTTAATATGGTCGCTAGATTTTTGTATTGTTATTTACTCATTTGTGTGAAATTATGTAACTATCTCATCTAAGCATTGCATTACATTTTAAAGCTTAAACGGAATATAATGATATTTACTGTCCCTCATTATAACAGAAATATATTGTACATCAACTTGCATTGAGTACAATTAGTGAAGTTAGTATCTATATGATAAACTATGAGGAGATCTATTCAAAACTGAATTCCAAATATGCCAATTAATTTATAACTTGAGTGTTATAATAATGGACCAACATTTTTTATGAGGTGAGTTACATTCATGTGACAACAATTAATGGCAACTTTAAAATTAGTGGGAACATATAGTGAGATCTTTTTTGTATTCGTGACTAGATTTTAATGGAAATAATATCAAACTGACAGAGGAGTTAAAGAATCATATTGTATGAAAAATAAGAAGCACTAAAATCTTTATTACGGTGAGCAATTTTGGAATATAGATATGGGGTATCTAATTTTGAGAAATTGGGACATCGAAAACAATTGTGTTTTTTCAAACTATCACAGGACTCATTCTCTATTTGAAGTGAAGTGATACTCCATAGAAGTCATCGCCCAAAACTCGTGTTAGGGTAAGATCAACAGTGAAATAATGTGTACAGTTTGTTGTGAATAGGATAGACAGACTGTTAAGTCCCTGAGTAGTCCTAAGAAATGCCACTCCCTTTCTTTCTTCTCTTATCCTTGAGTTTTCTGTTCTGAGATAAAAACTTTGCTCATGCAGCAGATATCGATAAGTGTACTCAATCATGAGGTTTGGTCTCAGTGCTGTTTTGTCACAGTTAGACAACGATGAAGCAAATGTATATAGATTGATTTATATGATGTTAAGATTAATAGCCCTTCTTGTATTTTCTTAGGATGTGATGTTTTCTCCTAGAAATTGTAGTACGTTGATTGTGTGCATATATATGATGTAGATACATGGGATTTTATTTATTATTACAGATATCCATACAGAGGGCACTATTTGTTGTGAAGAACTCTGTTCTGTCAAGGGTCCTGAGGAAGGTGGTCTACTCCACCGAAACGCGTCGACCTAGCGTGACAGTTCACATTAATATCTGTGACTCCTCAGCTACGGAATGAAGAATCTTTTGTGAATTAATGTATTAGGATGTGTGCAAGTTGTATGACTGTTATGGTGTGCTCGTAGTAGGATATCGAGTATATCTAATTGATTTTCTCATTTTTAATTGACTGTTTTGTAAATGTTTTTCTATAGATTGATTTCAAGAAACATTTCTCGAAATATGAATTTGAAATGAATATGTACTTGGAATGAAATGAAAATTTTTAAATTATTATAAAAAAAGATGAATACTAAATAAAAATATAAATGCAAGAATCAATTTTACTTACCATGATTTAAAGGGCATTCATCTGTTTGAAAGTAGGAACTATAGGTCTAGAGTAAAATTAATAAGGTCACGGGGGAATATTTTTCTTGTTATGTTCTTGCATGAGACTCCCCACTGGAGAATTAGCAGCAGCCTATGCCGTCACAAATGGTATAAGCACTTTGGAAGCACATAAAATAGAGATACTGTCAGCACAAGCAGCCGAACTAGTAGCACTAACACAAGCATGTCATGGGTCCAAAATACAACATGCTGCCCTCATCACTGCCCTCTTGGAAGCTAGCCAATTACCAACCAAAATAGCGGTGCTGAAATGTAAGGCACACACAAAAGGAACAGATGAAATATCAAAAGGAAATGATTTCGCAGACAATGCAGCCAAAATGGCGGCGAACACAGAATTGAATACACTACACCGCCAATACGCAATAAAACATATGGCATAACAAACATTTGAGAGCTGCAGCCAAACAAAAAGTAAAAACATGCATGATTTGTAACCAGTTCAACCCAGGTAAAGGCACAAAGGTGGAGCAGGGTGGATTCCAACCCCCTGACCATCCAATTGAAGCTCTCCAGATGGACTATATTCAGATGGAGAGATGTAGAGGCTACAAGTATGTACTGGTGGTGGTGTGCGCGTTAACAAGGTGGACTGAAGCTTACCCCGTCCCTGACTATACCGCCACGACGACTGCTAAGGTTCTAGTAAGAGAGTACTTCCCACGGTATGGGTTGCCAAGAGTCATATATTCAGACAATGGCCAACCTTTCTCTTCCGAGCTAATGAAACATGTCTCCCTTCTATTATGATATACTTATAAATTTCATTGCGTGAGACACCCCCAGGCAGCAGGATTGGTAGAAAGACACAATCAAACCCTTAAAACTAAGTTAGCCAAAATCACAACAGAAAAGGGCGTAGATTGGATGACTGCCTTACCAGTAGCCCTGTTCTATATGCGAATGGTACCACACTTCCGAATAGGATTAGCACCATTCGAGATGGTTTTTGGCAGGCCACCAAACATGTGGGGAGTCCCTAGACCAAAATCTATTACTGATGTAGATAGCAGAATATTAACTGATTACCTGGCTTCCTTGATGTCTGCACTCCACTCTTGTCGTTCACAGGTGGTTGCAGCCTTCCCAGACAAAACCAACCCTGAAGAACACACCATCCGACCCAGGGATTGGGTCTCAGTCCGGAACTTCGACAGGACAAATCCTTTCCAGCCCAGGTGGAAGGAGCCGAAGTTGGTCCTTCTAACTACGCGGACTGCAGTGAAGATGGAAGGCAGAAAGGGCTGTTTGCATGCCAGTCATTGTAAAAAATACTTTGGAGAAATAGACTCTGTCGCCAGCGATATCGCCAAATCCAGTGACACTGTAACTGAACAGTCCTCATTGCCCTTGGAACAGACCCCACAACAGGAATATAAATCAAAACTGAGGTCCGCCACCAGGATTCTGGCTGATTAAGACCACGGACACAGGTCTCGTGGTGAAGCGGTCAGAGCATGGGCGCAGACTCAGACACCCTGACTATGGGGAAAAAAGAGAAAATGAGGCGCCTAAAGAAGAATGTTAAGAAGTTAAATAGTGGCCCTATCATATGTTTGATCATACTGTTCTTTTTGATGACAGTCATGACGTGTCTCGGTTGGGCCCTCCACATTGCTTTCCCGCCAGCACCACATTCCTCTCCTGCACCTAACAACCCTCAAGAGCACACGCACCACGACTTACCTCCTCATGAGCAAGCCCATAGGCTAGCTCTCCGAAACAATACCTTCATACAGATGCTATACTATACGCATCAGGCCAGCAATATCACATATTGCTGGATATGTGGCCCCCTCCCACCACATCAGAAGGAGGGAGGGATGCCTCTTTTCCCCTTCCTGTTTTCTTATAATGGAACTTGCCAGGCCTGGTTCACCCTAATAACAGCCGACAGGACTACCCGTACCTCCTGCCCTGATGGAAATAGGTCATGCAAGAATGGGTGGCCTTGGGGGGACTTAAATAAGATCCTTAATGCTGTCTGCTACCCGAATGAGGATGGAGATCCTCAGGCGACAGGCACGGTCCTAGAAAGGGAAGAATACAAGCAGGGGAACATGAGCATGTCCTACAGGATATTAAATACCAAACCTAATAAGAATGCTGGGCCTCCTTCTATCTCGGTCTCAACAGTAAAAGGGCACCTGTGCGTCCGGAAAAATGGCTCTGTCCCATTAGGACACAGTGACTGCCATACCACTGTGAGTTTTGAAGACAAGGGAAAATCATCATTTCTAGCATCCCGCCATACTCATTTCATCTGCGGGCAAACAGCCTATGTGCGACTGCCCTTGAACTGGGGGGGGGGGGGGACGTGCTATATAGCATTTCTGCTACCTCCTGTCTTTGTGGCTCAATCCACTTATCACCGAGACCTCCTAGTGCCCCATGTTAGACGTAAAAGAGTGATCGATATCTCCGGGATCGATCACACGGAAACTACATTGGAACAATATACAGACTTCAACAAAGGATTCTTTTTCTTTATCGGCCCTGTGCAGAACAGTGAGCTCATACGCAAGTTGACAAGGACCTTGGAGGCTGTTGTAAATCAGACGGCGTCTGCCCTGGGGAACTTGACTCAGGAACAGTCTGCCATAAGATTGGTTGCCCTCCAAAACCGCCTTGTCCTTAACGTCATCCTGGCTGACAGGGGCGGAGCCTGTAAAATTATCGGCTCTAGCTGCTGTATTTTCATCCCTGATAACTCTCCGTCTGTATATACGGCTATAACGAAATTACACAAGATAGCCGCCAGCCTACATCAGGAACCTGGCACTTGGACATTGTCTGACTGGTTTTGGACAATAATAGCATCCTGGGGATTGAAACTGCTGTCAACAGCAGGCATAATATTCCTGGTAATAACTGGATGCTGCCTTTGCATCCAATGTGGCCCTGCCCTGTGCGGGCTATGTGCTACAAGCTGCATTCCTAAACCACATATCCAGCAGAAAGAAAACGAAACAATTATGCTACAGGAATGCATAGACAATCTCATGCAAATTGAGATATAGATACAGGTACACTCTGGGGCAAGGAGGGAATGAGGAAATAAAATTGGCAGTTGTGCCCCATCGTTTCCCTTCTCCGCCTGTCTGCCATTTTGATTCAGACAGCACCCATTTTTGCGTGTGTCATCCATTTTGTCTCCAAACCCATGAGCAAGACACCCTGCACCTGGCCCCTCCGTTCATTGACCACACATTCTTGTGGCTCGGCCAATTCCGAGAACCAACGAGATAGTTCCTGTTTTAAGAGACAGTTCCTGTTCTTGACTCTAAGCCAGAAATAACCCCCCGGTTGAGAAAGGGCCTTCAACTGACAGGAGCATTTCGACACTGAGGAAGGACCTGCAACTGAAGGGAGCACATTTCGACACACCGCATGCACTCTCACGAGACACAAGGAACGCCCATACCTTGACACATCTGGTTGGAAATTACTGTTTGTCACTTCCTTATTTTTCTTCTTCTACTTCTTTCTGCCTACTGCCTGAACTGTATAAATACCCTGCTGTATGAATAAAACATTAGACCACTCCTGAACCCGCTTGGTGAAGGAGCTCTCCCTTAACTCGAGTTATTGAATAAATCCCTCTTTACTCGAATACCACGGACTCCTCTCTTTACTTAATTTAAAGTATTTACTAATATAGAAATTCTAAGATAAGGTAATATTAAATTATTTACCACAAGAGATTAAGGCTGAATGCATCGTAATGCGGGCGAGACGAGTTTGTAGCCTCGGCGGTCGGTATTGGACCACGGCCATGGCAGGCAGATGGTCGGCCCATCCAGTATCGTAGTGAGGCCCATAGTTTTTATTTAGTATGAGTATTACTAAGAAATATTGAGGTTCAAATATTGTTGTACATAATATCGTTTTGCTATCTGTTGCATAATTATTTTTTTCATTTTTTTTGTTTTATAATCTGTATAATACATGTTATTTTGTTTGATAATATTTTAGGATTGGGCAATAGGGGTTGTAGCTGTTTAGAGGGGTAGTGTTTTGAAATGTTTGATAATTTAACTTTTGTTGTTGTAAAATGTATTTTTACTTTTTTTTTACGTTTATTGTTTTAAATAATTTTATTTTATATGTATATATTTTACATTAAAAAAATATGTTTAATTGTTAGGGGAGATGATTTGATTTTACCTTTGTATATGTACATTCATTTATTTTTAGTTTAGAAAAATATGATTGTACAATATTTTGACATTTTCAGGTATCTACAAAATCTGTTTCATATATTTGTAATGGTGCAGTTTTAATTTTACTAATCATTTGATTGGTGAGGCTGTTATTATTTATAATAGGTTTTTATTTTATTTTATAAAATGTTCCTAATTTTTTATTATTTTAAAAAAAACTGTGTATATTGGGATTATTCTGTTTTTATACATAGTTATATTTATTTATTATTATTATATGTTTTAATAAATAATTAATGTATATTGTTTACATTTTTGTTCATATCTCTCTTTAAATGTCATTTTTTAATTAAATGTATTTTTTATGCTTAGTGTAGTTATTTTTGGAGTTTTAATATATCTATATTAATGCTTCATTTTAAGTTTTGTTATGTTTTTAATTTTTTTAATTATTATTGAAATATACACATTTTTGCTTATATTCAATTATTTTAATGTATATTGAACCATTACATTTATGATATTGTATGTTTTAAAATGTATTTGTTAAATATTTTATTTTTGATTAATACATGTAGGGGCCGATTACAAAGCCGGTCAGACGCGCGTCCGACTAGCATCGTAGCAGAAGTGGGACCGCCCAACAAAGAGTCGAAGGTCCTGTTTCCCAAATTATGATCCGACTGCTGTGTTGGCGGTCGGATCATGTATTTTTTCTATTGCAGCTTGTGCTGTTGCTCGCAGCACAATATGCAATTGAAAAATATTTAAATATAAAGTAATATTGTATTACCATACCTAATGTCAACCCAAGTGCCATCCGTGGCCAGGCCGTGTGTCCAACCCTCCGTGGGCAGCCAACGCTATGTTGGCCAACCCTCCATGGGGGCCAGCAATTTTTTTATTTTTTTTTACATTGAGTTGGAATGGCCCCTCCCAGAGCTTTTAGGGCCCTTGATCCGATCCCCTGGGATGTTTTATTTAATTAAGGGGAGGGGAGTGTACAGTCCCCTTCACTGAGCCTCTTTGGGCCCGAGGACCCAATCCTCTGAGGCCTAAACCTATATTTAAAGGGGAGGTGGATGTGTGGCCCCTCTCCCACAGCTAATAGTGGAGCGGGGAACCATCCCTGAGGCCTACTAAACATATATTGAAAGGGGAGGGGGTGCAGGGCCCATTTCGCTAAATGAGGTATTGAACCACTCCCCGGGCCCTGGGTTTTAGAAGTGCTTTTTTAAAACTGTACAGGTGATTCTCCATGAACTTGCAGCAAAATAAAAAAAAACATTTAAGCTTAAAGTAATTTTATAGTTAGGTGTGATAAAAAATATCTGGTTTTGTTAAAAACCTTAGAAATGACCTGGAAAAACCAAAGGTTAAAGTTACGTTACAGTTACGTGAATTTCTGAACTAAAAACACAAAGAAATTCACCATTCACCATTTATAGTTAGCAGAGGTAATTAATTATAACTTGCGCCCCGCCATGCACTGCTTCTGCTCTCACATGTTAGATCACTCATGACATGTTCTATGACATCAATTATGACATCACTCATGACATCATTGATGACATCACTGATGGCATCACTGATAACATCATCCACTTAGAGTGATAGTTTGTTTTATAGTTTATCTCCTAGGGCCCACATTTTTTTTTAGGTTGGGTGCCCTGGCGCCCACCCAGGGTACCCTACATATACTTTGCTGGGGGATGATGGGGGAGGTCCAAGGCCTCTGCGGCCCGAGCTGGCTCCCCACATGGCTTCTGCCTCACGGAAGCAGCTAATAATGCTGCTCCCTCCAGCCAGAAACAATATTTCAATCTGTTTCCCTACATATCAAAAGTCTGCTCCCAGGGGAGGGACCATTTTCAAAGCTCCCGCCTACTGGGAGCAGACTTTGTGTTTGCTCCCGCCGTGGCGCGTGTTTTGAAAATGCTCCAGCCAAGCAAGACCAAACACAGGTTTCCCTGCATGCACCGGTGTAGGAAGGAAAACCACTATGTCACAGGGGTGGGCTCCAAGGGAAATAGCATGTGAGCAAGCCCCAGGGAATGGGATCCCTGGGTCATTAATGGCTCAGGAGGAATTTTCTCCGGGGGAGCTCCCGGGTGCATTTCGAGACTAAGGGAGGGGGCATCGCAACCACCTCCCCATTTTGTAAAACTTTGGCCCCGGGCCTGCGCTCCCAGGAGCCTTTAGAGGCTCAGGAAGGGGGACCATATGGCCCCCTCCCCATATAAACTAATTTTAGCCCCAGGTTAGGACTTCCCAGGGCCTCTGGTGACCGTCCTGACCTGGTCAGAACCGGTCGCTCCACCCGCCGCGCGGCCCTCCTCGGTGTGCCTGATATCGTATTCACACTGTATCTCCTGCATTCTGTGCCATTGTGCCTGGTATCGTATCCATATTGCCTTGGTGTGCCTGATATCGTATTCGCACTGTATCTTCTGCATTCTGTGCCATTATTATTGCATTGTTTTGGTATTTGTGCCAGCGACCTCCTTGGTTGTGCCCCCGATCTCGCCTGTGCCATTATTATTGCATTGTTGTGCCCTTAGCCCGTCTCTCCTCCCCGCTCCCTGCCGCTGCTCCCCCGCGGCCCCACCCCACTCCCTCCAGCATCTCCGGACCGATCCCCTCCCCACTCGCCGCCCCGCTCCCGCCTCCCAGCTGCTCCTCCCTCCCACTGACAACATAAGGCAATACCCGCGAGGAGCTGTGACCGTCCTGACCTGGTCAGAACCGGTCGCTCCACCCGCCGCGCGGCCCTCCTTGGTGTGCCTTGGTGTGCCTGATATCGTATTCGCACTGTATCTCCTGCATTCTGTGCCATTGTGCCTGGTATCGTATCCATATTGCCTTGGTGAGCCTGATATCATATTCAATCAATCAATCAATCAGGTCATTTATAGAGCGCACTACTCACCCGTAGGGTCTCAAGGCGCTGGTTTGGGGGGGGGGTGCCGTTACTGCTCGAACAGCCAGGTCTTGAGCTTCTTCCTGAAGGAGAGGTGGTCTTGGGTCAGGCGCAGGTCGGTTGGGAGTGAGTTCCAGGTCTTGGCGGCCAGGTAGGAGAAGGACCTTCCTCCTGTTGTCGCTCTTCGGATGCGGGGGACGGCGGCGAGGGCGTGGCTGGTTGATCTGAGGAGGCGTTTGGGGGTGTAGAAGTTGATCCGGTTGTTGAGGTAGCTCGGGCCTTGGTCGTGTAGGGCTTTGTGTGCGTGGGTGAGGAGACGGAAGGTGATTCTCTTGTTGACCGGGAGCCAGTGCAGATCTCTCAGGTGTCCGGAGATGTGGCTGCGTCGGGGGATGTCGAGGATGAGTCTGGCCGAGGCGTTCTGGATCCGCTGGAGTCTCTTCTGGAGCTTGGCGGTGGTTCCGGCGTAGAGGGCGTTGCCGTAGTCCAGTCGGCTGGTGACGAGTGCCTGGGTGACCGTCTTCCTCGTCTCGGTGGGGATCCACCGGAAGATCTTGCGTAGCATGCGCAGGATGTTGAAGCAAGATGAGGAGACGGCGTTTACTTGTCTGGTCATGGAGAGGGAGGAGTCCAGGATGAAGCCCAGGTTGCGTGCGTGGTCCGTCGGTTTGGGTGCGGTGCCCAGGGCGGGGGGCCACCAGGAGTCGTCCCAGGCGGAGGGCGAGGAGCCCAGGATGAGGACCTCCGTCTTGTCCGAGTTCAGTTTCAGGCGGCTGGTCGTCATCCATTCGGCTACCTCTCTCATCCCTTCGTGCAGGTTGGCTCTGGCGGTGGCGGGGTCGTTGGTCAGGGAGAGGATCAGCTGGGTGTCGTCGGCGTAGGAGATTATGTTGAGGTTGTGTTGGCGTGCGATGGCCGCGAGGGGGCTCATGTAGACGTTGAAGAGGGTGGGGCTCAGTGAGGATCCTTGAGGGACGCCGCAGATGACTTTGGTGGCCTCTGACTTGTACGGTGGTAGGCGGACTCTCTGTGTTCTTCCGTCGAGGAAGGAGGTGATCCATTCCAGTGCCTTGTCCTGTATTCCGATGTTGCCGAGGCGCTGTACTAGGGTGCGGTGGCAGACAGTGTCGAAAGCCGCGGAGAGGTCCAGGAGGATGAGGGCCGCTGTTTCTCCGTTGTCCATCAGAGTTCGTATGTCATCGGTGGCAGCGATGAGGGCGGTCTCGGTGCTGTGGTTCGCTCGGAAGCCAGACTGTGAGGGGTCGAGGGATCCGTTCGTCTCGAGGAAGGCGGCCAGCTGTTTGTTGACGGTCTTCTCGATGACTTTGGCCGGGAACGGGAGGAGCGAGATGGGACGGTAGTTCTTGAGGTCGGTGGGGTCTGCTGTGGGTTTCTTGAGAAGAGCGCTGAGCTCGGCGTGCTTCCAGCTCTCAGGGAAGGTGGCGGTGTCGAAGGAGGTGTTGATGATGTCCCGCAGGTGGGGTGCGATGACAGCGTCGGCCTTGTTGAAGACGTGGTGGGGGCAGGGGTCAGTCGGAGATCCGGAATGGATGGAGTTCATTGTGCGGATGGTGTCTTCGGTGCTGATCGGAGTCCAGGTGCGGAGGGTGGTGGTGGGTGGCGTTGTTGCGGTTGTGGCTTACGTTGGTTGGTTGCTGAAGCTGTTGTGTATGTCCGCGATCTTGTTGTGGAAGTAGGATGCGAGGGAGTTGCAGAGGTCTTGTGACGGGGTGATGTCATTGTTTCCGGCGTTGGGGTTGGAGAGCTCTTTCACGATGTTGAAGAGTTCCTTGCAGTTGTGTGCGTTGTTGTCCAGCCGGTCCTTGTATGTATTTTTCTTGGTGGCGCGGATCAGTTGGTGGTGTTTCCGGGTGGCGAGCTTGAGGGTGGACATGTTGTCCGTAGTAGGTTCCCTTCTCCAGACTTTCTCGAGGGCTCGACAGTTCTTCTTGGAGCTCTTGAGTTCGTCGGTGAACCATGGTGTTTTTCTGCTGCAGGGTCTGCTGGGTGGTGTTGTCAGAGGGGCGAGTTCGTCTGCGCAGTTGTTGATCCACTTCGTGAGGTTGTCGGCGGCCTGGCTGGGGTTCGCTGAGCCGGCAGGAGGGTGCTGGCTCAGGGAGGCGGTGAGCTGGTCGGCTGTGATCTTGTTCCAGCTTCTTCGGGCAACCTGTTGCTGGTGGTGGTGGACCGTCGTTCTTCTGAAGGTGAAGTGGACGCAGCTGTGGTCCGTCCAGTGGAGTCCTGTTGCGTGGCTGAAGGTGACGTCTTTGCTGGAAGAGAAGACGGCGTCGAGTGTGTGTCCGGCGAGGTGGGTGGGGGTGGACACCAGCTGCTTGAGTCCGAGGTTGGCGAGGTTGTCGAGCAGGCTGATGGTGTTGCGGTCGCTGTTGTTCTCCAGGTGGAAGTTGAGGTCCCCGAGGAGGATGTAGTCCGCGGAGGGGAGGGCATGCGGGCTGATGTAGTCGGCGATGTCCTCGCTGAATTGTGTGCGTGGCCCCGGGGGTCGGTATATCAGGGTGCCTCTGAGGGTGGTGTTCGGGTTGGTGTGGATCTGGAAGTGCAGGTGTTCAGCGGTGGTTAGGGTGTCGTCGGTGTTGGTCGTGATGCGGATGGTGTCTCTGTGGATGATGGCGATGCCTCCTCCCGTCTGGTTGGCGGTGCGGTCCTTCCGGATGATCTTGTAGCCCTCTGGGATGGCGATGGCGATGTCTGGGGCTGAGGAGGCGTTCATCCAGGTCTCGGTGAGGAAGGCAACGTCAGGGGCGGTGGTGTCGAGGAGGTTCCAGAGTTCTACGGCGTGTCTGTGGACGGAGCGGGTGTTGAGCAGGATGCACTTGAGGTGGTTGCTGCTGGTGTTCGGCTTGGCGGGTGCAGGGGAGGTCCGGATGCAAGTGAACTTGCAGGTTTGGCAGCTGAAGGGTCCGTGGGTGTGCTTCGGGGCGGCTCGATGACATCCTGGGATGCGGCCTGTGTTGAGTGCGATGAGATCGGCGGTGGTGTAGGTTCGGCGGGTCGGCTTCCGTCGGTGGGGGCCAGGGGTCCTGGCACTGGGCGCGGTCCAGGCGCGGACGGGCGTAGACGGGCTTACCTTTGGCGCGCCTTCGGCGCACAATCGGCGCGCCCGCTGCGCGTTCGCACGGTCGCCATTTAAGGCGAAGTGCGCGGGTGGGCGGAGCAGCTGGGAGGCGGGAGCGGGGAGGGAACAGAAGAGAAAAGGGGCGGGGCAAATGGCGGTGGCGGGAAGCGGGAAGCGGGAAGGGAGAGCGGAGGGCGGCGAGGTAGGCGGCCAAACAGGAAGGAACCTGACACACGGCACAGAGGTTACTTTAAGTGAAACAGGCACAAGTGGAGGACAAAATAAAAGGCAAAAACAGGAAGGAAAACGATGTCACGGCACAGAAATACAGGCACAAATGGCGGGCAAAACAATGGTGAAAACAGCAAAAGAAACGATCACACGGGACAACAGAAACAAGCACAAATTTAGGGCAAAACAACTGGCGAAAACCAAAGGGGAGCGACCAAGGCGGCCGCGAGGCCGTCGGCGAGGCAGAAGGCAGGCAATGGGGCACACGCAGCAGCTGGTGGCCGTGCGGCGCGGGGGTGTCCCACAAGTGGGTCACACTCACCTGCGTCGCACGGTCGCCATTTAAGGCCAAGTGCGCGGGTGGGCGGAGCAGCTGGGAGGCGGGAGCGGGGAGGGAACAGAAGAGAAAAGGGGCGGGGCAAATGGCGGTGGCGGGAAGCGGGAAGCGGGAAGGGAGAGCGGAGGGCGGCGAGGTAGGCGGCCAAACAGGAAGGAACCTGACACACGGCACAGAGGTTACTTTAAGTGAAACAGGCACAAGTGGAGGACAAAATAAAAGGCAAAAACAGGAAGGAAAACGATGTCACGGCACAGAAATACAGGCGCAAATGGCGGGCAAAACAATGGTGAAAACAGCAAAAGAAACGATCACACGGCACAACAGAAACAAGCACAAATTTAGGGCAAAACAACTGGCGAAAACCAAAGGGGAGCGACCAAGGCGGCCGCGAGGCCGTCGGCGAGGCAGAAGGCAGGCAATGGGGCACACGCAGCAGCTGGTGGCCGTGCGGCGCGGGGGTGTCCCACAAGTATCTCCTGCATTCTGTGCCATTATTATTGCATTGTTTTGGTATTTGTGCCAGCGACCTCCTTGGTTGTGCCCCCGATCTCGCCTGTGCCATTATTATTGCATTGTTGTGCCCTTAGCCCGTCTCTCCTCCCCGCTCCATGCCGCTGCTCCCCCGCGGCCCCACCCCCGCTCCCTCCAGCACCTCCGAACCGATCCCCTCCCCACTTGTCACCCCGCTCCCGCCTCCCAGCTGCTCCTCCCTCCCACTGACAACATAAGGCAATACCCGCGAGGCGAGGAGCTGTGACTGTCCTGACCTGGTCAGAACCGGTCGCTCCACCCGCCGCGCGGCCCTCCTTGGTGTGCCTTGGTGTGCCTGATATCGTATTCGCACTGTATCTCCTGCATTCTGTGCCATTGTGCCTGGTATCGTATCCATATTGCCTTGGTGTGCCTGATATCGTATTCGCACTGTATCTCCTGCATTCTGTGCCATTATTATTGCATTGTTTTGGTATTTGTGCCAGCGACCTCCTTGGTTGTGCCCCCGATCTCACCTGTGCCATTATTATTGCATTGTTGTGCCCTTAGCCCGTCTCTCCTCCCCGCTCCCTGCCGCTGCTCCCCCACGGCCCCACCCCCACTCCCTCCAGCATCTCCGGACCGATCCCCTCCCCACTCGCCACCCCGCTCCCGCCTCCCAACTGCTCCTCCCTCCCACTGACAACATAAGGCAATACCCGCGAGGCGAGGAGCTGTGACCGTCCTGACCTGGTCAGAACCGGTCGCTCCACCCGCCGCGCGGCCCTCCTTGGTGTGCCTTGGTGTGCCTGATATCGTATTCGCACTGTATCTCCTGCATTCTGTGCCATTGTGCCTGGTATCATATCCATATTGCCTTGGTGTGCCTGATATCGTATTCGCACTGTATCTCCTGCATTCTGTGCCATTATTATTGCATTGTTTTGGTATTTGTGCCAGCGACCTCCTTGGTTGTGCCCCCGATCTCGCCTGTGCCATTATTATTGCATTGTTGTGCCCTTAGCCCGTCTCTCCTCCCCGCTCCCTGCCGCTGCTCCCCCGCGGCCCCACCCCCGCTCCCTCCAGCATCTCCGGACCGATCCCCTCCCCACTCGCCACCCCGCTCCCGCCTCCCAACTGCTCCTCCCTCCCACTGACAACATAAGGCAATACCCGCGAGGCGAGGAGCTGAGACCGTCCTGACCTGGTCAGAACCGGTCGCTCCACCCGCCCCGCGGCCCTCCTTGGTGTGCCTTGGTGTGCCTGATATCGTATTCGCACTGTATCTCCTGCATTCTGTGCCATTGTGCCTGGTATCGTATCCATATTGCCTTGGTGTGCCTGATATCGTATTCGCACTGTATCTCCTGCATTCTGTGCCATTATTATTGCATTGTTTTGGTATTTGTGCCAGCGACCTCCTTAGTTGTGCCCCCGATCTCGCCTGTGCCATTATTATTGCATTGTTGTGCCCTTAGCCCGTCTCTCCTCCCCGCTCCCTGCCGCTGCTCCCCCGCGGCCCCACCCCCGCTCCCTCCAGCATCTCCGGACCGATCCCCTCCCCACTCGCCACCCCGCTCCCGCCTCCCAGCTGCTCCTCCCTCGCTCCACCCCCTCAACTCTCCACTTATGGCAGAGTTGCATACGCGCAGCGGTCACGCGCAGCGGGCACGCACTAAACGCGCCGAAGGCGCGCCAAAGGTAAGCCCGTCTGCGCCCGTCCGATCCTGGACCGCGCCCAGCGCCAGACCCCCTGGACCCCGCAGGGGCCATCCCACCCACCAAACGTACGACGCCGCCACCCTCACTGCACTCAACACCGGCCGACTCCCCGACTGCTACCGAGCCAACCCAGGACGCACCCATGGACCCTTCACCTGCCAATCCTGCAAGTTCTGCTGCATCAAGACCTACACTGCATCCGCTCACGCCAAGCGGAGCTCCAACATCAACCACCTGAAGTGCATCCTGCTCAACACCCGTTCGGTCCACAGACACGCCATTGAACTATGGAACCTACTCGACTCCACAACTCCGGACGTCGCCTTTCTCACTGAAACCTGTATGAACGCCTCATCAGCACCCGACATCGCCATAGCCATCCCTGACGGTTACAAGATCATCTGAAGGGACCGCATCAATCAAACAGGAGGAGGCATCGCCATCGTCCACAAGAACACCATCCGCATCACGACCAGCTCCGACGACACCCTCACAGCCGCCGAACACCTACACTCCCAGATACACACCGACCACAAGACCACACTCAGAGCCACCCTCATTTACAGACCCCCAGGACCCCGCACACAATTCAGCGAAGACATCGCTGACTTTGTCAGCCCACACGCCCTCCCCTCCGATGACTACATTCTCCTAGGGGACCTCAACTTCCACCTGGAGAATAACCACGACAGGAACACCACCACCCTGCTGGACAACCTCGCCAATCTCGGACTCCAACAACTGGTGAACACCCCCACCCACTACGCCGGACACACGCTCGACCCAATCTTCTCCTCCAACAAGCACATCTCCTTCAACCACTCCATGGGACTCCACTGCACAGACCACAGCTGCGTCCACTTCAGCTTCAGAAAGACCACGACCCACCACCACACACAACAGGTCCCCCGCAGAAGCTGGAACAAAATTACCACCGCCCAGCTCACCACATCACTAAACCAGAACCCTCCTGCCAGATCAACGGACCCCAATCAAGCAGCCAACAACCTCGCACAGTGGATCACCAACTGTGCTGACGACCTAGCACCCCTGAAAAACCGTCCCAACAAACCAGGAAGCAAAAAAGCCTCCTGGTTCAACGACGACCTCAAGAACTCCAAAAAGAACTGCTGCGCCCTTGAGAAAGCCAACCACAGACAACATGACCGCCCTCAAACACACCACACGCAAACACCACCAGCTGATCCGCACCACCAAGAAGTCAGCATTCAGGGAGCGTCTAGACAATAATGCCCACAACAGCAAGGAACTCTTCAGCATTTTCAAAGAGCTCACCAACCCCAGCGCCGACAACAACGACATCATTCCCTCACAAGACCTCTGTGACTCTCTCGCCTCGTTTTTCCACAGCAAGATCGCAGACATACACAACAGCTTCGGCGACCAGACGACTCCCCCACCTACAGAATCGAACCCCCCCACCACCACCCTCCGCGCCTGGATCCCGATCAGCACCGAAGACACCATCCGCACGATGAACACCATCCACTGCGGATCGCCAACCGACCCATGCCCCCACCACATCTTCAACAAGGCCGACTCCGTCATCGCCCCTCAACTCCGGGACATCATCAACTGCTCCTTCAACACCGCCACCTTCCCGGAAAGCTGGAAGCATGCCGAGCTCAGCGCCCTCCTGGAGAAACCTACAGCAGACCCCACCAAACTTAAGAACTACCGCCCCATCTCGCTCCTCCCTTTCCCCGCCAAAGTCATAGAGAAGACCATCAACAGTCAGCTCGCCGCCTTCCTCGAGTCCAACGGTTCCCTCGACCCCTCACAGTCTGGTTTCCGAGCCACAGCACCAAGACTGCCCTCATCGCAGCCACAGACGACATCCGAACCCTACTCGACAATGGAGAAACAGTGGCCCTGATCCTCCTGGACCTCTCCGCAGCGTTCGACACGGTCTGTCACCAAACCTTAATTCACCGCCTCAGCAACATTGGGATACAAGATAAGGCACTGGACTGGATCATCTCGTTCCTCGCCGGAAGAACCCAGAGAGTCCGCCTCCCCCCGTTCAGATCAAAGGCCACCGAAGTCATCTGCGGCGTACCACAAGGTTCATCGCTCAGCCCCACCCTCTTCAACGTCTACATGAGCCCCCTCGCATCCATCACACGCCAACACAACCTCAACATCATCTCCTACGCCGACGACACCCAGCTGATCCTCTCCCTCACCAAAGACCCAACCACCGCCAGAACCAACCTACACGAAGGGATGAAAGAAGTAGCCGAGTGGATGAAGAACAGCCGCCTAAAACTGAACTCAGACAAGACGGAAGTCCTCATCCTGGGATCATCCCCCTCTGCCTGGGACGACTCCTGGTGGCCCCCAGCCCTAGGCAGCGCACCCAAACCAACGGACCATGCACGAAACCTGGGCTTCATCCTAGACTCCTCCCTCTCGATGACCAGACAAGTCAACGCCGTCTCATCATCATGTTTTAACATCCTAAGCATGCTCCGAAAGATCTTCCGATGGATTCCCATCGAAACAAGGAAGACGGTCACCAAGCACTTGTCACCAGCTGCCTGGACTACGGAAACACCCTCTACACCGGAACCACAGCCAAACTGCAGGAAAGACTTCAACGCATTCAGAACGCCTCCCCACGACTCATCCTGGACATACCTCGACACAACCACATATCAGGACACCTGAGAGACCTGCACTGGCTCCCCGTCAGCAAGAGGATCATGTTCCGTCTCCTCACTCACGCACACAAGGCCCTCCACGACCTAAGACCCAGATACCTTAACAACCGCCTGACCTTCTACACCCCCACCCCCCACCCGCCAACTGCGTTCGTCCAACCAAGCCCTCGCCGCGATTCCACGCATTCGAAAATCCACCATGGGAGGTAGATCCTTCTCCTACCTGGCGGCTAAGACCTGGAATTCCCTCCCCTCCCACCTCCGTCGTACCCAGAACCACCTCTCCTTCAGGAAGCAACTTAAGACCTGGTTGTTCTATCAGTAGCGAACTCCTCTCCCCTAAGCGCCTTGAGACCCTCTGGGTGAGTAGTGCGCTATACAAATTTCTGATTGGATTGGATCTGGAGGCTCGGGGGAGGTTGAGTGTGCAGCCCCCTCGCCATTTTTCATGATTATAGCCCCAGGTGTGGGCTCCCCAGGGCCCTTAGTGGCTTGGGGAGGGGGCCACAAAGCCCTCTCCCTGTTGTGAGTACAGCCCCGGGGTGGGCACCCAGGGATTTAAACTTCAAAAATGCAGCCCGGACGTCATTTTATTTTGGGGTTTTGTCGATCCTGATTGGTCGCAGCATTTTTTGCAGATTTGTTTTTCGTTTTGGGCGAGGGCAGTCCCTCTTTGTCCCCCCCCCCCCCATGGGGACTAGGTGGTCAGAGTATCCCTGCCTATTGCAATATTTTCACCAGCTGTATTATGTCATAGAAGCAAAATCATATTGCCTCACTAGTGTCCACAGATTCTGCTGTTCTCCACGTTGAATTGGTGCATAATTTCCATACTAGGATAGGTCTCTGCTAGCTGCCCAAGTTTAATCATAAAGTGGTAAGATTAGTCCAAGAGAGAAAAACGACAGTTTAGTTGATGATATTGGAGAGTCAAGAGAAAGGGCCATTCATCAGTAACCCTAGGGCTACATAGAAAACCACAGTAAGTGATATAAAGATAGGATGATTTGGTGGTGCTCAATCAGGCGCAGGAAAGAATAAATTCTGCTATAAGCCCAAGGCAAAAAGGAAGGCATGAAATTAACAGGTCAGATCCATACAGAGTCAGAGGGGTAATTTTGCCAAGAGTCAATGAAAACAAAACCTGCAGTGTTTCATTACGAAAAAGGCAAATAATTGCGTGTCATCACTTGCATTTATCATGGAGTTGTTGTTGTTGTCAGAGTATACAAATGGTTTACCCAAAAGGCTCTATCAAGAAATCAACAAACACATATTCCTCTGCTCTAAAGAGGTGTGTGGTGACTGGCCTGGCTGAGTGATTGGAATAAATTCACACCAGTTTGTTACCATGGTCTGCACATGCCGAAATCCCACAAGAGAAAGTTGCTGCTCCAGTTTGAAAAGTCACTCTCTGAGCACAAAGGCTAATTTCTTACGAAAATCTTAGACAGAGCTGTGCTACTTAGAGTGATGTAGGGTAAATGCTCCTTTCAGGGAAGCAGAGCAACTATCAAGCAGGAGCATACCTTAGTAAAATTCAGGGATGTAAGTCTGAGATCTCAATCATTGCTACTTTACGAAGTAAAACAGATGGTGCAATGAGAGGAAGAAGGGATTTCAAGAGATTAACTGTCTGGGGAGACTTCATGGGTAGCAGTATAAAGGTGGACAATATTATGAAAACTAAGCAGCCTTCTTCAAGCTATTCAATGGTCTGTTTTCATAAAAATAACTAGAAAAAATATTTTTATAAATTGATCTATGGATAGGAAACTCACCATAGAAACTGACATATGCAAGGTATGAGCACCAGTCAAAAAGAGATAGAACAGGATGTTGAGCAAGATAGCCCAGCGAGTCAAAATACCTTCTATACTGTGCGTGTGTGTGTCTGCAATTGCTTATGCCAACCTTAGGGAGTACCAGAATGCTTTATAGAGAATATTTCTGTTTCCGTAAGAAAATCTTAAATTTATGGTGCTCTCCATGATATAGTATTTTGTGTACTTATCACTTACGTCCTCTTGTTCATGTACCCATCAGAGTTAGAAGGCCAAAGGTCACCAAGATTATGCCTTGTGCTTGTGAGTGCATGGAGAGATTATTTCTAAAACAGAGAGGAGTCAGCCTAACGGCTAGGACGGTCGACCTCAAATCTGGGGAACTGGGTTCGAGTCTCGGCAAAGGCGCTTAACATCCTGTGATTCTGGGTAAATCACTTATTCTCCACGGGTCTAACAAAAATGAACGTATCCTAATGTAACGCAACTGGTGTAAAGCGCTCTGATACCCGATTCGGGTCAAGTCGCCTATACATTTTTTTACAGTTTGCTGTTTTTACAAGGAGAAGGACAAGTCATAGAAGCCTACTTCATTATGGGCACAATTGTTTACAGTACCTCTAGTAGGATTGGAGTTTACTAGTGGTCTTGTGCAAACAACTAATCATTGGCTAACAAAATGCTTTGGGTTATGTTAATTTGGGGCAGTCATTTGCTCCTGGTATCGTTCAGATTGACAGTTGGTTCCATCGAAGGAGATTCTTTAGTTTGTCAGGAGTTATGATATTCTTTACTGGTACTTACATTCTTCAAACTCATGCTTTTGGAAGCCATACATGTATTACTTTCCATGGAGATGAAAGCTTATGAAATAGTACACACATTACTGTAGAACAAAATGCCCTCTGAAAAGACAAGATGGTGGTGACAAAAAGCAAAAGGGGTCAGCTTAAAATATGTTCATTGATAACAGGCTCCTGCATCCAACAAACTCCACTAAATCTTAATTTAATCCTAAATCCATAGTCAGAGGACTCTTTCAAATCCAACAATACTTTATTCTTGTTGGTTCTTTCCTTCCCCGTTCTGACTCCATCATTTCTGGCACCTCTCTTCTGAATCCACCATTTTCTTGTTCCTCTCTCCTCACTCCACTCATTATTACTGGCTTCTCTCTGCTGAATCCACTGATTCCTTGCTCCATTCAAATTATCCACAGAATTTTCACTCCTGACTACTCTGTTTCATGACTCCTCTGAGATTCTCTCTTAATGTCATTGATCTTCGACTGCGCTGGTTCCACGTCCACCAGCCTGAGTCCACATGTTCCAGTCTCATCACTAATGAATCCACTGATTCCTGGTTCCTCTTCTGACTCCTCCGATTCCTGACTTGATCCCACTGATCCTGGGCTCCTCTCATCTTACTCCTCTGGTCTTCAAGTCTTCTCATTTCTGACTCAGTTGACAACTGATCTCACTAATTACTGGCCCGACTCTCTCAACTACTCTTTTCTGACTCCTCTATCCAGATGTACTCCACTGGCTATACTTCCTCCTAACTCCACTTTTCACTCTCTACTTTCTTTGCTCCTTTAAGTACACAGGCCACCGATTTCCAACTGAAACCTTGTGTCTCTAGTGGTTCCCGACTCTTTTTGCTACCTGCATTGACTCCTAACTACACTCACCTGCCGTCTCTACGCTGCCTCCTGACTTTCTGCACCTACATCTGCCAACACTCTTTTATCTCCACTTTGAGGCCCATGTCTTCTGGTTCCTCTCGCCTGACAAAACTGAGTCCACTCTCGAACCCACCGTTTTCTGTCTCCTCTTTGGTTCCAGTCTTCTGGCTCCTCTTACTTCAGGCTGCTTTTCCCTGACTTCGATGTCCACCGCTCTATCATTCTGACTTCACTCGTTAGACTTCTCTGCCCTCACCCCACCTTTAATTCTCCTGTGCTCAACCTGCTGTCTGAACATTCTCATGAGTCTCCAACCCACATGTTTCACCTAGCAGGATGTAACCCAGTGACTTGTCCCATGTGGAATTGTTATGAGTTCTACTAGCTTTCATCAAAAATATATAATAGCAAAGATGAAGATCAAGACCTTGGAAGAATGAGATCCATGTGAGCCTTTAATATGTGTCTCAGAGTGTGTGTTTTGGAATTCACAAAAACCACTCTCATCCTGAAATATTAAAAAATCAAACTCCAGTTCTATCAACGTACAGTACTAATGTTTCAGCCCTTAAACAGCCAACACATTTCTGTGCTGGGGTTTGACCCCCTCCCATGGGGCCTATTTTCATTAGGGTACTATCAAGGTGAATCGCCCTGCACTGGAATTCAATATGAAAGACTTCCACCCAAATATGCTAATGGCCACCCTGGGACCACAGACGGATGTGGGAGCAGACGTATTTGTGGATTGTTGCAGTGGTTTTGCTACCTCCAAGAACCTCTTTTCTATGAAGTCTCGGGCCACACAGCAGTAGCGGCTCCTCTGCTAAGGTGGAGGAGCGCTGCCCCACTGGGCAAAAAGGAAAAATAAAATGACAATAACGTACCGTTATTAACATTTTATTTTTCCTACTGCATGCAGTCAGCAGCCTGTGTGCAGGGTGGGGCAGAGCTGGCCAGAGCAGGCGAGGAGTGGTTTGCACTCCCACAGTGTGGCAGCCCTCTTGGGCTGACCAAATGGTTCATGTGCACTTTGTATGTTCCTACCAGGCTGCATTACACAGCCTGGTGAGGTACATGCACAGGCTCCCTGTTCCAGTCTGAGCGCCGATCCATGGCGCTCAGACAAATCCCAATGCTGCATTGCAGTGTTGTTATTGGCTCAGGGGAGCCTGTGTGCCGGGTGCTTCCTGCTCCCGCCGGACTGCAGAAAGGAAGAAGGCAAAGAGGAGGCAGGGGAGGAGGCGGCCGGCTGGCCGCTAAAGGTATTGGGTTTTTTGGTCATTGAAACCACCACTCCGCCCCTTCTCTGCCTCACAACCCCCGCCCGGTAGAAGCCACTACTGCCACACAGTGTCCTCCCCTCAGGCGCGCAACACCCATTGGGCTCACGGGGCTATAGCCCCCTCCCACATTGTGTGTGTCAGCCCGTCTGATACGTCTTCGCGGGCTGGCGTGCATCTAATTGCAGCCGCACCCGAGTACTTAACAGGTCTTTAAAAGACCATTAATTGTAAATGAGGCTTTTGTTGTGTGTTCACCCATTCTTACAGCCACTCTGTCTGTGGTTGGAAGAATTAGCCCCCCTCGAAATATTTTTCACCCCCCCCCGAAATTTGGCTCTAGTTGCCCGCATGCCTCCCCTATAGTGGTCTTCCACTACTCTCTCTTTACTTTAGTTCATACATTGGTTTACAATGTTAAACAGTTTCTATTGGCACCGTAAATAGCAAGCCAGACCTTTAGCCTTTGCTTGTTTGTATTTGTGTATAAGTGCCATTTTCAAGTTCCTGTTTGTAGCGTCTGTTCAACCGAGTCATTAAGTCGCCAGCGAGACAAACCTCGCAAACCACTAAAAAAAAAAAAAAACAGAGTTTGATCTGTTTTAAAATATGCGTTAACGATTTCCGCCTATGACTAGACACAGACTTTCCTTTGATAAAAATGCAGATTTGTCATCAAGTGCTGTCAGTTAATTTGCCCTTCAATTATGTTTTGCTCTCGGCCCTGCTGGCACAATGACGAAGAAAGGCATCTTATTTAGGCGATATTTTTGTAAAGAGGGCGCGAGTGGGACATTTCGTGAATGAAACAGCATGACTGTTATTAGGCCATTTTTTTGTTGACAGAGATTCCTGCCCGCAGACGTACATGAAGTGGGAGAGCACTGACGTATTCACAGAGAAAGGATTCCTTATGAGTGATGAGCAACTAACCGACAAAGCCAAAGATTGTTGCTATGGGCACGTTTTTTTAAAGTCGCTATCGTGTAAAGTGACGTTCAAGTGTTATGTAACACTTTTGAAGACTGATAACAGTCACAGGGCAGACGAGATACACCGGGACTCGAAAGAGCACTCTGAAATGAAGAGTTGGACGAGCCACTGAAAGATCGACCCTGGCTCGAACCAGATCGATGCCTGGGCCTACTTCCGCCTGAGCTCATCATGGCTCCTGGAGCCTACCACTAGAGGGGGTGTTCTGCCAATGCTTTTTCAACTAGACTGGGTGGAGCATGAACAATTACAAAAATAATTAGCATTATTTATTCATTTATTTTGAAGGTTTTATATAGCGCGAACCAGAGTCTTGCGAGTAATCCTCTTCTATATCTTCAAGTTATGTAGAAGTGGAGTTAGGAGAGTTTGTCTATATGTTCCTCACAGTAGGTGGTAGTCGAGATTTTGGAGTCGATATTTTGTCAGGACAATATTTAAAACCGATTTTGTGACATAATACTGTAACATGATGTCATGTTGTCAGAATGAGCAGAAGGACCCAAGCAAGGAATGACAAACCTGTTTGTCTTGGATATCACTTCCTGTTGAGGAAGTATAGAAAGTCAGTGCTTAATTTGTAAATGGAAGCCTGCCGGTGCCCGAAGCTCTGGCTCCGAAGTCCTCTGCCAGTGCAATTTAACGTCGGCCTCTTTAATTCACATTTTGACACTACCTGCAAATGTATCTGACTCTTGCATGTTCGTGCTTTCCCCCTCTGTGCCGATTTTTCCATCTTTGTCTTCCTATGTCTTTTTGATTTGTGTTTTTTCTATCTCTTGCTCTGGGGAAATATCTGATACTGAGAAATAAGTGCTGTGCCCAAAAATAAGGGCCAGTGGCCCCCACTGGCAACCTCCAGCTCATTAAGCACTGCAGCATGTCAGGAGTCAAAGGAACACTTTGGGGTAAAGCTGCGTAGCAGTATTAGTGTAGACAAGCTCCCACAGATTCAAAGGAAACAGTAATAGCACTGCAAATACAAATGTAGAATACCACATCACTGGGGATACGTGTCTGCTATGGTATCTCACAGACAGGATTTGATAGGACAGTCAAAGGAAGTATATTCTTAAAATCATGGTGGCCTATTCACAAACTGTTTTTTAGTGGTATGATTGTTAGTGCTATAGGAGTACTATTCATGCACTACAAAATGCTGTTTCCAACCCTATATAAGGAGACTTCTGCCTCAGCGTCTTCTATTTTTTCTGTGTGAAGATGTCCACCTCAATGGCCAAACACAAGTCCTGCAACACCCTCCCGTGGGAAAAAATGGAGGCAGGGAGTTAAAACAGACCCTTAGGAAATAATGAAAATTAATTTATTTCGATTTATTTTAAACCATGTTTTAATTTAATTTAATGCTAAATGTTATATATAAATACAAAAATATATTATTTTATTAGAAAGCATTTGAATAACTTTTGATTTAAAAACAAATAAATGCAACCTTTTTCATAACTTAAATGTTGACAATTAATTCTAAACATAACGCTTAGTACTGTTAAGGCATAATATATCAATATAAACATTTTAATTTAAGCGTTTTTTTATAACACTTTAAAAAGTGCAGAAATGGATTTACTTCAAAGTGCAAGAGTATATTTACACCTTTAGATTTGTTCAAGTGCGAATTTACCTTTGTGAATAGGCCCCTTGAGGTTCTGCACAGTGCATTTGACCTCATAGTTGGGGCTGATTTCTTTTCTACCCTTCAAGATGACTGTTAAGTTGAATCCTTGCAAGGAACAAGGGAACCAGAGAGACAATATATCCACCAGTGGATCCCCCAGAAGTAAGAAAACACTTTTGCTGAATACAAAGGTATTTCTCAAAAGAAAACATAAACTTAAAGCAGAGCCTATGATTGCTAAAACAAGTATGAAAGAGCACGAGAACAGGAGCCTTTTCAACAGATTAGGCAATTCCAGAAACACTCCATCGCATTGTGTTTCAAAAGCATTATTTAGTATCATATCAGCCATATTTACAAGATCTAACAAATACCATCATATGTAAGTTATTAATTCAAGTTAGACACATTCTACTTCTGCACAGAGCAAACCGGGAGACCAATAAAGAACTCACAAGTTTGCAATAGCATGGCCCTGTGTCCCATCAGTCACTGAACATTTGCTCACCTTCTAGTTAGCTGCCCACTTTATGTCCAGCAAAGAAGGAACAGGCCCTACACATTTTTGTGATCTCAGAACAGAGGAAATTTGATCTCTATTCAGATCATAGCAAAACCCTTTCCTCTAGAGCAGCTATCTTTTTCTGAGTAGCATGAAAGGACAGGACAAAGTTAGAGAACTGCTCTCGCTCTGAAAACCAAGGGCAATTCATACTAGCCTGGTTTTATATAAATCACTGTGCCCTCCAACTGTTGCTTCACTTCGGTGATGATGTCCCACAAAGCGGAATTGTGTCTCCGTTTTCTCGTGTTCCCTTTCAGAACTAATGTGACCCAGTCGTTCAGAAGGATATGCCCACGTTGGAAAGCTACCAAGGTGGATGTGCAAGAGGATTTTGTTCAAGCATTTTCATGTACCACTTTTGTGCTGCAGTTTCTGTGTCAATTAATACTAACAACTTCAACTTCCTTAAATGTCTCCAAGGTGACCCCTGATGATACTGCAGCTTTCTTTTCCTTTCTCCCGCCACTGTGGTTGACTACTCCCGAGATACTGATTAATTATGCTATTTTCTGTCTTGTGTTATTGCCTCCAAACGGGCTGCATTTCAAAAATATGAAAACGAAGGTGACTGCTTGCCATAGTCATGTAGGAATGATGTCACATAGGATCTGAAATTCAACGACGTGGACTAGATAAAAGGTGTGAATGGACGCATAAACTGTCGAACACTGGTTTGTAATTTTGTTTAGATATTCAATGTCCCAGGGGTCAAACGTTCTCTTGAGGTTGACCCATTTGTTCTGTCTTTGATTTTCTTCAGGAATCTTCACTTTTTATCCCTGATGGTGAAGCATGCCTTTTGGGAGGAGAGTTGGTTTGGAAACGATGTGCCCTTTCATGTTTTTTCCAGCACTGAATAGATCTGGGTGCTGTTTCTCTACGTTTTACCTCGTTCACTCAGTCCTGTTTTATCTTTTTACAAAAGGCGGGCACGAGGAAAGTGGAGCTCCAACCCACAAATCTTTGGTAAGATGGGATTGCCAAGCTCACTGGTCAGGTAAGACTGTGGCATGGAAGAAGGTCTTCTGTTTCCTCTCCACCAAGCCTTAGTAAGGTGGCATTCATGGTTTAGTACGATCACAAAGGATGTTACAACTTGGACACTGATAACTGGAGTGTCTTTCGTCCTCTGTTCCTCACAAGTTCCGGGACATAATTGGCGCTTACTGGATGTAGCTGGTGGGCTGGTGGGCCCCCAGGGACCCTCAGGACTCAAAGAGAATGAAACCCCAAATTTACCACGTGCCGGGGGGCGTTTGCACAGGGGTGCAGGGAGGGGGCGGGGCCTGACATAGCAAGTATGCAAATACACCCCGGGCACATTGTAAATTGGGGGATTAAGTCCCCTTCATTCCTGAGGGTCCCTTGGGGCCAACTAGCCCACCAGGTACCTCCAGTAAGTATTCATTTTCTTTTTTAAACATATCGCATTTTCATATTTGGAAACCGCGTTGCATAAAAAAACAGATTACCTTATTTAAAAGCAATTACAGAAATAGTGTTCTGCTGACCCCAGCAAGCCACCATGCCTGTGACTCTAACCAATTGTAGAGGGTCTCAATTTACAAACTACTTTGTACATATTAATGAGGTAGGTCGAATGACACCCCAATGTAAATTAGTATTTTCTTGACCAAACTAGTAATACAGAGATTGTTTCACAAAATACCAATACATTTTGCAGAAGTCGGTTTGCAAACTGCACCCACTTTTATCAAATCAACTTTAAAAGGTTCCTAATAAGACCTCACAAATTGCAAATCTTTATTTTATGCAGTTTACTTTTTCTCAGTAGAAATCTTAGTGGATCAGACCCATGGTTTCTAATATTATTAATGAATTTGCACTAGTATCAAAAACTTTCATTGGCCCAATGCTGATTTTAGTTTTTTTGTATTTTTTTTATTGTCATCACCTTTAAATATGTTCAATTTAATTTCCCTACCACTGCTTTTGTCTCAGGTTTTTTTTACACTGACTTTTTAGACCGATTTAATCACATCACAGATTGGACAAGGGGAACATTACAAAAGTAAGACAGAAAGACACTGGCGGATCCTCCGCTATGGCGGAGGACCGCCGTCGCACTGCTTTTAAGCAGTGCTAAATACAAACATAAAATGATAATAATTTATTGTTATTATAGTTATTATAATTTTATGCTTCATGTCTTGCTGCCTTTGCGGGCAGGCCAGGCTGGGCTGGGGAGGAGTGCTTTGCCAACTCCTTAGTGCGCAATGACTGTTTGGTCGGCCCTCTCGGGCCGCTTAAACCAGTCATGCGCACTTTCCCTGTTCTTCATGCAGGCTTCATTTACAGCCTGCATGGAGAACATGCCCACCCCTCCAGCCCCTGGCTGAGACCAATCACAATGTTGCATTGCAGCATTGTCATTGGCTTAGGGGAGGGAGCCTGGCTGTCCGCTTCCTGTTCCTGGAGTCGGAGGCAGGAGAGCAGGAGCAGGGACGTGGAACTCGGCCTCAAGGTAATTACATTTTTTTTACCCCCCCTGCGCAACCCCCCGTGACTCACCCCTGCAACAACCCTCCCTAACAACCCCCTGCAACCACTTCCGCACCTGCCTCACCACCCACGAGCCATCCCAGCCGCCACTGCATAAAGAACTAGGATGCTGAAAAATAGCAAATGCCCTTGTGACCTTGTCCAACTAGAAGCTGTGAGACTATAAAATGGAAAATAAACAAGGGAAAGACGACTGGAAGTAACCACGCGGTCTTGAGTTGGGCTTGTGTAGAGCTTAGATCTTATCTATCATGCAGGTAAAGCTGTGTAGTCTATTAAAAACCAATGGGTTGATGTCATTTGAGGAAGTAATCGGCTTCATTTACAGTAAACAGGCTTTCACAGGGAACAGGAGGCTCCTGTTTGTATTGTAAATATACAGCCATTCCGTTTTTACTTGAGAAGTAATTTTATCGCAACACTTTCGATGTACAATCACTTCGTTTCTGAAGTTTTCGTTCTGAGATACTCAACTTGGCTTCATTGTTATAACAGCATTTATGCAGGTGCCAGTCAATCAATCAATATGATTTCTAAAAATATTACCAGACAGCACGATAGGAAGTTCATCATGCACAATTTCCCTGCTCGTACGAACCACTGGCAAAGTATAGGCCTGACCAGGACAAGCCTTCAATGCTTTTTCTTTTTTTTTAAACATATACAAAAAGCATTAGAGGTCTAAAACTAAAAAAAAAGAAACAATACCGCCATCTAAAGGTGGCATGCATATGTCAGAAAAACATTTTTTTAAATGGCCTATCGCAAAGTTAGATTTAAAATAAAAATGGCATGCAAGCATAAACGAAAGCAGAGATTACCCCACCAGCCTTGCCACAGAAGTTAACTACTTTTTGGTGGATGTGCACAAACAAAAAAACTCACAGTTAGAAAGAGAGTCTACGTCTGAATTGGGTTGACCCACTGCCTCAAAGCAAAATGTGAATGACACATAAAAAAAAAAAATGGGAGAAGATGCCAACTGAAGGTCCATGTATGTATATAGATGTACTTTGTTATGATTTTGGGAAATGCGTGAAGCTGGCAAAACAGCTAAAGCTGTCTCTAGGCCACAACCATAAATAGTTAAACCGCGTTTCTCTTGAAAGTGAACATTTTTCAGAGCGTGACAATGTTGAAATTTAAAAACACTCTCACTTGGCCTTCACTCTTGTTCGACCTTTAATCCCTATCACATCTTCTACTGTAGCTTCAGTTTTAACAACATGGAACTTGCAGTAATCGAACACTAGACATTCCAGAAACAAACGTCACTTTCCCGAAGCTGCTTAGAGGCCCAATATTGTGTATGTTACCTACAACCACTCTGTGGGGCATATAATCAAAGACCGGTGATAAAATTATCGCTGTTTTATCGGCAGGAAACTGCCGATAAAACGGCGATAATGGGCTTGATAATACGCCCTTGTTAATTCCCATAGAAGCCCATGTTCTGGTGTTAACATGGGCTTCTATGGGACGCCGCATGTCAGGTAAGTCGTTTTAATTAATTTTACAGTGTTTTAAATCATTTGGAGGGCATTTACAAGAGGGCGGGTGGCAGGCAACTTCGCTCCAACATGGCGTGTGCGTAGTGTTGCCTACTACGCCTACTTTGCGAATCGCGAAGTAGGCAACACTACGCACACTCCGTGGACGGAGCGGAGAACTACGCCCACCCTTAGTTTATACACCTAGCTTCGCACAACATTATCACGATGCCGCGAACATCATGTACAAGTCCATTCTACGCACTATGGACAAACGTCGTCCTATCTTCAACCACGGGGCGACAGGGCTTTCTACATATCCATGACATCGCTAATCTATACGTACATCGCAAGGCTGCTTTCTATAATAAATAATGAGCATCTCAAAAGATTAACTGAGGTGGCACTTCAGCTGACACCGAGGGCCCCTGTATGCTGAGACTTCCCCAGACATCCCGTGAAGGGTGTCCAATTCATGACCAAGACGGAGTCCTTCATTCTCTCTCGCCAGGTAATGGGATTGGATCGTCCATTCAGGGATTCTTGGCTTCACACCCACACACACTCTAGGTACACTCAGAGTAGGGTTTGCTTAGTAGGAGTACACCTGATAACTGCCTTGTTTATATGCCTGTATATATACACTGTTTTAGCACAATGATAGAATTGTATCTACTATTTACACTTTTGGTGCTTGTAATCACTTTCATCTGCATCTGTCTACTGATTATCGCAGCACATACAATACCGTTGGTTCAATAAATATATTGGAAACGTCCCAGCGTGTATTCTGCATATTTCTCTGAGCACAAGTAATCAGGAGTGACTGAGTGAAAGGTTTTGATCTGTTTCCACAATCACTGAGGGGTCTGGGTTGTCATGTTCAGTGGTTGCCAGAAACTATTGGCTCCCTGGTAAGGTTAGGGGGGTTTATGGTAGCACTGTGAGCTAGATGTTCTCCAGGCCAACATATCGTGCAGGGGTGCCCGGAATTAGTCTTGGCACCTCACCCAAAGTTCATGTTGTCCAACAAACGCGATGGTCCTGCAGATTAGTGGGAACTACACTACAATTTTGTTATCCTACAGTGATTTTAGAGCCCTCCTATTGTTTACATTGGTTGGTCTTATTGTCATTCGCATTTGCTTGCTTATATTTGACGTCTTGCATGGTTTTCCTTCCCCTTTGTGAGTTTGTCCCTTCACAGGAGAAGGGACGCATTACTGTATCCTTACATTGTTCATATTTTTGGTCTTACTTTTTTCTTTTAGCAAAGTACTCTATGAGACAACATGTGTTTTCCAGCTGTCTCCCTTGTATACTTCTCTGCCCCTGTCTTCATGTTGCTCTGTCCTGCTGTGTGCCTCTGTGATCCGCCTCCATCTCCATGTTGCCCTGTCGAGCCATGTGCTTCTTTGCTCCCCCATGTCGTGTGTGCTTCTCTGCCCATGCTGTGTTGCTTCTGTCCCCTGTGTTGCTTACCCCGCCCACGTCCCTTGTTTTGTATCCCTATCCACCTGCATCCCCCATTTTGCTCTCAAACCCATCCCTGCCATTTTATTTTTACTAACTGATCCAAATTACATTATTACATTTTTTTAATCACCCATGTTATTTTGTGGGTGCATGCATGTTATATTTTTAATTTGCTTAGCCATGCTGCACAGCATCTAGGATGTTGTGGCTTTCCCAATGCTTGTTTCTTTCTGCAGCTACTCCTTCCTACTTTTTATGATCCCACAAGAGTCTCACAAGATCATAAAAAAAACTTCAAATTAAGAATTACCTATTTACTCATTTTAGTACTCATCTCTTACACACGTCCTCTCACAAACAAGGACCACAATATGCATTCTTACTAATAGAGTATATTGAAATCTCATCTACTCCTTTTTACTATTCACTATCCCGCGAGAGTCCAGTGACATTGTGGAAAATAGTTAAAAGCAATATATACATTTTTATTCTTCAAAGTAGCTATCTCTTAGGCACCTCCCCTCTAAATCTAGGGGGACAGCATGCCTTTCTGCTTCCCCCTTATATAGCTTTTTTACTTCATATCCACAGCACCTCCATCATCACCTCCTTCATTTTTAACATTCCAACAGCCAGTCAATTAGGACTTGCGGGAGCCTCTCTCCTGCGAGAACATAAAGGTTCCTGGGAAAAATGGGCATCTAAACCAATCACAGTACTTCATTTTTTATTTTGCGCTCCAACAGGATGCTTAACAAGCTCTTGCAAGCCCAACTGCCCAAATGTACAATTATTTGTCACCCTCAATTTCTCAAATACTACTGAATGGATTTTCACCAAATCACAAAAAGCACAATCTGCGAACCAAGATTATCAGCCTTATTCATCAACGGGCCGTTTTGCAAGCCCCTAATAGCGATTCATAGCGAATCGCTATTAAGGACTCGCAAAACGGTATTCATGTAGGAATTGCTCAATAAATAGCGATTCCTACACATTCCTTATTTGCGAGTAGCAAATTGCTAATCGCAAATAAGGAATAACTCCCCATTCATTCCTATGGGCCAAAAGGCCCATAGGTATGAATGGGGAGTATTCCTTATTTGCGATTAGCAATTTGCTACTCGCAAATAAGATAGCGATTTAAAGGGTGCCAGGGGTGTCCAAAGGACACCCTGTAGCACCCCTTAAATGCAAATTGAAACAGGTGTTGCGCACACACATGTCCAAAGGACATGTGTGTGTGCAACATGCAACTTAGAAAAATGCTTTTAAAAGCATTGTTCTAAGTTTTTGCTATTTACCGAGAGGTCTGACCTCTCGGTAAATAGCGGCCCAAAATTGCATTTTCGCAATTTTAAAATGCTTCATGAATTGCATTTAAGGAATCTCAAATAGAGATTCCTTAAATTCAATTCTTCGCAAATGTGCGAATTCTTAAATAGCGAATTTTGCATTTGGGATGATGAATCCCAAATGCAAAAATTGCACTCGCAAAAGGCAAGATTCTGAGAATCTTGCCCTTTGCGAGTGCAATTTAGCTTGATGAATCAGGCGGTTAGTTTCCTGCTAAATTTGGTGTAATTTCAATTAGCAGTTTTTGCTGTAGCCCTGCCTAAAGAAGTCAATGGAAAATGCATATGGATTTTATGTTTTGGGACCCTCCTTTTCTCTCGGCCCCCACTTGACAGATCACTCTGAAACATTTCCAGGAAGGAGCTGAGTTGGATGAACTTTTTGGGGGAAAGTTTCATGAACATTCGTCAACGGGACCAAAGTTATTAGCAAACCACAAAACGCTCTGTCAATGGAAAGGCAGACCTAACTATAACTATCTAGTGGCGACTATGTAAAAAGAACTTTTAATGGACAGAATGCTGAAAAATGTCAAACACTCACACCCAGCCAGAGAGCTGGGCCTAAATCAATCTTTTTTTTCCTTACCACACCCTTCCAGTTTGGACCCAACCAAATGCAAATCAGTCTTGACCCTGCTCCCCATGGGATAAGTCCAGCCGAACCTCAAGGCTAGATCCTCCCTGGACCAAAAACAAGCATCCTATGACCAGTTTCATGGTATCACCACTAATCTGATCTGCCAGGTGTGTGTGTGTGTGTGTGTGTGTGTGTGTGTGCATGTGTGTGTGCAAGCGTGAGAGCATGTGTGTGTGTGTGTGTGTGTGTATATATATATATATATATATATATACTGAAATCCCCCGGCTCGCGCCACCACGCTGCAAGAAAAGCCTGCACTGCAGGTTAGTCCAAGAAGTATTTTATTCACAGCTGACGTGTTTCAACCAAATGGTCTTTGTCAAAGCTAGGAAACATTGTGACAGTGTGTTCTATATACTCCAGAAAGACACTGTTGCATAAACCATAAACATAGGAAAAAGACTTAAGCACATTACATAATGCATGCTCATCAGTCATAGGAAAAACAGAATTCATGGGTCCAACATTAAAAAACAAAATTGTCTCTGAAAATCATAGTAAACAAGGTGTCTTGCCAAAAGTGCATGTAGTCAAAAGAGCTACTACAATTCATGGGGTGCTCAGAATGACGTCATGGAAATACATAGCTGCCGGTCCAGTGACCAAAGTGGGCTAACTGTAGTGGTAAGAGCCTGAATATTGCTCAAAGTGTTGTATTTAAAAGTCGGGGTAGTGGAGAAGTAACAATGTTGTGGTGGTGACGGTCCAGTGACCTTTGGATGCAAGGGTGCAACCAACCACCAGACCTATGTGCAAAGGTGAGTATTTGACTTCCCCAGTAACAATAACTATGCAAGTGAGCATGATGTGCGAAAATCCAGGCATGCTTATGCTGTATGCTGGTTCATGACTAGAGTGTCAGTGAACTGCCAACTCCAAAGTTGGTATGCAGAGCGGTAGCCCTGAAGAGAAAAGAGAAGCACGGAGTGTGCTTGAAAGCAGTGTGGGGCCTGCCTATTGAATGGGCGGGCTGGTACGTTGTTTATATCAGGGGTAAAGTGGATACCATAACTTGATCAACTCTCAGGGTATGGGAGTGGTGTCGAGGGAAGTATGCAAAGGTGGCAAACTGGAGGGGAGAAAAGAGAAGAACTGATGCATGGAAGTAGGAAATACAGATCTACAATCCAAGCGATGCTAGAAGGGGTCAGAAAACAGATCACAGCGAAAGTGGAAAGACAGGGGAAGTACTTTCCTAAATGTACATGAGTTCTTCATCCTGTTTGAGGCCTCTTGGGTGCTTGCTGTTGAGACTGATGATATACCATGATTACAGTCTTCTGATGGCAGGTACCCTGTCAATTCTAAAAAAGGAAACTTTGAGATTTTCAGAATCAATGGGACCATGTAAAGTGTTGCAATGCCTGGCCATGGATTATGCAGCATCGTTGTTTTTAATTGCCCTGAGATGCTCCAGGACTCTCTTCTTGATGCAGAAGATCGTGCATACCTCAGACCACACATGTATATCAGAACAAACACTACAAAATCACTATTGCAGTTAATAAAAGGCCTGATCTTGTGTTGTTTGCCATTCGATAAGGGGATCATCTTGACATTGGTACTGATGGCGCACACCTTGCATTTACCACATTTGTAAAACCCAGGGAGTTCCCTCAGCCATGTACCGCTTTGCATCTGTCCTGGTTCATTAAGCGTATGCACCAGCATGTCCCTGAGTGAGTTGTTTCTACGCTATGTAATGTGGGGACTCGGGCTCACTAGTTTACCAATGGTTGGGTCCAATCTGACCAAGTGCCAGTGTTTCCTGATTATTGCTTGTACCTCAGTGCAGCTAGAGTTGTAAGAGGTGATGAGCCTGATCTCGGGTCTTCAAGAATTTAATTGGTTCCTCCTTACTTTTTTTATGCTTATCTCTTTTTTCACCCTTATACATGACTTTATGTTATTCTTTGGGTGTTCAAACCATTCATTTTATTTTATTAATGAAAGGCACACAGATTAGGTCAAAGGTCTCACTGTCCGGAGGGATGAGTTTGGTTAACTCAGCATCACTAGGGACAGTAGGTCCCCATGCCTCGGGTGATGGGGGGTATGCCAGGGGGGGGGGACGGGGAGAGGTTGGGGGGAGGGTTTCTACTAGGGAGGGTCTCAGGGGGGGTGGGCAGAGAGGGGGGCAGAGGGTGGGGGGCACTCTAGCACATGTTCCATTGTGTAATTATGACAAATATAGTAACCGTGACAAGATACAATATCTTACTATGTTCTCCTTTTTCTGTAGGAAAGCTGGAGGGAAAATCTCATGGTCTTTTTAGTTTTTAGAAGTAACTTCTTGGTATGGCAGGTAGTATTAAAAAATATCAGAATTTGCTCTTTAAATTGCTGTGGCCTCAATGATAGGAAAAAGAGGGGCATATTGGCGAAACTTATTAGGTACATAAGGTTCGATGTATTATGTCTCCAGGAGACCCTATTGGAATAATCAAATGTGGTTAAAAGATTTGGGGCTCGATCTCCTTGCTTGTACTCGTCAAGCTACCACACACGTAGCTATAATGGCAAGGCATGGGCATTTAACTTGTAATTGAGTTAAGGAAGACAACTTAGGGAGATGGGTAATTATAGAAGTAGGTGTTAGGGGGACATTCTATGCTATATTCTCCTTCTATGGCTCCAATTTAGACGACCCTACTAGTCTTGATCACTTAAACATTGAGTTAGCTTTGTGGTCTCCCTTTATAGTGCTCTGTGGGGATTTTATCATCCATCTGAATGCCAGCTTCAATCTCCAAAGTAATGGCTCCTCTTCCGGATGGAAGGTTAAGTCCTTCAAGGCTCTACAGGGGCTATGCTAGGAACACGGATTAACTGATATTTGGCATAGTCAACGTCAAATGGAACCCGGATATACGTTTTTTTCAGCTCCCCATAACAAATGTGTATGTTTAGACTACTTTTTTGTTACCAATACAATAGCAGGAAGGGTCACTTGTGAGCTCTTCTAAAGACTCATTTCTGATCATAAACCTTTAGTGATCCAACTCCCGATCCAAAATCGTGTACAACTAATGACAACATGGACTTTTGACAGGAAGCTATTACTCGATCTAGAATACTGCCTATATATCTCAAAGTGGATCGTGGAATTTTTTGAGATGATAAGGGGGACAACATCTGAGCTTATAGTCTGGGATGCCTTTAATGCGGCAGTGAGGGGCAAAACTCTGAGCTTTTCTTTGCATAAACAGAGGAAGATAAAAGAAAAGGAAAGGTTAACAGTTGGATAGATCATCTCAGGGAGGCTGACGAAGAGCTTATCCGGGTAATAGGGGAGCTGCAGAAGAATGAGTAATGTCAAAAAAGATAGCAACAGCAAGAACTAAAATACATCAACATCTTTGGGAGGATTTAGCCATAAAGTTTAAGCAATACAGGGCTGATATATATGAATATGGAGCGAACACCGGCAGACTACCAGCTAAACGGATTCAACAAAGAGCAGTTTCGAATAGAATATGTTGCATAAAAAATTCAGGGGGACAGATTCAGGATTTCCCGGCTAAAGTCCTGGAGGTCTTTCAGTAGTTTTACCAGGTGCTTTATGCCACAGAAAAGGAAGGCTCAGTAACCTCAGGTGAGGACTTTCTGTCTGATTATGGTACCGCTCAGATTACCCCGGAACCGAGGGATATGCTTTCTGCCCCAATCTCAAGGGAGGAAATTGAATCTGCCATAATTTTGTTGGCTGCAGGTAAGGCTGCTGGCCCTGACGCATTGCCCCTGGAATGTTAAGGTACTTTCAGACAAGCTCTTCTTGGGTACCGTGAGCTTTTATTCTTAAATGCCCAGAATGGCCAGACTCCTGACTCCTGGCATAGAACAACTATTGTAGTCTTTAAAAAACGGACAAGCCGGAACTCACCCCCTCTTCATATTTCTCAAATATGCGCAGATAGCAAGATCTATTCCAAAATATTAGCATTGAGGCTGGGAAGGGTCATTGCTCCCCTGGTCTCCATTCATCAACATGGCTTTATCCCTGGCCGGGATACATCGGCCCATGTCAGGAAGGCAATAGCCTTGTTTAATTGGGCCCAGGCCTCAAGGGTACCCCTGGGGATAATCCTGTTGGATCCAGCGAAAGCATTTGACAGGGTCTCCTGGAGGTTTCTTTGGCTGATGCTGAGGACTAAAGGATTCCCGCCGGAATTTGTTACTGCTGTCCAGGCTCTATACGTTTCACCTAAAGCCCGTGTTCGGATTTCATAGCAAGAATCCAATGTATTTACTATCAGCAGAGGAACTCGTCAGGGGTGTCCCTGCTCACCATTACTATTTGCCCTGGATATTGATCCATTGCTCAGTGAGCTGGATGCGGATCAACGGATTGAAGCTGCTACGGTAAGCGGGAAGTCGTATAAAACGTTATCATATGCTGACGATGTAGCTATTTTTACAACAAATATAAGATCCGCCTTGACCGCGGTTTATGACATTGCTAAACAATTCGGTCTTGTATCAGGCTACAAATTAAATGCTGATAAAACTCAAATCATACATTCCGATACTGCAAGACCGCAGTATCAGCAGCAACTTATTTGGGTATAAAGATCACGGCCGCGGTGGAGCAGATTCCTGAGTTTAATATATTACACATTCTAAAAAGTACTGATCAGGCACTTTTCAAGATTAGACCACCTTCACCTTTCACTGACCGGCGCTGTAATGTTATAAAGATGATAATTTTCCCAAAATTCTTATACCTGTTTGGGACAATACCTCTTGAATTTCCAGCTTCTTGTATTTCGAGAGCCGAAGGAGTCTGTAGCAGATTCTTATGGAGCTATCACAAAGCTAGAAGGGCTGCTAAATGGCTAATCCTTCCGAGATTGAGAGGGGGCTTAGGACTTCAGTCTCTCAGGCTTTACCAATGAGCAGCATTGTTACAACACATGGGGACACTGCTGGCCGGAAGTAAGGCGCTAGTCCCTGAACCAGTTAAACCTACAATATACTAGCTTTTATTAGTGGAAGATGTGCCAAATTGCTTAGTCAGAATCATCGAACCGAGTTATTACAAGAAAACAAAGTTTCAAATAATTCAATCAGCATTCTCAATATGGAAAAAAATCAGGCAATAGTTAGGGGTCCCGAATTTAAATGCATACACCCTCTTGCTTTCATATGGGCTGCTGCCGCCGGTTTTTCAGGACCAAATAGCCAGAGGGTGGCTTGCCCTCGGAGTTATTGTTTTGGGAGATTTATTTAGTAATGGCCAAATTAGCTCTTTTTTCAAACTGCAAGAAAAATATGGACTTCCCACAAGACACTTCTTTGAGTTTTTACAAATTAGAAGTTTCCTGACTAAAACTACGACACAGGGGAGGGGTAATTACGCTAAGATTCTGCTGGTGGACACTTTAACATCTAAATCCAGACTTGGGAAAATCTATCAAACATTACTTTCTACTCTTCCTGACGACTTAGCCATTCAGAGCCTCAGATGGGATAGTAAATTGGTACAGGGTAGCACGGATCTGGAAGGCTCTATTGAGTTAGCTAATCAGATTTTAATAACTGGCAGTCTGAGAGCACAACATTATATGTCTATCTTTGATCTATATTACACCCCGGGGAAAATTGCTAAACGGTCTGGGTCACGGGGGAATATATGTAATAGTTGTGGGCTCTTAGCAGCTGATACGATCCACATGTTTTTTAGCTGTCCCAAGTTGGCAAAATACCTACAAGACATTGAGTCTTTCCTGACACAGATCCTCGGCAAGTCACTATCAATAACAGCTGGTCTAGTGATCCTGGGGATCGATCAGACTCAGAATTTGACGGGATGGACTAGGTTGGATATAGGTCTAGTTTCTATGGCAATGGCCATCTTAAGAGCTAACATTACATCTCAATGGATCAGCCACAACCCCCCCCACGTTTATTAACTGGAGAGCTAGACTATTGGCTGTATACAGTATGGATTTAGCAGTGTATAGACTCAAAGGTCGTAGGAAACAGGAAATGGGAAAGAAGTTGTGGGCACCAGTAATCAAATGGATTGGAGAATAATGCTGTTTATTTTTCTTAAATTTTTCTCATTTGTATGCTGACCCTGTTTAGTTAACCAGTGACATAAGTTTTGTTAATAAGTCCTACTGTCTTTTGTCTAGAGACGCCGGTCAAGATAATTTAACAGAATTTGATGTAGGATTTGTCATAACTATTGTTATCAAGTATTAAAAAAATAATAAAATAAAAAATAAAAAAATAACATACCACATAATTCCACTACACACAAAGTACAACCACTCCACTCCAAAAAACATTAGTAAAAAACTTTTAGATTTACAACGCAAATAGCTCTAACTCCTGAAAATGCGAGACCTATTATATTACAAATGTTTCATTAATGGGTAGTCGCGTTTGCAGAGTGGTGGAGAAAGGGGGCTGGGTCTCCAACCAGCGCTCAGGAATTCCACTGCGTAGGACTTACAGGAGATACCAGGAGGGCATCTTGGCCCCCAAAGTCCCTCAGGAGTAAAGTGGACTGCATCCCCAACCAGTACTGTGCCAGGAGGTGCGTTTGCAGAGTGGTGGAGAAAGGGGGGGCATGGCCTACGAAGACCTCTTAGCAATCCCACTGTGTGGGACTCAGTGGAGGTAACAGGAGAGGTAGTTGGCACCCAAGGACAACTTTGGGGGGCCAACTACCCCTCCTATTACCTCCAGAAAGTCCCACACAGCAGCATTGCTAAGTTCTCATAGCAGGCCATGCCCCCTTTCCCCACCACTCTGCAAACGCGCTCCCTGGCGTGCTCTTGCATTGGGAATTAAAGTTCACATCACCGCTAGGAGTCCTTAGGGGCTAACTAGCCTACCTGTTACCTCCAATAAGCCCCACACACTGGGATTGCTGAGAGGTGGACACAGGCCATGCCCCGATCTCCACCCATCTGCAAACGCGCCTCTTGGCGCGCTCTTGGTTGGGGGGTGAAGTCCCCTTGCCTCCTGAGGGTCCCTGTGGGCCAACTGGAAAACATCCTTTACCACGCGGATTTTACTCCGCGTGGCCTTTACAATGCGTCCCTTACAATGCAAGTCGTAACCACGACTTGCGCTGGAGGGCGCTAAAGGATTAAAAATAGTAAATTTACTATCCCAACACCTTCCCTAGTGTCCACGGGGACTGGTGTTAGAATAGTAAATTATACTATTCGAAATCCGCGCCCCCAACGCAAGGCGTGGTAACGACTTGCATTGTAAGGGATGCGGTGTAAAGGGATGCGTTATGACGGTACGCATCGTACCGTCATACCTCCGGGCCAACCTTCCTGTTACCTCCAGGAAGCCCCAAACAGCTGGATTACTGAGAGTGGCCCGAGGTCATGCCCCTTTTTACACCTCACTACACGCGCGCCGCGTGGACTCGTTTTTGTATATATTTTTTTTACAGGGAGGGGGCTGCCCTGGGCGCCACTTCTGGCCCGGGGACCCATCCCCTGGGGTCTGGCCTTGTTGTTTTTAATTTTGCCGGGAGGAGGGCCGCGTGGCCCCCCTCCCCTGGGTTACTTCTGGTACAAGGGACCCCATCCCCCAAGGCCTGTTTTTTTTGGGGGGGGGGCACCTGGCCCCCCTCCTGAGGCCAGTTATTGACCCGGGGACAGGCCTTATTATTTATTTTTTTTAAATATCAAAAGGGGGGGCCCGAGTGTCCCCCTTCCCTGGGCCACTTCTAGCCCCAGCGACCCAATTCCCCGGGGCTGGCCCTCAAGTTGGGGGCCTGGGGGGGAGCACATATGCCCCCATGGTCCCTGCCAACTCCCCGCCTCCTGCAGGTTGTTTCTACCCGCCCCCTTTTCTTGTTTATCATCTTTTTTCACCTTTTTCTTGTAACTCAGTTACCGATTCACAAGATGGCTGCCAACACTTCCTGGTTTGGAGTGTTGACAGCCAATCAGAATGAAGCTCATGCTCAGATGGAGCCACAACTCTTCCTCGGTGCTCAGATATCGATATTTTTATTTTTTTAATTTCTCAAGAACTACTGAACGAATTTACACCATTTAAAAAAAGGTAACTTTCTAAACCAAGAGCAAATTTGGGGCAATTGCTTTCAGTAGTTCGGGATGTAGCCTGTTCCAAAATTCCTATGGAAATAAACATGGGGCAAACGCGTCTTTGGGACCCCCCTTTTTCTCGGCCCCCGCTTGGCATATCACCCCCAAACTTTCAAGACAGGAGCTAACCTGAGCTGGTCATTAGTTTTTGAAAATCTCGTGAAGATTCATTAAACTGCGCCAAAAATATTGGCAAAAGAAATAACGCTTTTTGAAAGTTTTTAAAGAAAGTGGGGCACGCCAATTTGTTTTGGATTTTAGCATGGGAGGGTCCCAAGGGTCCCCCTACTGGCCCTAGTGTGTATATTATCCCTACCCTGTCCCTTTATATTATTTTATAATTTTTTTTTTTTTTACTTCAGGACAGAGGACTGTCCCGAGTCCTGTAATGGCTGCCAGCAATTTTTTTCTCATGATGCTGGCTGCCAATCAAAGCGTTTATTGGGAGCAAATTAGCCCAAGTGAAAAAAGCTCCTTGGGCCAATCAAAAGGCTCTATGGGCCAGATGTAGGTAATCAGATTTTACCGATTCTTAAATACCGAATTTTACCGATTCGGTATTTAAAAATCGGTAAATGAGATGTAGGGAAAAAATCGGTAATTTTTACCGATTCGGTAAAAGTCGGTATCGGACATTCGGAAATTACCGAATCGGTATCTACCGAATCGGTAATTACCGAATCGGTATTTCCCATTCACCCCTATGGGCCAAAAGGCCCATAGGAATGCATTGGAAATACCGAATCGGTAAATACGGCTTCGGTAAATACCGATTCGGTAATTTCTGAATCGGAAAGCAAGCAAAAGTGAAACTAACGAAAACAGACAATCAGGTGCTACCACCCTCCCCCTCCCTACCAGGAAGTGGCTACCCAGGCAGCTGCAACTCATTAGAAGGTTCTGGAGAGGCAGTCAGAGCTGAGCAGAGACACAGAGCAGCAGGGAGTGATTTTTGGGAGTTTACCACAGGGAAAATGGCAAGCAGCAGTGAGAGTCAGAAGGCTGAGAGGAAAAGGAAAGTTAAGTTCAGCAGCATGGAGCTGCAGGTACTTGTGGAGGAGGTGGTGAGAGTCCACAAGCAACTATTTGGCAGGCACTCCCTCACTGTACTTGAGTCTGCAAAACATAAGATGTGGCTTGCTATTGGAGAAAGGGTCAATGCAGTGGGAGTCACAAGCAGGAGCATTGATGACCTGAAGAAACGCTTCTATGACATCAGGAGCCTCACAAAAAAGAAGATGGCAGAACAACATAAGCAGGCTGGTGTCACCGGTGGAGGCAGAAACCCAGCGCCCCCCCTGACTGACCTGGAGGAGTTGGTGGCCTCAACCATCGAGCCAGACAGTGTTGCGGGACTTGGAGATGTGGACAGCTCAGCCAGAGCTACAGGAAAAGGTAGGACGCATGCGCAGCATGACACCCCATACCAACCTGCTTCCCTTAACCCTTTGTGGACAGGCCAACCCCAGTCCAGTACTGATAGCACTATACAGGAGCAATGCATTATGGGAAATGTAGTCAGCTAATGTAAGACCATGTGTAACTGCACAGACATCAGCAAGGCAGTGAAAGTAATGCAGAAAAATGAAAGTGAAATGTGTAAAGCATTTATTGTAGTGACTGTGACACAGTAGCACTCAGTTGACATACACTTATTTATACCTAGGGGCAACATCAGGCAGTCGAGCCACAGCAACAGAAGGGACTGCACCAGCGAGGGAGGAGAGTGATGAGGCAGGGCCAAGCCATGTACAAGCCTCGCAGGAGGAAGAAGACACAACTGCCATCTCCCAGGAAGAAGAGACAGTCCAGACCCCGAGTTTCCCCACTCCCCACACCTTTTACAATCCCCTCCATTGCTTTTCTCTCCTGACACCTCCCCATCAATGTTAATGTCTGCACCTGCAACCTCACTAGCCAGGAGGCGAGTCGTGGCCCCACTGCCCGTGATGGAGGCAGCAGAGGGTGAGGCTCAAGCCACTGTACCTGTGAGTCCTGCTGCACTGCAGCCCACCACTGAGTCTTTCATCTCGCGCAGACGGCAACGCAGGCCCAGCAGTGCAGGTGGACCTGGAGATGGCATTGTGTTCCGTGGGCTGGAGGGGAGCATGGTACACATCCAACGCATGCAGGGAAAATCCATACAGGCCTGCCACCGCCAATTTCGGGTCCTAAATGAACAGATAGGAGACATGGGGAAGGGCATCAGAGACATTGTAGAAACTAATAGGGAGGTAGCAAAATCAAATGCTGACCTTGCTGCAGGAAAGCAGCAAATGAGCAATTCCATCAGCCAGTTGTGCTCAAAACTGGACAACCTGGAACACACAAAGCGCAGGGACGCCCGTGTCAACAATAGGGCCTTGAATCGTCTGGCCACTGCAACATCCCAGCTATGCCGTAGAGGCATTAATATGCAGGAGAGCCTCACACAGAACACGGCCGAGGTCACCAGGGGCATGGGCAGAATCACTAGTGCCCTCGAGGCTATGATCATATCATAAACTGCACTGAATCCTGCCCTGGATGTGGCAGAGGGAGACAACAGCAGTAGCCGCAGCAGCTTGGCAAGCGCTGTAGTTGAACCACGTAGGAGCAGCAGGCGCCCAGCTGAGGCTGCAGGCCATGCGGAAAGCAGGGACCAACATCCCAGTGGCTCTGGGAAGCGCGGGCGCAAGTGACTTTGCCGGTGTGGGTGAAGTAACCCAGGACATGCAGTCCCCACGTTTCTTATGTTTAATTAGTTGCACTTCAGTGCATGAACGTTGTGGCAACATTAAATTACGTTCTTCTCATTCACAACCTGTCTGTGTCTCATTACTTACTCAGAAATAGTTGTGTGTTATCTCCTCACGTCTGTATCTGCCATCACTTGGTGTTGTCACTCCAGCAGGTTGTCTTTCAGGCACAGCACTGTCGTCGTCATGATCCTCGTAGTCAGACAACTCCACCTCAGTACCCTTCTTAACAGCAAGGTTGTGCAACATGGCACAGGCAGCAATTATCTTACAGCAGGTGATGGGGGTATACTGCCTTGCACCTCCACTCTTGTGCAAGCATCTGAATCTGCTTTTCCAGATACCAAAGGTCCGTTCGACGACATTCCGTGTGCTTTTGTGGGCCCGGTTATATCTCCTTTGGATGGGTGTTGAGGGGTTGAGGTAGGGGGTGAGTATAAATGAGCGGAGGGCATATGCACTGTCTCCTAAAAGGAAAAGGGAATACATTACTCACATGCATACATGTACTTCTTACTGCAATAGGTATTATGGGGGTCAGACACTGTGTCTTACCTAGGAGGTATCCTTCACCAAATTCCCCTGCAGTCAGCCGTGCATAGATGCCACTGTTTTGAAATATATACGAGTCGTGGGTACTCCCAGGGAATTTTGCCACAAGGTCAGTGATGATGAACTTTGCATTGCAAATCACCTGCACATTCCTATTCCTGTAGATATATTCTGTGGCAGCAGGGGGACAAATGGGAATGTGCGTGCCATCAATGCAGCCAAATATATTTGGAAATCGAGCCATCTTGTAAAATTCAGATTTTGTTTGCACCAGTTCAGCATGGGTAGCAGGAAAAGATATGTAATGCTCCATCCTCTGTCACATGGCGTCAAGGAATTTGTGGAAAAACCTTGAGAGGCTGCTCTAGGACACCCCACCCACCGCAGCAACCACGCTCTGGTAGCTCCCAGACGCAAGCAGGTGGAGGCTGCACAGCACCTGCACATGGGGTGGAATAGCATGTGCCCTTGGGGTAGTGTGCTGCAACAGTGGTTGGAGGTCCCTGATGAGCTCCAAGATGGTGTCTGGAGCCAACCTGTACCTCTGCAGTATCTCTGCCTCTGTGAGCATTAACAGGGTAACCCTCTGCCTGTAGACCTGCTCCTGTCTCAGCCATTCCCACCCTCCTTCCTCCTGTAGCCGTAGCCGTCTTGCAATGACATAAAATGCCGCCATTGTGCAAACAGAATTGCATTTTGGGTCCATTTTTATAGGCTGCACCTGGTTACCACCTGATATGAATCCATGGTAAATACCGACTCTTAAATACCCAATTTGAAGCAAATTCGGTATTTCAGAGCTTACCTACATCTCAATCTTCAATTTTACCAATTCTTAATTACCGATTCGGTAAATGTACAGAATCGGTAAATTTACCGATTCGGTAAATTTACCGAATCGCAAACCGTTGCGATTCGGTAAATATACCGATTCGGTATATATTCCAAATCGGTATTTTACCGATTCGGTAACTTTTCCGATTCGGTAAATTTACCGATTTAGCCAATTTTCAGTCACCCACATACCGGTTGCTCAATACCGGTCGGTAACGGCCGAAAATACCGATTTTCGGCCGATACCGACCGGTAAAGGGCTACCTACATCTGGCCCCTATGTTTTTTTAATTGGGTGTGAGAGATTTTAGCAAGAGTCCCTCAAACCCAACCGTCCAGATATACAAGTATTTCTGGACAACTTCAGCCCGTGCAGGGAAGAGAAGTGGGGAGGTGGGGCCGGGTTGGGGGGCATTCGACAGACGACCACAAGGGAAAATAAAATAAATAATATGTTTTCCTGTCGAAATCCTTCCCTCCAACCCTTCCACACCCCACCGCTCTTACCTGCATAGGCTGCTGCTGTTTATGACCCTTAATTATTCAAAAAATACTGAATGGATTTACACCAAATCCCAAATGACACAATCTGTGTACCAAGATCGAGCTTCTTGACAAATGTTGTGTAATTCCACTCAGCAGTTTTTGCAATAGCACTACTTAAAAAGGTCTACGGAAAAGCATAGCGAAATTGGCTTTTGGGTCACCCCCCCCCCTTTTCTCAACCACCGTGTGACGGATCAACTGTAAACTTCCCAGGAAGAAGCTTAAGACAATTTGCATTTTTGGGGAAAGATTTGTTAAGATTCATCAAACGTTGCCAAATTTATCAGCAAACCAAAAAAGGCCCTGCCTATGGAAAAGCAATCCTAAATACAACTCCGGAGTTCCACTTACTGCTACAGACCCTATCAAGAGGGGTGCTACTTTGTGTTAAAGTTAGGTCCTTGGGGTCCTCCATATCATCTCTATGGGAAGACCCAATGTATTAAAAAAATAGAATACATACATTTTAATTTCTTTCTGATACTTTGTGTTAGAGTTCGTTCTTGTTGGCCCTCCAAGTCATAACTAAGGGAAAAGTATGATTAACCCACTAGTGTGCACAGGTATAACTTGGGTTGTCAAGAAAATGTGTTAAATAAGATATACCATTGCTATACAAAACACTGTGTAGAATCCTTACTTAATTTATTAGCAAATAGCCCACTTCTTTTCACAGTAGTCACTCAATGAAACAGGGTGAGTGTGCCTAATTCCATTCCAGCAATCTATGGGTGGTCATACAACATGGAGAAGAGCTTGGGATCCGTGTTATTTTCTCTTGCTAATTGCCAGCTTTGTTTCTGCCGCTTCTTAGTTTGAGGCTCTGTATATATTTTAGAGACTGCATTACACCTGTTGATGAGACAAGCTGAACATAAAGTCCTTATTATGTTAGAGAACCACATTTTAATCAAATTCAGATGCAAAGGGAGAGATGTGTAGAAAATTACCAATTGACATGAATGTTTACTTACCATGCTCTATCAACTGTACAATGTCTCTCTCGAGTCCAAATGACGGAGCAGTACAGGAGACAGCAGAGAAACTGACAAAACAGACTTGCAAATAAAAAAATGGTATGATGTGAATGAGCATATCTGAACTATAATTGTCTATAATGTAGTTATTATAGTGCATTGTGTTGGTGTATACAGGCAAGATACAGATAAAGCACATTTGAGATACAACAATCAAAGATGTACACTTCTCCAGAGTGTGCTTGTGGGATTGATAGCAGTGAGAGATACCAGGCTCGGTGCTAGAGAAGTAGAAATATTCCTTTTCTGGTTCCGCTCCTGTCACATGAGGGATTATTGATGCTCCAGCTGTCGCCTGTAATGCACCAGACATGGGAGTGTATAAAGAAGAGAGCCTTGGTAACCTGCATCCTGCAAAACCTCTCCTTCACCTGACTCCTTTCATTTTTCCAACTGTTTAGATCTCACATAGAGTATACCTCCAAACTCTATAAATTCACTCCGTCACTGAACTCCTGCCTGATGGCCTTCTTCATCACTCCATACACGGTGTGTGGAGGTGAACCATGTAGTTTCCTGTAGTGATCCACCACAACGTTTACTACAAAGTTCTGTCTGGTCCTCAGTGAGGTGCCTCATTCCTCTTCACTGGGGTTGGCTTCATCTTGAAGGCTCTATCAGAATTCTGGTGTCCACAATGTTACAACCGACAAGGGGAAGAGGGCAGAACCAATTGTGTGGCCTGTATTTATGCACTTTCAATGGTCATGTTTGCAAGTGCACATGAGCTTTCTCTGGGGATGGCTATTTTTGTATTCTTTTCTATTTGGAATTGTATGCCTATGGCCAATAAGGGAAAGTGTATCTGAACCCTCTGACGGAAGACCCGCAACAGTAGCCATTTTCGTGGGACTGTAGTTTAGTACCACCAGTAGAGTTTATTTCACCTTCTCTCTTCTAGCATTTGGCTGTTTAATCATGTGCAGAGTCTGTGATCCAAATACAAGGGGGCCCATTATGATGTCGGGTGGATTGCCACCGCCAAGCTGGCGGTGGCTACCGCCAGCCTGGCGGGGGCAATCCGCCCGACATCCGCATTCGCTTCCCCCCGCCATATTACTATGGCCGGGGGACCTCGGCGGACGGAAAGGCTGTCTGCCACTTTTCTGCCCCGGTCGCCTTGCGGCCGGAGCGGAAAAGGAATTATATGGTGGCGGTGTCTATCAGACACCGCCAGCCATATTATGATGGGCAATTGTGGATACCTTTCCGTGGCGGCAATGCCGCCACGGAAAGGCATGCGGAGAATCCCTGCGGGGGCCCGTTGCGGGCCCCCAGGGACTCCGGGGGGGGTGGGGGGTGCACATGGGGGGTACCATGCACAGCATGGCAGGCACCGCACGGTGCCTGCCATTCTGTGCATGGAAGTGCACAGCATGCCTTCCTGCCATTGTGGCGGGCGGTGCTAAGTGCACCGCTCGCCACAATGGTAGGAATGCGGGATGCGCCCGCCACTGTGGCGGGCGCATCCTAATGCTGCTGACAGGTCCCGCCCTTATGGCGGACGGTCCCTACTCCCGCAAGGATGGTGGGCGGGCAAAGTCCGCCCGCCATCCTAATGAGGCCCAAGGTATGGGAAATGTGGAGGCAGGCAGAAGGCGCTGAGAGCCTTTTTATGTTCCCTGTCTTGGACTTAGACACTGGGGGCATATTTACAAGCCACTAACGCCACCACAACGTCACTTTTTCAGACGTTGTGGTGGCGGTAGGGGCTTCCCCTTATTTACAAGGCAGTGTTAAGCAACTTAAAGTGGCTTAATGCTGCCTGGTAAATAATGCACCTTTTGACTCTAGACTTAACGTGAAAGGGGAGGGCAATGGATGTTGCGGTGGGTGTTCCACCGCAACACCCATTGATTTTGATGCTGCCACCTACTTACAAGGGTGGCGAAAATAGGAGGCAGTGACAAAATTAAGACCAGGGAAAACCTGGTAGTAAACAGGTGAAATGAGGAAAAATGCTTTATTTCCTCTTGTTTTCACTGTTTCCATGTGTGCTGCGTTGGGCAGCACACATAGAAACAGCAAAACGCCATTGATTGTTTATGTGCAGGAAGATGTCCCTTCCTGCACACAAACAATAATTGAAAAAAACAATGCATCACTGGATTCAAGCTATCCTGGCTGCTGAGGGGTGAAACCCTGAAACCTGTCCTAGGATCTTTGTTTCCGGTCCATGGAGGACCTGGCTTGGCAGTTCGGGCTGGTGTGTTCCCTTGAGGCACAGGATCAAGACTTATTTGCATATGGCCAGGTCTAAACTGGGGTGGCATCGGGAGCAAAAGAATGATGGATTTAACCCAGATCTCTTGACTGGGGGTGAATGTTTTAATTTGTTCTGCATTCCGTCCATCAACTGTGTGTCTTCTGCTTTCTTGCCCAAAGTGCACCGGGTATGCCGACACGGGGGTCCTGGGCTCACTGTGCCACTGGATTCAAGCTATAATGGCTGATGAGGGGTGAAAACCCAAAACCGTTCCTAGGATGCTTGTTTCCGGTCCAGGGAGGACCTGGCTTGGCAGTTCGGGCTGGACTGTTCCCATGAGGCACAGGGTAAAGACTGATTTGCATTTGGCCAGGTCTAAACTGGGGTGGCATGGTGAGCAAAAGAATGATGGATTTAACCCAGATCTCTTGACTGGGGGTAAATGTTTTTTAATTTGTTCAGCATTCCCTCAATCAACTGAGTGTCATATGTACAAGCCCCTGTCCGCCACCATAAAGTCACTTTTTGTGACGTTTTGGTGGTAATAGGGGCTTCGCCTTATTTACAGGGCAGCGTTAATGCTGCCTTGTAAATAAGGCTTGTTTCACACTATGCTTAGCGTGAAAGGGGTGGGCAGTGGGTGCTGCGGTAGACATTCCACCCCAACACCCATTGATCTTGACGCTTCCCCCTATTTACAAGGGCAGAGTAAATAGGAGGCAGCGTCAAACATGAGACCAGGGAAAACCTGGTCCTAAGTTGGAGAAATGAGGAGAAATGCTTTATTTCTCCTCATTTTTGCTTTTTCCATGTGTGCAGCCTTGGATTGCCTATGTGCAGGAAGTTGGCCCATCCTGCACATAAACAATCTTTAAAAAAATGACATTTTGTGACTTCCATGTGTGCTGCATCAAGCAGCAAATATAGAAGTGACAAAATGGCATTTCAAGATTGTTTATGGGCAGACAGGAAGGGGAGCCTTCCTGCACATAAACATTCTTCCCCTGCACGCACACACCCTTGCACTATGGTGCAAGGTTGCCTGTATTTCCAGGTCAGGGGAAATGCAAGGCTGCACCATATCCTTGTAAATATGCTGCAGCCTTGTGTTTCTGAATTGGCGGAGTGAGGCATTAAGCTATGACGGCTAACGCCTCACTCCGTCACTTCCTTGTACATATCCCCTTAAAGTGCACATATTCAGTATTGCAGATTACTGTGAATGTTGTATGGAAGCATTGTGTGAACTCTGAGCATATTGTTGGCTAAAACATGCATTTTACAATTATAATCCAAATGCGATGCAAGCATTTATAACTGGAGTTTGGTGTGGCAGTTTGATAGTCAATTTAAGGTTGTTTGGCACATTTTAAAGAGTAGTTGACTGTGCAAAAGTATCTTCTTGTCATATGTGATGTTTTCAGCCAGTTCCAGGTCTCTCAAGTGGCCATACTATAAGGGCTGATCCAGTTCAGGACTTTCTTGACACTTTCGTATTTGTAGTCCAGATTTTGTAATGGACTAAACAGAACTGTGGGGCAGATGTATAAAGTATTTTACTGCCCGTTTGTGACAGGCAAAATGCATTTTGTCATTTACAGAAGGCAAAATGCAACTCAGTAACTTGTTACCGAATTGCATTTTGTTTTTGCGATTCAGTATTATGAAGGGGCGTGTTTAGGGAGTCCCTTCTTAATACCAAATAAGACTGGTCTGGATGAATGTTTTGGGACAGAAATGTGTTGCAAAACATTCACAGTTACCACTAACTTGGTGGTAACCCATTCGTGAATATGAGCCAACATGTTTTAAGAGCAGGCAGTAATCCCACGGACAACTACCTACTCTTAAAAAATAAAAATTATATTCTCATTTACATTTTTTTAATTCCTTTAAGGAAAACGGGCTGCATTACAAAAAAAAATGTTTTATTTAAAAAGCAATCACAGGCATGGAGGTCTGCTGACCCCAGTAGGCCACCATGAGACAGGTCCATTTGCGAGCCGCTAGGAATCGCTGAGTGTCAAACACACTGATGTACATCACAATTTGCAATTTCCTAATAGCGAATCGCTAAAATTCATTATTAGGAAATTGCAAACAAGCGATTTCATAAATTTGGCCCCAAAAGTCCTAGAACAACATAAAACCTGGACTAGATTAAATACTCACGCAAGGACCTGGGAAACTATTGAGTTCTGCAGGCTTAGCCTTTATTGTGAGCCCTGAGTTATTGGTGCATTATTTATAACATCTAATAAATATTTTGGAAATCGCTATTTATCAGATGTGATGCATATCTCCAAGTTAAAGGTTTCCAGAGAAAACGTGATGTTATGTGTGAATATTGCGCATATTGGTGCTTATCGCACCAAAATCTGCTTGTCCAGATATTTACCAACTCTGTTTATCAAGTTAATCCTGGTATGCGTGACCAGGTAAAATATGACTTTCGAATAGAGCCTAGTCTTTTTAGCCAACATCACTGTGATTTCTTTCGCAGATGGTTTTGTTTTGCCACAACCATGGCCTTACAAATTCCACATTCTAATGCGCTGTTGGATAAAAATCTAGGAATGACCGAATGTGTCAGAACTATCAAGTGGCTAAGATGTAGGTATCCACATCTGTACTTTCACTGAGTGAGTTCACATTTCAGGTGTTGACTGCACTGCATCTATTTTGTGAGAAATGCACTGCTGTTGCAGTGCCTGCAATGTGTAAATGAGCATACAGGGCTCCTGCCCTCACAGTGTGTGCAAATAAGAGACTTCGAAGGGTAAAGAAAGAAATGAAAGAAAAAAGGGAGAAGGAAAGAATGAGAGGAGAAAATATAGAACAAATTAAATGAAAGATAAGAGAGATTTCGAAATAAAGAAGGAAGAAACAGGAAAATACCTGAGTAAAAATGAAATTATCAAGAGAGTCAACAAAGGAAATGGAAAGCGAAAGGTAGAGAGGATCAGAAATGGGGAAGAGAATCCACTTTCATTATGTCACATTTCACGATGTCCCACGTTTCCAAGTCTGCATTGTGTCACTTTCTTTGCTATCATAAGGGTGAAAGCTCTTAATGCCACGTCCTGTGATGTAATTGTAGCCAAAATGCAAATAATACCACTCCCGTAAACGGAGGAGTTTTGGTGAATCCACATACATGGATGACCGTCAGCGAGCAGGGTTGCTTCTGATTTTCGCTGGTTTATCTGGGACATAGGGAAACAGCGGAAATACGTAAGCAGAGACCTGATCATGTCTTCCTCTCTGCATTCCTGGTTGGCAGTGCCTCTTTGCTGATACCTCAAGTAAAGAACTCCTCTCCATGAGCACAGGAGCCGTTCAGTGAGAAATGTGTAGTACGTATCAGTTGCAGACAAGGGTCTTTGAAAGAAAAGCCTGGTGAGGATTCTTGGGGGCATATGTATAAGCCCCATCGCCACCACAGCGTCAATTTTACGGACGCTGTGGTGGCGGTAGGGGCTGCACCTTATGTAAAAGGCAGCATTCAGCCACTTAACGTGGCTTAACTCTGCCTTGTACTTAAGGCACCCTTTCACGATATGATTAGTGTGAAAGGGGCATGCAGCGGGTGTTGCGGTGGGCGTTCCACCGCAGCACCCATTGTATGTGACGCTGCCCTCTGTGTACAAGGGTGGTGTACATAGGAGGCAGCGCCAAAATGAAGACCAGAAAACCCTGGTCTAAAGTTGGCGAAACCAGGAGAAATGCATTATTTCTCCTCTTTTTTGCTTTTTCCATGTGTGCTGCCCACACATGGAAAAAACAAAATGCCATGGTTTGATTATATACAGCAAGGTGTCCCTTCCTGTACATAAACAGACCTTTAAAAAAATGCCATTTTGTTACTTTCATGCGTGCTGCATGAAGCAGCACACATGAAAGTGACAGAAGTGAATTTTAAGATTGTTTATGGGCAGGAAGGGACACCTTCATACACATTAAACAATTGTCCCCTGCACTCAGACACCCTTGCACTCTGGTGTAAGGGTGCCTGCGTTGGCGCTAAGTTGCTAAACTTAGCGCCATCGCACGGGGAAACGCAAGGCTGCACTACATTCTTGTAAATATGGTGCAGCCTTCCGCTTCAAAGTGGCCGAGTGTGGCGGTAATCCAAGGAGGATAACGACACACTCCGCCACTTCCTTGCACATATTCCCCTTGGTGTTTTCCTATGAGGTCTTTCCTTAGGGTCCTGGAAGTCAGGTTTCACTAGAAAGTACCCTGTGTGCTTCCTGTCTTTCACCACTGGTATTGTTGGATACAATACTACTGCTCTCCAATGGAATTACCATGTGTCTGCCTTTGGCCACTTGACTCTCCGAAGGTAATGGGGCAAAGCAGTTGAGGTTTATCCGAGGGTCAGGTAAAGGTTAGACACTCAGGTACAGTATGACAAATAAATATTAGTAAACAACACTACCGTCCACTCACTTCTTTAGCTTTAAACAATAAAAATAACATTACCTAATAAGCACTTAGATAGATCAGTTAAATTAGGACAAAGAAGACTGGCTCACCATCTTTGTCCAAGATATAACTGTAAACAATATTATAGGTACTACATACTAAACTTTCCACAACCCAATGTTAACTTATGGGGTTGCACACTACCCATCATGGCAACCTAATTTCTAGAGTCTAGTTTGAGAGCTTTGCTCGCCTGAGGGAGACCGGTGTGTGCAAGGGTTACAAGGGGAGAGGATGTGGTCTGACGGCTGGAGCTGGGTAACCAGGTTCGAGCCTCAAGGTCAACTCCACATCCTGTGATTTTGGGCAAACCACTTAATCTCCCTGTGCCTGCCAAAAAATAATAATGTGTCCTTAAGTAACGTAACTGGTGCTCATGTAATGCGCTCCAATACCTTTGGGTCGAGTTCGCGCTATATAAATCAGCACAAAAAAAATGCAGGGATCATGGACACACACAGCCGGTACTGCTGCAACCTTGGGTAGCTCTCTGGACAACTCAGAGCTGCTAAGGATCCAATGTAAACATAAAATCTGACAACCTAAGCGATAAGGACCCCATTCCAGAGAAGACAATGGCGTACCTCCAAATATCTGGGAATTAAGTTAATGCTGGTCATGGGTCCGGTCAACAGTATGGAATAGGTGACAAAATTCAAAGTCACTGGTGTTCTGACCCAATTCACGGCTCAACCAGGTCTGATATTGTTTTAAAGGACAGATTTACTAGCGGGTCAGCGACCACTAATTTAGTTGAAGTGGACACTCCACATTTCTGACAAGTGGGCAAAAGGTAGTGCTTCCTGGTAATGGTATCGTCCAAAATAGGCATTCGGAATGGGGATTTATTTATCATCTTCAGTCTTGTTTGCTAGACATCAGCTCATTTTTCACAATGGAAAAAGACAAGGCTCTCTGGTCGAGTAACACAAATAAAATAAATCACCGCAGATCTGTAAAGGGGTTAAATCCCACCCACACAATATTGGTACACTGCACAGTAGTACAACCAGAACGTGCAGTCTGTGCTGTAAAACATGTTTCAATGCATTCCACACATTCTCGTGTGTTGGGAAACACATCCTTGTTCTATTGCATACCAGGCTAGCAGAGACAAGCCCCGACATGGTCATATTCCATGTTACACTGATTATAGCCGCCAGTAGGAGCTGCACTGCTAGAAACTATAACATTGGCGCCCCAGCTGCCCACAGAGATGAAACTGAAAGCCTTTTCCAAGCAGTGCTTCGTAACCTTTGCTGACAGTATCTGGAAGCGATTTTAAATGCTACCAGCACATGGATGATGAGGTTCAATGACTAAAGGGCTCGTCTCAGACAAATAGCGTCTACTTATAGCTTCCCTCTTTGGAGCAAATTGTGTGATCTTGGGCAAATTACTTTCTCTTTGTGTGTTACATTTACCGGGCTTGTGTATAAAGTGCTGTTCTAGCTTTAACAGAAGCAGACTAATCTGCATGATACACAGGGCTTAAAATAGAATTCACTGTGTTTAGAACAATGGGGGCAATCCAGATACGTGCTCATGATTGTTAGAGGATTTGGGGAAAGGTGGTAATAATGTCAGCATTGTCAAAGAAATGAAGGGTAGGGTAGGATGGTGCTTGAATTGATATTTCGAGGAGACGTGAGTCGAGCTCTTTTCTGAATCGAGGGAGGGAGGGGAAGGCTGATTTGGGAACAGAATGAGGTGGCTCCCCTCTTTTCTCCTCATTGCGAGTATCTTGTTAATCAAGATTTGGATGATAATGGGAGCGTTTGTCTCTTTGGGATTATGAGATCCGTGGTAACTCCGCTGATTCGGTGGGTTTCATCTAGATACATAAACTACTGAAATTAGCCGGAACTTTTGTTTGAAACTTGAAGGGGGAGCGGAGGGGATTAATAGGGAATAACAAAGGGAATAGAGTGCAGAATTAGCATATCCCTGAGTAATCCCACATAGTAAGTAAGTAAGTAAAAATAAGCTTTATTCGATTTATCAGAAAATCATAAAAGCGTACAAGTACAGTTTATACCATAAATCTAAAAACAATTTTCACGTAAGCAGGAAATATATAAAACATTTTTCCAAAAATTAAAAGTCTATAATAGACATTTGAACGGAAGGCCTCATTTTGCAGTGTTCAATTAATGTAAACTTGCAAAGCTTAAGTCATTGAGTTTCTGTATTTCATCACTGACATTAGAAAGCGAGAAACAACAAAAATGACGTACTCCTCATCCAGCAAGAGTAATTTCAAATATGCAGATTTACATGTTCTTATCCCCCAACGTTTGAGTAGTGGTAAAAGGAACAGTTTCCTCGGGGTGGTGTACAGGTTACAAAAGAACATGATATGGATGGTACTCTGTGCTGAATGATCATCGCATGGGCAAATTAAGTTCAAAGAGGCCCAATCGTTCTGTTTTGGAAAAGTGACCATGCGAAAGAAAATCCCTAAGCGCAACCTAGTAAGGAGCATGCGAGGGTAGGGTGCAGTTTCAGTCCTGAGATAAAGTTGGAGGCCTTCAGTGGGAGAAATTTGCTGGTAGCTCAGGGTGGTACTTTTAAGTTTCTCAGTGTTCCATCTGGCACTTTCTAGGTGTGTAATTAAAAGTTTTTTGAGAGCCGGCCTAGACAGGGTTTCCAAGGACTCTGGATTATCATAAAATTCGTGGTGTCCAATGTTAGAGAACATCGTCTGAACGTATCGTAACCACTTAACCTTTGATACACCATCCAAAGTCAAACAGTCTTTGATGAGCTCTCTGTTCAATTGGCATTCCACAGTAGTCCAAATTTTATGCCAAAGCAAACAGGGTGATAACTTTATAATGTCACTGAGGTATTTGAGGCCAGCCTCAATGTGGATCTTAAAAGTCGAAGTGGTATTGTGCACGCCTAGTAAGTAACAGATAAAAATGTTCTCGCAAGTTTGTAGTGAGGACACATTCTCGAAGCCCCATAGACCCGCTCCATAGGTGGCCGTCGCTATACACTTTGCCCGATAGATCTGTAACATCTCAGCGATAGGTTTACCCCCAATTTTGGCTGCAAAGGTTCGTAGGGCCCCTATAGCGCGGGTAAAGGCAAGTTTCCTAGCAGATACTGCATGTTTCCACCTTCCTCTCCTATTGAAAACAACGCCCAGGTAGCAGAAGGTGTCCGTGATCGCAATTTTTTGCTGGTCCAAGTATATTGAGCATTGTGGTGTCTTATATTTTTGGGAGCAGGACATGGAGAAAGTCTTAGAGATATTCACCCTCAGGTTTCTTTTACCCATGTAGGATGAAAATTCAGTTACAGCTCTCTGCAAGCCCAACTTTGTCCTAGACATAATTGCCGCGTCATCGGCATATAAAAGGATGGGTACAGGCCTACCATTGACAGCTGGGTAATCACTTGCCAAGTTTATTAGATTCTCTGCGATGGAATTTATATAAAAACTAAACAGCAGGGGCGCAAGTATGCAGCCTTGCCTAACCCCTCTGTTTATGGCAAATTTTTGAGTGCATTGCCCCTGGGTCCCGAACCTCACTCTTGCCCCGGCATCTCTGTATAATTCTTTTATGAATATGATAAGAATTGGATCCACCCCAATGTGTTCCAATGTTGACCAGAGCTGTGCATGGTCCACACAATCAAATGCGGAGCTAAGGTCAACAAAGGTAACGAACAGGTCCCCTTTCTTGGCCTCAGTGTATTTAGAGACCAATAAAGACAGGTTTAAGCATTGTTCCTGTGTCCCCAGTCCCTTTCGGAACCCATATTGGAGCTCCGAGATGACCTTTTTCTCTGCTTCCCAGTACTGAATCCTCTTAAGGACGATCCTTCCTGCAATTTTCATGAGTCCGTCCAATAGCGATATTGGACGGTAGCAAGCAGGATCGTCCCTGTTCCCCTTTTTAAAAACGGGCACTACGATTGCATCTGACCAGGTATTAATAAAGCCAGATTTGTTTCCCATATTTAAAACGTTGGTTAACAATGGAACCCAGAAAACCAGATTTGATTTATAGACATCCACTGGTGTCTGATCAGGGCCGGGGGCTTTCCCTGACGGGCTTTCCCTCAGGGCATCTTCCACTTCTAGAGTGGTAAAAACCAGTTCAATTGGATAGGGGGATGCTGGGAGGGCACTTAACGGGTAATCCTCCGTTATTTCATCCAAGGATGAGGTCGCCTTTTGTTGATTCTGGGTGTCACCTTGGCTGTTGGTATAAAGGTTGCCATAATGTTCTACCCAGAGCTCTGCCGTAATTGCTACGTCTATGGAATTGTCACTATCTTTTGAACTATATACAGATCTTATGACTTTCCAGAAAAGATTGGTGTCCTTGTTCCTAGCGGCTTCACCCAGGGCTTCCCAGGCCTCCATTTTCATTTTCGCCCTGCGCTGGTTAATTGCCTGCTTATACTCTCGTCTCGCATGGCAAATTTGAACCCTGTCTTTTGGGATAGCAGATAGAGCTTTCTTTAGTTTTTTCAGAGCAGCTGTACACCTGGAGTCAAACCACCCGCGTTTGTGCTTCCCATTCTCTTTGTGACTCCTAGTTAGTGCGTCTTTTATGAATTGCTGGATATTAGAGAAAGCAGCCATGATGGCCTTTGGGTCAGTGTCTTCTTCTAAACAGACAAATATGTCTGTAGAACAAGACGAAATGAAATTCTGGAAGAAAGTTGTAGGATTCATTTTCTCCCATTTTATTACATACCCATTAATCTTTGTTAGGGTTACCTCAAGTGGATAAAGAGCCCCGCTAGATTCCTTTGCTATCCCCTCTGTCAACCTTACCCCAAAGGTGATAGGATAATGATCGCTTATTGGGTCATCCCCAATCTCCCAAAAAGTTATAAAATTGGGATTAGTGGGCGATATTAGTGCAAAATCGATTGTAGTTTCACAGCCTCTTCCAATATATGTTGGGGCAAAGGGAACCGGGGGGGAACATGCCTGGTTGATGAAAGTAAGATCAAAAGAGAATATGATGTTGTTAAGGAGAGTCCCCAGATTGGTGTGGGAGAAATGAAAAGGACCATCCTCCCCGAGGTCTGAAAGGCCGCACAAACCTAACTCAGAAGATGGACAGATGGCACAATTGAAATCTCCCACCCACAGTACTACGTGGTCCCCCGTACTTTGATCTCTCAGATTGTGAATATGGTGAATCATTTTATTCAAGATCAATTCCACTTCCTTAGCTGGCATGTTATTATAAAAATTTACTAGTATCACCTTTTGTGTGGTGCCCCATTTAAATAAAATAATTTGGAAATACTGATCAGAATGAAAATTATATACTTTTACATCCCCTACATTCGAAATGTATATGCACAGGCCCCCTTTATTGCGACCCTGGGGTGATGGGACAGCGGGTGAGTGAAATGTTCGGTAGCCCTGGATGTGAGTTTCCTCCATAAGCCAGGTTTCTTGGAGACAAAGAATGGCATGCTTCTTAACAATCTCCAACCAAGGTTTGTGGGTGATCTTACTACCCAAGCCTGCTACATTCCAAGATAGGAGAGAGTGCGTTGAGTTTCTGTTTTTTTGATAGAGTTGACCCTCGTTCCCCATTATATCTTTCGGATCTAGGGAGTGTGCCATCTCTGTCTGTTGTGTGACCTGTACAGGAGCGGCATGCTGTTCAGGGCGGGACTGATCTACCCCCATTAGGGTTGAGTTTTTGTTAATGGGCAATAATTTATCGTTCTTAATGGCATCCCTTGGGTGGTTATGGGTACTAGAAGGGGATGAAGGAACAGTAGTTCCCAGTCAATCCACCTGGTCTAGGCATTCAAACCTATTCCTAGTAGGTGCTCCTTCCTACCAGTTGTTAGTGGGTTGCCATCCGTGCCCCTGACCTTTCCATCTGTGATTATGGGCTATAGACCAGGCCCCAGGTAACTCTGCAATCTGTTTAGGAGGGTAAAAGAAGGTAAGGGGTCTGGTGACGATAGATTGGTCAGTAACATATGGATCCCATGTGGTGATAAGTTGAGCTGTATGGGGGTCTGCAAATGAGACCACAATACGGTCTCCAGGTATGGATTTATGAGTGCGACCCACCCATGGGACTCGCCTGACCATTAGGACCCCGCTCCTGGAGATGTTAGGGAGCTGCCTATTGACGTTTAGCCAGTAGATCACCTTATTCTTTAGAGACCACTGGGTCTCCACAGAATGGGGATCAAGTGGGGGTACCCCAGCCAGGATGACAACATAGGGCCCGGCATCAGGGGGGAGATCAATGTAGCCCCCACGAAAATTCTGGTGACTTTGATGTTGGTTGACTATACGCTGGGGAAGAGGGCTGGTAATCTTACTCAGCTTATGGGCTACCCTAGAAATAGTTTTGGGCTGTATCTGTTTATTGGGGGGTTTTATGTCTGGTTTTAATGGGATTGATGTGGGGGGAACAGAGACGTTTGGAATTGTCCGAGGTTTGGGAATTGGAGTAGGTTTTGGTAGTGGTGGGAGCAGGGTTTGAAGAACAGGGGAGGCAGCGTTAGGATCTGGAGCCGGTTGAATGCCAGCGTTAGGGTCTAGAGCCGATTGGATGCCATCATTGCTTTCCTGGGGGACACCCTCAGCAATACGGGGATATGTGGCCTCCAGCTGTTTTAGGCTAAGAGTGGCCAAGGATACTAAGGTCTTATCCATCTCAAGAAGATGATTCTCAATGCGTGACAGTCTGAGTTCAAAAGGTGACAGTAGTTGTTTTAAAGTAACCCAGACTGTTTTGAGAAAGTCTTCATTGTCACCTGCCTTGTCCATGTCCCTCCCTAGCTCGTTTTGCCCTCCCCCTATTAAGTTCTCACCACAAACAGGGAGGTGCTCTAAAGCAGGGGCGAGAGTGATGTTAGAATGGTTGTGTTCACTATCACCCCCTGTTAGCTGGATGACCGAATTTGATGTTTGTGTGAGCTCCCCTGTATTGGGCAGTGTTCTTCTGTGATTGAAAAACTGCTGCCTTGCAATTTTTGCTTTTTTGCGGGCATAAGCAGATCTTGCATTATATTTCTTTTTCAGGGCTAGGCCATGTAGACTTTTGCTTTTTATTACAGAGGAGGGGGGGGCGGGGGCAGGGATGTCCGACCGAGTGATAGTGATTCCAGGTCCAGTGGGCACATGTCCCTCAGAAGGTTTAGAGGGCATGGAGGTAAAGATAAAAGTGGGCTCTGGTGGGAGTGGAGAAGAAGGGGAAGGATGATGGATATCGGCGTGAATTATCAAAGGAAGAGGGCATGAGGCGTGTTGGGGGGATGCAGCAGACGCAATTTTTCCCAAGGAAGATTTTTTGGAGTTTGCAAAAGTTTGAGAAAGCCTGCGCGCAGCATCTAGCTCAATTGAAACCCTCTTCTGGATTTTGGTAATTTCGGCGTCAATTGCCAAATTTGTTTTCACAAGAAAATCATCCAAGGTCCCATTTGGCTTGCTCAATCCCAGTGCAGTCTTGCTGCGACTACCCCGAGAGCACATCATGTGTGGTAGTTACAGTTCCAGAAGTGTACTCACTAGTATCGATGTAGAGGCACAATGACACGAACCAAGGGGGGTGGGCCAGGCCAGTCCTCTTACGCCTCGAACGGCCTCAAACGGTCCCGCCCTTGTCCCGGGCTTCTCCCGGCGCCCTCCCGCGCGCTCCCGCGCAGCGGGAACTATGGTCTGTTTTATACACTAGTAGTGGCTATCGTTGGTTGGTGGACAGGGGGGTGTGGCCAGCGGGGAGAGCAGCCCAGGTGTGAGCAATGGGCGCGCAGGGGCTCCTGGATACTGGAGTCCCTGCCTGTGCTCGCAGCCCCGCCGGCTCCTCTGCCTGCCCGCTCCTCCGCCGCAAACTCTCCACAGTCAGCAGCCCCAGATGTCCAAGCGCTGCGGGACCCGCGAAGCGGGTCCGGCTGAGGTCAGGAAAGCCCCCAGAGGTTAGGAGTCAAACAATGAGAGCAGGATCCCTCGGAGAGGCGCACCCTCAGCCAGCGACACGGAAGACAGCAGAAAGCAGTTTACAGGTGATCCACGGGACAATGGACACAACCCAGTTTTCTAGCACCGAAGCGGGGGGCGTGGCCAGCGGGGAGAGCAGCCCAGGTGTGAGCAATGGGCGCGCAGGGGCTCCTGGATACTGGAGTCCCTGCCTGTGCTCGCAGCCCCGCCGGCTCCTCTGCCTGCCCGCTCCTCCGCCGCAAACTCTCCACAGTCAGCAGCCCCAGATGTCCAAGCGCTGTGGGACCCGCGAAGCGGGTCCGGCGAGGTCAGGAAAGCCCCCAGAGGTTAGGAGTCAAACAATGAGAGCAGGATCCCTCGGAGAGGCGCACCCTCAGCCAGCGACACGGAAGACAGCAGAAAGCAGTTTACAGGTGATCCACGGGACAATGGACACAACCCAGTTTTCTAGCACCGAAGCGGGGGGCGTGGCCAGCGGGGAGAGCAGCCCAGGTGTGAGCAATGGGCGCGCAGGGGCTCCTGGATACTGGAGTCCCTGCCTGTGCTCGCAGCCCCGCCGGCTCCTCTGCCTGCCCGCTCCTCCGCCGCAAACTCTCCACAGTCAGCAGCCCCAGATGTCCAAGCGCTGCGGGACCCGCGAAGCGGGTCCGGCGAGGTCAGGAAAGCCCCCAGAGGTTAGGAGTCAAACAATGAGAGCAGGATCCCTCGGAGAGGCGCACCCTCAGCCAACGACACGGAAGACAGCAGAAAGCAGTTCACAGGTGATCCACGGGACAATGGACACAACCCAGTTTTCTAGCACCGAAGCGGGGGGCGTGGCCAGCGGGGAGAGCAGCCCAGGTGTGAGCAATGGGCGGGCAGGGGCTCCTGGATACTGGAGTCCCTGCCTGTGCTCGCAGCCCCGCCGGCTCCTCTGCCTGCCCGCTCCTCCGCCGCAAACTCTCCACAGTCAGCAGCCCCAGATGTCCAAGCGCTGCGGGACCCGCGAAGCGGGTCCGGCGAGGTCAGGAAAGCCCCCAGAGGTTAGGAGTCAAACAATGAGAGCAGGATCCCTCGGAGAGGCGCACCCTCAGCCAGCGACACGGAAGACAGCAGAAAGCAGTTTACAGGTGATCCCACATTTCTGAGGGTAGACCTTGTGATCCCCATGAAATCTTCACTACCCCTGGTATACTGTGCCAAAATCCGGTTCCTCAGCACTTGTAGTGAGATCCTTTGCTTTTTCACTTTTAACTGTTTGAGGTTCCAGTCTTCTAAGTCATTTGTACTTAACCTGTGGTCTGCTTACTTCAATGACTATTTAAAAAAATTAAATAACAGAATCAGCAGATTAATAAAGTATGTAGCCATAAAAAAACAAAAATTGACAATTTAAAGTTTTAAAACAATCTGTAAATGTGAATTATTTTTTAAATTGGAAGCTAAAAATTGGTGAGAAAGGTTATACATACTACTCTGCCCCTCATCGGGTGTGTGTGAGATTAGATTATTTCTTTGCCTCTAACTCACTGATCCCTTGCACTAAGGTCGAGAGACTACCCCAAATACTTAGTGATCATAACCCTCTAATTTTAAAGCTGGATATAATAACCAGGGCTAGGAAGGAGAGAGTGTGGACTTTTGAACGAGGGCTTCTACAGGATCAAAAATATATACAGCATATGGTGCACTGGAATAAAGAGTTTTTTTAAATTAATAGAGGTAGTGCAGCTGCAGGTATGGTTTGGGACGCTTTTAAGGCGGGAGTACGTTGCGAAACACTAAGTTTTAGTATCCATAAACATAATCTGGAACAGTATAGGAATAGAGACTAAGCTAGGGCAGTGCTTGATGCGGAGGAAGAGCTCCATCACTGTGTCACAACGGGGGCCTCGTTGGAACCTGCCCTTTTAAGAATTGCAAAGGCAAAAATGGAGGCGGAAGAGGACATTGCTAACAAAGCAGCCAGCACCTACCTGGCTAAGAAGGAGAGATGCCATGAGTTTAGTGAAACGGTTGGGCGAACTTTAGCTGTACGCACTAGACAAAAGGCTGCTTCTGGAGAAGTAAGGGAAATCAGGGATCCGGAAGGTAAATCATACATAGATGCGGATGAGATAAGAGAGGTATTTAGGACGTTTTATGCCCAACTCTATGAGGGCCAACAAGATCAAGATCCGGAAGAATTAGGGACGTATCTAGAAGATATTCCAGTGGTGTGTTTGACAGAACAAGAATCAGAGGGACTGGAAAAGATACTAGACTTAGAGGAGATTAAAGCTGCTATATCTAATCTCCCTTCTGGAAAGGCGTCTGATCCCGACCAAATTCCAATGGAATTTTATAAAGTATTTGGGGATGTTCTCTGGGAGGATATGCTAATTACGATGCAGAAGGCACAGGTTGGGGAATCTATACCAGGGTCATGGGGAGGTACTGATATAGTGATTATTTAAAAAAAAGGGGAAGCCAGCTACCGAACCTGGTTCATATAGACCAATAACGCTTATGAACTCTGACACAAAAATATTTTCCAAGGCACTAGCAACAAGACGCGCTCAAGTGATCGGCTCCCTTGTGAGCAGCAACCAACATGGGTTTATACCGGGCAGGGGTACAACTCACCATATACGTAAGGTTATTGCCTTATTCGATGCCATGGAGGTTGCAGGAGACCCGATGGCGGTAATGCTTTTAGATGCGGAAAAGGCTTTCGATCGGGTCTCCTGGGTCTATCTATGGCATATTTTAAAAAGAGTAGGCATTGGTAGTAGCTATATTAAGGCAAGTCAAGCATTATATATTAGCCTGAGAGCTGTGATTCGGATCAACTCAGGTTCAACTCGTGCTCTTCAAATAAGGAGAGGCACTAGACAGGGCTGCCCATGTTCTCCGCTGTTATTTGCGATGTACATGGACCCCCAGATTCGTAGAATAGAGTGCTGTGTTGGGATCCCCCCTTTGCTAACGCGCATGGGACAATGTAAAGTATTGGCATATGCCGATGACGTGGCAGTGATAACACCTAACCCCACAGAGGCTATAGCGCAGGTTGAGATTGAGGCTATGAGATTTGGACAGGTTTCAGGATACGCACTGAACACTAGTAAAACGCAAATAATTAAAAACAATAATGTTAATTGCTTGGATCATCGAGTGGTGCAGTCTGGAGTATATCTGGGGATAACCATTACGTCTAATTTAGATACCCTAGTGGAAAAAAATATAGCACCAGTTTTAGCCAATGTGAGGAAGGATTTGGATAGATTGGAGAATCTGCATCTTTCAATTATAGGACGTACCAACATTGTAAAAATGATGGTTTTACCCAAATTTTTATATGTTTTTAGGGCAATACCACTGATGTTCGAACTTAAATGGTTTAAGGGATGTGAGCATATGATCAATAGATTTATTTGGGCAAAAGGAAAGACAAGGAGAGCGCTCAGGTATATGGCATTGCCCCGGGAGAGGGGTGGGTGGTCGCTGCCGGATCTAAAATTATATTATTGGGCAGCGGCTCTAGAAAACATGGTAGGTTTGGTAGGAGGGGCAGAAGCAGAAGGGCAGGATGAGTTTGGTTCATTAGCAATATACGGTTTAGCAATAGGGGCGGAAGCAGAGAATCTGTTTTTGAAACACATTGACTTTAGTTACTTTAAAAGGACACGTTTTAAAATTATTTTGGCAGCCTATAGTATTTGGAAAGCGTTTGCAAAAAGTTTTGGACTTGGTAAATATAATGCTTACACTAGGATGAACGCAAACCCTAATCTCCCTGTAGATATATTTACGGGTATGGTTTTTGGAGAATGGGGAAGGAAGGGGATAAGGATGCTGGGGGATCTTAGGAATACACAAGGGTTGTTGCAGTTTTCGGAGTTGCAGATAAAGTATGGGATAGACCCGAGACATTTCTTCAAATTTTTACAAGTGAGAAGCTTTATTGAAACAAAGAGGGGGGGACCGGCAGGGTTTAGTAAACTTCCAATTATGGATATAATACAAGCAGGTTCGGACTGTACAATTTTGAGGTTCTACTTAGAATTGATAAAAGTAAAACAGGATGATATGGATAGGATGGCGGAGAAATGGGCAAACAAACTCGTAATAGGAGAAGAAAGTTTTCATACATCGGTGGAGTTGGGGCACAGTATCTTATGTTCTGCATCTCTTCAGGCGCAGCATTACAAAACTGTATACCATCTATATTATACCCCAGCGAGAATCGCACAGTGGGGAGGGATTTCAGGAATCAACTGTCCTAGATGTGGAAGTGCAGACGCTGATTTAGCGCATATATTTGCGACATGTGCACATCTGCAACCAACTCAAAAAGACATAGAGGGATTTCTTAATAGAGTATTAGGTGGTAATATCACTCTGTCCCCTGCGATAATCCTCCTCGGTGTTAATAACAATGACAGGCACATGAAGGGGGCATATTTTATATTTGTTTCAATGGCAGTATTGAGACTGTGTATAGCTTCAGCGTGGCTGGATGTTATACCTCCAACATATTACCAATGGTTAGCTAGATTATTGTCGATATATAATTTAGAGACTGCTATATATGCCAGAAAGGGGAAAAAGGGGAGAAAATTGGGGGAGCGAATATGGGATCCAATTAAGCGATGGAAAGAAGAATCCAATTTTTAGTTTACATTTGTATGAAAGTATTTATTATTTGAGGTGTCAATATACAAGCCTTCCATGATGTAACAAGATAACAATGTAGAAGGTGATATTTATAATCAATATATGTAAAATATGTGCATGTTTGTTTGAAGAACGTCTGATGTATAATGTCGTGTCCTGTAAACAAATGGTGGAAAAATAAAAAAGATATTAAAAAAAAAAAAAAAAAGGAAGCTAAAAATTAAGTTGGCATCATTATCTTTATTTGTAGGGCAGCAACAGTAAAGTAAACAGAATCTAGAATGGACATTTATTATCGGAGGACTCAATTGAAGCACCACTGGTAAGCACTGGCAAAAAGAGAGCATAAATGTGAAGCAAAAAATACAGTGATATGCTATAGTTAGGCTATCTGGTTTTAGGTTTAAACCTATAATAACTGATAAAACCCCACCAAAAGGAAAATAGCCATCACCGGTGTAAACATATAAACACTGAAAAAACACCTTAACAACCACAAACTAAGTGCCATTTAAAGAATGGAAAAGATGAGTGAAAGAGTCATTTTTATTTTTTCCTGAAGGGGCCAATACAATGTAAATTTGTTATACAAGGTAGCATCAAAAAAGACTGGGCTAACATTACTCTGCTTGAGTGTTGTTGTTTAGGGATGACACTAAAACATTGTCTCTTCTTCCTTCTGCTTTTTTCAGTTTTGTAGTCTTTGGTCTAAAAATGCAGTGTTTAGATGCATGTTTTAGGTCTTAGTTATTTTATAAACTGTAGAGAATCAGGAAATATCAAAATCATATTTGATATTTTGGCTACATTTGATTTCACTGATAGGTAAAATGGCTGGTTTCATAAGAATCTTTCCTAATATGTATCATCACATTTACCCACCAACAGAGAATTGGTGAAATCCTTTGATACATCAGCCCCCTTTTCCAGTCAGTCAGTATTGATTGTAAGTGAATTGCCAAACACCCCAGGCTTTAAACATTCAATGCAAGATGTAGTGACAACTATATGTGAAAAGAATGTTGTCACCAAGCATCTGAGATAGTGGGGAAAACATGACACCAGATGGTTGGTAAACATGGAACGTAGTGTCACATCGAGTACTGCTGAAAAAAGTTCCTACCAAGTCCAAAAAGGTTGGAGTGATAGTGTTTGTATTTGCAGTAATTCAGCTATGTATATGAAAAAGTTGTATGATGGCCTGTCAAAATCGATACCTGAGGTGAAGTGCTTCCCCAAAAGAGATCCTTGTCACTTGCTAGATGGTATGCTGAAAGCATCTTTACAATCTTCAGAGATAATGAAGAATGCTATTGACGTAGTATCAATCAATCAATCAGAGTACTTGTAAAGCGCGCTACTTACCCGTGAGGGTCTCAAGGCGCTGAGGGGAGGGGGTGCCGCAACTGCTCGAAGAGCCAGGTCTTGAGGAGTCTTCTGAAGGTGAGTAGGTCTTGGGTCTGCCGTAGGTGGGTAGGGAGGGTGTTCCAGGTCTTGGCGGCGAGGTAGGGGAAGTATCTGCCGCCGGAGGTTGTGCGTTGGATGCGGGGGACAGCGGTGAGGGCGAGGCTGGCGGCGCGGAGCTGGCGGGTGGGGTTGTAGAAGTTGAGTCTGCTGTTCAGGTAGGCTGGTCCGGCATTGTGGAGTGCTTTGTGTGTCTGGGTGAGGAGCTTGAAGGTGATCCTCTTGTCGCCAGGGAGCCAGTGTAGGTCTCTCAGGTGGGGGGTGTTGTGGCTGTGGCTGGGGACGTTGACGATCAGTCGGGCGGAGGCATTTTGGATGCGTTGTAGTCGTCGTAGGTGTTTGGCTGGGATTCCTGCGTAGAGTGTGTTGCCGTAGTCCAGTCTGCTGCTGACGAGGGCCTTTGTCACCTTGTTCTTGTTTCGGTCGGGATCCACTTGTAGATTCGGCGGAGCATGCGGAGGGTATTGTAGCAGGAGGAGGAGACGGCATTGATCTGTTTAGACATGGAGAGGGAGGAGTCGAGGATGAATCCTAAGTTGCGTGAATGGTCGGTGGGTATCAGTGCTGTTCCCAATGTGGTCGGCCACCAGGAGTTGTCCCAGGCTGAGGGGTTGGGTCCGAGGATGAGTACCTCCCTCTCGTCCGAGTTCAGCTTCAGACGGCTGTTCTGCATCCAGTCGGCGACGGCCTTCATTCCCTCGTGGAGGTTGGTTTTGGTGGTGTGCGGGTCCTTGGTGAGGGAGAGGATGAGCTGGGTGTCGTCGGCGTAGGAGATGATGTTGAGGTCGTGTTGGTGGGCAAGTTGTGCGAGGGGGGTCATGTAGACGTTGAACAGCATTGGGCTGAGGGATGAGCCCTGGGGGACGCCGCAGATGATGTTGGTGACTTTGGATCGGAAGGGCAGGAGGCGGACGCTCTGGGTACTGCCGGAGAGGAAGGACTTGGTCCAGTCAAGGGCCTTCTCTTGGATTCCGGCTTCTAGGAGGCGTGTCTTTAGAGTGCGATGGCAGACCGTGTCGAAGGCGGCTGACAGGTCCAGGAGGATGAGGGCTGATGTTTCGCCGTTGTCTAGTTGACGCCTGATGTCGTCTGTGGCGGCGATGAGGGCTGTCTCGGTGCTGTGGTTTCATCTGAACCCGGACTGGGACGGGTCCAAGACGTTGTTGTCTTCCAGGTGGCGGGCCAGTTGCATGTTGACGATTTTCTCAATGACCTTCGCCGGGAACGGGAGCAGGGAGATGGGCCGGAAGTTCTTGAGGTCCTTGGGGTCCGCCTTGGGCTTCTTGAGGAGGGCGTTGATTTCGGCATGTTTCAAGCTTTCTGGGAATGTCGCTGTTTCGAAGGAGATGTTAATGACCTTCCGTAGTTGGGCTGCAATGGCAGCGACTGCTTTGTTGAATACGTGGTGTGGGCACGAGTCTGACGGAGATCCTGAGTGGATGGAGTTCATGACCTTGCATGTCTCCTCGTCGTTGACGTTGGACCAGGAGGTCAGGCGGTTAGCGCTGGTGGTGTTCACAGGAGAGGTGGATCTGGGGTAGTCGGGGCGGTCATGGTGTTGAAGCTGTCATGGATGTCAGCGATCTTGCGGTGGAAGAAGATGGCTAGTGAGTTGCACAGTTCTTGTGAGGGCGGTATGTCGTTGGCGTTGGTGCTGGGGTTGGAGAGTTTCTTTACGATGCTGAAGAGCTCTTTGCTGTCATGTGCATTGTTATCCAGGCGGTCTTTGAAGGAGGACCTCTTGGCTATTCTGATGAGGTGGTGATGTCTGCGAGTGGCGTCCTTGTGGGCTGCGTGGTTATCCGGAGTGCGTTAGTGGAACCATATCTTCTCCAGTTTCTGGCAGGCGCGTTTGGAGGTCTGCAGCTCGTCGGTGAACCAGGTGGCTCTCTTGCTGGCGTGGTTGTTGGAAAGTTTCTTGAGTGGGGCGAGGGTGTTGGCGCAGTCGTCGATCCACTGTCTGAGGTTGCAGGCTGCGGCATCTGGGTTGGTTAGGGTGGGTGGGTGGGTGGGTTCTGGGCGAGGGTGGTGATCAGCTGGTCTTCGGTGACTTTGCTCCAGCAGCGGCGAGGCAGCTGTTGGGTGCGGTGGTGAGTGGTTGGTTTGTTGAAGGTGAAATGGATGCAGCGGTGGTTCGTCCAGTGGAGTACAGTGGTGACGTCGAAGGCGACGTGGATGCCTTTGGAGAACTTGTAGTCCATTCTGGTGCAGTAAAAATGTATTTGGACCTCATATACACTGTGCACACACCATCAATACACATGGGTTATCAGTGCGGAAGGCAAGCAATAATTACAGTTAAATTAAAATTCCATAAACACCGGAAAAACACTGTTTCTATTGTCTTTAATGGCGCGAAAATGTGTAACCTCTGATAACCATTGTTTTTGTAAGGTATTGAAAAAAAAAACACCAGAATTTACCAAAAATAGAAACTAAAATCAGGAAAGCCTAGCTAGAGTCTAGCTTGTTGCTTCATCTGTTAGTAATGAAACTATATTTTCAAAAGCTTCTATTTTCACAGTAAAATACACATTTCGATTTTTGAGGATCTTTTGTTTGTGCATCAAATAAAATATCTCACAATTTGTGCCTGTTAGAACTGGGGGTCTCTAGTTGGCAGAGGTAGGTACCACTGTCCAAATAGGGGCGCTTGCTTCTAGTCAGGGCAAGGAGAAAACCCTCTGAGAAAACCCCTGCTCACCCTCTAGGTAGCTTGGCACGAGCGGTCAAGGCTAATCAGAAGGCAATGTGTAAAGTATTTGTACCAACACTCACAGTAACACAGTGAAAACACCACAAACTGAATCCACAATAGTTTAGAAAACTAAAGGTATTTAATCTAAACTACACAAGACCAAAACGACAAAAAATCCAACATACCCAGTTCAAGAATATGGTTTCAAAAGAGTTCTTAAGGTTGCGATAAAATTCTTTAGGTTGCGATAAAATTCTTTTAGGTTGCGATAAGTAAGTAAAGCAGGTTTTGTATAATATCAGTTTCTTAGAGTTCCATGCAAACCAACTCCACACTTAAAACAATTTTCAAAGAAAAACAGTCAATGCAATCCTATGGGAGGAAATGGAGTTATCCGTTTACAGGTAAGTACTTGGTTAGGGGAGTTGGGTTTCAGGGGTTAGAACCAAGGTTTCCCAGGGTCGAGGATACCCTCTCAAAGCACCCTCAGCGGCACGAGAGCGGCCGGGTGCAGAGTGCTGAGGCCCAGTGTTATCTAATGGGGGTCGGGGGCCTCCGGTTGGTGGCTGCTTACGATCAAGCCACAGGTGGTGGGAGCAAAGTTCTTGGTGTTAGCCTTAGGGCAAAAAGGGTTCCTATTTAGCACACAAGGTGCACCCTCAGTGGCACGGGGCAGCCGGGTGCAGAGTGCTGTTTTAGAGTCGATTGCCCTGTTATTTTCATTGGGAATTGCCATTCTTGGATTCTGGCTGCAGACTCGGTCCAGGAAGATTTCTGGGAGGAACCAACAGCGGGGCAGGTAAGTTGAAGGTCTCTGGGATGTAGGTGCACCTTGGGTTCTCTTCTCCAGGGCGCAGGGTGGCTGTATGCAGGGGTGTCTTTTGAGGATGGATTTCACCTTGCCGTGCCACTTGCGGTTTGGGGGTTCTCCTTACAGAACGCTGCAGGCAAGGTCGGGGAGTCCTGAAGGGGTCAACCCACAGTGGACCCGGACTCTGGAGCACTGGGGACCTTGCTGGGACCAGTGGGCCACTCAAATTTTGGCCGCACGTGACTTGTGCAGTGGTGGTTCCAGGCATCAGTTTTCTTTGTCCTCAGCAGGCTTTGAGTCTGTCTTGGGAGTTTCTTTCTAACAGAGCTGCTGTTCACAGGAGATCCAGTCTTTGTTGAAGGCAGTCAGTCCTCCCAAGGGGTTCTGGAGGTTGCTGGATGCAGGACAAGACAACTTTTTCTTGAAAATGCAGACGGCCCAGCAGAGCTAGGGCCAAGTCAGTTCTTCTCTGCAGTATCCTCTGCTAGGCGACTTCTTTCATCCTTCTTCTTAGGTTGCGGTATTCTGTCTTCTTGGTTCAAGACTGCCCCCTATATATTGTATTTAGGGTGCATTTTAGGGGGCTCGAGGTCAATAGCCAATGGGCTTCTGACCTTAGGGTGACTACACCCTTGGTGTGCTCACCCCTCTTTGGGAGGTGGGCACAATCCCTAATCCTGATTGGATGGCAGGCACTGAAGAGTGGGCTTCACCTTGCCTCCCCCAACTGAGGGGTGGGGTTGGCAGAGGTGGGCACATCTTCTGGGCTGGCCAATTTTCCCCGCCTGTCTTCAAGCTGAAAAGGAGGGAAGACAGGTAAGGGGTCTGCCACTGATAGCATGAGAGGCTGGGGGTCGCGTTACAAAGGCGGCAAGGCCTTTGAAGCTCCCCTGCCACAGATGGCTCTTCCTGGCCCAGGAAAGTCTTTGTTTCTGGGGTCAGGGAGCGAAGGCTCCCACCCCTGGGTTCCAGACACATGTCTTGTGTTGGCAGGCTAGTGTTTACCAGTCAGGGAACCCATCAGCGGCTGGTCATTTCTCTAAGAAGCACTCAGATTGCATTATATAATAAATCCCACACTGGCATCAGTGTGGATTTATTATGCTGAGAAGTTTGCTACCAAACTTCCCAGAATTCAGTAAAGCCATTATAGTGCTGGGGAGTTTGTAATGACAAACTCCCAGACCATATACCCTTCATGGTTTTACTGCACTTACAATGTCTAAGAATGGACTTAGACACTGTAGGGGTACAGCGCTAGAGGGGTGGTTGACCTATGCCATAGGCAGTTCTCTGTAGGTATGGCACACAGGGATGTTTGCCATGTCGACCTTTCACTTTTCTCTGCACCAAAACATGCAGCCTGCAATGGCAGGGTATCTGTGTTAAGGTACAGGACCTCTAAGGGTGACACAATCGGAGCTGCAGCACTTAGAGGTCTTCCCTGGTCACAGTGCCCTTTGTACCCATGGTACATTTTAAAAGGGACTTACATTTGGCCAGAGAGGTGCCAATTGGGGGTTTAAAGGTACAGTTTTGGGAAAAAACACAGACCCTGGGAACCAGATTGGCAGGGACCTAGGGTATATCAAGTCAAAGTACAAAAAGTGGGGGGGGGGTTACAGCAAGGAAACCCCAGCTTCCTACACCCTATCTGCAAAGGTATAGCATTTTCCTGCTCTGTCCCTGGCACATAATTAGGCCACCATGCATGACACACACACCTTTGCGCCATAGTGCAAACATGTCTTTGTAAGTCTAGCATAGGTTTTGTTCTGCAAAGGATACGGCTTCCAGAACTAAATACTAGGCCTAGACTAACTTTAAGACTTTTCTCGCGTTGGATGTGTGCTGTACAATGCACCACACATGCAAAGTGGGAAATATTAGGAGAAATTAAAGCATTTCTCCTTTTTACGCCTGTTTCAAAGTGGTTTCATGTTTTTGCTGCAAAACCCTGCCTATTATTGTTAGTAGACAGGGTTTTAGGTCAAACCCCATGGGTGGCTGCTTGGGAACGCCCATGTACCACCCATGGAACGCTCCTGTGGCACAGAGTAACGTAAAGAAGTGATTTGTGCTTCTTTGCATTACTTTCACACTTGAAGCAAAACATATTTTAGTGACAAGTGAAGTTCAGCTCCAACATGCAGCCCTGCGAAGTGCCAAGCGTTAGCCTATCGCATTTCAATGCTTGGCCAGCGTTACTGCACTAAAAATATAATGCCACACCAATTAGAACTCCTATCCGAATGCTCGAAGTGCACTCAGCGTGGCTGTGTGAAAATAAATACACTTGTCATACAGCATTTGACAAAGTGGACAGAAAACGCCTATGGTGGAAATTAGAAAAGTGGGGGATACCATCGAGACTTTTGAAGGCAATCATGTCATTATAGGAGGCCACATGGGTGCGGGTGAAAACAAGCACTCGCACTGTCACTCGCAAAATTGCCACAGCAAACGGGTTGAAACAAGGGTGCGTGCTGGCTCCCATCCTATTCAATCTATATACAGCGGAACTGGGTGAGGCCCTAAAAGGTGCTAGTCTTGTAGCCCCCACATTAGGAAGACTGAGGCTACCAGTCTTACAATACGCCGAGGATACAGCCATAATGGATCACACGAAGATAGGCCTACAAAGAGCTTTAACTGCCCTAAACAGCTTCAACATCGCCAACAGCCTGACAATAAACAAAGGGAAAACTAAGGTCATCATCTTCGGATCCTACCACCAGAAACCCCAAGCACTGTGGCATTTGGGAAATGCTAAAATATATTCTGTGGCCTCCTATAACTACCTGGGGGTTTGGTTCTCGGAACGAGCCAAAGCAAATGTCCATCTCAAACAGTTGGGTTCCAAAGCCAACAAGGAAATACACTTGCTAAGACAACTAAGCAAGAACCTTATCAGCCCATCTGCAAGTCCAATACTGATAGCCCTAAGAGCCAAGCTCCTTCCCGCAATCTCCTACGGACACCTGGCCTTCCCTGGGAAGCTGGATGCTCTTCTTAACTCCGCCCAAGTTAAGGCCTACAAGTCGGTGCTACAAATACCAAGGTCTGCAAGAAGAACTAGACTGAGGCTAGAGCTTGGCCTAGCAAGGCCTGACACGATCGGCCAGGGGGAGCTTATCAAGCTGTACCTAAGGATACTAAAGGCCCCAGCCAACTCCCTGAAACAGCACTTGATTTGCATCTTTGAAGACCCAGTATCGACCTGGCACACCTGGCTGGGAATTGCAATAAAATCTCTTAAATTAGTGGAAGAAAATCTCGCGCGGCAAGACATCCCGCTGAATGTCTGGAAGCGGGCCATTAATAAACAAGTCCATGAAATCTCCTTTGAACTTGATTATAAATCCCTTCACCGAAGATCAAATTTGGAACCCCTAAATAACTCATACACAGCGGGTAAAGCACAACCTTATCTAAGCGAGGCCATTACAACGCAGGCCCGAAGCAAAATTCTATCCATGAGGCTGATCACGCTCAGAATAGTAGATTTCAACCCCGCTTGGGCCCAAAGAGGGGAAGCCATATCCTGTAGGCTATGTGCGTACAAAAGGGAATCCTGGCTGCACCTTCTCTGCTGCTGCCCTCATTTCATGAACGAACGCCGGCGACTGCTGCGCCCGATCTGCCTTAATCGGAGTATAACAACCTGCTCGGAAGCATCAGCCCTGTGCTTGTCAACCACTACTACTATGACACTAGCGAGATTTGCCAAATTTGTTCACCAAATCAGACAAGCACAAAAAACCTATAACGATAACATTTTATCATCTGGGAAGGTCACCCCCAATGTAACGGAATAGAGTTGAAGTGTACCTGTCACGCAGCATCACTGATAGTGACACCTGCACGTCCCCCTATGAAAGAAAGCAAAGACTCATTCCTACGCTTCAACGCTGGGAAAGGCCAATCAAATGGGACTAAGACTCTCTCTCTGCTCTGCTTCTTTCTATACCATTCTTTTAACCAGTACAGGCGTACATCGTTTGTTTTAAATAATGCAAAGACATTTTAGAATTACCGTTTTCTGTACTTTTTATTTTTTTACTGTAAAGATTTTAATTAATCGCACAGTTAATAAAAAATAAAAAATAAATTAAAAAACTACACTTGTCATCCTGTTCCTGAACTGTCAAGGAAAAGATCGGTGTAAAGGTGAAGCCGGATTTCCTTTGGAACAAACAGCTCTCACTTCATTGCACTTTTAGTCAGGAAGATCAGATACTTATGCATGGAGAAGTTCTCCGTCCCTGTTGCTAGGGAGATGTGCTGTAGAATGTCAGAAAGGAGCCAGGTGGCCGTGTCCGCGGGCCTGAGGTGCTGTAGTGCAATTGAGAAGGTGACGAGGGGGGGGGGGGGGCTGCAGCTTTCCTATCAACCACAATTCTGGTTTAATCTCTCACCTGGCTTTGAGAGGGTAGAGAACCAGTGAGCTGGCCTAGTCTCTTGCCATTCATTTTCCATGTTAATCATTATCTCATTTATAAAACCCTACGTTGTAACCTGGTGCAGTTTATCACATTGATGATGGACGAGATGTAACTTCTTTGGAAAGTGGTGCAGGGGGTATCAGGTTATTTTTGGTAGTGCTTGTCAGAGATTACCGTGTGCTGTATTTGATGGACTGTTAACAGTCCATTTAATTTAATTGAAGTATTTATCTAGCGTAACATAACATAACAAAACGTAACATGTATATTTATTTAACAAAAGTATTGGCCCTAAAACAGATCTGATGGTTATTCACATGCTGAATATGTCTGCAAGGCTATCCTGGTACCAACGGGAATTAAGTAAGTGATCTTGCATTAACCCTGGGCAGATATAAGCAAGCTTTTACACCACAACATTGGCTAATTTGTGAAATGTATCTCAATAAGTGGGCATAGCTGCTGTTTTCTATTCAGCTCTCTATTTGGTGTCTCTCAAAGTGTCACATGTAAGGCAATAAAATGTCACACATTAGTAGACCGACACTATGAATATGTTACACATAAGCAATCTCATAGCTTAGCAGGAAGGGACATGTGAAGATCCAAGACTGCCTCCGGATGAACCATGCAGTCTGTTAAGGCCTGTAGGGGACGCGTGACAGAAGGGCACTTTTGGAGTTAGAAGAGTGATGAAGAAGAGTATGTACAGCAGAAAACAAAAGCAGTATTGACCGAACACAAGACGTGGAAGTCACACAAAGTATCAGCATATGCAACATGTTCTTCTTTTCAAAAGATGTGTTGAACATAATACAACTGAGAAAACTGAGGGTCAGATTTACTGAGGACTTGCATTGCCCTTGCATAACGAAAGGCAACAAAGTCTTAACTGGGATTTACTAAGCCACATAAAGCCACCTTGAGTGGAGTTGCAAGGTTTAGTAAATACAAAGTAATGCAAATAATGCTGCCTTGTGTTAATTTGCATCAGGTAGGCGTTACATAGGTGGAGAATGGGCGTTTCCATGCACCCATCCATGTATTTTGACAAAAACAAAGATATACAAAGACTTGTAAACCTGGGTTTGTGCCAACATGGTGTGACTGCCCAACAGAGGCGTAATGAGGAGAAATATCTTTATTTCCTCTCATTCATTCATCTTTCCACATGCTTTTTGCAGCATTCATAGAAAGAGGAATATGCCTCTGATGATTTACTTTGTGCAGAAAGGTGTCCCCTCCTTCACAAAAACAGTCCTGCCCGTAATGCAGGCACCCTTGCACCACTGTGCAAGGATACCTGCATTGGTTCTAAGCAGCTTCAAGTGCGCCAGTAGATATGGTGCTTTTCAGCTCTCTCCCATTCAGGCGGCACAGCAAATTGCCTTGCTGGACTGCGTTGCGTGAATTCTTAATAAATTGTCCCAAAGTGGCATAAGGGCATACAAATTTGTTGCACATCCCCAGGGAAGCGTACATGACAGCGGGAAAGAATCGGAGAGAATTGTTTTCCTCTCCCAGAGCGTAGATATGTCATATATTGAAGGAAGGCTTGGAATAGAAAAACAACTTTTATCTTCATGTTATTTGAGAGCAGGAGGAAATTGGTTGAAACAGGTACTGCTTAATTATCTTTAAAGAAGGAAGAAAAGTGAAGGAAAAAATTGTTAGATATAGAAAAACATTGTTCTGGCTCATGTATAAAAAATATAGGGAGAACATAAAGAAAGTGGTATTGCTTCAAGGAAATATATCCAAGGAATTTCCATATGGTTATGGCCGCATGACAAAGTATTCAACCATCCAGTTCACTTTCACCTGACTCTGGTAGGCCTAAAAATAATGGAAATACTGGGTCAGAACACATATTACATCACTCAAAACATGGTCCGTGACATCACTGGTGACATCTCACATTACATCACTGATGACATCTCAAATGACACCACTGATGACATTACTGATATCATCCAAAGAACCACTCTCACCCCATGTAAAATCTCATACACTCACTCCCATACAACCACTGACATACTCATTCACAGATCCATACAAACACTCACATGCCTACTCACTAATCCATTGAGCCACTCACACATCAACTCACCCATACAGCCACTAACGCAACCACTAACTCACATCACTGACCATGTCATGTGTGATGTAATATGTGAGGTCATAAGCAGTGCATTTATTTTACTGAGTTTTATTTAGCGCGAACTCGACCCAAAGGTATCAGGTATCAGAGTGCTTTACATAGCATCAGTTGCGTTACATGAGGACACATTCATTTTTGTTAGGCACGGGGAGTTTAAGTGAATTGCCCAGAATCACAGGATAATCAGCATCATTGCCGAGACTCAAACCCGGTTCCCCAGATTCGAGCTCGACAGCCCTAGCCGTTAGGCCAACTCGTAACTTTTAGTTAGCTCAGCTAACTATAATGGCTGAATTTATCTGGTTCTGTATGAGTGAAATGTGAGCCTAACTATAAAGTCCCTGCAACCTTTGTTTTTTTCAGTGAATATAAATATATATATATATATATATATTATATATTTAAAAAGTTACAAATATGCTATAGTTAGGGCAAATTTGATGATTAGTCCGTTTGAAACCATAATTAAACTATACTCAACACTATACAATGCACTGGATTTACTATAATATATTTTTTATGGGATTGCTGCTGTTGTTGCTGCAAATAATGAATATCCTGTACAGTATGGGCCTGATTCACAAAGGCAAACTTAGACCTGAAGTCTAACTTTCGACCTGGGGTCCGATTCACAAAGGTAAACGTAGACTTAGGTCTATGTGCACTACGTATTGTGATTCACAAAGGTAAGTTACGACTAGTAACTTTACTACTAGCAATTAGTAGTAACTTTACCAGTAGTATGTTTACTAGTAGTAAAGTTACTAGTAGTAACTTACCTTTGAGAATACCAAAAAGTAGTAAACTTTGGCTTAAGTTGTTAACTTAGACTTAAGTTTAATTTTACTACCTTTGGTATTCACAACTGTAAGTTACTACTAGTAATTTTACTACCAGTAATTTTACTAGTACAACTTTACTATTACTTACCGTACTACTAGTACTTTTACCAGTAGTAAAGTTACTAGTAATAACTTACCCTTGAGAATACCAAAAAGTAGTAAATTTAGGCTTCAGAAGTTAACTTAGACTTAAGCCTAAGTTTACTATCTTTGGTATGCACAACTGTAAGTTATTACTAGTAATTTTACTACCAGTAATTTTACTAGTAGAACTTTTCTATTACTAACTTTACTACTACTAAATTTGTTAGTAGTAGAGTTACTAGTAATAACTTACCCTTATGAATACCAAAAAGTAATAAAAGTAAACTTAAGTCTAAGTTTACCTTTGTGCATTGGGTGCCTGAAGTCTATCTTTAGACCTGAAGTCTAAAATTAGACTTCAGGTCTAAACTTAGACTTCAGGTCGAAGTTTACCTTCCTGAATCGGGCCCTAAGTGTTTTTTGTAAGAAACAACAATTGCCTACAGAAAGAGTGAGTTATAGTTCATTCACTCTATTGATAACACTGAGAAGATTGGGAACGCATGTATATGTTTTATAATAATGATAAATGTATTTTTAAGGTATTATTTTAATTGATTACTATAATTTAGCATTCACAAATGTTTGTGTGTTTAAGTGTGGTTTGAGATGAACAAATCATCCAATGTGCCCTAACTATAACTTATTTATTACCTTTGTGTGTTTTGGTTTGAATTTCTAAGGCTTTTCAAATTGGTTGCATATTATAGTGCAGGGTGTAAAGAATATGTTTTTATTGATAACAAACTAGCAATATAGTAGAAAACAGTGTGACTGTTTTGTAATTATTTTATAATGCAATGTGTGTTAGAAGTATGGTAATTTTATTTTAATAAAATGAATTAAATATGTAGTTATTATTCAAAAAAGCATTTATTAGGTGAAATATGAGTGTTTTACATCACCATGCCTAAATATGATGAAGGTGTTAAAAAAGTATGTGACGGATTTTCCATTAAACAAAATTGATTGTGCTGCATTTTGGTATTATTGAGCTTTGATATTGTAGCTCAATTGGAGATCTGATGATGGTAATAATATTTGCTTACATTCGAAGAGTTACTATCACTCCTAATAAATATGTGGTGCTATAGTTGGCTGGCTGTAGAAAAAGTGTTGACTTAGGGCCTTATTACGAGTATGGCGGTCCTGGGACCACCGTACTTGCAGTGGGGGTCCGACCACCACCACGCATTCATCCTATTACGATCCAGCTGCTGCCGCGATCTTCAAAGGGCCTGAATATGATGGCGTGCCGATGCCGGCACCGCTAAGCATATTACAACCTGCATTTTCACCGCCCATTTCGTGGCAGGAACCCTGCCATGAAAAGGGTGGCAGGAATGCAGGTAAGGGGGCCCTAACACATCCCCTGGCTGAATCTGACTATGGAGGTGTGCACGGGGGGCACATACTGTGCCCCCCTGGAGTTGCACCTTCGTTCCTGCACAGTGTGGCATGCATGACAGAGTGCATGCTACACCATGTAGGAAAGTGCTACAGGCTCTCTCACAGAAGGGTATGCTCGTTAGGCTCTCCTATGAGACTAACACACCACCGCCGTGAGACCACTGCCTGCCCTGGATTGAACTCGTCATCCGGCGGGCGGGATATTTATTCCACAAAATTTAAATTTCTCTGACTCTGAGCTTTCCGGTCAAAACTCAACATCTTCACTGAGACCTCGTCCCGCGGCTATCTAATGGTGTGGATGGCCACAGCCTGCTACCTTGCCCCACTGAGGTTTTTGTCATCCATTCCAGAGACTAACTTCAAAGGTAAAACTTCTGACTTGGTTGAACCTGTTTTTTGTTTCCCAACCATGCTTCATAGCATTCGACCATAACTTGTGTCTAGGTACTGGAAATGCAGAACCAGATGCCAGTGGTTGACGCTAAATGTTTTTTGGTTCTATTTTGAACCTTAAACTTTGGGATTTTTATTGTGTTTCATTTTAAATGTATTACTATTTGAGGGGAAGCATCCATTACTACGCAGTCTTTACCATGCAATACAATTACCATAAAGTAATTACTACGCGCAAGTCTTTACCAGGCATTGCATAACCACACATAAACCTTTACTATGCATGGAATTACCATGCATGCCATTACCAAACATTATAGCTATATGCATTTACCATGTATGCCTTTAGTACGCATATTAGTGCATGCATTATTGAGTAAGTATATAGGTAAGTATATGGTAGATTTATTTATAGATTACGAATATTACAATTTGAGGTTATGAGATGTGATGCAAGGGATGTAGGGATATTGCGTGGGGGGTGTATTAATACTCAGGTATACATTTTAATACCTGGGTATTAATGTTTAAACATTATAATATATGATATTTAGTAATCATATTATGTACTTTAAATATGTATAAGGCATGCAACACTAACCTCTAGGGACGGGATGCAAGGGATGTAGGGTATTGGGTGGGAAAGTGTATTAATACTCAGTATTAATTTTGATGCCCGAGTACTAATGTTTAAATATTAAAATATATGATATTAATAAAAATTATATTTATTTTAAATATTTATAATGCAAGCAACATTAACCTCCAGAGATAGGATGCAAGGGATGTAGGGGTTTTGAGTGGGGAAATGTATCAATACTCAAGTATTATTTTAATACCGGAGTATTAGTGTTTAAACATTAGAATATAAGATATTTAGTAATGTTTTAAAATAATTTTTAAGACTTCAGTACAAACCTTTAGAGACGGGTTGCAAGGGATATAGGGATATGGGTGGTGAAGTGTATTAATACTCAGGTATTAACTTCACATATATTATTGAACATTAATAAACAATATATTTGTTAGTGCACTTAATTATAGTGTTGGTAGAATTTAAATGCCAAAAGATGTAACATGTTTTATAACAATGAAACAACATAAATATTAATTTCACAGATATTAAAACATTTTGAATAATTTTATTGTCAAAGAAAAAAAAACACACCATGCTTATTATGTTTAAAAAAAATTCTTTAAATAATTTCAAAAAATCTCAAAATCAATTTGTAAAGAGTAAAACATATACCTTAATTTATAAAATGATTCCATATTTTTTGATATAGAGCATAACATGTTTCTTTATCATTTATAAAGTATTTTCCCACTGTTTCCCATAAACTTAAATGGGGAAAATTGTCCTTTTTTCTTTTTATTTTCAGGCATGGTGTGCATGGTTTTACATCAGTTTCGACAGTCGGTGGGGCATTGTGGTCAAGATCAGATGCAAGGAAGAGCTGTGGTCAAGTAAGAACAATTTACTTTACTTTATTAAACATATAAGTGACAAAGGGGTTGATTAGGATGTCGGTCGGAAAAGCATTCTGACCGCCGTGGTTGCGGAAATGAATCGCTCGCATCTACCGCGGATAACCGGAGGTCAGATTAGGATGAACCGCCAGAGAAATCCGACCATGGTGGACGGATTCCACGAAAGTCCGCCTGGAGCATCCGGAGCAGGTGAAAATCCGTCCGCTGCGGTCGGATGTGATGCGGAAAGTCCCTTTAACTGCCACATGGCCAGCAGATTGACCGCAATTGAAATTAGGATACGATTGTGGTGACAGAGGAACGATCAGTTGTTTCCGTCGCCATCGCAACTATTGATGAATGGGAGAGCCGGCGGAAGGGCTGCTGTATTCCAACCACTGTGGTTGCTCCTGAAGAGTAATGGCAGTCGAAAATAACCATACAACAATGCTACCAGGTATGGCCAGTAATCTGGCTCAGCCTCAAAAAAACACCTATCATACCCCAATGACACATTCCCATGGCAAATAAAAAATACAAATCCTAGGTCAACCAACACAACACACCTGACATGAATACTCCATTTGGACCCACCCACATAGCTGAGTATAAAACCAGCCCCTTCCCTGACAAGAATCTTTGCACTACTCCACAACTGAACGGCCCAACCCCACAGCACTAAGGAGAGGCAAATCTGCACACATCACATCATCACAACCACACACACACACCACACACATCACCACCACCACCTTCACATCTGCACTTTTCACACATTTGCACATCACGCACCATGTCACAGAATAAAATACCCAAATTCCCTGACAATGAGTTGTCAGTGATGGTAGATGAGGTAATCAGAGTAGAACCACATTTGTTTGAAAGCCTGGTTCAACAGACCCCATTAGCCACAAAAAATCAAATGTGGTCAAGGATAGTCAACAAGGTCAATGCAGTAGGGACCATCCCGCGCACCCAGAAGGAGATCAGGAAGAGGTGGAATGACCTCAAGACCAAGGTGAAAGAGCGTAACAACAAGAACCGTGAGCTGGCTCAGGGGACTGGCGGAGGCCCTTCCATTCCACTACGAACATCCAGCATATGGGAGGAGAAGGTGCTTGCCATACTGCATCCAGAGAGCCTCACAGGAATAGCCGAGGAAGTGGAGGCTGGTAAGTACCAATAAATGGCTCTCATTACACTGCTATGTACTGTATTGCACAACTACAAAGTGACACCTCATTAATTCACTTAGCACCTGTTTTGGAAAACATCACTTGTCTGTCACAAATACTCATTGTAAATAAACACTCTTTACACACCTATGTGTTTGTGTCAGCTCCATGTTTACCACAGTATGTACAATGTTGACTCTGATTCCAATGTACTAGAAGCTCTGATTGTGATGAGGCATTGAGAGGCTGAAGGGACCTAGAAAGACACGAGAACAACATTTACTTGTCAGGTGATGGCATCACAGCCAGTACACAACACTAGTTCTCAAGGTACACAAACCAGCAAACATTACAATGAGAACCAATATCAAACATAGACATCATGTGGCTGGTCATAAATACCCTGAGCCACACACATCAGCCATCAACACAGAGCCAACAACAGACAGCAGTCAAAAAGCTCCTCTAGGCCTTGTCACTACCATCAAAGACAGCAGACAATGTCACTGTGGTACAATGTCACTCACACTCAAGGGAAGTAGTTGTTGATGAGCTGTTGACGCAGGTCGACACCTTTGTCCTCTCCACTATTCTCGTCACTGGACATGTGTGGGTTTGCAGGGGGGGCATCTGCTGCTCATCATTGTCCAGGAGTAGGGGGATCTCTTTGTGCAAGGCCAGGTTGTGGAGCATGCAGCATGCAACTACGATCTGACACATGTTTTGGGGAGAGTAGAGTAGTGCACCTCCGCTCTTGACCAGACACCGGAATCTAGACTTCAGAAGAACAAAAGTACGCTCCACCACACGTGTCTTCCCATGTGCATCATTGTAACGGACTTCACCCGGGGACCTGGGATTCCTTTATGGGCTCAGCATCCAAGGCCGGTTGGGATATGCAGAGTCACCTAGGTGTGAGATATACAGACCAATTTTGTAACATAACATTAGCTGAGGACAGCATGTCACGCATACTGCACACTACTTGACTCAGCGTTCTCACCAGCAACCACGTATGCTCCGGATGCAGATTTGCCATTAGCTGTGGTACGATGCTGTTACGCAGTATGTAGGCGTCATATGCTAATCCTGGAAATCTGGCACAGACATGGGAGATAATCAAATCCACTTGGCATACCACTTGCACATTAATGGAATTGAAATGCTTCCTGTTCCTGTATATGTGCTCACGTGCATGTGGTGGAACCAGGCCTACATGTGTGCAGTCAATGGCACCAACAAAATTAGGAATGTGGGCAAGGTCATAAAAATCAGCCTTCACAGCTGCCAATTCATGTCTTTTGGGAAAATGGATGCAGCGGTCCTTGTATGTCATCATTGCGGACAGGACATCACGTAGCACCATGCTGAACATTGGTTGAGACATCCCACCTGCACTGGACACCGTGTACTGGAACAAACCAGTTGCAAAGAAATGCAGGGCCCCCATCACCTTCCATGTTAGTGACAAAGCAGTCGGATAGGTTATGCGAGGTCTCAGATGGGGCTCCAACTGAACACATAGGTCTTGAAGGGTAGGTCGATCCAAAGGGAATTTATGTATGATGTTCTCATCCTCCAAGTCCGTCAGCAATGTGAATGAATGATGCACATTTGGTCATCTCCTAAATAAAATAAAAAGGACACATGCCAATTACATTCCCCTATGAGATGTGTCCAACATCTTACGTCTTGACTGACACAGCGCCAACAATGACTGGACTGAAACAACAGCTTACAGCACAAGTTACATTCAGAGACACCTGGATCTCAAGTAGGTGTACACACGTTCAGTATGTACATACTGAGTACCCACAAACAGATTCAGACTATGTGAATGTAAAATGGTACATTCCGACATCTTGTGTCACCAGCCCTGAGAGTAGTTGACACAGCACATGTTTGAAACAGCAATACTGCTGGCTTCTACGGAGCTGCTGTACCTGCCACACCTTCTTGCGTGAGTGGGATAGAACACACATTAACAACACAATGAGCACAGTGTGTGTATAAAGATCAACTATCAAAATGAGTTCAGCAATCGACACAGTGAAATAGGCACATTATGTAGTTAGTCCATTATTACTGTGGGTTGATCAGCCATCTCACACCTTGACATGTTTACAAATGTGAGAGTCCATTACACAACAGATATGTTTACATGCACACAAACATCAAATGTGACATGTGAGGGAATACATGCCAATGCATGTCATCCTGTGCACTGACATGGCATGTGTAGGCATCAGTGAGTTCAATGTCACACTAGCATTGATTTTAGCAATCACATGGCATAATACATTGTAAGTGTGTACTGTTCAATGATGAGAACTGGCCTTTGCCATTGATACAGCATGATGTGTCCATAGGTGCTGTAAGCGTGCACCGCCACCTCAATCACGATCATTGGCAGGATTTGAAAAATGGCAATTCACGGTAGCGACCGCCTGGTCTCCACGGTGTGACACCGCCAATGTCCATGCCCTTTTAGCCAATGGGAACTGCAATTGCGGTAGTGAAATACACATTTGAAAATCACGGTAGGCGTGCCCCGCTACCACGGGGCCGGTCATTGGTTACATTTGAAAAAAGCTGACCTGGAACACCAATTGCAGCAGCCGAGTGCCACTGAAACAACCCCAGGGGGCTTTATATCTCTGTGAAAGAGCCACACATTTCCACTGCATCCAGACACTGCTGCCTGCTATTCTTCCTCCCCATTTACTGCTTTTCCTGTCTCCTGGACCCTGTGATGGTGAGAACCGAGAACATCAGGGCCTGTCCCTTCACCACAGAGGACCTGGAGGTCCTAGTGGACGAGGTGCATTCAAAGTATGGGAGGCTATATGGTGCTCCAGATGTACTCGTACGTGTTTCAGAGTGAAAGTTTGAGAGTGCAAAGAGTGCTCACATGATGTTGCTCTACAGTAGTATGTGCCTGTGAGTGCAAGTTAGTGTGGATACAACCTTATTTTTTATACACCACTCTCCATACATGGCCTTGTGAATATTGCACTTGAGTATTTGAGGAGGATGGCAACATGGACATTTCCACAGCCATTCTTCGGCAAAAACAATACAAACGTTGGTCTGAGAATGGGTAATGTAAATGTGTGATACACTGCCTAGCATGCTGACATTATGTGAAATGGGGGTGTAGCCTTATTTCCACGGATCCATGGCTGCATTGAAGGATGGGAGGTACATGCAGTGTTTTTGCAGCCGTACAGTAACACTGCTGGTTTGTACAGTTGAAGTCTGAACAAACATTGCCTGTGCTATGTGATATCATAGTCCATGAGGTTTTCACATGCTCATTTGTGACATTACAAAAGTATTTAGAACAGAGGGTACTGAAGAATGTGATTCTGCAGCACTAATGTTGACTTCACATTGTACTTTGCATACATCTTCACATTGCTTTAGCACAAACCCCGATGGTTTTGGGCGTTGTCCTTCCTCAGGGGGTATATCTGAAATAAATCAAGAATACCACTCTTTGTAATAATCCAAGCACTTGATACCAACGTGTGTTAAAGTCATTAAAAAACCCAAAGTAAAACGTGTACTGCTCCAGTCACACGAAACGCCTTGTTACCATTAAACAATGGTGCCTTAATGTCACAATCATGCGTTCAAGTTCCTGACCACGTGAAATGACGTTCACAATACGAGTGGCTCAGAAGCCCCAAGGGTGACTGTAGAAAAATAACAGGTGTCTGGCACAAAAATGTGCCCCGTAAGAAAGAAAGAGTGCCTGCTTAGTTGTGATACCAAACGTAAATAAGTGCTCGTGACATAGATCTTCTTGTCTCCCATGCCTGCAGCTTAAAGTCCACCAGCGTAAGGCCATGTGGAGGGCCATTGCACGCAAGGTGCGGGCTCTGGGTGTCTCCAACCGATGGCACACACACTGTCACAATAGGTGCCGGCTGAGCAAAAAACGTGGCAGAGATGACGCTGGGGATGCTCCCTCGGACTGGAAGGTTGACATGCAGGAGCTTGACACCACTAATGGACCGCATCTTGGCAGTGACAGAGCTGGATGGACATTCTGAGGGCCCATCAGCAGCAAGTTGGGGTGAGTATTCTGCGATGGGTGATTTGGGTGTGAGTGACTGCATGTATCCCAACTCTGAGCCAGTGTGGAGTTCTGTGATGTGTCTAGTGTGATGCAATGGCTTCTAAGTGGCCTCTGAGTTGAGTGCAGCTGTCATGCATTTTCGCTACATGTACTTTCTCATGTGTTTAATACAATGGCCCTTGACATTGCAAGATGAGATGTGGCCTTATGACATCTGCTGCATTATGGGTGTCATAGACATTACCGGGCAGTGAACTGCAGTTTGCTTCATCTTAGTATGCTTTCGTAGATGTGTGCAGTGCCTGGAAATTGTGAGAACTACACATCTGACACCAATGTGCAATGGTCGTTGTGCTTCAACGCACAACATGGTGGATATTGGTAGCTTATGGCCATTGCAAAAGGACATTTTGGAGTCAGTATCTGTGTTGTTCCCTTAAAGTGACTCCATATGTGACTGAGACAACACGTTGAGATATATATCTATCTCACCTACAGGCACGTAGGTATGCTTACAGAGATTAGTATGTTAGGTTACAAGCAGGCATGGGCCAGCTATTTGGCTGTGTCAACGTCACATGGGTCATTTATGTAAACTGTGCATGTTTCCATGCATCTTCTGAGTTTTGCATTAAGGTTGCACATGCAGACTGCACAAGGTGGTGGGCAACATGGGGGTATCATATTCTAGTTTTGTGCAGCATCTACCGAGGGTACGGAAGGACAGGGGACGGACACCAGTGGTGAAGCTTCTGGCACAACTGCTATACATGAGCTCACTGACACTGATGTGGCCAGCGCCTCGGAGGGGGACAGGAGTGTCCTGGAAGAATCACACCCAGAAACACCAACCTCAACATCATCTGACTCTAGCAGTGACTCCTCAATGTTGGCGGGCCCAGGGAGTCCGAAATATGCCTCTTCTTCTACCACACGTCGTCCAGTGCCCACCCTCCGAGCTATTACCACTAGTGCTGTCCATGCCTGCAGGCCTAGGAAGGGTAGAGTGCCCTTCCCCCAGGCACCGCTGCCCCTGCCCCTGTATCCCCTGCTGCCCTCAGTTTGGAGGCGTTGGACCTTTTGTGACAGCTGTGTGTGGGTCAGAGTACTCACCAGAATGCCTTCCAAGATCATGACAAGAAGCTGGCACAGGTAGTTGCCGTCATGAGGGCATTCATTCTGATGTGGGTGGGCTACACCAAACTGTCCAGTCTTTGTCCTCCACAGTGATGGCAGCCATTCAGTTGTCACAGGCTCCCAGTCCAGCTCCAGTCCCTTCAGCAACCACCCTGCCAGTGGCACCACCTGACGAGGGAGCCCATACACCACAGCCTTCAGGTGTCAAGTACTCCACACGCAGCACACAAAAGCGGTACTTCAAGCGGCCCAGAGCACATACACCATCCCCAAAAGACAAAACAGGCACACAGGAGTGCAAAGGCAAAAGCCCTTCACGTGACACTCAGGGGTATAAGGCGAGGAAGTAGGCCTCAAGCTCACATTCATCCAAATCACCCCCATCCAAGGGCACTCCCATCCCCACACCTGCTCCCAAAGCCAAACAAACAGTTGCCCTAATTGCTGTGAACCTGGTGCCTGCAAAGAGTCAGCACAAACAGCTCTCTAAGGCAGATTCACCCACAACGTCAACTCCCACCCACACCCCTTTGAAGCTGGGACAGAAGAGTAAAGTGGGGGGTTTACCTGGACAACAGGAGATAGAGGAAAAAAGGCAAGGCCACCCCAAGCGTGCCACCAGATCCAGAAAATCCCTACAGGGAGAGCCACCTGTACCTGATACACCTTTGGTGGAAAGTGAGGCTGTTGTGCCCACTCCACTTCCCACTCCTGACAAGACCATTCTTGCCGATTGAATTCCCAAGAAGTGGAGACCCAGCCCTCCACATTCACCCTCACACATTGTATCTCTCAGGCATCATGTCTCCGCCTCCCCTCGTCACCATGCCACCCGGTCCAAGCAGCCCTCAGGCTCCCACAGTCACTGATGCCTCTACCTAAGCTGGTCCTCTTTCTCCCAGGTCCAGTCCTCCGTCTGGCCCCGACAATCAGCCACCTACCAGTTCAATTGACAGCCAAGGCTGGGGCAAAGTCTGTCTCCCAAACCCATCTCTCCCACAGCGGTGCCTGGAAGCACATTCCCTGTGCACTTTCTCATGCACACATGTGCACCCCGGAACTATGGACTGGCCAATGGCCTTGCTGTTTGTCACTTTGGATGCCCATTCCCTGTGCACTTTCTCATGCACACATGTACATACTTTGAATTTGTTCTGACCAATGTCCTTGCTGTTTTGTACTTCTTGATGACTATCTGGGTCTTATGTAATAAAGCCAGTTACTCCTGTTGTCTGCTTTGTCAATGTCCGTGCTAAGTAAAAACATTTCTGTATGGGTATGGTTGCATGTGACACATGCTCTGTATGCCACTTTAACATTGCCAATTGCTTGTTTTAATTTTTCAGTTTGCCAGAGGTGACAGGCACTTTTGTTCTTGTTGACTCTGAGGCTTGAGGGTGCAATGATGGTTGTTTATGATGATCAACTGTTATCCTAATCATTCTATGGTCAGGTTTTCTAAATTGTACACATGTCATGTTATCAATACCACAACAGAAGTGAATTCTATCCACAGGATTACTTGCGGGGTTGCCCGGTTCCATCATATCTGTGTGATCTTTCTTGATGTGTGAACAGCAATGTTGATGTGTGGTCGTCTTGTGTAGGCCTGTCTTCCTAGTCACATGGGTACATTTGAATATGTGAACTTGAGTAGTCATACAGTGTGAATGGGCTGTCATTGTCAGAAGTGTTGTTATGTGTGTGCCCCTGCAATGCCGACTGCACACATGTAGATCCAGGTAATGAGTGCCTGTTTATTTCAATTGTCAGCCATGTGCTTCAGATTGTGGGCACATGTAGGAGTTGTAGGTTGGGCACTGTACAGTGTGTTGGTGTGTCCTTGCACTCCTGGGGGACACCTACTTGTTGTCGCTACCAGTTGTGAGTATACAGAGTGTGTGACTGCCAAGTCTGTGTTGTGTTTGCTGATCACAAATGGGTATTGTTACTGTTTGTGCTCACTGTGCACACCTACTCAGCCACACTGACATTATTTGTGAGTTTTCTCATGCATTGTTGTCACTTGACCCATTTTTTACTCCAGTATAGTATGTGGTATGTGGAGTCATGCCATCCCCGATATGTGCTTCTGATGCCTACACATTGTGAGTAACTCCTCTATGTTTTTGTGTACTGTACACGCCTCACCTGTCCACTACTAAAGTACACACCACTTCAATCTCATGTCTTCCACCCCATGGCTTGCCAGTGTGTGAGCCTCCCCACCACTTCATAGTGTGACACTATACTGTGGAAGGCTGATCTGTGTACAGGGCCAATGTGCCACTCAGGACAGTTTCACAATTAGTTATGTGTTATTTTCTTCTACTATTTTGCAGTCATGGTTGCTCATGTGCAGTGCATATGTTTGAGCAGAACAGTCCTCTAGTCATGTTGTTTGCATCTGAGTTTCCCTGAGTTGTGCATCTGTGGGTGATGGCTACGCTGTATGTGTGTTTGCTGGGGTACTGCTACCCTTCCTGCGTGTGATGTTATCTGTGTGCTGTGATGATTTGTGTTGCGGGGGTTCATGGTATGTGTGCTACTGGTTTGGTTGGTGTACACACACTGCTTGGTGTGCATGCAGTACTGTCAGTGTATGTTGCCTTGTACTGGCCTGGTGTGCATCCCCCTGATGTTCAGCTGAGTTTGCTATGTGATGGATTGGTTGTGTTTTTGTTGTAGATGTATGCAGTGTTTGACCTGTGTTGGGTCTTTCTACTGACAGATGCTATGTGTGTGATGTTCTATTTGCATGACATTGTGTGTGAGTAGTTTGTGCATTGTGATACATTCAGATGTGTGTTGCATGTGCAGTGTGCATTATTTGTGTGTCTGTCACAAGCAGCAAGGTGGATTCTTGTTCATGAGCTTGTTTTGAGTTCACAATAGTGGTTTGTCCTCCTATTTTTCACCTGTCACTTGTCAGGATTGTGCATGTGCATGCTTGTGGTACACTATGACACCATGTTCACTTGATGACTGGTGTGGTGTCTTTGTCTGTGTTAGCTGATTTGTTCCCTTGATCCCAGTTAGTGTTCATGATTGGCTTTGATGATGCAATTCTTGTTGGGGTATGGTGTCTGTCCATTGGTCGAGAGTGACAATGTTGTGTATTCCTGTTCTTTCTAGGGTCACATTGCCTTTCCACTGTTTGGCTGCACATGGCTGGGCTTGTTGGATGTCTGTGGATGTTGTTTGTGAGCTTTGTGTTTGGCTATTGTTTTTGTGTCAGCATTGGTTCAGGCATCCCTGATTTGTACGGCGGACGGGACATCATTCCGCACGGCGGTGTCTCTCTATTAGCTCCCTCCCCCGCGGTGGCGGGTGGAAATTTCTGGCAGTTCACGTAACTCCGCAGCAGACAGAAAATGGGCTACGTTCGCCCATCGTAATACTGCGGACACAAGGGCTGCCGCTGGAGTGCGGCAAAGGACATTTTCTGCCAGCACCACGAATGTGCCTCAGTCTGCCATCCTAATGAGCCCCAAAGTTTATTGTAATGAGAGCTGGGGAGGTAGATAGATGTTGTACAGTAAAGGATTGTGTTTTATTGTTGCGTTAACCGCTTTTACATCCCCATGCAGGTTGTGTATGTAGACGGTTGTTTTTATTTCAAAATAGGTTTAAAAAAATTGGAAAATAATTTCTCATAACTTTTTTAAAGCTATTTGAAATTTAAGCAACATTGTTTGCCCTGTGTTGTTTTTACCATTTCATGACTTTTCAAGGCAAAGAACACGTCATTGATGAAGAAACTGATGATTCGTGGATGGATTACTGCTGGATGTTTTCTGGGAATTTCGTTTTGGAGATTGGAATTGTTTTACATTTTTTTAATAACTTACTTTTGTTCAAAAATAGCTTTTTGGAAATGTATTTTTTTTTCTTTTTTTCTTTTTTGTGGATTACCAATTAAGGGAACTGAGGAGATAGGTGTTTTTTTTATAAAAATATATTTTGGGTGTTGGCCTTTTCCGTGGATGTTCAGCAAGAGTCAAAGTAAAAAGACAACTAAAGTTATAAACACAAACTAGTCTTTTAATTTGTTAAAATACAATTCCAAAAAGCCAATTGAATTAGTAAATGTTGCTAAAACAGATGAGTAATTCTTCAGAATGTTAGTATATATTTGAAGACCTTCCACCAACCAACCAGACACCTACGATCAGCCTCCCTCTTCCTCGCAGGTACCCCCCAAGTCCACCCAAACAACGGCAGAGGACATTCCTTCTCACACCTGGCAGCCAAATCTTAGAATGACCTTCCTCTGTACCCCAGGACTGCCCATTCACTCTAGGTATTTAGGAAAGGACTCATAAACTGGCTGTTTCAACACCTCGAACCAGCCAGCTACTTCAGTGCCTTGAGACCCTCTTGGATGATTTACCACCCTCTATAAATCCCTGATTGATTGATTAAGAAGTGTTAGATGCACACAATATTGTCTAGGTAGTATGAAGCTCCCATCAATGTAAATTTATTGGATTTTAACAAATAGTCTCTCAGACATTTCTTAACCTTTTTTGGATACACAAAGGTTCAGACTACCTGACAATAATTGTGTCATACTCATTTCCTGGAAACTTGGTTCTTTCTTCAAAATTTCCAGGAAATGATAAAGGATACAGTGAGATCTTCTAATTAATTTGTTAAATGAATTGTGCCATCCCTCTATGACATTGTTTGTTTTTGCATCTCCCTCTAAGCAGGTCATTTAACAGTTTCACAAGTCAATGGGAATCCTTGGCTTCCTCCTGTGACCTGACCTGCTTGGATGGTCAATCTAAGAGTCTTCGAACTAATTTAGGAGTTGAGCCAATTTTTCCACATTTTGTATAAAGTATTTAGATTCTGTAATTGATGTGTAGAGCTCATCCACACCACACACCCAGGAAGTACTAAACACAAAGCTGTTAGATTTTTCAATTCAAACTCTAGTTTACTGCTTGACATACAATCCTCAGGTAAGTATGTGTTTTGAATTTTTCGCTTATATGCCTGGAGAAAGTTAAAAAAACATCCTTGAATTTAAGTGTCAGGGTAAATGTAGGTAATAATATTAATCATTTGCAATTCAAATTCAATTATAATTTTCCAAGGACTTTTATTCAAAGTTTTGGATTGTATTACTGTTAAAAATTTAGAGTAAGTTGAGGATTGCTTATCAGGGCTGCTCACTAATGACACAGTTGTGTTGTTTATGTTAGCATGAATAGTGTAAATTTGGGTGAATAGATGGGGTGTTGATTTAAAAGTCCCATCCATCATTTAAATTTCAGTATTCTCAAGGTAAACTAAGTTATGGGTGGTGCTAAAGATTAGTATTCATTTGGGAGAGTTTTCATTGTCATACAAGAGGAAAGGTGCATTAGTAAAAGAAACTATTAGCTCACGGGGGATGTTACTGTCAGAGTAGGATTGTGGTATTACCCACCAGCTTTGGCCTCTGAACCACTCTCCTCAAATTAGGTATTGTGGGCATACTACTAGCAATGTGCGTTGGGATGTTTTGGGATACCTCTGCCTAAATTGAGCCACAGGGTTTATTGGAGGTGGATGTTAGCATTTTTAATTGATGGATGTTCCCCCTCAAGTCGATCTTTATTGTAGAGGCAAAGTGGTTATGTTCTGTGGTCCTTTCAACAGTGTCACCGAGAGTAACTGCTCTGCCTTTGCAATGGGATGTAAAATATTGCACACACAGCCAATGGCTTATTGCCGCAGTTAACCTCTCCTTGCAATAAAGATAACCACAATATTTCATCAGTCTGTTTTCTCTCCAAGATTGGACATAGCTGGCCTGGTTTCTGTTTTCCATGGCTCAGAGATCTGTAGATATATTAAAAAAATTACATTTTGTGAATGCTATGCTGTAAAAGTGTGCTTTATTTTCTTTCTGAATAATCTATCCGCTAATGGGAAAACTATTTGCATGATTACTTGAGGCAGTGTGGTGAAGGAGAAAAAACATGTTTTTATTCCTGTTGAAAATGGGAAAATGTTCAGTGTTGGTTGTAGCCTGTGGGATGACACTTTTTACCTTTGATTATTCATAGCTTTAATCAGAAACTTTACCTGGTGAGTTATTTTTCTGTTCCAATGTGGTCTTCAAAGGTTTTCCAGCATGGCTGGATGCTTGTTTCTTGGTTTTCTATTTTAATGCAGAAAGGAAAAACATGTAAAATGGCATTTTTTTTTCTTTCTTCGCATTCTGTGTTGTTTTCCTCATAACTGTGTATTATTGGATTGTTTTCCAAAGTTGGAATGTAAATTTGCACTTGTTTTGTTTTCTTTTAACTTCCAATTTCTTCTTAGCTTTTAAGCTCTGTGGAATATAAAATTAGATGTGTTGTTGGTGACGTTACCATAGTAACTTTATCCCCTAGTCACTGTCCAGCACCTTCCATGAGAAAAATACCCGGTGGAGTTAGAATGGTAATTTTGCCCCCAGTCACCATCCAGCACCTTTGCTGAGGTAAGTACCCGGCGGAATTAGAATAGTAATTTTTCCCCTGAGTCACTGTGAAACACCTTCCCTGAGGAAAGTATTTGGTGGAGTCAGAACAGTAATATTGCCCCCAGTGACTGTTCAGGACCTTCCCTGATGTAAGTACTCAGCGGAGTTAGAATAGGAATTTAGCCCCCAGTTCCTGTCAAGCCCCTTCCCTGAGGTAAGCACTTAACAGAGTTAGAATAGTCATTTTAACGCCCAGTCACTGTCCAGCATCTTCCCTGAGGCAAGTACCTGGTAGAGTTAGAATAGTAACTTTGACCCCAGTCACTGTTCAGCACCTTCCCTGAGGTAAGTACCGGGTGAAGTAAGAATAGTAATTTTGTCCACCAGTCACTATCCAGCACCTTCAGTAAGGTAAGTACCCGGTGGAGTTAGAATAGTAGTTTTGCCCCCAATTCACTGACTAGGACCTTTCCTGAGGTAAGTACTTGGGGGACTTAGAATAGTAATTTTGACCCCCAGTCACTGTCCAGCAACTTCCCTAAGGTAAGTATCTGGCTAAGCTAGAAGCATAATTTTCCCCCCACAATCACTGTCCAGCACCTTTCTGAAGTAAGTACTCAGGGGAGTTAGAATAGGAATCTTGACCCCCAGTCACTGTCCAGCATCTTCCCGAAAGTAAGTACCCATCAGAGTTAGAATAGTAATGGGACCCACAGTCACTGTCCAGCACCTTCCCTGAGGTAAGTACCCATCGGAGTTAAAATAGGAACTTGGCCCGCCAGTCAGTGTCCAGCACCATGCCTGAGGCAAGCAACCAGGCAGCTATAGACTGGGAATTTCATACCCCAGTCACTGTCCGCTGCATTCCTCATTTCACTAAATATATATATATATATATATATATATATATATATATATATATATATATATATATATATATATATACTTTTTTATTTAATTCTTTGTTTATTCACATACTTTTCATTCAGGAAAAGTTTTGTATGTTTTCTTACATTGTTAGGACTCCAACAAATTTACTCAAAATATAGACTGCAGATGTTCTTGATAATTTGTGTAAATGCCAAAAGAATGTAATTAATAATTATTTTTGTAGTTTTGCTAGTAAATAATGAGTGTTTCATGTAAAAGTTGTACTTACTTGTTCGGATAGATTGCAGAGTGTGAATAACAATCTCGCTTTCTCTCCCCCTCTCTCTGGCGCATGTGGTCACGATAGAAGTCAGTGTATCACTGTATACAAAATGGTGGATGGCTGATTTTATATAATTTTTTGGGGTATTCGAAAATTCACAGTAAAATATGTTTTGGAATGGTTTTTAAATTGAGGTTTACATACTGACTGAATGTATAAATAATTTTTGACCATCATCACATTTTGCAACAGCATCTCGGATAAGGACAAGCGGCATACACAAGGTTGAAATGAAGGAAGGACCAATGGGACCATGTCAAAACCGGTGAACTGTTTCTTAAGCTGTTTGCTCTGTGTTTAGATGTTTTTTTTAGTTTTTATTTGTTTTGTAAAATGTGTATAAAAAAGTTACAGTGCCGCCTTGTTTTGTGTTGTGATGCGTCATTTTCTACAAATGTTTTATTGATTTGCTTAGTGTTGCATTGTGTAGGCATGAAGTGCGTGAATCTTTTTATTTTAAATATTTTGCGTCACACACTACTATATTGCGTGGGTTTTATGCATATTGCATGGCATACTGCTATATTGTTTTGGGATGCGCCTCGCAAAATCTTTTATATTGTAGAACTAGCTTACCCGTCGCGCGTTACTGCGATCTCCGAAGAAAGGAAATTCAAGGAAACTCGTTATGATAACATTCAATTTACATTGTGTCATTTTTATTGAAACTTATTCATTTTAATATGGAAAACATTTCAAAGTGTTGTTTTAATTCTATTTATTTATTCGAGTGCTTGTGGATACACGATTTGTTGTTTTTCCGTCTTGTGTGTACATCAGTATTCGAAAGATTATGAGGGCCCTGGGGGGCCGGAATTTAAAATAAATGTATGCCAGAAACATTCGCGGGAGTGTACTCAACAACTTCCCAAAGTTTCCTGGCAAACGGATGAATGCTGTTTTAATTCTATTTATTTATTAGAGTGCTTGTGGATACACGATTTTTTGTTTTTCCGTCTTGTGCGTACATCAGTTTTCGAAAGATTATGAGGGCCCTGGGGGGCCGATATTTAAAAAAATGTTATGCCAGAAACCTTCACGAGAGTGTACTCAACAACTTCCCAAAGTTTCCTGGCGATCGGATGAATGGTGTTTTAATTCTATTTATTTATTCGAGTGCTTGTGGATACGCGATTTGTTGTTTTTCTGTCTGGTGCGTACATCAGTATTCAAAAGATTATGAGGGCCCTGGGGGGCCGATATTTAAAACAAATTGATGCCAGAAACCTTGGCGGGAGTGTACTCAACAACTTCCCAAAGTTTTATGGTGATCGGATGAATGGTGTAGTAATGCATAAAGGACAAGCAGACAGACAGACAGACAGACAGACATACATTCGCTTTTATATATATACTAGCTTACCCATCGCGCGTTGCTGCGATCTCAGAAGAAAGGACATTTAAGGAAACTTGTTATGATAACATTCAATTTACATTGTGTCATTTTTATTGAAACGTATTCATTATAATATGGAAAACATTTCAAAGTGTTGTTTTAATTTTGTTTTTTTATTCGAGTGCTTGTGGATACAAGATATTTTTTGTTTTTCCGTCTGGTGCGTAGACGAATAAATCAGAAGGTTTTCCGACGCGTGAGCTGGCCACATACAGTTGTCCATGTGAGAAGCACGGATTCTCCAAATCTAATCCACACACTTGCAGCGATTGTCCTTGTGCTTTGTGCTTTGGTCATTGCAAAAGTGAGTCGCACCGGAAAGTGTAAACGTTCAGTATTGGAAAGATTATGAGGGCCCTGGGGGGCCGATATTTAACAATGTATTTTTTTTTTTTTGCCAGAAACTTTCGCGGGAGTGTACTCAACAACTTTTAACACATTTTCTATTTATTTTAATTTTTTTAGCCAGAAACCTTTGCGGGAGTGTACTCAACAACTTCCCAAAGTTTCATGCCGATCGGATGAATGGTATAGTAATGCATAAAGGACAAACAGACATACTTTGGTTTTTATATATATAGATAGATTATTTTCATATTATATTATGTAACATGATAGTTTCGTTCACGTTGCTTATATGTGTGGCATTTTACAATTTCTATCAAGTACCATATATGTATTTATTTTTCTTGACTACTTAACTAACCTTTTTTATATAAATAAAAAAAATTGCATTGTAAACGTTAGCATGGTAGTGGTGTGCGTGGTAATGGTAATTTTCATGTATCGCTAGGTATATTCGTGGTAGTGAAATGCATGGCAAAGATGTGCATGTAGTGGTAGATGCACTGTAAAAACTGTGTTGTACAGCATGCATGGAAATGGCATCCGTTGTTCCATCATACATCCCTGTTTGAGTACTGCATAAATACTTTCCACGTTGTTTCTAAGTCAAGCCTATCTGCACAGTGCCATAGCTTCCAGGGGACTAAGCTCCGGTTAATTTAGTGACTACAGTGGTTTACCCTTGACAAGGATGCCGTTATTATATGAGGTGGATACTCACCCCCTCAACTAATACAATTATTGTCTATTAAACCAGACATAATGGAACCTTTTATATAGAGCACATCCTAAAAGATTTTTTAGGCGGCCTCAGAGATAACACTCAAACGAATTGAGGTAAAGTGAAGTAAACTGCATTTCGGAAGGCTCACACAATTGGGTCAGGTTTCGACACCAGGATTTGGCCCCGGGTTTCCTGGTTACACATTATGCAATTCAGTCACTGGGTGAATATCTTATTCTTGCTATCTTCTAACACCAAATGGCAATGTTTTCTGTTCAATAATGTAATATTATAATTAATACATTAGGTTTAGTAACTACATGTATCTGATGCTAATTCAATCTGAGGCGATATAGGTTTAAAATTCCAAAAAGTTTATCTTGGAAAAGTACAACTTTAAGGGTACTAGCAGCACGGGAAGTAATTGTATTAACACCACTACCTTCCTCTCATTGAACAAGTACTATTAAAGGAGAGGGTCAGCCCCTCAATGACAGAGACTACAGTGATTAGCAACAGCAGGATGTGGCCTAATGGCTAGAGCTGGCGACTTTGAAGCTGAGGAACTATGGGGCCTATTAGGATGGCGTCCGTCCGCCACCGCGCGGTGCCTGCCGCTTCGTGCATGCAAATGCAGGGGAGTACCATAGGTACCCCCCATGTGCACCCACACCCCCCTTCTCCCTGGGGGCCCTCAACGGGCCCCCAAAGAAAAGACCGTATGCCTTTTCGTGGCGGCATTGCCGCCACGGAAAGGCATGTCCCAAGGCTAATCCTAATATGGCTGGTGGTGTCTGATAGACACCGCCACCATATTAGAGCTTTTCCGCCGCGGTCTGAAGGCGACCGCGGCGGAAAAGCGGCGGACGGTCTCCCCATCCGCCGATGACCCCCCAGCCATCCTAATCTGGCGGGGTGAATCCGCATCCTCCGGGCCGGCTGTGGCTTCCGCCGGCCCGGAGGATGCGGATTCACCGCAATCATAATCAGCCCCTAGGTTCGAGTCTGGCAAGAGGCTCAAACATCCTGCTCTGCTGGGCAAACTACCTAATATTCCCATGCTATATAAAATTACTGACACCAACAAACATAATCCACATCAAGTGGCTTTTTATTTTTATACTAAGGTACGTAATGAATTAGATTGGTGCCTTTATGAGTATACTTTTTGGAGTTACCATTGAGGGTAATTTGCCCCTTAATGTGATTTTAGCGGATAGTATTAACCAAAATACTACAGAAGGACATTTGTGATCCTGAATTTTACTGAAAAATACCTCTTCCTTCAGTTTCTAGTGAAATCACTTCTAGAAACCTCCTACTTTAGGTAGGTCCAGACATTTTACATTGTTGGTTAAATCTTTTTGGATCATTGGTTGGAATAAAATATATCCCTTTGCCTTTATGTTTTTTAATTAAAAAAATCTGTGCCATTTCGTCTTAGACAAAATTCAGTACAATGTTTAGTCAAAGTCAGTTTAACACAAAGTTTTGTAGACATTTATGTATAGCATTTAGAAACATTCTATGTTTAAAGTGATAATAATAAATTGTTTCTTGTTACTTAGAAAACTGTCCTGAAGAAGGTGAAAGAATAACATCTCAACGAAACCCTGCGTCGACTTTTAGTTTTCTTGTGATGTATATTATTGATAATTGTATTTTTAACATGGAAAGTTTTTAACCTGAAATAAGATTAATGTGTTACACTGAATACATTTTTATACTGTCCCATTTAGCTTGTTTTTGTCTTAAAAAGTGTTACTGACTTTCTGCATTGTGTATTGTATAAGTGTATATATAACTCAAATTGACACATGAACCCTATGATCCAAACATGTATACACAATTAATAGGGATTTTGCTTTTTCTGCTGTCTCCCCCTGTCCCTATTCAGAATATTAGGGTTTATCCCTCCTTTTCTTTATATTTAGATTGTCATAAGTGGCCGCGTTGACAATTAAGTGCTGGTACCGAGCACTGGAAACCACTGGCTCAAATTAAGCACTGCTCACAAGCATATGTACTCCTGTCTGTCTCTCTCATCTGTGTGTTTCAGGGCAAAGATGCTACTCTAGTAGCTAATAAACTGCTCTGCTTTTTCTTCATTCCCTCTCCAGATCACACCATCTCTGTCCTCTGTTTCAACGGTATGACTGCATGCTTCTTTGCTAGCTAAAACGCCTGCCAGCTTTGTTTGCTCTGTCTACGTATTTCATCTTAACCAGGAGATAGTTCGGCCTATCCAACTCTGGGATTTAGACTTGCCTCCTCAACATGATTGCCTTTTTCTAAACCGCTTACCATTATATTGGTTTGTGGTATCCCTCAGCCTCCAGTAGGCCTTCTCTGAGCTTCTTATAGAGTGCCTTATCTATCGCTTTGAGATAGGCTACATGCCTCCACAAAATGGCCGCATATTACTACTTTAAGGGGACAACCAACCATGGCCACGCTCACTTACCAGTTGCCATTTGACTCGAGATATTCTTTATTGCTGTGGTTGATGATTTTCAGGCGCATGGGATATTTTACATTGGCATCAAAGGCACCCTTTGCTGATAGTTCTCTGTATCCAAACCATTAACTATGTAAGCAGGACTCAATTTTACTTTCATCAGATGTCTATGGTGCCATACATTGATCAGACCCGTGTCTTCAACCCACCCTTCCCTAACACAGACAGTGCACACGTGCCCCAAAATCTATTTTGTTCTGTCCATATTCTGGAACACGAGTAAATTGAATTATCGCCCTGACTTCAATGGCTCTAGTAGGTGCTTAGCTTTGCTCTTTCAAGCAACATCAGCCTTTTTGGTCAATCTGCACGTTCAAAGCACTTTCTACTTTCCAAGCAGAAATAGTAAATGTTTTGTCATTTCATGGGGACAGAACGTTGAAACTGAATGAAAGTTTGCAACGTCTTTCATTTTGAGACATGTAGTCCACTTTGAAAGACTACCAGCACACTCGGACATTTTACTCCATGGAACTGTGCATTCTGGAACACCGAGGGCTTCTTTTACCATCATAAACACAGGTTTGAATCTAGTCCCAGCAGGCAAAATGATGGTGGCTGAAAAGCCATTACTAGAGTAAATATGTCATGCATGACTTGAGGACTCATGGCAGATACGCATATATTTTCGCTTTCAGTAGAAGTGTACGCGCCTATATTTCTATACTTCTCTCTCTCTACCCCACCTGCTTCCCTTTCTCTTCCTTACTTCTCTCTCTTCCTCGGTCATCTCTCCCTCTCACCTATCTGTACCTCACCCCTCCTCTCTTATCTTTTTATTTCTCATGGTCATCCCCCCATACAGGACTAATAAGTGATACATAGATGTTACAACAGCTCACCTTTCTCTCTTACTCCTCTTTCTTTACATCACTTTTTTTCTCTCTACTTCTCCTCACCTTTCTCCAACTCCTACACTCTCTACCCTTCTCCTCTGTCCTCCTTCATACTCCCTTCTTTTCACTCAGTAAAGATTACTATCTGACCGTAGAGGTTTTCCTTACTGACTGACATGGAAGTGAACAGCGAAATAATGGAGAAAATAAACTAAGGATAACATTTTATTTGTTTATTTTTATTGTCGCAGTCTGAGTGCCAGTTGAGTAGGAGGATGTATTTGTTATCACAAAAACCAGGCGGTTATAATGACAATCATACGCCCTGTGTACATATGTGTCAGATTATACTATTCGGCAGGTCCTCAAAGAACAATCAACAAGTCACCTTTTCCCTGACTTTCCTCGAGAAGAACAGGGAGGTGTGGCACTGGACCCCCCCTAAGATATTGTAGCCACATCACAAAAAATACTCAGGACCCAAACATGCCAACGGCTAGCTCGTCCATTTCTTGTTCCAGTAGCACTCAGTTTTCAGGACGTGCAGGCATGATAGTCAGAACAGCGAATACAGCTCTAAAACCTTCCGTATGTACCTGGCACGTGTGGTTACTGTGCCACTGCCCAGGGTGCAGCAACCACAAGCAATTAGCAGGAAAGCTGTCACCCTGTGATGACAGGCGCCAAGAATGCGTCAAAGCTGCTTAGCACTTATCCACTGGACTGGGTGCCAATTCCCGGACAAAACGAGTATTTGATCAGTGCCCAAAGTACAAATGCGAGTCCTCGTTTGTGCATGGCACAGCGTTCTTTCTTGCTTCCTATGTCTTGAAGAAATGTAACCTAAAACAAATACTTTTATTAAATACTTCAGGACAAATCTACACTTTTGTCATGTATTCTGATGTTACAATCAGATACCTAAATATGGGAATATACTTTTTTCCCAATATTGTTCTTCCTCAATAATGTACCTTATCCAAAATAAAATCTTTGCACTTGAATGAGCGTTTGTGGAAGACGCCTATAGTTGTCAAAACCTAATCCAAGACGTCTGGCATTGGGGACAGGGAACGTGAGCTGGAACAAACACACAGTATCTGGATAAAGGGCAGGGTACTGAGGAAATTAAGACAGAGGAACTCGGGGTCATTACAATGGCAGACGGACTTCAGTCTGTCCGCCATTGTCCCGGGATAGGGATCGTCCGCCTATATGGCAGCGGTCCGTCACCGCAAATTATAATGCGGCCGCCACCATGGCAGCCGCAAAAGGCAGTTTTAACATTGCGCCGGGTGCTGCTGGCTATAGCACCTTCCCCAATATTAAAAATGCACCTTTTGTTTTTCCCTGCACTACATGACAGGCACCACGGGGTGCCTGCCACCTGGTACAGGGAAACCCCAGTACCAAACAAAATTGGCCCTGCACAAGGGGAGCCCGCAACGGGGCCCCAAGTCAATCCCAGCCAGCCTTTGAATGGTGGAGGAACCACTATTAAAAGGCTGGCTTGATGCAGCATCCTAATGTGGCGGACGGTGCCTGCTAGGCACCGCCACCATTCTATGATTGCTGGCCGGGTCCGACAGGCAATCATAACGATTACCTGTGTCAGACCCGTGGCGGACGGGCTTTCCGTCTGCTAGCACGCCGCCGGCCATCGTGATCTAGCGGGTGGAGAATGCTCGCACGATGGCGGTGAACCCGGTATCGGCAGGCTGCAGGTGGAGGGTTCACCGCCATCATAATAACCCCCTCAGTTTTGAAGGAGTTGCGCACAAACAAATAGCAGCAATGCAGTCAGCAACTTGAGCCTGGAGAGAAGGGGAGAGCGTATGGAAAGAGAAGAAACTTACAATGTTTTCCCATGGACATGCAAGGAGAAGCAAGATGAAAAAATCATGCCACAAAGCTGCAACTCCGGCCGCCCCACCACCACCCAGCTTATTTCGCAGCTAGCTGTGGCATGCACATATTCTGTTAGTGCCAAGTCTCAGGGGCGTAGGAGACACTAAAATTCTGGGGGGGACAGGGACAACCTTGTGGACTTCCCAGTGACCCTATACAAATCACCGCCCGTTAAACAAATACAATCGTATACTTTCGAAGTGAAATATTGAGAAAAGCAGGCATGTTGTCACAGTTTGCATGTATGCAATCAGACCAAATGTTAAAAAAAATGTATATGAATCTTGCATCTTCATGCACCAAGCAAACAAAGGTCACGGACTTAGGGTGGGGGCATCGTGTTTGCAAGTGCATTATGGTTTGAAAAATACCTGCTGCTGCATTCCTGGTCTCCAGCAATTTTCAGGTAACAATAAAAATGTGAAGATAACTTTGGTGATTAATGTCCTTTATTGAGAGAGATCGGAGGTTTGTTTTGTGGAAGTTTTGACTCTTGGTAAGGTAGCCACAGTGGGGTAATATGCCTGCTGAAAAGAACGTGTACCACGCAGATCACAAAATGCATATCATGTAAATAGGTCAGTGAGTTACTGCTTTTGTCTGAGAGATTCTTTTGGTATTTGCAGTTTATAAGTTAAAATCCTAACATTGAACAGAGAGCTATTAACCGTCATCAAAGAGCTGCATGAAAACTTCAAGGTATAGATTAGAACATTATGATTTTTTCCCCAGTCTTTCCTTATCCTAATGTTAGAAAATGGGTTCATTAGGATAGAAATCAATTCTGATTATTAAAGAGAACGCCACAACCATGGTGTTATGTTTTAAATTCTGAGTTTGTGCTTCTTTAGTGTTGCAAAGCCATCCTGTGCCCTGGGCACTCCCCAACGTTTTGCTGACTGGTACTGGTGGTACCTGACTGACCCTGGTTCTGCCTGAACAGGCACAGGGCCAGTGCTATTCTGAAAGAGACACCTAAAGACACTGTGAAAACACCTACATACACTAGGGTGCACTATGGGTTAGGGGGTAGGGTGTTGAAATATCGATTACAAAAATATAGTTGACAAAAATATAGTTGTAAAAATATCGTTTACAAAAATATCGACACCCTATACCTAAACAGGTAAGTACATAAATATCGACTCAAAAATATCGTTGAATTAAATGTCGATGTAAAAAATATCGACTTTTTAATTTAATTAAAATTACATTCAATATTAAATAAATATAAGTACTATTAACAAAATACATTACATTACTTTTATTTTTTGACTATTGAAAACAAATTAACTACACTTTTTCATTATAAACTTAATAAATGTGTACATATTTAACACATTACTTTATATAACAACAATAATAAATACATATAATTAAAATATAAAATATATTATTAAATAAAACATTTGATAGCGAAGGGGAAAAAATTACTATTCCCACTCCAGAGGGTGCAACAGTAGGGAAAGCGTTGGATAGCGTAGGGGTTAAAATTACTATTCCCACTCCAGAGGGTGCAACAGTAGGGAAAGCGTTGGATAGCGTAGGGGTAAAAATTACTATTCCCACTCCAGAGGGTGCAACAGTAGGGAAAGCGTTGGATAGCGTAGGGGTAAAAATTACTATTCCCACTCCAGAGGGTGCAACAGTAGGGAAAGCGTTGGATAGCGTAGGGGTAAAAATTACTATTCCCACTCCAGAGGGTGCAACAGTATGGAAAGCGTTGGATAGCGTAGGGGTAAAAATTACTATTCCCACTCCAGAGGGTGCAACAGTAAGGAAAGCGTTGGATAGCGTAGGGGTTTAAATTACTATTCCCACTCCAGAGGGTGCAACAGTAGGAAAAGCATTGGATAGCGTAGGGGTTTAAATTACTATTCCCACTCCAGAGGGTGCAACAGTAGGGAAAGCGTTGGATAGCGTAGGGGTAAAAATTACTATTCCCACTCCAGAGGGTGCAACAGTAGGGAAAGCGTTGGATAGCGTAGGGGTAAAAATTACTATTCCCACTCCAGAGGGTGCAACAGTAGGGAAAGCGTTGGATAGCGCAGGGGTAAAAATTACTATTCCCACTCCAGAGGGTGCAACAGTAGGGAAAGCGTTGGATAGCGTAGGGGTAAAAATTACTATTCCCACTCCAGAGGGTGCAACAGTAGGGAAAGCGTTGGATAGCGTAGGGGTAAAAATTACTATTCCCACTCCAGAGGGTGCAACAGTAGGGAAAGCGTTGGATAGCGTAGGGGTAAAAATTACTATTCCCACTCCAGAGGGTGCAACAATAGGGAAAGCGTTGGATAGCGTAGGGGTAAAAATTACTATTCCCACTCCAGAGGGTGCAACAGTAGGGAAAGCGTTGGATAGCGTAGGGGTAAAAATTACTATTCCCACTCCAGAGGGTGCAACAGTATGGAAAGCGTTGGATAGCGTAGGGGTTTAAATTACTATTCCCACTCCAGAGGGTGCAACAGTAGGGAAAGCATTGGATAGCGTAGGGGTTTAAATTACTATTCCCACTCCAGAGGGTGCAACAGTAGGGAAAGCGTTGGATAGCGTAGGGCTAAAAATTACTAAATGTATTTACAATGTTTAAAAATTAACAAATCTTTATTTTTATTTAATTAATCATTAATTAAATAATTATTCAATTAAAATGTAATTAATTCACTACTTTTTCACTTCAAAATTCAACTACACACACCTAAAATTAATTAAACAATTAACATAATTAATTTAATAATTATTCAATTAAAATGTAATTAATTCACTACTTTTTCACTTAAAAATTCAACTACACACACCTAAAATTAATTAAACAATTAACATAATTAATTTACATAATTATTAATCAATTAACTAATTGAAATTAATTAACTATTATTTATTACACTATTTATATTCAATTAACACATTAATTAATCAATTATTTTATTATATTTAAATTACTTCCCACCCTACTCCCCTATAAACCCACAACCCGCTACGGAACTATTAACACTAAATGCAACATAAAATACGGTATTAACTAATAAAATACTACAAAAAATACTACTTTGACAACCAATACTCATTAAAAACACTTAATTACTTATTATTATTTAAAAAACGATATTTTTGTAAACTATGTTTTTGTAAACGATATTTATTACGACTATATTAATGTTAACGATATTACTTACCTGTCTGTCGATATTCTTATCAAACTATATTTTTGTCATCGATATTTCTTCTTGTCGATATTTCTGCGGCGATATTAAGGTTAGTCGATATTTTTACGACGATATTCCCGCTCTGCACCGGGTTAGGGTACCCCTATAATTGGCATGGCCTCTCCTATAAGGCCCTAGTACATAATAGGGCAGGGGGATTAGAACTACCTTTAAGTCCCTAGAATATAATAGGGCATGGCAATTTTGAGGCCAGCAGCCCTTCCTGCGTATGCATGTGTGCACTGCTGAAGCCTGAGGTCAGTTTACAAGTAGCCCTGTGTTGTAGGACTGCTCTTAAAATGCAAATTGTGCCCAAACTCGACTTTTGGGTTTGGGGAACTTGCAAATTGATCAACTACAATGCTGGGGCAAAATTAAGTTAAGTGGAAAAATCTTTTCCACTTAACTATGGCTGTGTCATATTTGCCACATAATACGTCATCTGCTGCATAATCTAACGATTTGACCCAAAACAATGTTGTTGCTCAAACGGATCAAAAATGACTAAGAGAAATATGACTTATGTTGCTGTGAAGTGTAGGGCCCTTTGCAAAGGTTGACTGGTCACCTTTCCCACTGCTGCGTTTGTATGTTACACAGGTACTAATTAGGCAAAAGCTTTGCAGAGGCTAAATATGTCAAAATAATAAAGTTTCATAAAATGCACTGCTTTACGCTGCAGCCTTTTTATTGTTGCATAATTTAGTCAACACTGCAACATCTTTTTGGCCTCCATTGCTGCATAACTCCAGTGGCCCGAAAGAAGGCTGCACATGGTAAAAGTGTTTGTGTATGAAGCAGAGACCATGAAGTTTGCAAACTTAGAAGCTGATTACGATGGCAGGAGGACTTCAGTCCGTCCACCATCGAATTGGGGAATGGGACCGCTGGCCTTCAAGGTGGCGGCCCCACAATAGGCATTACAATGTGACCACCACTATGGCATTCGCAGGGCCTATTTTTTACATTGCAGCAGGTGCTGATGGCTGCATCATCTGCCGCAATGTAAAAAAGGACTTGTTACATATATCACTGCACTACGTGGCAGGCACAATCAGGTGCCTGCCACATGGTGCAGTGATATGTAGGGTGGCATCTTAGATATCCCATGGGTCCCATGTCTGGGGGCTGAGGGAACGGGGGCCTGCAACGGGCCCCCAATGTCCCTTTCCACCAACTTTTTCATGGGGGGTGAACCACCATGGATAGGGTGGCGGGTAAAGGGTATCGTAATCCCTACTGTGGTGGCTGGGAGGCACCACCAGCATTGTAGGAACCACGAGCCCTTCCTCCGCACTGGCGGGCTCAAGACGCCAGTTGGATGTGTGGCGGGGGTCTTTCCGACTGCCAGGGAACCACCCTCCATTGTAATATTGCTGGCGGTAATGCAGTCAACGATTGCGGTGGAACCGCCACTGACGAAGTGACGGAGCAGTCCCACCACCATTATAATCTCCCCCTGAGATTGGTGTGCATGCAAATCCTTCATTGCTGATCCCTGGTGAGTTGCACCACTACTGCTAAAAAAGGCCAATGGAGGTACCAATGGGTGCGGTGGACTGGCCTCAAGGATCTTGTGACCTCAGTGACAATCATTGTCGATGGTGTGTCTAGGGTGTGCTTCTTTGTATGCCTGCTCGCAAGACTGGAGGTGAACTGCAGTATGGATTGTGGTGGACAAGCCTTCAAGGTTAACTCACCTGCGGGTGCTAAGACACCAGGGCTTCTAAGGTCGATTGGGCCTTCTAAGGTGTAGCATCAGAATGAGCTCTGTCAGGAGTGTGGTCTGGTGGACTGGTCATGAAGGCTGAAAATGATGCTCAAGTTCCAAATTCAGCAGCTCTGGCCAGAGTGCCACATCCTCTCCCACACTGAACACCACACTGCCCCACTGAGAGAAACTTGCACTGCCTTAAGCTACAACTCAATTGTGCTGCAACTAAATTCAAATTATACACTAGACAACAGTAAAATGCTGCCTGAAAAAAATGAAGAACACCCTGGATAAAGCAAACACTCATAAGGAATGCAAAAATAAGCAAAACATGTGAAATGTATTCAGGAACAACATGGTTACCTTAACAGTTTTAAACTCTTTATTCAGAAATCAGTAAGTGATTTTGCCTGTAAATTTCAGGACATGGCTACAGGACCAGTCAGGAAGGGACCCGTTTCAATGTCCATTGCTTATATCCTTTCAAAATGTAAGCAGTTTGGTTTAAAAAAAGACCACATCCCCGAACACAGAGCCACAGTACACATTTTATAAGCTAAAATAATTAAAACAGTTGAAAACGATCATATTAAACGTTTCTACTCCACTCATCAACCAGGTATTGCAGTCCCTTTAGGGATGGTGCACTTCCCCACCCTGGGAAAACAATGTGCTTCAAAGAAAGAAGAAAAAAGAAAGTAGCGCTTTCACTGGTAAACGCTGTAAAGTGGTGCTAATATGTGTGGGTGTAAATAACAATCTGGCCTGTCTGCTGACCACTCTGTATCGCTTTATTTAGGTATTTAATAATTTTTTCTCTCCGTCCTGAGGTTTTTCTTTGGAATTATAAAACGATCAGCAAATGGGGACATTTCCAGCTGAAGTGTTCTTCCTATTTTGGATCAATTTCACAGGGAAACAAATAAAGACAAAGAGAGGCAAGAGAGAGAATGAAAGAGCTGTCTCGAAATCAGAACTTAAGAGGAGGAAGACAGAGACAGAAAGAGAGAGAGGAAAAAGAAAGAGAGAGGGGGAGGAGGGCCGCTGCCAGAGGCAGATCAGGAGAAGTTGACACTGTGCTTGCCTTCTCTGAGTATGAAAGAAAGAGACAGAGTTTTTCCCCTTCTCTGCCCTTCCCAGGACGCCGAGCCTTCCTGCAGCATAACAAAGGGCAGAGGGCGGGTGGCCTCTTTGACTCCAGGCAGGTGAAGTGCAGGGCCATTAGGTAGCGCTTTCGCGCGCTAATGGCCCTGTGAATAGGAGAGGGGAAATTCTTTTGTGCCCTCGTCCCCGCCACACTTGTCCCCCGTGTCCCCCCCACTTTAAAATCTGGGGGGGATATATCCCCCTCGTCCCCCACACTTCCTACGCCCATGCCAAGTCTTTGTATACCCTACCTGTGCTCTTTTTCCTCAAGCTTGCAATGCCATGCAGCTGATTACACAGATACAGCGCAAATAATAATGTACAGTTTTACATGCCTAATTATGCATGTGTCACAACATTAAAGTCAGACCTGCTGGCTTTGGTAGTATTGTTTACTGAGATGAGATGATATTTAATTCCTATTGTGTTGTGGAATGTGCTAATACGTTAGGCTGCACCATTAATTTACTAGTTCACTTCAGGGCAGGGGCATGTAACAGCGCCCAAGACCATGGAGCCAACAGTGTTTGGGTGCTTACTGATAGTCGTCAAAACCTAGCACACATCAACCAAGCCCCTAGGATGGAAGGGCAAGCTGACTTTAGAAATCCCGCTTTGACACTCTGGGATCCTGAAGGGACTGCGAGCGATTAAGGGCCAAAGATAAGAATCTGCCGGAATCTCTAGGGTGGGCGATACCTGCGAGGAAAGGTGATTATACCATTTGAAGAACTACAGGGGGAGTTCAAGATGTCAGGGGGTCAGTACCTCAGGTACCATCAGAGGAGACACCTCTGTGAGATCGCCTTATAAGAGGCCCCCAGACTAGTCATCCTTGGAGTACAGGGATTTGGGAGCCCCTCTGGCCAGCCACGCAGTGTCCCGCCTTTATTACACCCTCCTACACAACAGCCTTCCCCTCCTAGACGGTACAAAAGGGGGTGGTGATAGACGGAGCATTTGAACCAATCAAACACTCACACCCAGTCAACAGATCGGGGTTTAATCCATCACCGTTCTTTAGCCCACTCTGCCACCCCAGTTCAGATATGCAAATCAGTCTGACCCTGTGCCTCATGGGAACAGTCCAGCCCGAACTGCCAAGCCATTCCTTCCCTGGACCGGAAACAAGCTTCCTAGGACCGGTTTCTGGCATTCCAGCCGTTTTCAGCCAGGCTTGTTTGAATCCTGTGGCAAAGTGAGCAAGGGACTCACGTCTGAGCATACCCTGCCAACTTATGGCGAACAAAGCTGTACAAAAGGGGATGGTGATAGACGGAGCATCTGAACCAATCAAACACTCACACCCAGTCAACAGATCTGGGTTTAATCCATCGCCGTTCTTTAGCCCACTCTGCCACCCCAGTTCAGACATGGCCATATGCAAATCAGCCTGACCCTGTGCCTCATGGGGACAGTCCAGCCCGAACTGCCAAGCCATGCCTTCCCTGGACCGGAAACAAGCTTCCTAGGACTGGTTTCTGGCATTCCAGCTGTTTTCAGCCAGGCTTGCTTGAATCCTGTGGCAAAGTGAGCAAGGGACTCACGTCTGAGCATACCCTGCCAACTTATGGCGAACAAAGCTGTACAAAAGGGGGTGGTGATAGACGGAGCATCTGAACCAATCAAACACTCACACCCAGTCAACAGATCTGGGTTTAATCCATCACCGTTCTTTAGCCCACTCTGCCACCCCAGTTCAGACATGGCCATAGGCAAATCAGTCTGACCCTGTGCCTCATGGGAACAGTCCAGCCCGAACTGCCAAGCCATGCCTTCCCTGGACCGGAAACAAGCTTCCTAGGACCGGTTTCTGGCATTCCAGCCGTTTTCAGCCAGGCTTGCTTGAATCCTGTGGGAAAGTGAGCAAGGGACTCACGTCAGAGCATACCCTGCCAACTTATGGCGAACAAAGCGGTACAAAAGGGGGTGGTGATAGACGGAGCATCTGAACCAATCAAACTCTCACACCCAGTCAACAGATCTGGGTTTAATCCATCACCGTTCTTTAGCCCACTCTGCCACCCCAGTTCAGACATGGCCATATGCAAATCAGTCTGACCCTGTGCCTCATGGGAACAGTCCAGCCCGAACTGCCAAGCCATGCCTTCCCTGGGCCGGAAACAATCTTCCTAGGACCGGTTTCTGGCATTCCAGCTGTTTTCAGCCAGGCCTGCTTGAATCCTGTGGCAAAGTGAGCAAGGGACTCACGTCTGAGCACACCCTGCCAACTTATGGCGAACAAAGCGGTACAAAAGGGGGTGGTGATAGACGGAGCATCTGAACCAATCAAACACTCACACCTAGTCAACAGATCTGGGTTTAATCCATCACCGTTCTTTAGCCCACTTTTCCACCCCAGTTCAGACATGGCCATATGCAAATCAGTCTGACCCTGTGCCTCATGGGAACAGTCCAGCCCGAACTGCCAAGCCATGCCTTCCCTGGACCGGAAACAAGCTTCCTAGGACCGGTTTCTGGCATTCCAGCCTTTTTAAGCCAGGCTTGCTTGAATCCTGTGGAAAAGTGAGCAAGGGACTCACGTCTGAGCATACCCTGCCAACTTATGGCGAACAAAGCGGTACAAAAGGGGGTGGTGATAGACGGGGAAAGGGAAAAATGGAAAAGGGACCTAGGCATGCTAGAAGTTGATAACGGGGGGGGCTGCCTTTTGGTACCTCCAAGAGGTAGCTATACATGTTGGGTTTCCATTGATTCAAATGCAGATACCTGTGGGTTGCAGTCCTACACCATGTAGTGCTGTCTCCCTAGGGCACTAGATTGGCTGCGGAAAGCAGCTTCAGTTTCTTCTGAAAAACGTTACTTCACTCGTTCTATCCAGAATAAAACATAGATGTTTTTATTCGCTCTGTTCATTTCAGATGTTTAAATCACATCATCATTGCATGAATTCATTGAAATTCTCAATATTTTTATGCATCCATGTTTAAATGCTCCTCCTTGTTTATATCCAATGCATTTCGGCATGTGACGCCTTCATCAGGGATATATCTATAAACATAAACATTTTAAACATATACATTAATACTTTGTTTTAGGAGGTAACCTTATAGACATATCTCTGTCCTTATGCTATTTTTTAACGATATTCATGATGCCCCTCCCCGTATATCATTGTCTGCCAAAATTCTACTAAACGCTATCTGTATAGTATCTCCTAGGTCCTACCTCTGGGTTTTTCTCTTCTCTATGGTCTGTGTGGAACTATACACATGTTATACAATGCTATCATAGTCTCGCGTGTGGTGGTTTCTCGTGTGTATTTATTACATGGTTTCTTATTCTGGCGGGTGTCTCACTCGTTTCTGCTATTAGCTCTAGATAGCACGGTTTCGCGGTTATCTACCCTTTAATCTTGAGGTTTAAAAGAAACGCCTCACTCTGCGCGCATTCTCGCTGTTGCTAAATGTTTATAATGGGTGTGTTTATCACTTCCGTGTTGTGCCGAAGTTCTATCTACTGTTTAAACCTTGTGTTGTTCTTGCTACTAATACCCATTGTTCACCTTTTTTTTAATCTATTTTTAAACAATGCGCATGTGTTCCCCCTAGTTGTGATTTATAAAGGCGCCGCTGCTTACTCCCTACTGTCCACTGCTCGCTACTTGTTTAAAAGATTCCTAACGTTTTACCGCGTTACGCGTTCACTCTGCTTCTGCGACCGTCCTCGCCGATGTTGTTCATTAACTGTGTATGGTTTTGTTAAAACCAACTCTGCTTTGTTTTGTGCTTACGCGCATATGCGTGTTTGTTTCTCCTCATTTAAAGGAGAAGCATTCTTAAACTTCTGTTTAAAACTTTATTGAGTTAATATGTCCTTGTAAGTGACTATTGACTAGTGTGTTCTAGTGTAGTGTTCTTGTTATATGAGAATATAAATAACACACTTTCAACATTATTAATGATTATTAATGCCTTTCGCTGCCTGAACGTGTCCATGATTGATGCTACGGTTTTACATACAAATTACTCTGTTAACTCAGAATGGGAATTCATTAAAGGTAACATGTAAATTCTGTCCTTTCATTTAAGCCATGTGGTTTCGATGCACTTAAAACATATATCCAATGGTTTTCCCGTTTCAGGAGATTCTTCCTGTTGTCGGTGCCTTCCTTCTTCTGAACAACTTCCAGGATGCATGCTTTGAGTTGGCTAACATGATGATTTGCCTCTAAGAAGTGGGTTGTAACTGTGGATTTCATCATTTTTGTTCTAATGTTACTCTTATGTTCGTTCAATCTGATTTTCAATTTTCTTTCTGTTTAACCCACGTAGATTGAGCCACATGGGCACTTCAACATATAAACCACATTCATAGTGTCACAAGTCGCATTTACTTTTAGTTGTATTTTGTGTCCTTTCATTGGGTGGGTGATATGACCGCCAGAATAAGAAACCATGTAATAAATACACACGACAAACCACCACACGCAAGACTATTATAGCATTGTATAACATGTGTATAGTTCCACACAGACCATAGAGAAGAGAAAAACCCAGAGGTAGGACCTAGGAGATACTATACAGATAGCGTTTAGTAGAATTTTGGCAGACAATGATATACGGGGAGGGGCATCATGAATATCGTTAGAAAATAGCATAAGGACAGAGATATGTCTATAAGGTTACCTCCTAAAACAAAGAATTAATGTATATGTTTAAAATGTTTATGTTTATAGATATATCCCTGATGAAGGCGTCACACGCCGAAATGCATTGGATATAAACAAGGAGGAGCATTTAAACATGGATGCATTAAAATATTGAGAATTTCAATGAATTCATGCAATGATGATGTGATTTAAACATCTGAAATGAACAGAGCGAATAAAAATATCTATGTTTTATACTGGATAAAACGAGTGAAGTAACATTTTTCAGCAGAAACTGAAGCTGCTTTTCGCAGCCAATCTAGTGCCCTAGGGAGACAGCACTACATGGTGTAGGACTGCAACCCACAGGCTGAAGCATTTACACTCCCGGTGGGGAGTGAACCCCAGGAGCACAGGAAACAATTCTTTCAACAGAGTAGTTATAACTTAAAGCAGTGCCTGACCGCATTTAAAAGTCTCAAATGCAGATACACCACAGATTACACTCCACAAGGGCGAGGTTGCTCAGCATAGGAAGGGTTGAGATAGGCCTCTGTTTGACGGAATGTAGGCAAAAAGGCACACTGCTGCATAGGATCTGGTGATGCCTCAGGATCAAGGAATACTGGGAGGAAAGTAGGCTGCCGGCTCTCGGGAGAACTGGAGTGCACTCTAGAACTCACCCCACAGTTAGCCTCCCTGGGCATATGGGGAGAGCAGACCCAAGACCGCTAGCCTTTCCTCTTTTCTCATACAGTCCTGATGGTGGTGAGATGAGACATCATAAGACAATGGGGGCAGGAAAAGCCACAGACACTGAGAGCATGGGAGTCCAATTTAGATTGTATGAGGGTTGAAAACCGCTGCATCAGGCTCAAGGTTGTCCACCAGTGTGGGGCCCGTGGAATAATCCTGAGAATCGAGCCCAGACGGAGGACACATGATGGAGCCCGGGAAAGGGGGGGTGCATACCAGGGTACATCATCATGAAAAATAAATAAGATAATTGTATGTTCCCATATGTATGTATAGAGTATTAACTTGCCCCATGAAACATAAGATGGTGATCACACGACTTTGCCTTTTGCATCCGGACCAGTATGCCTCACTATGTTGTAAGCGGAAGGATGGCAGCTCTATCACCTAGTTATTCAAATACCAATAAATAGAATTTACAAAAAAAGGGTTATCTGCAAATGTATTTTGGAAGGGCTATTGCTTTGCAAGTGCTCTTTGCTGAATGTTGAAACAGGTATACCAATCAATTTTTCAAAAGTCCTGCTAGATGTACATCATGACCTCATGGGGTAGTTACATTCTAAAGATAATTTCGCTTTGGATTTGCATACCAAGCCATCATTTGCCAATGTTGAGATTGTATAGGTTGGGTTTCCCACATGAACATTTGAAAACTTATTTATTTCAATATTATGGGGAGAACAGTGCCCTGGAAGTGGTACCTCTTTTGAAGGATATTCCTTTTGCAAATGAAGGGCCTTTAGTGAAGGGTATATATTCTAAGCGCCTATTAATTTAATCTACCACAAACACACTAGAGTAAGTGCATGGAATGATTTCCTTTGAGCGCACAAGACTAATCTCAATGACCAACAACGACCACTATAACAACACCTTCTTTGGGCTCCAGAGAGCGTACTACCTACCATAAAGTGCTTCAATGCCCTGTCAGGAGTAGTAAGCTCTATAGAAATGGAATTACAATATAATACGTACCCACAAGAACTCTTGCACATGGTACAGATAAAATCAGTGGGAAAGAGGGAGCCTAGTCATGACATGCTGTATGGAATTGCAAAGGATAACTAAGTTAGTCTCTCAATTGGGGTTCAGGCAAAAAGTTTGCCCACTGAATGCGATCAACTGTTAGTAGTATTATGGAAGGGTGATGGAGGTTACAGCCACCCAAGTTAAAAGGAATACCACTTTGGGTGGATTCCAATCATCCAGCAGAGTATAGCGCTCTGTTTTTGAGCAGCATGTCATGGCCACGCATGGCATTTCTTCAGCATGGCCAAAGAGATATGAGCTTCACCATGCTGATGGAAATCAATTGTCTCTCCTTGCTGTCCGCATCAACTTCAAAACCAGCTGCATCATTTACAAACCCATCACAAACAGCATCCTCACTTAACTTCTAGACAAGTTCACCATCTCTGGTGGTTCTCAGCACACCCACAGCACACAACACTATCAGAAGGCAGACTGAGAAGTATAAATAAGAAAAAACAAGTCACCAGGGCTTTGAGATTTATACACCCAAGATCTGGAACAATATCCCAGTATCCATCAGAACCTATCTAATGCTGCTCTAAATTAGGGGGGAGCTGAAGAACTACCTCTTTAGAGAACACTACATCACAATGCATTAATCATCCAAAACCCAGCTTCTGCTCTTATCATTCGTTGACTTTTTGCTTGTCCTTGACCATCTACAGTGCTCTGTGGTTATTTCGCTCAGTTTGTGCTATAAAAATATCATAAAGGTACATACATATATAATTATTAGGAGATTCGTACTTATGCCCTACTGCACAAGGAAACATATTTGGTCTGCCAAAACATCAAAATGAGAGGAGTCTATCACTAGGACACAGAACTAGGAAATTGTAACCCTACAAGCCAGAAATATTGTCTATTGCATGTGGGGCACATTAACGGTCCTAATCTCTGGAGTAGCTGGGTCCCGATCTCTTGAGTAAGTGACTACAGGCTGAAAAGATATGAGCTGTATCCTCGCTAGTTCTGCATGGCAAAACATTCCAAATTCAAATGGCAAACCCATTTAAATAGATGGTTAAGTGTGTAATAGATGTCCTGAATGACTTTTAAATGATGAACCTTCAATCTAGAGACATTCACATATAAATTGTTATAATATAAATATTTGGCTTTTGGAGATATTGGGCAGAGAATAAACCAAAGTAAGTGACTTCTTTTTCAATTGACAAAATAGATCTCAATGGACAACAGTAAGATTAAAATTTGCAAAGTGATCCTAAGTAGTGATACTTGATCGGAATCCCTTAAAATATGCAAATAAGGTTCAAGAGAGAGTGTGAATAGTTACGGGGCAAAGGAACTCCCTTGACATGTTCCTCTCTTTATCACAACCTTTTCAGTTATCATGCAGGAGCAAATTATACGGGCCACAAGATTGGAATAAAGGACCCATACCCTTGACACCATTTTTTTTAAAACCCATAACTGACATAGGCTCCCACATAAAGGGCCATGAGACCCAGTCAAAGCACTTTACATCCAACATTATCAGCCCAGCCAGGCCACAATGGAGTTAGCAACACAAAGATGGAAATTGCAAGCTTCATGTGAGCTGTGGTATCCTATTCAGGGACAAACCTGTGCTGGATGCTATCAATCAAACCTGTGATTCTAGGAGCAATCCAATTAGCCAAAACTGTAGGAATAAATCTTGGCATGGCACTTAATTACAACTATATAAGTCAATACAAAAAACGGATCAGCAAGTCTTTACCTTTCTTTCGAAATATGGTGATAAATGTTTCACCCCAAGCCAGGGGTGTCTTCCCAGTCTCTTTTATATATTCTATTACTGAGAAAAATGCTCCAAAAGGATATTGGAGAAATCTTTATAGAACTCTGATGGAATCGCATTAGGTCCAGTTACCTTAACCGCAGGAAGTAATTTAATAGCTTCAAAGATTTCTGAAACAGAGATCGTAGACTCCAATAATTTCAGGTCAGCAATAGAAATTAATTTTGGGGTAACATCGGTTATATAACAATTCATCTCTTTTGAGGGGGGCGTGGTTGTCTCCCCATATAGGAAACGATATTATGCGTGAAAGACCTGCATACTTTTGTTAGATCCCTGAAGTTTATAGCTGACATCCCTCATGGACTCAATTGTTAACAACCTTATTCCAGATTGCATGTTGAGGCTTATTTTTGATCACATGTAACTTCTGTTGTAACACAGTGATTTCTACATCTGGCTTCTTCTAGCATAAGGCTTTTGCATGCGCCCATCTTAAATTCAATAGCTCCTAGTGTAGAAGATCATACTGCCTACCAACTCTGTATCCCTATGTATAAAATAACTTTAGCACACCATATCACAGCTTTAATGGCATTCCATACAATAGCTAGAGAAGCGGAACGTTGATTCTCCCTAAAAAAATTACTTGAAATAGTAAACATATACTCGCAATAAAAACTATCAAGCAGGAGCGACCAACAAGAAGTCCACCCACTAAAACAGCCAGAATTACCTTCACAAGAGACTGTAACAGCCAGGGAGGTTATCATCTGACAATATCTGAGGAAATAAGTGAGATGAAATTTGGGATATCGGATCTTGCAAAACAAAACCTATTTAAAGCCTAGAACAATGGTGAAAGGTGCAGAGAAGCAGGTAAAGTCCGGGGAACTGGATCTGGTAAAACTTCAACTATCCACCAGCCCATATGTATGCACTATGTATTGAATACAGCCTGGGTTTGGACTGTACGATATCCAAAGACTTTGTTCGCATGAGGACACCTAGTAACTCAACAAGGAGTTGCCGTAGAGATGTACAGTCATCATGAACCACAAAGAAATCTGAGCCTCGCAATCGCATTCACCCCAAGGTATTCCTTCAAACTTAAGATAGGTCCACTAATTGCCACGTCTAGGATATTGACCCCTGGGGTTAATTTATCATGCCCTCGTGCACAAATTAACTTACAGTCTAAAGCCCCCAGCTTACTAGATTCGGTTCTGGACAGATGGGTTTCCTGCTTGTATCTAATCTGGAAAACCTTAGAGAAAGACCATACCCCATTAACATCCCAACTAATTATGCTCACCTGTATCAGTGGAATATAATCTTTACATAACTCCTCAAGTGAACATTATGTTCCCCATTTGGAGACTAGGAATATAGAACCCACCCCTAACCAATCCCCACCCACCCACCTTCCCTCTCTACCCTCCATCTAACAAGCATCAAACTCGCCCTCATCCTGTCCCAACCCATCCCACTTAGCCTTGTGGGCTGATCTACCCTTATAAGCCCACCTAAATCCACCACTTCCTTCCCTACAGTCGACACACAAAAGGACATATACAGTACAGCTGCAAAGTACCCTTACCAATCAATTTTTGAAACTTATCAAAATACTAAGTGAAGAGTGGACATATGAGAACACTAGTCTCAACCAAACCCCCAATGCCAGTATCTCAGGCCTTATCTGCTTGAGCATGCTTCAAACATTGCACCAGAGTTCTCTGTCCTGAGACTCAGTCACTGCGGTGAAAGTCTATCCATTATTGATGATTTTCATCTTAACAGGATACTGCAAGAGCACCTCCCCCCCCATTCCTGAAACTGAGGTATCATTCGGCAAAGCTGCCAGTATTGAGTTACATTAGCTAGCCAGAAATCAGATCTCACGAAAAAACTATTGTTACTAGCCCTGCCAGGGTTGATAGGGCATGCTGACTGATAGAAAAGTTGCTGAAATATAAAATTACCAATATAGTTTAGAATTGCCTTAGGTTGAAAGCTCACTTCAGTGCGCTTAGATCTGACAAATGGAAACCGATGGGCTTTCTGGATCTGGCAATCAATATCGCACTCAACAAAAGTGGAACATTCCTGCTGCATCAGCTAAACTATAAAACGACGTGGATTGACCCACTTTCCTCATTCTCCGTAATACCAAGTACTTTGAGGTAATTTTGGCGCATTCTATTCTCCAAATCCTCCTTTTTTTGGTGAACGTTCCTCAGTGACTACATCTTGATCTTTAGTCTACTTCGTTATGTTCTCGAGATTTAAAATCCTTTGCTCGTCCTTGCTCATTGTAGTGCAAATTGAATTCAGCTGTTTAGACAGTCGACGTATAGCGGCCTGTATTTTCAAATGAGAAGGGCAGCAGAGTCTTTTCTATAATCCTCACTGTGTGTTGCAGATGTTAGAGTTGCTGGGGCCTGCGACAACTGCTGTTGCATGTAACTCTCCTCCGTATCCCCATTTTTGATGCTCGCGGCCCAGCCCAATGCTTCAAATTAGTATCTTCAGCTATATCATTAGCAGAGAAATCCAAGTGCATCTTCCCTCCTGGTTCATAATCGTCACTCTCACTCTCAACCCATTCCTTAGAACCCTGAGCATCTGGATTGATGCTAATCATGTTAGTCTTAGACGTCTTATAGATGTCAGCCCTGAATATTCCTCCAGTAATCATTTCCCTGTATCTAAAAGTAGTGAGTTCACATCAGAGTAGTCAGAGAGCTAAAAAAACATCTTGGGATTCTCAACTGCAGTAGAATTTGGTGCTTCGTCGATTGGGCAACCAGTACCAGTTCAGTAAGCCTGTTGCCTCTTACCCTTACTTATGCAGGCACTGTCCATTGTGGCCACATGAAGTTCAGCTGCCTCAACACCTATCCTACCCCCACTGTTGTCCTTCTGTAATACATTTGGAATCTTGGCTGAATCTTTGGTAACAATAACATTGGAATGAATCCTCCAATGGATGCCGAGGCTGCCACACACTGCGAGAAAAAAAGAAGTCTGCATTAAAGTTTGAATCTGGTAACATCCATCCAACTGCAGCCAGAGAGGTGAGAGTAGATGTACAAGGGGTGAAAATATCAACCAATCGCATACAGCCCAGCCTCACAACATTAGTGTGAGGATTTATGACATCACTGCTAACAGTAGTCCCCCCAGCATGCACAGCAGTCTTTATACAGCTCATCAAATCTCAAGGTGAGCAGGTGGCTTAGTCCGTAGCTCCATTACATATAGATCCTGGACAAGTTGATCAATGTAGATTGCCATTGATACTGGCCTGCAATGCTCACGGCCCACAAGCAGAGGGCCCAGCGTTTGGTTCAGCACCTGTCTCGGAAGAGCTCGTGACACAATGGCACTTGTGGGGAAGATAGAAACCACTGAAGTTGAATTGCCAAAAATTGCTGCTGTCTTTATCTGAACCCAGATGCGGACAAACGGGCAGCTGATAGATCCACAGACCTAGAATCTCCCTGTGCAGAGGGCCCCCTGGGGTATTCCTGACCTTCCATGAGCTGCCAGCTGATGAGGCCATGGCAGCAGCAGCAGCCTTAGCTGAACCTCCACGTCTTTTGGATGCCATTGCCCTAAACCACTGAGCAAACCATCTGAAAGACTACAGGATTCTGAAGGCAAAAAGGCCAGCACACACAAAATCAAGGTATATGTCAGCGCTAAATTAGGTGTGGGATGGCTTTTTAACTGACAAGTAGAAGAGGCACCATCTACCATCACTCAGGTAACACTAGGGTTTCAACCAATTGTGATCAGTTAGTATTCATAAGGAAAACCCTGGTGTAGCCACGCACAATCGGGCAACTCAGAGTGGTGCAGCCACAACCATCACCCTGCTGCCATCTTGCCTGACCCACTTTTCTAATGTAGTCATATGTTCATTCAAGGTCAAGCTTCTTTAAAGTTCCCACTGTGCGCCATTCATGCTTTTTTTAAATTTAGACTTGGATTATGAAAACTCTTACAAACCCCAAACAAAGCAATCGAGCCTCAGGTTGAAATATGATTTTTGTTTGCTATTTGTTGGCTTGTATGATTTTAAGGTCCTTGAAAATAGTCCATTTGAAGGCAGAAATTTGCTTTTGTGCAACAACAACATATAAATACATGGGGCCTTATTTATGAAGGACTTGCGCCGCCGGTGCGTCACTTTTTCCCATGTTAAAAGTGACGCACCGGCGGCGCAAGTCCTTCATAAATAAGGCCCATTATATATATATCTTTACGCAACTTTGGCCTGAAATGTAACTAGTTGCAGCCCTATTAATGTTAGGACATGTATTGAAGGTAGTATGTGATTTCACAGAAAGACAAACTCATACAACATCAATTCTGAGAAACCATTTCGCCTAAACAGTTTATTAGAAATTTTCAAGATGAACAATTTTTGCTATTTGGCCCCAATTCATAGAACTTCGATATTTTTTAAAAAGATGACTGTTACATTTTAAAGGTGTATACCCCACAACATTCAAAATGAATTCTGTTAATCTTACTATCCTTTGTATAAATTCTTATTAGGTTTAACCCCTTTCCCTCCCGCATGCTACCAGTATCTGACGTGTCACTTTTGTGTTGAAACAAATTGCTGCTTAAGGGTTATATCGTAGGGCCCCTTTGTTTCTTTACACTGTGTGTAAAGAAAGGCTCTTTATCCCTCCCTGTGGTTCAATGTTACAATACTGAGTGACAAAATGTTAATAACTCTCCAGACACCATACTTATTATGGATAATGTACGTACACTGTACGCTGATTTCAATATACTACGATATTGTGTATAACTGCAAAATGTTGCAATTTATGGGTTGAAAACTGGACAAATTCAATAAAATCTGTTTTATAAAAAAAACTCTCCAGACACCATAATAAAATTAAAAGTAAAGTGGGAACAGATCTTAAGTGCCTTGGATGATGAGGAATGGGGGAGGTGCTTAGGGCCCCTCAGGAACTGGCAATACAGGCAGGCTTTCAGCTTCTCCAGTTGAGTATCCTCGATTGGTCTTTCTGCTCCAGAACTGCACTGAAGAGAATGAACAGAACAGGCTCAGATAATCGCCTCAGGGCTTGTACCCAGATGGGGACCTTCTTTCAAATCCTGTGGGCATCTCCAGTTGTTTAGCAGTACTGTAAATAAGTCAGTGCATAACGCGGGTGTGTCGGCACGATTGCAGCTCTACCCCAGAATGTGCACATTAAATGTTTGGGGACACAAGGTTATATACACAAATATGTGAAGACCCATGGTAAAACATAATATTGTCAAGCATTGGGAAGTAGAAGTGGCACCAGCCCTGGTGCCTGGAAGGAGGACATGGAATGGTGTATGCTGGCAGAGAAGCAGGTATATGAAAGCAGAGGATGCCCCACGAAGTAGTAGAGGATTTGGAAGAGCTGGCGAGCACATAGAGGAATATCTATACATTTTAAATAATGATACAAGAAGTCACGATGGAATGAAAAGAAGATGGGAGGTGGATGATGCTGGCTGGACAGGCTCTGGCAGGGAATGCATATGCATAGATCAAATGAGTAAAGTCATGATTTGTGCTGTATTAACTATGCTGACAAAGTGCGCTTTGCTGAATGTAATAATTGAAAACTCAAAAAAAAATTACAAAAAAATGAATTAATTTTTCTGGGATTTCCTGGCTAAATATTGACTATCATACTATCAGGAAGGTAACTAAATATAGGCAAGTGTAGTTTTACAATGCCTAACTTTGCTTCTACGTACCTTAAATATATATGTATCATCAAGATACTTATATGTGGTATTGAGTATAGCAAATCTATACTTACCTATACATGCTTTTCTTCTCGACATTTTGGACATGATTTTCTGACCGCACTATATGTTAAACTCCTCCTCTTTCCTTCATCCTCACCCTTAATTTCACCCTCCCCTATGTTCCAGCTTATTACTCTTCAAAGCCCTTTTCCTACCCTGCCTCTTTTTTTGCTTTAGTATTAAAACTGAGCAGGCAAATTAGTGTTTGGAGGGTGTTGGACAACTGAAAAAATTGGCACATATCCCGTCACCTAATTTAGAGTGCATACCCATGCAGCAGTGGCCAGTGCAGGTAAGAGCGGTGAGGAGGGGGCAGGGGTAGGGAGTTAACAGACGACAATGAGGGAAAATAGAATTTACAAAAAAGAAAAACACTTACCTTGCGCTGCCGCATCGCTGAGCGCAAAGTAAGTGTTTTTTATTTTTAAAAGTTTTATTTTCCCTCGTCTTCATCTGTCGACTCTCCCTCACCCCACCCCACCGCTCTTAAATGCACCGACTGCGGCTGTTCATATTTATACACACTAAATAAGGAGATGGGACATCCATCAAATGTTAATAGATGTCCTGCATTCACCAAACACTAAATGACACCCTATATTCCCTGACTGAATTTCACTATGTGGTCCACAGTTTAATAACTATTTTTTTCACGTAGTAAATAAACACTATTTTTAATTCTTATTTTCAACCAAAACCCTAGCAGTTTCATGATATACATATTTCATGGATACAATTACATATATGTAAGAACAAATACATTCCAATAGTGTGTACCAGAGGAGTACGATGGACAGCTGAAAACATCGCCAAAGATTTCTGAGGTAGCTGCGGTTGGATGTGTCGACTTAAGGTTGCAGTGAAGGTATGTGCAACAGTGATGACGTAACGTATGCAAAGAAAAAGAAAAGCATATAGGCGTAGTAATGCGTGATACATAGATATATGGCGACAGTGTCTACCAGAAGTATACGATAGGCAGTAGGAAATGCGAGTGATATATGTATGAGGTGATTACCATAGGCATAACATAACATGATACGTACATACTTGACATAAAGTGAGCAACAGAAAGAATATAGGTATAGCCTACTTCATAGGCATGTTATAACCATGTAGAACCAGTGTTGGTGTGAAATATGAAAGGAGCATGGAGTGATATGGTATGGAATACCAGTGTAGACTACCAGTATACCGGTGTATTACCACGCACACCAGACAAACCGCAGTACAACAATAATACAGTGGGCTACTAAAATGCCAGTGTGGATTATCAGTGAAGCCAAGCCACACACTGCCAAGATGTCCAGTTGGCCGCACGCGCAGGCCCTGTCCAAGCTCCCGCCTCCTTCTGCACGGGATCCTTATTCTGGAGCTTCAAATTCTTTACTATCATCCTCCAAAGTGTTTACTGATACCGATACTGGTACGGACATGGACTCAGCTTGGCATACAGTATCCTTGAAGAAGAAAAAGGCCAAGAGGCCTTCTATCCGTACCCAGTCCACCCAGTCTATTAGCCCACCAACCCATTTGACTTCAATCCACAAGAGATCATACACCCGAGGTCATCTGATTGGGAACCTCCTCTGGAGGTTGCAGATTACATCCATCAGAATTTGAGGCGCTGTTTTGACAGGGAGGTCAGGAACCGACTCCGGTCAGAATGCCCACGCCTGGATGTACCTGACAAAGTCGCAGAGACACCTGATATTGACCCGAATATGTTGGTTTTCCTCAAAAAGTTTTAGAAAGATCCTAAGAAGGGCATCGATCTAGCCTGGCGGGGGTGCCACAATAAATTGTTGGATACCATCGGTCCCATGTCCAAGATCCTGGAGTTGACCCTGTTAGCCAAGGAGTCCGGTGACCCGATTGACCCAGATATTCTTGCTGGTTGGACGCAGCGTGTCATCTGCTCTTTGGGCAACGCAAATTGCGCCATTTCAGCAGAGCGCAGAAAGTCACTCCTGAAGCGCATGGATAGTCAAACTAGCCGCTGGCGGGCGGCCTTTTGTCCGGGGAGCACCTTGTCAAGGATGTTTCCAAATATGTAGGGACCTGCACTTCATTGGACAAGGCCCAGACAAATATCAAGAGGGTGTTCCACACGGGCCTCTTTGGACGCGCCGAGCGAGGCAGGGGCCGCTCGCCACGCCATCAATATCAGCAAGGCCCTCCCAGAGGGGGTTACGGCCATGGTCGCGGCGACTACCAGGATCCCACCAGTGGTGGCACATTTTATCCCACAAGGCGCTTCAACCGGCGCTGTTTCCATTAAGGAGGCCAGAGGGGACATTTCCAGCCTCAAATTACAGCAGGTAAGCCCTCTGTCTCTCTATCCTTTGGGGGATCGGATTCGACACTTTCTTGACAATTGGCACGTCATTACTCAGGACGCCTGGATTCTCCAGACAGTACAAGGGTTTCAAATTGACTTTTTTCAAACTCCCACGCAGGAGTATTCCCCGCCCCCTCTGTATTTTTCCCAACAAGACAAACTTGTTATAGATCGCGAAATAGAAGACTTGCTGGAGAAGCAGGCGGCTGCCTACTGCAAAGAGGGGCCTGCGGGCTTCTGCAGCAACGTGTTTCTGGTGCAAAAGAGGGGCGGACGTTACAGGCTAGTGCTAAACCTGAAGGACTTCAATTCCTTTGTGCTTTACCGTCACTTCAAGATGGAGGGGATCCATCTCCTAGCGGACATCCTAATACAAGCAGATTGGTTGGTCCGTCTTGATCTCAAAGACGCGTATTTGACGGTACCCATTTTTTCGCCTCATCGCAGGTTCCTTCAGTTTCAATGGCGCTGCAGATGCCTGGAATATTTGGTCCTGCCTTTCGGTCTCTCCTTGGCTCCTTGGTTCTTCACAAAGTTATTGAAACTGGTGATTGCACACCTTCAGGGGCAGGGTATACGCTTAACAGTTTACCTTGACGACATCCTGATTATGGCTCCTTCGGCTTCCCTAGTGACCCTTCACCTGCAGATAACAATGACCATATTAGCGGGTCTGGGATTTGTCATAAACAAGTTGAAGCCAGTTCTGGTTCCGACACAGTTCTTGGAATTCTTGGGATTTGCGATCAACTCCCAGTCAGCCCAGCTTCAATTGACCAATCAGAAGCTGAGAGACCTGAAGAAGGAATCGAGGAAAATTTAGATTTATCACAGCCTGCTGGGCATAAAATCTGGATTTTATTAAGGACACAGAGGCTAATATTATGCAAATCTCCTTTATTACCACAGCTCAGTAGCAACAATTGAAGAACATGGAACTTCAATCAACAGTCTAAAGAAGTATAAAGTTCCTTGGAGACCATCTCTCATCCTTCTTTGTCCAACTGCGAAGAAAGATCATCGTGAAGAGGATAAACATGAGAATCAAAAACTGAAGACCCAAATTCCAAAACGAAGGTCCACAAGATAAGAATCAGTCTTATTCTGAAAGAAAAGAGTAAAATAACGTCAAATCAATGATAAAATAGGGAGGGATTAAACTCAAGAGGAGGGATAATATTAGCCTCCGTCCTTAATAAAATCCAGATTTTCTGCCCAGCAGGCTGTGAAAAATCTAAATTTTATGGCACGACACGGAGGCCTAATTATGCAAGTTTAAAGTGCATTAAGAACATTATCAATTACATTAGGGATTGGTCTGAAATAACAAGCTCTAAACATACTATCATTAGACCAATCTGCAGCCCTAAGGATATCTTGTAATCCCCCTCCTAAGCAAAAAGCCTTTGAGGCCGAAGCACCTCTGATGGAAGGAGCACCAAAAATAGATACATCAACACCACTTTCATGCATTACGTTCTTTACCCATCTGGCTAAGGTTGGAAAAGAGACTCCTTTATGAGGAGATCTATATGAAATTAGCAATTGGGATTCATTCAATCATAAGTATTTGGTTCTTTTTTCATATTCTTTCAAACACTTAACCACACAAAGTTTGTCATTTCCCGGAAAAAAGGGGTAAAAGATAGAGGAAGATAAAGTCTTCGTTCTCTTCTTGAGGTAAAAGCAAACCCCTTCGGGTTGGAAAGCCCTGCTCGAAATATCTAAAGCCCTAACATCTGAAGTTCTTCTAAAAGTTACCAGACATAATAAGACAGTAATTTTAAGGGAAATGCGTTTAAGAGAAAGGGAAGAATTGTCTCCTCAAGATGATAAAGTTCGAAGGAGGAGGGTAACGTCCCATAGGGTGGTATATTTGGGACAAGGAGGGTTTAAAACCCTCATGCTTCTCATAATTTTTTTAGTTAGGAGGCTCTGGCCAACTGATATTCCGTTAATTAAAGAATGACCAGCCGAGATCGCGGATCTATAAACGTTAACAGTTCTGTAAGACAAACCTGAAGTAAAAAGGTCCGAAAGGTAATTAATAACATTGACTAGATCGGTTGAAATGGGATCGTAACATCGTTGAATGCACCAGCGAACCCATTTGTTCCATGCCAGTCTATAAGCTTTCCTTGTGCCAGATGCCCACGATTCAGAAATGAGTCTGAAAGCATTTGATGAAAGCCCAGAGACTCTCCATTGTCTCCTGAAATCTTCCATGCCGTCAAAGTTAGAAGGCCCTCATCTACAAGGGGATGTATGTGACCCTCTGGATCTAGAAGAATTTCCCTGAAGGAAGGAATCAAAATGGGAAAATCTACGCTCATTTCTAAAATGATCGGGAACCAAGCCTGAGACCTCCAAAGAGGAGTTATCATGACCATGCTCTGTTTGTAACGTCGAGCATGAAGGAGAAGGCGAGGGAGCATTGAGAATGGAGGGAATGCATAAGGCGCTAGGCCTCTCCAATCTTGAAGAAAAGCATCTACCTTCAGAGCTTGAGGGTCTGGCCTCCAACTGAAGAATTTCCTCAGTTGAGTATTTAGACGGTCCGCAAACAGGTCTTTTTTTTAACGGACCCCACTCTGATTGGATGGCTAGGAATACATCTCTGTTCAGTCTCCAATTGCTGGAGTCTTTGAAATTCCTTGAATACCAGTCTGCTACCTCGTTCTTCAGTCAGGGAATGTGTTCCGCTACAACTGAAATACCTTTGTTCAAGCAATAGTTCCACAGGCCCTTCGCTAAGTCTGTCAGATCTTTGGAGTGAGGACCTCCCAGTTTGCTGACGTAACAAACTGTGGACACATTGTCCATTCGTAAAGTTACACAGCATTTAATCGAATCCTGAGTGAAGCAACGAATTGCAAATGAACCTGCTAGTAACTCCAAGCAGTTGATATGCACTTCTTTTTCTTGTGGGTCCAACGACCCCCTGTTGACGAGTTCCCACATCTCGCTCCCCAACCTTCTAAACTCACATCTGATTCTATTATTAGATCCGGTTCTTCCCCGAAAATGGCCCTGCCATTCAATGACTCCAAATTCTTCAGCCACCAGAAGAGTTCGGTTCTCGACTTCTGGTCTAGTGAGATCAGTTGGGAGTAGGCGCGATTGGATCTCAAGTATCGTGCTTTCAGTCTCTGAAGTGCCCGATAGTTTAACGGGCCCGGGAAGATCGCTTGAATCGTGGACGAGAGAAGGCCCAGGATTTTGGCCAGAGTTCTGAGGGGAAAGTCCTTCATAACTAGTATTTTTCTGAGTTTCTACCTGACTTTCCTTACTTTGTCGCTCGGAAGAAGAAGTTCCGTCTTGACAGTGTCTACCAAGAAACCCAGAAATTGAGTTTGTTGAGATGGAATTATACATGACTTTTTCAAATTTATAACGAAGCCTAAGTGTTGTAAGAGGTGTATTGCAAGATCCGTGTGAAGTAAAATGGTCTCTCTCGACTGACCCATTATGAGGATATCGTCGAGGTAAATGATCATTCTCACTCCCCTTTGTCTTAGCCAAGTTGCGACGGGTCGGAGTACCTTGGTGAAACACCAGGGGGCGGAAGATAGACCGAAAGGGAGGCTGCAAAACTGGTACAAACGGCCTTCCCATGTAAATTGAAGAAACTTCTGATGGGGTTTCCAAATTGGTATTGTCAGGTAGGCGTCTTTCAGCTCGAGTCTTGTCAGCCAGTACCCCTTTCTCAAGACGTCCCTTAGGAGGTGTATTCCCTCCATTTTGAAATGTTGATAGACCACCCATTGGTTTAGTTCTTTCAGGTTTATGACCGGTCTTTGTTCTTTGTTTTTCTTTTCTACAAGGAATATATTGCTGAGGAAGCCCACATGAAAAACTCTCGATGATTGCACCCTTTTTTAAGAGTTCCTGAACCTCTTGAGATACCAACGCCTTGTCCTTGGTAGAAAAGGTGATTTCTCGGGGGGGTCTCGTCTGAAGAGGAGTGTCGATAAAATCTATTTTGTAACCCTTCACGGTATTGAGAACCCACGGATCTTTGGTTATCAAGTTCCAGTTCCCAGCGTATTGGAGTAGCCTCCCCCTCACCCTTGGAGGGGTATCTGAAGGGTCTGACAAGGTTCTTACCTGTAGAGAAGGAGCGTTGTCTTTGCTTGCCTCGGAAGGGTCGACCATCACGAGATCTCTGCCTCTGGGGGTAGAATTGTCCCAAGTTGCCTGAGTTGATGTTGAATCTCCCGCCTCCACGGGACATGAAGGGTCTTGAATTTGAGTTTCCAAAGCCGGGAAAACAACCCGCATTCTCCCGGCCTGTGTAAAAACACGGTCTTGAAATACTCTTTTAATATCCTTCTGGGATTTTTGTATAGAACTAAATGCCCCGACATATCTGGCCATATCTTTCATAAACTCCTCCCCAAAAAGGAAACCTTGAGTGTTATGGCCACCATCGTTTTTTGCCAATTCGATCAGTTTGGGATCGATCTTAAATAGGACCCCTTTCCTTCTTTCTATGGATAAGGCTGTATTAGCATTGCCGATAAGGCATATGGTCCTTTAGACCCACTCCCTGAATTCTTTTGCGTCGACTTGGCGGTCTTTCAGATATGCCGATTCCGCCATCTCAAATATTTTTGTTATGGGACCAACCGTGTCGAGGAGGCGGTCCTGACAGGATCTGAGGCCTTTGTCTAATCTTGGGTCTCGTGAAGTCTTAGATATGAAGGCTACCACTTTAGGGTCAAGTTCAGCTGTTGCGGCTATTTTGTTAGGGAGGGAAGGTCTGGGGCATTCCAAACGAAGCTTAGCCCTGACTTCTTGCGGAATTTCTCTTCTTAACCAGAAGGAAAGATAATCTCCTACATGTTGTGAAGGGGTGCACTCTGGGGACAAAGGGTGTTTAATCATCAGGGGGTCAAACATAAGGTTTCCAAAAGGGTCCAGCAGACCCATGCTTTTATCTGGGGCCTTGGATGCCCCTTCTGAGCTCCCCGTTCCCCTTGTCTGCGCCTCTTCTTCATCAGTATTAAAATCAGAGGAGTATGATAAATCTTTTTCTGGGTCTGAGCTATCATCAGTATCAATATCGATAGGGGGCTGTGGGCCTTCATCTTGCCCATATGGGGTGCCCGAGGCACCATTCTTGTCACCGCCCCGAGGGCGAGAAGGGGCGGAGGTGGTCTTAGCCTTCCTAGAGCCTTTCCGCTCTTTTCCTCCAAGTGCCCATTTCTTGGGAGCCTTAGTTGCTGCTGATTGATAGCTGCTAGTAGAAGGGCGCGGGGATGTCAAGGATTGAAACCTCTTATTAATAGTTTCATCAATAGAGTCAAGGACCTTCTCAAAGGCCTTATTAACCAGTTTTTCCAGATGTCCCTCAATATTAGGTACAGGTTCTGACATCTTTGAGCCTTATCCTTAAATTATGGATTTAAAATAATATTTTCTCTACCTGTTTTTGTTCAAATTAAATATTTATGTTAATTCTCACCAAAGTAGTAGTTATTGGCGTAAAGGGGGTTAATCTGGGTGAGTCACTCGAAAACGCTGTGATTTAACAAAGGAAATACACCCAACTGTACTCACTCACTCCGATCGACAGTTAGGTGAGAGAAACTCTATCCCAATGTCCTAAAATGGCAGAGTAATTTAAAACTACGAGGAGTGCCCAATCTGCTAAAATGGCCGCCACACAAAATGCGTGTGTCGGTCGCTGCCAAGTACAGTTCCTTTAATCCGGCCCCCTCCGAGCGAAGCTATGCATGTCAAGGGGGCCGGAGAAGTTAAATACGCGATGCGCCCGTCAGTTTCTTGACGTGACGAGGCGTTAAGAGTGCTCCGATCGCGGGTGACTGGAAAGTGGAAGCAGTGCAAAGCTGGCAGCGCGAAGGTAGGAGCGTATAGACGCAATCCTCGCGCTGGCATTTAAAAAGTAAACATGATCCTAATCCGGTCCGAAATAGAGCAGGAAGAAAGCATTTCAGGGTGAAGGGTGTAGAAGCCGATCACCATCATGAGGGAAGCGTCATAAAATGTACAGGCATACAGTAAATATATTAACAAGTTAAAGCAAGTCTACATATTAATAAATCATTTTTCTATGTTAAAAACATCCCTCTGAGGTCCTGAAGAGAGAGGTTCCCACGCTAGGGAGGTACAGGAACCTCCCATAAGAGACAAAATAATACCCACATATACATATAGGTGCCAAACAAGAAAGTAGATCAGAGCATATTGAAGAGATATTTATCTTTCTGAGCAGCAGCAACAAAGAAGGATGAGAGATGGTCTCCAAGGAACTTTATACTTCTTTAGAATGTTGATTGAAGTTCCATGTTCTTCAATTGTTGCTACTGAGCTGTGGTAATAAAGGAGATTTGCATAATATGGCCTCCGTGTCGTGCCATAAAACTCTAGACACACAAGTGATGTCCTTGCGGGTGATCGCTTGCTTAGTGGGCCTACTAGCTTCTTCCATACAGGCGATTTTCCCGGGACCTTTACATTACCGAGCCCCTCAGCGTCTCAAGATCAGACATCTCCAAAAGGGCCTGTCTTACTCGGATTGAGTCCCTCCAAATGTTACCGAGAGCTGTTCACCAACACCTCCACAGGGATTTAACGTGATTCAATACGACCAGCCACCAGCCAATATAAAGTCAACTCCAGTCTCGCCTCAAAATTCCCCTTTAAGGGAGGACGACCACCTTCTTATTAATACAAGCTGGACACCACCGTTAACAGCAAATGCACAGACTATGATTACGGTCTCAGACGAGCTTGCTGGGAGTAAACCAGTATTAATCACTCAAAGGGAACTACATATTGGGCCTACCTTACGCGACGACTTTTTATCACCCATAAAATTCATACTAATAGCCACCTCACAGGCAGCCCGATTATTAAAAAATCATTTGACTTTTCTTTTTTCAATGACGATCACAACAGGCCATCCGCCAAGGAGAGGTGCTGCTCGCTCAACGAGAATATTCTGTGCCTCAACTCCTGCAAACACTCCAATCAACAGTTTCAGCTTTAAACTACCATTCCGATAAATTGCATCTGTAGGTGGACCTCTTAAACACATTGGCCGTGTTCACAGATGGGAGTAACAAAAAGCTAGAGGGCCTTAACACCTTGATTATAAAGGCACAATCCAAAGCTCACCTGGCCCAGGCGGTATGTTGCTGTTCACCAATAATTGACAGCCTCTCCTCGTTACCTGAGTTCCTCACGTCAGTTCTAACTGAAGTCAAGAAACTCCCGCTATCAGGGCAGACCTGCATTCCATCCCAGGATTATTGTTCTCCTGTGGTATCTGACTTAGTCGTTCAGAAAACAAACAACAGCTATCAAGGCCCGATAACAATAAAACCTTATCAGAAAGTTCGAGAATTGTCAAACTAACAACCCCTGACACTACCAACCCCATTCTTGATTTTCAAAATATGGACAAGTCAAATCGCATAATCTGTCAATCCTTAACAACTAACTCGATCTCCTTAAAATCAAATCAAGCGACTCCTTGTAAGAAACACATGCTCAATCGGCAACATGGCTCCCGAGAGCTCCGGCTCGGTTGCCGATAAAGAAGTGACCGTGGCTCATATCGACAAGATGAGTAAGCGAGAGAAAAAAAGACTCAGAAAAAAACGCAACAGACAAATAATTGAAACTCGAAACACAATAAATCACTATTTAAAAAATATATATTTCTACCGCACCACCGGGCTTGCCCAGTACAACTAGTTCCACTTCCAGCCAGCCATCTTCCCAACAATCAATTTTGTACAAAAAAACAACATTAACAAATCCACAACCTGCACTAAACGCTTGGTCTGACCAAATTGAAGTTCTCAACCCTACTCCCCAAACATCACCAAAAGGAGACCTTCCTCCACCCAACAGATCAGGCTAGCCCATCTCCCACAAACAACATCCTAATGGCTACCTCAGGTGCTAGTTCATCTATCCGGCTGACAGCAGGCAAGACAAGACCAGGGAAGAACCCAGAGTGTCTAGCACACGTCGCAGGTAATCCCACACATGACGCAGAGGAAAGGCGTCGAAAAATTCCAACTATGACCCTGGGGCCTGCCACCAAGTGTAAAATCACCCTTAATAAAGCAAGTCTTACATCCCTTAGTAGTAAAACCATCTTCAATAAAGTGTCCCCAAACCTCTCCAGCAAAAAGAAAAGTCCTCCACAAAAATCTTTTGGAAACCATTGGGGACCAGACAACACCGCAAAATCTCCAGCCCTCATTATCGTCCCAACAGAGAGCCAAAGGTGCAAAGAAGGGAACCAGTCCAAACTGTTATTAGTCCCGGAGTATATTTCCCAAGGCCCGCATGATATCCTGAATCGTGGGAACATTCTCAGACTATTTAAATCAATTCCAGAGTTAAGCAAACTGGCATCTAGTGGCATAATATCTATTGGATTTACACCTAGCAACAGTAACCGATCAATTGAAACCACCTTGATAACCTTGGCAACCAAAGCAATAAAGGACCTGGTACTAACACAGACAGATCAATTTAACAGCTGGGGTATAAATCTAGTAACACCTACCGACCTTCCGTACCCCTCAATTCTGACTAGTGACTTGGTTCCCGCAATCCAATCAGTAAATCCACCATTTTCGATATTGAGATCAGCTCTAAGCAGCTCTCTAACAGAGTCTGGTGAGTCTGTCATAGAGAGCCAACCTAATGTAAAGCCTGATTGGCACTGGCTGCCAGGGGCCCTGTTCCGAGGCCATAAAGACTGAAATATTATCCGCTCCAGCTTGTTGATATGCTCCTGAAGGTATACAACTGTTACCACGCATTTTTTACAACGCAATACCATAACCATGCATCTTTTACAACGCAAGTACTTTTACCACGAATACCTTTACAACGCATTACACTACAACGCAGATACTATTACAACGCATACCGTTACAACGTAAGTATAGGTAAGTTTATCTTTTTTTTAAACATTTATTAGGGGTATTGGGTTTGGGTTTTGGGGTACAGGGGTATTTTTAGGTTTCAGGGATGGGTTTGGGTTTTGGGGTACAGGGGTATTTTTAGGTTTCAGGGATGGGTTTGGGTTTTGGGGTACAGGGGTATTTTTAGGTTTCAGGGTTGGGTTTGGGTTTTGGGGTACAGGGGTATTTTTAGGTTTCAGGGATGGGTTTGGGTTTTGGGGTACAGGGGTATTTTTAGGTTTCAGGGATGGGTTTGGGTTTTGGGGTACAGGGGTATTTTTAGGTTTCAGGGTTGGGTTTGGGTTTTTGGGTACAGGGGTATTTTTAGGTTTCAGGTTTGGGTTTGGGTTTTGGGGTACAGGGGTATTTTTAGGTTTCAGGATTGGGTTTGGATTTTGGGGTACAGGGATATTTTTAGGTTTCAGGCCTGGGTTTGGGTTTTGGGATACAGGGGTATTTTTAGGTTTCAGGATTGGTTTTGGGTTTTGGGGTACAGGGGTATTTTTAGGTTTCAGGGATGGGTTTGAGTTTTGGGGTACAGGGGTATTTTTAGGTTTCAGGGTTGGGTTTTGGGGTACAGGGGTATTTTTAGGTTTCAGGGATGGGTTTGGGTTTTGGGGTACAGGGATATTTTTAGGTTTCAGGGCTGGGTTTGGGTTTTGGGGTACAGGGGTATTTTTAGGTTTCAGGGCTGGGTTTGGGTTTTGGGGTACAGGGGTATTTTTAGGTTTCAGGGTTGGGTTTGGGTTTTGGGGTACAGGGGTATTTTTAGGTTTCAGGGTTGGGTTTGGGTTTTGGGGTACAGGGGTATTTTTAGGTTTCAGGGTTGGGTTTGGGTTTTGGGGTACAGGGGTATTTTTAACATATATATTTACAAATTAATAAATAAAAATTAATATAATTAATTAAAATATTTAATATTAAAATAATAAATTAATAATTTTAAAAAATTACATTATTTTAACATATTATATACTTACCTATACTTACGTTGTAATGGTATGCATTGTAATAGTACCTGCGTTGTAGTGTATTGCGTTGTAAAGGTATTCGTGGTAAAGGGTCCTGCGTTGTAAAAATTGCGTGGTAATGGTCTGCGTGCTAAAAGTATGCGTGGTATCATCATATATCCGCTCCTGAAACATTAATGGCCTTGATATGAAACTTCAATCCTCTGACAGTCTGGAATTCCTGAAAAAAAATAACATCATACTTCTCCAGGAAACCTGGTCTGTATCAAGTTCCCCTATTGAAGGCTACCTTGAATTTAGGTTACCAGCAATAAGAGTGCACAAGCTTGGCCGGCAATGAGGCGGCCTTTCGATCTACGTCGCCTGTAAATTATCTTTGAACATTAAAGTGTTGGAATTTAATGAAGACTGGATTACTGGCATCAGAATCAGAAGTTCAAACCCAGCCAGACACCTTTTTCTGCTTAACATTTATGTTGCACCTTATTCTAGCAAGAAAAAGGCAAACTTCGACCGCCTGATTGACATCTTGTACAACATGATAAAAGCCCATGGTGCAGTCACATGCTTAATTTCTGGAGATTTTAATACCACTTTACACCTAACCACCCAAGATGAATATAACGAAATACTCCCTGCCGTACCATCGTACCTAGTGCCCCTTCTCAAACCATCAGGCATCAGGCCAAGCAAGTTGGGTGAATATGCCATTTTACAACAGCCTGGGTTTCACTGTATTGAATGGGAGATTTTCTATGGATTCTCCACCAGCCTGGACTCGAACTAACGGCCTTTCCTACTCATTTCTCGATTACACGCTTGGAAACTTCGAAATACTCCCCTTAATAGAGAACTTTTATATTGCACCTCCGGGTGTCAATGACCATCGTCCCCCAAATAATTGGCTTATCCCTCAATGTTGCTCATCATTTAGCAATAGCTCACACTACAACTGGCATACGCACAGAGAACCTTAAAAGATTGAAATGAACGGATCATGAACTCCCTGCAATAATGGACAAATGTAGATCTCTCCTAGGAGAATGGAGCACAGGTGAGATTGATCCAATCAAAATATGGGAGCTACTCATCCAACAATTGTTGAGTCAATTTCCGCTTCCAGTACGCAAATCTCCATACCCTGTACAATCCCCCATTACAGCAGAGACAAAAATATTAAAGACCAAACGCAACGCTGCATAACTTTCCGCCAGGAAACGTCCGGGTGATGTTCATGCATTCGCTGTCTACAAGCAAGCTCAGAAAGCATTGAGAATATCAGTTTTCAGGGATAAACACTCAGCTACCGACCCATTCTGGTTGAAACTAGTCCACGCCAGCAAAAACTCCAATCCCAAACCCTTTTGGACACTGGTGAATAGGAGGACACTGGGCGCAACTGGCCAATGCAGCGCCAACATAAGTGAACCTGAATGGGCCCTTTTTCTAACAGAGCACTTTCAAGATCAAAATAAAGAAAGGGATCAATTGAACATCACCTCACCATGGAACACAAAGAGAAATGGCACATTAACCATAAATGATATACCCAATGTCTTTACCTCACTTATTAATAAAGAGGAAACAACGTTCCAGCAAGACCCTCTACTTTCAAACTTTTGGTTTTCTTATGAAGGCATGAGACAAAATATTACTCGCTGTATTACCAACGCCCGTTCAGATGGGGCCCGGGCCCTAATGGGCTCCCACATGCGCTGTTTAAAGCTGTTCCTACGCTCTGGTCTCAACATCTGGCCACACTATTTTTGCATTGCCGACACACCTACGATATACCAGATTCATGGAAAGGAGCAACAATTCACCCAATTTTCAAAGGAGGCAGAAGAGCCGATCCTAAAAACTATAGGATGATAGCACTCCTTGATGTAGACTCCAAGTATTTCGCCAGCCTCTTGTTGGAAGATCTGTCGTCCTGGGCACTAAAAACTCAGCGGCTGCCATTTAATCAGACTGGCATTGTGGCCAAATCGGGCACTACTAGCAACCTACTGGCCCTATCCATACTTATGGAGAAAGCAGCGTCCTTAAAAATGCCATTGCACTGCTGCTTTGTTGACTTTAAAGCGGCCTTCGACCGGGTGCCTAGGGATCTTTTATGGCACAAATTACAAAAATGGGGAATCCCGAGTGTCCTGTTAAAATTAATAATCCAGCTTCATTCAAACACCTGGATTTGCATCAAATTGGGCGACGGGTCACACGTCTCAAAATAAATACCTACTCTCTGTGGAGTCAAACAAGGATGTGTGTTGGCCCCTCTTTTGTTTAATCTTTTTATCTCTGACTTATCCCATCTATTGGATAGGGTCAACTCTCATCCCCCCTCACTTGGTGGATCCCGAATTAGCAACTTGCTTTATGCCGACGATCTTGTTTTATTCAGCCACACGAGGGTCGGTTTAGAGTAATGCTCTGGAATTAAATCTCTCAAAAACGAAAGCTATCACCTTAGGGAATCGGAAGCAGCAAACCGGTGGGTGGTTCTTTGACGGCAAAAAAATTGAAACTGTGACATCATATAAATATCTGGGTATTCACATGGATTCCAAGGGCTCTTTTGTAAAACAGAAAGAAGCAGTCAAAGCAAAAGCATTGTCCCTTGAAGCAGCAATAATAAAAGTTTCGGCGCAGTTACTTGGCCCAAGCTTGTCCCCCCTCCTGACAGTTATGAAGGCAAAGGTTACAAACTATTTAACCTACGGCCAAGAAATAATGTTGGGGAGTGACTCGTCAATGCTGAATAAAACAACAACCAAAATCTACAAACGAGTCTGGCACCTTCCGAAATCGGCTTCTCCGGCTCAGATCAGGCTCGAGCTCGGTCTTCTGAACCATGAGGGCGTCGGTACAGGTGCATTCATCAAGTTGTGCCACAGACTGCGTAATTCAAGGGAAGGAAGCCTGGAGACTAAGTTGTGGCAAGAAATATCAGCAGGTCACCCCAGTCAAAAACATCAATGTTCCCTTGACTACTCTTTGAAATTGCTCAATGCCAAGGATTATTGGGGAACCAATCAGCCCCAGCAGGCACTTAAATTGTCCATTAAAAGAAGTGTTCGCCTCTGGTCTTTCCATCAGGACAGGGCACAATTGTCTAAACGAAAACATGCCTGGTCGATAATCACTGAGCTCCAACCCAAATCAGAGGCCCCATATCTTTCAAGCACATATGCAGCTGTTGGGAAGAAAAGATTTATGGCCCTGAGGATGGGCGAATGGCGTTGTTCAAATGAGGACACTAATTGTAGGGGCTGTGGTCATTACACGGAATCAATTGAGCATGTGGTGTGTGTTTGACCAGCATTTCTCAAGGCTAGAAGGCGGTTGTTGCGAGGTGAATGGATCAAGCATGGCGTTCGATCATGCTGGCAAGCCATTATATCAGTAATGAACCCCAACAACACAATGCTAAATGTTAAGTTCGCAAAATTTGTTTTCCAAATTGCAAAAACACTTAACTCCGTAGGTTTGCAGGAACCATCGCCACAATTTTCAGTTTCATGACTGGTCTGGAACCCCCCGTCCCCTATTTAATTCCAAGACTATTACTGGTGGAGCACTTGTGTGTTTTACTGAAAGTTGGGGGCGGGTTTTACACTCACCAACAATGTCATTACGTTTTTAAACATATTTTAGCTGCCTCTTCTGAAAATGATAATAATTATTATTTATACATACTATTACATTTTGCTAAAAAACTTTAATTTTTTTGTTGCATTAAGATGAAACATATATTTTGTTTGTTTTTAAATTGTCATGATTTTAAGTGATCGAACAATAAACAATAATAAAAGGACTGAGGGCCATATGTATCAAGCAAAATTGCAAATGCCGAAATTCTCAGAATTTCGGCATTTGCAAATGCAATTTTGCCAAATGGTATGTATTAAGGCAAAATAAAGAATCGCAAAATTTGCTATTCCTTATTTTGCGATTGCATTTAAGGAATCGCAAATTTTGCGATTCCTTAAATGCAATGTAAGAAGCACCAAAAAAGTCTAATTTGGCATTAAGGAATCGCAAATTACCATCAACTTCAAGTTGGTGGTAATTTGCAATTTCTTTGAAAAATTCACTTTTTTGCATTTTTCAAAGTGCAATGTGAAGCACATACATGCCCTTAGGGCATGTATGTGCACCACATGTGCACCCATGCTTATTTCAGGGGTGCATCAGGGTGCCCTTTTGACACCCCTGCACCCTTGAAATTATTCTCAATTTGCGAATCGCAAATTGAGAATAACTTCCCATTCATTCCTATGGGCCTCCTGGCCCCTAGAAATGAATGGCAAAGAATTCCTTAATTGCGAATCGCAATTTGCTAATCGCAATTAAGGAATATTAGGAAAAAGACTGACATAAGCAGATGGAGCGGACACAAATTATGGTGCAGGGAAAAGCAGTGTCTTGAATTCTAAATAGTTATTAAGGCCACGCATATGCGCAGGGAGTGAGTTCCAAAGGATGGCCACTCTACTACGAAAGGAGCGGCCACCAGCACGAACTCTGGAGAAGCAGCTTCTCTTCTAGTTCTACTTTCAAACAGTTTTATTACAATCCTCTGGGAGATGTTGCTTTTGTTGGATGAGTGTTAAACTAGCATAATCTGAAGCCTCCGGTCCTGTAATAGAATAAACATTTTGCTAGCATTCGCGCCAAGAATTTTCAATTCTATTAAGGACACAGAGGCGAAGATTATCCCGCCCAAGGTAATTATTATGATGCATAATTCTCATGTTACCCTCTCTGAGATGCAGGTTACGTCAGTTGTTACGAGAACGTCTTTTTCGTTTCAGGCAATGACCAGAAAGGCGAATAAACCATCCTGGTGGTCTCTTGGAATGGAAGGGTCTTCGACCTTCTTGTGCACATTCTACAGTTCCTGTTGGATCTTCGGTCTGCTGTGATCAGGATATGTTTTGATGTTTTGGGATTATAATTCTGTTCAAGTTAGACTCTGCTCATTGGGCAAAGAAAGAGGAAGTGTGGACAGTTATTTATAGGGGTAGTCTCTATGGTGTTGACAATGTGACGCTAAGCATTGTGGGAATGTTTTACTTTCAATGTTTTTAATGTTCTTATTGGCTGCTGTTAATTTTGCAGTAAAGAGAGAGAATGCATAATCTTCGCCTCAGTGTCCTTAATAGAATTGAAAATTATTGGCGCGAATGCTAGCAATTTTTTTATTGTCAGGCAAAGTCTCTAGTACGCAAGGATGTACAGTGTGGTAACAGCAGCACCTCAATGATTTGCCGGTAAAGCTGGGAGAAATTCTCCATTCACTCTTTATACAGTATTTTTATGATAGCACAGACCTGCTATAAAAACACTGTTAAACCTTCTCGTTTGTCGTACGGCTATGCACTACCATTGGGGAGTCATAGCGATCAGAGCTTATCAGCAGCAGACTAGACTAGCGATGTGGGATTCTGATAGCAAATGTGAGTGGCGGTGGGCTCTTCTCGCAACAACATGGCTGCCCCACTTTCATCGTCCCTGCTTCAGCACATCGCAGGCATGTAGGCGATATGGGGCAGTGGCTGTTTGCCCCCACAGTTGTCCCGCCGCAAAATCCTGTTCATCAGATGGTGAGTGAGGTGTGGAGGGACAACAGGAATGGAGGCCGTCCGCAGGCACCCAGCAAACAGCAGAGGAGAGCTGCGACTGGCTCTCCATACAACATGGCCGCCCCACTTTTTCCACACACCCTCCACTGACAAGACGCAGGGGAGCAGGACATAAGGAGAGGCAGCGCCTGTGAGCCCTCGAGATTTGTCCCGGCTTTGGTTCACATCCTTCCGACGAGGACCAGAGTGTATCGAAACGGCAAAACTGGTGTCCACCTGAGGCACCCGGCAGTATTTATGCTGAACGGCAATCCTTAGCCCACGGAAATCTTCCCATGTTCCTTCCTTTTTTACTAGTCTTCGCTGCACATTCTTTGCACAGTCTACATTGCAAGATCATTACCTTCTGATCCCGAAGAGCAGTAGCTCGATGACCGGACTTTTTCTTGGGATTTACACCATAAGGCGATCCCCAGTCCAGGGAAGTTCCAGTGGAAGCTCCTTAACAGTGGGCCATCTTGGTATATAAGATTGAAAACTATTTTTATATAGATTCAATGGCAGTGCAAAAATTCATTTTGATTTAATTTTATTTTAAGGTTTGAATGAAATAAAGCCCATTTATCTTACTATGCCTTTGGTCTATCTGTTGACAAGTTCCCAATTTCGTATTCATCTTTTAATTTATGTTCCCAATTTCCTTTTGGGAAGATATGCAGGAGATCATTTTGCAGGATGGTTTTAAGAAAGGGATGGGCACTTTGGATCAGTGCCTAAACCTGAATTTAATTGCAGCTAAATACACTCAAATTAAAGAAGGAACCATCTATATGGGGCTTATGGACCTCTCTGCAGCTTTTGACTCTGTTTCTCATAGCAAACTGGGGATTATCTTGAAAGACATGGCGGTTGATAATATTATAATACTTTTCATCTGCCAATTATATTCTCAATGTACTGCATGCATTAGGTATGGTAGCCAGGGTGAATGCACTAGATCATTCCCTATTCTTAGGGGTGTCAGGCAGGGCTGTGTGTTAGCCTCCTTTCTGTGTTCCCTGTATACTAATGGCGTTGAACCAGCAGTGGATCAACACGCAATTGACGTCCCCATGATAAATAAAAAACGGATCCCCATCTTGCTCTATGCCGATTTCGCCATATTAATTGCAAGGCCTGACATAGCCCTTCAAATCCTGATCAATAAATATGTATCTTATATGGCCTCCTTGCATTTAAAGGGGAATGAGTCCAAAACTTTTATTCTTATTGCGGGAAAACAACAAAAAAAACGTATTTATATTGCGGAACAAAGGTGAAATTATTAAGTCCTTTTCATACTTACGTGTAATTCTTTTTTTTTTTATAACCAATTTTATTGAATTTAGGTTGCAACAAAAATAACAGCACCATTCAGGAGAACATTGTAAAAGAGAAGGCAAGGGTGAAATCACATCACAGTGGCATATACAGACAGACATAAATAAGGAAGATATTGGCATACCCACTCCAGTCCCAGACAGTACATCAATCCCTTTTAGTCCTCTATCACCAAAGCCATTTGCCCCACATTCGACAAAACTTCCTGGGACACCCTCTGGCCGCGCATTCCTGTGTGGCAAACCAGTCCACTCCCCTGTGCCAGCGCGCCAATGTAGGTGCAGTAGTGTTCAGCCAATGAGCTGCAATGTCCCTCTTGGCCACCGCCAGCGCTGTATTAAGAAAGAGCTTCCCAGCCCTGGTGCCATCCAGCCCCTCTGTGATGCCTAAAAGTACATTCATAGGGTCAAGGGGGACCTCCCAGCCCATGACCTCAGTGAGCTCCCCGGTCACGGATTCCCAATGCCTCTGGATCGCAGGACAAAGCCATACGATGTGATAAAAATCCGCTTGGGGTTGAGGGGTGCGGGGACAGGAAGTATAAGGCTGAAGCCAATGAGAACCCAGGGTCAGAATCCCAAAAGAGTAGCAACCTCTCAGAGTCTGGTGCCGCACCACAAGGGGATATAGAGGGTCAATTTGCCCGACCAGCGGGTATGGCGCAAGGAGGCCTGCCAGGCCAAGAGCACTCTGCGTGTGACCTCAGGAAGAGCTTGGGAAACAGCGGTCCGGTACAGCATCCCCATGATATTAGAAAGACCAAGGGTGTGCAGTTCCAGACAGTACCCCGGTACGGACCAGCCACCATTAAACCCGTCGTGCATGGTAAGGAGCCGAGTCGCTAAGTAATAAAGGTATAGGCTTCTCATCCCAAGACCTCCATCAATGGGCGGGATCTGGCTTTGGGCCAGGGCCAGCCTGGAAGTACACCCTCCCTGTAAAAACTTGATGGCCAAACTGTCCATCTCACGAAACCAAGATCTGGCGAAGGAGAGGTGCGTATTCTGGAGCCTGTATAGAAATCTGTGAAGAATCATCATTTTAAATAGGGCTATTCTGCCCAGAGGGTTCAGTGGTAGCGTTCCCCATTTAAGGAGGTCAGCGCGGATTCGTTTAACCAGCAGGGTGAGGTTAAGTGACCAGGTGAGGTCAGGGAGAAGGGCCAACCAGATCCCCAAGTACTTGAAGGACTGCTGCCAAAGAGGGATCGTCGACTGCCAATCAAAGCACTCCTGTGATAGGTGAAGGGGAACCAGAACGTACTTGGCCGGGTTTAACCGGAGGCCCGAGGTGCACTCAAAGAGGTCCAAGGCTCGAAGGCATCGGGGTCCCGACCGAGCAGGGTCCGCCAAAAATAGCAGCACGTCGTCTGCATAGAGCGCGATCTTGTCCTCCTCAAAGCCTAGCCACTTCCACCCAGTGAGGGAGTGGTCCGAACGAATAAGGCAAGCAAGGGGTTCCATTGCCAAAGCAAATAGAAGTGGTGAGAGGGGACACCCCTTCCTCATGCCTCTTCTGATAGGAAAGGGACGGGACAGAGCTCCATTGACTAGGATTTGCACCTGGGGCCGACAATACAACGTCTTCACCAGGTTGCGGAAGGGGATTCAAAACCCCATCTCCTCCAACACAGCCTCTAGGTAACCCCAATCTACCGAATCCAAGGCCTTCTTAAAGTCTACGAGAAGGAGGGACAAATAGGGGGTCAACTACTACTGATTCCCGAGGGCAAGGTGAAGGCGTCTGAGGCAATGCCCGGTCCCTCTGAGCGGCATAAAGCCGCATTGGTCCGGGTGAACCAGACTGGCCAAGTGCGGCCGTATGCGGTTAGCCAAGACAGGCGCGAAGATTTTAAGCTCGGTATTAATCAGGGAGATGGGACGGTAGTTCAAGCAGCAATTCGAGGGGGGATGAGACTTAGGGATCACCACAATGGTGGCTAAGTCTGTGTCTGGACGGAAGGAGTCGGAATTCACCGCCTCGCGGTACTTCGCCAAAAGAGGCGAAACCAAGGTGTCCCGGTAGGATGCATAAAACTCCTGGGGGAGCCCATCTGGTCCAGGTGTCTTACCGACCGCCATGCGCGATATGATATCCAGAACCTTCGCTGAGGTGATTGGGAGGTCCAGCGCCTCTGCCTCAGATTGACTAAGCCATGGAAGGGGGAACCATTCATTTTGGAGGAGCTCTGGGAGTGGAAGGCTAGATGTCCGCGCCGAGTAGAGAGTGGAATAGTAAGCGGCGAAGCATTGGGCCACTGCCGTCGGGGCATGAAGGATCCCGCCGTCTGTGTCGATCACTTCTTGTATTATACGGTTTGCCATAGGATAGGTGGCCAGGTGATGGATGAGGGTCCCGTTTTTATCTCCCCAGCCATATACTCGGGCTACGGAAGATCTCCAAAGCAATTTGGCAGCCTCCAGGGAGGTCTGTCTGATTTCATCTCTTAGAAAGGTAAACCTCCTGTCCTGAGCCTCGGTTCTGCCTTCAGGGGGCAGAGTCTCGAGCTGGGCGCCTGCCCCTCCAGAAGTGTGAGCCGGGAATCACGTGTCATACAGGTAAGTTTGAGTTGGCCTTTAGCAAAGCCCCGTATGGTGGCCTTTTTGGCCTCCAAAAAGGGAACGAGAGGAGGACACCGAACCTTGATTTTTGGTGAAATAGAAACGAAGCTTGGCACCTACTTTGGGTGTAATTTTTAATAGTAGGGGAACATGGGCAAATATGATAACATACAGAAGCAATGCCCTAGAGAAGTGCACTGAGGCTATGTGCACCTTTATAATAAAATTGGACACTAAGCCATTAGAGCCAATTAAAAAGATCTATTCCGCTAAGGCTAAGGCCATTTCTTCTGCAACATCTGGAGCTGGAATCTGGGAAATATCTAAGGCTGATTACCTACAACGATTAGAAGATTGTTTCTTTAAAAAATGATTATCCCTACCTAATAGTTGCTTGTGCTATATAATGCATCATGAATTGAATGTACCATATATTACAGATGTCACTTCACTTGCGCCAGTTTTATTATGGCATTCAATCTGGCAAAGGGATACGGTGGTCCTAACCCAAAACATCATTAAGGATTGCCTTGAATGTGAGCATGCCCACAAGGCCCCCTGGCTCAAATATGTAAGAGAAACATTAGTAAGTCTGGGCCTTGAAGCACTATTTAACGAACCTCCTAAGTGTCAGAAAATCCCGGAAGCAGAAATCAAATCTTGCTTCCAAATCCTTAGAGAAAAAAAGAGATATGTTTCAAATTGTAATTAAACCATGGTAGCATTATACTTGGGACTGCCTTCTGTCCCTGAGAGCCCAAACTCATATTTGGACGCTGTGACCAACATTCATCACCGATATGTACTAGTACTTTTTAGATGAAATCTCATCCCTTGTATGTTGGGCTTTCCCTCGGGAGTGCACTTAATCAATAAATTGCCAGTATGCCCATGCAACGGTACCTCCCTTCAGTCCAATCTTCTGTCGTGTAGTTCCTATATATCCTATACGGGAACTGAGTGTTCGGATAACATAAACTGTGGGTTTGGTGGTAGACTGGTTCCAAGCACCCCCCTGGATATGTTACCTGTTTGCATTAGCTAGCTCATAGAATCTCCTCTTATGGGGGAGAGAATAGTTTCTGGTAACCTCAGAACATGACAACCCTGATCCCCAGGATCATGGAAACTGTTAGATTTGGGGGTCTCTAGTTGGCACAGGTAGGTACTTGTGACAAATAGGGACCCTCTCCTCTAGTCAGGACAAGGGGATTACACTCCTAAAATAACCCCTGCTCACCCTCTAGGCTGCGTGGCGTGAGCAGTCAAGGCTTATTTCAGAGGCGTTGTAAGTTAAGCAGTTGTGACCACAAACAGTAACCCAGTGACAACACTACAAATGGACACCACACAGGTATTATATAAAAAATAAGTAGACTTTATATAGAGTTACCACAAGACCATAAACGACAAAAATACACACTATGATTACTTTAAGATGGTAGATTTAAGCTTAGTTCAGCTCAGTTCTTAAATGCGACACTCTGCGTCAATGTACCTTAAGTTGCATTGCGCTTCCACGACAACCAATGTCGCAGCGATCGGGAATGCGGCAAAGTTCAGATACAAAGAAATAAAGACGTGAAGATCTTCCAGATGCGGCACACTTTTCGGGGTTTCGAGAAACTATCGGTTCGATGCGTGGACTGCAGCGGCGACACCCTTACGATGTGACAGCAACAGCTCCAGTGGCGACGCTTTTCTCCACGATGCATGAAGCTTCCGATCGATGCGACATCTACAGCGGCGACATCCAAGATGCGACAGCAGCAGCACTGACGGCGGCGCGCTTCTCGGGGATGCCAGGTGCATTTGGTCGATGCGGTGCAATGCGACAGTTCCAGCGGCGACACCCTCCTGCTTCGGAGTTGCGATGGCAGGCACAGCGAAGGCGACACGCTCTGACCTCATTGCGAGATTCTTCTCCTGATGCGGTGCAGTGCGACAGCTCCAGCAGCGACACCCTCCTTCTTTGGAGTTGCGACGGCAGCAGCAGCGACGGCGACACGCTTCCTCTTCGTTGCGGCACGCTTCTCACCAATGCGGTGCAGTGCGACTGTTCCAGCGGCGACACCCTCCTTCGGAGTTGCAACAGCAGGCACAGCGACAGCGACACGCTTCTTCTCCTTGAGTCGCGCTTCCAGCTCCTTGCGACACGCAGTTCCTCAGAAGGCCCAAAACAGCAGCAGGCACTTCCAAAAGAACTCTGGGGAGCTTGAGGGTGAATTCTGTTGTCCCTGAGACTTCAGCAGGAGGCAAGCCCTTTTCCAAGCCCTTGGAGATCCTTCACAAGTTGAAAGCAAAGTACACACAGTTCCTTTCTCCTTCCTTTGGCAGTAAGGCAACCACTGCAGGCCAATCACCCAAGCAGCACTTCAGCTTGGGAATAGTCTCTCTTCAGTTTCTTCAGGGTCCTCTCCTCAGTAAAGGTTTCTTCTTGTAGTCCAAAAGTTATCTAATTTAATGGGATCAGGGTCCCAATATTTATACCCCAAACTCCTTTGTTCTCTGAGGGGAGAGGGGTCTTTGCCCAGTCCAAACCAGTTCTGAAGCACTCTGTTTACCAGACTTCTCCTTTCCTTTCACAGTGCAGGGCAGAGACATCAGACGCCCCACAGGAGTTGGAGACGGCATTGTGGAAAGCAAGAACAGTCCTGGAGCACTTTGTTTACAGGACTCCTTCTCTTCTTTCAGTGTGCAGGGCAGAGACATCGGCCTCTCCCCAGGGGGTGGAACCAGCATTGTGGAAGGCAGGCACAGCCCTATTCAAGGTTCAGGTGTGACTCCTCCCTCCCATCTAGATGCAGATCTCTCTATTCACCACTGGGTGACTCAGCCTGTCTCCTGGAATTCCCCGGCCCTGTCACTCTCAAAACCAGACATAGGAATACACAACGTATCAGAGGCAGGTTTGAATGGTATGACAAGCAAATACCTACTTTCTAAAAGCAGTATTTGCAAACACAGAATATTAAAATAAACTTTACTAAAATATATATTTCAGTATTCTGAGTTCAGGCATACTAAACTCGAATTTCTACCATGTTCTCTGAGACAGTTAGGATTATAAAATGTAATAACTCCCATTCTGGCCTATGGAGAACAGGAACCCTTGCAATAGTGAAAAACGAAAATGGCTGTAATTCACTATTAGGACATGCCACACACATCAGGGCTTGTCCTACCTTATACTTACAATGCACCCTGCCCTTGGGCCTACCATAGGGGTGACTGATATGAAGAAAAGGGAAGGTTTAGGGACTGGGAAGTGGGTGCACTTGCCCAGTCAGCATGACAGTAACAGACTGCACTCAGGCTCTGCAATGACCATAGACACATTTTACAAGGCTGCTTCTGTGGGTGGCACACCAGTGCTGCAGGCCCACCAGCAGCATTTGGATTACACGCCCTGGCACACTCAGTGCACTAGACTAGGGTCTGACAAGTAAACCAAATAGCCAAACATGGAATCACTAATCCATATATTAATTTACAACAGGGAGCATTTGCACTGTGGCACTGACTGGCAGTGGCACAGTGCCCAAAGCATCTAATACCAGCAAAAACACATGAGGCAACAGTAAAAATGGAAGGGAGACCCATGCCAATGGTGCCAGGTCTAACAGAAACAATATACTACTTTTGGCTCAGGCACTCGTGCTTACTTAGTTTGTCTCAGAGATACACAGAATAAACATTCTGGGCGTTTCAATAAGGATTTATTGCATAGTTGTTATTCTAGTGTAAAATAGATGTGCTGTAGCAACCATCAGATAGTAGCAGAGATACATAGTTAGCAGTACTACAAAAGTAAAAGGATGGTACAGTTCTACCATTTTGCAGTAATCATAAATATATACAAGTACATAAAACACATGATAAGAAATTGCGTACTCCTACAATGTCTCCCTACTAGATGTACTTAAATGTACAAAGCATTTGTGTAGGTTTTATGCCAAGAATCCTTCTTAGGTCTAGTCAACCCCATTCCCTGAGAAAGGAGAGAATATGGGACCCCGTCCTGTTCTCGAGCTTGACACCCCGCAAAGGATGTTAGACCACTGCAAGCTGGAGTGTCTGCATGCAGGAACCTCAGCATCTCTGGTCAGTGTGTCAGCCGGGAAGTCACGGTCTCCTCTGTCAGTCTAAGTAAGACATGATGTATATATACCCACAGGTCTCCCCAGTGGTCCTACCTTGCTGTGTTACTGTATCTGCCTAAAGGATGACATCAGGCTTGAACTTTATACATATATATTATCCAGGAGATTTCCGTCCTGCTGTGCTTCCAAGAAGCATTATGCATAATGTATGAGTTTCGAACTAGGGAAAAACCTGTGTTCTAAATGCAGTGCTGTATCTAGGTAAAAGGTCAGTCCCTATGAACCGTTATGTGTGTGATGTAAGGACGGATATAGGTGAAAGGTTACAGGCTACCTGCACTAATAAAGGGTACCTATATGGAATATAACATTACATTTGATATTTTTCTGTAAATGCTGTACTATTGAGCGCAAAAAGTATATTTGCCCAATATTTCAGAAATACAAATTTGCCCAATGTCGTCCAGCTCTGTTCTTCCTCCAAATGTTACCTGATCCCTTTGTATGTTTTTCCCTTGCGTCCTTTCTATGTCTGGCCCTAGTAAATTGAAGGTCGATTAGCCCATAGCTTGCACCTTAACTGATGATTGCACTGTTTAGTATGTATCTTTTACATTTTAAATTAATTTACATATTTTTAGCAGTGTATTTTGAACTTAACTCTTTTTATCTTGCTTTTATTTGTAATTATTGATTATAATGATGTGGAAATGAGATATATTATTGATTGTATGTATGATTTATCACACTTTTATGATCTTAATGGTTAAAGTTGAATAAAGCTAATTGAACGAAGATCATTTTTGAGTTTGACACAGCATCAGTGTGCTGTTAAATCAACAATTAAGGGTAGATTTTCAAGGGATTTTCTCCAAAGGTTAACATTGGATTATTTAAAATGCCATCTTGTGAAATGCAAGTATCAGCTGGTGCGAGCAGCATGATTGCATGTCTTTTGATGACTTTTCATTTTCAGAAGAATGTCAAGATGCAATAGTAATGTCAGATCCGAGTTCATTAAGTAATTTACTGAGAACATTCAATGTGCTCCCGCGCACGCATCTATGAGTCAAAAATGCATGAACAATAAGGCTGGGTTTGTTGTGCCAATGAGTAGTAAAATCTAGTAGGGATTTACAAACTAATTAACAAATACGTAATTAATCTCCACTAGCTTTTATCTATATATATATAAAAACGAATGTATGTCTGTCTGTCTGTTTGTCCTTTATGCATTACTACACCATTCATCCGATCGCCATGAAACTTCGGGAAGTTGTTAAGTACACTCCCGCGAAGGTTTCTGGCATATGTATTACTACACTACTCATCCGATCGCCGTGAAACTTTAGGAAGTTGTTGAGTACACTCCCGCAAAGGTTTCTGACATACGCATTACTACACCATTCATCCGCATCTCCATGAAAGTTTGGGAAGTTGTTGAGTACACTCCCGCGAAGGTTTCTGGCATAAATGTTTTTTAAATATCGGCCCCCCAGGGCCCTCATAATCTTTCGAATACTGAATTTGTCCATTTATGTATCCACAAGCACTTGAATAAATAAATAGAATTAAAACAACACTTTGAAATGTTTTCCATATTAAAATGAATGTTTCAATAAAAATGACACAATGTAAATTGAATGTTATCATAACAAGTTTCCTTGAATTTCCTTTCTTCTGAGATCGCAGCAAAGCGCGACGGGTAAGCCATGAAACTTTGGGAAGTTGTTGAGTACACTCCCGCGAAGGTTTCTGGCATACAATTTTTTTAAATATCGGCCCCCCCCAGGGCCCTCATAATCTTTCCAATACTGATGTATGCACCAGACGGAAAAACAACAAATCGTGCATCCACAAGCACTCAAATAAATAAATAGAATTAAAACACCATTCATCCGATTGCCATGAAACTTTGGGAAGTTGTTGAGTACACGCCTGTGAAAATTTTTGGCATAATTGTTTTTTAAATATCGGCCCCCCCCAGGGCCCTCATAATCTTTCGAATACTGATGTACGCACAAGAAGGAAAAACAAAAAATCGTGTATCCACAAGCACTCAAATAAATAGAATTAAAACAGCATTCATCCGATCGCCAAAAACTTTGGGGAGTTGTTGAGTACACTCCCGAGAAGGTTTCTGGCATAAAAACTTTTTAAATATCGGACCCCTAGGGCGCTCATAATCTTTTGAATACTGATGTACGCACAAGACGGAAAAACAAAAAATCGTGTATCCACAAGCACTCGAATAAATAAATAGAATTAAAACAGCATTCATCCGATCGCCAGGAAACTTTGGGAAGTTGTTGAGTACACTACCGCGAAGGTTTCTGGCATAAATTTTTTTTAAATATCGGCCCCCCAGGGCCTTCATAATTTTTTGAATACTGATGTACGCACCAGACGGAAAAACAAAAAATCATGTATCCACAAGCACTTGAATAAATAAATAGAATTAAAACGACACTTTGAAATGTTTTCCATATTAAAATGAATAAGTTTCCATAAAAATGACACAATGTAAATTGAATGTTATCATAACGAGTTTCCTTGCATTTCCTTTCTTCTGAGATCGCAGCAACGGGTAAGCTAGTTGCATATAAATCTTTCTCAGGTTTGTTCATTGTGAATATACTAAGAACTTGTCTGGGTTTTTCTATTTGGAATGTTGTGAAGAGGTATCCTGAAATGAACACTTGTGTCCCTCCACTGGGATCTGTTTGCATGCCAAAATGACTGGTGTGAGCTTTTTAGGTAACAAAGATAGCTGCAATGCAACCCCCTACAAAAGCAATGCCCCTTTATATCTTTCCAGTAGAAATGCGCAGCAGATTCTGGCCTGAAGGATTGCTGATCTTTACAACCTTCAGTTCCATGTACTAATCATTGGGCAAGCCGATAATGATAAGTATTAATGTATGTGCAGATGTATGTAAAGTGCAGACCAAACTAAGGGACAACCGGGACCTGGTATTCACACTATTAGTGTGAGAAAGAGTTGGGAAAGTTAGTTACAAAATCAGGCACAATAGGAAAAGTTTCTTCTCTGATAGGCTAATAGCCCTAAAACCTTAGGAGTTCCTCGTTGAGAACATTGCATTATGACCTTCAAGAGTGATGTATGAAGCCTGATATGCAGAAGGCTATTGTTCTACATCCCTAGTTTGTGTCATTGTCATTTTTTTCTAACATCGCTTGTTTTTTAGTCTAGTGATGTCTAGACTTCTTGTTTTGTGGTGTTCACCTTGGACAGGGTAGACTTGTGTGCCTGCCATTATTTCCTTGTAAGTAATGTTGACTGTCACATGTGCTATCTTAACAAAATCATAATCCTTCTTTTTCCTGATTAATATATTCACCTGCTTACAATTACAATTTCTGTTTACTTTATTTTAAAAACAACTTTATTGGCACGTCATACAAGGTAGAAAGAGAAGCAACAATCAATCATAATCACAAATAATTCCATGATCATTTAAAGTTTAGTTTGTGAAATGAATAGGAAGAAATCCAACATAGATGGCACACCCCAGAGGGATCGCAATCTGAAGAGGTCCCACCATAGGAGCAAGCAAACAACGAGGAGACCTCATTTACCTACTCATTTCAAAATCCCAGAGGGATCGCAATCTGTAGAGGTCCCACCATAGGAGCAAGCAAACAACGAGGAGACCTCATTTACCTACTCATTTCAAAATCCCAGAGGGATCGCAATCTGTAGAGGTCCCACCATAGGAGCAAGCAAACAACGAGGAGACCTCATTTACCTACTCATTTCAAAATCCCAGAGGGATCGCAATCTGTAGAGGTCCCACCATAGGAGCAAGCAAACAAAGAGGAGACCTCATTTACCTACTCATTTCAAAGTGAGCTTGCCAGAGATATCAGTATTGTGTTTGAGTGGGCAGCCGCAAGCTTTGTAGATTAGTTCCTCCAGGAGCATACCTATATCCATACCTCATACCCAGTTCTCTAAATTTGGTGCAACAGTATTGCAGCAGTTCTGTGCAATGTCTCTTTGGGTCAGGACTAAACCAAGGTTAAAGAAAGTGTTTATCTTTTGGTGTCTAACTCCTCTAAGATATGTAGTAAAGCAAACATAGGGGTCAAAATAATCAGCCCACTCTAACCCATTCAATAGGATTTAGACTACTTATTGTAAGCATAATTTTTAATTGTCGTTTACAATTTCAAGTAAAACGAATACCAGAAGTATACATGACAGTACAAAACTTACGAGAAAATTGCTCAATGTTGATAGGTGCTTTAATCCTTAAAAAGAAATATATTTTTTCTGTCTGACCTTTAAGACAGCTATTGTTGCTCAAGCAAATTCAGATAATATATGTATACGGAGGGGATTTTGGTTAGCAGTCTTTACCCACTGATCTGTTAAATTGTGATTCATATTTTGCTTCCACCCACCACAGCATACAGCATGGGGCAAAGGGTCAACCTACTTTTTCAGTTGGCTCCCTTCACTTTGAGTGACTGTACAAAGTCTCTGCACATTGTTCACATCCACCTAAAAACTGTTACTTTCTCTCCAGTGACAAAGGTAGTTCAAATTGTGCTTCTGATTTCAGGTATTTTTATATTAACTTTAAATAATCACTATTTAGTTTGCTTGCACGTCAGGTACCCAGCTAAACAGTGAATGATGTTCCATCTCTTTGTTAAAGACACTGTTATAAAGTTCTAAGTGACATTGTAACATTGTTGCTGTCTGCAATTTGAGTGCTTGTTTAGGTGATGATTTAATCTGAAAAGAGATAGTTAGTTATAGATTCCTTACCTTAGAATTACCCCCAGGCATCAGACTGGATCCAGAGAATGTTTTCTTAGCATTACCCCTGCACGTCAGTAGGTGGCGTCAGTCGACTCCGCGTCCGTCGTCGGCATCGTGCTTGCCGGGATGATGTTACAGTGCCTATTTAGAGGCCGCCCCTGCGCACTGATATCAGTTCTTTCTTTTTCCACGCCTGCCTAGCGCAGATCCGGAGGGAGCTACCCCTTTAGTCACTTTTTGACTAAGCTTTTTTCGGCTATTGTTTACTTCTCTTTTGAGTCTTCATCAACTGATGCGTGAGGGATGTCCCATCGTTGGACTGGCTTCAAGCCATGTGATGACTGTCACAGACGGATGTCTGTGACGGACCTGCACCTCGTGTGCCTCTAATACCTGGAGCCCGACCACGATCTGAATTCGTGCTCCCATTGCAGGGCCATGAATCCAGTCTTTGCGGGAGTTGTCCCGAAATCTCTTGGAGGCCTGGCAGTCGGCGCCGCATCGTTCCTGGCTTTGCTCAGGAGGAAGGTCGCAAGACCGGTTGTGGAGCCCCCACACCTCGTCACACTCCAAGTCCTCCAAGTCTTCGGGTAAGTCGAAGCACAAGAAGAAGGCGAAGAAGCACCGGCACTCTTCGCCTGCTCTCCATCGGTTGGCCGATGCAATGCAAAACCCGGAGCATCGTCGCTGAAAGGCTCCATCTTCGGTGCGTACTTATGGGACAACTCTGCGCCTCCCTCCATTTCCAGGATCTGGAGCATCCCTGCCAACCTTTGTGCATTTTACGAAGGCCCCCACTCCATCTTTGGGCAGCCCGACTCTGCTGACGTGCCTTCGAGCCACGGCGAGCTGATTGGAGGTCCTGAGCCTTCGATGCTGGCAGCTCGAGAGGATCCAGGCCTGAATCCGGATCGGCACCAGTCGCCCTTACTCGATCTTCCCCTGTGCCGATCCCAGCAACGAAGCCCCCGACGTCGGCCATGCCCCCAACCGATGCCATCCCCAACCTCACACCCATGATGGAACCAGATCAACATCGGCTCATGTCGAACCAGACACCGGAGGGTGCTTTTGTTCCCTTTTTCATCCCTGGTGTTCCCTATGGACCAGAAGGTGATGATGAGGATTGGGAGGGGTCACCTGACCCTTTAACAGACCAACTTGAAGAACCGGACTGGAGAGAGGACTTGGGTGATGCCAGAGGCCTGGACACTTCACCAGACAGTGGCATGCTTTCTCCCCCTACCATGGCTACGAAGGAGGGAGAGTCTTATGCTATGGTGGTGGGAAGGGCGGCTGAGTCCCTGGGCATAGAGCTCCTTTCAGTGGCGGTCAGGATTAACTACCTGACAGAGATGCTTCAACTGGCGGGAACCTCCTTCGAATCCCTTTTGATGTTCAACGAAGCCCTCAATGATGTCCTTCTGGGCACCTGGTCCACGCCCAGCACAGGGGCTCCTGTGGAACGGACGATTGCCCGCCGCCACCACCCGGCTCCGGATGACCTAGCTTTCCTCACCCAACACCTTCCAGCGAGAGCTTGGTATCCAAGCCTCGTCCTCCAAGGGTGCATTCCCTTCTGCTCCCCAAAACAGGGAATCCAAGAAGCTAGATCATCTTGGGAAGCGCATGTTCTCTTCCTCCAGCTTGGCACTGCAGTCCATGAATACTATGTGCCTCTTGGAACGATACTCCCATACCATCTGGAATAAGGTTACGCAGATCCTGCCTCAGTGCCCTGAAGAGGGCTAGGCCATTCTCGGATGGGAGAGGAGCAGCAAAATTCACAATAAGATGTGGACTGGATACTACCAACTCACTAGGCAGAACAATTGCCATGTCAGTAGCCATTCAGCGCTACACCTGGTTCAGGATGTCTGGCTTTTCGGGGGATGTCCAGTCAACTTTGCTGGACATGCCCTTTGTTGGCTGTTGGTTTTTAACAACAAAGCAGACTCTGCACTGGAGTGCTTTAAAGATTCTCGATCTACGGCCAGATCCTTGGGCCTCACAATATGGTCCTGCCCACCTCAGTCTACTTTTGCCCCTTTCATGGCTATGGAAGGGGCACCCCACCACGTCCGGCCCAGTCCAGCCAGACTACTCCCTCCCCTTTGAGACTACCCCTCCCTCCATGCCACCTTCTTTTGATCGCATGTTGGATGATCATTTGGCGCTTCTCCACCTGGAAGTCTCCGCTCTCTTTGCTAAGTGAGCTATTGAGAGGGTTACTATGCCAGAAATAGTCATGGTTGCTATTCCTGCTACTTTCTGGTGCCCAAGAAGGACAAAGACCTGCGTCCTATTCTAGACCTAAGGAACCTCAACCGCTTCCTCCGGAAGGAGAAGTTCAAAATGCTAACCTTGGCTCAGGTCCTGTCTACCTTCGACCCTGGAGACTGGATGGTGGTGCTGGCCTTGAAGGATGCCTATTTTCACATCCTCATCCTGCCAGTCCACAGACGATACCTGCAGTTTACGGTAGGCCACGAGCATTTTCAGTTCACAGAGCTCCCCTTTGGCCTTATCAGTGCCCCTAGGGTGTTCACGGAACTGATGGCGGTGGTCGCAGCTCATCTGCGCAGATCAGGGGTTCCAGTCTTCCTCAATCTCAATGACTGGCTGTTGTAGGTAGACACGCCCCAGGCTGCCATCTCCCACCTCCAGACTACGGCGGACCTCCTGCATTCCCTGGGGTTCACTATCAACGTGCCAAAGTCACACCTGACCCTCTCAGACGCTCTCTTTCATCGGAGCTGTTCTGGACACAGTGCAGTTTCGGGCCTATCCTCTCAAGCAGCCAGTCTGGGATATTCGGGTTATGATACCAATGTTTCAGCCTATATCCCGGATTTCGGTGAGAATGACCCTGAGGCTGCTGGGCCTCATGGCCTCCTGCATCCTACTGGTGGATCATGCCAGATGAAATATGCAGTCTCTGCAGTGGGACCTGAAGTTCCAGTGGGCGCAGCATCAGGGGAATCTTCCCGACTATGTCCAGATCTCGGAGGGAAGTGTGCAACAACTGTAGTGATGGCTAACAAACCAAGCGTGGGTCAAAGGTAGATCTCTCTCCCTTCCCCAACCAGATGTCACAGTGGTGACAGATGTGTCACTCCTGACATGGGGCAGCCATCTGAGAGAGGCAGAGATCAAAGGCATCTGGTCTCTGGTGGAGACCGGGCTCCATATCAACCTTCCGGAGCTCCAGGCGATCCGCCTGGCACTGAAGGGATTCCTTCCCTCTCTTAAAGGGAAGGTGGTGCAAGTGTTCACGGACAACACCACCGCCATGTGGTACTGCAACAAACAGGGCAGGGTGGGGTTGTGGACCCTATGTCAAGAGGCTCTTCATCTCTGGACATGGCTGGAACATCAGGGCAAGACCCTGGTGGTTCAACACTTGGCAAGTTCTCTGAACGCCAGGGCAGATGAACTCATTCGCTGGTGCCTGGTAGATCACGAATGGCGTCTTCACTCAGAGGTGGTGCAAGGTCTTTTCCAGCATTGGTGAGAGCCTTGGTTAGATCTGTTTGCCACCAAAGAGAACGCGCAATGTCAGCAATTCTGCGCGATGGAGTTTCCAAGGCGGCGCTCACTCAGGATGCTTTTTGTCGCAAGTGATACTGCTGCCTCCTGTATGCCTTTCCACCTGTACCACTTCTGTCCAGAGTGCTGAAGGAGACCAAACACGACCAGCCCCAAGTAATTCTTGTGGCTCTGGACTGAGCACGAACAGTCTGGTACCCCGAGCTCCTGAGCATGGCCATCGATCCTCCACTCGGACTGACTTTCCGGGAGGATCTTCTGTCGCAGCAGCAGGGAAGGGTTCTTCACCCCAACCTGTCCAGCCTCCACTTCCTTGGGTGGAGATTGAGCAGCAACAGTTGACAGCTTTTGACCTTCCACCCGAAGTCTGTAATGTCATCTTGACAGCCAGGCGTCCCTCCACTAAAACAGTATACACCTATTGATGGAATACATTTGTGGCATGGTGCACAGCAAAGTCTGTGGATCCCCTTTCTGCCCCTCTTTCTGAGGTTCTTTTGTATATACTTTCTTTGGCCCAGCAGGGCTCAGCCCTGAGCACTCCTAAAGGCTATCTTGCGGCTATCTCTGCTTTCCTTAGGTTAGCAGATCAGCCATCTTTGTTCAAGTCCCCTATTGTAAACAGAGTCTTTAAGGGTATTACTCATCTGTTTCCTCCATCTACTTTCGTAATGTCCCAGTGGGACTTGAACCTTGTCCTAACTCTTCTTAGGTGCGCTCCCTTCAAGCCTTTTCACAACTGTCCTCTCAGGGTCCTCACTCTGAAGACAGCTTTCTTTGTTGCCATAATTTCTGCTCACAGGGTGAGTGAGCTGCAAGCTCTTTCTTCTAAGCCTCCCTTCTTCTCGGTGCATCGGGACAAAGTGGTGCTTAGGACAAGAACCTCGTTCCCTCCAAAAGTGGTTACACCTTTTCACATTGGACAAACCATTATTTTGCCCATCTTTTTCCCACCTCTGCACCCTTCCAAAGAGGAGAGACTCCACCATCTGGACCCTAAACGTGGGCTGGGTTTAAACCTTGACCACACAAAAGATTTCCAGGTGGATGATGAACTCTTCCTTGGCTACGTAAGTGCCAAGAAAGGTCGGGCTGTTGAAAAGCGTGCCATCTCCAGATGGGTTCGTCCTTTGTATTAAAATCTGTTACACGTTGGCAAAAAAGGAACCTCCAGTGGGGCTCTGAGCTCATTCCACCAGAGGTACAGCTGCCACCACCGCTCTTGAAGATGGAGTTCCACTCCTTGACATCTTTCAGGCAGCCATGTGGGCATCCTTGCACATGTTCACCAGACATTACTGCCTGGACAGGCAAGTCCGTAGGGATGGATATATTGCCTGTTGGACCCGGCCTCGTGGCGTGGGCCTACCCCTCCCGCATGGCGGGCCCCGGACGACATTGGGGCGCCGTCGACCTGCTTTCGACCCCCCTGACACGAACATTCCCGAACCCGCAAGGAGAGCCGCCCCCTGGCAACCAACGGCTCTCCCCCTTCCTGGCACCCCGGCGGGCCCTGCTCGCCAACACCGCCGGTCCGGCAACCATGCCTGGCCCCATCTCTGGCCCGACTCCATCTTGGGCCCACCACGTCCCGAGCACGGGGCCGCAGCCACCCTGGCCCCGGCCCTAGCGAAGCCCTGACATCGGGGCACCAAGATCCTCCCAGGTGGTCGAGTGGCCACTTGACAGATCCGAGAGGCGGGAAGTTTCGATGGCCCTCCAGCCGTCCCCGGACGCCTGGTATCGATCGCCCTCCAGCCTCCCTGGCGCTGGCTCCACCCCCCTGCTGGGTGTCTGGACACCTTCATCCCGGCCCCTCTGACCCCCAGGCGCGAGGGTCCGGACATCAAAGGACTCCAGTCCTATATCTGGGCCAGCCCTGGATCAGGACGGGAGTTGTATCTTGGAGTCGAAGCCCTGCTGACCTCGTCGCGGCTGATCCTGATCCGATCTCTCGCACTTGGAACCTCCGAGGCCCTGCTGACGCTGTCGCCGCCTGACCAAGCTGAACCACCTTCGAGGCCCTGCTGACGCTGTCGTGGCCTGACCAAGCTGAACCCCCTTCGAGGCCCTGCTGACGCTGTCGCGGCCTGACCAAGCTGAACCACCTTCGAGGCCCTGCTGACGCTGTCGCGGCCTGACCAAGCTGAACCCCCTTCGAGGCCCTGCTGACGCTGTCGCGGCCTGACCAAGCTGAACCACCTTCGAGGCCCTGCTGACGCTGTCGCGGCCTGACCAAGCTGAACCACCTTCGAGGCCCTGCTGACGCTGTCGCGGCCTGCCCAAGCTGAACCACCTTCGAGGCCCTGCTGACGCTGTCGCGGCCTGAGCAACCCTGAACTATCCGAGCACCAGTTGGTGCCAAGACTGTCCCGCTACCCCCTATCCCCGAAACCAAGACTTTACGGATCCCTCGATCCTTGCCTGCTAACCTATCAAGAACTGCCTTAATTGCCTATATAAAGATTCTTGTGAATATTCCTCCTGTGTGGTGTCCTTCTGTAAGTAGTGTGATTACTCAAGTTGGTACGATTGTAGGAGAGGAGCCTCGCCAAGGAGGCCTCACTACGGCGCTCGGCCTATTCCATAGAGAGAGGTGGGTCTCGGGGCGGGCAGTCAGACATCTTCTGTCTCCCCGGGGATCGCCTTTCCAACATTGGTGGCAAGCGACGGGATCCGAGCCCGCGCAAATCGTACCGCGAGTAACTCGCCACTACTAACAGAGACACACAGCAACCATGAGTACTAAAGAAGCCGGAACGACTACAGAATTCCAGAAGGAACGACTAGAGGAGTACACCCATAAAGAACTCAAACAATTCTGCAAAGCCCTGGGTATCGCTACCACCGGTCTGAGCACAAAAGATGATTTTAAAGAGGCATTACAAACATGGGTGGAGACAGGAGCGACCCCACCCCAAGCCAACGAGGACATTGTCATCGAGGTACCCGTGAGTACCGTCGCAACCCCAGTGGAAGAAAGGACCGTCAACAGAGAACCAGGCCTCTCCCATGAAGACGCCCGGGAGCGAGAGAGGAGTCGGCTACATGAACTGGAGCTCGCCCGACTCCGGCTGGACGGGGAACTCCAATTAGCAGAAAAGAAGATGGCCATTGAGCAACTCCGATTAGAGGGAGATCTGGAAGAGAGACGAAGGCAAAGAGAACTGGAAGAGAGAAAACTCACGTATGAACACGAGCGTGGCCTCAAAGAACTAGAGATCAAGACCAAGATCGAAGAGGCGGCCGCCGCCGTAACCCGGAACGCTCCACCTCCTGCCGACCCGAAGGTCCACATCCCGAAGGATATCGTCAAGGAATACTACAAGAATGACGATATCCAGCAATGGTTCAAGGCGTATGAAGTGGCCATGACCGCGCACCGCATCCCGCGAAAAGACTGGGGTGCCGGCTTATGGGGGAGGTTTGTCAGCGAGGGCAGAGACACCCTGCTAGATCTGGCCGAGGAGGTGATGTCCTCCTATGACCACATGAAGGACGCCCTGCTCATCCGATATGGCCTCACCCCCGAGATGTACCGGCAGAGATTCAGAGACTGCAAGAAAATCCCCGGCACCACCTGGGTCGAGTATGTGAACTTTTTATAGCAGGGCTCTGGAGGGATGATTAAAGGGCAGCAAAGTGTCTACCTACGAGCAACTGTTCGACCTCATCGTTTGGGAGCACCTCTCCAACAACTGCTTTGTCGAGCTAAGGCAGCATCTCCTCGACAGTAAACTGACCGAGCCACGGAAACTCGCCATCGAGGCCGATCGCTGGGTGAGCACCCGGGTCCCCCGGACCCCGATCGGAGAAGCAGGACAGAACGGCCGGGGGCACCCCCGCCAGCGTGACGGCGGGGGAGGCCAGAACCGGAGCCGAGACTTCCAGTCGACCCCGGGCCGGAGCCCGCCTCGGGGGTCCCCCCAAAATAACACTTCGCCGTCCCTGGTCAGAAGAGGGACCCCCCCAGCATGGCCGGGGCCCCACCCGAACATTACTTGCCACAGATGCCAGCGGACCGGTCACTACGCCAGTGACCCCCTCTGCCCCATGAACAGGCGTCCCGGCACCACCGGGCCCCCGACCCGCCAGTTCGCTGCTGCAGCCCTGGGGGAGGGGGGAGAAGAAGACGAAGAGGTTTTTGATGAGGAGCAGACAGAGTACGAGCCGGCCGCCATGGCCCTGGCCTGCCTGGGCAAAAGAGACATGGTCCCCCAGGCCCCGCTACCGAGCAACACTCAGAAGTACCGTCAGTGGGTCCACATCAATGGACAACGGACCGAAGCCCTCCAAGACACGGGAGCCAGTGTGACGGCCGTCCGCTGCCCCTTGGTGACCCCCGAACAGATCATTCCAAACGTACGATGCCCCGTGAGGGCCGCCGACAACTCCGAGACTCTGTGCCAGATGGCCCGAATCCCCTTCGAGTGGGGGGGAGTGTCGGGTACTCTCAAGGTAACCGTCCGGGACGACGCCCCCGTGGACTGCCTCCTCTGGAACGACCTCGAGAGCTCTCCCTGGGCCCAAGTCGAGCGAAGAGAACATCTCGGCATGATGGGTCTACCAGAGTGGGTCTGCGCGACGACCCGGTCCATGTCGGCCCGAGCTGCGGCGGCGACCGAGGCCGCCCCGACCGAAGAGCCGGAGTGGCCCGCGCCACCACCACCAGCAGACCATGAAGAGTCCGACTCCGAGCCCAGGCCGTCGGAGCCCGACCACGAAAGCAGCCACGAGCTCAGCGACATACCCCAACTAGCCCAATGGCGCCAAGAGGGTGGCCCCACCCGAGAGCAGTTCCGGCAGGAACAGAAGGTCTGCCCTTCCCTCGAAGGGACCCGACAGCAAGCCACCGCCCAAGCTACCGGGGACACCTCGGGGTCCCACTGGGTCTACTGGGACCACGACCTCCTATACAGTGAACAGAAGATCGCCGAGCTAGGGGCCAGCCGAGTGGTGGTGGTCCCCCTACGATACAGAGACTTTCTTTTGAACCTGGCACACGATGTGCCCCTCGCCGGGCACCTGGGGCAGGACAAAACTTACAGCCGCCTGGTGACCCATTTCTATTGGCCGAAGATGCGCAGCGATGTGCACAACCACTGCCGAACCTGCCCGACATGCCAAGCCAGCGGAAAGAGCGGGGGAAAAATGAAGGCCTCCCTTCAGCCCTTTCCAGTAGTGACCACACCCTTCGAGCGAGTGGGAATCGACATTGTGGGGCCCCTGGACCCCCAAACCTCGCAAGGGCATCGCTTCATCCTTGTCCTGGTGGACCACGCCACCCGCTACCCTGAAGCCATCCCCCTCAGAACCATCACAGCTCCCGTAGTGGGCCGCGCCCTGATGGGGATCTTCTCCAGAGTCGGATTTCCCCGAGAGGTCGTGAGCGATCGGGGCACGAACTTTATATCGAAGTATATGCGGGCCCTGTGGCAACAGTGCGGGGTCACGTATAAGTTCACCACCCCGTATCACCCCCAAGGGAATGGGCTGGTGGAGCGGTTTAACCGAACACTCAAGGGGATGATCCAGGGCCTAGAAGAGCCCCTCCGCCGCAAATGGGATGTTCTGCTGCCGTGCCTCTTATTTGCCTATCGGGAGGTACCGCAGAAGTCCCTTGGCTTCAGCCCCTTTGAACTCTTGTACGGCCACCCGGTCCGAGGTCCCCTCAGCCTGGTCAAAGAAGGCTGGGAAACTACCGTCCAGAACGCACCACCGGATGTCTACCGGTACCTCCTGACACTCCGAAACCAGACTCGGAAGTTCCGGGCCCTTGCCGAGGCCAACCTCGAGGCCAGCCAGGAGGACATGAAGCGCTGGTATGATCAGAACTCTTCATCCATTGAATTCGAGCCGGGCCCGCAGGTCTGGGTCATGTCCCCGGTCGAACCTTGTGCCCTCCAGGACAAATGGTCGGGCCCCTTCAAAGTGATCGAGCGCAAGAGCCCCGTCACCTACCTCGTGGACCTGGAGTCCCCCAGGAACCCCCTCCGGGTTCTACACGCTAACCGGCTCAAGCCGCACTTCGCACGCACTGAACTGAGTCTGCTGCTAGCTACAGATGATGGGGCCGAAGATGACTCCGAGCCCCTGCCCGATCTCCTACAGTGCACTGAGAAGGACGGCTCCGTCGAAGGAATCTCTCTGTCCCCCGACCTGACCCCCGCACAGCGCCGAGACTGCCAAGAGCTGTTGGGGCAGTTCGCGGACCTGTTCTCCCTCACTCCCGGGGTCACCCAGTGGTGTGTCCACGATGTCGACACTGGGGACAGCCAACCAGTACGACACCGGGCCTACCGAGTCCCCGACCGAGTGCGAGCCTGCATCCAGACCGAAGTTACCAAGATGCTGGCCCTGGGGGTGGTCGAGCCCTCCGACAGTCCGTGGGCCAGCCCCGTTGTCCTGGTCCCTAAAGCCACCGCACCTGGCACCCCTCCAGAACTCCGGTTCTGTGTTGACTACCGGGGGTTGAATGCTGTTACCAGAACCGACGCACATCCCATCCCCCGGGCCGATGAACTGATCGACCGCCTGGGGGCCGCCAAGTACCTCAGTACCTTCGACCTTACAGCCGGATACTGGCAGATCGGCCTCACCCCTGGCGCTCAGCCTTCTCAACCCCCGATGGCCACTTCCAATTCAAGGTAATGCCCTTCGGCATGAAAAACGCCCCAGCTACCTTCCAGAGACTAGGGAACAAGGTGCTAGCGGGGCTGGAAGACTTCAGCGCCGCCTATTTAGATGACATTGCCGTTTACAGCCTCCACTGGGCCGAGCACCTGGAACACCTCTGGAAGGTCCTGACGGCCCTCCGACGGGCCGGGTTAACGGTGAAAGCCAGCAAATGCCAGATAGGCCAAGGGTCCGTGACCTATCTGGGACACCAAGTGGGGAGCGGTCAGGTGGCCCCCCTCCAACCAAAAATTTACGCCATCGTAGCCTGGGAGCCCCCAGTCACCCAGACCGCCGTCCGGGCCTTCCTGGGGCTCACTGGATATTATCGGCGCTTCATCAAGAACTATGGGAGTATTGTGGGGCCCCTCACTGAACTGACCTCGAAAAACCAGCCCCAGAAAGTACAATGGACACCCGCGTGTCAGGTGGCCTTCGAGACATTGAAATCAGCCATGTGTACCGCCCCTGTGCTCCAAGCCCCGGACTACAGCCGAGAGTTCGTAGTCCAAACCGACGCCTCGGAGCACGGCATCGGGGCGGTCCTATCTCAGATGGACCCCGAGGGAATTGACCATCCAGTCGCCTTCATCAGCCGGCGGCTACTGGCCAGAGAACAACGGTGGAGCACCATCAAGAGGGAGGCCTTCGCCGTCGTGTGGGCCCTCAAGAAACTCAGGCCATACCTCTTCGGCACCCACTTCTGGGTGCAGACTGACCACCGGCCCCTGCGGTGGCTGATGCACATGCGTGGCGAAAACCCGAAGCTGCTGCGATGGTCCATCTCCCTCCAAGGGATGGACTTCACTGTGGAGCATCGCCCTGGCAACGACCACGCCAACGCTGATGGCCTGTCCCGATTCTTCCGCCTCGACGAAGAGAGTCCCCAGGAAGATGGGTGACTCTCCCCGCCTTCAGCTGGAGGGGACGTGTGTTGGACCCGGCCTCGTGGCGTGGGCCTACCCCTCCCGCATGGCGGGCCCCGGGCGACATTGGGCCGCCGTCGACCTGCTTTCGACCCCCCTGACACGAACATTCCCGAACCCGCAAGGAGAGCCGCCCCCTGGCAACCTACGGCTCTCCCCCTTCCTGGCACCCCGGCGGGCCCTGCTCGCCAACACCGCCGGTCCGGCAACCATGCCTGGCCCCATCTCTGGCCCGACTCCATCTTGGGCCCACCACGTCCCGAGCACGGGGCCGCAGCCACCCTGGCCCCGGCCCTAGCGAAGCCCCGACATCGGGGCACCAAGATCCTCCCAGGTGGTCGAGTGGCCACTTGACAGATCCGAGAGGCGGGAAGTTTCGATGGCCCTCCAGCCGTCCCCGGACGCCTGGTATCGATCGCCCTCCAGCCTCCCTGGGCGCTGGCTCCACCCCCCTGCTGGGTGTCTGGACACCTTCATCCCGGCCCCTCTGACCCCCAGGAGCGAGGGTCCGGACATCAAAGGACTCCAGTCCTATATCTGGGCCAGCCCTGGATCAGGACGGGAGTTGTATCTTGGAGTCGAAGCCCTGCTGACCTCGTCGCGGCTGATCCTGATCCGAACTCTCGCACTTGGAACCTCCGAGGCCCTGCTGACGCTGTCGCGGCCTGACCAAGCTGAACCACCTTCGAGGCCCTGCTGACGCTGTTGCGGCCTGACCAAGCTGAACCACCTTCGAGGCCCTGCTGACGCTGTCGCGGCCTGACCAAGCTGAACCACCTTCGAGGCCCTGCTGACGCTGTCGCGGCCTGACCAAGCTGAACCACCTTCGAGGCCCTGCTGACGCTGTCGCGGCCTGACCAAGCTGAACCACCTTCGAGGCCCTGCTGACGCTGTCGCGGCCTGCCCAAGCTGAACCACCTTCGAGGCCCTGCTGACGCTGTCGCGGCCTGAGCAACCCTGAACTATCCGAGCACCAGTTGGTGCCAAGACTGTCCCGCTACCCCCTATCCCCGAAACCAAGACTTTTTACGGATCCCTCGATCCTTGCCTGCTAACCTATCAAGAACTGCCTTAATTGCCTATATAAAGATTCTTGTGAATATTCCTCCTGTGTGGTGTCCTTCTGTAAGTAGTGTGATTACTCAAGTTGGTACGATTGTAGGAGAGGAGTCTCGCCAAGGAGGCCTCCCTACGGCGCTCGGCCTATTCCATAGAGAGAGGTGGGTCTCGGGGCGGGCAGTCAGACATCTTCTGTCTCCCCGGGGATCGCCTTTCCAACATTGCCCATTCTGTCCTCCAGGACTTTCTGGTGTGAACTTGGTTCGCAGACCCTCCTCTGGGGTTAGTATTGCTGGGGTATCTATTTTAAGGTAAGGAATCTATAACTAACTGTCTTTTCAGATGAGCAAATTACTTACCTTCGGTAACGATGTATCTGTAAGACATAGGTTAGTCATAGATTCCTTACCGCCCCACCCATCCTCCCTGCTCTGCGAACGGAATTCTAGGGACAGGGACTCCCATGCAGGGCCCTAGTTTTAGCGCACCAGTGGTCAGTGTCTTGCATGGCTCTGCGCTTCTGGTGTGGAAAGTCATGTCAGAACTGACATCAGCGCTCTGGGGCGCATCTAACTAGGCACCGTAACGTCATCCCGGCGAACACGACGAAGGAGGTGGAGTTGACTGACACCACCTACCGATGCTCAGGGGTACTGCTAAGAAAATATGCTCTGGATCCAGTCTGACACCTGGGGGTAATTCTAAGGTAAGGAATCTATAACTAACCTATGTCTCTTACAGATACACTATTACCAAAGGTAAGTAACTTGTTCTTCTTGTCTCCTTCACAATTAATAATAGTAAAATGCATGGCACAACTAAAAAGCTTGTTGTTTAAAAAACATCTCTAGGAAAATAGCTGTGTTAATTAGTTTTTTTCTGTAAATGTACAATTGTTAAAACAAACATATGGTGGTCACATTTAAGTGGACAAATGAACACAAAAATATATAAAAAAATAAATTGCACCAGGTTGCGAAGGCCAGACCTATTGGCCTTGCCAATACTTATTTCTTCTGTTTCTATAGCAGGTGTGAGTGATGAATAAGTCTATGCACTCAACCCCTAACTCCCCAGGATACCACTACATATTTTTGAGAGCAAAAAATAACTTCCTACAGATATCTGACAAAAATGGGGCTTTCCTACAAACAACAAATGTACCTGCCACTAAGACATCATTTCCCTAGGTCTGCACTGTAAAAAATTCTGAAATGTAACCTGCTTTAACGTATAAGAAACTCCGACTTTGTGAGGCGAAATAAAATTATGATTTTACTGTTAGCTGACCAAAACGTCACACCAGTGAGAAATGTACCTATTAGACCGTCGGAAGAAGAGATCTAAGGCCTCATTTATGAAAAGTGACGCATTGCTGCATGAAAACAGCGGTGCGTCACTTTTTATTGCGCCCTCCTTGCAACATGCTGGATGCGTCATATTTACAGTATGACGCATCATGTCGCAAGGAGTTAAAGATACGTCAGTATTTCTGACGTATCTGTAGGCGCAAAAATAATGCATCGCTGGAGTGTGTCACAAAAGTGATGCAACACCAGCAATGTGTCCTTTCACATGGGGCAAGCCCCATGTGAAAGGGCCTGCGTCAGTCTTATGCCTGCTGTGAGGCAGGCGTAAGATATTGACGCAATGGTGTCCTAGTGATGCAGTGAAATCTCATAGATTCAACTGCTTCACTTCTACGAGGCTTACTTGTGTGGGAACGCACCCCCCCTGCATACATTATACCTGACACAGGTAAAATGTAGTGCATCGGTATACAAAGTGACGCATCTGCTTAGATGCGTCACTTTGTAAGTAGAACGTAACAGGGGGCATGTTTTACACTGCCGCTGCGTCACAAAAAGTGACGCAACAGCAGCGCAAAACTGACGCATGGCCTCATAAATAAGGCCTCTAGGGTCCAGCGAATGAACTAGTGGCAGATTGAAGGAATTGCTATCCACTTGAGGGTCTGGAAGAATATGGAGTAATGGACAATCAGGTGGCTGATAAGATGCTTAACTTAAAATGAACATAGGAGGCCAGCGGCTAAGAGCGTACAAATTACTATATTAACATTACTTTAAGACTCCTCTTTCTTGTTCAACGCCCACAGAGCGACCAAGCAGGACTACAAACAGGATTTCGAGCAACTATGCAACTCACAAATTCCTACACATCTCAAAATCTTTATTACATAATGATTTGCTGTGTTGTTAACCCTTGTTTTTAACTTTCGTTCCATGTGTAAGACATGTATACATTAGACCTAAATTACCTCTCCTTGGGGGCTTATTCTGTGTGCACCAGAATAATTAAAAAGTAGTTTTGGGTCGTTGAAGACTAGAATAGGTGGCCCTCAGAAATACCCACTTAGCTGCTCATCTTTATTTGCTAGGCCTGTGAAGATCTATGGAGATTATATCTAGCCGCTCAGTCAGTCGGAGAAGTGCTGGTTGCTTCTATGAATACCTGAAGGAAAATGTAGGTATTGTGTTATTAGATTCTGGCATACTTTATCAAAAAACAAGCACAGGCAAAACCAATAGTTCTGGATTATAAATTAATGTCCCTCTTGAGTCATTGATGGGTTTAGGCACTCAATAAGCCAGGGGTGGTTTACGACGAAAATGGCACATGGGGACCCCAAACATCGGTAAAAGTTAATGCCATGAAAAGATCTGCGGCTGCTATTGCAGGTTTTGCAAAACGACTGGGCGGCAAACCTACAGAAGCCATGCTAGCAATTTATAGAGCCAAAACAATTGCTATAGCAAGGTACGGGGCTTCTATATGGGGCTACACCAACAATGTAGTAGCGATTCAGGTAGAGGAAAACAAAATCCTACGTATGCTTCTTGGTCTACCACAATCCACGGCCACTTTTTCTGTCCACACGGAACTAGGTCAGGGGTACATAAGTGACATCATTAAACAATCTCCAATTTCAATGTGGCTAAAAACTTGGTTGAACCCTAACCTAACCCTGAACCATACAATCTTAAGGGACTGCCTACGTATGGACAAGATGAAAAATATTCCTTGGTTAGCATACATTAATAATACCCTAAGCTCCCTGGGCCGCCCTGATTTATTTTCGAAACCTGAATGTATTGTTAAAGCCGACCTGGAATGGCTAAAAACGACTTTTATTAAACACAGAGAATTAGAGCGGGAGAGCAGTGAACTTGTGAAACCAACAGTGAGGGAGCACTATATCACCAAGACTACCATTGCTATTGAACCTTACTTAAAAGTTGTGTCAATCCCGCTTCACCGCTGGTTACTTACAAAACTTAGATTTAACCAGATTCATCTCCTGTTAAATGACTCTAAGGTGTGGGCTAAGCCCGAGGATTTGCCTGTATGTAATTGCGATGGTTATTCTTTGCAGGACACTCTACATTTCATGTTTTTTTGTAATTTTCATGACTTGCCTAGGAAAAAATGTATTATCCCACTACTTAAAAACAAGGGGTTTGTCCAAGCGAAACCAGCTCTTCTTCACCTTAAGCAGTTAGATTCCCCGCTAATTATGTTTGGTGTTGCCAATTTTCCGGTGGCTGCTTATCGTTTTAAAAAAACTTACCAAGAACAGACAACATAACATCTCTAGTGACAATTTATGAATTCACTGAAAAACTGTCTCTCTTTTTAAATTATGTAAATATTTTAAATTGTTCAATTTTAAAACAGTATTATCAATTCACTGCAATTGTATTCCCCTGACTATGTTATTGTGCCTGTGTGCTTTTTATGATTTTTTATTAATCGAAATAAAGCTGACTTGACCACTCAATAAGCCATCATACATGGACTCTCTCATTCATCCTTGCACTCACACATCTATTCATCCATCCACCGGATATGTTTTGCATTCTTCCACTTATGCAATCATAATAAAACACACACACAAACTTAGCAACATATACATGGTGGGCATAAGCTTGCAATACAAAATAAAATTAAACACAACAGTGGGTGGCAGTCTTGCAATGGTATTTTACTTAGTGTATAATGTTTGTAAAGTGTCAGCATGGCTGCAACATTTAAAACCAACATATAGGCCAATTTGAAAGGCTAAAACAATGACACACTGTGAAGAATACCAGGCCATGATGATCATTTGGGTTAAAGGAAGCAGCCATGTGCTGCAAATTAAATGAGCGTCTAGTAAGCTGGGATGAAAAGGGACCTGTGAAAGGAGAAAAGGGAAAACTATAGGATTGCCCCACCAGTCCTGTCACTAAAGCGTACTCATTTCCAGGCAGATGTGCACATATGATCAAATAAATGCAATGCGAAAACGATCAGGTCAGGCGTACCATTTCCCGGTGAATGTGCGCAATTTTTTAATTGAAAAAAAAAATTACTTATCCAAGTTAATAACACATTTAAATCAGTAGATGAGGCTGTGAGCCGTTTTCTTCAACTCTTTAAAGCATCATTTTATTTTCAGAAGATATATTCTCTTCTTCTCTTTATTATTATTATTATAATTAAACTTGTAAAGCGCAACAGCTACCCGTAGGTTTCCCGGCGCTAAATTGAAAAGAGTGAGGGGGAAGTCAGAAAAGGGCTATTAGATGTTAAATAGCCAGGTTTTCACCTGCCTGCGGAACCTAAGATAATTAGGTTCAGTACGTATCTGAAGGGGAAGAGAATTCCAGAGCGGGGGGGCCAGCCAAGCAAATGAGCGGCCACCCATTCTGTCTTTTTTGATTCTGGGAACAGAAAGTAAATATTGATTAGAAGAACGTAAATTACGAGGAGGATGATATAGCTGTGCCAGAGGATTTAGGTAAGAGGGGGCTAGACCAGAGTTAATTTTATGGATGATACAGAGGGCCTTGAATTTTGTACGGTTTTCAATTCGGAGCCAGTGCAAAGAGCGTATGGCATTAGAGGTAGGGGAGGTGTAAGGTAATTTGCAGAGAAGTCGTGCTGCCATATTCTGGACTGTCTGCAACTTACCCGTCACCTCTTTACTGGCTCCCAGAAGAAGGATGTTCCCGTAGTCCAGTCTAGAAGTAATAAGAGCCTGGACCACAGTCTTCTGAGTGTCCAGGGGAAGCATCCAAATAATTTTTCGCAACCACTTGATGATGGTAATACAGGTGGATGATGTTTTAACCACATGATTCTTCATGGATAATTGGTTGTCAAAAGTGACACCAAGGTTGCGAGCTGTTTTGGATGGAATAGGCAAAGGGCCCATTTGGGAGGGCCATTGCCGGGCCCCCAGAAGGTGGTGTTATGTCCGAACAAAAGAACCTCAGTTTTACTCCCATTTAGTTGAAGTTTGTTATCCAACATCCAGGCTGCGATGTTACTCAGTCCTGTACAGAGGGAGGAGGAATCGGAGGGAGAGTCAGAGGAAAGGGAATAGATGACCTGGGTATCATCAGCGTACGAGTAAATAGTGAGCCCAGCTTGCTCTGCAATAGTAGCCAAGGGTCTAATGTACAAATTGAAAAGCAAGGGGCTCAAGATGGAACCCTGCGGTACACCGTACTCTGATGTGAAAGTTTGAGAAGCAGAGGACATGGAGAAAACTTGAAATGTGCGATTTGATAAAAAGCTAACAAACCAGTTGAGAGCAGTGCCGATAATGCCTGATGATCTGAGGGCTTTGATAAGGATGGAATGGGAAACCGTATCAAATGCGGCACTCAGATCAAGTAAAATGAGTGCCACGGTTTCCCCTTTATCAACTCGGCACCTGATGTTTTCCGAAACCCCTAGCAAAGTGGATTCAGTCGAGAAACCTTGTCTGAATCCAGATTGAGATGGATGAAGTAGTCCACAAGCCTCAACATGGGTTGACAATTGAGAGTTGATATGTTTTTCCAGGATTTTGGAAAAAACTGGAAGAAGTGAAATTGGACGAAAATTTGAAGGGATACAAGGATCTGCATTGGTTTTTTTTAACAGGGGTACTACCATTGCATGTTTCCAAGTGGCTGGTACTGATGCTGTTTTAAGGGAGGTGTTAAGAAGATCCATAATCGATGCCAATGAAGAATGGTCTAGTTTATTTAGTATGTGGGGAGGAAGGGGATCCAATGGAGAGCCAGATTTAATTCTGCAAATTATATCAGAAAGAGACGTGATGTTAAATGGCTCCCAGGTGTCGATTTTCGCAAAATTGGAATAGATGGTATCTATTTTGGCTACGAAAAATGCAGCCAATGAATTACACTGTACAGTATTTAAGCTAGGCGGTTTGGGTTGACACAAAGCACCCGACAAACTCTGAACTACCTTAAAGAGAGCTTTAGGGCGGTTTAGTGCTTCAAGAATGGTAGTATTCACATATTCAGCTTTGGCCATTTTGCATAAAGAGTGGTATTTAAGTAGGGCTGCTTTGTAAATTTGTTTTGAGCAAGGATCATATTTTACACGCCATTTGCGTTCGAGATTTTTGCAGATGGTTTTTTCTACTTTTAAGGCAGCTGTAAACCAGGGTGCGGGTGGATGATGAAAATTTTGCTTTTGCATGCGTTGGGGTAAGCATGCATCAGCGGCCATTGCTAGCCAGGCGTCAACAGCTGCAGCCGCTTCAGTACAGTTATCTTCCATGAGTGGTCTAAAATTCTCAAGGTGGGAGTTGAGCTCATTTATATCTAATTTGCTCCAGTTTCTAGTTAGTCTAGATTGGGTAGATATAGGGAGAACGTTGTGTTGGTGACCAATGGTAATAGTGAAAGTTATTTTAAAATGGTCCGACCATACGATCGGTAGTTGGGTCTAGCACTTGATAGTGTCTAAATTGGAACGAAAATATATAAATAATCCATTTATATTTGCTCCATATGTTTCACAACCCAATGCATTTCGGGTCTCTACATGGACCCTTCTTCAGGGGCTACGTGAAATAGGATTCCGTATTCACCGTTTGCGATGAGTGTTCAATGATGATTTAAAGAGTTGATGAAAATGGCTCACAGCCTCATCTGTTGATTTAAATGTGTTATTAACTTGGATAAGGAATTTGTGTTTCAATTTAAAAAGACCGCACATTCACCGAGAAATGGTACGCCTGACCTGATCGTTTTCGCATTAACGTTAGGCACTGTTAGAAGCAGTGTAACGGATGGAGCAGCACTACATCAAAATTTGAATAATTCAGAACTTTTGGCTAATCAAAGTGTGCACGGAGAATCATTACAGTCAAATAAATGCAATCACACACAGGTCCAAAGAGCCAATTGCTGAAGGGGGATAAGCCTTTGCCCATGCTGTCATGGATGGAAGCAAGTACAGATGACACTCATACAGACAATGGTAGAAAAGAGCTGACCCATAGAAACCCCATACCCATGACCCATAGAAACAGGTGTGTGTGTGTGTGCGCGCGCGTGTATGTGCGCGTGCGTGTGTGTGTGTTGCTTAACACATTTCATAAAACGTGCAATACAAGCACCCTGTTTCACTGGAAGCACACGACTTCTGTCCAATCAAATGATGTACTCAAAGAAACAAACATATAGACTGTACCTAAGCCTCTCTTGAAAATACTTTGGAAAGTTAATTTTCTGTTGATCACATAAGGTACAGCACAGCTGCGCTTTCAAGCCAGATAAAAAAAAACTTTTACAAGGCAGAATTAACGCCTGTTATGCTTTTATTGCTAATCGGAAATCATGGATTATAGACATTTTATTTTAGGCACACTAATTAATTATAACAAACATTGCTGAGTGTTGTATTACCAATGAAAGATTTACGGTGTGCCTTTTGTGCCTGAGCCAAAATACAACTTTCACAAGTGTTTGCTCTGCACGCGATGTTTTCTTTGAAACTACGGGTCCCTAAGTAAAGCCACATGGGGTTTATTGAGTGTCAGGAGGCCGCAGTGAAGTATTGATGGCGACACATATTCATGAAGTGGTTGGGCCTCATCAGTTCTCGGACAGCTGGCGCATTGCCATTTCCCAGTAAAAATATTTCACTTCTTGATTTTCAGTGACCTCACCTATTCAGAATGCCCCAGTGTGCATGGTGGAATGATTTACACATTTTGCGGCAAGTTGGTTACGTGTGTTGACGTTTTGCTACACAATTTGGCATATTTAACAATGCAATAACTAAGGAAGCAATATTTGTTACGTTTGCATGTTTCACTAACTAAATGTATTTGTATTGATTAATTTTTATATTTTTCGTGTTCATTCTCCATTGTTGCTTTAAAAAATAAATAAAGCTTAAGTACCATTTTGTAGCTCCAGTTTGTTTGGTGCAGTGGCGGCTCCTCCATTGAGGAGGAGGAGCGGCAAAGGAAAAATAAAATGATAGTACCACTACGTTATTATCATTTAATTTTTCCTTTGCGAGGCAGGTTTATAAGGCGGGGAAGGGTTGGGCTGTTGTTACAGCCAGCAGGGGAGGAGTGGTTGGGGCACTTAAGTATTCATGACGGTTTGGCCGGCCATCTTGGGCCGGCGGTCTTGGGCTGACCAACCAGTCATGCGCCCGTAGGCGTGGTTCGTCCATTGGGGCGTGGGGGCGTAGCCCCCCCTGCCTGACGCCGCCCGCAGCTCCCTCATGACAATAATGTCAATGAATCAACATGACGTCAGACCGCCGGGCGGGCTTCATGTTGATTGATTGACATTGTACAGGCGGCAACACAAGTATGCATGCGTGGGGACGGAGGGTGAATTTTTTACCCATGCCCACACATGCGCACTTGTGTTTTTGCGGCCTTGCGCATGCCCATCAGGAGCCCTAATGGGCGTGCTGCGGGCGAGAAGGTACCTGTGCCCCTACCGCCAGGATGGCCAGGGGCGCTGTGAGCCTGTGACGAGAGGGGAGCAGAGCCCAGAGGTGGCGCGGACCGGGACCAGCAGCAAGGTAAGAGTGTGTGTTTTTCTATTATTTTAAAGTGTTTGGTGCGAGCGTGCGTGTATGCATGAATGTTTGGTGGAGAGTGTTGTGAATGGATGTGTTTGTGTGTATGCGTGTGTGAATACATTTCTTTGAGTGCTGTGTATGTGGGGGGGGAATGGGGGGTCGCCGCCGGCCTCAATGGCCTGGGTCCCGCACTTTCAAATCAGTTTGCGCCCCACCACTGTAAAATGTCACCAGCCGCCCCTGTTGCATATTCTCCCTTAGCTGTATCATACAGCTTTGGTGAAGAACATGCACAGGCTCAAAGTCCCCATCTGAGCGCCGACCAATCACAACGCTGCTGTCATGGTGACATCAAGGTCGTGATTGGCTATGGGGAGCCTATGTGTGCTTCCTGCAGGAACAGAAAAGGGCGGTGGCGAGGCTGCGGCCGCCAGCAAGGTAAGTCATTCTTAATTTTTTTTCCTATCTCCCCGCCGCATCCGTACTATTTAGTAGCAGGTGCTACTAATATGGTGGGTGTGAAGGAAACGTCACTCCGGCACACTTCTGCATCTCAGAGCTTATCTATTATTAGTAGAGCATCCACAGCTGCATTGAGGCCAAGGAGTCGGAAGGGCTAGTTAATCCTTGGCTCTGGCTGAATTTTGCTACCCAGCCAGGTGGCTTCCCTGCAGTGAATTAGGGCCCGTAGCACCCTTTTTATGACACTGGCCCTTCTTTCCCCACGCCTTTCCTCCCTTCCCTAACCCCTATAATTATGAATTCATATGGAAGGAGCCAGGGTGTGATTAGCATAAACCTCAGACACCTCTGTGGTGTCTTCTGTATTCCCTTTCTCTGCAGGTTTGAACTGTTGATTGAAAGGGTGAGTGTGGCTGTCAGTATGTTGAGAAGTGATGTTGGTGCAAAATTTGCTGGTGCTTAGTAGGTGGTTTCTTGCAGTTGGAGGGAGGATGGAGACCTGACAGGAGCAACTGGAGCTGAAGAAGCAACAAAAGTCTAATCTCTAACAACTTATGTGGATTCTGACTCATTTACGTGGAGCACGCCCTCCAAAGTCAACACTCACCTTGCCCTTTAAGTTTGTTTGCCTCTCTGTGAGGGGACAACTGTATAAAAAGCACTGTGTAAATTCAGCAGGTGTCCCCATGTCTTTACAAGTCCAGTAGGAAAGCATCTTATGGTGCCCAAAACTGGTGCAGATATTGAAGAAGGGCCATTTCCCTGGGCCTTCACTTTCTCATTATTTACCTACTGGCAATTGTTGATGGACTTTAACCAACTAAGCAGTCCTTTGAGGAAACCAAACCGATATACCGACCCGCAAAGTATTTGTTTTTCTGAAATGACTTGGATACAATTATCCTGAAAAAATCACTCTAAACAAAGACGTCTCATAGATTTTGCGTCAATTATGCAGAGTGTAGGTCAGAGATGGAACCAGTGGTTGGACTCACTGGATGCATTTCTCGAAACAACTGGGGTGCGAAGAGATGGAAAACGTCTACTATTATTGCTTCAGCTGGTGGGTCATGAAGGCCGGGGACTGATCAGAACATTTTCAGCAAAGGACACAGAAACATATGAAAAACTCAAAGAGACGCTACGCGCTCATTTCAACACAAAGGAAGACGTGGATCATGAACGCATCGTCTTCAACGCGGCACGGCAGGAACCCGGGGAATCATTAACAAATTTCATAACAAGGTTACAAACTCTGGTGCACTGCTGCCATTTCAATACATTCTCAGACGAGGAAGCAATTTGACTCCGGATAATCGAAGGCTGTTCAAAACCTGACACAAAGCGCAAGATCCTTCAAGGGCAGTTCTCGCTAAAGGAAATCATCAGAAGGGCCGAAGCTGGAGAGCGGGCCAAAGCAAGAGAATTGTCAAAAGGATTGCACCTTAATGCAAGAAAGGAAGATAAAAGAAAGGAGATACCTCTCATGTCTGTGCATCATAGCTTTGATTGTATTCAAAATTAGACCTTGATATCCTCCTTCATCCAGATTCAGTATCGCCCTCTAGTGCTCATTTTGTGTCGACGTTTCAATCCCCTTATTAGCAATTCATGGAGACCACCCTCAGGACTTTATGGAGGTCCAAACATTCATTGTTAATCAAAAAAGAGTAATAAAGCTCGAATCACTTAACATAGCAATGCCATCTATTGTTATTTCCCATCACCAGGTGGTAGGAATACATCACTATTAAACAATTGGTGTCTTATTTACCAAACTATCAGCCATAGTCTGTTCCCTACACTGCTGGTAGAAAGCAAAGTATTTTATGGGGAATTTCTTTATCTAAATCATGGAGGAGTCACATGAAGATGAGGCCTCAAGCCATGAGCACTTAAAGATTGTTTTGTCAATACACCTATTGCACAGTGTAAAGCTGGTAAGCGGTAGACTTTCCTTCTTTTTAGTATCATTTTAATGGCGGAGTGAGTTGGAGGGAGATTGGAATCCGTCGTGGCGCTCCCAGACGGCGTCGGCCTGACGACGACAGGGCAAGCTAGCCCTCAGCCTCTGTGCTGATTGGGCTGGCGCAGGCAGCACGCACAGGACTCGTTTGGCCACCGCACAGCGTTACAGCGGACCCCAACGTCTAGAAGCTGGAGGGCGAGAAGTACGCGCAGTGAGAAGCGATACTGAGAGTGACGGGCTGCAGTCTCCAAGATGGGGCGAGGCGACAAGACTCAGAGCAAACTCTCCTTTGAGCAAAGGCGCTCTAAGTCACAGGAGGCAGTGCGCGCTGACAAAAGCACTACACAAGAGGAGGACAGCGCCGCAGGTGGCTCGGATAACAAAAGTCTGTTGTTGGCCATGGAAAAAGGCCTTCAGTATAGTATGACATCCTTGGGCTCGAAACTAGACGCCCTCACCTACAGGATGGACAGAATGGCGGAACGGATAGACAAACACGCAGAAAGGCTGGACATGTCAGAGAGGAGATTGACAGAAGTCGAGGAGGCGCAAACGGAGCTCTAAACACTGACCATAAGAAGATTGAAAAATTATTGCAAGCTCTGCAAGACAAGTCTGAAGACCTGGAGGCGCGGTCCTGTCGCTGCAACCTACTTATAACGGGTCTTCCGGAAATGACCTCGACGGGGAACATGGAGAGGTTCGTTGAAAAGCTCCTGATCACCTTGTTAGGAGAGGAGACATTCTCCCCGATGTTTGTGGTGGAGCGGGCTCATCATTCTCTGGGTCCGCACCCTCGTGCGGGCGCACCTCCGCGTCCCATTATAGCCAAACTATTGAATTACAGGGACAGGGATGCTGCCCTGCGCCAGGCCAGAGACAAGAAATCACTACAGTATGAGGGCTCGGAAATATCTCTATATTTTACTGCTAGGGTTCAGGAGGCCCGCAAATACTTTGCCCTGTTCAAACGCCAACTAAGGGATTAAGGCCTGGACTATGCTATGCTGTACCCTTCAAAACTCCGAGTTAATTGACAGGGACAATCACACCTGTTCACAGACCCTCAAGCCCTACAGCAAGCATTAAAAGGTTGGTCGAAGGAACACCGCAGAGATGCAAATGCGCCAACAGATGACGCCAGTGGCGGCAGCCGGCTGGAGGAGCAGGAGTGACTGGCACCTTCAGGCTACCCTCGAGCGGCGGTAAGGGGTACGGGCTGGGGTAGTGAAGAGAGCTGATTTGGTGGACTGCTTAGTTATTGTCACTCTGGCGGGGGAGGCTGCACTAGAGGTACAAGATTGTCTGTGCAGTATGTTCTTGCTGTGCTAGACAGCGTCTCGGCAATGAATGGCTGGCCAGGCCCTCCGGCCTATGCACTTGAGCAACAACACCGGGGACTTGATCTAATTTCAGAGGTGACATAGCCATGAGTCTAAAGTATTGCTGGGGGGGAATGTTCATGTATATAACATAGGTACTCAGTATGACAGACCTGGTAAAAAGCTTTTATATCAACAAATAATTGGATGATGCATATTGTTAGTTGCGGCGGGAGGCGAGCGGGGTAGCTCCAGTATAATGCGCGTCTGCGCTCCTTGCTGGCGGCATGGCAACCTCGACCCCCGCGCGCTATGCAACTGTATGACTCTTTTGAGGTCATAATGTTTGGGGATGGGTTGGGTGGGAGGAGGGCAGGGACTGTAGTCTGCAAGGCCAAGCTGGGGGTGGTCTGCTGTAGTTGGGGGATGGAAATGTTTCACTGTTCGCTACGACAGCTAGGGGGGGAGGGTTGTTCTTTTCTAATTTGCACACCTGGTCCACAATGGCTGTACATTATACCCTTGCATGCACACGACACACCTCTAACATCCATGGCGAGCGCAGCTGACTCGGAAGGTCGTAGCTCGAAAGCTTCGATTCGTGCCCTCACATGGAATGTCCGAGGCCTCAACGACTACCGTAAGCTGCGAAAAGTGCTGAGCTACCTACAGCGGCAACATGTGGACTTGGTGCTCCTTCAGGAGACCCATCTCCCGCTCACGAGTAGGATGCTACATAGCAGGGGTCTGGAGGGCAACAACACAGCAGCAGGTTTTACGACTCATTCTAGGGGCGTTCTGACTTGGTTAAACCCCAAATCGAAACTTACTTTGTCTCTGCTAAAGGCTGACCCAGAGGGTCGTTTTGTGGTATCAACCTGTAAAGGCATGGGGATGGAACTGGTTGTTGTCAATGTCTATGGTCCAAATTATGATTCCCCGTAATTTTACCAAGCCTTAGCGGACATGGCCCATACTTACTCCACAGCACAGGTACTCTGGGGGGGGGACTTTAACTTGGTACTTGACCCAGCCCTGGATAGATCCGCTGGCCCGCCGCGCAGGCCTTCAGCAGCGGCACAGGCATTACCCAGTGTAATCACCAGCCTGGACTTAGAAGATGTATGGAGGTTTAGACACGCTACACAAGGAGGGTACACACACTACTCGGCCTACCATGACATCCACACCAGAATTGACTATTGGCTGGCGACTGCTTCCATGATGGAGCGGATTAGGGACTGCAAGGTCCTGTCGCGCACCCTGTCAGACCACTCGCCACTCTTACTGGATACTCCTGCGAGGGCAGTTCCGCCGTTCACATGGCGATTTCCACCATACTCATTACTCGATCCGCTGTTCAGGGGGGGAGATAGCTGAGGCGATTGACATCTTCTTCGAAGCCAATGTAGGCTCGGTGGACAATTTTCAATCGGTCTGGGAGGCCTTCAAGATTTATATACGTGGCATAGCCATGTCCAAGCACTTGAGTGTTCTCAAATCCATCCGACAGAGGCTGTCGGAGCTGGAGCGACGACTAGCGTCCCTTGAGGAACAGCAGCTGGCACATTCGGCCACTTCTGTAACTGAGGAGATAAAGTCCCTGATAACTGAATACAATAAAGAGGCAGACAGGGAAGTTAAGCATAGGGGAAAGTACGCTGTCACAAGGACCTCTGGCGAAAGGGACAGGCCGAGCTCTCTTCTGTCTAGAATACTGAGGGGCAACAGGGGAAAACCGTAGGTCACTGAGTTGAAGACCGCGGACGGCCTCGTCCTTACAGACGAGACGAACATAGCAAACCGGTTTAGGAGCTTCTATGATGATCTGTACTCCGCTAAGAGTGGAGACCTCGCTGAAGAAACACTGGAATATCTGGAACACATAGACCTGCCCACGCTTACTAACACACATAGGGAATTCCTTATGCTCCCCATAGAGAGAGATGAAATAGTGGAGGCGCTATCGGGCATGCGCTCGGGGAGTGCCCCTGGGGCCGATGGTCTCACAGTGTGCTTCTATAAAGCTTTTCAGGATCAACTGATTCCCCATCTGTCCATGTTATTTGATGACATTTGTGTGGAGGGGAGCATGCCACTATCCATGAGGGAAGCATTATTAGTTACAATTCTCAAACCGGGTAAGGCTCATGATGAGTGCGGCTCGTACAGGCCTCTCTCCCTACTCAATGTTGACACAAAGCTCTATGCTAAAGTGTTGGCGACTCGTCTTGCTCTCCTAGCCCCCAAGCTTGTAGGTCCGGAACAGGCGGGATTCATCCCCAGTAGAAACCTAACCTACAATATCCGCACTGTCCTGGGCACTATGCAGCATGTCAAACAAGACACGAGGGCCATCGCAGTGTTCCTTGACATGGAGAAGGCCTTCGACTCTGTTGAGTGGCCATTTATGAGGCAGGTACTGCAGCGGATGGATCTAGGCTCACCATTCCTCCAAATGATAGGTGCCTTATACAACAGGCCATCAGCCAGGTTGTGAGTGGGCGACGGATGTATGACGGTACAATGCGTACCGTTACAACGCGTCCCTTTACGACGCAGTTTTAACAACGCAAGTCGTTACAACGACTTGCGTTGGGGGCGCTGATAGTGAATAGTTTAATTTACTATTCCAACACCAGTCCCCGTGGATAGTAGGGAAGGTGTTGGATAGTAAATTAAACTATCCCCTATCCTAGAGCGCCCTCCAGCGCGTTGTTAAAACTGCGTCGTAACGGTACTGTGTTGTAGCGGTTCCGTTGTAAAGGATGTTTCCCGTGGGCGACCTGGTCACGGACCCCTTTCCTATTGGCAGGGGGACCTGACAGGGCTTGCCCGGTCTCCCCTCTACTTTATGCCCTGGTGGCGGAACCACTCGCCTGCGCACTGCGGGAATACCACAGCAACGAGGGTATATATTTCCCAACATATAAGATAGTGGTCTCGATGTACGCGGACGACACCCTGCTGTATGTTCGTGACCCTGAAAACAATTTACCAGCGATGCTCAGAGAGGTGGTCCGATTCGGGGCCCTCTCGGGCCTAAGGGTTAACTGGGCGAAATCACTTGCCTTCCCCCTCACCCCAGCAACTCGGAAATTTGACATGGAATTCTCGCTACAATGGTCCCTAGACCCGGTTAGGTATTTAGGCGTTCGCTTACACACTGACCCCGAGATCTTACTCAGTGAAAACTACGGAGTGGCGTTCAGTTAACTGGAGGATGATGTGGAGACCTGGTGCAAGCTCCCGCTGTCCCTTATGGGGCGTATTGCCATCATGAAAATGGTAGTATTACCTAGACTCCTCTTTCTCTTCAGTGCCATTCCGATGGTGCTGTCGAAGGCTTTATTTCGGAGATTGACACAGCTAATGACCAAACTGGCATGGGCAGGCAAGCAACCCAGAGTGAAGTGGTCGCTCCTTACCCTGCCATATAGTATGGGCGGTCTTGGGGCTCCAGACTTGGAGCTATATTATAGAGTTGCTCAGGCATCCCATCTGCATACTTGGGTGCATGGTGACACACTTATCCTACATGTGCATATGGAACGTGTATTCCCTGAACCGCTCTCACTTCCGGCCACGGTATTCCAGCCAACAGATCGCAGAACAGGGGTTTTAGACTCTCTCTCTGCGACTAATCACGCCTCGCACTCACTCCTGCAAGTGTGGGGAGGGGCGCTGCTCTATTCACCCATCATGCCAATAGACTGGGCACAATGGCTATCTCCTTTTTTTTTTTTTTTTTTTTTTTATTGGAACACAACAAGGAGAACACAAAAAAAAGCCCTTGAACATACAGAATACACAAGATAACCATTACAGAATTCATAATTCAAAACAAATTTACATCCTGGGCGGGATAGAACACACAAGCAAACCAACTCAAATAAGATGCAACTAACGGATACGAGGATGATGAAGGACAAAAATAAGAGAAATACACAACTATAACCGCTACATTATACATTCTTAAGTCTCATAAAAATCAGAAAAAGCCCCCCAAATTTTCAATCCTAATCTTTTTTTCCGTCTTGATTCAGATAGCGAGAAGAGACTCCACTCTAGCTTATACAGTTTATATAATCGAGCTTGCCATTGTTGAAATAAAGGAGGTTTTTCTTGAAGCCATTCTGCCGCAATACATATCCTAGCGACTGTCATTATAACAAAAATAAACTGTCGAGAGCCGGTGATTTCCTTATTATGACCATCCTCCGGCATCCATCCTAACATCATCATTGAAGGAGTGATTTTTAGATCGACCTTAAAGATGATAGATACAAACTTTTCAATATCTTGAATGAATTTCCCTAATATGGGACAAGAAAAAAAAATATGTATACTGTCGGCATTATTCATTTGACAGCGAAAACATTTGCCATCGTGGCCTCTTCCCCACTTTAGCATTCGAGCCGGTGTATAATATAAATCAAAAAGGCTTTTGAAAAATTGCGCTTTCAAGTTAGCGGACATCAGTAAATCTTTAGACATCAAAATCAAATTTCCCACCTCAATATCATTATCTCCCAATAGTTCCCTCCATTTTCCTTGTACTTTATCCAGATCATCAGTTTTGCCTTCCAAAAACATCCGATAGAGAGCCCCTATCTTAACTTGCTGTGTTATACCTTCTACGATTTTATGTGCCCTTAAAGAGATTTTGTGTCTATTAAAATAATCTCGTATCTGTAAAAACTTGAAAAAAAAATCCCTGGTCAACCCATATTCTTCTGTCATTTCTGAAAACGATTTACATACTCCTGTATTCGAGAAAAAGTCTCCCAGCCTAAATACCCCTTTTCTTTGTAATTTCAGAGCAACTCCATCCCTAAATATAGTGGGTAAGAAACTAGCGGAGCAATAAGGTGTATAATATGAGACTTTTCTTACATCAATGAGACGGGCCACGAATTTCCACACTTTGTGAGCACCTATAAGAACCTTAAATCGTGTCCTTTTGTAGTAGTTGCCATCTAATTCATTAAAAAACACTAGTTTGGATTGTGACCCCATCAAAATCTCAAATATAGAGGGACGGTTATGCATATCCTCCTGAGCATCTCTTATTAACAAAAATCTCATTTTTAACAGAAAACATACTACATAATACAAGAAAAAATCAGGTACCCCCAATCCACCCCTTTCAATTGGTAATGTAAGATATTTCATTGCCCGCACAATGGCTATCTCCTATCGTGGAGAAGGGAGTGATCCAGGCTCTACACAAACTGAACATACACCTGGAGGGTGACCTTTTCATAGACGGTAAGGCTAAATCTTGGGACCAAGTGACGGCTAGCTGTGAGGATGCCCCGTTACTTCTATGTTTCCAATTCAACAGAGTACGCTGCGCCCTTTTAGGTTTGCTAGGTCCAGACTTAGCAGAGCCGCCGGAGGTCCCGGAACTCACAAATGTTATCAAATCGGAGACTCCCCACAAGCTTCTGACAAATCTATACAAGATTGCTTATGAAAGCTAGGATGGCATGGCAAAGGGACCTCCAGGTCACAATTGACGACGACATGTGGCGGTACTGTTGTGTGAACACTAGGAAGTTATCACTGAATGGGAAACACAGACTGATTCAGTTTAAGTTCCTCCAAAGAGTGTACTACACCCGGAGAGGCTCCATAGATATGGTCTCCGTCAGTCAGCTGAATGTGAAAGGTGTCATGAGTCAATTGCTGACTTCATGCACCTGGCGTGGTTGTGCCCGGGCATCCAAGAATATTAGGGCAGCATCTTCTCTACGATGAGCACGATCCTGGAGCTGGAGCTGGAGCTGGATCCGGATCCTGCACTGGCACTCCTTGGCTACTTTAGGGGACTCCCGGCGGCGGTCTGGAGACTTACTGATATGGGGATGCTTATAGCTAGGCAAGTGGTGGCGCTCTGCTGGATGAAGGGGCCACTACCAACGGCGAAACGATGGGCACATGATATGCTGTATTGCTGCACGCAATCCGAACACTATAGTGAGCTGCTACCTCCTACAAGCCGGCTGAAAAACTTCTGGGGATTGTACCAAACACATCTACGGGGTGGAGATACGGAGGCCACAACTGAGGGGGCGCTCAATAGCGTGATCCCTCCCATAGAATAAACCACTGAGGTTGCTCTTGGGGTAGGGCAGGTCCTAGGTCCATGGTTCTCTAGTCCTCACCGAGAGAGATAAGTAGGGACCAGCGGGGTGTTAGTTTAGATAGGCAGTGGAATTGCACTTAACTGTCATGACCCATGTGACATCAGTGTGACGAGGTGCTTACTGCAATGCTAGCTCTCAGATAGTCGGATGTCTGGCTGGGCGAATGTGTCTTCTGGGATTATGATACCGGGGAGATGTGAAGTGGATGCGTGGGTGTGTAATTGGAGGGGGGGGGGGTGTTTGTTAGTTAAAGTTTGGAGTTTCAGATGCTTTGCGTACTGTCTCCTAATAACAGTCTAGACGCTTATGCTGGTAGGGACTGGGACCATTCATATGGGCTTCCCGGCTCACGCTATGGGAGATACAGTAGATTAATTTTTTACACAGCATATATGTTGATTGATTTGTTTACATAGATATCTGTTTCGCCGCCGGGCCCCCGGGTTGTCGGCTAAAGGGCTGTTTTATTACAATGGAGATATGATTGTTTTTACTGGCTGCCAGCCCCAGGGTTGTAGGCATATAGCTGTGTTAATATTTGTGCGAATCAATAAAGGGTTTTTTTAAACAAAAAAAAAAGTCTTAATGTCTACTCACAAAAAACTTCAGGAGGTTGGTCCTTACACAATTGGAATCATGAATAAAAGAGTAATCCTCTTACATTAGCAAGCAGACATCAGAAGGAGATAAGTACTGGGGACAAAGTCTTTAGATTCTAAAAAGTTAATAAATAAATCACTATAAAAAAGTAAACTCTTTATGTGCTCTTTGGGGACCTGAAGTCTGCACTTAACAATATCCCAAGACACCTCTTTTGGGCCACTATGATGAATATGGGTCTACCAAGTGTTTTGATAAATCTTTTTAAAATATTACATTAATACAATTATGCCAAGATCCTGTGGGGTCCTAAGAAAATTACAGAATCTTTTCCAGTATGGCAGGGGTTTTGACAAGGGTGTTCGCCCTGCACATCAATCAAGTTGTGGTATTCCTAGAATCTAGTATCAATAACTCCCCAATTCTGGTGGAAGTGTGAAAAGCTTCACCCTTTTGTTTATGGATGACACTTTACTCGTGTTGTGAGCTCCGATGGGAATGCAAAATTGACTTGGTAGATTAGCATTATTTTGGTGCAGATTCTTAGTGGCACTAAAACAAAGGTCATGGCATTTAATATCCAGAGAATATTTAGGAACAAATTATACTTGTGATTATCTGGGAACAGATTCAGCTCAAATGGTAAATGGCATATATAGATAAATGAAGAGCAATAATATTGTATCCCATTGTGCTGGTGCCACCACTGGTTTTATTAAAAAATATCCGGGGTAAAGCAATCCCTCTCATCCTTAGAGGTAATCAGGATCATAGACCGATGTGCAGTGAGCTACCGCGCTGAGATCTGGGAGGTTTTTGATGTCTCTTCCCTAATCAAAATTAAAAATAATTTTACGAAACGACTGTATCTACGTCTGCACAGCACACTTACCATGGATGTTGTCCTCCAAAGCGGAGTCTCTTGTAAGATGGATACAAAGGGGAGTGACAGGAAGATCCCTGTAAGAATATTGCCACCTGAGGAAATAAGTAATCAGGTTCTGGTGCGAAATCTGAGTTGTGGTGTCTTTATTGTTGGACCCAACATAAGATGGCCATTATTTTCTCATGAGCACTGAGAGAGCTTCGACGTTTTGGGATCCCTGCTGAGACAGGAACTTGAATAACTAAAATGAACAAGGGAATACAGGGTGGAGGGTTTTTCATGAATAACATAGCACCAGAACCTTATCAGGAGATCCTAATATGACAAAAAGTAGTTATTTTACCTAGAAGAAAGGAAGAGCACTAATTGAACCTCTGTGAAGGAGGCACCATGCCTCAAAATTCACTGACACCCATTGGTAATAACTAAGATTTAAACACTAACAAAAGAGAGGACACATGGAACATGAGTACCAGAATTTAAAAACGGCCCTGAAAAATGAGGACAAGATTTTAAGAAACAGGGAATTGGGTTGAGAGAAATAATACAGAAGAACCACTCAAGAAAAGCATGATCTGAGTCTAATAAACAGGGAACATTGAATTTATTACAGAATACGGAAATGCAGACAGATCATCCTAACTAGCTGGGAAAATATAGGAAACTAGAAAAAGGTTGATATGAGGTGCAGAAATTGCTAGTATGTAGATGGGACAAGAAACCCTGCAAAAAAAGGTTGAGGAAACTGGACTACAAACAAGAACTGGACTTGAAGTATGCAGGTTCAACAAGGAACACTGGATTATCAGACAAGGAACCGGCATACAAAGAATAGGACTGGGAATATGCAGGTGGAACAAGGAACTCTTGAATGCAAGACAAATGTAGCTACATCATCAGAGAACAGGGACAGAGGAGCATTAATAGAGGCACTAAGAAATCAAGGAATCATAAAACTACGAAATCATACAGAAACCAGGAATAAGCCTTTAGCAGAGCAGCCAGTCAGACCAAGTTCACCCATAGTCCCAGTAGTAAGATGGGTCTTAAAACACTGCACACTAAGCTCAAAGGGAAAATGTAGTTGGCAGCTCAGGAGCGAAGCAAGATGCAAGGAAAAAATAAGCCATGTGCTGGAAAACAGAGCTCAAGAGCAAAGGCTGAACTGAGACTTGGAGAAGAAAAGTCTAGAAAGGCCAGAAGGCACAATAAAATAAAACAGAAAAACCAGGAGCAGAATGCAGATCAAGCTGAGGCAGAGGAAAGTGAAGAAAGCATGCACATATGTGCGTCCATGCCGTAAGAACTAAGAACCGTTATAACAAATTGGGTTCCACCTCCAGAACCTGATCCTGCAAGGTTTAAGGGCAGAAAGAAATACTCAGAGCAAAAAATATCAGACAGGTAGTGTAAAAAATAAGACCAGAGAGAGACCTGGAACAAGGTTTGTAATGTGCAATAGTGATCAAGGACTCTGAAGACTCTGATGATGCTTAGACTTACAAGGCTCTGTTATATCTGTGGAACTCGTGTCTGTTTTAGCAACACTCAAGTGGTTGTTGTGAGTTGCCCTCACCTGGTCCCACTGGACTAGTGTCTGTCTGCTTGTGGTCACTATTCCCTATTGCTTGATAGCAAATGAGATAAGAACCACACAATCTGGTGCTCTGCCTGTCAACCCCGGTGTAACATTCACTGTCTGCCTGGAGGCCACAGTCCACCTAATTCTAAAAGTACAGACTTTGCATGACCTGCATAAAACAAACACTGGAGCACCAGAAACTTGTCTATCCGCAGTCACACATAAGTAGGTGTCCCCACTTACATCTACAATACCACATTAACAATCTATTTATGTAAGAATGTGAGGGAGTTGACATTTTTTACATAAATTTTCCACATGACAATATTTTAACATTAACATGGGGGGGCGTGTCCTGGGACTCGCTGGGGATGGCGGCGTCTGGGTAGATCTCCAAGACCCGGCACATCTGTGGGAACACATATAACCCCACAATACGCTGGCAAGAGGGGGGTACGGGGAGTAATGAGGAAAAAAGCAGGTCCAGTAACAGGCGTCCGATACTCGGCAGGTGAGGGATTGGGCTGCTGTGAAGGAGGTGACTTGTATTCTCCTTCATGACCTTGGGACATGCTGATGAGGCACTCCATTTTTTAGAGAGGGGTTGGATACAGGAACGCGATTGAGACGTTCCCTTGAGCACCTTGACGCATCGGCACCCTAATTAAGGTACCATAGGAATACAGGGTGTCGCCTTCCCTGACTCCTATTTTTATTGTTTTATTTTCACACAATGGGCCTGAAGAAGTGCACCAGGATCCATTAGGGACCTTTATCGAGCACGAAACATGTTGACCCGATCTCACTTTCACTCACACTCACGGATAATGAGAGCAGCATAATAATACTCTTCTCTCTATTATATTTGTTTGTAAGATTCTTCCCTCTATTATATTTGTTTATTAGAAGTCCTCCTTAACCCTTGTCTTTTACTCCTACCTCCTGGACCCTTAAATAAAACTTGGTTTCTAGGTACTGTAGAGGTCATTTTAACTCACTCTCACATCTTTTCGGCCCAAACACACTTATAACCCTCCTTGCGGCTCTTTTGCGCCCAGAGAAGTGTATGATGTTGCGGGGAAGCCCGACGATGACTTTTGAAGATCGCCGGCCCTTTCTCCAAGCCCAAAGCTCTTCTTTGGCTGACCGCTCCGTTTTCCTCAGAGAGCCGTCCGCCATCTTACATAATTGGTGGTCATGCGCAAACAACGTTTCCAGTCATGAAGGAGTGAGTTTTTCTTTGGGAGCACCCCTTTCACCATTTTTTCTTTCAATGCCTTTGCCTATGACAGCTCTACACACGTGTAACTCTTGTTTTATGTGCTCTTCTCTATTATATACTGCTGTTTGCCTGCTACATATTAGATTTTCCTCACGTTCTTGCTGCTGGAGGAAATACGCGCTTTAAGACCTTTTATGGAAGAAACTAACTCTAAACTCCAAGTTCTTACTTATAAGTGCTCTCAAATAGAAGAAAGTCTGAATACAGCGGAACAGAGCATTACTTCTCTTGGCTCTGCTGTAGGGAAGATTCAATCTCTTTAAACCCAGGTCTCCTCCTTCCACCAACAAGCCAAACATTTGGAAAATAGAAGCAAAAGGAACAACTTATGCCTTTATGATTTACCCGAGGGGTCAGCAGGCTTGGATCCTGTATTTCTTTTTAAAGTCCTTCCTTCCCAAGCTTTTACATCTGCCTGAGGACAGCCATCTTAACATTCAAAGGGCTCACAGACTAGGACATCAACCAGCATATGCTTCTCATGCACATAAACCACAAGGAGTTATTATGTATTTTCTTGAATACACTGACCTGCTCAAAGTTCTAGCAGCTGTTAAATCTCTGAAGCATATTTCTTGGTCAGGCAATCCTCTTTTTTTCTCCCATGACTACGTCAAATCTACTTCTGACAGACGCAAAGAGTTCCTCAACTTAAGACCTGATCTCCATCTACTTGGTGCTCGTTTTGGCCTGTTACATCCTTGCCAATTTAAAGTTACCTATAAGAATAAGACTACTACATCCGAGGATACAATTAAACTTAAGAGCTTTATTAATGCTTGCAAAATCGAAAACATGGATACCTCAGGACTCTCTTTTGCTCCTTGAGTGGTGTTCTTTTCATGTTCTTAAACACAAAAAAGGGGAGAGGGCCAAATTATTTATACTCCAATACCCCAGACCCCCTAAAAGGACTATGTTCACAACAACAGTGGGTATACAGAGTTCTTCAAAATAAGTGAAGGGAAATTCCCAATTTGGAAAAAACTGCCCTCACTCACATACCGAAGTATGTGACATGCTTCATCATAGGGCCTGCTACAAATGCCCTGGTGTAGCCACATCCAGGGCGGAGCATTAGGGAGGGGGAAAAAATAATAAATTTCCACGTTACAAGACGTACAAAACAATACGTAAATACGTACAATGAGTAACATACATAAGTGATACCGTGTATAGAGGAACACCTCGTGGATCAAAAGTGCGACACAAATAAGTGCAGTAAGGACGTGTGTTAAAACTGATTAGTGGTGCCAAAAGAAAGAATTACTTTATTAGAACCAATTATGGTACCCTTATCAGGATTAAGAGAAAAGAAAGGATGGAAAAATGCCTTATTGAGAAAATGAGGTTTCTCAAGGCTTCCCTCCTACCACTGCTCGAGTCAACATGTTTCGACCATAGATTTGTGCCCCGAAAGGTCACCCTGGTCTTCTTCAGGACTGTCGCAGTAGGATCCACCGGTTACCCTTGTCTTAATAAGATCCTTGGGTAGCCCAGCTAGTTGTAGGTCACTAGGATCCGTACTCTGCTGGGTCTGTTTCTAAATTAGTGGAGGAAGTATCCCCATATGAATCATGGGAAAACATTCACGAGTTTAAACAAGTCAGAAACTCGAACTGATGGCCGCCCGGGGAGTTTTTTGCCCATGAACACAATCGTTCAGTACGGCAATTACCGCCAAAACATACTCGGGCTCCGAACCACCCCGTAGTATTTTGAAGAACTCTGTATACCCACTGTTCTTTTCATGTTACCTTTTCACTTTCATTAATCTCTAAATTTGCACATTTTAGTGTTATTTGATTGTTGAAGATAATATGTTCCAACTTTTTGTTACATCCAAATATGGTTCAGGGACTTTGTCTCCCTCACTTCTCATAGTTATTACTGTCACTTAATAGTGATTATTAATCTTTCTTTGTTTCCCTGAGGGTTCATCATTCGTGTTGTGGTCTTCCCCATATTCTGTAGTATGTTTTGTGCTCCTCTCATGCTCTTCTCATGGATCCCACAGTACCATATTTTCCATGTGGCCTCATTCCCCTCCAATCGTCCATTGGATACTACTTCTCATAAGTATGTTTTATTCGTTTTCCTTTTTGTCATCATTGTACTATTTTCTACATTATGGATCTTTCATTCTCTCTTGTTACCTTTATCTCTTGGTTTTTGCTTATTTTCTCCCCTCTTTCTCTTTTCTCTCATATCTGGTTGTTTTTCTCTCTCTCATGATTTTTTGGTACACATATGTCATGATAAGGTATATAATACTATTTTATCCTCTTTGATATGAATTGTTGTATTCATTATTTTTTTTAAGGGCACATATTGGTGCTAATATAGCTCTGATTCAGGAATCACACCTCTCAGAACATGAATCTTTAATATTTAAAAGAGGGTGAGTAAGTGATGTTGTCATAAATCGTTGTGTGCTAAATTGATTGTACAAATTTCTGATGAAGGTGGAAGATGGTTGTATACTAAATTGTTGATTGGAGGAATTCCAGTCTCTTTTTTAAATATATATGCCCCCACGATTAGCGATTCCCATTTTTGGTCTGACCGAATCAGACTCTTGCTAATCATTCTGATGAAACTGTTATCCTAGTTGGTGACTGTAATCAGGTATTTGATCCTTTTGTTGATCGTAATTCCAAAGTAACCTTTATACCAAATAGTGCCCACAAGCTTTTTGTCCTAACTATTAAGCAATGGACGCTTCTAGACGTGTGGCATCTTTGCAATCCTACCTTAAGAGAATATTCTTGTGTTTCCCATGTCCATCAAACCCAATCCCGTATTGATTCTTTTTTTGTTTCCCATAATATTTCACAAACTCTACGTTCTGCAGACATTGGGTCAATTTTAATTCCGGATCATGCTCCTGTTTCCCTTCAATCGGATCTTTCTCAACATTCCCGTACTCCTGGCAGATGGCGTTTGAATAATTCACTCCTCCTGGACCCTAATTTTAACTCCTCATTTGAAGTATTTTTTCAAGATTATTTCCTTTTTAACCACATTGAGGGCATGCCTTTCCATGTTATTTGGGATGATTTTAAAGCAACAGCACATGACTTTACTATCTCATATGTTGCTAAGAAGTGAAGAGCATCGCACACTCACACATCCGACCTTTTAGCCCAGATAAAGAGATTGGAACATTCCTTTTATACCTCCAAATCAAAAGAATGCCTATCTGAACTTATTCGTGCTAAACTACAGATTAATAGAGAGCCCACAGAAAATGCTTCATTGTTCTTGTTAAAATCCAATGCAAAGTTTTATGGTGGTCAGAATAAGATGGGTAAGTTATTGGCGAATTACCTGAAAGTTAAAAATAACAAGTTTAATATTGATTCCATTACTGATGCAGACCAAGTTCTGAAATAGTTGGACTCCGATAATTTGAATGAATTTTCTCTATATTATAAGTACTTATATACACCTGAAAATGAGGCTTCCGATATGGAAATTTCTCAATTTCTCTACTCTATTCATAGACCTGTTGATAAATGTATTATCATTATTGGAAAATGATATTTTGCAGTCATAATTACACATTGCTTTAAAGACACTACAGAAGGAGAAGGCTCAGGGCCCTGATGGCTTCACCACTGAATTTTACTCACACTTTGCTAAATTGCTTCTTCCCAAATAGTTAACTCTAGTATCTTCTTTCTTTGCTCCGGCTATTCTTCTGGTTCCTTCTTAAATGCCTAGATCTGTCTTATCCCTAAGGAAGGTAGAGACCCTCATTTCTGCAAAAAATTAAAGCCCAATATCATTGGTCAATGTGGATTATAAAAAAAATGCTAAAGCTCTAGCCCTAAGACTTGATTCCTATCGCCCTGATTTGATTGGCAAGGAACAATCTGGTTTTGTCAAAGGAAGATATCTCCCAGATAACACAAGTCTTTTCTTTGACATTCTCTCCAGATCTCCTCTTAAAAATGAGTCAGACGCAGCAATTGCCTTAGACACTTAGAAATCATTTGACCGTATTTATTGGCCCTTTCTCTTTCATACCCTTCAATGGTTCTGCTCTGGTCCAAAAAGTATCTCCCTTATCTCTCTTCTTTATTCTGACACAAGTGTTACTGTTTGTGCTAATGTTCTTATCACTTCTTATTTTCCTTTGGTGAGGGATGTACGCCAAGGTTGTCTGCTTTCACTGTTTCATTTTAATTTGGCACTCAACCCTTTTCTTTCCTGTATGTGTCAGAACCAAAATATTAAGGGGTTTCCCTTTAATGGCCTACAGATTAAATTTGCTGCATTTGCAGATGAAGTCCTTTTGATCCTCTCCCAACCTCCCTCATCTCTCCCAGCCTTTTTGCAGGTGGTTAATTCTTATAACAAGGTCTCTGGTTATAAGTTGAATAATGAAAAATGCAAAATACTGCCCTTGAGTAAGTTTACCTTTAAAGAAGATTTCTCCATGTCCAATTTCAAGTGGAGTCCTCAACACATTAAATATCTTGGTTTGTGGTTCACCTCTTCTATTTACTCTTCGATGTCACTAAATCTAGAGAAATGTGTAAACAAACTAACCACTTCAACTACTAGATGGCACCCTATTCCTCTTTCTTGGTGTGAGCGCTTGGACACCATAAAAATGATGCTAAGTCCCATTATATTGTTATTTATATCTAATCTCCTGGTATCAATACCTCTTAAACATTTTAAAAAGATTAATTCTGTTCTCATATCCTTTATTTGGAATCATAAAAAAGCACGAATGTCCCTACTCAAATTAACTCGTCCAAAATCAGAAGGTGGGGTTAAATTCCCTAATTTTCCCATTTACCATAAGTCCTTTCTTTTGCATCAGTCATCTAGATGGCTCTTTGATTCCACTTTACCTGGTCCATTATGGATGGATGTGGAGAAATTCTTTCTCCTTCCCTTCTCTTTCAAGGAATATTTATCTTTTACTCGCAAGCCACAATCTCTTTCAACACCTATTCTAAAGCACTCATGTAAATTATTGGATTCTACTCCATATATTAAATCCTCAGATATTAATACACTTCTTAATTCCGCCATTTGGCACAACAAATGTATACATGTTAACAACAAATCCTTTTATTGGAAAACCTGGGGAAATAACGGTTTAATCTGTGTGCACCAACTTTTTGAGCATGATAACTTCTTGTCATTTTCCCAAGCTTCTCAGCAATTTGATCTGCCCCAACATTTGAGAATAAAGACAAAATGTTATATAATGTCCTTCGCACTGCTTACGAACACAGGCAATGTCTTGTCTCCTCAGCGTCATCTGTCGGTAGCTTCTGGTCTACTTTGTTGTACTCTTCTCTAAGAGCATCTACTATTTACTCCTACCTGTCTGCTTACAGCTCTAGTAGACCCAAAAACAAAGGTGGAATTGGCCTGTGAGTTTTACTTTGAGGTTGAGTGGCCAATTACTTTCTGGGCTAGAATTTGGACTAAAATCAGAAAATCTTCTAGGGCAACAAATACCATGCAGTCTCTTTTTTTATATATAGCCAACTATTATTGACTCCTACTCTGCTGCTTGCAATACATCCAGACAAACCAGACACTTGTTGGACATGTTCTTTACCACAAGCTGGTTTAAAGCATTTACTTTTTACATGCCCTCCTGTGACATGCTCTTGGTTGCAGATATGGGCTCAAATTAATTCAATCTTTCATACAGAAGTTCCTTTTTCTATTCTTAAACTCTTTTTAGGTAGTATATTTGAAGCTTGGACTCCATTCGCTTGTTGTATTCGAATGTTGGACTTATTGTTGGCAGCAGCTTTTCAACAAATCACAGAAAATTGGAAGGAATTCACTAATCTATAATTTCAAGCTTGGTGGAATACAGTTTGCTATAATGACAAGCTGGACACTAATTATGTCTCCCTGTGTCTCTAGCTTTGAAACGTCAGATCTTGTGGACCCTCATTACTCAATTTTTAGATGACAATGCACACGTCTCCCTCGGCATGCATACCAGCCCAACAAGAAGTTCTTAAACCCCCCTGATTTTCCTCCTATTCTCACTTAGCATGGCTAATTTTAATGTTTGATAATCCAATTTTGTACATCACTTATATATATATATATGTTTCCTTTAACATGCTTGTATTACCAATCTCCTATGTTTTTCATTTGACCTTATTCTTGTGTCTTCATTATAAGATGATTGTATTATTTGGTACTGTATAATTTATGGATATTTTACTGTAATGTATTGTTCCTTACCTCTATGCCTCATTATGCTTAAATAAACTTATTTTTAAAACTGAAAATATTAACATAGGAAATGAGTGTCAATATAAAGGCTAGAGGAAATGTGCTTTTATTAAACGTGCAAAAGGTGAAAATGCTGCTTATTTCTGCAGAAAGCTCCTATTTCTGTTGTTCTTTCACTACTGTGCTTCAGTATTTTCCGTTATTCCTTCCTTTCACATTAATAAAAGCAAAATGCCTTTTTGTAAATGCTGGTTTAACGTTATACTTGAACTATTGAACCTAACATCTTCGTGAAATATGCTGTTTTCTGTAAAATGTATTTAGTTTCTTCCTCACACCATATGACTTCATCTTATTTTAGATAGTTTCCTCTGCCATAGGTTTATAACGAATAAGTATGTTGCTAGAGATTCTAACCAGGACATGTTTTATTTCATAGAGCAGCCCATTGTTACACCATGGGACACTAAACAGCTAACACAGTAGGGTTGTAAAGGTTCTCATGAGAACCTTCCTAGACGCATCTTTTTGTAATACAATGTAGCAACATTAGAATAACACGTCGACATGGACGTTTACAATGGAAATCGAAAAAGACGGCAGACCATCAGAAGAGCCTTTCCTATTGGCAAGAGATGATGCAACATTCAGAGTTTGCAACATGTTTTTTTATATAGTATGTGTTCCTAGTTAGAGATGAATGCATCTATGCACACCTTCCCCTTAGGTACCAAGGAACAGGGTTGTCGTTTCCAGGAAGAAATGGCGCTCTACCTATTGACGTGCGTGTGTGTAGGATTCAAAACAGATTGGTATGTTGCTAACTGATCGCAGATTCAAATGTCCTGGCGGCTCCACAAGATTGCTGTGGATCCGCCAGGACGTTTGGATCTGCGTATAGTTCCGTGAAATTTCGTAGACAAACCACACGTGTCTCACATTGACTGGAGCTCTGACTACTTAGTGTTTTCATATAAGGACTACCAATTAAGCAAAGATTTGTCCCTGTTTTACTGTACTGGTGTGATTATATGTAGCGGCAACTAACTGTCTAGACCGCTCGTTCTGTCCTTACATCATAAACACACCTTCCCCTTGTCATGCCCTCTAGCACTTGACTGTACTACTCTTGCCCAAAGTTGCTTTGAGCTACTTGTACCATTGATTTTTTTATATTCTGATTTCTTTTTGGAGACTTTCTCCATGCTGATCATGGCTACTGCTGTGATTATGTCCTTCCACCTGTGTTAACAGTTGCTACTGCAGCTGTTAAGGAACTCGACTGAGTTTCCAGAACTACTCCTTATGGGGAGTTCGACCTTTTATAGCTATTAGCCTGTTAGGGCCTTTTAGATTAAGATAGGGATTAATTCCTTTATGGAACACGCTGTTATTTTGTATGCTAATTCTGACCAATTTTTTTAAAAATATATTTCTGTAAACATAAGTATTTGACTAACCATAATAAAAAGACAACATTTCAGACTAATCGTTTAATGAGAAAATGAAACTTTTAAAACGTCACCAAACCTCTCATCATTGACTGAACATTAAATACTATAAATTGATGCTTCATTCTAACAGGGTGGCTAAGATTCATCGATCTGAAGAAGAAATTGGCACGGAAATTGGAGAATCTCTAGTAAGTTTCAAGGTGGAGCTGTATATAAAATTTGTATGAGATTTCCACGCTCGCAAATCTGGTAGCAGAGGATAGGTTCAACACCCTGAATGGGGCTATAAAATATTACCAAAAATAGAACTAGTTTGAAATTCCCTATTCCTGAATCCAATGCACAGAATTTGAAGATCCAACAAGCGGTATTCGAAGGCGGTTCCGGTTTTGAAGGTGTGAGTAATAATAGGGCAAATGCATCTTTCCACTGGTTTGAATGTTTGAATAGAATGAGTGGGTAAGAAGAAATAGTTAAAAAGTGGTTGAAAAGGTGTTCGAAGAATTCAGACTTATCACAGTGCAAAGATCCCAGGATAACATAATAATAATTGAAAACTTGTTTGCATATATTTTAAGGTGTAGTCATCATCTATACCATTGACATAGGGACAAGGAGCTTTGTTGTGAATGATTAGTATTGATCAATGTTAGGGGAACCTAAGTACGCAAATGAGGGAAACTGCATTAATTTGGGTGATTTCGCGCTGGTCGCGATTTCACTTTCTTTTAGTAGAGCATAAAAGAAAGTATTTTTGAGGTTATTTGTAAAAACTGTGTGAATACGAAGAAAACTGTAAAGGAAGGTGAACTGCTGTGAGGACTGAGGTTGAATGTCACAGTGATTCGCATTGAATTTGGTTGGTTGGGAGGAGGAGCTTCGCGCGCATCCGAGATGGCCACGTAAGCACAGGGCTCCTGGGACCCTCACTGCCCTCCGCATATATCCTGTAAGATATCCTGATTATGAAGACGGGTTATTGGAGATGAAACTCAGCTGATATCTTAGTTGCTTTCAAAAATTGATTTGGACTTCGGGAACCGTCACAACGACGATTTGAACTTTTGAGGCCCACCCTACAGCGACACCTGGGGCTCGAGTCACTGAGACGCCCGGGAAGTAGTTGAACAACAACGGCTTGAGGGGTTCTGCCCACTGCCTTGGAGTTAACTTTCGGTTTCGCTATGTGTGCCTTGGCCTCATTTGGTCGCTAGCCTGACCGGATTGCCCTAGCTTTAGCTGAACTCAGCAGGTCCATTGTGTGCCACTGATTGCAAGTGTCTCTGTGCTGAGTTACGCTGCCCCTACTGCCACTGGCGCCCGTTTCTAGAACACTTTGGCGGGTGACCGCACACGGCCATTTTCACCAGGTCTCACGGGCCCCTCGGGGGCACAATGTCCAACATGGCGGGCAGGCCCGACAACGAGAAGCGGAAAACCAAGACGCCCCTTCGGGGGGGAACGGTCCAAACGAATGTCATGGATCGATATACCCATCCCAAGGGGTCCCCCGGAGGTACGAGTAGGACCCCGGAAGAGGCTAAGGAGGACTCAGGCGCGCCGATCGACCTGACCCTACAGGATGTCATGGGCGCCATTGCCAATATGAAGACCTCCATCAGCCAACAATATGAGGCTCTTGCCCTCAAACTCGACACTGTAGCCATTGACGTCACTTTGATTAGAGCGGATTTATTGAAAACAAATGAGAAGGTCAAATGTTAGATCTGAAGACCTCCAGCCTCACTACTGATGTGTCCGCCTTGCAGACTGAGGTTGGCAATCTGCGATCCTCCCATGATCTCATGGCTCGTCGACTGGAGTAGTTTGAAAATAGGTCCCGACGCAACAACGTAGGTATTGTCGGGGTCCCTGAAAACTCCGACACTCCTACTACAGATCTCCTTGTGGAGGACCTCATCCTCAATCACCTCGCCCCTACGGGACTGAGTAAATTCTTTGCTGTGGAGCGTGCACACCGGGTGTCGGGCGGGAAGCCGAAGCAGGGTGCCCCTCCGAGACCGATCATCGCCAGACTTTTTAACTTCCGAGATAGAGACGCTATCCTGCAGGCATCGAGGGTGGGCGGCCCCGTGAGGTTCGAAAACACAACGGTGAGCTTTTACCCGGACTTCACCCAGTTCGTTCAAAGGCAAAGGATGGGGTTCCAGGGGGTGAAGCGAAGGTTGAGAGACATGGATTAAAATACGCGATGCTATTTCCAACTAGGCTTCGTGTCGAATACGAAGACCGGACATTTTTCTTTGTTCGTTCCGAACAAGTAAGTGACTGGCTAGATACTTTACCAAAGCGGAGCGACCGAATGGAGCACTCGGGTGGAGCTGAGGGTGGTGTGTCAGAATAAGAATGACAATATGATTCCCGACTTCCGGACAATTAGCATTCTGTGCAGCTGGGTTCGATGACTTTCGTATTAATCTGATTTATTGTTGCAGACCCGTGGGTGGCGAGGGGAATAGGACTCTTCCTCCTCCGGGTTTCTTTCTTTTTGTAGACTAGTTTAATTCCAGGGTGACAGGCACACTGCAAATTGGGGTGGCTTTTGAGTCAGGGGTGCAGTGTGGGGGGTATTGTAATGGGTTCAAGTTGGGGGGTGGAGGGGGGTGTTTGGGTGTGTTTTCTTTTTTCTCAAGGCAACGTATTGTGTACTTTTTGGATCTGGTCATTGTGTTCGTGTGGGGGTGGATTATGCATTCATTTCCGGGATGGGGGTAGTGGGTTGAAACTATTGTGTTGGAATGTCAATGGGTTGGGGGATAGGATAAAGCGGGGAGTAGTGCTACAGTTGTTACGACGCCTTTCTCCTGATGTCGTGTTGTTGCAGGAGACACATTTGATTGGAATACTTGTCACGCCATGAATCGTCGAGGATACCGTCTCGCTGTACACTCTGGGTTTACCTCTGGTTCCAGGGGAGTGGGTATCCTGGTCAATACCTCTCTCCCCCTTCAAATAGAAGAGGTGATTCTTGATGACAGGGGGCGCTATGCCGTGCTCATGGGGAGATGGGAGGGGAGGACCGTATCGCTGATTTCTGTATATGTCCCACCCGGTCTACAGACCTCGACTTTTGCAGATCTCGGGCGTTTGGTGTTGGGGCTTCCAGAGGGCGTCCTGATAATAGGTGGAGAGTTTAACTCGGTTGTCTCCGGTACCCTAGATCGCTACCCCCACAGAGACCTCACTAGATCGCAATCCTGGCTGAGTGGGTTCTTGGATACACTGGGGCTGTTAGATTGCTGGAGGCTGATGCACCCGGACCAGATACAGTACTCCTTTCATTCCGGGGCCCACGGCAGTCTATCTAGACTTGACTATATTTTGATGCCGTCGGCGCAGGCCTCCTCTATCCGGGAGATTAGACACCTGGCCCGGGGCATATCTGACCACTCCCCATTGTGGCTCCAGATTAACGCAAGTGTGGTTACCGAGGGTCGGGTTGCTCCGATCAATCCCTGATATCTTCGCAATCCCAAAACTCGCGTAGAGTTGGTCAAGTCCATGGATCTGTATTTTGCTGATAATGAGGGGTCCGTGTCTTCTTCTGTATCATTGTGGGAGGCTTTTAAGACAGTCATTCGTGGACAGGCTCTATCTTTAATCGCTGGCGCCAAGAAGAGTACAAAGGAGGAGGTGGTCCGTTTGGAGACTGAAATAGCTGAACTTGAAAGTGAATTGGAACTGGGAGTGACTTGTGCTAAGCTTCATACCCTTAGCCTGAAACAATTGGACTACAGAGCCCTGGTTACGGATGCTGCGAAATTCATGAGTAGAGAGCAACAGGGCAGACTGTATGATGTGGGAGACAAGGCAGAGAAATTGATTGCCTGGTTAGATAAGAAAGAAAGGGCGAGTTGTGTGGTTCCAGTGATTGAGAAAGCTGATGGAGTGTGTGTGACTGATCCAACTGAGATCGTTGAGTGTTTCGCGGACCATTTCTGAACTGTATACTCCCCAGTGTCTGATAGACCCGAGGAAGACTCTCATTTGTTGCTGCATGACATTGCACTGCCTCGCCTGTCCGAAGCGGACAGAGACCTGATGGACGCGGCGCTCTCGACGGAGGAGGTGGCCGTCGCCATTCGTTCTGTGCGGTCGGGCAAGGCCATGGGTCCTAACGGCCTGCCCATTGAGCTGTATAAATTGCGCCCTGATAAAATGGCGCCGTACCTCCGCGACATGTTTTTAGAATCACGTGACGTAGGCTCCCTCCCTCGTGATCAGCGTCTCGCCACCATCATGGTGATCCATAAGGAGGGGAAACCAAGAGATCGCTGTGCGTCCTACAGGCCCATTTCGCTTTTAAACGCTGAACCAAAGATTCTTGCCAAGTTGTTGGCGAACCGCTTGATAACAGTTATTAGTGACTTGATCCACCCGGATCAGTCTGGTTTTATCCCGCAGCGTAATACTGCACTCAACCTGAGGCGGCTGCACGGTGTTCTTGCGAGGGCCGCGTTTCTGCATGAGCCAGCCATTTTGGCTTCCTTGGACGCTACAATGGCCTTTGATACACTGGAATGGCCATATCTTTGGGCCGCTCTTGCGAAATTCGGCTTTGGTCCCGGGTTCATTGGCTGGGTGAAACTTTTGTATGAGGAGCCATTGGCACAGGTGGTAGTGAATGGTCGAGTGTCTGGACCCTTTGTCCTTGGGAGGGGTACGCGGCAGGGCTGTCCATTGTCCCCACTTCTTTTCGCCCTGGCGCCCCTGGCCGCCTGGCTGCGATGGGAGCCTTCGATGAAGGGTATTCAATGGACCCCGGGGTTCGAAGATCGCATATCGCTCTACGCAGACGATATGAATGTTTTGATTGATGTGCTTACCTCGTTTGGTAAAAACTCTGGCCTAGTGATCAACTGGGCCAAGTCCTGTGTGTATGTGCTTTTGGGTGGTTCCCCCTCCCTGCCGCGCGGGTGCCCCGTTCAGGTCTCGCAAACCGGATTTAAGTACTTGGGGATTTTTATATCTTTGGATCCGGTGGTTCGCTATGAACGTAATTTGCTCCCTCCTCTTCAGAGGTTAAAACTTGATGTTGTGCGTTGGCGCAAACTACCGTTTTCGCCGCTCGGGCGTGCAGCACTTTTTAAGATGATGTCCCTGCCGCGATTTCTATATGCACTCCAAAATACACTTGATATTATTCCGGCGAGTTACTTTCGAGCGGTGGAGAGTCTTCAGAGGCAATTGGTCTGGGATGGACGCCCGCGTATTGCCCTTCCTAAGCTTACACTCCCCTGGTATGATGGGGGTATAGCGCTTCCGGATATCAAGCAATATTATTGGGCCTCTCAGCTGGGAGCGATTAATCATGAAACTTATGCGCCGGCCTCTAACCCTGCATTTGAGATGGATAAATATTTGTTACCGGGTGGGAACTACAATAGGACGCTTTATTCCAAAGCGGCGGGAAGGGAACTATCAGGACCTACCAAGATTGCGGTACGGGTGTGGCATGACGCGACGGCGGCAATGGGATGGAGGGACCGCCTGACCCGAGCGACTCCGTTGTATGCATCTGAAAGGCTGGGGTGCCTTTGGAAGACGAAAGGATTTGATAAGTGGGATCTGATTGGTATTAGCAGGGTGAGTGATCTCTGGGTCAAGGGTGAAATCAAGACCTTTGGGGCATTACAGACAGAGTATGAGTTGAGTGACAGAGAATTCTTCCGCTATATACAGATTCACCATGCGTAGAGTTCGGTTTTCCCTGGGGGCTCTAGCATCCCTGAATCTTCCCCACTCGAAGATCGTGTGCTCGATGGCTACGTGCCCGATAGTACTATTTCTTTGATATACAAGAAATTGATTAATGATCGGTCGGGGTCGTTGGCGCGCCTCAGAGAGGTTTGGACCTGTGACGGCTTAGAGTTGGATGACGAGGACTGGCAATCTGCGCTATCCTCGCCAAGGGAGGTCGCGATTCCGGCACGCCTCCGACTCGTGCAGCTCAAAATCCTACATCGTGTGTATGTCACTGGTCCGCGTTTGATTCGCATGGGCTATTCCTCGGATGGGTTATGTAAGCGTGGATGTGGACTGGTCTGAACCTTTCTCCATATAATTTGGGAGTGTCCGGAGACGGTTGTGTATTGGAACCGTATCCATACTGTGATGGAAAGGCTCACGGGGGTGGCCTTACTGCCCGAGGCCAGGCGCTGCCTGTTGAATGTCTGGGAGCCGAATGATTATGATGTGGCACAGAAGCAGCGGCTGACCCTTGGGAATATGATTGCTAAGAGGGACATCGCACAGTTGTGGGGTTCCCAGCGGCCGCCCACGATATCGGTGTGGAAGGAGAACGTGGACTGGTGCATGTTTAGAGAGAAGACGGTGTATGTGGCTAGGGGCAGACCTAGGAAATGGAACAAAATGTGGCGCCAGTGGAACTCTTATCGTGGAAACATATGTACGCCTCAATTCGTTGAGACTCCAGAATCCTCCCTTTCCCCCTGATCCGACATTCCATATTTTGTGTAACTTATGTGATTACTGCTCTTGTTTCCTCACTGACCCCCCCCGCACATCAATGGTTTATGTATTATATCGTACTGTGATTTTCCCCCCTCTGGAACTCATGCCCGACAGTATCACTTTATTGCCTTGTGTATTGTTACTATTTTCTTTAATAAAATTTTTTTACAAAAATAAAATTTGGTTGGTTGGTGTGTTTTGTGCTGGGATTGGTTGGTGACGTTGCAGAGCCATGCTGTAAGTAGATTTTTTGGGGAAACTATAACACTTTTTGATTTGTTAATAAGAGTGCGTGAAAATAATAACTGAAAATGATTGCCCAATGTGAAGTTGATGTGTATGGAACCAAATCAAAATATTCTGATTATTTTGCTGTTTTAAATTGACCTATCATTATGAAATGTTTTAAAGATTTTAAGAATTTGGTGAGAGGGGCTGTTACTATTCCAGTTTACAAAGGTGACGAGGTGCCTCCTGAGGGTACGCCTGCATACATTATGGCTACTGAGCATGGTTTATGTACATGTCTTTGACTTTGTCAATGGAGTAGGATTACTTAGAAGGACGGTGCCTTGAGATTTTCTATATACGGGACATTTAACACTAGGATTCTTGATCATTTGATAGGAAAATTACACGAGATGAAGCCACCACCCAGACCCATTCAATATGAGGCCTTTAATGCATGGAGGAAAGTCGCAAGAAAATAAGAAAAGGAGAAATATCAGAGGAGAACCAACAGAGAACCAACAGAGCAGTGAAGAATTATACAAATGCCCGGTGGGATGAAGAACGGTGTAGATGAAGGAAGGCATTATAGAAGGACTTAGATTATATCCTTCAATTAGATTAGTGGTAAGAAAGGAAATGACAAAAATCCCATAAAGAAAGAGGAAGATGAGTCAGATACAGATTCCAGTCATGAAATATTACAACAAGTGTTAAACCCCAGATCCCCACCGGATGCCACCTCTGTTGATCAGAAAGAATTAGGTGCTAGTTTAGGTCCGACAGTGGCTACTGCCCCTGTAGTTCCCGGTATAACATCAATTGAAAGAACTTTGCAAATTCTGCAACTTGTACTACCAGTTGTGACCTATGAGGACACCTACAGCTGCAGTGACTGGCACAGCCCTGGTATTTATTGTTCCTGCTCAGACTATAACTCAAGCTGTGGCAAATGTTCCTTCATTAGCAGAAATGAGACCAGATACTTCAGCTAGCACCTACCTCTACATTTTTTCAGACTTCTCAAAATTGACAGATAGTTTGATGGATGCCGCCCAAAGACAATACAAGCACTGACAGATGGAGAGAATTTGGTCTTTACTGCTCCAATGGCTCTGGTGATCTAACTGTTACTGAGGAAGGATATCAATTAGCTTCAGTTGAGAAGATGACAGGAAATAAGAAGGCAGAGAATATTGAGGCACAAGAAAAACCAGAGATGGAAAAAGAGAAGCCGTTAAACATACCCACATTGAAAGTAGAATTAAAAGAAATATTAAACGGATGTTTAGAGTTTGAACAGTATCAGAGGAAATAATTAATTTACCTGTGTAAGGCAAGCACCCGAAGAGCAGGTTTGGTGCATGACAGGTTGACTAAAATAGCTCAAAATATGTCATAGATCTTAGCAATAATGTGAATCTACACAGGATTTATATTATATATTATGTCACCAAATTAAACTCCGCCCTGATTCGAAATCACTTACTGCCTTTATTACTACGGAGGGCACTTTTCAATTCACGCGTATGCAGTTCGGTTTGGCGTTGGGTGAAAGTGTCTTCCAAAGAATGATGGTTAACTTGTTCAAAGATCTATTGGGAGTGGTTTATTTCCAAGATGATATTCTTGTTTCAGGGAAGACAGTTGAAGAGCACAATTCCACTCTTAGACAGGTTCTTTGGAAACTTGAACATGTAGGTTTAACTGTCAATAAGGATAAATGCAAATTTTTAACTCAAGAAGTAGAGTATTTGGTGGGTTTTTACCCCTAAACGTAACTTGTAGGAAGCTATCAAAGATGCACCTTATCCTGAGGACAAAGATCAGCTTCAGTCTTTCTTAGGCCTTGTGGAATACTATTGCAATTTTTTAGAGCTTTTGCTGACATTTCAGAGCCTCTAAGGTGTTTGTTGCGGAAAGGAGCCAAATTTATATGGGGTAGAGAACAACAGGAAGCTTTTTCCAACATTAAAGATAAGATTTGTAGTGCTGGTATTTTAGCCCCGTTTATTTCTCAATGCAAATCTATTCTCACAGTGGATGCCAGTCTTACTGGTGTTGGCGTCGTACTTTCTCAAAATCATAGGGGTGTGGAAAGAACGATTGTTTTTGCATCTCACATATTAACACAAGCAGAAAGAAACTATTCCGTAATTGAGAGAGAGGCGCTCGCAGCGGCATGGGGTGTGGAACATTCCAGAGTGTATCTTTGGGGTTCTAGATTTATCTTGAAAACGGACCATAAACCTCTCGTGAAAATCTTATCTGCCGGGGGTGCTGGAAAAGGATTTGTCCGTTTGGCCAGAGTTGCTGCCAGATTACAAGAATACTCGTATGACATTGAGTTCATTCAGGGGTGGAAGAACTCACAAGCTGATTGTTTGTCTTGTATGTCTTTAAATTGGGAGGTTGTTGACAATGATATTATTAAAAAATTGGAATCTGAAGAGGCAGTGTCTTTAGTGAATGAGGTGAGTGATTGTAGCTTGGGTGCATTCTCTAAAGCACGCCTGGTTCAAGAGATGAAGTCTGATACAGTTTAGAGACAGGTTATGTTGTTGATTAAGAATGGCGCACCTCATGAAAACATGGTACCTGTTACTATTAGGACATTCTGGAAACTCTTGGTTTGAACTGTCTGTAATGATCATGAAGTTGTAATGAGAGGTGACAGATTTGTGCCTCCGTCTGGTCTTCGTTTGCATATATTTAAACTCGCTCACGAAGGTCATCAGGGACAAGGAATGATCATCAAAAGAATCATACAAGAATTTTGGTGGCCAGGGATGGATGATCAGATTCGCAGGTGGGTTGAAAATTGTACTATGTGCAAGGAAAGTTTAGAAAAGACAAAGTGGGGAATCAGAAAAACATGGGACATCTTAGTAATCCTGGGAAGGCTTGGCACACAATTTGTTTAGATTTTATTGGTACAATTGCTGAACTCTCTATAGATTTGCGTTTTGCACTAGTTATTGTTGATATCCATTCCAGATGGCTTGTGGTCAAATTTGTCAGTGACATTACCACGCAATCCACTATTGGAGTGTCAGAAAAATTGTTTCTTGAGGAAGGTGTCCCACATATCTTGTTGATGGATAATGGCACGCAATTGACTTCTGGCAAAATGCGTTGTTTTTTTGGAAAAATGTGGAGTCAAACATTCTTGTACTTCCCTTTACAATCCCATGGGGAATGGTATGGTAGAAACAGCCAATAGGTTAGTGAAGGGTACCTTACAATTAGCTTTGGTGAATGGACAGTCTCCTAGACGTTTGATTGAAGAAATGCTGTGGGCATATCGCACCACTGAGAATAGTGTAACTCATTTGACACCTTTTCAGAGCATGAGAGGACGTATGCCAGGTTCCAGACTAGTTCCAGCATGGTTAAAAGATTGGGTGGCATCTGATGTTGATTGTCCTTAAGAATTTTTTGGTTCTAAGTATAGAATTGGTGATTGGGTCAAATTGAAGTCTGGAAGAATTAAAGCTGGTTTGAGCACAGGTTCTGGTCCTTGTCGAGTCATTAGTGTAGCCAAACATTTTTTGTGGGTCAGAAATGGAATTTGCGCTGAGTTGCTCTATATCAAAGGAGAGGAGCTGTTGTCAGACAGTCTGGTGACAATGATGGGTGTTCTGGCGCAATGTTTATTCCTGACAAACATCTTAATGTGGAAACAGAGAAGATGGGTCATGAGGTTGTTGAACAAAGTACTTCTCATGAGACATCATCATCTACAGTAACAGTTGGCCCCAACACCTGGAACACCTACAGAAAGTTGTCACCTCTCTAGGGTCTTTCGGATTCACCATTAACCCCGCCAAGACCACCCTGGCCGCACAAACGGTGAAATATCTAGGATATCTCTTAGGCGAAGGCCTGATAAGACCCCAGAAGAACAAGATCGACGCCATTCAGTCTATTCCCTTTCCCCAGACCCGTAAAGATCTCAGGGCCTTTTTAGGATTTCTGGGTTACTACAGAAGGTTCGTACCTAATTTCTCCCAAAGAGCAGCCCCCCTTACTGATCTCCTCAAGAAGACCACCAAAACGGAGGCCGCCCTCAGAGACCCCACTCCCCTACTGTGGAGGGCCTTCACAGACTTAAAGAACGCCCTGACGTCCAGTCCGGTATTGGTGAGCCCGGACTATAACCAACCGTTCCCCTCTAAAACGGACGCCTCCGACCAGGGACCGGGAGCAGTACTATCCCAAAAGGACAGACATGGAGACGAAAAACCAATACTCTACCTCAGCAGGAAACTATTCCCACGAGAGAAGAACTACGCCGTGGTGGAGAAGGAGGCACTTGCCATTAAGTGGGCCGTCGAGAGTCTACGCTATTACTTGGAAGGCCGTGACTTCATCTTATATACGGACAATGCACCCTTAGAGTGGATGGCTTGAAACAAAGGGCGAAACGATCGCGTCCTTCGCTGGTTCTTGTCATTACAGCCGTACCATTTTAAGACATTGCATCGGAAAGCGACTCGTCAGGGCAATGCGGACTACCTCTCCCGGTACCCCAGAACCTCTACCGGTACAAGAAAGACAGCTAGGGAAAGGGGATGTGAAATGGCCCCTCGGGAGACGACCCCCGGGACCCTGTCCCATACACCATCGGGGCTGCCCCCGTTAAAACTCTCACCGTTCACGGCGGATCCGGCAGCAACGGCGTCCCTGACACCCAAAACCCCTCCCCTCTCTGTTTTTCAGGAACCAATCCGGAACGTTCAGGAACCGGAAGTACAACCGTCGGACCCCGGAAGTCCAGCCTCCCCGACGCCGGCCAGAGACAGAAAAGGCGGAAGCAGAGGACCACAAGTCGTCGGAAGATCGTGGCAGGAGATTGCGACCGGAGAGGAAGAAGTGAGCGGAGAATACGGCGGAGAAGAAGACGAGTGGTGCGAGGACTGGTGGTGTCCCCCAGGAGGAAGCTGAAGAGCGGCCGCAACTCACCCGGAGAGTTGCGGCGGAGCCCGTGAGTAACCCCTCGCCTCTCTGTTGCACATTAGGTGCCTGTATATAGTATAGAGTATTGTTTCTTTTTGCTTATCACGACTTAGGCACGCTAACCCTGTCAGGTCACTGTATATACTTGTAAAGCACTCTCGATGTAGATAGCCCTCGATTACTAATCAGCCCCTTCAAACCCCCCCAGCACGTCTCACACTCAGTCCCTAGCCTCTTTGTTTGTATCCTGAAGCCCCATACCCTTTTTCCCTCACGATACCTATTTCCAATCCTCACGACCCGGTGTTGGTGGAGGTGCTTATAGTCCGATACAGTGGGACTAACGGCTCCTTTTCCTTTTTTCTCTCATTGCCCTCCGGTGGACTCCCCGAGGAAGACCCGGATCTACACCCAAGACCCGGCACTACACCCAAGACCCGGCACTACACCCAAGACCCGGCACTGCATCCGAAGACCCGGACTTACATCCCAAGATCCATCCCTTCTTCTCAAGACCTGAATCCTACTTCTGACTCCTACCATACCGTCCCCCAACTACCCACAGCGAGGTTTTCGTGGCGTGGGGTTCTGGCCTCCCTCACACCCCTTTGGACTCTGTTGCACGGACTCTCAGTGTATCAATAAACCACACAATTTCACGCTATATCCGGCCTCCTTGCCTGCTTTTCCAGCCAGCCGACCGCCCACCATCACATTTGGTGTCAGAAGTGGGATCGTCTGGAAGCATGGAGGCCGCGGTGAAGAAAATGGCCGAGTCCCAAGAACAGCTGGGGAAACTTATAGAGCGGTTCCTGAAGACCGCTGAGGATGATCGTGGCCAACTACATGACGTCCTCAAAGGGCAAGGGGACTCCCATGAGCAGGCAATGGGCAAGCTCACCGACGTCCTGGGTCAACAGAGACCGATGACCTCCCTCCCATCAGTCGTTCTGCAGAAGTATGTACCGGGGGAAGACCCGGACTACTTTTTCACGAATTTTGAGAGGTTAGCCCAGGCCGCAGCATGGCCGAACGATCGCTGGGGTCAATATCTGGGACCCTTGTTGAAGGGCGATCTCCAGGCGGCATACCAACAGGCTAACATGCAGGGCAACACGCCCTATACGGATATCAAGAAGTGTATCCTGGAACGTCTCGGCATCGACGATGAACGATATAGGGTCAAACTAAGGCAGATCAGGGAAGGACCCCAGGAAACGCCTAGAGCCCTGTCTTTCCGCGTTAAGGACCTATCCAACCGATGGCTTAGACCTGAGACCTCAACTAAGGAAGATATCCTCGAGAAGCTATACCTCGAGCAATTCCTGGCCTCCCTGCACCCTGGGACCCAGCGGTGGGTAAGACAGCACGCCCGACTCACCCTAGAGACCGCCGTCGAAATCGCGAGCGCCTACAGCCGAGCCCAGGAACAACAGCGGCACAAAGATGAACACCCGTTCAAACCCCACGTCCCTGCAGGCGTTCGCCATCCACGGCCCTCGTTGCCACGACGACATGACCTGCCCCCCGTTATACCTACCCCGCTCCTGTTTAGGCCGACCAATCCGGGGCCCCAGTGTTACAGTTGCGGGGGATTTGGCCATATCGCTCGACATTGCCCTCAGAAACACGAGCCCATGGAAGTAGGCTTGGTGCACAACTATGTATGTTCTCCACCGGACCTGGCACCACCCCCATTCCGATGTCCAGTGACCATTAACGGACAGAAGGTCCTCGCCCTAGCAGACACTGGGTGCCGTCAGGCCACAAGACATGACCTCTTCAATGGAACCTCCTTCAGGCATGGTTGCCATACAGTGCGTACACGGGGACACCAAGAGATACCCCACCACCCGGGTACATGTACAACACCCTAAGGATTCCGGTTCCACTCTCACAGTGGGTCTTATTCCCGCTCTTCCCGAACAAGCCATACTCGGAAGAGACTACTCAGGTCTACCCCAGCTTCTCCAAGACCCCACCGATTCTCTTACCAGGTGGTGGGGAGAAGCACCGTATCCACAGGGACTGTCTCCACCAGTTCATGACTCCAAGGTACACAAATCCCGAACCCAGAAAAGGGAGGAAAAGAGGGACTACACCGAGGTACACCTCACCACAACCGAAGACCACCCCTGGCAGACGGACAGGGAATTCAGGGCGGCACAACAGGAGGACCCCCAGCTGCAGGAGGCGTGGGGCAGAGCCCTGGAAAACGAGGACCCCCTTAAAGTAGGTCCCTATTTTTTCAAACACAAAGGGTTATTGTACCGCAAGGGAGGGGCCCAACAAAATCCCCAACTCCTGATCCCCGGACCCTTCCAGGATAAGGTTCTCTACCTGGCCCACAGTCACCTCCTGGGGGGCCATTTCGGTGATGAGAAGACCAGCCAATCGGTTTTGGAGAAGTTTTACTGGCCAGGCGTCTACCAGCGCATCAAAACGTACTGTCAAGAATGCCCCGTCTGTCAGAAACACAGTAGATACCGACCCCCCAGAGTTCCACTACGCCCTCTCCCTGTGATTAACGTCCCATTTAGCCGCGTAGGGATGGACATAATCGGACCCCTACTTCCCTCTAAAAGCGGCTGTCGATATGCACTAGTGATTGTGGACTACGCCACGCGATTCCCTGAAGCCCTACCCCTGCGTCAACCTACTACACAGAACATCGCTAAAGCACTCCTTTCCATGTTTTCCAGGGTAGGGCTTCCCCGGGAAATCCTGACAGACCAGGGCACCCCATTCGTCTCTGCACTAATGAAACAGGTCTGCTCCCAGCTGGGCATTAAACAAATCCGAACCTCGGCTGACCACCCACAAACCGACGGCTTAGTCGAGAGGTACAACGCCACCCTAAAACAGACATTGAAAAAGTTGTTGGGACTTGAAGCCAGAAGGTGGGAGGAGATATTACCGCTTGCCTTGTTCGCCATCCGATGCAAACCCCAAAGCAGCACCGGATATTCCCCTTTTGAGCTCTTGTACGGGCGCCCACCACGCACCTTGTTGGACATGGCTCAAGAGGCCTGGGAAGCGGAGCCAGACCGGACCCGTCCCCTTCCCGAATACGTCAACAACTTAAAAACCCACTTGTCGGTGATTCGTGATATCGTGCGACAAAACCTGGAGAGCGCCCAACTCGCCCAGAAAGGACAATACGACAAGGGTACGAAACCCCGGGAGTTCGTCGTAGGTGACCAGGTTCTCTTGATGATGCCATCTTCGGACCAGAAACTTTTGGGTCAATGGCAGGGGCCGTATTCCGTCCTGCGACAGGTGACCCCAGTCATGTATGAACTAGAGTTGGATTCCACTCGGGGCACGACTCAGATTTATCACGTGAACCTCCTCAAAAAGTGGGAAGGACCCCGTCCTGTCATGTCCGGTTCTGCCTCGTCTCTCCCTCTCTCCTTCGACCCCTGCCTCGATGCAGACCTGACCAGTACCCAAAGACAGGAAATTCAGAGCGTTCTATACCCTCTGCGACAAGTGTTCTCCTCTTCACCTGGAAGGACCACTGTCACCGAACACGTCATTCAAACCGAACCAGGGAAGACCGTCCGACAGCGACCGTACCGAGTGCCCGAAGCACGTAGGGAGGTGATACGGAAGGAAACGGAACAGATGATGAATATGGGAATCATAGAACCATCAGTGAGCGACTGGAACTCACCTATCGTCCTTGTACCGAAGCCTGACGGGTCGGTCAGATTTTGTATCGATTTTCGCGAGATCAACAAAATCTCTACCTTCGATACCTACCCACTACCCCGCGTCGACGAAATGGTGGAGAGAATTGGGAAGGCGAAATACATCTCCACATTGGACCTCTGTAAGGGGTATTGGCAAATACCCCTCCGAACTGAAGACCGAAAAAAGACCGCCTTCTCCACCCCTGATGGGTTGTTCCAGTTCCTCGTTTTGCCTTTTGGATTACATGGAGCACCCGCCACATTTCAACGAGCAATGAATCACGTCCTAACGCCTCATTCCCAATATGCGGGCGCCTACTTGGATGACATCATCATCTACAGTAACAGTTGGCCCCAACACCTGGAACACCTACAGAAAGTTGTCACCTCTCTAGGGTCTTTCGGATTCACCATTAACCCCGCCAAGACCACCCTGGCCGCACAAACGGTGAAATATATAGGATATCTCTTAGGCGAAGGCCTGATAAGACCCCAGAAGAACAAGATCGACGCCATTCAGTCTATTCCCTTTCCCCAGACCCGTAAAGATCTCAGGGCCTTTTTAGGATTTTTGGGTTACTACAGAAGGTTCGTACCTAATTTCTCCCAAAGAGCAGCCCCCCCTTACTGATCTCCTCAAGAAGACCACCAAAACGGAGGCCGCCCTCAGAGACCCCACTCCCCTACTGTGGAGGGCCTTCACAGACTTAAAGAACGCCCTGACGTCCAGTCCGGTATTGGTGAGCCCGGACTATAACCAACCGTTCCTCCTCCAAACGGACGCCTCCGACCAGGGACTGGGAGCAGTACTATCCCAAAAGGACAGACATGGAGACGAAAAACCAATACTCTACCTCAGCAGGAAACTATTCCCACGAGAGAAGAACTACGCCGTGGTGGAGAAGGAGGCACTTGCCATTAAGTGGGCCGTCGAGAGTCTACGCTATTACTTGGAAGGCCGTGACTTCATCTTATATATGGACCATGCCCCCTTAGAGTGGATGGCTCGAAACAAAGGGCGAAACGATCGCGTCCTTCGCTGGTTCTTGTCATTACAGCCGTACCATTTTAAGACATTGCATCGGAAAGCGACTCGTCAGGGCAATGCGGACTACCTCTCCCGGTACCCCAGAACCTCTACCGGTACAAGAAAGACAGCTAGGGAAAGGGGATGTGAAATGGCCCCTCGGGAGACGACCCCCGGGACCCTGTCCCATACACCATCGGGGCTGCCCCCGTTAAAACTCTCACCGTTCACGGCGGATCCGGCAGCAACGGCGTCCCTGACACCCAAAACCCCTCCCCTCTCTGTTTTTCAGGAACCAATCCGGAACGTTCAGGAACCGGAAGTACAACCGTCGGACCCCGGAAGTCCAGCCTCCCCGACGCCGGCCAGAGACAGAAAAGGCGGAAGCAGAGGACCACAAGTCGTCGGAAGATCGTGGCAGGAGATTGCGACCGGAGAGGAAGAAGTGAGCGGAGAATACGGCGGAGAAGAAGACGAGTGGTGCGAGGACTGGTGGAGTCCCCCAGGAGGAAGCTGAAGAGCGGCCGCAACTCACCCGGAGAGTTGCGGCGGAGCCCGTGAGTAACCCCTCGCCTCTCTGTTGCACATTAGGTGCCTGTATATAGTATAGAGTATTGTTTCTTTTTGCTTATCACGACTTAGGCACGCTAACCCTGTCAGGTCACTGTATATACTTGTAAAGCACTCTCGATGTAGATAGCCCTCGATTACTAATCAGCCCCTTCAAACCCCCCCAACACGTCTCACACTCAGTCCCTAGCCTCTTTGTTTGTATCCTGAAGCCCCATACCCTTTTTCCCTCACGATACCTATTTCCAATCCTCACGACCCGGTGTTGGTGGAGGTGCTTATAGTCCGATACAGTGGGACTAACGGCTCCTTTTCCTGTTTTCTCTCATTGCCCTCCGGTGGACTCCCCGAGGAAGACCCGGATCTACACCCAAGACCCGGCACTACACCCAAGACCCGGCACTACACCCAAGACCCGGCACTGCATCCGAAGACCCGGACTTACATCCCAAGATCCATCCCTTCTTCTCAAGACCCGAATCCTACTTCTGACTCCTACCATACCGTCCCCCAACTACCCACAGCGAGGTTTTCGTGGTGTGGGGTTCTGGCCTCCCTCACACCCCTTTGGACTCTGTTGCACGGACTCTCAGTGTATCAATAAACCACACAATTGCACACTATATCCGGCCTCCTTGCCTGCTTTTCCAGCCAGCCGACCGCCCACCATCACAGTGGGCAATGGGAGGAGGAAAAGGAAACCCAGGGTGGCAAAATGAGGTCTGGAGAAACCAGCCGACAAGGCAGTAGCAGGGGTTAACACAGCAAGAGAGCATTACGTATGTGCACTTACAATGTTGTCAAAAATCCACCATTGACCATTTTCAAACTGGACCACATTCTTAAGCACTTTAACAATTTTGCTTGGAGAATGATATTTGCTGAGTGTGGTCCCCATCTTGCTGTTCCTTCTAGCTTGTACCATGTCACCCACCTCCCACTTGTGGGCTTTCACACCATGTTTTTGGTCATACCACTGTTTGTATTTGTCTTTGTGTTGCTTGATCTTTTCTCCTGCCTCCTCCTGATCTACACCCCTGACACTACCACCGCTTAACCAACTTGGATTGAACTTGGTACAAGGTTCCCTACTCCGTAATGACACGAAAGGAGAAACCCCAGTTATTTTATTGGGTGACGTATGATATGCCCACAGACATTTCCTAAGAGAGTTCTCTATGTCATGTCCATTGATGGCAGCTAACTGGATATTTTCCTTAATGATCCTGTTTGCCCGCTCCACTAGACCATTAGCCTTCGGGCAATATAAAGCTGTGGTTTCATGCCTTATGTCCAAACTCTTCAGGAATTCCTGCATTTCTTCTGAGGTCAACTGTACCCCATTGTCGGTAATTATAATGGAGGGTATCCCTTCCTCATAGAACACCTCCTTTAAGAACTGAATCACCGATTTAGTGGTGATACTATGTACACACTTTTGTTTGACCCAGTGTGATGTATAATCAATCAGGACTAGCATAAATCTCTTTTGCACGCCAAGTTCCTGCATTGGTCCAATGATGTCCATAGCCAACTTGTTCCATGGCTTGGTCGGAACACTAACTGGAGACAACGGAGCTTTGTGTACCACCTTCGACTTGTCACTCCTGGCACATGCCCCACACTCCTTTACAATTTGTTCAGCCATAGCATCCATTTTTGGGAACCAGAAATTTGATCTTACTCTAGCCTTGGTAGCACTCCGCTCGAGGTGACCTTTGTGTGCCAAATCGATAACTCTCTTTCTGAGCTCTTTTGGAGGTATTACCCTGTTACTGCGGTATACCTTTTCTCCAATGACACTTAGTTCATTCCTGATGTCCCAATACGCTTCAATGCCTGCTTCCAGTTCGTTCCTCTTATTGGGCCATCCTTGTCTCATGTATTCTTTTAGGGTACTCAGTTCTTTATCCGCCTTTATACTGTCTTCCCATTCTTTTTCCGTGATGGCGGGAATGTCCATCATCAACATTGGACTGTCTAGAGCTTCTTCTGCGACTCCTGCTTCTGGCAAGGGTGACCTTGATAGGAAATCTGCAATTTTATTTTCCTAACCCGGCACATGCTCTATCTTGAAATTGTAATGTTCAAGACCTAGGATCCATCTGCTGATGCGCGGGGTGCAATTTTCAAGACCTTTCACTGAAAATATAAATGTGAGGGGTTTGTGGTCAGTCCGAATTGTGAACCTCAAAACCCATAGAAAAAACTTGAAATGTCTCACAGCCCAAAAGCAGGCTAAAGCTTCCCGCTCAATTACGGAGTAGTTCTTCTCTGGTTTTGAGAGACTCCTGGATGCAAAAGCAATGATCTTTTCATCACTTCCATCTTTTTGAATGAGAGTGGCACCCAGCCCATTGTTTGAGGCATCAGTTGCAAGTATAGTTCTCTTGGACGGTTCAAAAGTTCCTAAGGCCGGAGAGTTGATCAAGTCGTCCTTTAAGGCATTCGCCACCAATTCTTGTTCTTCATTCCACACAAACTCGTTGTTTTTCTTCAGGAGTTCTCTCATAGGTTCGCATTTTGCAGCAAAGTTGTCGACATACTTGGACAAATACTCCATGAGCCCAAGGAAAGAATTAAGTTCCTCTTTGTTCCTTGGATGGGGAGCTTCTTTTACTGCTTGGATCAAGCTGCTCTTAGGTCTGAATCCAACTTCTGAGATTGAATGTCCCAGGTACTCGACTTGTTGTACTCTTATCTTGCACTTTTCCTTTTTTACCGTTAGGCCAGCATCCATGAGTCTCCTAAAAACTTGCCTTAGCACACCATCATGTTCTTCTGAATTGTGGCCATAGACCAAAATATCGTCTTGGAAACACATGGTGCGTTCCACACCCTTCAAAATCTTCTGCATTGCTCTTTGAAAAATAGCCGCTGCGGACGCAAGGCCAAAAGGCATTCTTTTAAACATAAATGCCCGAAAGGTGTAATGAACGCCGTGAGTGGTCTTGAATCTGGATGGAGCTCAATCTGGTGGTACGCCATAGATAAATCTATCACACTAAAATACTTTGCAGGACCCATAGTGCTAAGCATTTAGTTGATTATGGGCAAGGGATGTCTTTCTACCCAAATACTGTCATTGAGACTGCGCAATTCTACACAGAGACGAATCCCTTCCACATTGGACTTGGCTGCGATAACTATCGGAGCCAACCACTCTGAACTGTCTATAGGTTGAATTATATCTAAGTCACATAGCTTGCATAACTCATTTTCAAGGGAATCTTTCAATTTAAGAGGCACTGGACGTATACTGTGTACAATAGGTTTTGCATTGTATTTTAGTTTGATCCTATGTTGGAAATTGTGAAAACGTCCTAGTTCCTCCTTAAATAGCTGCTTGAACTCTTCACAAATTTTATCTCCTATATTGAACTTTTCAGTGAGCAGGACTTGTTCAGCACTATTGGGGTCTAAGATGATTCCCAGCTCTTTCTGATGTACCCACCCTAGTAAATTAGAACCTGATTTTACTACATATACCGTTCCGTAAGTTTTCCTGTCCTTAAACTGCAGCTGCACATTTTTCATACCCAAAAGAGGAATGGCTCCTTTGTTGTAACCTGTAGGAGAAATATCTGCCATTTTTAACTCACTAACACTATTGTTACCCAGGGAAACAAAATCATCTTTGTTTAGTAGTGTGAACGGTGAACAAGAATCAGCATACATTTCTACACATTTGTCATCAATGAATACTTCGCATTTAGGATAAATGGAATTTACCGTGTTACTGACATCTTTTAATTGCAAAACCAATTTTTCCATTTTTTTGCTCTATACATTTCACTTCCTTACTTGTGACCTTCTCCGTGTTCCTTTTCTGTTCTCTTGTGTGTAGTTCCCCTTCACGACACACTCTCGCAAAATGCCCCCTCCTATTGCATTTTTTCCAAGTGACATACCTGGCAGGGCATTGGAAAAAAGTAGCAAAATAGTTATTACTGCCACACCGGTAGCACTTAGGACCCCTTTCTCTGTTATCTACTCTGATGTTAGGATTCTCTTTAAATTTCACCTTATACACTTCACTCTTGTCTTCTACGTCATTAATGGTTGCCACAACCTCACAGTTAGTTTTCATTTCCTTAATGCACCTTGCAGTGTGCTCAACTGACTTTGTTATTTCAATAGCTTCCCTTAGCCCTGGATTTTTTGCCAAAAATGTTTCTTCTCTGTTTCTAAATAGCAGAGCCAGCACCAGACGCGGAGAAGTTCCGCAGTGCCGCTCAGGACCAGAGAGTCCTGTGTTCCTGTTGAAATACGGCGTTATTCTACTGAAGGTACATTAGACCTATTTAGAAACAGAGTGGTACCAGAAAAAAACACAATATATCGCACACATTGCGTGATGTATATATATTTTATTGTGTTTGTCCTGACGAATGCCCTTTAGACCCGACTGGGCGAAATGGGCAGAAACATGTTGACTTTTCTTCAAGTGATATAAAAAGATCCAGTTACATGATCTACGTTTATACCCTTTGTTTTTAACCACAAAATCTCATCTTTAATAATTAAAGTTCAAAATCAGATGAAAATTTTTTTTATGTGAACCACATCACCTTCTCCCTTTGGGGGTACATCTATATCTCTGGACACTACTACGCGACATCAGAGATTGCCTCAGGCTTGAGGCCGGCATACAGCACATTTGGAACACCTAATGATAAATGCCATAACGCATATGTGGGGCGGAAAAACGATATAAACCGCAAGTATACATAGCGTTTCTGAGGGTGATCCATTAATCTATTGTAGCGTAGTTACAAGTGTCCATTCTCTTTTGATTATGTGAATGACCCAAAAGGACTAGACATGTAGTGATTAGTTGTTGTGAACACACACACACACACATACACAAATTAACAGGGGGATCTTATCAAATTTTAATTTTGTGATGAAAATACTATTGCAGGGGTTTACTACATTTGTGATCAGAATGCTTACCTCTTACTGCCAGTTGACTGGGAGGGAATATGCTATTTTGGCATCCTATTCCAAAAATGTACCATGTGAAGAGTTTAGATGCATTACCATTAACACTCACATACAGACAGAAACGCAGTGCGACCGCTGCGAACTGGACTAGTAGGAGACATATTTGGAGCCGGTATTCCATCTGTAGGCATCATCTTAAACTGTGAAAAGATTCGAAAGTTGTCAACAGTTGTCGACAAAATTGCAATCAGAACATCCCGAGCTTTGCTTGTAATAAATACAGAACTAATTGCTATAAGGTCAATGGTTTTACAGGACCAACTTGCCCTAGACATCTAGAGTCTACAAAATGCTTAAATGAACTAATTTCTGTAAATACATACCTGGCAAGAGTAGGGAAATAGAAGGCTTCTCAAAGAATATTTCAGGGTTAGAACCTGAATTAAGTGGATGCAAACACCAAGTTTATATGAAAATTTTGGAAAAGGAGTTGTCACAATTGGAAATTGGTTCTCAACAGCAAGAAAGAGTATGTTGAAGGCTATTCTAATCCAAAAGTGATAGTGGGGCTTTGTCTAACATTTCTATATACACTATTTTAAGCTGTAGACATATTTCACAAGAGAAAGGAAAGGTTGGAAAATAAATTGTATTAGAAGGATTTGGGTTTGAGGGGCATTTTAAATGACGATTACATGAACTCTTTGAAATTCGGGGGCTTGAAATGAAAAAATGAGACTCAACAAATGATGAAAGAGCACTCTGAAATGGACTAGAGATGTGATGAATAATACAATCATCAGATAGGGATTAAGGAAGTTAAAACAATGTACGTAAATTTACCACATGACAATATAGAAATGAGTCTTAACATTAACATAGGAAATGCATGTCAACATAAAGGATAAAGAAAATGTGCTTTTATTAAATGTACATAAAGAGAAAAATGATGCTCATGTGTAATCCTGAGTTCCTCGGGATCGGGTAACCACGACACCTCCCCACGCCCCTGTTTGACCCTCACAGAAGACGTAACAAGCATTTCGTTACTGTAGAGCAACCTCTTTATTTTGGTATGCTCATACTACTAGCAAACGCAAGCAAGGAAATCCAGTTCCTGGATAAAGGAGAAGATCTAACCGTCCTCTGCACGGATGCCCGTCCTAGCACCCCCCAACAGAGGACACTGTGCTAAACAATGGCCGAAAATGCCACTCGATTTGTGAAACAGCCAAATACCTTGTTTGACTCTTAGGAATCGTCCTCCGCATTCGTGTCAAGCCTGACACGCTCCAACGGAGGGCAAACAATAAGTAAACTGAAAGGAATTGTGGTCTTTACCTCGTGCTCGATACCCTCGAGCGGGGACTGGCCACTGTCAATAGGGACGGAGTCTCCAACACTCGATAACCCTCGAGCGGGGACTTGCAATGGTTCATGAGGGACCGGAGTCCTCTGCACTCGATTACCCTCGAGCGGGGACTGGTACTGTTCCAAGAAAGGACCGGAGTCCTAAGCGCTCGATAACCCTCGAGCGGGGACTGGTAGTGTTTCAAGAAAGGACCGGAGTCCTAAGCGCTCGATACCCTCGAGCGGGGACTGGTAATGTTCCAAGAAAGGACAGGAGTCCTATGCGCTCGATACCCTCGAGCGGGGACAGGCACTGGTTCAAATGGAAAGGGAGTCTCTCTGCCTCTCGAGCCCTCTCGAGCAGGGACCAGCATAGGCAACTGGGCGGGTCGCGAAAAGCCCTTGAAGCACCGAAACGGTTAGCGGTTTGGCTCCACTCAGACGATGCGTCATACGTCTCCTCTACACACACTCGTTTCACGGGGCTCACCTTTTTCTGGAAAACAGCAGCACAACGGACTCGCGTCGACTGTTTGTAATATTCGACGCCGACTGCTGACTTCCTGGTTGTTTATATGGTGACGCCCTCCTTGCGCGATCGTAGCGCACGGCCTTCTGGGATCGGTAGTTCTGGGCGGGCGTGCTCCTGGGTCATGTAGTTTTTTTGTGCGCTTGTCTCCGAAGCGGTGTTCCGATAGGTGTCTTAACAGGACATCCCCCTCCCGTCAGGGCCCCCCAGCCGGACCGGGCTTGGACGGGTGTTTCCTGTGGAACGCGGAAACCAGCCTCGGTGCACAAATCCCAGCGCCAGGCTCCCAGGAATCCTCCTCCTGCCCGTAACCTTTCCACGAAATAAGGTACCACAGCATGCCCCTGCGCCAGCGCGAATCCCTGATGCAGTGGACCTCGTATTCTCTCTCTCCGTCCACCCACACCGGTGGAGGAGCAGGGTGTTTGGGTGCCAATGACGGCTTGAGCAGGGACACATGGAACACCGGGTGAATCCGTAAGATGTCTGGCAATTCCAACCGGACGTTAACCGGGCTGAGGCATTCCTTGATGCGATAAGGCCCGATGAATCGAGGATGGAAAACGCTGTGTTTACGAAACCTCAGGTTTCGAGAAGACACCCATACGTAATCCCCGGCCTGGTACAGCGGGCCCGGCCTCCTCCTTTTATCCGCCGATGCCTTGTATCTCCTCTTGGCCTCTTCCAAGCACTTCCTTGCGCTCACCGTTGTATCCCTGATGTGAGCCACTCTTCTGGTGGTTTCAGGAACGCCCGACGTCGTCGAGGGGTGCGAGAACGGGAGGAACCGGGGGTGGTGTCCGTAGTTGCAGTAAAACGGTGACACCTTGGTTGAGGCGTGTGTGGCGTTGTTATACGCGATTTCTGCAAGCCATAACTTGTCCACCCACTCCTCCTTTCCCTGGTCTATGAAACAGCGAAGGTATTGCTTCAGCGTTTGGTTGAGGCGTTCCGTCTGTCCGTCTGTTTGCGGATGGTAGCTGGTGGACAACGCGGAGGTGACATGTAGCGCCGAACACCATGTTTTCCAGAACCGTGCAGTGAACTGCGAACCTCGGTCCGAGACGATAACGCTGGGGAGGCCATGCGCCCTCACCACCTCCTTCAGTAACATGACTGCCAACTGTCCGGCTGTGGGCACTCCCTTACATGCTACAAAGTGACCCATCTTGGTTAAGTAGTCTATGACCACAAGTATGGCTGTATGTCCTTTGTCCGTGGGCAACCCCACTACAAAATCAAGGGAGATGCAGTCCCATGGCCGGTTGGGAGTCGGTAGTGGCTGCAGTAGGCCCTGTGGACGTCTGTGATCCGATTTCATGGCTGCGCAGATAGCGCATGTGTTGATCCAGGACCAAACATCCGCCCTCAACGATGGCCACCAGAACTGTCGCAATACGTATTCTACTGTCTTTTCCAGACCGAAGTGCCCAGCGCTAGGTGACTCATGGCACCACATGAAGACCTGTTTCTGCAGACGTACGGTAGGTACCAGCACCCGACTGCCCCTCACTGGGATGCCGTCTCTGACCAGCCACTCCTCGTGTCTCCGAAGCCACGTTTTTCATCGAAAGGTGTTTACTCCTTTCTGAATGTCTCGTAGGAATGCCCCCGGCTGGATCGCCCCTACCACCGCACCCGGGCTTATGATGGACTCAACAGGCGGCTGAGGACGCACCTCCTCTGTGGTTTGTCTGGACAGAGCGTCGGCTTTCCTGTTCTCGGTTCCTGGCCTATATGTGATGGTGAAGTGAAAGCCGGAGAAGAACAACATCCACCTTAGTTGTCGAGGAGATAACTGCCTAGCGGCAGTCATGAACTGGAGGTTCCGATGGTCTGTGTATACCAACACAACGTGTTTGGCCCCCATTAACAGATGTCTCCACTCGGCAAAGGCATCCTTGATGGCCAGGAGCTCCTTCTCGGCGACGTGGTAGTTCCGTTCCGCCGGGTTCAGTTTTCTTGACATAAACGCAACGGGATGTAACATCCCCGTCACGGGGTTCTTCTGCGACAGTATAGCTCCTACCGCCTGGTCAGAGGCGTCCGCCTCCACCAGATACTGTTGCTCCGGATCAGGGTGGGCAAGGACTGGAGCTGATACAAAGGCGCTTTTTAATGCTCGGAAGGCTCCCTCCGCCTCGTCCGACCACAAAAACGACACCGACTTCCTCAACAGATGTGTGATGGGCGTCACAAGCCCAGAGAACCCCTCTATGAACCGGCGGTAGAAATTGGCAAAGCCAAGAAAGCTCTGCACTTCCTTGATGTTCTTGGGCGGCGGCCATTCTGTCACAGCTTTCACCTTCCTCTCCGCCATTGTTTGTCCTTCGGGGCTTAACATGACCCCGAGGAATTCCACCGTTGTCACGTGGAAGTCGCATTTACTGAGCTTGCAGTAAAGCAAATTGTCTCTGAGTATCTGTAGCACCGACGCCACGTGTTTCACGTGATCCTCCGTGTTGTCCGAGTAAATCAAAATGTCGTCTATGTATACGACGACGTATACATCCAGGATGTCTCTTAGCACGTCGTTCAGAAAGAACTAAAACGCTGCAGGGGCGTTACAGAGCCCGAATGGCATGACTCTGTACTCGAAGAGGCCGAACCTCGTCTTGAAAGCCGTCTTCCACTCGTCTCCGCTTCGCATGCGTACGAGATGGTAAGCTCCTTTCAGATCGAGTTTGGTGTACACACGGGCCTTCTTCACTTGTTCGAGGAGCACGTTGATAAGGGGCAGCGGGTATTGGTTTTTCACCGTGATGGCGTTGAGTGACCTAAAGTCCACACAAGCACGGAGTTCCCCGTTTGCCTTAGGGATGAAGAACAGTGGCGAGGCCGCAGGTGATCTCGAAGGCCTGATGAACCCTAGCCTTAGCATCGTATCCAGGTAGGCACGGAGGTGGATGTTTTCGAGCTCGGATAACGCGTACAGCCGACCTCCCGGTATGGTAGCTCCCGGGACTAGGTCGATTTGACAGTCGTAGACCCTATGCGGTGGGAGCGTTTCCGCTGGGTTGTCATCGAACACATCTTGGTATTCCAGGTAGGCCTCCGGGAGAAACATCTCCTTTTTGGCTGCTGTGGCCACTACCCACCTCGGGGTCTCCGAGTTCTCGTGGTGCCTCTTTTTCCGCCTACAGTACCGAGAACAGAAAGGGGAGTCCATTAGTATCTCCTGGGTTTCCCAGTTGATCGAGGGGTTGTGTTTTTTCAACCACGGCAAACCCAATATGATCCCGTACTGCGGAGCACATATGATGTTAAAGTCCATCACCTCCAGGTGTTGAGTCCCGTAGACCACCTCCATGTCCCCGGTGTGGTGACTTATGGGCCCCGAAACCAGCCTGCGCCCATCCACAGCAAAGACCTCCTCTGGGACCACGCACTTCTGTAGGGTCACTCCAATACGTTGGGATTCCCTTTCGTCCATAAACAGCCCTGTGGCCCCTGAGTCGACCATAGCTGAGACCGAAACCCATCTGTTCAGTACCAGCAACTGTAACTGTATGAACAAGTGTCTATTGCTCTCCGGTGGTTGCAGATGTGCTGAAGGGATAGAACCATGGCTCCGAGAAACCCCTTTGTTGTTCTGGGAGCTCGCTAGTTTTCCGCCATCTTGTCCACAGTCGCAGTTGACAAGCGACTGGGGCGATGACGTCCTGTCTTGGGCTTCGCAGGACATTCGCGGACAAAGTGTCCCTTTTTGCCGCAGTATAAACAAAGGCCTTGTTTTCTTCGTGACTCTTTCTCTGTGGCAGTAAGGCTGGCTCTGATGGCCCCTATGTCCATGGAGTCAGAGCGGGGTGCGGGCGTCGCCTCAGAGACAGCTGTATGACCCGTTGCGGGCGGGGCCTTGTCCTTTTTGTGAACACCCCCGCGTCTTTCGCTAAGTCGATGATCGAGTCGAAGGGCCAGGCTGATCAGGTCTTCGCAGTGCACGGGTTGTGGGTCTATCTGCGCGATCACGTCCTTCAAGTCCTCACTCAGACCCTGGTGAAAAAGCGCTGTTTGTTTGGCAGGGGGCTGTTAGACCTGTCTGGTTTTTTTTGCGTAGTCCCTCCAAATTATTATTTATTTTGTCCCCTTTTTGCCCCTCATACCCTTAATAATTTTTGTGTCCACTACTTTTTATAGGTGTTGGTCAAGGGGATAGGTGTTCTTTTTCCTCTCATAGTCTTTTACCTCAGGCCCAGAGGCCTGTTCTGACAGGGACAGTTGGAACCACAAAATGGTGGCTACCAACTGCCCTAACTGCCAAACCCAGAACTTACCCATAGACCAGTATAGGGCATTCCAGAACCTTCTGGTCCTTTCTGAACCACTGAGGGGCAGCCTATATAAGGCGGAATGCAGGGCAGCCATTTTGTCTACCTGAGAGAGTCAGCTAGAGGACAGGCTGTAGCTAAGGGTGGGAAGAGGCTAGACATAGGGTTGACCTCCTGGACTGGGAAGCTGCCTTACTGATCCACCACACAACTCCCCTTTTGGTTACTTGTCCTGACCCCGCTGTTTAGGGTTACTGGAGACCCTGGGCGCCTAGCTTGCCCCTTGTCTAAATTATACAGGGGAAGTCTTCAGGAGAAGGAGACTGCCGTGCTGCGGAGCGCAGTCCTCTGCCCAGTTGAAGAGACTTTTTGAGGAGTCTGCCCCCCTTTTTCCCCAGCCCCTGTCCAGGGACTGGTAACTGCTCCAGGACTGCCAGCCGCCCCCCAGGGGTTGGTGTGTGCCGGAGGGTTTTGATCAACCCAGCTTTCTATTTGCCGTTCCCTCTCACAATCTGCCCCTCACCTGCAATTGCTGCCGGGTGCTCGCTTATCCTCGTGAGGTGCGGGAGGAAGGTGACGTGGTCGCCTTGAGAGAGCTGCTGGACTTGCAGCCCTCATCCCGGTAGTGCAGTCAGGGGGTGTTCGATCTTCCTGCTGAAGAGGAAAGAGAGCGCCCGGACGTGGTAGCGACTGAAGAGGGAAGTGAGCGCCCGGACGTGGTAGCAACTCGGAGTCTGCAGCTGAAGTGTTGTTGAGCCGCTAGTTCCCCGCGCATGCTCCGTGAGCGGACAGCAGGTCGAGAGCGAGGCGGCGCTTCCCCAGAGCCGCTAATCACCTGCGCTTGCCCCGTGAGCAGGCTACAGGTCTGAAGAGAGGCGGCGCTTTCTTGGCATTGCTAACCCCCGCATTTGCCTCGTGGTGCAGGCGCCTAATACCCCCAGAGACTCCCCCCCCCCCTTAACGAAGGAACAGTGGGACATCAGCGGGAGCGGATCAGCGCGACCTCTCCTCAGCGCAGAGGTGTATTCCTGCGTGGCCTGGCCGGTGAGGAGGGGAGGCGACGCTGACAGGAAGGACATCAGCGGTGAGCTCCAACTGCCTACAACTACCCACAACGTGCCACAAGTAAGGTAGGGATCTGGGTTGCTAAGGACTGGACCACGGTACAGGAAGGTCCCACAGTTGAGAATACTTCACACAAGTCCCTAGTGTGAATTCAGGGGCAGGATTGACTAAACCACGGTATTGAGACTGGGAAACTCTCCCAAAGTACTTGAGCATTGCATAAGAAAGCCTCATTGGTCATTGAGGCAGGGCAAAGTTGCCAAGTCAGTAATCCGGGTAATATTGCTGAATATGATGTCTGTTTCCTTTACAGAGGGGGTCAAGTGAAGAAGCTGGTCAACAGTTGTTATAAGAAGCCTGGTTACCTGTGGGGTGCAAGGAATATAAAAATCTCAATTAACCCCTGATTCTTGACAAATAGTGACAGCTTGCCCCCCCCCCCCCTCTGATGGAGTAGAGTTACGGAGGAGTACAGTGTGTAATTATCTGGCCTATGAAAGTATTAGTGTTACCTGCCAGATATGGTTATGGTGCTTGACTAAATGTAATGTACTGAAGAAGCTAATTGATTTTTTGCTTAGCAGTTTAAAAGGTATAATTGCTATTTCTAGGACAAACTGAAATGCCTAAGTTGTAAATTTTGAAACCAAAGAGCAAAGTATATTATTTTTATAAACCAGTACATATTTTTACAACAAATTGGTGTAGTGTCCTTTTTAGGTGATATTGTGTGGATTTACTGCTGGGTGGTCTGCAACCTTCACACTGTGCCTCTAGAATTGCTTGTCTTACCCCTAGGCCAGGCTACCCTAGGTGACCTGGCATCTCAGGTTCTAACAGGGGCCATTTGGATTACGCAACCAAGCGCCTAAACGCGTTCAAATACTGGACCAGCCCAGTGGTACCTTGTTTCAGTTCCAGCAGTTCCCTGTCTGCTGTGTACGAATCCGCTCTTCGATCGAACACCTTCACAAACTCTTCCTGGAACTGTTCCCAGTCGTACAGCAGCGGATCGTCCCTGCTCACCAACGGAACGGCCCATTGAGCGGCGTTCCCCGCCAAATACGATATCATGAAGGCTACTCTAGCCTGATTGGTTGGAAACGACTTGGGTAAAATGCAGCGCCACTTGTGTTATGAACACCTGAACCGTGGTAGGATCCCCGCTATACCTTTCCGGTGTGGCAAGAGGTATGGCTACCGGCATCTCCACCACGACTGCCGCTGGTGTACCCGTGGATGACGCCCCGCGTTAAACTGATTTCGTTGTTGATGGTCCACTCTAGCTCTTAAGTCCGCTGTTTCTTGGCGTGATGCTGCTAGTTCGTTTTGGACGTCTAAGAGCGCCGCCAACACGTCCTCCAATGTGGCTATGACCGGTTACCCAACCAGGAGGTTGATTTGTGTGTTTTAAAGGTCGAATATTGTGTATTCCTGAGTTCCTCGGGATCGGGTAACCACGACACCTCCCCACGCCCCTGTTCTGACCCTCACAGAAGACGTAACAAGCGTGTCGTTACTGTAGAGCAACATCTTTATTTTGGTATGCTCATACTACTAGCAAACGCAAGCAAGGAAATCCAGTTCCTGGATAAAGGAGAAGATCTAACCGTCCTCTGCACGGATGCCCGTCCTAGCACCCCCCAACAGAGGACACTGTGCTAAACAATGGCCGAAAATGCCACTCGATTTGTGAAACAGCCAAATACCTCGTTTGACTCTTAGGAATCATCCTCCGCATTCGTGTCAAGCCTGACATGCTCCAACGGAGGGCAAACAATAAGTAAACTGAAAGGAATTGCGGTCTTTACCTCGTGCTCGATACCCTCGAGCGGGGACTGGCCACTGTCAATAGGGACGGAGTCTCCAACACTCGATAACCCTCGAGCGGGGACTTGCAATGGTTCAGGAGGGACCGGAGTCCTCTGCACTCGATTACCCTCGAGCGGGGACTGGTACTGTTCCAAGAAAGGACCGGAGTCCTAAGCGCTCGATAACCCTCGAGCGGGGACTGGTAGTGTTTCAAGAAAGGACCGGAGTCCTAAGCGCTCGATACCCTCGAGCGGGGACTGGTAATATTCCAAGAAAGGACCGGAGTCCTATGCGCTCGATACCCTCGAGCGGGGACAGGCACTGGTTCAAATGGAAAGGGAGTCTCTCTGCCTCTCGAGCCCTCTCGAGCGGGGACCAGCATAGGCAACTGGGCGGGTCGCGAAAAGCCCTTGAAGCACCGAAATGGTTAGCGGTTTGGCTCCACTCAGACGATGCGTCATGCGTCTCCTCCACACACACTCGTTTCACGGGGCTCACCTTTTTCTGTAAAACAGCAGCACAACGGACTCGCGTCGACTGTTCGTAATATTCGACGCCGACTGCTGACTTCCTGGTTGTTTATATGGTGACGCCCTCCTTGCGCGATCGTAGCGCACGGCCTTCTGGGATCGGTAGTTCTGGGCGGGCGTGCTCCTGGGTCATGTAGTTTTCTTGTGCGCTTGTCTCCGAAGCGGTGTTCCGATAGGTGTCTTAACATCATGTCTGCAGAAAGCTCCTATTTCTGTTGTTCTTTCACTACTAGGCCTCAATATTCTCCGTTATTAATTCCTTTCCCTTTAATAAAAAGAAATGCCTTTTTGTAAATGCTGATTTAACTTTATAATTGAACTGTCTAACCTAATATCTTCGTGAAATGTGATGTTTGTTGCAAAATGTATTTCTTCCCTTCCTCACACCATATGACTTCATTGTATTTTAGATTGTTACCTCTACCACATGCTTGTAATGAACAAGTATATTGCTATAGATTTGAGTCTCATGATTTAACCAAGACATGCTAGATATTAATGTTTCATTTCATAGAACACCCTATTGTTACACAATGGGACACTGAACAGCTAATAGATAAGACTTGCAAAGATTCTCATGATAACCTATCCAGATGTATCTTTTTGTAATACGATGTAGCAACACTTAAATAACAACATGTCGGAATCGACGGAGAAGACGACTGACCATCAGAAGATCCTTTCCAATTTTCTAGAGATGTTCCAACATTCAGAGTTTGCAATATGTTTTTTGTTTGTCTATACAGTACGTGTTCCTAGTTAGAGAGGAATGCATTCTATGCACATATTCCTCATGCCATGCCCTTTAGCACTTGACTGCTACTCTTGCCCAAAGTTGCCTGGAGCTACTGGTAACAGTGATTTTGTGATATTCTGATGCCTTTTTGGAGACTTTATCCATGCTGATCAAAGCTACTTCTGTGATTATTTCCTTCCGCCAGTTTTAACGGTGGAAGGAAATAATCACAGCAATACTGCAGCTATTAGGGAACTAGGCTGAGTTTCCAGAACTACTCTTTATGGGGAGTTCAAACTTTTATAGCTATTAGCCTGTTGCTCCAAATTTTTCCTTGCGCTTTTCCGAAGGAACTCTTTATGGGTTCTGGCTAGGATAAATTAGATCCTTTTAGATTAAAATAGGGATTAAATCCTTTGTGGAACACGCTTATATTTGCAGGGTAAAGCTAATCGAAATTTATTTTGATATTTCTCTAAACATATTTATTTGACTAATCATAATGATAAGACAAAAATACAGACTAATCTCTTAATGAGAAAATACAACTTTTGAAATATATTTGGGTTGGGTTGTGATCCATTCTAACACAGTGGCAAAGATTCATTGACCTGAAATTGGCGTGGAAATAGGAAATTCTCTAGTTAGTTTCAAGGTGGAGCTGTTTATAAAACTTTTATGAGATTTCTGCGCTCGCAAGTGTGTTAATATAAAGAGAGTTTCCTCACAGATCTCTGAAAAGATGTGGCAATAGAAATACTGGACAAAATGGGACATATAAAAGGTGCCCGGAGGTTTTGATGATTGTCAACAGTTTGTTGGAAATTGTTTTCATCTATTGAAATTGTTTTTCTTCAGGTTATTATTTTGCTATACATATGCCACCTTTTTGGATTGGCGTTATGCCCGGTCTTCCTTTTTGGAAATAGAGACAACTTTTATAAAAAAGAAACAGGCTGCTGCCCCTTGAAGCATGACTGAAATTTCACAATGAAGGCACTAGTTACGTTTGCTAACCCCTTCGCCGCGGTGCAATTCCCGCCGCGGCGCGGGGGGCTAGGGGTGAGCGCGGTGCAATTCCCGCCGCGGCGCGGGGCGCTAGGGGTGAGCGCGGCGCTTCAGTGCTCATGACGGCTCCACGCTGCCATGAGTCACGGGCGGCTTGTGCTCATGACCGCGTGGTTCCGGCATGACCACGCCTGCTCATTAAGTTGCCCGCACAGGCGGGGAATTAGTGCCGTGTGGGCGGAGCGGTAGCGGCATGACGGAACCACGCCGTCATGGGCACACGCCGCCCGTGACTCATGACGGCATGGTTCCATCATAAGCACTCAAGGGGTTAAACTAATTCAGCCACTGTATTATCTTACATATAATGGTAAAGAACATTTTATGAACAGATATAGTTGTAAAACTGACATCTAGATATGCCTGTGAGCACCTATTTGGCTGCTTTCATTGCATAAACCCCAGTGATATTAAACTCAATATTTTACAGGGACCTGAGAAATAGAGAAAATATTTCAAAGTTCCCTGTGAAGTATGTAAAATAGTTGACAGTTCTCTTTGAAATGTGTGTTTTTATCATCACAGTGACAGCTCCAAACCATCTGCAGAGCTTTATCATCGCATAATCATTATGTTCAATAAAGGTAAAGAAAGCTTGACAATTCAAATTCCAATCATTAATAGCAGTTAACTGTAACTTCCACGGACAGTCTCTTCCTTCTAAATACAGAATATGTTTTCTAATGTATTTTCTAACAAAGCAGGGCGTTTTTCAAAATGTCTACATTTTAACTATAGTGTTAGCTGCATAATTAACTATGTTTCCTCTTTTTACTACAGGCAGTCAAACAGCATAGCCTGTATTTAAGGTAAGGTTTTCAATAAACAGTTCCTTGTTTGAACAAAACAATTCTTTCGAGCTAGCTTAAATAAACATACATGGCAGGTAATGTGTAATGAGGTCCTATATTGCCATCTAGGGGTTCTGATAACATTTACAAACCACTCAGTCAATAGAACTCCTCAATAGCTATATAAAAGAATATTGTATCAATACCTATTATGTATCTGATTGATATATTGCAAAAGCATAGGCATTCATCAAAGGTTAAGGTTGATGCTTAAACAGCGCGGGAAATATGATTTTGTACCCTGAATAGCTTTGCTTTCTTTAACCGATCAGCATAAAGAGCAGGAATTTTTTTGAAGGACATGTAAAGTGTGTCAAATTTGGTGAAGCTTAGTAAATGGTTCAAAAGGTATGGGGGGTCCGGAAATAATATTACAATCACCTATATATTGTGGTTTCCCACACGTAATTTCTATACCCGCATAACTATGAATCTCTTGAACTGTCGGTCACCACATTTTTATTTCACTGGGTCATTCCCATTCATTCAATGTCTTTTCTTTGTTTGGTAAAAATCTGTTTAGTGGGCCTTAGAGATATAAGGCAAAATGAAAGCGCACAGTGCACATGTCAATGTATGTCTGTAGCAAATAGGTTCCACCCATCTAGAGTCCTAGGATTTTTAGTTATTGACAATACAGTTTTTGGACTTTTATTGTGAGTGAGTCTCAATACCTGGGTCTCGCTCATGGTAACTTCACAGTAATTGGAGTACTAACCGACTGTGTCTGCCTTTTAAGAACAGGTTGCTGTTGTGCAGCTAGGGTAAGAGGCTCCGGGTTGGTTCCATGATAACGTGTACCATGCTTATGCACACATTTGCATGCTGCATGTGTAAGATTACCATAATACAAAGTCTGCTATCTGCACACAGGTAGCTTTTCAAAGAAGGGATTCTGCAAAAATTGCTGCTGACTTGGGATAAATGCAAAAACAACAGTTGATGGACAGAATGCAGAACAAAGTCATACATTCACCCCAGTACAGAGATCTGGGCCTAAATCCATCGTTTTTTTGCTCACCATTCCATTCCAGTTTGAACCCAGTCATATGCAAATCAGTCTTGACCCTGTGCCTCATGGGAACAGTCCAGCCTGAACTGCCAAGCCAGGTCCTCCTCCGTCCATCATCCCCTTTGGTATCGCTGACTTGGGATAGTCCTTATATTGCATGTGGGCATTTATACAGCAGTTCTGCAGTACTTAAAGAAAGTTGGGGATGCTTACACTGTGTACACATTACCGGTGAAAACTGCCCTAAAGTATAATTTGGCTCTACTTAGGACCACAGGGTCCAGTGAGGTATCAATCTGGGCTAAAAGATGCACCTCATGAATGAATTTCTAGTCCCAAACATCCTGCATAAACCACTTTAAGATTAGTCATGTTTCCCTGGCTCAAGCCATAATCGGATTCCAGGCCGTTGTCTCCCCTGCTGAGCCAAGTTAATTACATTGCTCCCAATCAGAGGGATCAAGGGCCTCCCCGCACAATATAGCAATTAACAGTGCTTGACCCTGTTCCTGGGAAAGGATGCGGTGTGGACAAAATCTACATCTATTAATTAGCTTGCCACACTGCACCTTTGGCATAAAAGAGGAAGGCATGAACTCTAGAGCCAACACAGGAGAGGCTCCATCTTGAATTTTGTTTGTGGGAATGGATGGGGTAGGTGTGTCATCAAGGGGTAAAGCTGAGGGTTTCAGGGGATCTCTTTCCACAGATATCTTGAAATTGCCATCTTGGTTTGCCCCAGAATGCTGTGCATGAGGGTTGCGAGAGGGGTGGAGAGATGATATGAGAACCTAGGATTAGCCAGTGGTGCCTGGCTCCTAGAACTTTCCACTCCAATTAAAAGTCCCTACACAAGGGGGGATAGATGAGTATACACTGAACCTTGGAGCAACAATGGCAAAATAGTAGTCAGGTGAACAGAGAAGCCACCTGATGCGTTGCAAGGATAGAGTTAAGGACTTTGACTCCAGCTGACCTACAGGAATACAAGGGGTTTCTCCAGAGCCAGTGGTGCTGGCCTCCTTATGCCCACTGAGAAACAATTGTGCGAATGTACCTGCTGGGTAACCCTGGGTGGTTCCAATAGGACTTCTGTTAACTGATCATTGATTCTGCCTACCCACCGGTGCCCTTTAAGAAGTCAGGAGGATTAGGGGCCTGGGGAGAGTGGAGGGGGGTGGAGGGGAGGCTGTTTTGTTGCCTGGCTGCAGAGGGGCTGTAAAATATATGCCCACTAGCAGTAGTAAAGCACTGGGACACATGATAAAAACAACTCTGGCTCAGGGAGACAGAAAATCCATCTCCCACAAATGCACTTAGAGGCAGGAGGCCTGAGGAAACTGCCCACTCTGGCAAGGCTGTGTACACAAGGAGCAAAACAAGCCAAAGATCATCAGAATTGCCTCTGCGGGGACAGATATATATGCCTGTTCAAAGATTTAGCTCTTGGTGGAAAAGAAACAAAGTGAACCTTATGTCAGCACCTTTATTTATTGAGCATGGGGAGGTGGGGTGCATGGGGCCCCCTTCCTGGTGATCTGTATTGGCCCTGAGGACCTCATGCACCAGGGCCAGCACAATTCATGGAGCCCCAGAGGAACTCATCCCCAGGGACACATAAGAGTAAAGGTTCAGGAAGGGAGGCACCACCACGCCTCCTGAATGCAGTGTGCTGCCCCTGTTCCTTGTTCCCATGTCTAAGGGGAGGAGGACGGTCTCTGCCCTGGTTGCTTCCTGCTACAAAGATGCTGGAGGGAGAAATCAGCTGACGGCTCCTGCACTGGCAACAGGGCACGTGTCAGCTGGCCAGAGAGCCACCTGGCCAGTGCGGAAATGGGCTCTCCGTGCTTCCCCACAAACAGCAGTCAGTGTGTGCTCCCTGAGGGACCGGAGCACTTGTAAAAAAGAAAACTTGATAAATGCAGTGCCAGGCCATCTGACCTTAAAAACAGAGGGAACAGCATGGAAGAAGAGCCAATAATAAAATATGCAAGAATCGGGCCACAGTAGCACCCCATAATGTCCCTCAAATGGACTAATTTGCCTATCGACTGGCATTTGGTGTGCCCCAAAATGGCCAGGGGCCAGGAGAAGGTTATCATGTTTCTAATCATTGCCAGAGGTATGGCTTTTGCTCTTGGGCTCTGTGGTGCAGGGGTCCCTGTGGCTTGTCCTAAAACTACAAAAGCAGTCCAATAAAATTGAAAAAAACACACCAGTTTGTGATTGTCAATGCTTTTTTTATAATGTGGCTATTGACAGTGCAAAGTTTCTCAATTTAACTTTTGTCTAATGCTACTGTTTCCATTGACCTGAATCAAATTGAATTACAATATGTTTTTACTCTTATTGATGTAGTGACACTATGACAAAGTCAGTTGACCTACTCTATTTAAAATGACACTACCTTATATTATGATGTTGCATCTGGTATAGGTAGGGGTCTTGTGACTATGGGATTTTGGAACTACCAGGGGAGTAACGTGATATGCAGATGTCACCAGCCGTCTTTCCTTCTACCTGATGTGCACATTTGTAATTTAACGTGCAATATTTAGTAGGTTACGTGTGTAATAAAAGTACTTTCACTTTTTAAAAGAAAAAGCACTGACTGGACGATGAGTTATTATGCATTGTTGTGCATCCATAAATGTGGGTTACTAGCTCACACCACCTCTCTTGCGTAGGCCTTGGACTGCTCTGCTTTGCTACCCTTGGAAAGTCAAGTACTACAAGGGGGTACCTGCTTCCCTGTAAAAAGACAATTGCGGGCTAGCTACTTCCCTTACAACCTTTTCAAAGCGTTTGTAATGGCCTAATAGGGCTTGTGTGGACAATAATACACCAGGCCACATACCTTACACTGTGAAAAACACAATATACACTAACAAATGTTTGTCCATAATGTTCACTAACATTGGCTGAAACCCCAAGAAGCAAGCACTGGCAAAAACAATAGGTTTGACCTTGCCAAGCCTGAAATCTTTTAATATTATTTGTTTTGCACACTTATGTGATTGACATTAAATCTCTAAGAGTAATACAAAAAGCAATACAAATTGAAAACTGAGATTGCCTACCAGCCCAAGCACTGCTGTAGACTACATGCTTGGTAGATAAAAAATATATGCAAGAGCAAAATGCCATCACACACATTGAAGACAACCCTGTGGCTTATGTGTGCTGACCCACACCCAATGGTGTTAGGCTGTTGTGGGTGGAGGTACAACGTGACTGACAATTGAATAGATCAATGAATGGAAAACATGAGACTGGTGAAACAGCTTAAGCAGTTTCTATGCCAGGCCTAACAAGGAAGAAACTAGAAAGAAGCGGAGCTGGAGACACTAAATGATGCTGTATTATTCATAAACTATCACACCATGGAAACTGGATGAAATAGCAGTTATGGTGTGCTCAGTCTTCCTTCCTTCCCTGATCAGTAAGCAAAGGGAGAAGGGGAGTTTATATACCATTCTCCCTCGCTTTGCCCAAGGGCGAGCATGGGAATCATCACCTTTTTTTCCCTCTGCTTGAACAAGGGCAAGGGAAAGTATATCATAGCTATCTCACTTTGCCCTATGATCCTACTTGTTTGAGGTACCTGGGTATATAAATCTTCATTGGGGAGAGAGACCAGGCATGCTTGCTCCCATGTGTTTATGATCATGCATGAGAACATCAGGATAGCAGATCTTTTGTCCCCTTGCCTCTAACTTTTACTTCTGTTGTGGAACTTCACTTTCCACTGCCCTTCCTCCAATGAGAAAGAGATCAAGGCCTGCCATCCAGCCCTTTATGTCTTTGTACGGGCCCTGTCCACTGTCTGGGCTTCTAGTACCTGTCTTTACCTAGGTGCTTTATCAGTAGCCCCTCTACAGCCCGCTAATAGAGTACCCTCCCTGTCGCACTCTCCATGCCCCAGATTTTTGCAGTCTTGTAAGGCACTTGTATCTCAGCAATTGAGTCAGTGACCCCCTCCAAATGGAGGTCACCCATTAGCAGGCCAATCCAGAAGATCCAGGGGAACCCTCTATAGTCCCCACAGCATTTCATCACTCTACTGCCTCTCAGAGGATTTAAATGGGGTCATCACCACTGGACCTGGAGAAATACTCCCAGACCCTGAGTGCCAAGTAGAGTCCAAAGGGCCCAAAGTTCATCTCTAGAGTAAAGTCAGGTGGTGTCTCCTTCCAGCTGGGCATTCCTTCAGCCGCGTCCCTCACAGGTCCTCAAGGTTCTCAACAGTCCCTCTCTTGTGCAGGGATTTTTAAGTGGGGGATTGAAAGTTCTAGAAGGTAAGCACCTCTGCTCAATCCTAGGTTGACACATCATCATTTCAGCCATCTCAACCCTCCTACACAGCATTTTGGGACCTTCCAACTTGGTGATTGAAGTGATCCCTTGAAAAGACCTTCTCTGAGGGCATATGCCCTCTCCTCTAACTGCCAAAGCTGCATGGTCTTTCCCTCCAAGACATAACCAGGGACCCCCTCCTGTGTTTGGCTCTGGATATCTGGCCTTTGGTATTTGTTTCTGTGAGCTTAACCCTCCCCAGGCCAGGTGCAACGTAATTATCCCATATAGATGGCCCTATTGAGGCATGGGCCAGAAATCCAATTAGAACCTCAGTCAGAGAATCATGACAAATTCTAAAGTGCCTTTGGAATTCTGAAGTGCCATAAGGAGTACAAATGCGTATGGTTCCTCTACTTGAATCATATATCTTGGGACTACCTCTCCCAGAATACCTAGCACCGCCTATGTGAAAAATCCGGCAACATAGTCTGGCCCTTTGATAATAGATATTGGTTTATGCTGGCTCATAGGCCTAGAATACTTTTGCAAGATCCTGCCATGCATTATTTGTGGCGGTTGTGGCTGTTTGGCATACAATTCAGGATAGATCACACACTCAGTGACCATTACAGTACCTTAGGACTACATTTCCCATGATCCAGAGTCTGTTGCTGATCGGTGATGTCATCAAAGAGACACCAAGCACTACATGGCTGGCAAAACACAAACGAGACAGCAGCATCAGGAGGAGGATAGGGATACACTGTAGGTGATCCAGCGAGGGAGATCCTTGATGATGTAAGCTGTATGTGTGACAAGCGCTCCTCTCTAATCGCGCATAAGTATGCAGCGCTCTAGTTTCTCCATATGAATTTTAATCCATCTAACTGGTGCAACCGTTTTAGTGTGTGACTACAGGACTCCCTCCTCCACTCTCCATGAGGCACATAATTTAGCTATACAGGGTAAGATCACAGTGTGAGTGGGTGTTTACGTATATGTCATGTACATAGATTTTGCAAAAGGACATAAAGATAAAATTCTGATGATGTGCAAATTACAGGGCTTGATTAAGACATCACGCTGACATTGGGTTGAGTTGTTGCAACTACTTTATCAATTGGTATAATATTCTGTGCTGGTTGTTTTGAACTTTGTAGCTCATTTTCAGGTAAACGAGAAAGGGTGTCAGATAGTAATTGCTTCTGTCCAGGTCGATAGGTGATCAAAAAATCGAATTTGCTAAATAAATGTAGTCACCTCATTTGTCTTGGTGTCAAAGCTTTTATAGAAGTAAAACATTTTAGATTCTTATGATCTGTATAGATCGTCACTGTATATTTGGCACCAAGCAAATGATGTATCCACTCAGAAAATACATCCTTAATAGCTAATAGTTGGCGCTCAGCAATAGTGTAATTTTGCTCTGCTGGTAATAACTTATGAGAAAAATAAGCTAAAGGGTGAAGATGGCCTACGTAAGGGACTTTCTACATTAGTACCCCCCCTACAGCAGTTTGAGAAGCGTCTGCTTCGACAATGAAAGGCTGGTCAGGGTTAGGATGGGTAAGTATTGGAGCTGTAGTAAAGGCTCTTTTTAATTCCAAAAAGGCTTCATTAGCGTTTTCATCCCAATTAAACTTTTGTCCCTTTTTTAACAACTCGGTTATAGGAGTAACAATTCTAGTGAAATGTGCAATGAAGCGTTGGTAAAAATGTGTAAACCCTAATAGCTTTTGAACATCTTTCACAGAAGTGGGAGTTGGCCAAATCATTATTGCATCAACTTTTTGGGGATCCATTTCAATTCTCTTTGGAGACAACAGTTACCCAAAAAATTCCACTGAATGGGCATGAAAACGACATTTCTCGATTTTAGCAAACAGTGAATGTTCCCTTAATCTCTATAAAACTGTTTGTACGTGGAATACATGTTCTTCCTCATTTTTAGAAAAAATCAATATATCATCTATACAGACAATAACAAAAATATCCAATAGGTCATGAAAAACTTAATTGATGAAGTATTGAAATGCCGCTGGGGCATTACATAGCCCAAATGGCATCACAGTGTATTCGAATAAGCCAAACTTAGTACGAAAGGCTGTTTTCCATTCTTCACCCTCGCACATGCGTATCAAGTGGTAAGCACCACGAAGGTCCAGTTTAGTATAGATAGTGGACCCTTTAACCTGATCTAATAGTACTGAAATTAATGGCAAGGGATAACGGTTTTTGATGGTAGCCTTATTAACCGCACAATAATTGATGCATGCTCTTAAATCTCCTGATTTTTAGCCACAAAAAAAGTGTAGAAGAAACATGAGAAGTTGAATGTCGTATAAAACCTTTTTCAAGTAAGTCATCAAGATAATCTTTTAGGTATTGATTTTCGGGCTCAGTGAGTACATAGATACGACTACAAGGTAGTGGGACTCCAGGTGTTAGGGAAATCCTGCAATCAAACACTCTGTGAGGTGGGAGTTGAGTGGCCTTGTGGTCTTGGGGTGATAGCGGGCCGGAATAACAGGCGAGGAGGCCGGATAAGGTGAGCAATGACGGTCTTTATTTGTAGAGGGTATGCTCAGGAATATAAGGGATGACGGGGTAACAGAAGTCCAGGCTCCCGAAGGGCGACGTCTGGGTAGGCTCCGAGGTCACGTCGGGGTGCTGGGTCTTCGGGGAAGGTCTCGTCCTGGCGTGGTCCTCGGAGGTTATAGGGAAAGAAAGAAAACAAGGGAGCCGTTAGTCCGATCCGGACTATACTGAGCATAAACCGTAACCGGCACCGGGCTTAGTGTGGAGAGGGTTGAAAACGACCGTGAGGGAAGGTGGGGTCGGGCTCGGGTAAGGAAGGGAGAGAGCTCCAAGAAGGTATACGTTCTGTGAGGGTCGTGAGGGAGAGGAGGTATCTACAGTGCTGTACACAGGAGTGAGTGCTATACAAAGTAATTACAGTGGTAGCCAGAGGCAAACTGACGCTAAAGGGAGATATATATATACAAGGCACCTAATGTGCCAGAGAGGCGGATTACGGGTACTCACACGCTCCGCCGCAACTCTCCAGTGAGTTGCGGCCGCTCCCCAGCCACCTCCTGCGTACTCCACCAGTCCTCACTCCACACGTCTTCTTCTTCCTTCGCCTGCTCTGCTTCCGCTTCGCTCTCGGTCTCCTGCCACGAGCTTGCTTCTCCAACGCGGTTCCTGTATCTTCCGTCGTCTTTTCCGGCTTCCGCGACTGTGCCTAGGGAGGGACTTCCGGGGTCAAGGTTGAGTGCTTCCGGTGTCTGGGCGTTCCTGATTGGCTCCTGGAAGAAAGGACAGAGGGCTGAGCTTCTGGTTGTCAGGGTTGTTTCCATTGACGCTTCGGCGTCGGTTTCGGGACGGGAGAATGTCCGAGGAGATGCGGTTCCGGCAAGGTAAGAGAGGACGCTGCATCACATCCCCTTCCCCTAGCTGTCCTTCTTGTAGGGGTTGTGGTAATGGGGTATCGGGACAGGAAATCAGCGTTTCCTTGTTCTGTCCCCTTTCGATGTACAGTCTTGAACCTATACGGTTGGAGGGCCAGAAACCAGCGGACTACCCGGTCGTTGCGTCCCTTGTTCCGGGCCATCAACTCTAAGGGGGCATGGTCAGTTTATAGGCGAAAGTCACGTCCTTCCAGATAATAGCGCAGGCTTTCAATGGCCCACTTTATGGCGAGAGCTTCCTTCTCCACGACTGCATAGTTCATTTCTCGGGGAAACAGTTTCCTACTCAAAAACAGGATGGGCCTCTCCATTCCAGTGTTGTCTATATGGGAGAGGACGGCTCCTAAACCCTGATCAGATGCGTCGGTTTGTAGTACGAAAGGTAGGGAATAGTCTGGGCTAACCAATACGGGCTTGGATGTTAAGGCACGCTTGAGTGAATCGAAGGCCTGCCAGAGCAATGGTGTGGGATTTTTCAGTGACATTTCAGTGTTTGTATTTTTCTTTAATAGATCCGTGAGCGGGGCAGCCCTCTGTGAAAAATTGGGTATGAACCGTCGGTAGTAACCCAGCAGACCTAAAAACGCTCAGAGATCTTTTCTGGACTGGGGAAAGGGAAGTGAATGAATGGCCTCTATCTTGTTGTTTTGGGGACGGATAACACCTTTCCCCAATAGGAAACCTAGGTATTTTACTGTCTGGGCCGCCAGGGTGGCTTTGGAGGGATTGATGGTAAATCCGAACGATCCCAGGGCGGAGACAACCTGGTGTAAATGGTTCAGGTGTTGTCTCCAGCTGTCGCTATAGATGACGATGTCATCGAGATACGCTCCCGCGTACTGAGAATGGGGTTTCAGTATATGATTCATGGCTTCCTGAAAGGTCGCTGGTGCGCCATGAAGGCCAAAAGGTAATACTGTGAATTGGTATAGGCCTTCGGGGGTGGAAAAAGCCGTTTTTTTTCTATCCTGTTCTTTTAGGGGTATATGCCAGTATCCATTGCATAGGTCAAGTGTGGAGATGTATCTGGCTCTTCCTATCCTTTCGACCATCTCGTCCACACGAGGCAGGGGATAGGAGTCAAAGTTGGATATCTTATTTACCTCGCGGAAGTCAATACAGAAACATATTGATCCTTCGGGCTTGGGCACTAAGACGATGGGGGAATTCCAGTCACTCATGGATGGCTCAATGATCCCCATTCGTAGCATCTGCTCGGTTTCTTGGCGTATGACAGACCGGCGGGCCTCCGGGACTCGGTAGGGTCGGAGGCGTACAGTCTTCCCGGGTTCTGTTTGTATAGCGTGCTCTATGATTGAGGTCCGCCCAGGAGAGAAAGAAAATATGTTCTGTAGGGGGTATAGAACGTCCCGAAGGTTCTGTTTCTCGGATTCGGCTAACTCCGGGTCAAGACAGGTCTCAAAGGGGAGAGGCGTTTCGAGGCTTCTGCCGGATAGGACCGGACATTTTTTCAGGTGGTTTACGTGATATATCTGGGTGGACCCCCGAGTGGGGTCTAACTCCAGCTCATATGTGACCGGAGTTACTTGCCGTAGAATGGAGTAGGGTCCTTGCCACTGACCAAGCAATTTCTGATCAGAGGACGGAATCATTAAGAGGACCAGGTCTCCCACTGCAAAGTGTCGGGTTTTAGTGCCCTTATCATATTGACGCTTCTGGGAGGCTTGGGCATTTTCCATACTCTGTTTCACTATGTCTCGTATTAGGCAAAGATGTGTTTTGAGATTGTCATCGTATTCAGGGAGAGGACGCGTATGGTCGGGTTCTGCCTCCCAGGCCTCTTTGGCCATGTCCAAAAGGGTACGGGGAGGGCGACCATAAAGGAGCTTGTAGGGGGAAAACCCGGTGCTGCTTTGGGTCTTGCACCGTATGGCAAACAGGGCTAACGGCAGCATTTCTTCCCACGGCTTAGCTTCCAGCGCCAATAGTTTCTTTAGGGTTAGCTTTAACGTGGCGTTGTACCGCTCCACCAGCCCGTCCGTTTGCGGGTGGTAAGCAGATGTTTGGATCTGTTTTATTCCCAGTTGAGAGCATACCTGTTTCATAAGAGCAGAGACAAAAGGTGTGCCCTGATCCGTAAGGATCTCTCTGGGGAACCCTACTCTGGCAAATATTGTGATCAGTGCTTTGGCTATGTTCTGAGTAGTGGGCTGGCATAGGGGTACGGCTTCAGGGAAGCGGGTGGCATAGTACACGAGGACTAGGGCACAACAACAGCCAGTGCGGGAAGGTATCAGGGGCCCTATGATATCCATCCCGATTCGGCTGAAGGGAATGTCAATGAGAGGTAGGGAGTGTAGGGGGGATCTTGGTGGTTGATACCTGCTGTTTTTTTGACAGACCGGGCATTACCGGCAGTAGGTCTTGACCTGTTGATGAACCCCTGGCCAATAGAATTTTTCTAGGATGGAATGCCCTGTCTTCTCATCACTAAAGTGACCCCCCAACAAGTATGTGTGAGCAAGGAATAAGACCTTGTCTCGGAACGGTCCGGGTATCAATAACTGGGGGGGTTGTCGAGGACCACCTTTTCTGTATAACAGTCCATTAAAAAAAAAAAATAGGGACCTACTTGCAAGGGGTCTTCGTTATCCAGGGCTTTTCCCCACGCTTCCTGTAGAATGGGGTCTTCTCTTTGAGAGGCCCGGAATTCCCTCTCCGTCTGCCAGGGGTGTTCTTCGGATAAGACCGGGTAGGCAGCGGCTTGCTTTTTCTTCTAATTTCTTTTCTGAGTTCGGGTTTTCAGTTGTCTGGGTATCTGTGTTGGTGGGGGCTGGTCTCGAGAAAAAGGAGCTTCAGTCCACCACTGGGTCAGCGAATCCGTTGTGTCTTGAAGGAGCTTTGGAAGGCCTGAGTAATCACTCCCTAAGATGACCTGTTCCGGAAGGCTGGGTATGAGTCCTACCGTGAGGTTGGTTCCTGGATCGGTGGGATGTTCGATGCGTGCCTGAGTGGTCGGATATCTCTTAGTGTCGCCATGAACGCATTGGATGGCAACCATGCCAGTGGGAGGACCAACCGGGATTTGCATATCTTGTGGACGGAGAACACTTTGTCTGCACCCTGTATCGGCCAAGGCCAAAACCGGTTGTCCATCAACGTTTACAGGACAACGGAATGGTGGTGGTGCAGCCCCTGGCGTGGCACACACATAATTATGGACAAGCCCCACCTCCATAGGCTCTTCCTTCTGTGGACACATGCGGGCGATGTGGCCAAAACCCCCACAATTATACCACTGGGGTCCTGGGTTGGGTGGCCTGAACATGATAGGAGCAGGTAATAACGGCAGAGGGTCTGGTTTCCGGGGAGGGGGTGTCCGATAGGGTCGGACGGTATTTGTACTGTGCTGGCGGTTGGGGTGTTCATCTTTGCCTCTTTGGTACTCGTGAGCTCGACTGTAGGCGCTTGCAATTTCCACAGCCGTGTCCAAAGTAAGGCGGGCGTCTTGCCTCACCCACCTCTGGGTGGCTGGATGTAGGGAAGCCAAGAACTGTTCGAGATAGATCTTTGCAAGAATGTCTTCTTTTGTGGACGTATCGGGTCTAAGCCAGCGATTGGTTAAGTCCTTGATACGGAATGACAGCGCTCTTGGGGTTTCCTAGGGTCCTTCCTTGGCTTGGCGTAGCTTGACCCTATAGGTCTCATCGTCGATGCCGAGGAGTTCTAGGATACACTTCTTTATATCCTCATATGGTGTGTTGCCTTGGATGTTGGCTTGCTAGTAGGCGGCCTGTAGATCACCGGTCAGCAGTGATCCCAGGTATTGGCCCCACCGGTCGGTCGGCCATGAGGCGGCCTGGGCCAGTCTCTCAAAGTTCGTAAAAAAATAGTCTGGGTCCTTCCCCTGTACGTACTTCTGGAGGACAACCGAAGGAAGCAAAGTCACTGGTCTTTGTTGTCCGATGGCTTCGGTGATCTTCCCCATCGCCTGGTCGTGTGATGCTCCCTCACCCTTGAGGACGTCATGTAGTTGACCCCTGTCATCCTCCGCGGTTTTTAGGAAACGTTCCATCATCTGCCCCAACAATTCCTGGGACTCTGTCAATTTCTGGACGGCCGCCTCCATGCTTCCGGCTGATCCCACTTCTGACACCAACTGTGGTCGTGGGGTGATAGTGGGTCGGAATAACAGGCGAGGAGGCCGGATAAGGTGAGCAATGACGGTCTTTATTTGTAGAGGGTATGCTCAGGAAAATAAGGGATGACGGGGTAACAGAAGTCCAGGCTCCCGAAGGGTGACGTCTGGGTAGGCTCCGAGGTCACGTCGGGGTGCTGGGTCTTCGGAGAAGGTCTCGTCCTGGCGTGGTCCTCGTAGGTTATAGGGGAAAGAAAGAAAACAAGGGAGCCGTTAGTCCAATCCGGACTATACTGAGAGTAAACCGTAACCGGCACCGGGCTTAGTGTGGAGAGGGTTGAAAACGACCGCGAGGGAAGGTGGGGTCGGGCTCGGGTAAGGAAGGGAGAGAGCTCCAAGAAGGTATACATTCTGTGAGGGTCGTGAGGGAGAGGAGGTATCTACAGTGCTGTACACAGGAGTGAGTGCTGTACAAAGTAATTACAGTGGTAGCCAGAGGCAAAGTGACGCTAAAGGGAGATATATATACAAGGCACCTAATGTGCCAGAAAGGCGGATTAGGGGTACTCACACGCTCCGCCGCAACTCTCCAGTGAGTTGCGGCCGCTCCCCAGCCACCTCCTGTGGACTCCACCAGTCCTCACGTCTTCTTCTTCCTTCGCCTGCTCTGCTTCCGCTTCGGTCTCGGTCTCCTGCCACGAGCTTGCTTCTCCGACGCGGTTCCTGTATCTTCCGTCGTCTTTTCCGGCTTCCGCGACCGAGGCTAGGGAGGGACTTCCGGGGTCAAGGATGAGTGCTTCCGGTGTCTGGGCGTTCCTGATTGGCTTCTGGAAGAAAGGACAGAGGGTTGGGCTTCTGGTTGTCAGGGTCGTTTCCATTGACGCTTCGGCGTCGGTTTCCGGGAAGGGAGAATGTCCGAGGAGATGCGGCTCCGGCAAGGTAAGTGAGGACGCTGCATCACAGGCCTGTATTGGATCAAGCCCATCAGCAAAATCTTTATATTCAGCAGGTGAGATATTTTGATCAATGTGTGTGGTGGCACAGTGTAAAGGGTAAATGGGGTCCCTGGCCTCTTGATAACAGTGAGCCCGACAAAGGATAGAATCCAAGCCTACTGTTCTTTGTACCCAGTCTATTCTAGGGTTATGTTTTTTGAGCCAAGGTATTCCTAAAATAACTCCAAACCTAGGTGTATCAATTAGGTTAAAAATGATTTGCTGTGTGACCATTTTCTCTTACGGTGGTCAAAGTTACTGTGTGGAATCGAATTAAACCAGTGGATAGTGCGGACCCATCCACAGCTCTCACAGGTTCAGGTTCTTCTTTAGCTATATGGGAAATACCTAGCTTTTGGGCCAGATTAATATAAAAAAAAATCCAGTTGCTCCTGAATCCACTAGGATAGATAAAACAAGTCTGTTGTATAGTTACAATTACTCTCATCAAAATCATCATGTGTCTGGCTATGCTTTTGTTAACATTGTTAACATCTTTAGAGATCTTTGTTGGATTTTCTCAAAGGAACAATCTCAGCTTTCTTTGAGAAAATCAGTTTCCCAATTCAGATTGTTCAGTCAGGGCTACTTCCTTCTTTTTCTTGGGTTTGATGGTACATTCCTTTGCAAAATGCCCTGGCTTTCCACAATATAAGCACAATTTTTCCCTTGGAGGTAATTATTTTTCTTCAAGGGAGAGTGATCCTTTAACATCACCGATTTGCATGGGTTCAGGTTCCATGGTTTTTGTTTCTTTATCTTTTTTCTCTATTTTAATCATTATGGGTCTAAAATCGGCCCTAGGTTTCTCGCTTTTACAATGATCAAGTTTCACAACTAAGCCAACAAATTCTCCATAGTCATTAGGCAAATCTACAATATGGGCTAGTAAGTCTTTCAAATCTTCTCTGAGACCCCTATAGAATAACAAAGTTTTTTTTTTCTTCAGGCCAGTGGGTTTCAGATAAAAGACGACTAAAGGTCGTAATGTAAGAGAGTTCATCTTTTGTCCCTTGTCGGAGCTTGAGGAGTTAATTGTCACTTGATTGCACAAACACATGACAAGCAAAAAGGCGAGTCATTGTTTCCTTGAATGTGTCAAAATTTCGCAAAAGAGGATCGTCATTATCAACTAGGGGAATTGCCCAAACATCTGCCACCCCACCTAAATAGGAGATAACAAAAGCCGTCTTGGCTGAGTCTGTATTAAAAATCTGGGGTTTGCAAAGAAAATGCAACTGGCATTGGCTCATGAAAGCCGCGAAACGGGAACTTGCTCCTGAGAAACGTTATGGGTTGGCTAAAGGGACAGGAGTAGGAGTTAGCACAGTGACTTGAACATTTGAATCTGCCTGTTGAGTCACAGAATGTGATGGGGAAATGGTTGTGGAACCAAACTTAGGAGGAGTTAAAACGGGACATTTAACCTGAGTCTTTGGTTCTCTCCATTGTGTAAAACATGTTTTACTTTTTGACAACTCTTCCCTAAGTAAATGATTTTTTTGCCTTAACTGCTGCATTTCAATTTGGAGGTTCCTAATAATCTCAGAAAGTTCTGATGTATTCTCAGTGAAATCCATGTCTGTTAGTTGTCAAGAAGAGCTATAGTGAAGAGGCTTGGTCTTCTGTCACGCAAGCCACTCACCTGTTTGTCCACGCTCTTCTTGAACGACGACTGAACCCCAATCTCCCCTGAAACTCCCCAGACCACAGAAATAGTTGTAAACTCTGAGATCTGAAAAGTTCCTGAGGGAGAAAGGGGGATTGGGAAGTAAAAGACAAGAAAGACACTTGATACCTCTCTGGATTTTCTGGCTAGGCCTGCTCTATGGGCCAGATGTAGGTAAATGGCATTTACCGATTCGTAAATACCGAATTTTACCGATTCGGTATTTACAAATCAGTAAATGTTATGTAGGTAAATACATAGCATTGATTCCTATGGGCCTTAAGGCCCATAGGAATCAATGGCAATTACCGAATCGGTAAATACCGATTTGGTAAATACCGAGTAATTCAAGGGTGGCGGGGTGTCACTTTGACACCCTGTTGCACCCCTGATTAGGGCTTGTGTGCCATGTGGCACACATACATGACTAAGGGCATAATGTGTGCCACATGGCACAGGTGTACATGCACAGATTTACATACACACAGGTGTTTGTTATTTACCACCAACTAAAAGTTGGTGGTAAATAACGAATCCTTAAAGCCCTGTGGCACTGTTTACAGTGCCACCTACATCTCAAAATACAGATTCGGTAATTTTACCGATTCGGTATATTTACCGATTCGGTAAAATTACTGATTCTGTATTTTAAGATGCCCTACATCTCAAAAGGCTTTTACCGGTCGGTAACAGCCGAATTCGGACATTACCGAGGGGTAAATGCCTACCGACATATGGCCCTTTGCCTTTTGACCGTATTCTAGGTAACGAAATGACTGCTTCTGAGTTTTCTGCACCTAGAAGTTTTGTAACATATAGACCTTTTGTTAGATAACAATGTTCATCAAGATTGTTCACTAATTCACAATTAACATAAGTTTTTTCTTATCATTACCTAAATGACATTAGTCTAGTAATTAACATCGTGTCTTTTCACTTGTCCTGCAAGAATAATGAACACATATGTAACATAGTTTTCAACCTAGGATGATTTGAAGTATTTTCCTCTTATAAAATACACTTTACCTTTTTTATGTGGTAATTATTCTTACCAGTATTTTTGTAATATTCAAATATACAATTTTGCCTTGTATAAACATGAAACCAATAATTAAAAGGATTTTTGTCCTTGCTTTGTCCTTTTTGGCAGTCTTTAGAAGCACGGATCTTTAGAGAAGATACGAATATTGTCAAGATAGCTAACCACTGTCTGAAGAATCAGATTGGAGAAAACAGAATCCATGGAACATTGGAAGATAGTGGAGGGATTACAAGGACTAAATGGCAATTATGCTATATTCATAGTGCCCCAAAGGTGTTCTAATGCTTAAAGTCATCTCCCAATTTTATCTGGATTAAATGATAAGGCCATCTTAAATCCGGTTTAGTAAATATATTGGCCACCTAATGGACTCTATTATATTGGAAATTAGTGGCAAGGGGTAAAGCTCTATAATTACTTAATTCAAACCACCATACTCAATATGGGGGGGAACTCACACGTTCTTCTTTTAGGTACAAAAATAGAGACACTTTAGCGGAGGCAACAAAGTTCTTATAGATCATTTGATATAAGGGTTGTATCGGGTTAACCAGTTGATGGCTAATATTACAGACTAACGATGAGAAGCAATTAAATTAAAGTTAGCTTTTCAAAATTGGCTGCACCTCAAAGCAACAAAATCTCTGTTTCATCAGTGAATAATCCAGATGTCAACAACGTTCCATCCACTGTTTCTATTGCAATTTGAACTTCTTTTCTTTTAACTGGAATCTGGTGCTGTGAAACATCCATATAGACATTGGATGCTTCATAGTCAACAAGGATGGGCGCATGACTGATTAACCTATTGAAATTGAAGTTCTCCTTAAGGAGACAAATCCAGAAGGAGTAAATGGCTGGAGCAGGGTGTCTCATTAACCCGCATCTCTAATTCCTGCACAAGGCGCTAGCTCTTTAATTTTCCAAGCTCTTTGGATGATGAGAAGGTTGAGTAGAATAAGAATTTAAAAGATGTCCTTTTTAACCATAGTATAGGCAATGGGAAATATCTTTTAACCCGCAGTCTCAACAATGACCAGCCTTTACAACGTAATCACTACTCTGACTGCAACGTTACCATGTGTTACTTTAACAAGGGATAAAGTGACTTGCTGAGGGGGCGGGTTGTTGGACTGATGATGGATTTTTAAGTCCAACACCTTCCCTACTGTTGCGTAGACTGGAGGTGGAATAGTTAATTATACTATTCCAAAGTCCAGTGCCCCCTAAAGCAAGTTGTTGTAACAACTTGCGTGGTAAAGAAGCACGTAGTAATGTAGCAGTCGGGGTAGTTACTGCATTGTAAAGGCATGCAGAGTAAATGCATGCAGAATTCCGTCATACAACCACAGGCAATAGCTCATCTTTTGTCACCTAGCCCTTTTGTCTATGGTTTATGGACCTTTTGTAATTCCAACTTGCATGGTCTTCTCCTCTAATTCAGGAGTCTCTCAAGTAATTCTGAAGATAGGTTTAGGGGAAACTTTGCCTTGTGTTTCCGGTATGCCAAGCATCTTTCCTGAAGTCGACTGTTAATTTAAAGAGTTAGTTGAACAAGATGTGGGTCTAGCAATCCTAGCAATTTCGACCTTTAGTTCATCATTAAGCCCCATACAGAACAAGGTAAATGGGTCTTGATCTGGCCAATAAACTTCTCTAACTAAGGCCTTGGACTTGAGTAATTTGTAATATTTCTTCTTGAGTTGAATACTATTGGTGTTGACGGTTAAACATCTTATTAAACTTAGTTAGGAAGGCTGTAAAATGAGCAGGAAGGGGGCTGGCTTTAGATAACAATGGTATGGCCCATGCCAAGGTAGTACCTGTTGTTTAAACCCCACCTTGGATCAATCACTTCCATTATTAGGTTTAAATGTAAATTGGACCTGACAAGTATCCAAGAACTCCTTTAACTTTTGAGGACTTCCATCAAATGTTTAAACGGCCAATCAAGGTAAAGCAATATACAGAGATAGAAAGGCATTTTCAGTGGTGAAGTTATGAACTTGGAACATTCAAATATTAACTGCTGGTTAAAGCTCCTGGACCTGATCCATTTTCAAATGACGGTGGCATCACTACCTGTCAAGAGAAGGTCTTCTTGGAGACAGCTGTAAGGTATTCTTAGTATGCAGTCAAGGCATATTACTTCCAGAAATAAATCAGGACACAAAGATTAAACCGAAGTCCAGGATCTTTTAAGAAACAAAGCACAGGAGGTTAACCTTGTGGTTTCTTTCATTCCATAAGTGGAATGGTTTCTTCAGTATTTGGCATGAAGAATGCATTTCTCTGCTGTCTCTTTTCTGCGTAGGATAGCGACTAAAATCTGACCCATGAACACAGTGCTCAATTCACATAGGTAAAGTTAGACCAAAAGCCTAAGTTCAGACCAAAAGTCAAACTTTACTACTTTTCGGTATTCAAATTTTACATTTTGGTATTATGAGTAATATCTTTGCACTTACTGAGATTTCGCACTCGGGGTGGAGGTTCCACACTCTCGGGAGAATATCCGACCTAAGTGCAGGATCTCTGCACCCCCACATGCTGCATGGGCTGCTTGTGAACAAGGAACTTATTGTGGTGCTGGGTAATATGTGATGATTAAACAATGACCTTGTTTGATAAATGATTATTATAAACTGCAAATGTAACTATGGAAGTCACTTTAAGTTTGTGCAAATATTCATATAGAATTAAACTCTCTGGTTTTTAATTTTGTTTATCACACTACAAGACACATAATCCTAAGTACTGCAAAGGTTAACTTACAATTTCTTTTTCACAAACCCAGGCACATCTCTGCTGGTGATTTCAATTTAGTTTTACTACTGGCACATTAAGATGTGCAGGAACTAGTAACCATCATTATTGTATTGTAAATGCAATTAAATTACTATCTAAAAAGTTGTACATAATCATCATTTGTTGTATTTGTCTGTTGACTTCTTCATTTAATGTACACATGCAGTCAGAGTAGATACACCGCTGGAGCAGAGGTTCTTGCACTTACAGGAAGGCAACGTCATACAGCAGATTAACCACTGCCACCAGCACAAACTGGAATGTATATATGGCCAGAGATGGGTCCCATGTACTACATTATTATCAGGCAACTTATTTTTCTTAACCTCCATTATTAGTGTCACACGTGATCTTAAATAGTATATATTGTTTTTCACATTTGGCACTAGAATGTAAAATATTTTATACTCATATCTTTTTAGGCCCTGTGACATTGGCCTGGAAAACACAAACTACTGTCACCTCTGCTCCACGATCAGGTGTGACATATGGTCAGGCACCACACACTGGGCGTATGGTAAACCCTAGTAAGACCAGTGATGCTTAACTTTATTGAAAGCTCATAGTCTATTATATAGGATGACATGTTAGCAGTATGTGGTGTGTGTCAAAACTTCCTGTTGTCATCCATTTTCATATTCTCAGATACGCTTCATAAGAGTATACTATTTCACAACTGTGAGGGATGGGCGAAAAAAAATCATGGAGGCCGGATGTGCTTCTCAATTTTGGCGTTTTTATTTGGGAGAATAATGCAAAAATAAATTCACGGGGGGAGGGGAACAACGTAGTTTGGGGGTCGCTGGTTTTGGTCTTTGAGTTATTCTCCTTTCACTGGTAATCTTCTTTCGTCATTCCCTTTTCTTTTTTATTTGGTCTGGGTCCAGGATTCAGTGGTGTGTCATCCCCAGGTTATTAGGAGAAAAGACAAGGAGGGCAAGGTAAGTAACAAGGTCTGGGGTATTCGGGTTGAAAGGGATAGAGACCCCTACCACACCAAGGGTTGTTGGGGAAAGCTCTTCTACTCTTCAGTTACCTCCTTCTCTCTTTAGTTGTTAGGTACTAGTTTGTTAGACCCTTGTTTTACTTCTGAGTCTTTAGGGAAGAAGGGGTTGGTGGACATGTGCAAGGAATGCAAAAATTAAAGTGTGCGATAATACTCTGCCTATTTCACTGTTCTCTCTATGTGGTTTCTACACTGATTGCACCCCTCCTACGAGTTTCTCCTTAAATACTTTCACTTTCTCTTTTGGTTAAATGAGCTTTCTCTCAAGCCCAACCTCAGACCTCCTTCTCCTCAGGGTTTCTTTCACTCTAACCTTTCTCCACACATAAAATCAAAAATTAAAGGAACACCAGAACAAGGAATGGTCTAAAATTATAACTCACTAGGCAGGATCTTGTCTTTTCTGACCTCTACTGTTCCTGTGGTTAGGATATTGTTTCTCCCTGACCCTTTAATCCCCGTCTGTCTCAGTTCTACCCTATCCTTCTTTCCCTTTCCTCGCACTGCCTCTGAAGCCTCCCTTACCTTCCCAATCATGTACTGGGAAATCGCAACTCTCCTGAGTTGCAGCAGGGGAGTCACACATCGCAGGACGACAACCACTCTTCCTTCCAGGTCTCTGGCGCCTTGTCGTCTTCACACACTGTCCTCTATTCCTCTGCAGCGGGAGACGGGCTCCTGACTCCATTCACCCACTCGGTGCCTCCGACGTCTTCTCCTCTACGGGGCTGGTCCTCTTCTCTATCCCTGCAATTTGGGTCCACGCTCTCTTTTCGGGCTTCATCCGGTCCCATAATCTTTTCCTGATTCTCCTCCTCTCGCAGTGATTGGCCGCTAGCGTCTGTTGGCCAGCCTTCTTTTTCCATCAGAGGTTCTTCGTTGTATGGGTTATCCTCTTCGGCCTTTTTTTTCTTAGGGAATGAGCAGTCGGAGCGGTTTGCCGGGCTGAGAGGTAAGTGAAGGTGGATTACGGGTGTTGGGTTGGGGTTCCTTAAGGGTGCTAAGTTGTTTTTGGGGGCGGGCCTGTTTTTCTCACAATAACCTGTTGGCTAACGAAAGGATGGCTCTACATTTAAATTTAAATAGTAAAGAATGTACCAAATTGTTTATATGGTCTAATCTAAAGAGGAGTAGCACTAACTCTGTTGAAAATGTGTTCTAATGACACATACATATAAAATAATACACATCACCCTTTGGATTGAAGTATGGATATGTTTGATTCATTACAACTGCTGTCAGGAGTATCCCTGCCATCCAAAGTACCTCATCCAGGGATTTGGGAGACCTTTTGGTGGCAGCAGTCATACTCACTAGCATCCGTCCATGTGGTAAGTGTGCCATTAAGTGTTCTAAAGTATTACTTTCCAAATAGTTCACAATAACCAAATCATTGTGAAAGTAAATTAGAAGAGATTGCCACTTTTTCTAAGCATCAAATGTTGGTGTGTAATGTCCACCCAACATTATCAGTGATGTCTGTTTCTATTTTGCTTCTTCATTTATAGTTCATGCTGAACATTAATTAAGGTGTCACTTCTTGGAAGAGATGTGGTACAGTGGCCAGGGCGGCTGACTTTGGAACTCGGGCTCCTAGTTCGATCCCCAGCGGAAAATCAGCCCAGCACCATATGACTCTGGGCAATAGCTTGCTTAATCTGCCCGACAGCCACCAGTGCCTTGACACCCTTGGTTAATTGTGTGCGCTTTACAAATACTGGAAATTTACATTTACTTTCTTCTGAAGCTGCTGGATTGAGGATCTTATCTTCTGCCAAACAATCAAGCAGCAAGTTTCAGTAGCTGACTTTACTGAGCATTTCAATTCCACATGAAGTTGTGGCTGGAGCTGGTGGATGCACATTTTCATTGAACACCTCAATGCTACAGTGTGACTTGTCACATATAGGTTTACACAAGTCAGATCACACGTGGAACTTCAGGTAGAGGCAAAAATAAATATAACCCTTGTGTTGTAGCACATAATATACTATGGCAAATAATTATTATGTTGCAATCTCTGTCTTCCAGGTTCTGAGGACAAGGTGTCACTTGATGACGCTGAACCACCCATGAGTGGAGTGCAATGTGTAATCCGTAGACAGAACCCGTTCCTACTCCAAGCAGCAATGTCAGCAGCCAGCACTGCTCAACAAGAGGAGCATGAGGATAAAGGAGATGAGCAGGTGTTGGTCGCAGAGGATGACCTGGATGAGGAGGAGTGCATTGTTGTCCTACTGGCCAAAAGGCTGAAAACAACATAAGGTCCACCCAGCATTGCACCTCCCACTTCACTTCTGAGGACTGCCCATTCCCAGCAGCCAGCCAAGCAGCCACAGAGTTCACCTCTGCCAACGCAACCTTCACTTTCTCGCAGCCCTCACATCCAAGGAGATGTGTTGCTTCTCCTATGCATTCGTCCCATGACAGTTTATTCCAGGCCTCCTCTCAAGCATCTGAAGGACCTAACACCCCCAGTGAGGGGCAGGTATCCCCTATGTATGAGTGTCCTCCTCAGAGCCTCCCATGTTCCTCCCCTACCCATGCTGGAGGACCTAACGGTCAAGTCAGAGAGTGTCCCTTGCGAAGGGGTGTAGCTGAAGTTCATGTGGGAAGAAACAATATTCCAACAACAATCTGATGTGAGGTAGGACATTCCTTCAATAAGGGCTACTCTGTCTGACATTTCAAACTCACTACAGGAAATCCCTCAGATGATTGACAGGTGTGTGTGTCTTGTATAGTATTGTGAAATCTTGCCAAGGCATGTCAAGAATGCACCATGACCAAATATCAATCCAAAGGGAAGAGAGTGCAAGACACCATGCCTTGGCCATGAAGATGATGGGGCATGTTAAAAATGTTTTAAAGTCTTCCTTCACAGTGAACACTTGGGGGAAACCCAACACATCTACCTGTACCTCACCCCACTCAGCTTCCTGTATCCCCATCTGCACAGGGCCCCCCTTGTACATAGGCAACCCCCATGCACATGTCTGCGTGCACATGCCCCTGTGCACAGACACATCCCTCACCTATACAGGCATGCCTCTCACCTCTACAGGCGTACCCTGTGCACAGGCATATACCCACCCATACAATGCACCCTCCAACTCTGTACAGGCGCCCTTCCCCACTGTACAGGCACCCTCTGGCTCTGTACAGGTACCCCCCCTCTGTACAGGCATGTCCCCCACCTGCAACGGCACCCTCTTCACCTGTACAGGATCACCAATACACTGTACAGGCACCTCACCCCCTGGGCAGGCACCTCTTCCACCGACATAGGCAGATGCACCACACCCACCCACAGTTTGGCACCAACACAGAATACGTGCTTACAGAGATCCACATCACCACATTTGCAAATGAGCTCCAAAAATATATAAATAAAAATAATATTTCACAATTCAATACTTCAATCTTTAGTAGCTTAATAGTACTGATGGTCAAATGATTACTCTGGTTGTAAGACATATATGTGACTATAAATGCGTGTGAGTAAGATGTTGGTTTGTAGGATCATCTGTGTCACAAGGTATCATACTAAAAGCATAGCAAAACCCCAACAGATATAGACTTTCCTACCTTGAATCCAGCATCTATGATGGAAAACACAAAACAGAGAGATGGTTTTAAAAAATATTTTATATAGTTAAGAAACTTCTTCTTAAAATAAATTGCAAAGAAATGGAAGTGGGGAATGAGAGAGCACATATCTTGGGCTGCTTGGTCCACACAGATCAAAAAAGATTTTTTGTTAAATAATTTTTATTAAAGATAATAATGCACAGGAATAAAGGTATACCTATTCAGTTCCGATGTAGATATGAGTATACAAGTATAAATACAATAGTAACTGTAATACAAGTGAATTATAGATAAAAGATTAAAATATGCTATAACTCTTATACAAATAGAGCTAAACAATGACTACTAAGAAGTACATAATAAGAATAGATTTAACATATTGTACTGTTATACTAAGAACCTGTGTAAATAAGAGAGTGCATACAGTTTTCAAAAGAGAAAGTTAATTTTTATATAAAAAGAAAGAGGAAAGGAGCAAAGAGAGACAGGAAGAAAGAAGAAGAAGAGGAAGAAGAAGAGGAAAAAGAGGAGGGAAAGGAAAAGAATAGAAAGAAAAAGGAGGAAATATTGAAGGTAGAATTAGAAATTGTAAAGAAGGAGATTTCGATGATAGAAAAGTAGTGAAAGGCAACATAGTAGATCAGATTTAATTTGTAGATGGATTGAAGCCTGATGTACCGAAGCAATTCTATGTTCATCACATATTAAATTCCACCAAAGTAAAAATTATATTTTAGAGTTGTCCTTCTAGCATTTTAATATAACCTTAAAAGCCACATCAAGAAATAAATCGAATAAAATTGATTTGGAGGTAATTTGATCAAAATCAGGTGACATAGTACCTAAAAATACATTGTGAATGTTAAATTGGAGCTTATAAGGAAAAATCAATATACATTTGACCATAAATCATTCCAAAAAGCGTGTACCTTAGGACAATAGAACAATAAGTGTATTAAAGAACCTTCAGCAGTAAGACATGACCAACTAGATGATGTGACCGATTGGTTGAACTAATGTTGAAGAATGGGAGTAATCACAACTCTATTATAAATAAAATATAAGGAGTGTGTGATATATGCAGCTTTGGATGTCTTGAAGAGTTTTTGCTAAAACGTGTCCCACTGAGATATAGACAGTATTTGAGATAGGTCTTGCTCCCCTTCATTTTCAATATTTGATTTATTCTGTGTGCAGATAGGTGTAGATAAACTTTTATATATAAATGAGGCACTAGGAACAGTGTCAGAAGAAACTTGATATAAGGGAGCACCAGGAGTGAAAGAAGTAGGAATTGGTTGAGAAATGTAAATGTGTGTATACTTGTAAAGCGCACTGTCGTCCCATCTCGGGCATCCTGGCGCTGTATAACGCTGTGGGACCCTTCCTGGCTTTCCCTGTGAGATGCCCCCTCCAGGGCACCCCCAAGGTGAAGCAAGGCATCCCAGCACTGTTGGGGCCGTTGTGGAGATTAAGCAAGCTATTGCCCAGAGTTGCAGAGTGGGACCCATGATTAGAGTAGGCACCGAGGCAAGAATTATTGAGTCCGTGGACATTGATTCCAAGACCCTGCCACGTCGGGAATTGGACCCTGGTCCCGGGACTGACCTCTGCTTCAGGGTCTGCCGCTTCTAACCAGTGAGCCACACTTCTCCACAGAAATGAAATCCTGTACACATCCCTGTAGTATTGGAGCTAAAATATTGAACTGCTGAATACAGGAATGAGGTAAGTGAAAGGTCTCTTGCAGTTGATGAAAAGGTAAGATTATATTCACAATCATTTGATTGACATAAAAAAGACCCTTTTCTTTCCACTGTTTGTGATAAAATGATTTGTGATGGCATTTGATGTATTTATTAAACCATAGTGAGGAGGCTAGAAAAAAATTATATTTATCAAAGTTCTTAAAGAAAAGCGTATGTAAAAGATATTGAGAATATTTCAAAATAGGATAAGAAAAAGTACAATTAGTCATATATACAATATCCTGTACTGAAAAATCGTTTAACAATGAGCATTCAACATTGACCCAAGAAGGTTTACGTAAATCCTGATATTCTTTAGACAGAGCATAAAACTGACGAATCAGAAAAGCATTATGATATAATTTAAAATCAGGAAATCTTACACCCCCCTCGGACTTGAGACGAAGAAATTTGGACAGGCAATACCTGCATGCTTATTATTCCCAAGAAATTTAGTACATAAAGAATTAATCTGTGTAACATAGTATTTGGGGATTTTGAATGGTAACATTGACAATATGAACAGTATTTGAGGAACAATCATCATTTTAATTGTATCAAGTCTGCACCCACCATGATAAAAACAAAGGTGACCTAGATTTCAACAAATTGGTAATTTTAAGTTTTAAAGTAGTAAAGTTATGGGATAGTGTGTCCCGAATGTTAGAGGAGAACCATGTGCCTAAATATTAAATTTTTTTGAGGACACCATGTAAAGTTGGTTGAATCAAACATATGTCTATAGCATGAAGGGTTTAAGGGTAACATTTCGGTCTTAGAGAAATTTAGTTTATAACCTGAAATGTTAGAGAATGATGAGATTTCCTGTAAAAAGGGGGGGTAAGGAAGAAACAGGATTGGACATATAAATAAGAACATCATCTGTGTATGCAGAAAGTTTAATTTGGTGAGATTTTAGATTAAAACCAGCAATAAGAGGATTGCTTCTAATGCGTTCCAGAAAGGGTTCTAAACATAACAAGAAAAGTAACGGGGAGAGGAAACAACCCTGACATGTGCCTCTTTGGAGAGAAAAATATGGGGAGAAAAGTCCATTAACAAAAACACATGATTTTGGATTTGTATATAATAATTTGACATATGAAATAAACTTTGGGCCAAAACCAAACCATTGTAAGGTGTGTATCATGAAATCCCAATTAATTTGATCGAAGGCTTTTTCTGCATCCAAAGATAATGCGACTAATGGAGAAGGATATTTTTTACTGAGAGCAAGAATGTTAGAAAACATTCTGGCATTAGCAGAGGCTAGACGTCCTTTAACGAAGCCAGCTTGATCAGGGTTAATGAGAAAAAGGAATAACTTTCTCCAAACTGGAAGCCAAGATTTTTTCACAAATTTTACAATCATAATTGATTAGTGATATAGGACGAAATCTTTTGCAAAAGGAGGGATCTTTATCTGGTTTAGGGATGACAATAATGAGGGCTTCTAAGAAAGAGCCATAGGCCTTATAATTGGATATAAAAGAATTTAAAAGTTCTAATAATTTAGGGGCAAAAATTGAAGAGAAGGCTCATAATAATTCAACTGAAAAGCCATCAGGGCCAGGAGCCTTCGATTTTTTCAAAGGTTTGAGAGCATCCGATCATTCTTGAAGAGAAATATCTTCCTCAAGTGGTGTGAAGATATCCGGGAGAGCTTTAGGTTTGGGAATATCTTGAAAAAAATAAATAAAGTCTTCTTCCGAAGGTTTAGTAGTTTCTGTGTATAAGAGATTTTAATATGATAGGAATGTGTTAATAATATCAGAGTCAGATGAGAGGAGTGCGTTGTTCCATTCTGCGTGAATGGGGCCGATAATTCTACGTTCTGATTTGATTTTTAAATAATTCGCTAGCATTTTCCCTGCTTTGTTTTGGCCTCCGTGATACTTCGATTTAATCATAAGGAGGATGTTACAAGCATCCACCGTAGCTATTTTATTCAGGGTGGATTTGGCTTTAATTAACTCTTGTAGTGATGATGGGGATTTGGATGAGTAGTAATTGTGTTCTAATGTTTTGAGGAGGGTTAGGATTTCTTTATATTTAGTATTCATTAGCTTTCTTTTCTTTGAAGAGTAAGCAATAGTGAAGGCTCTAAAGGATGCTTTAAATGCATCCCAATTTTTATGTAATGTGGTGTCTTAAGATTTATTAAGTACAAAAAATTCCTTATTAAAGGAGGTTGCTTCTGACATGAAAGTGTGATCTGATAAAAGGTGATTGTTAAAACGCCATCTGCCTTGTTTGCATGTGGTAATAGATAAGTCAATAGAGGTAGAAACAGGAGCATGGTCAGAAATAAAAATGGAAACAATTTCAGATGATTGGAGACAAGGTAGTAGTGATTTAGAAATTAAAATATAGTCAATACGAGACCTAGTATGGTGTAGAGGGAAAAAAAGTAAATTCTGAAGTATCTGGATTACACGTTTTCCATGTATCAAATATGGGACGAGATGAAATGGCAGATTGGAATGATTTGTGGGTTTTATCTGGTTTAAATTTGCATTTAGATCGTCTGTCTGAAAAAGGGTCCAACCAGTTATTAAAATCACCACCAACCACAATGTTAGAATTAGATATAGATAATAGTTTTAATTTTATAGATTGCTAGAATTCCGGATCTGGATGAACAGGCCCATAAATATTAAAGAAGGTAATTTGTCTTTTATTAATGATAACATCAACCATCACCCACAACCAAAGGAATCATAATCTGATGACAGTATCTGGGCATTAGTAGATTTATGAAACAATATAGCAACATCACCATGACGATCTATAGCAGGAGAAAAAACAATTTGATTGACCCATTGGCGTTTGAGTTTAAGAGATTCTACATCATTACAATGGGTTTCCTGTAAAAAAGCAGCCTGGGTGTTAAGTTTAGCTAAATGAGATAATACCTTTTGACGTTTGACAGGATGACCAACACCACGAACATTCCCCAAGACCACATTAACCATGACGATGGATTAGGGGGAACATAAGGAAACAGGAACACGAAACTGCATAATAAACAAGAAAAAAGATGGAAAGACATTGTTCAATATGTGATGAGACAGACGCATTATTAAAAATAAAACATTTACCAAAAAACAGGAATAAAAGTGAGATAAAAGGATAAGAGTAGAAAAGAAAGAAAGAGAAAAGAGAGAGGAGAAACAGACGAAAGAAGCAAGTAAACAGATCAAAGAGAAACATCCAGATCTGTAAAGAGAAAAGAAATCGAAAGAGGAGGAGCATAGTGATGCCAGAGGACACGGACCACAATATTAGTTACAAAGAAGGAGAGAAAAAGAGAACCTCTTGAATATAAAGAGAAATAAACAATCAGAAAACATTAGATAAGCAAGAAAAAAATTTGTGACGGGCATTTGTTGCATTGGAACTATCTTGGGATATGAAGATATTATGGCCCAACCAAATAAGATGTCATTTGAGTCTTACAGCCTTCAAAACATGCATCAGCTCAGTGAATTCTAGAAAGAGCATAATGATTCCACGTGGTTGGGTAGCGGTAGGGTTTAGACGTCCCAGACGATGTGCTCTTTGTATGTTGAAGGGACTTGTTGATGCCTGAAGATCTAGGAGCTCTGGAAGGAACTTCTGTAGAAAGGATACCATGTCAGGGCCTTCAATATTTTCCGGAAGTCCATAAAGGCGTAAATTATTTCTCCGATTACGATTTTCAAGGTCCTCAGTATGGATTTTTAACTTGTGAATTTCCTGTTCAGGGGCCGGAATTTTTGTCGAGACATCCTGTAGGTCACTAACACGCTGTTCCAGTTCCAGAACCTTACTTTCCATTATAATCCATCTCTCCTCAATCTGTTTCCGTTTTTCATCTTTAGTGGACATAAAGGGTTGAAGACCACAGACTTCATCCAATAGAGAGTCCAAAACAAGATTCTGAGAGGAATGAATAGGAGAAGGTGGATCGTTTTTATGCCTTTTTGGTTTTGTACCAGATAAGGAAGATCTGGCATTGTGGAGATTGGTAGCCATTGTACTTTGCAAAGGAAATCACCAAAAAGTTGGAGTAAAAGTAAAGTACTCCCAACAAATACCACAGATAATCCAAAGAATACAGGATTGTGTTGTCAGTTCATTCAATATGAGACAAGGATTTAGAAGTACCACCTGTGAGCAAGCCTAACAGAGGTATGTCAAGTGGAGCTCCTCAAAAAATAAAAAATAGCACTTTTTGGCAAAAAAAAAGAAAACCTGCTCCATTTCCACAGTATATTGCCAAAAACATGGAGAAAACTACATAAGAGCAAGTCATATAGAGGTCAGATGAAATTAATGCCAAGGAGTAATGAGAGGTGGAAATATGAAGTTACCATCGCATCCACAATGGTAAAGGAAAATGAGAAGTGACATAATATAACTATTGTCACTCAAAAGCGACAAAACTCGGCATTGTAGAAAGACGTGAGCGCAGCGACCTAAAATGGCGGCAACCCGTACGTCTGACAGGAAAAAATTACTGCGGATTGAAGGAGGCTTAAAGACGACAGGAAACTGTCCCAAAAGCGGTATCCAGACTCACCGCATCTTCTGTGAGATAGGACCGTCACTCGCCGCTTGAAAAAGAAAAACTGGATATGAGGCTCAAAAAGGAAGTCGGAGCCCCGCGACGCAGCGGAGCTCACATCAGGTTCGTTATTTTCCACGGCGCGCAAGCCACGCCCCAGTTAGTAATTTTTCTAAGGTCTTAAACTTGACAGCAAGAATTCTCAGTGATGGTTGGCTGTCAGATGTGGTTTTCCACTGTATCTTTGCTGTCCCAAAGTTGTTTTTATCTCTGAGCTATCTCCATTTGCGTATATCACTTTAGTAGTTGATTCACCATTGGGCATCTGTAGCATAAGGCACATTGGAGTTCCTTTTAAATGTTAGTAGCTCTTAAGAATGAACCTCTGAATGCGTTGTGCAGAGTTCCACAAATGTCTCTGAATCGTAGTATGCTTGCTTGTATATTATCTTTTGTTTATGGGCTGATCTACATTTTAACTACTATCACTCAAAAGCGGCAAAACTCTGCATTGTAGAAAGACGCGAGCGCAGCGACTTCAAATGGCGGCCGCTCGCGTCTCTGACAGGAAAAAATTACTGTGGATTTAAGGAGGCCTAAAGACGACAGGAAACTGCCCATAAGCGGTATCCAGACTCACTGCATCTTCTGCAACATAGGACCGTCTCTCGCCACTTGAAAAAACTGGATATGAGGCTCAAAAAGGAAGTTGGAGTCCCGGGACGCAGTGGAGCTCACATCGGGTCCGTCATTTTCCTCGGCGCGCAAACCACACCCACACAGATCGAATTTGTATGTGCCCACATTCATGTGCTCTGTGTTGTGATGTATTTGGCATAAGATCGCTTCAGTGAAAAAGGTAACAGGTTATAACTCATACAGCAATCATTACTTCACTAATGATGAGCCTACATTTACACAATCAACCTCGGCATTTCATATCAGCTGATATACCTTTTATAGAGTCTTGTTCTGCTCTGTAAACCTCTCTATACATTAGATACTCAATAGTGCTGTGAACAAAATTCAAGCAAAGTTAACCAAGGTCTGTTAAAACTTCTATTAAAGTATTATTACCAAAATGTTAGACACAAACATTCCTCTATATTATTACAAACGCATGCTGGAAGGGTCTAGAATTCCCCTGTTTGTTTCCATTAAGGCACACACTGAGACAAATACTATGAGCGATGGAGTGTTAAAATAATTAGAAATGAATGAAATGCCGATCTAAAGGTGCTTTGCCATCATGCCAAGTCCCAAATGTCCCAGAAATGTTTTCAGCCTTTATAAAATTATTATTTATTCAGTTTTGGGCATTTTGTTTTTGATAATCAACTTTACTGGGTTTTAAACAAAAGCACAATTATGCATTACACACTGGCATGTAGTATGTTCACGGTCTTTCCAGGGTTTTGCTGTGCTGTAACTTTACAGTTGCTGTGAATGTGTCTTGAGCTCCAAAGATCACAGTTGCCCGTCCACTTGCCCTTTTAGTCTGTGAAACCCAACCACTTGCCCCATTACACAGTGATATTTGGCTGGACACCCTCTCGCTTCATATACTCATTTTTCCTGCATGGCTCACCAGTCCAGTCCCTTGCGCCAACAGTAGATGATGGGGAGCAGGGCCTTTCTAAGTGGCTGCTATATCTCTTTTGACAACCATGGTGACCCACCCAGGAATGCGCAGGAACCTCCCAACCCTTCCATGACTCCCAGGATAAGGGTCAAAGGCTTAAGCGGGACCTCCCATCCCAGTGTGGTACTCAGTTCATTCACTACTGCTGTCCAATATTGAGTGAGAGCAGTACAAGACCACACCACATGATAAAAGTCCGCAGGTTCTTCTGCACATGGTGGGCATTTGGGAGCCAGGAGAAAGCCAGCACCGTGCAATTGGACTGGAGTCAGGTAAGCGCAGTGAAGGTAGTAAATTTGGATTAGACAGAACCTGGCCGAGAGGGAAATCACCCAGGGGACCACATGGGCATCTCTCCAGTCTTCCAACTCCAAGGGGCCCAGCCATTGTTCCTAACAGTTTCTCAGATAATCTAAGGTTGATCTGGAGTTGTTGACCAGAGAGCGGTATATCTGGGATACCCCTTCCTTCCCTAAGATACAATTGAGGAGCTTGGTGTCAGGTACCTGTAATCCAGAACTCTGTTTTTCGTAGGAGCAGATGTAATTTCCTCTATCTCCAAACCAAGATGCCAAGGTCTATTAGAGCCTGACAGCAAGGAGGGGAGAAAGGGGATTGGGAATAAAGAGAAACACGCCCGATCTTCTTCTGCTGGACTGGCCTTCTAGTTTCTTGTCTCTTTCTCCTGTAACAGAGCAACTAAATACAAATTTCCATATACAGATAATTTCACATATATAGAAACATCAATTCAATCCACTGAACCTAACTGGCTTACCTGTCCTAGCAGATAGGCTAACAGTTCTCTTGGTTTTTTTTTCTACAAGGTGTCAGCTCACTAATGTCTTCAATGACGCAGTTCTAAGGACATGTACATATTCCAAAGGTTAATGTTTATTCTTCTATTTCAACATTATCTTTCTATCTTGTATCTTTCTTCACCTTATTTACCCTTGTATTAAATGATCTTTATATCTCCTTATCTTCTGAATAGACTGTCAACAGATAGTATAGGGTTCACTTTTTTTGCACTAACCATGGCGCTAAAAGATTTACTTTAGTGCTGCAAGGGTTTATTTAGCTATATGTGCGGATCAGCTTTATTCCCTCTTCACCCCGTTCACCCCCCTATGATGTAGCACCACCTGCCATGAATTATGAATCTTATTAGAATAATCCTTGGGAAGTTGGGAATTTGTACATAATTATTGTGAAATCACTATCGCCCTTATAGTGATATTTCACTATTTGGGGTCAATTGGCCACTTGGCCAGGACATTTTTCCTTGAGAAATTATATTCTAAATCAAAACCTGTAATGTGGCAATCCTTTACGAGAGGTGTAACAAGGCCACTTGGCCAATACCTATGTTGACTCATGCTAATTTGTTGTACATTGTGTTATGAACTTGAAATTTACTGCTTTCTTTTTTGTGTAAACAGGCCACTTGGCTAGAACATATATTGACCGATGTTAATTTATTTTGCATTATGTTATGAACTTAACATTTGCCTGCGTAAATAAGAACTGTCTGTTTATTAGCAAGCATAGTTTTACAAAGCAGTTACGCAACAGAGTCTTTTTTCTACCTCACTTGTAGTTTTTTCCTGGGAATGTGGTCCTATGTCTATGTCCACTTTTTCCTTTGTGCACTTTAAAATGGTGATTGTGAGTTTATGTGGCAGGCTAACGAAGAAGACAGCCTGGTCGAAACGCGTCGCCAATAAACAAATCTTCACACGGACCGTGGAGTGCGAGTCTTTTGTGTTTTCTCTAATTACATCGATTGAGAAACCCTTTCAGACATATATATATATATATAAATATATATATGAAGATTCGAGGGTGCCTCGGAGGAGAAATCTCACCAAAGGGGTTGCACGCACACCACTGCCGGTAGCTACAAATACAGCCTCTCATCACTCCCCCAGGTTGTATAAATTGCCAGACGCGTTTCGAGCGTGAACGTCGCTCTTCCTCAATGGCATACAACAAAGAATGCAAGAACAGCGGGTTCACAGATCGCCATATTTAATGGATATAAGTCCCGCCTATGTTGGCGCTGAGCATCTTGGTACAAGTAGTCCATGGAATAGATGCCCCCAGACTTTCGATCTTGTATGCCCCAGTGGGTCCCGCATGTTAATGAGATCACACCAAGTGGAAAGTTCATAAGATCGAACCAAGTGGAAAATGTATAAAAGTCAATCCCAAGTGGGTGGGCGAAAATGAGACTGCTGTAATGTAGCCAGTATTAACCCAGCAGCGAGGCCCCCTTTGTCCAAATGATGCCCGCGGTTTGCAAGCATCCAGGATCCGCCATTTCAGCGGCGGGACGTCTCCGCGGCCAGGCTAGCCGCTTAACATGAAGATTCGAGGGTGCCTCGGAGGAGAAATCTCACCAAAGGGGTTGCACGCACACCACTGCCGGTAGCTACAAATACAGCCTCTCATCACTCCCCCAGGTTGTATAAATTGCCAGACGCGTTTCGAGCGTGAACGTCGCTCTTCCTCAATGGCATACAACAAAGAATGCAAGAACAGCGGGTTCACAGATCGCCATATTTAATGGATATAAGTCCCGCCTATATTGGCGCTGAGCATCTTGGTACAAGTAGTCCATGGAATAGATGCCCCCAGACTTTCGATGTTGTATGCCCCAGTGGGTCCCGCATGTTCATGAGATCACACCAAGTGGAAAGTTCATAAGATCGAACCAAGTGGAAAATGTATAAAAGTCAATCCCAAGTGGGTGGGCGAAAATGAGACTGCTGTAATGTAGCCAGTATTAACCCAGCAGCGAGGCCCCCTTTGTCCAAATGATGCCCACGGTTTGCAAGCATCCAGGATCCGCCATTTCAGCGGCGGGACGTCTCCGCGGCCAGGCTAGCCGCTTAACATGAAGATTCGAGGGTGCCTCGGAGGAGAAATCTCACCAAAGGGGTTGCACGCACACCACTGCCGGTAGCTACAAATACAGCCTCTCATCACTCCCCCATGTTGTATAAATTGCCAGACGCGTTTCGAGCGTGAACGTCGCTCTTCCTCAATGGCATACAACAAAGAATGCAAGAACAGCGGGTTCACAGATCGCCATATTTAATGGATATAAGTCCCGCCTATATTGGCGCTGAGCATCTTGGTACAAGTAGTCCATGGAATAGATGCCCCCAGACTTTTGATCTTGTATGCCCCAGTGGGTCCCGCATGTTCATGAGATCACACCAAGTGGAAAGTTCATAAGATCGAACCAAGTGGAAAATGGATATATATAACACACACCTACTTGAATGTACGCCTTGTGTCACTGTTCAGAATACTTCTTCTCACAATATCTCTCAATTGTTCATTCATTTGTTCTACGTGCTCAAAAATTTGCGTATTACACGTTTGCTTAGTTCACAGGAACGTCTAGTACACTCGAACCAAAATACAAAATGCTGCACAAAAGGTTGAAAGAAAAATAACTGAAACTAAATTCACAGTGTGTTTTTCCAAATGTGCGCAACACCTAACTTGCAATAACTGAGTCTGAATTTGCTTTCCGTTCTCTAAAGGCAGCACTGCTGCTATTGGCAATACTGAGGCTGGGTTTTTATTTAATTCTCCATTTGTCCTTCATGGAAATACCTCGTAGGAAAAGTAAAATAATAAACAAAGAACTCACTTTTTGCAGGAAAGACTTCAGAATTCTTCTTCCGTGTAAATATACTTAGGGAAACCGGAGTTTACTCGAATGAAACGCCGCTAAAGAAATGCGACCGCTTAGTCAGAAAAGTCAGTTGAAGTGAGCAGTTCAGAACCAAAAGGACCGCGAACTCAGCTGCGAGCGCCGCCTATCCGAAACACTAGACCAGCAACCTCTTGGAACCCTGGCGGCCATTTTGGAAATCCACTGCCATCGTCCAAGCAAGGTCCTATGCAAAAGCATAGACCAACGCTTGGAAATGGTCCTGAAAGGCTTAAAATGTCGGGATTGATGAATTTTGAAAACTACTGGGAGTAGTTGAGGATTCAAAATAGGGGTGCCTTGCTCAGTCCTGACAGTACCCCCCACCAAAACTCCTCCCTGCAGCTCCCTTGGTTTACTTGGGTATTTCTGAGGAAACTCTTTGATCAATCTTGGAGCATGCAAATTGACCACTGGCTCCCAGGTTCTTTCTTCAGGACAAAAACCCTTCCAATCAACTAAATAGAACAATTTACCTCTTCTAATTTTTGAGTCAATGATTCCTTTAACTTTAAATTCTTCCTCCAAATGAATTTGTACTGACATTGGTGGACCTGTCTTTCTTAAATTAGGAGGACTCTTTCGCAATAAAGAAACATGAAACACTGAGTGGAGTTTAAACTTTGGAGGCAGCTGGATCTTTACGCTAACTGGATTGAGCATTTTTTCTACTAAAAACGGACCTATGAAACGAGGCTGGAACTTTCGACTCCCCTTTAAACTCAGATTGCGAGTAGAAATCCAAACCTCCTCTCTCCTAGCTCATAGATTGGACTAGCACGTCTTTTTTTATCTGCCTGCTTCTTATAGGATGCCTTAGCCTTCATTAAATTATCTGAAGCTTGCTTAGACACCTTAGTAAGATTCTGAATTACCTACTCAACTGCTGGAACTTCCCACTGCTGCCTTCCTACAAATGTGTTTGGGTGTCTTCCTGTATTTAGATAAAAGGGGGCAAATCCAGTAGCTGAATGTTTTGCATTGTTGTAAGCAAACTCTGCTGCCAAAATTAAATCTGGCCAGTCCCCTTCATGGTCCATCAGAAACAAACGCAGGTACTGCTCCAGTTCCTGGTTAGCTCTTTCCGTTTGACCATCCGTTTCTGGATGATAACCGGAGGACAAACGAGAGTCTATATCCAATCTTTTTAAAAATGATCTTCAGAATCGGGAAATAAATTGGGGTCCCCTATCAGAAATGACCACTAGGAATACCATGCATCTTAACAACATGCTGTGTGAACAAAGTTGCCAATTGAGAAGCATTTGGAAGGGATTTTAGTGGGACAAAATGGCTCATCTTGGTGAAATGATCCACTACAACCCAAATGACAGAAAAACCCTGACTTGAAGGTAGGTCTACAATAAAATCCATTGAAACTGTGTGCCAAGGAGATCGAGCTGGCGGCAAAGGATGTACTAAACCCTGAGGTGCCATTCTGACTGTCTTGCCCTTAAAACACTGCTCGCAAGAGGTTACATATTGCCCACCTGAGCTTCCATGGACGGCCACCAAAAGTCACGCCGCACTGACTCCAAACTGCATATTGCTTGACCCATTCGTCTAGATTGAAAGAAGCTAATTCTAAATCCAAGAGCCTTTCGAACTCTGGAAATCGAACCACTCCAATAATCTTGTCTTTTGAGATAATCAGTTCTTTTTTCAATTCCAGAGAATCTCCTCCAATTTCCAAACGTGATAATGCATCTGCCTTACCATTGATGGAGCCAGGCTTATAAATCAAAACAAAATTATAATCTGCAAAAAATAATGACCAACGTAATTGTCAGAGTGTCAAGGTTGGTGCAGATTTCAAGAATTGAACATTACGATGGTCAGTATACACAGTTACCTCATGCCACGCTCCCAAAAGATAATGCCTCCATTCCTGAAAGGCATCCTTGACAGCTAATAACTCCTTATCAGCGATAGAGTAATTGAGCTCAGCAGGAGTCAATCTCCGAGACCGATAAGCAACACGGTGATACTGACCGGTCAATTTATTTCGCTGAGACAAAATTCCCCCAACCGCCAAATTGGAGGCATCAGCCTCAACAAAAAATGGCTCATCTGGATTGGGATGCATAAGCACCGGGGCAGAAGTAAAGACCCTTTTTAGTTCACCAAAGGCTCTCTCTGTATCATCTGCCCAATCAAATGTGGCTCCCTTCTTTAACAAAAGAGTTAAAGGGGAAACTTTCTCCGAAAAGTTCTCAATGAAACCCTGATAAAAATTTGCAAAGCCAATTAAACTTTGCACTTGTTTCACATTCTGAGGTGATAGCCATTCCAAAATTGTCTTTACTTTTGAATCATCCATGGAGACTCCCTCTGGCGAGAGTATAATACCCAGAAATTCCACTTGCCTGGAATTGAATACGCACTTCTCCAATTTCACAAACAATTGGTGTTCCCCACACCTTCTTCAAAATGGTTCGCACATGTTGAATGTGTTCCTGCTCATTCTCCGAAAAGATAAGAATATCATCAATGTAGACCACTGCAAATCGATCTAAACATTCTCTCAAGACATCATTTACGAAATGTTGAAAGGCTGCAGGAGCATTGCATAATCCAAAAGGCATTACTTGATATATTTTTTTTTTCTCCTCATATTGCGAAGCTCTATGTGTTCGGAGTTTCAGGTGTCTGCCTCTAGTTTTTTTTTCTTTTTTCGATTCTGCCCCTTGGTCTCTCTTGTCTGGGGAGTTTATCATCTTCTCGATGATCTTTAGAGGAGTACCTTTAGGCCGTCACATAACGTAAACTCTGGTTTTGAAACGGGGGGAGCTAGCCACTTTGGCTACTCAACAAGTACCATACTTGTTTGCCAGAAGTTGTTTCGCATTAATCATAGGACCGATGTTTTTACCCTGTATTAGGATTTAGGTGGTTTTCAAAACTTTCCCAGTACTTAAATCTCTTACAGATGTTTCCCTTTCTATCTAGTTTATTAATCCTTATAGCTGAGTTCATCCACTCTCCATGTGTTGGGGGGGGAAACCAACCCATTTAATGCAAATCTCCCTCCTTGCAAGTACAATTAACACAAAGAGTAGATTTTCTTGACATTGTTTTAACCCCCCTCCATCTGCTGTATCTTCGATCCCAAAAAGAGTAAGGGTAGTACTTACAGTTATTTGTTTGTTCATGATTATGCTCAAGGTCTTACCAACTTCATTCCAAAATTCTTTTAGTAGGGGGCATTTTCTAAACATGTGAATGTCGTCTGCCTTTTCTTCCCCACATTTCGGGCATTTCTTTGCTCCTGCGTTTTTAAATTTGGATAGCTTTTTTGGCGTCCAATAAGCTCAATGTATGGTATATAGATGATTTCTTTTCAGTGCCGCAGATTTAAGAGTCGACCAACATTTCCCCACTGATTTTTCCCAAATTAAGTCCAAGTCGGTTGTCAGTAAGTCTTTCCCCCAGATTTGATCTTCTATACTCGTGTTTCTATCTCCAGCAGTTATTAACGCCCAGTACCACTTTGCCACTTCTTTAGGTATCGGTGTAATCCTTACCATTTCTTTTTCTAATTTTTCATTTTCTTTGGTATATGTGGGTATCGTTTTAGACCAACTTAAAATTTGATAGTATTTAAATTTTGAAATTTAATTTGTTGTCATCTTTTAAAGTTCTGACCAAGTATTCAGAGTTGAACCGTTTAATAGCTGTCCCCAGTGGTTGATGTTTGCTAGTTTCAAAGGAATTGCCAATGAGTCTTTTAGGCATTCTGGAGTTCCTGGTGAACCCCAGATGGGGGCCATTTCGATATAATACGGAATATTTAAAGTGACTCTGATTTGTACCCAGATTTTTGCTGCCTCCCTTAAGGGCTTCAGTTGTATTTTTTTTAAATACTTGGGATGTCCGAATTTAAATAAGAAGTGGTCAACTGATTCTGTTGTTACTTGTAGGTACCTTGGATAGTTTTGATGACTTTTTAATAGCACTCAGATGTTTTTGAAATGAAACGCTCTGTGATACTCTACCAAATCTGGGCTAGCAAGTCCTCCATCTTGCTTCCCCCTCCTAAGTTTTCTCCATGAGATTCTTGTGCCCTTAGAGGCCCAAATTAAACTTGTGATTTCACTCTGTGGTTTTTTTAACAATGATTTTCCAAATTCCAGAGGAATTGTATTAAAAAGGAATGTGAACTTTGGTACAATTGACATCTTGATAATGTTGGATCTTCCTATCAAACTTAGTGGTAGGGTGGACCATACCTTAAGCAGTTTTCTCACCTCTCCTGCTACCTTATTTATGTTACGTTGCGGAATCTTCTCTAGATCATGATTCACTAAGATTCCTAGATATCTTATTTCTTTCTTAATGTTTGAACTTTCAAACTGAGTGTTCCAGGTCATAATTTCAATTTTTGTATGATTTACCAGATAGCCAGAGACCTTCCCAAACGCACTTATAGTTTCTTCAATCGTCTCCTTAGCTTTAGGATGATCGTCCGTACAAATCATTAGGTCATCCGCATATAATGCGATTTTCTTCTCCCATGTTATATACTTAAATGGAGTGATTCCTTTAGCATTTCTTAGATTATTTGCAAGTGGTTCAATATATAGATTGAAGAGCAGAGGCGAAAGGGGACATCCCTGCCTCGTTCCCCTGCCTATCTTTACATCATCTGTGAGACTGCCATTGATTAAAATTTTGGATCTCGGTGTCTTAGATATTTGTTTCACAACATGCATAAAGGGGTGGCCAATGTTGTTTCTGATCATAACTTTTTCTAAAAAGGCCCAGTTAACTCTGTCGAATGCCTTTGCGGCATCGACAGTAAGTATGGTAAGAGGGGCTTTCTTTTGCGTGGCTATGTCTATTACAGTCAGAAGCTCATGTGTGACTTCATGCAGTTGTCTCCCCTTGATGAATCCTTTTTGATCCTGGTTTATAAGTTGCGGCAATATTTTTCCTAACCGTGCTGCCATAACTTTAGTGAAGATTTTATAATCCGAGTTTAGCAGCGATATCGGACGATATGATTCGCATCTAGCAGGGTCCTTACCAGGTTTTAAGATGATGGTAATTATCGCGTAGTTCCAGGAATCTGGTATACTACTTTCTTGCTTGAGGATCAAGTTTGCCAGTTCCGTGATATGTGGGAGCAGGGTGTCTCTTAATTCCATGTAAAACTCGTTTGGTAAAGCATCAGGGCCTGCTGCCTTCCCTTTCTTCAAACTCTTAATAGCCTCCTCTACTTCACTTGCTAGTATCTCTTTATTTAGTTCTCTCTTGTCTTCTTCCGTTAGTGCTGAGGATGGAACATCCTCAAGATAGGTGTTGATGAGGGTTTCTTGCGGATTTGTATCTTCTGTATATAAGTCCTCAAGAACATTCCTGAATTCTTGCCTGATTATGTCTTCATCAGTGCTTTGGACTGTTTGATCTCCCTGGTGTACACTCCTTACTTTATTTCTGGCTAGGTCTGTTTTAAGTTTCCACGCCAGCCACTTTTCACATCCCTCCCCATATTCATGTTTTGCTAGCTTGCTTGACTCCCACTTTTTTCGCACTCTTTCTTCCAAGATGTCTTCTAGTTTTTCTCTTTTATGTTGTCTTTCTTGCAATAATTCTTCTTTGCTACTCGTATCTTGTTTCCTTAATATTGAAGTATCTATAGTGTTGATGTTAGTTTCCAGATCTGTGATCTTTTGCTTTAATTTTTTGTTTTTATGAGCCCCTAGACTCAGCAACGTCCCCCTTAACACAGCTTTATATGCATCCCAAGTTATTTGTTTTGTGGTGCCTGTTTTGTTAAGTTCAAAGAAGTTTGTTGTTACGATTTCCAATTCTTTTACAATCTGCTGGTCTTGTAATATAGCCCTCTCTACTGTAAATCTCCTTCTCCTTCCTGTTGTTCTAACTTGTAGAGTTAGTTGCACAGCCGAGTGATCTGATATGTGGGCTGGGAGGTGGGCTACACTTTTTATACTTCCTGACAGATCTCGGTCGATAAGAAAATAATCGATCCTCGACCTGTGTCCCAATTTTTTATTGTACAAAGTGAAAGGTTGCTTATTGTCTCCTTTATCCCTCCAGATGTCAACCAGCTCTAGATCTCTTTTATAGAAGCCAATCCACTCTCTCATTTTTGGCAGATTTGCTTCTCTCCCTGGTGGTGACCTGTCTAATCTGGGATCCGGTACTAAATTAAAATCGCCTCCCAGTATTATAGGTGAAGTGGCTAATAATAACTGCGAATAAAGTTTCCGTGAGGGATTTGCATCATCTAAGTTTGGGCCATAATATCCGGCAATCGTGAGAGGATTATTTTCAATCTTTACTCTGGCAATCGCCCATCTTCCTTTATTGTCCACTTCTACTGAGTCCAAGACAGCTTTCAGTGATTTTTTTTATAATTATCGCAATTCCTTTGATATTGCATTGTTGTGTGGTGCAAACATATGTGTCTACCCAGCCTAGGGTCTTTGTTATTTGAGCCCATTCTTCTTTCAGGAGATGTGTTTCTTGCAAAATTATTATTTCGCTTTCTGATGTTCTAATATACTCTTAAGATTTTATTCCTTTTACTCTTCGTCCTCAATCCATTTACGTTCCAAGAGAGTATTTTGATATCTCTACTTATGCTCCCCATTCATTCTGTTCATTCTGACACTTTCCCACTTCTGCTCATAGCTTATGTCATTGTTTATGAATTGAGACTCCGTTTTGTTTTTTATTTCTACTCCGGCGTATGAGGATTTTTTGGTTTTTTTTTCCCTATTTTGCTCCCCACCCTTTCTCTTTTTTGTGATGTTTTTGTATTTTCTTTTTTGTGTTTTTATGTTGCCCTCCCCGGGGAAGCCTCCTTCTTCTTTTCCTTCTGTTATCTTCGTAACCCTTCGTGACTCCCTCCCCCGTGATTCTTGACTTTTTACATAAAGAAAGTTATTGATAGCCTTACACCGTTATACTTTTTAAAATGTATCCAATATTATGTTTTCAAAGGATTTCTTGTTAGCTCTATGGTTTCTCTGTCCTTGTTTGATCTCGCATTAGTTCAATGAGAGATTTAACCTCTTCCGGATCTTTCATGTTTCTCATTTTATTCCGCCACATTATCCTAAGTGATGGTGGAAATTTCATCTGTCCCGTAGCACCCAACTGCTGAAGCTCTGACATCAAGTTTCCTAGTTCCCATTGCCTGGTTTGGGAGGCCTTCGACATATCAGATCTTATTTTGAAGGTCCAGTTTTCTTTATTAAAGTTACCTTTTTTCAATGCCTCTCCCAAAATGTTGTCTTTTAGCACGTACGTTTTGAAGTTAACAAGTATTTTCCTCTGTGTTTTTCTCTCTTTGTTTTTCCCATATGGGTCTCTATGTGCTCTCTGTATGTCTTCTTCTAGCAATGCCTCGTCGGCCCAAGGGAAATATTCTGCCAGTAGTGCTACCACATACTTCTTCATGTCTGGTCCCTCTTGATTTTCCGGAACATTCAAGATACTGATATTATTCTTTCTTGCCTGGTTTTCCAGTGACTCCATTTTTTCATTCATTATCTTGCTCTCTTGCCTCAGGGAATTTATCTCTTTTCGGTTCTTTTCCACCCTTTTATCCAGGGCGACAACTTCGCTTTCTACCGCAGTCACTCTGTCACCCAGTGCATTTAGCTTATTTTCCAACTTCTCACAGACTTCTTGAATTTTATCTTGTTTAGCCTCTGAGATCGAAAAATTTTCCCTCATTTCTGTCCATATTTTTTCTAGGAGTTTGTCTGTGTGGTTTTTTGGGATTCTTTTTGCCCCCTTGTAATCTTTCCTCGTCATCTGTAGTCTCGAGTGATATTTCGACGGTGATCTCCTTTTCACCCCCCTCCGCCATGAGTACTTTTTGAGGCTTAACTACTTCTTCCAACTTGCTTTCTTTGTTAGTCTTCCAAATGTCCTCCAAACACTTTGTTTCAACCTTGTTTTTGTTCTTATTTTTGTTCCTTTTTTTTATACTATCTGGGGCCACTTTTTCAGGTTCCAGCAGTGTCTGGGGGCTCGCCAAAAGAGAGGGTGGTATTACTGCGCTTGAGGGGAGAGTATCTCCCTCTTCCCTCAAAAGTGAGTGGTCTTCTGTAGAGGACTGTGCCTGCATATAGGCCTGATCTTCTGTATTTGTGCCCTGTTGCTGTTGAACTTTGAAGTAAGTTTTTAGTGAGGGTGTCACTTTTATTTTGGTTTTCAACGAGGAAACTGTTCTTCCCTTGGAGGTGGTTAACCCACCTTCAGGAGCTGTCTTGGCGCTCTCCCTGGCCAGTTTTCTGTGCCTTTTTTTGATCTCCCTTGGAGATATGCCCTTAGGGTATTGCTCTTGCCTCAAACAATTCCTGTTCCGCAAGCTATATGATGATATAACCTGTTTCCCCTGTACTTTTGAGGATCGCCCTCCCTGGATCTTTGCTTCTGCTAACTTTTCTGCTAACTTTTCTTGAGGGGGGCTTTCCTCCAGTTCACAGCAGTCCTTTTTACCACCCTCCTTTGTTGCTCTTAATGAGTCACTCATATGCTGTTTATCTGTGTTAAGTCTCAGGCTTTTAATGTGCAAGTTTTGGGAGATACTTGTGATGTTTGTGGTAATTAAGCGTGTGGATTCAAACAATGCCCACTTGTCTCTCTTTAAGTTACCTGCTTCAATTTCGATGTCCGACAGTAGATATGACACTCCCTCCGTGCTAGTTAAGCCAAACTCCAAACTTCTAGGCGTTCGATACAGGTTTTCACTTTCGCATTTCTCTTCGAAGCTTGGGCAGAATTTGCCGCTTACTCTGCCGCTCGCGCCCCGGAACTGATACTTCAGTCTCCTGGAGGCCCGGCAGCAGCACGTCCTTGCTCTCGCAGCGGCTGCCCAAGTATCCGAACAGCGTCTCTGCACCAAAGCGAGCGGCTCCGCCTCCCCCAGCACGCCGTGACGTGAGCCCGGCTCTCCCCCCGAGGCTCCGCACTCCACCGCCGATGCCGATGTCGATGCCGATGCCAGACAAGAAACCATCCCGTGTGGCCTGTGCAATAGTAAGAGATCCTTTTTTTCTCCGCTTGTCTGCCGTTACCTTGCCTTCATGCGTGTGGTGCTTTAACAGGCTCTTCTACGGTGCCTCATATCAGAGGAATCACGGAGTCGGGAGCTCTCCGGCTGAGCGTCCTGCCCAGCCGCCATCTTCCCCAAGCTACTTGATATTCAAACAGACCAAACCTGGTCCGAAAGGCAGTCTTCCATTCATCTCCTTCAGCCATCCGCACCAAATGATAGGCTCCTCTTAAATCTAATTTGGTATACACCCGCGCCCCTTTTACCTGATCTAACAATTCAGAAATTAGAGGTAACAGGTATCTATTCTTCTTAGTGGCCGATTTCAAGGCTCGATAGTCAATGCAAGTTCGTAAACTCCCATCATTCTTTGGAATAAAAAAGAGGGGGGAAGAGACAGGTGACTGTGATGGACGGATAAAGCCATTGGCCAAATATTGCTCGAGATAATCTTTGAGATGTTGATTTTCTTTTTCCTGAGGGCATAGATGCGACTGCAAGGTAAAGACGCTCCAGGTTTCAATTCAATCTTGCAATCATATTCACGGTGGAGAGGCAATTTGTTAGCTTCTTTTTCATCAAAGGCTGCCGCTAAATCCAAATATTCCACTGGAATCTCTTGAGTGGCTGTAATGCAAATTGATTTGGCATGACTAGCCAAAAGTTGGGAGGATGATATTGGTAAGATTTCAGACTTCCAATTATGACAGTGGCTCTTGCAATACTCAGAATCCATTTCAATTGTTCTTTCCGACCAATCAATTCGTGGATTATGCTCTGTGAGCCAAGGCAACACCAAAATGAACTGAAATTGGGGAGCGTCAATGAGATTAAATCTTAAATTACTCACATGCTTACCAGGCCCTGTTAATTTAATCATTTCCGTATCATGCACAATTGGACCAGAAGATAAGTTGGTTCCATCAACTGCGCGTACAGCTTCAGGTTTTTTCTTTCTGATGAATTTTATTCCCAAATTTCTAGCAAATCCGATGTCACAAAAATTGCCTGTGGCACCTGAGTCAATCATTACTGAGATTCTATCAAAACTCAATTGAACTAGAAACCACTAAATGAGGAGCAGAGGATTGTAATGTATTTGCCACCAACTTAGGATCCAGAGTTGACTCTTCTTTTGCTTCCACCAGGGCAACTCCCTTTACTGGCGAAGCCTGTCTTTTACTGGCTGATTACTCTTTGGTTTCTTTGGACAGTCTTTCAAAAAATGCCCCGAGTCACCACAATGCATGCAAAGCTTGTCATTACGCCTTCTCTCTCTTTCTTCTTTAGTAAGAGGACCGCGCACTGAACCTATCTGCATTGGCTCCTCTTCTGAATGGACTTCTTTACTTCTTACATTCTCAGACTTAAATCGATCAAAACGAGGAGGGACTGGTCTGACATCCTTTCGCCGCTCACTCCTACTTTCACTCTGCTGTTGATCAATTTGTAGAATCAAATCTATCAATTCTGACACCTCTGTGGGTCGCTTAGGTATCTGTGCCAAACCATCCTTTAACTCATCTTTAAGACCCCGATAAAATATCGATGCTCTTTTAGCTTCCGGCCAATTCGTCTCCAAAATGAGCTTGTTAAATTGCGCCAAATAGGCAACCAGATCACGATTGCCTTGTTTAAATCCAACAGTTCATTATCAGTACATTGTGCGACAGACCTTCGATCGAAAATTCTCAGAAACTCTTTCTTAAACTCTTCAAAGTCATACAGTATGGTGTCATTGTTTGTGACCAAAGGCATTGACCAAGCCGCCGCATCTCCCCTCAGGTAGGACAACATGAAAGCCACCTTGGACTGATCTTCTTTGAAAATTACAGGCTTACACAGGTAATGTAAAGAACACTGCGTCAGAAAGGTTTGGGCCTTATGTGGATCCCCACTAAATCTTTCAGGAGCAGCTAATGGAATTGTTGGGGACATAGCATGGATTACCTGAGTGGTCAATCCTGCGGCTGAGGGGGCGGGGGCAAAGGTTGATGACTTACTCTTGGTTCCCACTAAACTTGCTGCCGATAAATCATCTAACCTTCTTCGCAAAAACTGAGTTTCCTGGTTGGACCTCCTAACGTCCTCTCTAAGAGCTTTGCTTTCTGCCATAGCATCATTTAATTGTGTCTGAATTTCATCTAACACTGTGGCTAGCGTTTTAAAATCTATACTCTCTGCCATCTTGCGTGAAGCGTTCTGGCTGGCACTTCAATCTGTCAGGTACCTGTAATCCAGAACTCTGTCTTCCGCAGGACCAGATGTAATTTCCTTTAACACCAAACCAAGATGCCAAGGTTATTAGAGCCTGACAGCAAGGAGGGGGGAAAGGGGATTGGGAATAAGGAGAAACACGCCTGATCTTCTTCTGCTGGACTGGCCTTCTAGTTTCTTGTCTCTTTCTCCTGTAACAGAGCAACTAAATACAAATTTCCATATACAGATAATTTCACATATATAGAAACATCAATTCAATCCACTGAACCTAACTGGCTTACCGGTCCTAGCAGATAGGCTAACAGTTCTCTTGTGTCTTTTTCTACAGGGTGTCTGCTCACTAATTTCTTCAATGACACAGTTCTAAGGACATGTACAAATTCCAAATGGTAATGTTTATTCTTCTATTGAAACATTATCTTTCTATCTTGTATCTTTCTTTATCCTATTTACCCTTGTATTAAATGATCTTTATATCTCTTTACAGAAATGGTTGCAGCAGTCCAAGATGAGGCTTGGTGAAAGACTTCTTATAGATGGTAAGTATTTTTATATTTATATATATATAACACACACCTACTTGAAGGTACGCCTTGTGTCACTGTTCAGAATACTTCTCACAATGTCTCTAAATTGTTCATTAATTTGTTCTACGTGCTCAAAAATGTGCGTATTACACGTTTCCTTAGTTCACAGGGACGTCTAGTACACTCAAACCAAAATACAAAATGCTGCGCAAAAGGTTGAAACAAAAATAACTGAAACTGGATTCACAGTCTGGTTTTCCAAATGTTGCGCAACACCTAACTGGCAATAACTAAGTCTGAATCTGCTTTCCGTTCTCTAAAGGCAGCACTGCTGCTATTGGCGATACTGAGGCTGGGTTTTTATTTAATTCTCCATTTGTCCTTCATGGAAATACCTCGTAGGAAAAGTAAAATAATAAACAAAGAATTCACTTTCTGCAGGAAAGACTTCGGAATTCTTCTACCGTGTAAATATACTCACGGAAACAGGAGTTTACTCGAATGAAGCACCGCTAGAGAAATGCGACCGCTTCGTCAGAAAAGTCAGTTGAAGTGGGCAGTTCTAAACCAAAAGGACCGCGAACTCAGCTGCGAGCGCCACCGATCTGAAACACTAGACCGGCAACCTCGCAGGAACCCTGGCGGCCATCTTGGAAATCCGCAGCCATCGTCCAAGAAAGGTCCTATGCAAAAGCATAGACCAACGCTTGGAAATTGTCCTGAAAGGCTTAAAAGGTCGGGATTGATGAATTTTGAAAACTACTGGGAGTAGTTGAGGATTCAAAATAGGGGTGCCTTGCTCAGTCCTGACACTTGGCTTCCAAAGGACTGAATTCAGGAAGTGCAGTGCCCGCTGGGACGTGGAGGGTGATAGCGTGCCGGAGCAGGACTGAGTGGAGGGAAGAGAGTATGTGTTTTGCAAGTCTTGAAAGGTGTGCAGGTGACTTCCCAACCATACATCTCCAAGGTGTGTTATTCCGATTAGGTCACATCTCCTGAATCCTTCTAATGACGCCACCTCACCCAGCCAGTTGCCGTACCACAGGGATGTCTGTAGTGTGTCCCATTGTGTATACCACAGTGCAGAGCGCCACGCGAGCAGGACTGCTCAAGTCACTGCCGGGAGAGCATGAGGAAATAGAGTCCCAAAGAGCATTGCCTGGATCTGGGAGAACGTCAGGTTTCCCAGCTCTAGGTGGTATGCTGGGTCAGCCAATCACTCGGAGAACCAATTATGTATCACCAAGAGGCAGGTAGCCATATAGTACAGAAAAAGGATTGTCATCCCCATCCACCATCGTATGGGTCCCGCTAGCAGTGGACAAGAGCCATACGTGGTCTAGATTTTCCCCAAAGAAATGCAGCTGCCATTTTAGGTGGTTCTGGAGTATATAAAGAAACCGAGGAAGCACCCTCATTTTGAATAGGGCGATCTTTCCCGGGGGATTGGAGGGGAAGGGATTGCAGCCTACGAAGGTCCTCTATTGTTTTCTTAACTAAGGGGGTGAGAATGAGTGACTAGCTAAGTCCTGGGAGGCGCGTGACCCAGATCCCCAGGTATTTAAAGCTGAGGCATTGTATGGGGATGTCTGATTGCCATTCTACTCACTCTTGTGACAAGTGGAGGGTACTAGAGTTGATTTGACTGGGTTCAAGCGCAAGTCGGATGCTTCTCTAAATAATCGCAGGATGTGGAGGCATTGAACTGAATCGTGTCAGGTCTGCAAGGAAGACAAGAACGTCATCTGCATATAGGGCGATACAGTCTTAATGTGAGTCCCACCATCACCACCCCTGTATCTGTGCATCACATTGGATAAGTCAGGCGAGCGGTTCTATCGCTAGTGCAAAGAGGAGGTGAGATAGGGGGCAGCCCTGCCTCGCTTCCCGGCGAATATGGAAGACGTTTGAAAGCACATCGTTTATGAGGACCCGAGCAGGCGGGTTGGAGTAAAGTATTCGTATCACCCTCTGGAAGTGTGGACCGAATCCTGCCCTCACCAGCACGTCCTCTAAGTTCCGCCAATCAACCGTATTGAAGGCTTTTTCGACATCTATCAATAGCAAAGCCAGGTATAGTGATAAAAGATGGTGATGCGCCAGTTCTACATGCAGTCGTCGTAGGCAGTGCCTCGTGCTGGGATGGGGCACTGTTGTTGGCATATGATTCTGCATCTCTATTGACTTCCCAACCTGCTTGATTGCCCATGGTCTTGATGTATTTTAAGGGAGCATTCACTCTTACATTTGGGAATAAATGAGACCATATCTGTTGTTGTCAGTCCTGGAGACAATCCATCTATTTTCACAGAGAAGGAATGGCAAGTCCAACCATGGACTCAGAAGCAAGGCCTTCCTGGCTTCATCACTAGCAACATTAGAACAATGAGAGGTTCACCACATCCCGAACTGACCACACTGCTTGTACACATCTCTCTTGACACACTCCCATCAGCTCCTAGTGGCAGACAGCTTTTGGAGGCTCCACTTTCCCTTGTGCCATGGTGGACTGCAGCCTGCAGAGCAACTGACAACACTTTCCTCACTCTCTGATTGCACACATAAGCAAAGGTCCTGCTTCCCTCCCATGTCGTCACAAACCTGTTTGTCACTTTACCCTGCAATCACTAACTCTTGCGACCCTCACTACCCGTATGGGTAGCTTTATCCTCTATATAGGAATCATTATCACATTCATCTAGGAAACTCATCTAGATGAGAAAGAGACCGTGAAACTAAAAACAAATTGTTTAAAAAAATCGACTTATCAAAGGACTTCTCAAAGCCTGTTAAAAAAAAGGAATGGCAGCACCACATTGATTCACAACAATCTGAAAACCTTTCTTCCTTCAACAAAGTCGACCAATCAAGATGAATGGTTAGGAGCCACTGTGATTATTGAAAATGTCACATCCTGATCAGTGCATATGCCTGATGTCCTGAAATGTCCTCACCTGGAAGGATATCCAGCAGGTTATCAGAGTAACTCCTCAGCAGAAAAACCTTGTTCTTGGGGAGACTGTAATACATACTTGGCTTCCATTTCAGACAAGAAACTATCTGTGAAATACGCTAAAAGCTCATTTAAAACGGCATTCAGGAAATTTGTCAATCAAAGAAACTTTATTTGTTGCACTTCCGTAGGATAAAAGTACAAGTGAAATAAAATATATTAAAAAGAAAATCTTCAGAAACTAAAACATGTAACTCTTACCCATAAAAACCCAGCTAAAATCAGCAACCTCCAAACCCATAAAATAGAATTAAACAACAATAATCATTTAAAAGATTTCTGATAAATTGACGCCAAAGTATAATCGGTCCAAACCGTGAATCATAAAGTGCAATCATACAGCCTCTTAGAGGCTGTAGACATACCATGGTATACAAAAATCTTTCCAAAGTGCTTCATAAGTGCAGAAGACATTGCACTCAACCTTGGGCACAACCTTGGGCACAAAGAAAGTACTAAATACAGCTTACAGGACATTCATTGGGTTTGGGAAACAATTAGACTGAGATGATGGTACCATAACAATTCAGAGACAATGGGATTACGAGATACCATGCAGAACATTTCACAGAACCCTGGTATACAGTTGATTTACTAATAAAGTGCTTCGAGGGTGTAATAGAACCAAGAAAGTGCACTATAACTTAGATACAGGAAGCATACTTTAAGCAGCATGCAAGACAATTAATGGGTTTTAAAAATATTTGCACTGAGCAATCAAGAAGCAAGGCTTACAAAACAAAGTGCCAAACATTCCTGAAACCCCATACATTAGAAATACATGTTCTACAACAAACACTTCTGAACTCCTGTCATGGCGGTGCACCTCTTCTTATTTTTAGACATTGCCATATAGTATGGCAGACCAAAGGGCCGCCACGGTGTAGCAAAAAGTGCAGCACGGGTCAACATTGTCTAATATTATACCTTTTAAGACGTGGTACCATCAATCTCATCCTAGAAGCATTGTAAAACAAACTAAATAACACACTGGGCCCGATTCACAGAACTAACTTAAGACAAAATCCTAAACTTACTACCATTTATTCATTTTGGTATTCACAGAAGGCCCTTACTCATTTTGGTATTCACAGAAGGCACTTACTCATTGATGAGTAAGTGCCTTCTGTGAATACCAAAATGAGTAAGTGCACTTACTCATTTTGGTATTCACAGAAGGAACTTAATCATCAATGAGTCAGTGCCTTCTGTGAATACCAAAATGAGTAAGTGCCTTCTGTGAATACCAAAATGGTAGTAAGTTTAGGATTTTGTCTTAAGTTAGTTCTGTGAATCGGGACCGATGTGTAAGGTGGTTTGGGAAGATGTTCCGTCACATGGGCAGGGGTCTAGCTCCTTCAGGGAAAGACACTTTTGTGGATTACCCAACATAAGAGGCAAGTAGTTAAAACCAAACCTGGTAAGTACAAACATTGCTGTTGATTCTGGATGATGGAAAGATAAGATTGCGAACCTATGTAAAAAGAAATTGAATTATAACAGGGAACTGCAGCTTTATTTTTATTAATCACTACTCTTTTTGCCGCTGCGTTCGCCACAAATTTCTGCTTCAGCTTTGGCTTACTGCAGACCGAACAAGAGTGGGGGGACAAAAATGAATCAGGGAGTCCTATTTCCTCCAAGGTCAGGTTGACATATGGCATCCAAGGTATGTCAAGAGCTGCATTTAATTTTAAGCAGTTCTCAAGGACTATCTGATTGAGGGTTGCAGTCTTCCTTGTCCAAATTGAGTGCCACAGCAAGAGCAGTGCTAGCCTAATTTTATCTGCATTATAGGGAATACACAGCTGGTCATGGAAGACAGCATTAGGACAACATGTGTGGGACTGACAAACGTTTTTTTAAATAAAAGCATTCCCAGCTAACTATATCTCATGGGTGGCAGCCATACCCCACATACCTACACCGTCCGTGGCTGTTGCCACAAACTTGCGGTGTAAATGGTCAGCTCCTGCACTGATTTCAGGCCTAGTTTTTTACTAAACTTTTGCACAACTAAAATTGGCTTAACTAGTATGTCTGCTCTATTTGACACCATCTGTTTCCACAGATATGTGGCATCAAAGAGGATACCCAAATAGAAGGACTAGGTGTTATCCATCTTAGAATTGTTGATTTTAAAAAACGGGCTCTTCTGTGGTTTACTACCACATTTCATTGTATAGGTCATACTTTTATTGACTCGCAGATCTAACGGCTGCATTAAGGCGGTATTGTCCCATATTAGGGCTAGCAGCACCCTCCCCTGTTCCTGCCATTAACTCTGCATCGTACACATAGGGAAGTATTGGAAGAGGATGTGCTCCAGTGTATGGGATATCTACAGCTCTAACCACCTATGCTGATTCAATTCTGTTTCTTTAAGGGGAGAAAGGGAAGGGGCAAGAATGCACCCTTGCCTAACTCCCCATTTAATCCTAAATAATAGAGTGCACTCACCGTCCTTGCCATAATGGACACAGGCGCTCGGCACTGAATACAGCTCCCTGATGAAAATAATAATTGGAACCTCGGTACCAATCCCCATCATAAGTTCCCATAGCTTGGAGTGCGAGACGCAGTCGAGCACTGCAGAGATGTCCATAAATGCCAGGTAAATTGAAACATTCCTAGCGAATGCGTGCTTTCCTACAAGAATACTCAAGAGTAGGCATTGTTTAGCAGCCACTAGCCCCTTCCTGAAGCCAAACTAGGTATCAACTTGGAAATTGTTGGCCACTGCCCAGTCTCCTAATCTACGAAGCAAGATGCAATCCATTACTTTAGCTGATGAATCGAGTAAGGCTATGGGTCAATAATTCTTTGGGAGTGACTTATCGCCCTTTGTATAGATTGGCACGATAGTTGAATTTTTCAATGGGGATGGGGGCCCAGCCTTGCCATAGCATTGAAAACGTTCACAAGCAGGGGAGCCCATAGTACCTGGCTGTGGAAAAAAACATCTGCAGGAACCCCATTAGGGCAGGGCACTTTGCTACAGCTACATTCACCCAGCACCCTCTGCACCTCCAATAAACAAAACACTAAAGGGAACTCTGCATCACTCGAGTAGATCGTAGAAAAATAATCAACCCACTGTGATTCCTGTATGTGCACGTCTGTAGAGGGGTCTGTAGATTCCGTAAAGTTGGAGGCCGATAAACACCCTCCTAAACTCTGAGCTATCTTTCTTCATACTGGGTTCCCTAAGAGACTCTCAGGCCCTTGCCTTGATCTGCTTTATTCAAGCTGCTCATGCCTCTTTATAAAGTGCGCATAAACCTATGATGTGTTCCCTATCTATCAGAATGGTACACAGTGCCAGTTGTAATTTAGCCCATGCTCTCGTGCAAGCTAAGTCAAACCACCCCTGAAAATGCGAATTTGCATTACTAGGATTGAGTATCAGAGCTTACTTTATATGGGACAAGATGTCCAAAAGGGCCGGCATAACCTGAAATGGGACCGTATCAGGGACATGGACCTCTGCCTGCTTGTGATTAAGACCTCCAGTAAGAGAAGTTACTTTTTCTACCATGTCCCATCCTATGGATAATTAATTTCTCTTTGCTAGGACAAGTTTAAATTCCATCCTGGATTGAGGCTTACTCGCCCCCTCCAACAGCAGCCTATACATGATCATTGAAACTCAGAAAAGTAACCTCAAATCATCTATTAAAGCGGCCAGTGCCTCAGAAACTAGAACGTAATCAATTGTGGAGAAACACTCTGCACCCCTAAAAATGCAGGGAACCCGTCTGGGCAATCAGTCCCTCATTCACCAGGACAAGATCAAGTTTCATCAAGAGACTATTAACCACATTGCCATACTCGTTATGCTAAAAGTGTTGAAAATGGTCCCCCTCGTTGTCTATTGGACTGCAAACTGGCTTATTAGCCCTTGGACAGTGATGGACATTGAAATCACCCTTTCAAAGCAGCTTCAGAACCTTATGATGATCGTTTCCAATGGTATGTATGGATTACTCAAGATCAACTACAACCTGTGAGGCACAACCATCAAAACGATTATTATAGTAGTTAACAATTAACAAATACCAGTCTCTGGGCACGTCACAGACTATGCAATGAAATTATGGGAAGTCATTAATAAACTTTATCACTGCCACAGAAAAAGTCTTTTTGATCAGCATGAGAAGATCTCCTTTCATTCTGCTGACCGGTGAAGGAAGGGCTGGGGAGTGGAATACCAAACCCACCCAGGTAACTAGGGTCAGTCTCCCATGTTTCTTGTAAGCAAATCACCTGGTACCACACCACTGACGTAATCCATTCTGAGTCCCCAATGTTTTTTCTCAACCCTGCAATATTCCAATATAAGATCTTAGCAGGCTTAAAACTATTGACACTTTCCTCAGTATCGGTCAGCCCAAGGATCTGTTATGTTATGTTATGTTAAGGGGGTGCTTATAAAGCGCACTGTCACCGTGAGTTTCATGGCGCTGATAGGGTGCTGAGAGGAACAGAGGGACTTTAGCTAGATTGTGGGAAGAGCCAGGTTTTTAGTGATTTGCGGAATTGGATGAGAGTGTTAGAAGTCCTAACTGGGAAAGGAAGGGAGTTCCAAAATTTGGGGCCGAGGTAAGCGAATCTCCGACCACCAGATCTGCAGAGTTTAATGGAAGGGACAACCAGGAGGTGTAGGTGTGATGATCTGAGGTTACGTGAGGGACAATAGGGCCAGATGAGGGTATACCCTCCTTACTGAAAGATCCAACTCTAGGCCTTCAAATGGAACATATTTGCGAAGTGCCACCCCAGAAGGACCCTGAAGTCTGAGCTGAACATTATGAACCCTCTCCCGGGAAAGCGCCACCTCGATACAAATTGTGGGGCAGTGGATTATAAAGTTTATAAAAGTATCCCAAGGGTAGAACAGATATCTGAGAGCCTCTTAAAGAAGAGGAGGGGAGAGAAAGACCTTAAAAGGTCCCAGACCAGTTTAGGGTTATTGAAATTTACCACTATGGAGTCACCTGGGAGTGTTTTGGGGAAAGGACCAACCCACTCCACCCTCCTCGCCATCAAGATATGTGCAGATAGGAGATTCTCATGCCCGCTAAATTTCATTAGCCAGTGAAGAGCTTTCAAAATCAACTGGGCTGTGGACTTGGTCTGTACCAGCTGGGGCAATCACTGCAATTACCACGTATGGACATCCTGCCAGGGGAGGTATATCAGTTCAGCATCACTTACTAGGGTCTCCTTTTGCTTCGCTGTGGATTACATCCCCGTACTAGAGGCAAACCCCCATGGACCCTTTCTGCTGCATCACTCTGGGGAATCGCTGGCACGTTTCTGGGTGAAGATAGAAGGGAAATTGTGAGTGCCTGAGATGACAGAGTACAGTTAGTCTGAGACACACCTGGCATCATTTCCCCACGCCATGAGTCACAACTGGTAGCGGGTGTTGTGTTGGTGATGTCGGTTCAAAGTACTTAGCCTATGGGGCTTTGGGCTGGCGTGGGTAGAGACCAGGAAAACCTCTGGGGTAGAACTAGCCTTAGATATCCTAAGTAATTTTGACAACGTTTCCTCAACAGACTCCATGTGGTCATGTAGCGGACTAAATTATGCTTTTACCATACATTTTAACCTGCTGAAATATCATCAACATTGGAAGGAGTCAATAGTGCCACAGAGCCATCCTGCTTGGATTTGTCCCCATTACATGCTTGTGTCAACTTCTTGCGCAAAGGGCCCCCCATCTTCTTTTTTACTGGGGGCTCAGTACAAGGCGAAGTATCAAAATGGGATATGCAACCTTAAAGGGGAGATGAGTGGACAGGGAACATCTGTAGAACCATTAGGGCCCGGAGGGTCAGTGAAACTGTATGAACAAGTTAATGTCCCCCTTATCTCCTCCAAGGAGCGGCGTCTTTCAGTGAGTTCAATGTCCATCGAGAGAACTCCTGCTGCTGGCAACAAGAAGGAGTCAATGGTGATTATCGTATCCCTCCAACGGCCCTAGTGTGGTCTTCTTTTTCCACATATTTCAACTAGCAGAGGAAAACATCCTGTGGTGGTTAAAATACAAAACCCAAGGGCACAAAACTCTGGGCCAAGAGAGGGGACCCGGTCTGGCCTCCTTCGGCCACGGATGTCCAGGCACGCACCTCTTAGTGCTCCTCGTGTTGGTACCCCGCGAGAGTCTGGGGGAAGTAATTCCAGCCCAGAATAGCTCTCTGTATCACAGCGGGCAGGGAAACTAGACAGGAAAACCAGTTTGCGTGCACCTCTTGTTGATATCTGACATAGGAACAATCAAAAAAATTAGTTCAAATTCACATAACTCGCAAATGAGAACTGATTATATTTTCATGGCCAAGATGCTACTCAACTTCACACCAGAAGCAGATATTGGGCAGATACTCTCCTCCAATCATGCTCCCACCTTTCCGATGCTCAAGATCTGAATACTCAACAGCAGTACTCACAGAGAGTACCTCACTGTCAATCTCCTCAACAAGAGACTGTCCATCACCTCACGGTATTTAATACTGAGTTCTTTAAGACCAATGAGCCCCAGATATCTCAAAAGTAGTAATCTTCTAGGCCTGTAGGGCAAAACTGTGAGGCAAATTTATTATTCTAGTAACCCAGAAGAATTAACAGGCACTAAATGAGTCAAAGTGGTTATTGAAAGCCATTAAGAAGCTGGAAAAACAGTTTAACAAAGACTACCTCCATTCAACTTCCCTGGGCTCCTGAAACTTAGAAATTTAATATAACAAGAGATGTATTTATGCAGAAGATCATTTCCTTATTTGTATTAAATCAAAATACCACACTAATGTAACAGAGGAGGTAGACTCTTTGGCAATTAGTTAAAAGCTAGGAAGAAAACATCAAAAATTATTTCAATAACAAAAGCAAGGGATGTTATCAGTCATTTGCACCAAAACATAGATCTCTCACATTTCAAATCCGACATTACAGAATCAGACATCATCAACAGAATTGAGAATCTCAAATAAGAAGCTCCTGGAGCAGATGGTCATGTGCCAAAATCTAACCCCACCCTAAGATGTGTTAACACTGAGAGGTCTCTCTGTTTGCAATCATTTTATTGGTAAATGTAACCCTCACAGCTCGCATCCGTAAGTAAGGCCAATATTCCCAGGATAAAAACCCTGATTACAAAATTCTAGCAAAAATCTTAGCCATTCGCCTGGATTCCAAAATACCATTTCTGGTCCATCTTTACCAATTCAGATTCAGAAAAGGCAAAAACTCAACATGTATTAATGGATTTCTAGCCAATATTATATCCTAAACAGAGATAGATAAATAACATTTATGGAGTAGCATTTGGCATAGTACAATGACCTCACCTCCTCAGTGCACTTAAATGGCATCATCTAATCAAGACATGCATAACCTACACCTAACTTCTTTCTTCAATCCCTACAGCATCAGTTGTTACTAAGGGGATCCTCTCATACAGATTAAACCTTCAGAGAGGAACAAGACAAGTTTGTCTATTGTCTCCTTCTCTTCTTGTTGGCACTCAAACTGCTTCGACAAAGAATTAGAAACAAGCAAACCCTCAAATGTCTTTGAATACGAGCCCAGAGGGGGCTTTTTACTTCAGATGGTTGTTGCTTTTTCTGCTCCCCCGTTTTGCTGTATCTAGGTGAGCATAGGATGGGAACAGAAGCGGACAGCAGTTCCTCATTAGACTCCAGGTTTGGTTTCTCTAGACCTGAAATTATTGTGTCCATAAGTTGTGGACCAATAACACCCAGCCCGATGAAACGAGAAAACTAGTATGAGTGCCCTAGTATTGCTACCTTATTTAATTAAGTATATCTACCAACACCTCTGGCAAATTGGATTTTCTAACACTGGATGGCTAAACCAAACAATATATTACAACAGTGACCTTCGGACTAATACATCCGGTCCATTCTGGAACGCATGGTTAAAATTTTGCATTTATACCATAAATCTGTTGTATGAAGACAACACTATTTCATCTTCTTTAAGAATGGCATGTACTAGATAATCCTAAAATATAATACAAGAAGTTTACACAAAACTCCTACCTAAACCTACTACCATCTACAAATAGATCGGGAGCAATGTTCCCTCTAATTTTTTTCCTCTGTGTGCGGCAGTGTAGGGTCTCTGTGCGATGCAGCCATGGCTATGTGCGCTAGGAACCAGACCGTGAATGTGTGCAGCACCAAATATCACTCCAAACTTTTGCTTAATAAAAATCTGAAAAGATGGTGCATTTCCACATTGATAGTTTTTGTGGGAGGTCTTTCACGATGCGTGACCCCTAGTCGAATGCCATCGCCTTGTTAGGCTCGTAGATCTGAACTGGGGAAGAGTTCCTTTGTTCAGGGAGACTAAAGACATTGCCATACATATGGTCTGTGGTCCAACATTTTAAAATGCAAAGGTAGCTGGTTGCTGCTCCTTTTGTTTCCACGCTTGCAACCGTGCCTGATCGCTTCTCATGCACTAGCAATCAATGTGACTCTTTCGGCAGATTGACAGTTCATAATCTGGACCAAATATTCTGATTGAAAACGGTCTTCCTGCCCAGTCTTGTGGAACCTGCAGTTTTGTGAAGAGTTTTCCCAATTTTTCCTCGTGTAAAGCACTGCAGTAATCAAAATGAGTGCAAATAGCACTTTGCCTCTGAACATGTAAATCGCTTTCAGATAGGAACTGGAACATCTCGCAAAGATATTTTTGGATGAAACTTCCAGAAAAATCCCTGTCTTGGCTCGAGCATCAAAAACAAGGCAGTGAACAAAAATAGTTCCTAGACCTCCTACAGTTTTGGCACAGTATGATGTGAAATAAGAGCGCGGGTGCGGCTTTGCTTCAACAGAGTAAGTGCTCTGGTGAGTCAGTCTGATCTGTAGTAAAACACACTCTTCGGGCAGTCTGACTATGCATAGCCATCTTAAAAAGTAATAGTGCTCATTTAGTGCAGTGCAGAAAACTGTGGAAGTAACGCTAGATTGTCTTTGCTGTGAGTTTACCAACTGGTTCTCTTAATTTTTCAATAAGTAAAAATGTGTTTGTTGCTGGGAGCCAAAGCACGAAACAAAACTATGGCTACGCTCTGTTTACCTGTTTGAACTTTAACTTTCACACTGTAGGCCCATCTCTGTTTCGGGAGCAGAGAGCAGGGAATCGGTGTGTGTGTCAAGAAAAGGCAGGCAGAATGTGATTTTAAATTTTTTTATTTATTTTTTATTTATAAAGTTTTATATAGCGCAAACTTGATCCCAAAGGATATCAGAGCGCTTTACAATTTGAGGCAAAGGCAACAAATCAGAACATTAGTCTAACATGGGGAATCTAATGGGCATTGAATCAACTAGTACAAACATAACTGCTCAACTTGATAGATTTCATTAAAGTGACTAAATAATGTGCTGACGTAGATTAGAATAGTTTACAATACTGTAAAGCAGACCCTGGATGCTGCTTAGGATGGAAAAGCAGCAGTCTATATCTGGCTAAATAGAATTCAGCAAAGCTTGTCCTGATCTGGCCCATTAGCTTTCATATCAGACAGCAGGAACGTTAAGTAAAGTCAGATGCCAGATACTGCTGTCTTTGGAAAAATACGCTAATGTACTTAGAAGTACGGCAGAAAAGCTTTCACTTTGAAAAATTCTATGTAAAGGCGAGAAAATGACAAAGTAGCTTATTTATTAGATGATTCGGGGAAATGGACCCCTCATTTAACGAGGACAATATATGGAACATTTCTATGCACAAAAACCTGACGATAATTTGTCCTTCATATTGCGTATTCACGAGTCTAACCAGAGGTGCACAGATAACAGGCCAGTTTATCCACTCGTCAAACCGGTGCCTTAAATCTGAAAATCATTCGTGTTAGGATTTTCTTTGTGCGCCTCTCCTAGCGCCTTAGGTAGACCTAATTTAATCATATGGAAGAGAAGTTATGCCCATGGCGATGTGCATGTATAGATACATTCTCTTAAACGTTATAATTCACCTGATTTTATTAAATTACTTAATGTTTATTTAGAATTTACGGGTATTTCCCATACTACAGTCACTGAGCAAAGGTCAGCCAAACAACACGTGCAGCACAGAAAAGCCCACTCGTGCTCAACTGAGGAATACTTGTATGTGAGGTCCAAGGTTTGTGCATCATTACGCCAGCAGGAAATTAAGAGACATTCAAAGGACAACCCCCCCTTCCGATTCAATGTTAGTTGTTTTAACCCTTTCTCGTAAAGGGAGTTGTGTGTCAATGCTGATGGCATTCTCACAGCAAAGTGGGATAGCAATATATTTCTATGATTTCGATTTTGCAGATTTTTAAAGCAGTGAGTCACCCAGGATCTACTGGGAAGGGGGGCTTGGGGGAGGGCAGCCGACCCCTGGGAGGTCTCCTCCCCTGGGCGGTTTGGGAGATCAGGGTGGGGGCTTACCTTCTAGCAGATTCCACCTGGGCTCCTTTTGGGCTGGTTTTTAGTTGTTTTGTGCGTTGCCTTCAAAGGGGCGTGGCTCCGCATTTCGGGCACCATTTTGGGCTTTGGTGACCTGGTGGCCGGTTTGAGCATCTTTAGATTGTTATTTTGTCGTGTTATATATGTTTTTGTTGGAGTTGATGATGCCGAACCTTTTCTTACTGTATGTAAGAAGGGTTTTTACTTTTTCTGTCCGTGTGAGCTGCAGTGGTTTATGTAAGACTATAATATCAGGAATCGTCAGTGCTTTAAATGGAAAAGAATAAGTGCAGGTACTCATTAATATGAGCTAGAGGCGTGGCTAGTGGGCGGGGCTAGGGGCGGGGCTTATGGCGACATATGAGGATACATAGACTTCTATATCAATTGCAGCAACTATGAAAACCACATGAGAAATGTGTTTATATAAACGAAACAGGTTAACTCATTACACAAAATTAAACCCAAATTTGATGATATGTGAACAGTTCCATGTTTTGTAATATTTGCTGCTTCTTAATGCCATACTGTTATTTGTTGGTGTTTGGCACAATACTAGATACACTTAAGCGTGCGCGCGCACCCACACACACAAGCACACATACACAGAAACAAGCAGACGTACACAAGCATTCTACACATTCCTTCTAAAATCTACTGAGTGTCCTGATTCGCTCCCTTTTCTCTCACAGAAAACAGGCACACACACAAGTCTCCTGTTCTCCCCTACATGCTGTACTCATCCCCTAAATTTGCCCTCTGGAAAATTAAAGTCAAGAAATGCACCAGATTTATGACTTTACAGAAATGTTCCTTGGGTGCAGCTGGCATGCTTTTTTTTATTAAATTCGTTATGAAAGCCTGCACACTTTGAGTCCACAAACCTGCTGCAAAGAGGATCTAAAGGCATTGGGGAGCAGGCTGAGGCTTATGCGCCGGGTGTTCTGTTTGTTTAAAAAATTACTTATCACACCATTGCATCTCTCACCCCTCCCTGTCACGCCTTATATTTCTTTAAAGCATATGTTCCGAAGAATTTTCTGATGATCTCCCACACTTTCACCTCCCTGGTTGCTGTCATTCTTAACGATTAATGCGTTTAACTGCCTTCACACCCGATGGATCGCCAGACAGTTGTTTAAATACATTTTAAACAAGTGCCAGTATCTTAAAGGAAACTGCCATAATTGCATGTTCAGTTCCAGTTAAAGTAATGCAAAGTAATGGCCTGAGTTTTGCTGTGGGTTTTAGTCACTTAAGCCAATTATCGACCTCTTGGGGGGGGGAGATAAACACCTTCACTGTTAAGCACAGCGTGACACACAGCAAGCCCTCTTAGACCCCTGCAGTCTGGGGCCATTCACATGTACGCTGCTGGACTCTCCAGCAGGGAGACTGCAGGAAGCTTGGCGCCCTTACAAGCTCCTGAGAGGCGGAGCGGCATCTAACCTGTGTTTGAGGAGATAAACAACCGGAGCCTGCAGTGACAACTATTAGGGTACCGGTACTCTCCCTTGGCTAATGAGAAGTGCCGGTACTGAGGGCCTGAAAATTCAGAAGTGCCGTTACTCGGTACCGGTGAGTACCGGCCCATTTAAAGTACTGGGAATCGTTTCTATAGTTTTGAACTAAGAAATGTGTTCTAAAGTGTCTGATCTTCATTAGCCATTCCGAGCGTGAGTTGACAGTGTTTCATTTCTGCAGCTACTGTTTGTTATCTAAGATCGTTTGTCTCTCCCTTACAGGAGAGCTGGAGGAAGGAGACACAAAGGATCACAAGTAACCCGCAGTTGTGCACATTAGGGAAAAGCAAACGCTCAAACACGACGTGTGCTTTAACGCACACTGTGTTTAACACTCTGCGTTCCTTTTCTTACAGTGCACAGCCGCGGGGCTGATTGTGGTCCATTGAATTAGCATTCGCGTTAATTGCCGCGCTCGTGTGCGCTGCAATTAACGCGAATACTAATTCAAAGGACCACAATCAGCCCGCAGCTGTGCACTGTAAGAATCTCGCGCCGCTCGCATTTTAAAAGCGGCGGCGCGAACGGTGTCACAGGAGTGCGCGCTAATGACAGCACACTGCGCGCTTAGGGTGAAGTCTGTGCGCGCGCGCTCACGCGCGCAGCTTCTTGTGGGAACAGTGATCGGGAGTAGTTAGAATGCTCTACCTTCCGTTTAACAGCTAGAGTTCTGGATAAGCTTGCTTACGATCTCCCTAATGGAAGTTAGTTTAGAAAAGAGATCGCAGCCGCTCTAAATCTGGCACAATTACACAATCAAGTTATCTCATTAAAAAGGACACAGTGCGCTTCCATCAAACTCCTCAAAGCAAACCTTTTAAACAATGCCTCTTGTTGACATTGCAATCAGAGAAATGCCAACATAGAACATATGCTGTGTCAAACATGTTGAAACTACTGGAGCAAGATCCACAGTGATATTGTTCCGTCATCCTGACAAACAGCAATTTAAGACCCTGAAGTCTCTGTCTCCAAATCCTCTAGACTGGCACACCTCTGACTAAGAACACATGTTTTAATGATTGTTTGACCACTGTATCAGAAAATCATTGCATACTGGAGAAATAGAGACCAACCATCCTTCTCGCAATGGTGAAACTCAATTTATCAACTCTATAGAACTGAAAACAAACTTGCTGAAAATTACCCGTTGGATGGACCATTGAAGTCAATATGGTCTCCACGATGCGACTTCCTAAAGATGACTCTGCTAATAAAACTGAGAAGTACACCTCATCATGCTGAGACACCCCCTAAGATGCAATCTTGATATCAAGAGAATTTACCGGTGTGAACTCCAACACCAATACCTCTTCTCCTAATACACTGTTTATCCTAGTTATTTCTCTAATCATGTACACCACTCCATTTCAATTTCTCACCTAATATCTCTCACACATTCCACTCGTTTCTGATCTTAATATGTTTCCCTAGCCATCGGATGTATTGATTTTCCTTGTACGTTTTATTATTTGAATATTCATAAAAAATGATTCAAATCAGAAATAAAATTCAAGTAGCCTTTTTGTTCACATTCATCCTGAGTTTCTATGCGACATTTGAATATGTATACCCATGCGTCACCAAGCTATCATCAATGTTGTAAAGCAGCAAGGAGCAATCATGGGAAACAGAAGAGATGTGCTGTGAAAATGACATGACTGAAAATGACTCCAAGGATTTTAGCTGAGGGATTTAGTGGAAGTGTGCAGGTAGAAAGTGAATTTGATGCTATCGGAAAGTCTTTTTCATTGACAAGTGTCTACCAAGTTATCTGTGGTCTCTACATATACACTATGTACTGTCAGGAGTTTGGCCCACATTTCAGAACCGTAAGAACTCAGCCGCTGGCAATTGCTGTTAATTTTGAGTTTGCAGCATTTATTGTCGGCAAAGAAGTTGAGGGTGTGGACGCTGTGAGAAGTTGGCTTGGTATATGATGCTCACTAGTTCTAGTGATCACCTTGTACCATGCCAAGCAACCCTTATGGTGCAGGTTGTAAAGTCAACCTTATAGACAAGCTATCCTAGGGGTAGCATGGACTAAGCAGTCTTAGGCTAAACTCTGTAAAGTTATGTGAAGCAAGCTGTTTTACCATACACAATCCCTTGAATACCAAATGAAAGGACACCACACAGATATATATTGAAAATATATATGGATTTATTACTACAAATATCCCTGATACTCTTTATGAGCACAGAAGCAAATGCGTTAAAACAAAACACAGTTTAAATACACAAAAGTTGCACAATATGGATGAGCCCTAGGGGTCACCTAAACCATATACTAAAATAGTGGTATAAGAACCACTATGGGGAAAGTGAAGAGGCCTAGGGCCTGGGGAATCGCTGAAGCTGTTCGGGACTAGCAGTGAAGAAGTCGGGAAAGGCCCGCGGGACTCGGGAGCAGTGCGGAAAGTGCACGCTTTACCAATGCAATGTCAATGGTGCGTAAAAAGTACAAAGTTAGTTAGAAAGGAACCTTCTGAGTGACCTAGAAAGCTTAAACTTGAGACACAGACACTAGAGGTGTGTACCAGTGTGGGAACACCGGCGGAGCTGAGTTACCTCACCCACAGGAAGCGGGTGCATAGGGTCGAAGTAGTGTCGGGTTTTGTCACGCAGGTCGATGGTGCTTGGAGCTGAAGATGCTGCAGGCGGCTCGATGTGAAGAGTTCCGGTGGATCCAAGGGTGGATCTGAAGAGGTGAAGACCTGAAAGCAGAGGGGACAATGTTCAAAGTCACTAGCCAGTGACTACCATGGAACCAGAGTGGAACCAGGCGATGTCGGGTGCAAACAGGCGTAGAGGTGTAGCTTCTCTCTGCAGCCACGTGGACACGAGGGGTCAAAGACGTCCAGGAGTCGGTCATGAGCTGTCCCACGCAGGCTTCTCGCTGTTGGCGGTGTCGGCAACTTGATTGAAGCAAACAGGCCTTGGCTAATGCAAGCCACGCAGGAATCAAAAAAGGCTTGTTACTCGGACCAGCAAGGTCAGAGCAGGGGCTCCTTTTTACAGGAGCAAGGGCAAGTCTGAAGCAACCAGACCCGCAGTGACAGTTGTAGGTTTTGTCGCCAAGATGGCCACTAGCCGCGTGGCAAGTGGACGGTAAGGCGCGTCGAGTGGCACGATGCAAAAGGGCCCCACGCAGATTGTGGAGATGCTGGGGGGCTGATCTTCAGTGCAAGGGCTGCTAGAGGTTGGGGCTTCTCAAACCCCAAAGCACAGCATCGAGGGTGCCTCTGGTGCTGCGCAGTCAGCGTTTCGGGGGTCTTCCAAGATGTCCGGTCCCACGTCTCTCGGTGCCTCCACGGGTCCCTTCTTTGCAGGGACTGTGGATCGGGCTGTGAGAAGTCTGGGAGTCTGGGTCTTGTCAGGCTCTGGGCTCGGGCTCCGGCGGGAGGCGGCGGCAAAGCAGACATCGAGTTGCTGGTTGGTGCCTGTGTTCACAGGGTGGTCACTCCTTGGCCACAAGGGAGATTCTCTTCCGTCTTCTGTGCAGCAGAATGTCGAAGTCCAGTCTTCTTCTGTATTTCAAGTTGATTCAGGATGATCTGAAGTCTCAGGACACAGCTCCCACTCTTATTCGAATCTGGGAGGCCGGATCACCTACTAGGTCCCTCCTCTGGGTGGGACCAGGAAGGGGGGTGGTTACACCCCCTTTCCTTTGTCCAGTTTCGTGCCAGGACTGGGGCTGGAAAGCCCCAGCACGGGTTTGAACTGGCCTATGCACAGGGACACCTTGTGTGCCCCAGGCATGTCTGATTCTTTTCAGCCCTGTCCTACCCAATACATAAAATCCTGTCTGGAGTGGTGCTAGCACCTCCCCAGGCAGGAAACCCTTTGTCCAAGCTGCCCTCGCTGGAAGGACTCCCAGCAGCAGGAGGTCAGACTTGTGTCTGTGGTGGCAGCATCCATTTTGAGATGCTAAGGCTCTGTTTAACTTTAACCGGGGTTCAGGCTAGGTACATGTCGTGTCCCTCTAGAAGGGTGGAATGCTACCCCCGTCGCCAGAACTGGCGAGGGGGTAGTATTCCAATTCGTATGACACCTTACTCGACATGTTTTGATAAAGCCAAACCTAAGATAGCATTTAACCGTGAGGTTCATAATGCACTTAAGAGTATATGGTATGGCAATATCATGAAACAGCTAAAGGACATGGTTCCGAAAGCTGCAGACAGGCTCAGCTCATGCCAGAGCACCATCTCACATATTTCCAAGCACTCTGCCTCCAGGATTGCTGAGGCCTTCCATAGGAGTGGCTGATAGGAACATATGTGTCCATTTTAGGTTAGGTATAGGCATACTACACCTAAGTAAGGGGTGGTTACACCGACTTACCCCAGCTGAGTGATCAGCCAGTTGTGTCAAATATGGAGGCCAGGCCAGGGGTGGCACAATACATGCTGCAGCCCCTGGTAGGCCTTGGAAGCACCTATGCCCTGGGTACCTGGGTACACTGTTACAGGGGCCAATAAGGTGAACCAGTTCCAATTTCGTTATGCACCTAAAGTACATGGTTAACAATTTAGAGAGAGAACAGCAGGCTGTGGGTCTGATTAGCAGGCCCACAGCCACATTAAGTCATAAACCAGTGAGCAAAAAGCAACAATTTGGGGTGACCATAGGATAGCAGACCCTACTCTCCTACACAACCCCCCCCCCAAACGCAGGGACATTAGACTAACCTTGACCAGTTGTGTCTTCATGTTCTAAGTGGAAGTACCTGGAGAGACCATCTGCATTACCATGGTCAGTCCCTGGGCGGTGCTCCACTGTAAAGTCCATCCCCTGTAGGGAAATGGACCACCTGAGCAGTTTGGGGTTTTCACCCTTCATATGATTAAGCCATAAGAGGGGCTTATGGTCGGTCTGAATCTTGAAGTGAGTGCCAAACAAGTATGGTCTCAACTTCTTCAGGGCCCACACCACAGCAAAGGCCTCCCTCTCAATGGCTGACCAACGTTTCTCTCTGGGGGTCAGCCTTCTGCTAATGAAAGCAATGGGCTGGTCTTGACCATCTACATTAAGTTGTGAAAGCACAGCTCCCACTCCCAACTCAGAAGCATCTGTTTGGACAATAAACTCTCTGGAGTAGTCAGGACTCTTCAGGATAGGTGCAGAGCACATGGCCTTCTTCAGGTCATCAAATGCCTTTTGACAGTATTCTGTCCACGGAACCTTTTTGGGCATCTTCTTGGATGTCAGATCATTAAGAGGAGTCACAATGGACCCATAGTTCTTAACAAACTTCCTGTAGTACCCAGTCAGGCCCAAGAAAGCTCTGACCTGAGTCTGGGTAGTTGGAGGAGTCCAGTCCTTTATGGTCTGAATCTTACTCTCCAGTGGTTGAACTTGGCCTCCACCCACAAGGTGGCCCAAGTACACAACCTTACTCTGCCCTATCTGGCACTTGGTTGCCTTGATAGTGAGGCCTGCCTTTTGCAGAGCCTCTAGCACTTCCTTCAGGTGGACCAGGTGATCCTCCCAGGTGGAGCTAAAGACAGCAATATCATCCAGATATGCTGCACAAAAGTCATCCAACCCAGTAAGGACTTGATTCACCAACCTTTGGAAGGTGGCAGGTGCATTTTTCAAACCAAAGGGCATCACCACAAACTGGTAATGCCCACTGGGGGTAGAAAATGCTGTCTTGGCCTTAGACTCCTCAGCTAACCTGATTTGCCAGTAGCCAGCTGTCAAGTCAAATGTGCTCAAAAACTTGGCAGAAGCCAATTTGTCTATGAGCTCATCTGCCCTTGGAATTGGGTGTGCATCTGTCCTGGTGACAGCATTGAGTCCTCTGTAGTCCACACAGAACCTCATCTCTCTCTTTCCATCTTTGGTGTGAGGTTTGGGGACCAGAACCACTGGGCTAGCCCAGGGGCTCTCTGAAGGCTCAATGACACCTAATTCCAGCATCCTTTGTACCTCAGCCTTGATACAGTCTCTGACATGGTCAGGCTGCCTGTAAATTTTGTTCTTTACAGGAAGACTATCACCAGTGTCCACCACATGGGTACACCAGTTAGTCTGACTGGGTGTCAGGGAGAACATATGTCGAAATGACTGCAAAACCTGTCTACAGTCATGTTGCTGATGTTCAGTGAGGCTGCCATCTAAGGCCACACCATCAATTGAGCCATCCTCAGGGTTCTGAGTCAGCAGGTCTGGGAGAGGGTCACTCTCTTCCTCCTGCCCCTCATCTGTAGCCATGAGCAAGCCCATGTCTGCCCTGTCAACATATGCTTTCAGCCTGTTAACATGGAGCACCCTGTGGGGGCTCCTAGGAGTTCCAAGGTCCACCAAGTAGGTAACCTCTCCCTTTTTCTCAATGATTGTATGGGGTCCAGACCACCTGTCTTGGAGAACTGCTGGGGCCACTGGCTCCAACACCCATACCTTCTGTCCAGGCTGGTACTCAGTCAGGACAGCCTTTTGGTCATGCCAGGCTTTCTGTAAGGCCTGGCTAGCCTCAAGGTTTTTGGAGGCCTTCTCCATATACTCAGCCATCCTGGAGCGGAGACCAAGTACATAGTCCACTATGTCTTGCTTGGGCTTTTTGAGAGGTAACTCCCATCACTCCCTCACCAGACACAGGGGTCCCCTCACAGGATGTTCAAACAACAATTCAAAGGGGCTGAAGCCAACTCCTTTTTGTGGGACCTCTCTGTAAGCAAACAGAAGGCAGGGCAGAAGGATATCCCATCTTCGCCTGAGCTTCTCAGGTAATCCTTTGATCATGCCCTTTAGGGTCTTGTTGAATCTCTCAACAAGACCATTGCACTGTGGATGATAGGGAGTGGTGAACTTATAGTTGACACCACACTCCTTCCACATAGCTGTCAAGTAACCTGACATGAAATTTGCACCTCTATCAGATACTACCTCCTTAGGAAACCCCACTCTGGAGAAAACTCCAAGTAAGGCCCTGGCCACAACAGGAGCTGTTGTGGTCCTAAGTGGAATTGCCTCTGGGTACCTGGTGGCATGGTCCACCACCACCAGTATGAATCTGTGCCCAGATGCTGAAGGGTGATCCATTGGACCAACAATGTCAATCCCCACTCTTTCAAAGGGCACCCCCACCACAGGTAGTGGTATTAGGGGGGCCTTTGTGGTACCACCTGCTTTGCCACTTGCTTGGCAGGTTACACAGGAGCGACAAAACTCCTTTGTATCTTCTGACATGTGAGGCCAGTGAAAGTGACAGACAAGTCTGTCCCATGTTTTGTTCTGGCCTAGGTGTCCTGCTAAGGGAATATCGTGTGCCAAGGTAAGAAGGAAGCCCCTAAATTGCAGAGGTATGACCAACCTCCTGGTTGTACCAGGCTTGGGGTCTCTACCCTCTGAATAAAGGAGCCCATCATCCCAATAAACCTTATGGGTACCTTGAGCATTCCCAGCAGCCTCAGCAGCAGCCTGCTGTCTGAGGGGTTCAAGAGAAGGACAGGATAACTGAGCCTGCCCCAAGTCTGCCCTAGAAGGTCCCCCTGTCCCCAGAAACTCAACCTGATCAGGTTCAAGCTCTATAGGGACAGTTCCTTCAGGGGTCTCAGAATCATCTTCCTGTGAAGGCAGATCCTCACTTGTAGGCATTTGGGAAGGCACAGCCTTTGCCCTCCTGTTCCTTGTCTTGGAAGGTACTTGGTCCATTGTTCCAGGATCCAAGACCTAAGGTTCAGAGAGGCACTTTTTGGCCTGTGACCTGGTCACAGCAAGGACATGTGATGATATCCCTAACATCTCTGCATGAGTCCTGTACTCAACTTCTGACCATAGAGAGCTCTCCAGGTCATTGCCCAACAAACATTCTACTGGGAGATCAGCACTAACCACAACTCTTTTTAGGCCAGTTACCCCTCCCCAGGAAAAGTTAACAATTGCCACACTATGTGTAGTAGTGACATTGCTGGCATTGGTCACCAGGTAATTATCACCTGGAATGTACTGTCCAGGGTCCACAAAGCTAGGCGTCACCATAGTGACACTGGCACATGTGTCCCTGTATGCTTGAGCCACTTTTTCATTAATTAAAGGTGTCTGTCTGTACTTGCCCAAATTATTGAGACTGACAGTAGGGGAGAAATCAATCTCCCCATCACAGATCAGAACAGCCTGTGTGGGGACTCTGACTAGGTCAGAATCTCCATCAGTTCCCAAGGTGATACCCACTACCTCCTTAGTCTGTGGTCCAACACTGCCAGCTGTACTAGTGGGTGCAGGTGCCTTAGGGGCTGCAGTGTTGGTGGCTCCACCCTTTTTACAATCACTTGTCCAGTGAGTGGTGTTTTTGCAAAAGCTACACCAGGGTTTTCTTTGACCTTCTTTCTTCTTCTTCTTGGAAGTTTGGGACCCACCCTCAGTATTAGTTTGGGGCCCTGTTGAAGACTTCTGGTCTTTAGCTTTCTGCTCCCCACCCTTCTGGTCTGTTTTCTTTTGGTCACCACCCTGGTTCTGGTTCTGGTTCTTTTGCTTAACTCTGGTTCTAACCCATTTGTCTGCCCTCTTTCCCAAATCTTGGGGAGAGGTTAGATCTGAGTCAACCAAATGTTGATGCAACTGCTGGTTCTGACAGTTATTTAAAATCTGTTCTCTCATAAGCAAATTGTACAATCCCTCATAGTCTGTAACCTTACTTCCCAGCAACCAGCCCTCCAGAGCCTTAGTGGCACATTCAACAAATTCAGACCAGTCCTGAGTCTGTGTCTTCTGGGTATCTCTGAACAATAACCTGTACTGTTCAGTGGTTAAGCCTAACCCATCAATCAGAGCACTCTTCAGGACCAGGTAGTTTCTAGACTCCCCATCACTAACTGTGAGGAGTCTGTCTCGGCCTCTACCTTCAAAGGAGAGCCACAAGATTGCTGCCCACTGCTCCTGAGGAACCTGCTGTACTTTGCAAGCTCTCTCAAGTGCAGTCATCCACTTGTGAATATCATCCCCAGCTTTGTAGGGGGGCACAATCTTACTCAGGTTTCTATTGTCATAGGACCTGTCTTTATCCTTAGGGATAGTGCTGCCACCAGTGGGTTCTAACCCACTCTCTCTAGGCTGCCTTGCTCTAGCAAGTTTCTCTTTGGCCAGGGCAACTTCTAATTCTTGTCTCTGGATCCTAAGTTCAGCCTCTCTCATTTTGGCCTCATGTTCCCTTCTCTGAGGGCTAGTCAACTCCCTTCTGGAGTTGCCATGAGAACCTCTAGAAACATGGGAAGTATTGGATTCACCTGAGAGATTCCTCCTCCTCCTATGCTCCTGGTTAAGTCCATTTGGGGGTCTGAATGGGTTGGACCCACCTTCAGTCCCAAATAAGCTTAAGTTAGCCTGGTTAAGCCTGCTGACTAACACCTGGCTATTTCCATCATCAGAATCACTTTCTTCCACCTCCTCCTCTTCTTCTTCCTCAGGCTGAGTATTCCCAGTGGTCTGGTTTTCCTCATCTATCTGGACGACAGGGGCAGGGGCATCAGGGTTATCATCTTCAGTGGGGGATCCTCCATCTCCAGTCCCTGAGGGGCCTGGTTTGGAGTCCCTTAGAGCTTCAGACTGGTCTAACAGCTCTCTGAGGTGTCCTGCTGTAGGAGAAGGACCTGTTTTGATTCCTCTCATGGAACACAGTTGCCTCAGTTCCTTAAATGGAAAGGTAGCAAATTTGGATGGTGCCCTTGGAGGGTCACTCTCAACAGAGATGGGTCCAGTGGATCCCTCTGCTCCAGACATTGCTCTAGTGTGGTGGATGTGTTGCAATCTACCTACACTGGTGTTTTCCTACAAAACCTATCTAGTAGTTGTAGTCAGGGTGTGCTACTCCCTATCCTCTACAACAACTAAGTTCAGTAGAACTTAAGTATATCTAGTCTTGTTTTAGTGTACCTATCAGGTACCTGTATGATCTTTCAAATGATATTTTCAAAGATTGTAATGGTAAAACAACAGCAAGCTCAAATCCCACCGCTGCCACCAATGTGAGAAGTTGGCTTGGTATATGATGCTCACTAGTTCTAGTGATCACCTTGTACCATGCCAAGCAACCCTTATGGTGCAGGTTGTAAAGTCAACCTTATAGACAAGCTATCCTAGGGGTAGCATGGACTAAGCAGTCTTAGGCTAAACTCTGTAAAGGCATGTGAAGCAAGCTGTTTTACCATACACAATCCCTTGAATACCAAATGAAAGGACACCACACAGATATATATTGAAAATATATATGGATTTATTACTACAAATATCCCTGATACTCTTTATGAGCACAGAAGCAAATGCGTTAAAACAAAACACAGTTTAAATACACAAAAGTTGCACAATATGGATGAGCCCTAGGGGCCACCTAAACCATATACTAAAATAGTGGTATAAGAACCACTATGGGGAAAGTGAAGAGGCCTAGGGCCTGGGGAATCGCTGAAGCTGTTCGGGACTAGCAGTGAAGAAGTCGGGAAAGGCCCGCGGGACTCGGGAGCAGTGCGGAAAGTGCACGCTTTACCAATGCAATGTCAATGGTGCGTAAAAAGTACAAAGTTAGTTAGAAAGGAACCTTCCGAGTGACCTAGAAAGCTGAAACTTGAGACACAGACACTAGAGGTGAGTACCAGTGTGGGAACACCAGCGGAGCTGAGTTACCTCACCCACAGGAAGCGGGTGCATAGGGTCGAAGTAGTGTCGGGTTTCGTCACGCAGGTCGATGGTGCTTGGAGCTGAAGATGCAGCAGGCGGCTCGATGTGAAGAGTTCTGGTGGATCCAAGGGTGGATCTGAAGAGGTGAAGACCTGAAAGCAGAGGGGACAATGTTCAAAGTCACTAGCCAGTGACTACCGTGGAACCAGAGTGGAACCAGGCGATGTTGGGTGCAAACAGGCGTCGAGGTGTAGCTTCTCTCTGCAGCCACGTGGACACGAGGGGTTGAAGAGGTCCAGGAGTCGGTCACGAGCTGTCCCACGCAGGCTTCTCGCTGTTGGCGGTGTCGGCAACTTGATTAAAGCAAACAGGCCTTGGCTAATGCAAGCCATGCAGGAATCAAAAAAGGCTTGTTACTCGGACCTGCAAGGTCAGAGCAGGGGCTCTTTTTTACAGGAGCAAGGGCAAGTCTGGAGCAACCAGACCCGTAGTGAAAGTTGTAGGTTTTGTCGCCAAGATGGCCACTAGCCGCGTGGCAAGTGGACGGTTAGGCGCGTCAAGTGGCACGATGCAAAAGGGCCCCACGCAGATCATGGAGATGCTGGGGGGCTGATCTTCGGTGCAAGGGCTGCTCGAGGTTGGGGCTTCTCAAACCCCAAAGCACAGCATCGAGGGTGCCTCTGGTGCTGCGCAGTCAGCGTTTCGGGGGTCTTCCAAGATGTCCGGTCCCACGTCTCTCGGTGCCTCCACGGGTCCCTTCTTTGCAGGGACTGTGGATCGGGCTGTGAGAAGTCTGGGAGTCTGGGTCTTGTCAGGCTCTGGGCTGGGGCTCCGGCGGGAGGCGGCGGCAAAGCAGATGTTGAGTTGCTGGTTGGTGCTTGTGTTCACAGGGTGGTCACTCCTTGGCCACAAGGGAGATTCTCTTCCGTCTTCTGTGCAGCAGAATGTCGAAGTCCAGTCTTCTTCTGTATTTCAAGTTGATTCAGGATGATCTGAAGTCTCAGGACACAGCTCCCACTCTTATTCGAATCTGGGGGGCCGGATCACCTACTAGGTCCCTCCTCTGGGTGGGACCAGGAAGGGGGGTGGTTACACCCCCTTTCCTTTGTCCAGTTTCGCGCCAGGACTGGGGCTGGAAAGCCCCAGCACCGGTTTGAACTGGCCTATGCACAGGGACACCTTGTGTGCCCCAGGCATGTCTGATTCTTTTCAGCCCTGTCCTACCCAATACACAAAATCCTGTCTGGAGTGGTGCTAGCACCTCCCCAGGCAGGAAACCCTTTGTCCAAGCTGCCCTCGCTGGAAGGACTCCCAGCAGCAGGAGGTCAGACTTGTGTCTGTGGTGGCAGCATCCATTTTGAGATGCTAAGGCTCTGTTTAACTTTAACCGGGGTTCAGGCTAGGTACATGTCGTGTCCCTCTAGAAGGGTGGAATGCTACCCCCGTTGCCAGAACTGGCGAGGGGGTAGTATTCCAATTCGTATGACACCTTACTCGACATGTTTTGATAAAGCCAAACCTAAGATAGCATTTAACCGCGAGGTTCATAATGCACTTAAGAGTATATGGTATGGCAATATTATGAAACAGCTAAAGGACATGGTTCCGAAAGCTGCAGACAGGCTCAGCTCATGCCAGAGCACCATCTCACATATTTCCAAGCACTCTGCCTCCAGGATTGCTGAGGCCTTCCATAGGAGTGGCTGATAGGAACATATGTGTCCATTTTAGGTTAGGTATAGGCATACTACACCTAAGTAAGGGGTGGTTACACCGACTTACCCCAGCTGAGTGATCAGCCAGTTGTGTCAAATATGGAGGCCAGGCCAGTGGTGGCACAATACATGCTGCAGCCCCTGGTAGGCCTTGGAAGCACCTATGCCCTGGGTACCTGGGTACACTGTTACAGGGGCCAATAAGGTGAACCAGTTCCAATTTCGTTACGCACCTAAAGTACATGGTTAACAATTTAGAGAGAGAACAGCAGGCTGTGGGTCTGATTAGCAGGCCCACAGCCACATTAAGTCATAAACCAGTGAAGCAAAAAGCAAAAATTTGGGGTGACCATAGGATAGCAGACCCTACTCTCCTACAGACGCTTTGCATCATATTATTTTCCATTAGTCAGAACGACAAGCCCTGCTCTGTCTTCAACCATGAAAAAGTAGAACTGTGACTCCTGTTCTGTCACAGTCATTGGGTAGTAATTTGGGGCCATACTTTTTCTGATGTATCAAACCGAAAATGTGATTCTGTAACACATTACCGAATTGTAATTTGGGTTTGTGACCAAATAGAGATTTGAAGGAATGCTTAGGGCGTCTGTTCCAAATACAGAATTGAAATGGTATGCATTGCTTTGCTATCGAATTTCGGTCGCAAAATATTCATATTTTACTGCCTCCTGAAAGAAGGTGGTGAGCTATTTGCAAATGGGAATAGTCCAACTGACCACTGCCTACTCTTAAAAAATTAAAATTATACTTTTTTTTGTTCAAATGCATCCCATTTTGCTTGTGGATTTTTTTTTAAAAATGCTCTATTTAAAAGAGGTCACAGTCATGGTGGTCTGCTGACCTCAGCAGGCCAACATCGCTGTTATGGCTGTGATTCAAAAATGCTTCACAATTTGCGACCTACCTCATTAAAAATTCCTGAGATAGGTCGAATCAGTAATTTACAAATTGGGATATTAGTACATAGGTCACTTCACAAATTACCATACTAGTCGCAAAAATACTGGTCGCTAATTTTAACCAGTATTGTCTGACCAGTTGTATGTACATCTGACCTCCTGGATCACCAATACATCCATTGTTTGTTCTCTGTCTATATCTATGGCATCGGCCAAAAACGGCCATTATTAAAGCTATTTTCGGCATTGATATAAAGTTTGTCGCAAACCATTGTACGTCGTGACTTCACAACAGGTAAATGTAAAAAAAATACTTGATATCTCAAATGTATTGTTTCTTTAAAGAAGGATTCTCTGACTTTATGCAGGTTATTCATTCAAAACGCATGTCTCATGTCATGCATACTTCTCTGTGGTTTCTGTGTCTCTGCAGCACATTAATATATATTTCAGCAGTTGGAAATGCAAGGCATGGGGAGCAGGAGTCAGGCAACCATGTATCCTCGCAATGAGCTAACTTCAAAGTACCAGCATGAACCACCGCCAAGCTCAGCATGTAGAAAGAGTGCACAGATGTCAACATCCCGATGGAATTGACCATCAAAATCTTTCAATTACATACAGCAAGTCATTTTGTTGGTTTTCCTATGACCGACAAGGGGCATGCCCTGGCAAATGGCAATTCCTTCTGCAAATTTTTTTAGATTGCCAGAGTTTAAATGTGCAGGACTTCCTAAGAAGGGAAACCACGATTGTCAAAATGAGGACCCTATGCCACAAGGTTTACGGTATTTTGATACACTGTAAAGCCGGTAACCTGTCATGGAGGCACATGCGAGCTAATTAGCTTGCCATCATTGACTTGCCAGCATTGTATCATACAGAAAGTTGAGTCCTCAAGTACTCAACTATTCATGTAGCAAAATGCTAAAGGTAGGTTCTGGACAGGACGATGGTGCATGAGACGCTGAGTCTCATTTACAACACAGACCAGTGCCAGTAGCGAAGCAACAGCACCACTGGTGACACTGCATACCCAACACAGAAGTAATACTTTAGTCTGTTCAACCATCTTCAGAGACCACAAGTTTGGGGGAATCCTTGTTGTTAAAGACAGGAGAGTGTCCTGAATATCTACGCGGTGAAATGCCAGTTTCAACAGCATTGGGTTATCAACAACCTTGTAATGCAAAAATAGTTGAGATAGGAATATCGATGCCTTCTACTCCTCCGCAATGAGATCTTATGAAGTATCTCACCGAGATACACAATTTAAGTACACTACACACATAGTTACTAAAAATAAGCTACAATGAGCAACTGCTGCCCTTTGTATGAGTTAATGGTAATAGCCAAGATTTTGGGCTTCTAATCAAATAAATAATTGGGTGTCTTGTGTCAAATGTCTAAATTCATAAAGGGATATTGGCCTCCAATGACTACATCCATGAATGTCTTTTGGGCCAATGCAACAGGTCTGCCCTGTCAACTTGTCTGCCAGTCTGAAAGGATATTTCAAAATATAAAAGTTAGATCTATAATAGAATGGAGTTGCATGGGTTTACTTTTTAGTAAAGGGGGGGACCAGGAACAGTGCGCTCATTTTCTTCCTCCACACAGAGCACACCACTCCAATCATTAAAGCTAATTTCAAACTTGGTTTTGGAGAGAGCTGCAGCCACCTTAAAAAATAAAAAATCCACAGGATCTTCAAAAGAACAAAATTACTTCAACAAAGTTTTTTACAATATCAAAAGAAGAGGCTACCGTAATGCTTTAATGAAAATGTATAAATCACTCTGATGCAATAGCCACTGCTATAACCATGTTATATTAGAGGAGTGGCGAGTAAAGATCAGATATATTTTTCCACTAAATCACATTTTACTGTGTGGTATCTAGGATTGTTAGACCAGTAGGAGCAAATGACAATTGCAATTAAAAGAAAGGACCAGACAGCAACAATATACTTGTATCGTCCTGTTGCCAGAGTGCCAAATGTATTTTCAGTACAACTGTGGAAACCATCAGTTACATAAAGTTCAGTTTTACAGTTAAAAAATAATAATACTCAATAAGAATTAGTTATACTTGACATAAGGTTACAGACTACACCACGGTAATCTTAGAGGAACTGAAAAAAATCAAAGCTACTGAATAGTCTCCAGCTCCTGACCTAGATGAAGATGCGGAGGAAGGGCCTATCGTTCACCAAAACATTTGCCCATTTGTGATTTCCTATTCATCAGAAGTACTTAATTGAAAGGTTGTGCTTAATTATTGTGTTTAATTCCTAAAAACGAAGTTAATTATTCTGTGCTAATGCTACACCTGGAATCTGTTGAACTTACATTTTTGCAAATCCCAAATGAACAAGTATTGGCAAAGCCAGTAGGGCTCGCCTATGCAAGAGCTATTGGCTTTGCCAATATGTTTTAGCCATGTTGTACACCAGAGTGGCTACTGTTCAGCATGGCTAAAAGGGAGTGGGGTAAAGGAGAGTGGAGTGCTGTAAAGTGGATTAGAGTGGAGTGTTATAGAGAGGAGTAGAGAGTTGTGGAGTGGCGTGAAGTGCCTAAAGTGGCTTAGAGTGGTGTAGAGTTGCATAGAGTGAAGTGGAGTGTCATGGAGTGGCATAGTGTTGTGGAGGTAGTAGAGTGTTGTAGACTGGAAGGGCATAGAGTGGGGTACAGGGAGTGGCATAGAGTGGAGTAGTGTGTCAGAGTGGAGTAGATTGTTGTAGGGTGGAGTGGCATATAGTGTCGTGGAGAGGTGTAGAGCAGAATGGAGTGGCATAGAGTGTGTTACGTACAATGGAATAGAGTGGAGTGGAATATAGTGGAATAGTGTAGAAGAGTGGAATGCAATAGAGTGGAGTAGATTATTGTAGGGTCGAGTGGGGTGGCACAAAGTGGAGTAGAGTGGCTTAGAGTGGAGTAGAGTAGAGTGGAGTAGGGTGTTGTGGAACAAAGCGGAGTAAAGGGGCATGGAGTGGCACAGAAGGAGTTGGGTAGACCATCGTAGAGTGGAGTAGTGTTGAAGAGTGGCACAGAGTGGAGTAGAAGTAGAATGTTGTAGAGTGGAGTAGAGAGTAATGAAGTGGAGTACTGTGGAGTGGAGAGTCGTAGAGTGGAGTAGAGCAGACTAGATGGAAGTGGCTTAAATTACAGTGGTGCAGTGTAGATCGGAGTAGAGTGAATTGGTTTTGAGTAAAGTGGCGTAGAGTCCATTGGTGCTGAGTGCAGTGACATAGAGCAGAGTGATGCAGAATAGACTGCAGTGGCGTAGAGTGGAGTAGAGTGCAGTTGGGCATAGTAGAGTGGTGCTTAGTTCGGTGGAGGAGAGTGCAGTCTTGCAGAGTTGAATGGCAAAGAGTGCAGTGTTGTACAGTGCCGTGGCATAGAGAGCATTGTCATAGCGTGCATTGATGTAGAGTACAGCGGTGCAGTGGTGCATAGTAGAGCAGAGTAGAGTGCACTGGCATAGAGTAGAGTGGTGCAGAGTAGAGTAGAGAGGCATAGAGTGAAGTGGAATAGTGTGCAATGTGCAAGTAGATTAGAGTGGCATAGAGTGGATTGGCATAGAGTGTAGTCTCATGGCGTGTTGTGGTATAGAGTGTAGTGGCACAGAGTGCAGTAGAGTTGCAGAGTGGTGCAGAGACTTATGCAGTGGCACTGAGTAGAGTGGTGCAGAGTTGAGTGGTGTAAAGTGCAGTGGTGTATAGAAGAGTGATGTATATTGCAGTAATGTAGAGTGCAGTGGCAAAGAGTAGAGGAGAAAAAAGTGGCATAGAGTGCAGCGACGTAGACTGTTGCAGCGTAAAATATAGTGACATACACTGCAGTAGTGCAGGGGAGATTGGGGCAGAGAGCAGTGACAGAGTGTATTGATTTTGAGTAACATGGTGTAGAGTGCATTAACGTAGAATGCGGTGGCATAGAGTGCAGCATCATGGAGTGGAGTGACGCAGGGTAGATGGCAGTGGCATAGAGAGGAGTGGTGTAAAGTGAAATGGCGGAGAGTGAAATAGAGTGGTGTAGAGTGCAGTGGTGTAGAGTAGACTGTTTCAGACTAGAGTGAAGTGGCATAGAGTACAGTGGAATAGAGTAAAATGGTGTGCGGTGGTGCAGAGTAGATTACAGTGTTTAGAGTGGATTGGCATAGAGTGCAGTGGCGTAGAATGCAGTGGTGCATAGTAGAGTAGTGTGGGGTAGAGTGCATTGGCATAGAGAAGAGAGGTGTAGAGTAGAGAGGCATTGAGTGAAGTGGTGTAGAGTGGAATGGTGCAGAGTAGAGTTCAGTGATGCAGTGAGGAATGGCATAGTGTGGAGGGGTGCAGAGTAGAGTGTAGTGGCGTGGAGTGGTGAAGAGTAGAGTCGAATGGGGTAAAGTGGACTAGACATGGTGTGGTAGAACACTGCTATTACAGACAAAACATCTTCAATTGAAAGGACCATTACAGTTGCACAGTTGTAAAGTTTTACTAAAAAAGCATTCAGGGGAGGTAAATTATTTAGCATTTCGAGCAGGGGATCCTTGAAACATTGGATAAAGTAATTCCCCCCACCAATCTGAAATCTCGTCGTAGATCACCTGTGCCCTGGTATAATGAATCATCAAAAACACTTAAATTAGCATGTAAGAAAATTGAAAGTAAATGGAGTAGTTGCTACACCGAAGTAGATAAATGTTTAAAGATTGTGTTATGTGATTATAAAAAAGTAGTCGGCAAAGCTAAGGCTGATTATTATGCCAATACCATCCTCTCAGGTACAAATGGTGCTAAAACGGTTTTTGATATCCTTTAGGAAATATCAAACCCAAACTGCATAAAGTCGCTAGTTACACCATTGCAGGAGCTCTGATATGATCTTGTTGACCTCTTTGCTAATAAGCTCAGCAAGATATTGGAAGATATCGGTGTTCCTGCTCAGATATTGCCATCTGGACTACATAACTCGGATAATTTGGAAAACACAGCTAGAGTGAGTGATGTCCATAGCTGTACTGAAGTACCAGTGTTAGGTCCCACCATGACTCAAAATGGATGAGACCCTTTGGAGAGCCAGGTCTGTAAGTTTAATATACTTGTATCCATCTCGGAGGAATGTTTTCAAATCACTTCCAGATCTACCACATCGGGGTCTCCACTTGATCCCCTACCTCCTAGGATGTGGAAAGAGTAAGGAGATGAATTCATCATCCCTACATTGCAGGTATGCAATAAATCCTTAGAGATGGGTGATGTACCATATATGTCGAAGAAGGAAATAGAAAGCCACCTCTTAAAGAAATCTTCAGTGAATCCTCTGGTTCTGAGTAATTACACGCCCATATTGTTCCTTCCTTTTCCAGTGAAAATATTGGAGCAATATGTAAGCAGGAGGCTATCTCTGGACACCCACTCTCTCCTTGAGGACAAACAATTTGGTTTCCAACCTGGACATGGCACTGAGTCAGCTTTACTAAGTGCCATATACGAATTGCAGATGAGGGTAGACAGGGGCCAGTCAACAGTTTTGATTATGCTTGACTTGTTGGCTGCTTTTGACACAGTCAGCCACAAAATCCTCTTGGCCAGACTATTCTAAATTGGAGTGGGTGTATAGTGCTGAAGTGGAAGGGATCCTACCTGTGGGATTGGTGTCAGGCTGCTGCCTTACCCTCCTCCCGCTCCGAATTAAAAAAAAGTGTGTGACAGGGAGTTCCGCAGAGCTTAGCAATCAGCCCTCTCCTGTTAAACACCTATATGAGGCCAATCATTACTTTCGTAAAGGAGCATGACATCAGGCTGGTTAATTCTGCGGATGACACCCAAGTGTCCCTTAATAACAACCAGGAGGATGTAGTGGCTTTTTTTCAGAAAGCCCTGTCAGACATTGTTAACTGGATTAATGTAGATTCACTACAGTTAAACTGGGATACAACTGACTTTTTATGGTGCTCAACAAGCAAAATCCTCATGATACTTCCCCATAACTTGTATCCCTTTCATCTTGAGAGGAGTTGCAGACATTGGGCAAAGTCCGGAACCTTGGGGTTGCATTTGATGACAAGCCATTCCTGGAGAACTCTGTTGCAAAAGTAGCAGGCACTTGTTTCGCACATCTTCGCCGTCTTAGGAAGGTGCTACCACCACTATCCACCCAAGCTAAATCTCTCATTGTGCTTAGCGCCATACTCAGTAGATTACACTACTGCAACGCCCTGCTACTTGGAGCTACTGTTTGATTAAGAGCCTATACAGAGTTCAAGTAGCAGCAGCTAAACCTGCTTTAAACAGACCATATAGATCCCAGACATCCAATACCCTAAAGGAGTTGCACTGGCTTCCTTTGAAGCAGAGGATAATTTTTAAAACCAGGTGCATTGTGTTGATGGCACTACAGGGCAAGGACCCTGTGTCTCTACAACACAGACTGAAAGGATATACTCCTGGGAGATATCATCGCTCTGCAAATTTTGTTATATAAACCAATTTCAGAAGTCAAGACAAGGTGGTTGGACCTTCACAATTAAAGCGGCCCAGATTGAGTTATCATTTTAGCTCTTCAACTGAACTGTTGCAATTTAGGAAAATTTGAAGACTTGGCTTTTCCCTAAGTAGGCAAATCCTGCTCATGTGCATGTTTTCCCGTTTAGCCATACGGGACTCGATGTTTAGGCTCAGCGCCATGATACCAGTTTGGTGACAGTTGCACTCTACAAATGCTATAAATAAATTAAATAAGTAGAGCACACAAACGATATGTGTGGAAATGCCATCACCTAGTGGTTTGATTTGTTTTGATCATATTAAAATATGTGTTTCCACCACACTTCAGAATTTGCAAAAGATTTGCTTAGTGTGTGCTTCTCATATTCTAAAATATTGGCACAGTTCATTTACAGACATTTAAATCTAATTTTGTTTATGCTAAAAAAAAAATAACATTGTACACCACACCCTGAGTAGTCAGCATGATTGTCACATAAATCCTCTCTCTTTGAAGTCAGAGAAAGAAAAGTAAATGCCAAGCTCACTGGAAAACAGACCCTGGCATCTGACCTCAATCTTTGAATGCACAGAAAATGTAACAAGATAAAAACTAGATTTAAAGGCCTGCTATCAGAAATTTAGCACCGCTGGAAGAATACAGTTTTGGTCAAGGAAAGGGACGGACTCAAGCTGAGCATCCTAAATCAAATAAAGTAAGCAATTGTGAGTTACAAATCACAAAGCCAATGGGGAGCCATGGGTGAAATGCATTCCCAGGAAAGCTTTCCGAATGTACCCAAGATGTTGTCAGCAAACCAGACAGATGTGCTGCCTGGTAGACTTCAACCTAAAAATAACCCCATATCCAGCTGAAAATTGCCATTTTGTGATTAACCTTTTTTTTAAAAAATAAAACACTAGGCTAGTTAGAACTTTGGGAGCATTGATAATGTCGTTTACGATTTAACTGAGTTGAGAATCAGTCATCCTGCATCCAGTGCTGCTCCTTACAAAAGCTGTGAAACTCTTCACAAAGTCCCATAAAACCATCTGTTTTCCCAGAATCTTAAATATGGATATGTTCTTTGAAACATACACTGCCCTGCAAGGGAATAGAAGTGATATTTGTGTCTGCTGCTTGATCAGCAGGACATCCCTGCCCAGTCTCTGTCCCCTAGTCAGCTAGAACAAATCAACCAAATGGAGTAGATAAATATTAAATCTGGTTGAAGGTTCTCCTCGTGCTACTGGTACAAAGGGAACTTCAACTTGAGAAAATGGAAATATTAACTTAAACCAAGTTTGACAATAATTCTAGTTAACTACTATTGGGACAGAAAAGTGCTCTGATTGATTAGAGCCTTCAGACTCACTCACTTTTTTTTAAAGTTCTGCCGTTGTGTGCCTATTTCATCAGTTGCCTACATCAGGTAGATGTGGCGTACTGCACAGGCAGGAGTAGTGACTCTGAGAAGGGTAAAGTACAGAGATAGAGCTGTTTTTTGTAGTACTTGTGGAATTAGTGCATGTGCTGAGTGTATGTATGCCAGCAAGGTATACATGACATGAAAGATGTAGTGATGTGCAGTGTGTGCACAATGAAAGCATGTGCTGGGTGAATGTATGCTTGCGTGAAGTACAATACATTAAGGGTGAAGTGCTGTGCAGAGTGCACATGGTAAGTGTGTGTTGGTGGAGTCAGTGTTTGTACTGAGCAGTGCATGCAGACTGAATGTGTGTGCTGAATGCATGTGTGGCTGTAGTGGCACAGTGCATGGAGGCAACAGACCTGGAGAGCAAGTGTGCTGGGAAAGAACACTGGGTGCAAGTGTGCCTATAATAGTACATTACATGAGTTCCATTTTGGGAATCCCAGGCCAGCCTGTTGAAGACATGAGGAGAAGAGGAATCTCTCCAGCCAGATGTCTGTATTGCCGCATTCCTGTGAGGTGGGTGGGCACACACTGGAAGAAGGGAGGAAGGGACCCTTCCTATACACTTCAAAAGGTTGCTCTTCGATTCTTCTATAGCTCACAGGGAAGGGGGCCTGTATAAATCGCAGAGATGAGATGGAGCTGATAAGGCAATCATAAAGAGCCCGGGCTTAACTTTTCTTGTAATATCACTGTGGCTGACATTCAGGTGTGAACTCTGGGCTCTTCCATTAATTGTGTTGTGGCCCTCTAAAAAGGGTTTTAAAAGCTCACAATACCAGATTTTTTCATAAAATAGCAGAGAGAAACATATTTTGAAACATACATCAAGATACCTACAATATCTTCACATGAGGCACTCCAATATTTGTGTTTTAAGTCTTACTGCTGGGATATATAAAAATATATATATTGTCCCTATTGCTGCTATGGTTTAGCATATGGGAAAGGAGTTGGATGTATTATACTGTAATTGCATTGATGTGGTGCTTACTATTCCTGTCGAGGCCGGGAAGCCCTTTATAGCAAGTAGACTGCTACCTCGGATCCCAAGGTTAGTGGTTAGTCCAGTGGTTGTTGGTTATTGTTGGGTAAATGGATTAGCCATGTGCCTTCAAGGAAAAGTTTTCTACCTATTTACTCCAATGTCTTTGTGGTAGATTAAATGAATAGGAGTTACATGCGCTCATTAGTGAGGGCTAGGTGAGTTCATGCACATGGTTGGTGAGATGAATTGATAGGATGGCAGAGATTAAGTTTTGTTAGGTTGCAGGGGGAGTGTTTTAAATAAGGAAAGGTTGTGATTTGTGAAGTGAGATGTGAGCCATTTGCAGAAATGCAATAACAGAATTAAAGGCAGAGAGGCATGTGACCAAGAGAACGATATACTCAGAAAGAGGAGGCATGCAGAGGATGGAAGGTAAGAGGAGAGTCACTCTGAGGAAAAAAGGAGAGGATCCGGGGTTGAAATCAAAGGTAAATGTTTCATGCAGGATTCTAGGAATACTGCATAAAGAGCCTTTATGGCATAACATGCAACCTGAGGGTGTAAAGCTGTAGAACGGAACAACATTATGAGGTGTTTTACATTCAGAAAAGATTGTTTATAGATACGAGTCCAAGTGTTCAGATCAGTTAAACATTTCAAGCCTAAGCCTGCTATGTGCCAAGTAGAGGGCAGCCTTTTAAACAAAGTCTGGAATATGGCAAGGTTGGTACAGGGTCTGTATACTGCACAAGGAGATGTGGTGCAGTCTCCTTCATTAGAAAAGGTCATATTTAGGATCTTCCCTCATATTCTAACATCATTGCATTGAAAGGTTGTTTCATTCACTAAAAATTATTTAGCACTGGCTGAGAGCATCTCGACAACATAGAGTCAGATTTTCAGCTCATGGTACCTAATCATATTCTAGGTTATTTCTACAGCACATCAGAGTAACCACAAATATGAAAAGTACCAAGCCCGAATATCCCAATGTATGTTGTGCATGTTGTGTATGGGATCTGTATGGTAGATGCAATGTGTGTTTAGGAGTGAGCCAGAAAAATGGAGGCTTGTGGGATCCATGTTGGATGCCTCTGGCCTTTGTGCACAAGATGAAGGTGAGATTGTTTCCCAGACAGTAGAAGTGTAATGCTGACATTCCTGAAGCTGAACAGAGGAGATGTGGAGGTAACTTCCCCCTAGATGGTCCACAAGCATTGTGTTAAGCTTCAGATGACTGAAGTACAGAGTCATGATATGAGAGGGCAATAGACCATGACTTTGGAGGTTCAAAAAACAGGTTTACTCACCTTGTGAACTGAAGATTGAGGACGGTGGAATGGGACAGAGAGCTTAGTGCACTGGTACCAAAAAGTTTGAAGACATAGAGGCTCTGTTTCATCTTGAATCATAATGATACCCCCACCCCCGGGTGTAACGAAATACACTTTTAGTAAGCTGTGCCTTATCATCGCTGGAACCCTGCTTTGCAAGCATTTTGCAGTTGTGCGGTCCTCCCTGTCCCTGACTGTTGTGTCCCAGATGTTAAACTCTAGCAAGAACTCAGTGACAACTTTGCCTCCTTTGCCTAGCAGGGGTGGACTGATTGGCTCAACTTTACAATGGTTGAAGTCCTTTCTTAATGGTGAAGGCACCCCTATACTGATTGAGACAGTCTGGTGACCTCTAGCAGTTGACGCTATCTAGCTGCCTAGAAGCCTTACCAAAGCACCGGTTCCTCTGTTCACACAGATTTAATTATTTAAACTCAACCACTGTTGTGGAGCCAATTTGCTGGATTCGGAGGCCATTTTCGTTCTCATGACCAGTTCCAAGAAACCCAGTCCATTTAAGCATCAGACATGTTATACGACTATTTCTAGGAAAGTTTGAAATTGATGTTTCACTGCTTCAGGAGCCTTCATCTTACATTACCTGGAACTGCCATTCTTTAAGTACTTTTGTGTATGCGTTGTGGACGAATTATTCGTCTTAATTCGGCTTTCAAAACAGAAACATTATGAAGTAAGAACACTTAGGAGAAAAAGAGACGCACAGTGAAGCAGCGTTCACAAGAATGTGTATTTTATGGTGTGCGCACATGACTCAATATGCCGGAAATGGGCATTGTGGGAAGTAAAAATTGACACAATTAAATCCCAACGTCATTGCAATTACTTTTGTCTATTCAGAGACTCGTTTACTGTTGCAGTCTCATTGATTTCTCGAAGATCTTTATGCTGAAAATACGTGAAGGCTTGAAAGTTTCCTTCCTGTGTGTGACATGGAAGGTATGTGCTTTCCATGCTCACAACCTGGTGGTGCCCAGATTCAAAATGGTGAAAGGGGCGGACGGAGTTTCATTACCAACACTTCTAATCTTTGGAACTCTCTTCCTCTTGAACTGAAAAAATCCACTGATCTGCTGCAATTCAGAAAGGCCTGAAAGATCTGGGGGCAGATGTATCAAAGTACCTATTTGCGATTCTCAAATAGCGATTTTTTGAGAATCGCTATTTGAGAATTGCAAAATGGTATGTATGTAAAAATTCGCTATTTTTTAGCGATTTCTTAAAATTCCTTAATTGCGATTAGCAAATTGCTAATCATAGTTAAGGAATACTTTCCCATTCATTTCTATGGGCCAGGAGGCCCATAGGAAGGAATGGGAAGTTATTCTCAATTTGCGATTCGCAATTTGCTAATCGCAAATAGAGAATAATTTCAAGGGTGCAAGGGTGTCTTAAGGACAAATTTACATGTGTGCGCATATGGCGCACATACATGCCCTAAGGGCATGTATGAGCGCCACATGGCACTTTACAAATGCCAAAAAGTGCATTTGTAAAAGAATTCGCAAATTAACACCAACTACAAGTTGGTGGTAATTTGTGATTTCTTAAGGGCAAATCGCTAATTTGAAATACTTGATGCATAGCATTTAAGGAATCGCAATTTGCGATTCCTTGAATGCTTATGCAAAATTAAGGAATCGCAAATTTTGCGATTCCTTAATTTTGCTATGCATTTTGCTTCATACATTCCAAATAGCGAATTTTTTGTCGCAAACGCTGTTTTTTTGCGAATAGCAGCGTTTGCGAATAAAAATTACCTTGATACATCTGCCCCAGAGTCCTTTCAGCACTAGTCTTCCCATTTCTTAATTTCTCCTCTTTTCTCTCTTCAGGGCGTAGCGCCTAGACACCTCAGGGTATTAAAGTGCTTTACAAGTGTCACTTCCTACATTCCTTTGTGGCAGATTTAGGGTTATTCTCCACATTTACTCTATCACACGCCTATAGGTCTCACTATAAGTGCCTCCGTTTTTCCTGTTTACTACATCTTAGAGTTACAATAACTGGGATAACTCTGGGGAAGGGAGCAGAGGGGTGACCCTGGGTATTACGAGGCGTACCCTGAGGATACCCTCAGAAATGATGAATTACTGGGGGTAAAAAATTCTGCACCTCATTCTCCCAGTAATTCCTTAGTTTACTACAGAGCATTACCCAGCACTTTCGCCTTCGCAGAGTAAGTGAAGTCCCTGGATGAAACAAAGAGGACCTGTGGTAGATTTACAAATGTCTTAACTCCTACCAGGCGTGTATAACCTCAGAAAAAGGGGGAAGTTTGCTATAACGGAGGGTATAAAAGTTTAGCTCAAATTGGGATCTTCCTCTGCTACGCACATGGATCGGAAATCCACTGCCTTTAGCTAGGCACACTTTCTCCTCCTACTCCTCAAGATCTACAATGCTGTAAATTCAGGGAAGCCCACCTTCGCTTCAATAGAAAACACCTTGCTTGGCTGGAGGTGGCAAGCTAAGTGCAAGCACAGACCCCAAAATGACCCTCAAGATGGTGCTTCATTTCAACCACTGCCATCACTAGCCTGCCATCTACCTTTGGTTTAACGTGGAAAACTGAAAACTCACTGGAATTTCAAGATCCACAAATTGCTTATTTTCTAATGGTCATCGAATTTAATGCAACTGACTACTGACGGGTTTTGTGGATATGATGGCTGTCCCAAGTGTTTCTTTTGTCCCTCATGTTGCTTGTCCCAACTTTGTATACTGCCCAGCTTTCGTACATTGCTTACTGGTGAAGTCGTTATAATCGACCAATCAAAACTGTTCTTGAAGAGATTTGTGCAAACTATGCCGGTCTATGTCATGCAAACGACATTTTTTCTGTTCTGCTTAGTTGTGAGTGCATGCAACTGCCCTGAAGACTTTAGGCTGTGATGCTGTCTCTTTGGCGACAAAAGCAAAACATGTGTGCCTGTTTGTTTTCTATGTTTAAAAAAAAGTTATGCATCGAGTGACATTTCTTAATTTGGTCACGTTCTGGAAAATTGCTCTCGACCTGTTATTCCCTACCTCACTGACTTGGGACTGGGGTATATGTGAGAGTCTCCTGAAGGCAGCGCAGGCACTTGACAGTGACCCACACCCAGGTGGTGATCAAACAAGGTATGGATTTTCACTTCTCAGATAAAATTAATACATGAGAGTATTAAAACAAGGTTGTGGCCTGAGCCCTTTACATTTAGCACCTATATATCAGACCTGGGGCGGGCCTTAACTGAATTCCAATAATTTCTGCTCAAGTTGGGACTTTCACTCATCCCACTGTTATAATATGCAAATAATATGATCGTCTTACATGTAACCATAATATGTTCACAGAGAACACTCGGCGCATTATCAAAGTATAATCAAATTAACAAATTAGTCATCAATTTAAAGAAAACTGAGATTGTATGTTTTTCTGGAAAGGGTAAGTAGCAAGGGCCCCGGTGATTAGATGGATAGAAAGAGGGGATTTTCCATCTAGTTGATTTCTTCAGGTATGGTTTGATACCACCGGTACCACTAAAACTCATTTGACAGGTCTTTCTTCCAAAACCCTGCCTTTAAATTTTAGCCTCAAACGTCTGTATCAAAACATTCCTCCATATTAGCTTGGATCTGAATATAGCGGTGGCCAGGCCCGGTTATTACAGTTGGGCCAGGCCATCCCAAAGCCCATTTACAAGCAGAAAAACCTCTTTTGATCTTTTTCTTAAATTTTTCGTCTGGGCCTGCTTTTGTGCAAACACATCAATGCCTTGGGCTACACGTGCCTGGGTAGAGGTGTGTAGTCCATGGGAATGTGGCTGTTATTATAATACCTATAATACTCTCATTGTATCAAAAGAGGTCCACAAGCACCCATTGCACAGTATTTTAGAGGTGACACATTGCCAAACAATGTTAATTTAAAAATATCAAAATAATTAATATTATCATAAAAATGTGCTATGTTACGCTGTATAAATTACCTTTTCTTGTGGCAATATTTAGTAAAACCGGCCACATAATTTGCTCCTCCTCTGCCATATAATTCTAATGGCCCACAATGTAGCAGAAACAATCGGATGGGATTTTGCCATCCCATAAAAAGTAATTGGAAATGTGCATACAATCAATTTACATCTTAGTACTGTTTTTTTATTTTCTTCCTGCTGTGATACTATTCTTAATTTGTGTCACTATACGGGGAAAAAAACTGCCAATGCCACAAATTTAGATTTTTCTGAAATGAAAAGAATTTTGCTCAAGCTCTTTAACAACAGATATACAGCATGGTAGGAACAGTGCAAGTTCCCAATACAGGGCCTTTCCTAGGATTTGTGGAGCCCCAGGCAGAATAGGAACATGCGAGGCCCCTATAATTTGCATAAGATTTAACCTGACAGGAAGTGACATCATAGGAGGTAATATCAATTGGCCATTATTTATATGCCATTTTTTGAAGCCGCTTTGCAAGAAGCTACTTACCTAGTTGGATATAAGTAAAATGGATAAAAATAGCATTAATAATCCTAAAAAAAATATATGTATATACATTTTAAAACTCAAATAAGTGGAAATACATTAAATGAATTGAACTTAGTTGTTGTTCTCTTGAATGGGATGATTGAAAATAATATGCAAATCGGGCATTCTGGCACTAAGAGAGCTCCAAAGGAGAGGTGCAGACTTTACTAATGTGGAGAAACGAACATTTTAAGTGTTTTTCCAAAATATTGGAGTCACACCATAGCTCAAGAGGGAGAGAGTCCCAGTCCTGCACAACTAGAAAGGAGAAGGACCTGTCTCCAATCAGGGCAATCTAAATTTTAGGATGGCGCAGGAGTATAGGATTCTGGAATGAACAGTACGGAGTGCTGTTGAAAAAGAGCACCTTTTTAATACAGTGCACAATGACAAATGGACAGTGCATTGCAGATGTAGGGTTTCAAACCAAAAACACAGCAGACAGCAGAAAGATGAGAAGAAATAGCATGGCGATGCAGCAGTCTCAGATGAGGAGCCTAGCACGGTTCTGAATGATTTGAAGGGTACTGAACACTAAAAGGCGAGAAGCCCAAGAGAGGGGGCATTTGCATAATCTAGTGAGAAGATAAGTTTGCACAGCAGCTCCACAGTAGTGAAAGGGGTGAAAAGGGATGAATTTGTGTTGCTGATGGATGTAGTGTGCAAGTGGATGAAACATGGTCAATCTTTTCCGAAAAAAAGAGAAGATGCTGGAAAATTAATCCAAGGTTTTTTGTTGGCTCCACCAATGTAAGCGAATAAACCAGCACCACCAACCACCAAAGAGAACACCATATGGTTTGAGATCCTTTAAAAATCTGAACCCTTGATTTGTCACTATAAGGTTTTAATGAATTTGTCTTCATTCAGAAATCAACTGCTAGCATTCAAGTCCAAACATATTCTTGGGCAAAAACCAGATTGCCACGAAGGGATCTGATGTTTGGGTGTCAATATGTGCAAGATATCAGCAAGAATCCAAAGGACTGTATGAGTAAGACTAACTGGGAATGATATAGATTGAACAGTGGAGACCTCATAAATTCCACAATTAGAAGTTTAGTACATAATAGAAATAGGTGGTAAGTGGATTGTTTCAGATTTGTCAAATCGGATTGAGGTAAGCCACACCAGGGGAATACTAAAATTCCAGGTTGTACTAGTTGATTTATAAGACCTGGCTGGGAAACAGTGTCAAATGTGGTGCTAAGTATTAGTAGTAATAAGGGTGCTCTAACTCCACAATCAAGAGTCAGCCACAAATCATTTGGCATAGCACAAATGCTACTTCAAACTCCTAGAGTTGTCAGATGCCGCTACATTGTTAATGAGTAAATTAAGTTTTATGAAAGAGATTTGGAAGGTGACTTCTTTTTTCTAGGATTCAAATTTCTCTTGCTGGTTCTGACCCTTCTAAGTTCCACATCTCCCCTCCTGCCTCATCCCACCCAACCTCTGACATCTTTCAGTGGTCCTGCGTTCTTCCGTCCACCTCTCACCAATACTTCTCTCTCCACTTTGCTTATGTTCCCTTGCTGGTATTGTCTCCCTTATATCCACACATCTTATCCATATACTCCCCTTCAACAGTCATCTCTCCCCCAGCCTCATGACTTCTTTCCTTGTTCTGCTTCATTTACATCCACCTCTCTCTTTCAATCCTCTTGGAGCATCTTATCTTTTCTTGTTGATGCTGACCCTTTTAAATCCACCTCCGCCCTGAATACTCCACTCTTTTTCTCATCTTTCCCTTCAGCTTTCTGTGATTGAATCACGGAATATAAGACAACAACTGACTTACATCTACAAACAGCCAGGAGTTTTAGGTTTGTCAATGGCAGTGAACTGTTTTAGACCATTGAGTAACAACAATAAATTATTTTATGTTCACCCTGTCACTGTTTTGACCAATGATTACCTTCTTCACATACATTTGCATAGAATCCCAACTGCAACTGGAATACGGGACTGTTGCCCTGTGCTCAGCAGAGAAGCCATGTATTGAATGATCATGTATTCTGGACACATTTTTTACCTACAGACTGGCACAGTATGAAAGTTGTAACAACAGAGGAGGTACCCGAATACAAGTTAGGGACAGGGTAATCTCAGTTCAAAAAACAAATATGTCCCTACTAAAAACCACAGCTGTTGCAAAGGTTTGAAAACATACGTTTTTTCTGAGGACCAATTTAATAAAATCATTAACGGTACCTCAAAGAATATATCTACTGTTACCTTAGAGAACAGCAATGAGGAACAATGGAGAATATTGTGGAACATGAAAAAGAAAGTTATAAGAACTGAATTACATGCAGACTTCCTTATTGAATACTGCAAAAAGGGTATTATCCCTAAAGGGTTACAGGTTACTAATGAACCTGGTGTTTTTATTAAAAACCAAAAATGTATAGAGAACTGGACCTTCATAACCAATAGATGTAGTCGTGACTGGATGTTATTGATTATTGAAACTGCTCATGAAGTTCTTATTTTTTTTTGTTTAAATTTGTTTATTGAGGTTTTACTATTCATATTTCTCAACACATTCGTAACACATAGATTTACCTGCGTATTTGGGTGTGGAACACTTATATGCTAACACACATTCGTTATCGCTAGTTCACATCCATTATAAACACCTGACAATAGGAAGTACCTAATGGAGGGTGGGCCCTCCCACTAATATGTGTCATCAGCGATAGCGTTATGGATTATCGGTGTGTTTGTTGACAATGGATCTGTGTAGACCCATTGTCGTTGTGTGCTTGTTCCAGTATCTAATGTGTCCTTTCTTGACTGAGTGTGTTCCCAACAAACTAGCATCAGAGCCCTAATTGCTGATGCAGAACTTCGAACCTGTAACATTTGGGGTAATCTGTGGGTGGGGTGATAGAAAGACACCGGATTTTTGTTTTGGTATGGTCAACAGTGAGGGTGATGGTACCGTTTCCTCGAAATGTAATTTTGTAATGATATATTTATCTTCATGGAAGGAGGGGTTGGGATGTAAAGCCGTATTAGCTGGGTATTTTTACACCGAATAGGGGATTTTTCAGGTGGGACATCGTCGCTGGGGTGAACCTGGGCGCGTCGTTCCAATCACGGACAGACTGCGCGAGGGTCCCGTGGGGAGTTAGGTGGGGCCTGGGGCTGGGAGTTTGCTGGTGTTTCCTCAGGGGTGGTTTCGTGTGTAAAGGCATGCAATAATTGTGGAGACTTACTTGAAGCCGTGAGGGAAACGGCCAGCGAACCTTGGGCCAGCGCCAGCGCCCCTGCAACCACTCCTGTACCGCCGTGAGGGAAACGGCCATCACCGCCACCGCCACAGCGAGGACGCCGCACGGGCCGGGACTCCACTTCCCAGGTGCCCCGGTGGCTGCAGGCGTGGGAGTGACGCCACAGAGCACGGAGCGCCCAGAGCTCCTTGGGAGACTTACTTGAAGCCGTGAGGGTAACGGCCAGCGAACCTTGGGCCAGCGCCAGCGCCCCTGCAATCACTCCTGTACCGCCGTGAGGGAAACGGCCATCACCGCCACAGCGAGGACGCCGCACGGGCCGGGACTCCACTTCCCAAGTGCCCCGGCGGCTGCAGGCGCGGGAGTGATGCCACAGGAGCGCCCGGAGGCGCGATAAAGCACGGAGCGCCCAGAGCTCCTTGGGAGACTTACTTGAAGCCGTGAGGGAAACGGCCAGTGAACCTTGGGCCAGCGCCAGCGCCCCTGCAACCACTCCTGTACCGCCGTGAGGGAAACGCCCATCACCGCCACCGCCACAGCGAGGACGCCGCACGGGCCGGGACTCCACTTCCCAGGTGCCCCGGCGGCTGCAGGCGCGGGAGTGACGCCACAGGAGCGCCCGGAGGCGCGATAAAGCACGGAACGCCCCTCGCACCCGCGAGTCGCGCGCGGGAGCGCCCGTGCGAAGCCCGGGCAAAGGGCGGGCCCTCTGAGGCCCTCTGAGGTCAACAGTGGTCGGGCGGGCCACCCATCTAACATCTAATTCCCGTTGGAAGGTGAGCTATACTGTCTATCATGGGGGAAAGTCATAATATCTCCACTAGTACAATTACTATAGATATAGATACTCAGGTTAGTGAAGTCCCTGCATCTCTACAACTCTCGTTTGAGAGTCTCTTGGATAATGCTTTTAATGAGATTGCCGAGACTGAAAGGAGGTTGTCCCTGGCTTCCCAAAGCAACAGCCAGCCGACCATTATTATTAGTCCTAATCACACCATACCCCTACTGCCAGAGGTAACTGTAGTAAAATCTACCTCTGCGGTGCATTCTTCTGTTGCATCACAGGAAGGAGATACCCTTGTAATTGACGCTGCTAGTGATCTTGATTTGCTATCAGCGCCTCCAGCGCTTCCATCGGCAAATGCCAAGAGCACAGGAGCGAAACGTAAAAGGGGCCCTGCAAAGACTGTTATAAACAAGAGGAAGCAGCCTCCTAGGAGTGTTAATCAGCCAACTCCACAGAGCATGTGGTCTAGGGGGAAGAAGCGTCAAACAGAGGTCCCAACAGTTTGCTTGGACATAGGGGACACAGGGGTTCATTGTGATACTGTGATAATAAATGATGGCACCAATTCAATCTGCACACAGACGGATTTCCCTAATGAAAATGTTCATCAACTTAAACCACAGGGGAACCTTATAGAGACTATTGCAGATACAATTTTTAAACAATTAGAAGGTCAAATGATTAAACAATTTAATATTATTTTTAAGAGGTTTGACAGACTGGAGACTCTTGTTAAAAATGATGAAGCTAAGAGGAAAGGTATGGTTTGTCTGGACCAAATTAGAGGTGATCGCCTGTTAAAAGATTTAGAATCTATTACCAGTACTCTAGTCAGCGGAGCGCTTAATAAAAATTGTAATTTAGCTACAACTAAAGGGGCCACAGGGGCACCAAATGTCAATATCGCCCCTTCGACACCAGTGGAAGCTAATATAAGACAAAACGACTCTCCAAAAATGTCACCTCCCATTCCTCCACCATCTTCCGGTCTGCCTAATACCACCACAAACATTACCAAAAAGGGCAACCCCTCCAGTGGTATAGTCAAGCAGAAAGTACCTACCAGACCAGGACAGCACAGGCGTCAACCGGATGATAGCAGACCAATAAAACATCAAGGTCCTGCCTTACATCTTCCTCCTGAGTCGTGCCCATATGTTTTGGTTTTGGCTGGTATACCACCTCTTAGGGAGGGTCAAGGCGAATCTTGGGTACAGTTACACAACAAATGTATTGACTGGTTAACTAAGCATAAGGGGGTTGGCTACGATATAACAAATGAAATTCTCTCTGCTCGCCGGGTGACCTGGGTCGGTCCCCTGTTTAAAAACATCAACGGGGACTGCATTACAATCAATTTTAGGAACCCGGGCATAGTAAAATATCTACTAAACAGGAAGAATACTCATAATGGTCCATCTACCGTGGTGACCCCCTTACCTCTAAGTTATTTTTACAGACCCCCTAACAGACTGTTGCAATCACCACCAATGTTTCCGTTACAGAACAGATTCTCAGCACTATGAGACGTGGGCACTTTAGACTGACTGCCGGCAATTAAGAAAGATTCTGTTACAGTGGTGCCCATTGCTGACGATTTTCCAAAGACTGCAGATTCTGAGATGGTTTTGACATTACCCCATCCCTCTCTGCCATTAAACCCTCAATGTGACCAACTGGCTAATTTAACAACTATCGCCATTTATGATGCCTGCCCACGCATTAATGAAAATTTGACTATTGTAAGCTGGAACATTGCAGGGTTAAAGGCTAAACTGGAAAATAAAGCATGGAAGGACTGGGTAAACTGTTATGATATTTTAATGTTTCAGGAAACATGGAGTACAACTAATCTGTTATTAGAAGGGTGTAGCTGTCACAATAGTATTGTGCCATCTCCACCCTTAGGCCGTCCAAGTGGGGGTTTGTCAATTTGGATAAAGATAACAGCAGAGGTAAAAACTGAAGTGATACAAACCAATAACCCGAGTTTTATGGCACTGGTATATGTAAGAGATGTAAAATTATGTCTGATTAATTTTTATAATAATGATTTTTTATCACACCCAAATTGTAATTTTTTAGACTTGTTTAATTTCTTTGATGATATAGTAGAGGGGCGTAAATACGGGAAGTTTGATGGGATTTGCTTAGGAGGGGACTTTAATGCTCACATTCACTTAAGAAATCCCCCATGCAGGAGAGGTGTAGAACTATCTGATCTCCTTGCAACTAGAGAACTCATAAATTCTATGGAGTTCGCTGGTAACAATATAAGCACCAAACCGGTTCCCACTTACATCGGTCACGGAAGTGCAACAACTATCGATTATATATTTGTTTCGTCTTCCCTTACCGATGTTTTATCAAAAGCAGAGGTAGTGTGTAATGTATATAGTGACCACTACCCAATTGTGATTCATCTGAAATTGTTAGGGGGGAGAAAATCACATAGGGAAATTGGGGCAGCAAACTTGGCTGCCTCAACGGATGGATTAAGGGTTGTCTGGAGGGGGGTGGACAATAGGGGTGTTTTGGGTGCCGTGATTAGGAAACATCCTGCATTGATCTCGGATTGTCTAGATATTGACAACTGCGGGGGTAATCTGATTAAATCATTTGGTGAACTCTGTTTCGCAATAAAATGCGAAATTTCCAAGCCAACACCAAGGAAAGTTGAGGAAGCCCCAAAATGGTTTGATGCCTCTTGCTCGAAGGCAAACCGGGATCTAAGGACTGCTCTCATGGCTAAACCACGGGATATCTCTCGGGTAAGGCTATTGAGAGCAAGGTATAAATCCACGCTGCGCATTAGATCAAATGAACTAGTTAAAGATCACTGGGAATCCCTTGTACGTACAGCTGCCCTAAAAGATACTCCAGGTTTCTGGAGGGAGGTAAAGAATTTGAGATCACTTGGCTCAAATATAACATCAATCAACTGCAATATCTTGGGACCTGCGTGGGTGGAGCACTTTTCAAAGATTTATACTATATTCGATCACCCTGTAGCAAACCTTCTTCCCCCAACTCCTTTAAATATTACATTGCTTGAGGTAGAGGATGCTATTGCCGAATCTGCCAGTAATAAAGCACCCGGCTCAGATGGTCTCTCCATCGACCAATTAAAATGTGAAATTAATTTCTGGGCACCGTTACTATGCAATGTTTTTAATAATTTAACGTACGAATCCATCCCTGAAACATGGTCAAATAGTACTATCGTCCCCATCTTCAAAAAAGGTGACAGGCTGGATCCTGGGTGTTACCGCCCAATATCATTAATTGATAACACCCTGAAAGTTTTTGGTAGGGTAATTTTTAAAAGAATTAGAACTTGGACAAAGGAAAGTTCAATTTTACACCCAAGCCAGCTAGGGTTTCGTAGTAAGGTGGGCACAGTAGAACAGTGCCTAAACCTAAATTTGATAATGTCAAAATATACAATTGCCAAAAAATCCCCCTTATACTTCGGTTTTATGGATTTGAGTTCTGCTTTTGATTTTGTAAACCGTTCCCGTTTATGGACCGCCCTTCTTAATTATGGTTTAGATGAGAATCTGGTGTACTTTTTATCTTATCTTCATAGCAACCTAAGAGCCCGTGTGCGTATTAATTGTTCTGGTGAAGTTTCAAGCGATATTTTAATCGCCAGGGGGGTAAGACAGGGTTGCGTTCTGGCCCCTCTGCTTTTTATTTTATATATTAATGAATTGAGCAGCTCATTAAGTACTCTAACTAAAGATGTACCGTATATCAAGGGCATGCCCATACCCACCCTACTTTACGCTGATGATGCGGTCCTAATGGGCCGCACTCCAAAGGCCCTGTGTACCTTAATCTCAGGTTTTGTTAGTTTCATGGCTGACCTGGGTTTAAGTACAAATTTTAAAAAATCCCTTATTATGTCCTGTGGCCCAAAAAAAACACAAAATTACAAGGATAACCTCAGGGGAGAATGTTTTACACAGTACATGCACTTTTCCATATTTGGGGCTGTTGTTTTCTAACAGCGGATCATGGCATCCACATGTTTCTTATGCTAGAAACAAATTAGGTAAAGCCATTAACTCCATAATTTCCTTACGCCAACCCAACCATGCGGATGTGATAACACCATTAATTAAGATTTATCAAACACAATGCATCCCTACTGGCACTTATGGTGCAGAGGTATGGGGATATACAAACTGTCTCCATATCCAGACGGAAGAAAATAGATTCTGCGGAAAATCGTTGGGAGGAGTTATTTGTGCGTCACATTTCATATGTCACAGTGAATTAAACATCCCCTATATAGAGGACTTTGTTAGATCAAGGCCTGCCCTTTTTTGGTTAAAGATATGGACGAACCCGGCAGCCATATTGACCCAAGACATAATATCAGACTGCTTAAAATGTGATAGGGCACATTATATACCATGGCTAAAAGCAGTAAATGAAAGTCTAACGGATGTTGGGTATGGTTATTTGTTTACATCCCCTAACCTTATAGATCGTTCCTATAAGAAGTGTATTAAAAGGGCTTTGTTCAACCTATACAGAGAAAAACGGGAAAGGATACACTTTCAAAAATGTACGGTTGCAAAATATCTGGGCCACTCAGAGCTCACTTCTAGTTACTCTGCCCCGCCCCTGGAAATACCTACGTTTACATCTTGGTAGGTGGAATAGAAGTTTACTGTTCCGTTTCCGGGACGGGAGCATAGTTAATTTGTTAAATTTTCCACTGGGTTACAAAAAACATTTAGAAACGCTAGTTTGTCCATGTAACCCGACTATGAAACAAAGCCTTATGCATTTCATGTTTTTCTGTGATTTTTATAAATTGTTTACTGTGCACTTTTTAATACCATATTGCAGGAAAAACGATCTGGTAGATTTTAAGATTGCAATGAGGAATTTGCTAATGTTAGGTACCGAGGAAACAATATTTAGAGTGAGTTGTTTTCTTAAAGCTGCTGTTCGCTCACGAGCTACTTTGCACATTGATTGATAAGAATTTACAATTTGTATATTGCACTTTATATCATCTTCTTTTTTATACATTTTAATCTGTATTATATATTTGTTTGGATAGTCGTTGTCATTCTTAAGAATTTTTAAAAAAATACTGTATATTTGTCTTGTCTTTTTAACATGTCTCTGTACTTTCTCACATCAGACAGATCTTTTTACCGGTTGTTCATTTATTGTATTGTACTGTATGTTATTGCATTTGTTGTGTACTTTTATGGATTTATTTTTTTCCGAATAAAGATCTTTGACTGACTGACAAAAAATAATTGTGCCCACTCTAAAGAAATGGGATGCTTGCGGGTACCCTTTACTTCCTCGTCTCGTAACACCTCCTCCTCCGCCTTCCCCCATTTTTTCAAGGCTCCTATCCAGGCTGCTATCGGGGGGCCTGCCGGGGCTCGCCAGTGCATCGCTATTCCTCTTTTCGCTAAGAGGATGGCGAGGCACATAAAGCGGCACTGCACTTACTCAGTCTTCCGTCTACGGAATATCCCGAGAGCGAAGGCCTCCCAAGTGTAAATGGTTGTGATATTGGTTACTGCCCTAAGTGTCCGGTGGATTCGGTCCCAATAATCTTGAATACGGAGGCAATCCCAGAACATGTGCTTAAAGTTCGCCTCAGGTGCTTAGCATCGGGGGCAGGCAAAATTCGTGTCAGGATAGTATCTATGGAGCTGGTGGGGCATGAGGTATGCCCTATGAAGAATGTTGAACTGTATGTTTCGAAAGCGAGCATTCCTGGAGACCTTTTTAGGATATTCCAGGGCCACAACCCATTCTTTGTCGTTAAGCACCCTTCCTATTTCCGTTTCCCACTTCTGACGCAACGGCATCAGTGAGGGGAGAATCAGCTCTGCAATGGCTTTATAGAGCCACGTGACTAGGTGACATCCTATCCCCATGTGTAAAATGGTATGTATCACTGGGTGTGTCGGAGGCTCCCCTACAGTCGGGTCCTACTATCAATAATTTGCCTATGTGTTAAGAATTGCCCTGGTGGGAGACCGTACTGTTCGATCATCTGGGCGTATGTTTTAAGTTGGCTGTCTTCAAACAGGGATTCCATATCCATGACTGCGAGGTCGGTCCAGACTTGGAGGGTGCCGGTGGTGTAATATGTGTCCTCCCTGGGGAATCCCACCAGTGGGAGCAGGGGTGAGTATGGGGCCTTCCCCTAGACATGCGATGGATTCGCATCATGCAGGTGCGGGCTATGGGCAACTGTAAGGGTCGGGTAGGCATAGGTTTGGTGCCCGGTAACAGCATCCTATGGATTGCTGGCAATGGCATTCGGACTTCTGCCGTGGTGGTTTCCCCCGTGTGACGCTCTGCCGTCCAGTATGACAGCTACCGTTGCTGGGCTGCGAGGAAGTAGGCCTCGAAGTACGGCTCTCCCAGTCCCCCCCCCCCCGTCGTGCGTATATATAGTGTACTTAGTGCTACCCTGTGTCAACCACCTCCCCAAATCAGCTCAGTCAGTAGGGTGTCCAGTTCCTTAAAGAATGTACGCGGCGGTATAACTGGGAGGTTGACAAAGTTATATAGCATTCTGGGGACCATGATCATCTTGGCGAGCACCACTCGTCCTATTGGTGCTAGATGCAGTGATTTCCAGAACCCCACGGCCGACCGTAGTCCTGCCAATGCCCTACGGTGATTCCCTTCATACAGGTTATTAGGGGAGTGATATAATCTCACTCCCATATACCTGGGCGCCTCGGCGTTCCATGCAAGTGTACCTGTGCTTTGAATGGGGCAATGTGAGAGCTCAGTGGATAAATAGTGGACTTTCCCCAACTAACTTTGAGACCGGAAGCCTCCGCGAAGTATTGTAGTGTCTACCAGATGGGTGTCAGGTCTCGAGTGGCGTCGCGGACATAGATTAAAAGGTCGTCGGCATGGAGGGACACACAGTGCATCGTGTCTGCCAATGGAATACCCCATGTCTCCCCCTCCCGTCTCAACCGTATTGCCAGGGGCTCCACCGCTAAGGCAAACAGGAGGGGAGACAGAGGGCATCCCTGTCTTGTTCCCCTCTCGATTGCAAACGGAGAAGAGATATACTTGCCAATTCAAACTCTGGAGGTGAGATTGGTGTAGAGAAGTTTCGTGTATGCCATTAAAGTGGGTCCTACGTTTACCTTGCCAAAGACCTCAAATAAATAGGGCCACAGCAATGTGTCGAAGGCCTTTTCTAGGTCTAGTATGAGACACGCCGCCTTAGGGAACTGTATGCCCGGTCTTATCCTGTAGATGGAACAGCCTACGTAAGTTTTGCGATGTAGTGCGTCTAGGGATAAATCCGCATTGGTCTGGGTGAATTAAGGGTGTCAGAATTTGGGTATATTGCTATGCTAATATTTTCCCCAATATCTTGCAGTCCGTATTGGGGAGGGCTATTGGTCTGTAGGAAGAGGGCCGGGTCAGGTCTCTATGCAGTTTAGGGAATGTGACTATGACCGATTCCCTGAGAGAGCCTGGAAGCTCGACCTTGTCAAGTGCTTCATTATACACTACTGCCATACGTGGGGTCAATTGGGCTGACTAAGTGCTGTAATATTCTAGTGGGAAGCCGTCCATACCTGGAGATTTATTCCGCGCTAGCGCTCTCATCGCCTGGGCGACATCCGCTGGCTTGATCCTCATCTCTAGCTGTTTTTTATCCGCTGGTGGGATTCGGGGCAGGGGTACTGGGCACAGGAAGCTGGTGCCCACGCGGTGATCACCTCGCTCTGGGGCTCTGTAAATGTCCGAATAATAATTATGAAAGACACGTAGAATGTCTAATTGCGAATGCCGAAGAGTACCAGAGGCATCTACTATTTCTGTGATTGGCTAGACCTCCGTATCCTGCTTAGCCAGCCAGGCTAGGAGCATTCCCCCCCTGTTTCCCTCCCGGTGGACCCTAGCTGCATACATCCGAAAATTGTATTTACAGGGGTCTCTAAGTGTCTCCGAGGTAAAGGGTTTTCGCCGCATCCATTTGCTCCAGAGTGGCCTCATCCTTGTCCACTCATTTCGAGAGGTTTGCTAGGGCTTGTTCTGCCTTTTGCAACGATTTCTCTAAGGTTCTGCGTACTCCCACTATTTGTCGGATGCAATGTCCCCTTGCCACCACTTTGTATGTGTTCCATTTGATCAGACGAGACGTTGCTGTGCCGATGTTTAATGTGAAGTGTTCCTGAATATGTTTCCCATGTTCATGTTTGAATACTGGATCCGTGAGACAGTCTCTTGGTAACTTCTAGGTGGGTATGGGGGGGGGGTGGTCTCTCCATCTGAGGGTCAGTACGTGTGCGTCATGGTCGGAAAGTACCCTTCCCAGGTAGTCTGTGTGTTGTACTTTTGGGAGTAGTGCGGCACTGCAGAGGAATCTGTCCAGGCGCACCCGTAGGTTATGTGGAACTGAGTGGAAGGAGTATAGTTTGGTGGCGGGGTTGTGCATGCGTCATACGTCCGTCAATGCCCAGTGTTTCACCCGTATTAAAAATTTCCGTCTGCTTGAATGCCGGTGAATGCGCTGGGAGGGTGAGATCTATCTAAGGCAGTGTCTAGGGTGCAGTTGTAGTCGCCACCAAGTATCCATAAGGCTTGCATATGTTGTATCAACATTCCAGTGAGGCGAGCCCAGAAGGGGGGCGTATATACTTCCTATCAATACGGGTTGCCCTTCTAATAGGCCCTCTATCGCAGCATATCGCCCGAAGGGGAAAAGCTGTCTACTCCCGTCCGCTACCCATTCCGATGACAGTTCTCATATCAGTGTGTCAGCCGTCTGTGGGGTCACAATCGGTGGCGTGACCGACCCGTCACGAGAGGTTTGGGTGTCAGTGACTTCTTCTTCTGATGAGAACAAGAGTGGGCTCCTTTCTCCGTCTGAGCTAGTTCCCGTCAGTCTTTTCACTGCTGCTGCTTCTTGTAGGGCTCTCCTGCGTTCCGCGATAATTTGCTCTAGATCAGGGGAGATTTTGGGGTGAGGGACTTCCCATCGACTTAGTTGCGTTAAGGTGACCCGCTTATGTCGACGCCTCCATCTTCCATATGATTGTTGAATCTGTGTGTTGCTGTGACCAACTAGGTCCCCAAAGTGTTGCGCCACCCAGTCGCTTGCTGCCGCGGGATCCGTGAAAAAAGTTGTGGTTCCGTCCTTGATGATCTTAAGGCGGGCAGGGAATAAAAGTGCGTATTGTACATTTTTTTTGCGTAGGGAGCGTTTCACTGCCAAAAAGGAGCCTCGTTGTCGCTGAACGGCTTGAGAGTAATCCGGGAACAGCATAACCTGCTTGTCCTCCACTCGGAGTGGACCTGTTTGTCTAGCTGCTCCGAGCACCGTGTCCCTGTCTTGATAATGAAGCAGTTTCAGTAGAAACGGCCGGGGCAGTGAGCCTGGAGGTGGTTTGCGCGTCGGGACTCTATGAACTCTCTCCATGGAGAAATACGGAGTCAGGTCCTGTTCCCGGGTGATTGTTTTAATCCATGTCTCTATGTAGGGAACTGGGTGTGTCCCCTCCGCCCGCTCCGTCAGATTAAGAACGCGAATATTGATCCTGCGTGACCTTCGTTCCAAGTCATCTGTTTTGCTTTCCAGGGCCTTCACTCTGATTTGAAGTTCCTTTAAGCCCTCCTGGTGCACCTGTAGCCGTGGTTCTACTGTTTGGAGTGTTCTCTCCCCCTGTTTTACTTTATCCGCTAGTATTCTGTGGTCGTCCCGCAGTGGGTTAAGATCTGTGGCGAGCTCCCCAGATTTATTCTCCAAGGTCTTGCGAGAGTGTTCAATGGCGGCCAGGACTTTGTCTGCCCATGAAGTTCTTATTATAGAAAGAGGAGAAATAGAAGAGATAGAGCTCAAACTAAAAGGAAATGACGCTTTAGAGGAAGCTAAAAAAAAGCTAGATGAAATCCAGAGTCACATCTCTGGTTATAGGGAGTATTTAGTTAACAGGAAATCCAACAAACTTAGAAGCGATATCTCTAAATATAACTTGGAATTCGTATATCCATATCTCCAAAAAGACTTTTATGACAGACCTAGAGAGGATAACACCAATAGGAGACCATGGCTACAACCAACAGAAATTTCCCTAGGAAGAATGTGAGGTTTTTTGATACCTCATACACCAGTTCCGACTCTGAGAATGAGACACATCAGGATAACCATAACAATAAGGAGAGGGAGTCTGCCCCAGCACTAATAGAGAGAGTCAGAGGGGGTCATGGAAAAAGGAAAGAGAAGTGGAGGAAAGAAAGAGAACAGGAAAGAGGGATCATGCCAGCAGTAATACAGAAGAGGCAGTTCCATTTTAAGGCACTCTCGTTAGCTGTACAGTTCCACTTTGTTTCTTTTAAAATACATTCTAGTAAAAGAACTCACCGCCAAAAATTGATTGAAAAAACCAGTCCCTCAAATAAATGAGGGGGGCCCTATCAACACCAAAGGGGTAGGGCACCAAATAGACCTTAGTCAAGAAAGTAAATCCCCTTTAGGAAACTCAATCATACACCTCAACACATATATTCAACCCGTTGGATTATCACCAAGACATCAAATCCCACCAATCATTTACCATCAAGGGTAAATAAAATCGAGATTTTTATTATAGTCTTTATCAAACAAATGATCATACATAGAAAATATTTCCCATTTAATATTTAGAAAAAAGACAATGTGTTAAAAAGCACATTAAAAAACATTAAAAAACTGTTGCAAATTACAAATAGTGTAAAAGGTAATTTAAAAAGCACAATTATACATCCACAAACAAATCAGTACACATTGGGAGAATCTGACTTCTTGACTAATGAAACAACTAGTCACCAGATTAAAAGTTCAGTCGTCAGTTTCAGAAGTTGCATTCTTGGCACAGTAAGCAACTAGTGTAGAAAAAGGCTCACATTTCATGTCTGGCTATTTGCCAACTTTAATTGCCTTTCCAAATGTTATTCTACTTATTTGAAGAAAATGAACAGCAAACGTCACTACCTACAACTACAGAAAGTTGCACAGTTCTTTACTATTTCTTTAACATAATGAGCCCACAAATCTTTGTAGATTTTCTGTGTGTTGATGAGCACACACTATATAATCCAGGACTTAGTGCAGTCGCTATTCAAAATGCTGCGAACTGCCAGTGAATAACAGGTACACTATAGAAGGACTGCACAGTCCAATAACGTGCACCCCGAAAGCACAAGCACTTGTTCAGGAGCATTTCAAACTTCTTTTGCATACACAAAATAATTACCCTACAGGCAGCAGCAGTGAAGGTAAGGCTGACTGACAGAAGAGGGTGATGTGGAGAGAGCTAAGCTTTAGGTGGAAAGAGGGGATGGTGAAGCAGAGAGGGGGACGGAGAAAAGGGAGGGATGGGAGGCACAGGGAGGGAGGAAAGTGAGGAAGAGAGAGTGCAGGTGGTGAGGTGGAGAGAGAAGGAGGTCGGTGAGACAGAAGGACTAGGTAGAGGTGGAGCAAAAGACACACAGATGATAGACAGAATGCAGAGCAAATCAAACATTCACCCCCAGTCAAGAGATCTGGGTCAAATCCATTGTTACACATGCCACCCCAGTTTAGACCCAGCCATTTGCAGATCAGTCTTGACCCTGATGGGATACACCCAGCCCGAACTCCAAGCTAGGTCCTCCCCGGACCGTAAACAAGCATCCTGGGACCGGTTTCAGGGTTTCACCCCTCATCGGCCAGGTTAGCTTGAATCCAGTGACACAGTGAGCCCGCAGAAGTGCAGGCAGAGTAAGAGGATGGTGAGGTGAAGAGAGAGGAGGCAACAGCAGGGCGAAAGGAGGATAAGATGGAGAAAGAGGAGGGTGAGGCAAAAAAAGAGGTGGGTGAGGTGAAGAGAAAAGAGTGTGAGGCAAGAGGATGCAAAGTGTGTGAAGAGCAGTGTGAAGTGAAAAGAAAGGGTGAGGTGGAGAAAGGAGGATGAGGCAGAGGGAAAGGTAGATGACACAAAAAGAAAGGAGGCAGATAAAGCAAAATAAAAAAAGCACTTTGGTGCAAAGCCCTGGAAACTGAGTTAAGCACAACCCCGCATTAAGTGGAGCATGCAGCTCATCACCCTACAAGACCATCCAGTATACCCAGACCCGGCTTACAGACACCCAGGAAATGCAAGGCAGCTCCATTCATCTTCACGGCCCACCAATGCGCATTCATGGCTGTCCAAGACCCCCGACTCGTGAGCCAGGGCTGGAAATACCTCGGGTAAAAGTTATGTACACTTTAACATATGGGCTTGACACCTTTGCCAGAATTGCAAGTAAAAGGCTAGATATAGACTAAGTGATGTCTATGACAGTTACTTATCAGTAATATTCATTACTCTGAGTCATAGACCTCCCCGTTGTTTTTTTCTGTGGGGAGGAGCTATTGCTGTGATTGGGCGGTCTGACGAGGAGTTTATGGAGCTTTATTTAATTTGCCGGAAAACGCTCAGCAAACAGGTTATCTGATCGTTTAATACTGGTCAACACGAGGCTGCCAGGGGTATCAGATTTAAATTAAATTAAAGTCTGACAAAGCTGGAAGCCCTAAAAATAATGCTACACTTTTGGAACTAATGAATATCAAAATTCAAATTAAGGCAGAGTAATATTTCTAAGACTTCTATGACAAAATGGGAAACACATTCCGAGTTGATTTTAGACTCTTGCAGTGTGGGGGCACTGGTATTTGATTGATTGATTGATTGATTGATTTTAAAACTTGTATAGCGCTTACTGTCACCCCACGGGTATCCTGGCGCTTCAGACTGTTAACTGGGCCACGATTGAATAGGTCACACCTGCCCGAGCCTAAAGAGACTCAAGCTAGGCCTTGGGAATAAGCCAGGTTTTCAGGCTCCTGCGAAACTCTAGCAGGGCGCTGATCTGTCTAAGGCTCTGGGGGGAGTCCATTCCACAGCCGCGCACCGGCCACGCTGAAAGCTCTGCCTCCTAGCCTGGCCCGTTTTAACATAGGCACCGTGAGTAGCGCAGCACTGGACGAACGGAGCTGCCTGGTGGGTTGGTACCAGGAAAACCTTTCCTGCAAGGGAGCTGGCCCTAGCTTATGTACCGCTTTAAAAATCAGGCACAGGGATTTAAAGCGAATACGCTCCGTCACCGGTAGCCAGTGCAGCTCTCGCAAGGCCTGTGTTGTTGAGGAGCAGCGTTGCCAACCGAGGGCAAGTTTAGCTGCTGCAGACTGGATTCTTTGGAGCCCTTGCAGAATGTATAATGGGGCCCCCAAATACAGCAAATTACAATAATCCAGCCTGCTACCCACTATACTACTAACTACCTGTGGGCGTGCCTCTTTAGGTAGCAGGGGCAGTATTTTACGCAGCATGTGTAATAAAGCAAAGCAGACATTGTGATTCCATCTGGAGATCCTTGTCAATCAGCACCCCCAGGTTGCGTACTCTGTTTGCCGGGGTCAACGGTTCCTCCTCTGGGGTTAGCCTAAATTCCAAAGGAAATTGTCTAGGAGGCCTGTTAGAACTGGAATTTCTGGTAGGCTAAGGCTGACGCCAAAGCCAGGCAGAAACCACCATTTTAGTCAGGGCAAGGGAGTCACACGCCAAGATAACCCCTGCTCACCCCCTTGGTAGCTTGGCACGAGCAGATAGGCTTATCCCGGAGGCAATGTGTAAAGCATTTGCGCACTCACACAACAGCAACAACATCCTAGGCACACCACAAAAGGAACTCCACACAAGGTTATATGAAAATAACTTTTGTATTGTCAAAACACATCAGATAGTAATCACACAATATAAATTGTGCCAACTGGCACGGGCAATATTCACAAGGGATTATGTACAGGACAGGGCCACATGGGCCACTGTCAGAATCAACACTTTTTAGAACTAGAAATGCTGTTAGAGATAGCACTTTGTAGATCATAGAATAATAATCACTTTAGCACACAACCAGTAACTACTAGTAAAGGTAGGTACACACTACGCAATACTAATAACCATAGGCCTAGATCATGCATGGACACATAACCTCTCTACTATAAACTCTACTAGGCAAAGCACAACCACCTAAGAATAAAATACATTTAGGGGTATAGGCAAGAACACATTACACATGATGCATAAAAACATTCAGAGGTGTAGGGAAAAGGCACGTGATGCATCAAAAACACATTCAGAGGTGTAAGAAAAACTCAATAGCGCAAAACATCCCCTTAGGCAACTACTATCATAAACATAGCAAAATCACATTGCGCAGAAATCACATTAGGGCCTTGCGCCCTACCCACATACCAGCCCCCTTGGCCAACTGGATATCTCAAGGAGACTCAACAGCCCTGTGTCCAGAATGTCAGGGCGCGCTGCCAATGCAGGGCCATTCAGGGGTGCGCCACTGGCGCAAACCCAAACGTTGCAGCTGCCCACTAATTGCTGGGCAGCTGAGAACACCAACAGGGCCTAAACGTTGCAGCTGGCACTAAGTGCTGCGCAGCTGTAGCAGGCCTGGCACCACTGTGCCATCTCTGTCCCACACAGGGACTCTCTCTCCCAATTTGCACCTGAACGGTGCAGCTGCCCACTAATTGCTGGGCAGCTGGGGACAAAACTGCGACAGGGCCCTCACTGGCCATTAGGAGCAAACTGCGCCCACTGCTGGAGCCACACAGGCTCTGACACCAAACATGCCCATCGTTGGATCCCACAGGCTCTACAGTTAATATTGCCCCCAGGGAGCACACTGGCTCCGAAAGAAAAGTGCATGCTACGAGTTGGAGCCACAGGCTCAGCACGGACACTTTTGGCCCTCGCAAGACCTCACAGGGACTCTTAATAAGGAATGCCTGAGCCCCTCTGGGTGGGCTTGTAGGGCCTCTTTGCCCCCTGAACGTTGGAGTCCCCCCTCTGGGGACTTGGGATCGCAACCGGCCCACTGGGGCCTCGGGGCTTCAAGCAACTATGCCCCGTGAGCCTCTCAGGCTCTCAATAAAGAAATGCTGCGATGCTCGTTGTAGTCCCGCTCGGGGGATTCTAACACCATATGCCCCCATGGAGCCTCGGGGCTCTAGACAAGGGCCCCATTCACGGAGACAGCAGTGCCCCCTTACTCACCGGGGTTCTTGACGCGGTGTGTCTCCGCTTCGCTGCCGGCCTGCTCTCTCTCTTAGCTGGTGCCATCGCGGGGCTCTCCTCTACGCATGGGAGCCCCGCAGCACTGCTCACGCCGCAGACTCTGCAGCCGGCGAGATTCCAGGCTGCCTCCGCTCCCGGGGCTCCCTCCAGCACATGGGAGCCCCGACGACCAGCCGCCATCCTCCTCTTCTCTTCCCGGGGCTCCCTCAGCACATGGGAGCCCCGCAACAGGCCACACTTCCTCTTCCTTGGACCGGCGGCGGGCGGGACTTCCTGCCGGCTTGCAGGCCCCGCCCCCGTCCCGGCAGAAGATGCCTGACTTCCGGTGACTGGGGGCCGCCAATGGTAGCGCGGCCCTCGGTCGGGAGGCGGGCCCAGCGCCCTCGAGGCAAACTCCGGGCTGACGGCGGCAATTTCGAGGGGCACAACGAGGGGTGGCACCCTCGGTTGCAAAAATAAGAGTAGAAACGGGGTGAGCACCCGTTAGACAAGTAAATAAATGGGGTGGCACCCATCAATACAAAAATAGGCAAATAAAGGCGCCGGTTGGGCACCGTGACTCGGGGCACACAGAGGGCAGGAGCGCTTCCCTAAGAGGAAAAACAACAGCGCTCTGCCCAGCAATTCACAATAAAGTGCCCTCAAGGCGCTGGGGCCACGGGCAGCACCAGTCTCCACAGGAATGGCCCCCCTTCAGAAACCAGGGACCCAGCAACAAGGCCCTCCTAGGAGCAGAGGGCAGGAGGGTCAAAAGGAAGTCCTTCAGCCCCCAAGCAAAGCAGAGGGGTCCCTAAAACAAAGTCCATCCAGCATCCAGGGCCATCAGGTATCCAGAGGCTGGGCAGGACCCAGGGAGGCAAGCCTTCCCCTGGGACCAAGCAGCAGCACGCCCCTGGCAGGATTCAAGTCAGAAACAAGAACATTTTTAGAGTGTCACAGCACCCTTTTTATACACAAAAATCTCTTTGTCTAGCAGGGTGTAGGCAATGTAAGAACCAGCTACAACTGGTTATGGGGAACTCCCCTTCACTGGCCAGGCTAGGGACATCAGTCGCACCACAGGGGGCAGAGCCAGCATTGTGTGGGGAAAAACCAGCCCCATTCACTCCCAGGTGCTATCTCCTCCCACCACTCTAGTTGCAGATGCAGTCATTCAACCAAGGGCTGACTCAGACAACCTCCTGGGGGCTCCCCAGCCCCTGTCACCCTCAAACCAGACAGTCAATCCACAAGCAGGCCCAGGCACACTCCTGGAGCCAGGCTCCAGCCAATCGCGTGCCAGCAGACTCACTACACACGCACACCCATGTCTAGAAGTGGCACTTCCACACTAGACACATTCATGCCACATACATCATTACGCAGCATTCAATCTCACGAGTTCGCACATACCAAACTCGACCCTGCACTCCCCACACATCAGGAACTACCATGGTCACACAGATTCCCCATGAATTCCTATGGGAGTGCAGGTCACTCACCACACATACACAGAGAGCTCACGCACTTTACACTGTACCACAGTGAAAAAGTGCGCAGAGACCTAAAATCACCAACACCAGGTTACAGAAACAGGCTAGGCAAAAGCAAAAAGTTTCGGGGTAAACCTGCCAAAAAGGGCCAGGTCCAACACAACCCCCTTTCAGCCAAAACGCAGGGTAGACCAATCACTCCACTGATGGGCTTCCCTGCTTTGGGCGACAAAACACGGATACGGGCCCACACGGCAGGGACACCCTCCGGTTTTGCGCCACTCTGAACCCACATGGATTTCTCTCAACAAGAGCTCTCTGGTACAATTAGGATACCCCACTGGTACTCTCTAGTCATCCACGGCCAGGACCAGGCCCTAGGCCATCCAAATGTCACAGGTCCTGACCAATCCACAGAGTGGGGGGCAGTAACCCCTGGAACACAATAGCCATTCTCCACTCTCCCTCTCAGTGTAGCTACAACTACCACTGATCCTTCAACCTAGGGACCATACCCTCAGGCTGACCAGAGGTCACGGGCAAGAATGCCCCACCCTACCTCTGCTTCTGGGGTTCCGCACCCTCCCAGGGAAGCACCCACCAGAACACAACTCTCCTACCAGTTCACGACCTCTCTCCATCAACTGGTCTACCACCTGGGATCTGGAAACTATTTTACTTCAGAGGTACAAAGCACACAGCACAGTCCCTCGTCAAGCAGGTGGGGGGACACAGCACACAGCAAAGTCCCCTTTCCTCTACCTTAGTGGAAACAACAAACTGCAGGTGAGCCCCAGATCACACAGCAAGGGCAGCCCCCTCAGTCTCTTCAGCTGATCTACTTTGGCAGAGATTCCTTCTTGACCTGGAAGTTTCCTATTCTCCCAACCTAGGATCTAAACCCTCAGGTTGCACCGGGGTCAGAGGTAAGGACACCGTCCCTCTGCACCCCCTTCCAGAGTTCTGCACCCTCCCACCTTGGAGCGGTACCCCTGGAAGCCAAAAACCGGTCAGGACAATGATTACAGATGCCCTTTCCTCCAGGTCAGGCTGAACCTGAACCTGGCCTCCCCCCTCCTCGGGGAATGACCTCCAGTGGCCCCACAAATGGTCAAGCACTCTAGACGGTCAAATGCCCAGCGAACCAGGACTTCTGCACCCTCCACTTAGGAGCGGTACTGCCCAACACCAGGACCGCCAGAGTTCTGGTTACAGACACTCCCCGTCCTCTAGACACAGGAATAACCTCCTCAAATGACCTGTAAGTACAGCCTAGGCCCCTGACCTGGCGCTCGCTTAGGGATCCCTCCAGGCCCTGAGATAGGGTTTCGGGCCAACGTGGGACACACCGCCCCACACTCACTCCGCCTCCACTGAGACACGACGTGAGCCCCTACACCCCTACCATCCTACTGGGACCTAGCTGGGCTACACATGAACCTCTTCCCCTACACAGGATCATCGGATACACAAGCCACTACTTTTAGAATCATTCCCTAATGCCTCTGCAAGACATCTAGCACACCGCCAGACATCCACCTTCTCGTCCAGTGCCTCTGCAGGACCTCCTGAACACCACCAGAGGTACACCTCCTGTGCAAGCTTCTTTTTAGAAAAAACTCACACCAACACCTCCAGTTCAACACACCACTCATCCACACACTCCCCCTCCAGACTGGTGAGACAGTTCCTCACTGCCCCTGACTCTCAACCTGTACCCCTCTTACTGAGCACCAGGCACCATACTCTGGGAACTGGGAATGGGACTTCACGCACTGGACACATTTTAGCTGCCACCACTATATCCTACCATACTGGGGAATCCAGACACACACACTACACTCAGGGGATAACCACACTCCCGAGCAAGCCATTCCTCCTCCACACTCCCTCTCTTCCATCTACCCACACAGGGACAGGAACAGGGATTGGGCACTGGACACAGCAAGGGATTCCTGATCTATGGGAACCTCCCCCTCTACTGGCATCCCGCCCTGTCATTTTCTCTCATCTGCCACTAAACATAAAAGCGCAGAAAACACCATTTGAAAATGACACTCTTTGAGGAAAAACAAAATCACAAACAATAATCCCAAACATGTGACTATCTAAAATGCAGAGTTTTGTAATGTAGCCAGCTGTCGCTGTGGCACTGCGCAAACACAAGTACTAATCCTCACCGATGTCCAACAATGTTAGAACTGGGATTTCTGGTAGGCTAAGGCTGACGCCAAAGCCAGGCAGAAACCACCATTTTAGTCAGGGCAAGGGAGTCACACGCCAAGATAACCCCTGCTCACCCCCTTGGTAGCTTGGCAAGAGCAGACGGGCTTATCCCAGACGCAATGTGTAAAGCATTTGCGCACTCACACAACAGCAACAACATCCTAGGCACACCACAAAAGGAACTCCACACAAGGTTATATGAAAATAACTTTTGTATTGTCAAAACACATCAGATAGTAATCACACAATATACATTGTCCCAACTGGCACGGGCAATATTCACAAGGGATTATGTTCAGGACAGGGCCACATGGGCCACTGTCAGAATCAACACTTTTTAGAACTAGAAATACTGTTAGAGATAGCACTTTGTAGATCATAGAATAATAATCACTTTAGCACACAACCAGTAACTACTGGTAAAGGCAGGTACACACTACGCAATACTAATAACCATAGGCCTAGATCACGCACGGACACATAACCTCTCTAGTATAAACTCTACTAGGCAAAACACAACCACCTAAGAATAAAATACATTTAGGGGTATAGGCAAGAACACATTACACATGATGCATAAAAACATTCAGAGGTGTAGGGAAAAGGCACGTGATGCATCAAAAACACATTCAGAGGTGTAAGACAAACTCAATAGCGCAAAACATCACCTTAGGCAACTACTATCATAAACATAGCAAAATCACATTGCGCAGAAATCACATTAGGGCCTTGCGCCCTACCCACATACCAGCCCCCTTGGCCAACTGGCTATCTCAAGGAGACTCAACAGCCCTGTGTTCAGAATGTCAGGGCGCGCTGCCAATGCAGCGCCAGTCAGGGGTGCGCCACTGGAGCAAACCTAAACGTTGCAGCTGCCCACTAATTGCTAGGCAGCTGAGAACACCAACAGGACCTAAACGTTGCAGCTGGCACTAAGTGCTGCGCAGCTGTAGCAGGCCTGGCACCACTGTGCCATCTCTGTCCCACACAGCGACTCTCTCTCCCAATTTGCGCCTAAACGGTGCAGCTGCCCACTAATTGCTGGGCAGCTGGAGACAAAACTGCGACAGGGCCCTCACTGGCCCTTAGGAGCAAACTGCGCCCACTGCTGGAGCCACACAGGCTCTGACACCAAACATGCCCATCATTGGAGCCCACAGGCTCTACAGTTAATATTGCCCCCAGGGAGCACACTGACTCTGAAAGAAAAGTGCATGCCACGAGTTGGAGCCACAGGCTCAGCACGGACACTTTTGGCCCTCGCAAGCACCTCACAGGGACTCTTAATAAGAAATTGTTAGAACCTAGTTGGTATGTTCCGTACACCCCTTCTCACTGACCCGTGTGGGTCCGCCCACTGTGAAGCTTACTGTGGAATGTTGAAGTGCTCTTCAGTGAGGAGAGTTGGATGGCCAATAAAGAGTACTTCTTCCATTCGTGTCCTGGTTCTTCAGTAAGCTCTTACTTCCAACACTGGCGACGGAACTGCGCAGGGGGCAGTTTATGGTCATCTCCCCTTTGCGTGCTCTCTCTACACACAAAGAAGATTAATAGGATTTTGGTGTAAGGACCATTTCGAGTCTGGCGTTCAAGGATGAGCGAGTGTAAGGATCATTTTTGGACCTTACTAAAAGTAAGCTGACCTTCACGAGAAAGTTCTGAGGGAAAAGGAGAGACTATAGAGCAGTTTGGTGTTTACCCTAAGGTGCAGTTTAAGTGAAGGAGAGATTCTAAAGAGCGGATTGTTGTGCCTTTTAAGAAGCCTTCCCACTCCAGTGTGCACCTTTGCGGGTCATCCCCTGGAAATTTCACGTACCTTACTGTAGGCGAACTGTCAGCGGTAGTCTATCTGTGGTGACTGGTACGGCGCTGTTGCAGGGGTTCACGCTGAAGTAATCCATTCTTGACTTGGTCGCTCTCTAGACTTGCATCTCAGTCCGTGTTTACTCTGAGAGGAACGGTGCCAGATAGCGGTGTTTGACTGAGCAGCGCCTCGCATGCTGGTGCCGGCATTTTCCGTCGGTTTCCCTGTGGCCGATTCCGTATCGTGTGTGAGGGATCGTGCTTGAAGAGCAGTGTCTGTGCACGGCGGTGCCTCAGTAGTTTAGCCCGCCTCCCTTGTCAGCGTCCCTGAGGCAGATTTCATCCGGTGGCCTGGCAGAGTCTACAACCGGCGCATGCGTGTTTTCCTCAGATGTTGTTCTGAGGGGTTGTCCGTGTGCCTGGTTCCGCCGGGGAAAACAGTGCCGGCGCTACAGGAGCAAAGGGCCGGAAACCAGCGTCTGCTACCAGATCCAGTTTCATCTTTATAATTTATGCGAAGCAGTTGGTCACTAGGAAATATTTCGTCAAGGATCTCCACATAGCCGGCGGTGAAAGGGGTCATCAAAGGAAAAGAACAGTAGTAAGAGCTGCGCACTGTGTGAGAGGCGTCTGACTGTTGGTACTCCACACTACGATGCTCATTGTTTGACTGTTTGGGTGCCATTTACAACAAAGGGGACTCTGTTCTTGTACTATATCGATTGGTGTATTCGCCCAAACATACTACCTTGCTTTTCTACCGCAGCGGTTAATTGTTATTGTGTGGCCATATTCTATGAGGGACAGTGAATTTTGAGGAAGGTGAAGTGTGCTTGTGTCAAGTTTTGTGCATTCTGGGGTTATTCTACTTCCTAGGTAAATTTTTTCCCTCCATCGCAATCCACGATGGCAGCAGCAAGCATGAACCAACCCCCGCCCTTCCTAAATGACATTGGGGAACCTGAAATAACTTGGAAGGAATGGGTGAAGCTTTTTGAGTCCTATCTAATAGCGATTGGGGGACAGAGGTTTAATTCCATAAGGAAACAGCACATTTTGTTACACAATTTGGGTGTGCAAGGGCGTAAAGTATATGAGAATTTACCTGTACCAGAGCGTGATGAGAATGCTGTGGGGGAGGTGGATGTATTTGTGCAGACCATGGAAAAGTTAGAGAAGCATTTTGGGGACAGAATAAATGTGGTCCTGGAGCGCCATAAGTTCTTTAAGAGATGTCAGGGGAAGCAGGAGTCTGTACAAAATTATATTGCAGTACTGTGGGGTTTGACTCAGCTTTGCGAATTTGGGGACCTCACTGACTCCTTAATACGAGACCAATTGGTAAGATGTACAAATAATCCACGTATTCAGGAGAAACTGTTAGCCAAGAATCCAGGGCTAAAAGAAGCTGTTGAGATAGCGAAGTCAGTGGAACATACCGCAAGATGTGTCAAAGAAATGAAACCTGAGGGAGAGTTAGTAGCCTCCATAAATGATGCAGAAGAGAGAGTAGAGGTATACAAGATGAAATTTAGGGAAAATGCTAGTACCAAAGTAGAGCACAGAGAGAAAGGTCCGAAGTGCTACCGTTGTGGCAGTAACAACCATTTTGCCACCTTTTTCCAATGCCCAGCCAGATATGTCACCTGCAAGAAATGTAATAGAAGGGGGCATTTTGCCAGGGTGTGCCGCGATGGCGAATTACATCCTAGGGAGAATGAAAGAGGAACTGAAAGAGGTGTCAATAGAGAAGTGAAATGCATTGAACAAAAAATGGAAAAGCTTATTTTACAGGTTAAAGATGTTGATGACACTGTAAATTCCATATATCCAAAATGTGAAGTACTAATTGACGATGAGCGCATTGAAATGTTTGCTGATTCTTGTTCTCCGTTGACCTTGATAAATAAAGATGACTATGAGTCCATGGGGGAAAATAAGATTAGCGATCTAAAGAATCCTGATATCTCTCCTGCAGAATACAATAGGGGCAGTATACCCCTACTGGGGATGAAGGTGGTGCAGTTACAATTCAAAGATAGGAAAACACATGGAACTATTTATGTGGTCAAGTCTGGTTCAAATCTTTTGGGATGGGTCCATCAAAAGGAGTTGGGGATTATACTGGATCCCAATAGTGCAGAACAGGTGTTGCTTACGGAGAAGTTCCTGGGGAGTAATAAAATCTGTGAGGAATTCAACCAGCTGTTCAAAGAAGAACTAGGATGCTTGCACAATTTCCAACATAGGATCAAGCTAAAACAAAATGCCAAACCAATAGTGCACGGGCTGCGCACAGTGCCCCTCAAACTGAAGGAGCCTTTAGAAAATGAACTGCGCAAGTTGTGTGATTTGGACATTATACAACCGGTCGAATGCTCTGAGTGGGTGGCCCCAATTGTTCTCGCGGCCAAGTCCAGTGGTGATGGCATCCGCCTCTGTGTGGATTTGCGCAGTTTAAACGACTGCATCTGGGTGGAGAGACACCCTTTGCCAGTCATAAACGAGATGCTGAGCACGATGGGTCCCGCAAAATTTTTTAGCGTAATAGATCTATCCATGGCGTACCACCAGATCGAATTGCACCCAGACTCAAGGCCCCTCACTGCGTTTATTACGCCTTTTGGAGCCTTTATGTTCAAAAGAATGCCGTTTGGCCTTGCGTCTGCGGCGGCCATTTTTCAGAGAGTCATGCAGAAGATCCTCGAGGGAGTGGAATGCACCATGTGCTTCCAAGATGACATTTTGGTGTACGGAAAAGACTCAGAAAGTCATGACAAGGTACTCAGGAAGGTCTTCGGAAGACTCATGGGTGCAGGCCTAACGGTAAAAAAGGAAAAGTGCAGAATCAAGGTGAAGCAAGTTGAGTACTTGGGCCATTCCATCACAGAACAGGGATTCAGGCCAAAAGGGAGTTTGATCCGCGCAGTGAAGGAAGCGCCTAGTCCGCGCAACAAAGAAGAACTCAAATCCTTTTTGGGACTCATGGAGTACATGTCAAAGTATGTGGGAAATTTTGCAACCAAGTGTGAGCCCATGAGAGAGATGTTAAAAAAGGACAAAGAATTTGTGTGGAGTGAGGAACTGGAAGCTGTTGCTAACACTCTAAAAAAAGATCTAATCAACTCACCTGCACTAGGAACGTTTGATCCAACCAAGAGGACCATCCTGGCAACGGATGCATCGAACTACGGTTTGGGGGCCACCCTAATCCAGAAGGATGGAGGGGAAGAAAAAGTAATTGCCTATGCGTCCAGGAGCCTTACCCCACCAGAGAAAAATTACTCTGTAATAGAAAGAGAAGCCCTGGCGTGTTTTTGGGCGGTCCGGCACTTCAAGTTCTTTCTATGGGGAATAAGGTTTACGATACAGACGGATCACAAGCCCCTCATGTATGTGTTCTCTGTGAAGGGTTTAGAGAATTGCACCCCACGCATTAGCAGGTGGATCTTGGGACTTGAACATTATAACTTCAGAATTGAGCATGTACCGGGCAAGGAAAACGTAATTGCCGACTTCCTGTCAAGGTCACCACTACCGGAGGAGGAAGGACCTGAGGAAGTTTTGGACAGCCCCATAATGATGATGGATTTTCCTGCCATCACGGAGAAAGAGTGGGAAGAGAATATGAAGGAAGACAGTGAACTTAAAGTTCTAGTGGAGCGGTTAAAAAAAGGATGGCCCATAAACAAAAGAGATGTTGAAGCAGAACTGGAAGGATTCTGGGAAGTACGGAATGAATTGAGCGTCATCAATGGGAAGGTTTACCGCAACAACAGGGTAATTCCACCAAAGGGATTACGGAAAAGAGTGATAGACCTGGCGCACGAAGGTCACCTTGGGCGCAGTGCCACGAAAGGAAGATTGAGAACGAACTTTTGGTTTCCTAAAATGGACAACATGACGGAAGAAACTGTAAAAGAGTGTGGAGCATGTGCCAGAAGCGACAAGACAAAAGTAGTACACAAGTCGCCTTTGTCTCCAGTGGAGGTTCCAACCAAGCCATGGAATAAACTAGCATTAGACATCATCGGACCCATGCAAAACCTTGGGGTGCAAAAGAGATTCATGTTGGTTCTGATAGATTATACCTCCCACTGGGTGAAGCAAAAATTTGTACATACTATCAACACCAAAGCAGTGATTCAATTCCTAAAGGAGGTGTTTTGTGTAGAGGGTATCCCCTCCACTTTAGTTACTGACAATGGGGTACAATTCACTTCCGAGGAAATGCAGAAATTTCTGGAAATGTCCGGCATCAAACATGAGACCACAGCGCTCTATTGCCCTAAGGCCAATGGCATGGTGGAGAGGGCAAATAGGGTTATCAAGGAAAATATCCAGCTGGCCACCATAAATGGTAGTGACGTTGAGGATTGTTTGAGGGAATGTTTGTGGGCTTACCACACCTCGCCCAATAGAATTACTGGGATCTCTCCTTTTGTGTCTTTACGCGGGAGGGAGCCAAGTACCAAGTTTAACCCCTGTTGGTTGAATGGGGGGGAAATCAGGAATGTGGACAGGGAGGAAGCAGGAGAGAAGGTCATACAACATCAATCTGAATACAAACAATGGTATGACAAGAAACATGGTGTGAAGTTGCAAAGGTGGGAAGTGGGGGACATGGCGCAGGCCAGAAAGAACACCAAGTTGGGAACTGACGACAGCAAGTTCCATGCCCCCAGCAAGATTGTCAAAGTGTTAAAAAATGTTGTTCAGTTTGAAAATGGTCAATGGTGGAGTTGTGACAATATTGTTAAAGTGCTGCCATAACCTTTTCTCTACAGGTTTCCTGTTGTTCCCCCTGGGGAACCTACTAGTCTTTATAAAGTCTTATCTCTTTGGCATGCATGGTGGAAACTCAATATGAGGAAGGGAGATGTGTTAGAACCGGTATACACCCGTTACGACGCAACTTTTACTCCGCACTACCATTACAACGCGGGCATTACAACGCATGACATTACAACGCATTGCGCTGGGGGGCGCTCTAGGATAAGAGGTAAGTTTAATTTACTATCCAACACCTTCCCTAGGGTCCACGGGGACTGGAGTTAGAATAGTAAATTATACTTACCACTATCCAGCACCCCAAAGCGCTATGCGTTGTAACGGTATTCGTTGTAAATACCGCGTTGTAATGGTATGCGGAGTAAAAGTATGCGTTGTAACGTCATACATCCGTTAGAACCTAGTTGGTATGTTCCGTACACCCCTTCTCACTGACCCGTGTGGGTCCGCCCACTGTGAAGCTTACTGTGGAATGTTGAAGTGCTCTTCAGTGAGGAGAGTTGGATGGCCAATAAAGAGTACTTCTTCCATTCGTTTCCTGGTTCTTCAGTAAGCTCTTACTTCCAACAGAAATGCCTGAGCCCCTCTGGGCTTGTAGGGCCTCTTTGCCCCCTGAACGTTGGAGTCCCCCCTCTGGGGACTTGGGATCGCAACCGGCCCACTGGGGCCTCGGGGCTTAAAGCAACTATGCCCTGTGAGCCTCTCAGGCTCTAAATAAAGAAATGCCGCAATGCTCGTTGTAGTCCCGCTCGGGGGATTCTAACACCATCTGCCCCCACGGAGCCTCGGGGCTCTACACAAGGGCCCCCTTCATGGAGACAGCAGTGCCCCCTTACTCACCGGGGTTCTTGACGCGGTGTGTCTTCGCTTCGCTGCCGGCCTGCTCTCTCTCTTGGCTGGTGCCATCGCGGGGCACTCCTCTACGCATGGGAGCCCCGCAGCATGGCTCACGCCGCAGACTCTGCAGCTGGCGAGATTCCAGGCTGCCTCCGCTCCCGGGGCTCCCTCCAGCACATGGGAGCCCCGACGACTAGCCGCCATCCTCCTCTTCTCTTCCCGGGGCTCCCTCAGCACACGGGAGCCCCGCAACAGGCCACACTTCCTCTTCCTCGGGCCAGCGGCGGGCGGGACTTCCTGCCGGCTTGCAGGCCCCGCCCCCATCCCGGCAGAAGATGCCTGACTTCCGGTGACTGGGGGCAGCCAATGGCAGCGCGGCCCTCGGTGGGAGGCGGGCCCAGCGCCCTCGAGGCAAACTCCGGGCTGGCGGCGGCGATTTCGAGGGGCACAACGAGGTGTGGGCACCCTCGGTTGCAAAAATAAAAGTAGAAACGGGGTGAGCACCCGTTAGACAAGTAAATAAATGGGGTGGCACCCATCAATACAAAAATAGGCAAATAAAGGCGCCGGGTGGGCACCGGCACTCGGGGCACACAGAGGGCCGGAGCGCTAAACGACAGCGCTCTGCCCAGCAATTCACAATAAAGTGCCCTCAAGGCGCTAGGGCCACGGGCAGCACCAGTCTCCACAGGGATGGCCCCCCTTCAGAAACCAGGGACCCAGCAACAAGGCCCTCCTAGGAGCAGAGGGCAGGAGGGTCAAAAGGAAGTCCTTCAGCCCCCAAGCAAAGCAGAGTGGTCCCTAAAACAAAGTCCATCCAGCATCCAGGGCCATCAGGTATCCAGGGGCTGGGCAGGGCCCAGGGAGGCAAGCCTTCCCCTGGGCCCAAGCAGCAGCACGCCCCTGGCAGGATTCAAGTCAGAAACAAGAACATTTTTAGAGTGTCACAGCACCCTTTTTATACACAAAAATCCCTTTGTCTAGCAGGGTGTAGGCAACGTAAGAACCAGCTACAACTAATTATGGGGAACTCCCCTTCACTGGCCAGGCTAGGGACATCAGTCGCACCACAGGGGGCGGAGCCAGCATTGTGTGGGGAAAACCCAACCCCATTCACTCCCAGGTGCTATCTCCTCCCACCACTCTAGTTGCAGATGCAGTCATTCAACCAAGGGCTGACTCAGACAACCTCCTGGGGGCTCCCCAGCCCCTGTCACCCTCAAACCAGACAGTCAATCCACAAGCAGGCCCAGGCACACTCCTGGAGCCAGGCTCCAGCCAATCACGTGCCAGCAGACTCACTACTCACGCACAACCATGTCTAGAAGTGGCACTTCCACACTTGGCACATTCATGCCACCTACATCATTACGCAGCATTCAATCTCACGAGTTTGCACATACCAAACTCGACCCTGCACTCCCCACACATCAGGAACTACCATGGTCACACAGATTCCCCATGCATTCCTATGGGAGGGCAGGTCACTCACCACACATACACAGAGAGCTCACGCACTTTACACTGTACCACAGTGAAAAAGTGCGCAGAGACTTAAAATCACCAACACCAGGTTACAGAAACAGGCTAGGCAAAAGCAAAAAGTTTCTGGGTCAACCTGCCAAAAAGGGCCACGTCCAACAAGGCCCACCCGAGGAGCAGTAGACCACCTCGGTCTTTCCTGCGTTAAACTGCAGTGAATTACTGCTAAGCCAGTTGGCTGTCCTCCGCATGCATTCCTGAAACCGGTCAAGAGATACTGCATTGTCACCTTCCAGAGTATCGTCCGCATAGTTAACTGTGCAGATTCTGGCGGACTTTATAATAGGGAGCAGGGGCTGCATATAAATATTAAATAAAATAGGGCTGATCGCAGAGCCCTGCGGCACCCCGTGAGTGACTAAGGATTTACGGGCAGCAGAAGGAGCCAGCGTTACCACCTGCTGACGTCCTGCCAGGTATGATTGTAGCCATTGTAGTGACCGCCCCCTCACTCCCAGATTCTGCAGTATTTCCAATAGGATAAGATGTTTCACCGTATCGAATGCGGACGACATATCGAGAAGCACTAGCACAGTTGCATTCCCGTTGTCGGCACGCATCCGAAGGTTATCCAACATTGTAACCAGGGCCGTCTCCGTCCCATGACCAGGACGGAAGCCAAACTGGGCTTTGTCAAGTAAGGAGTTTTCCTCCAGAAAGCCCGACAGTTCCCAAGTAACTGTTTTCTCTAGAATCTTCACTGGGTAGGGTAGGAGAGAGATGGGCCTAAAATTGGCTGGTATTGATGGATCCAAGGAAGGATTTTTAATCAGTGGGGTTACCACTGGCATTTTCCATTCCTCTGGGACCTCTCCTTTCTCCAGAGACTAATTACAAATCTGCCTCAGCCAAGGAAGAGTATCTCGGCCAGAGGACTTCCATATTCTAGTAGGGAAGGGATCATTCGGTGAACCTGAGGATACACTCTCTACCAAACTATCAAATGCAGCTTTTGGGAGGGTTTGAAAATTATTCAGAGAAACCGGTTGTGCTTGGTCTTCAGCTCCCATCTGTACAGGATTGAGCTGTTCAGCATCGTTGATGGCAGTAAGACTATCCACAATCTTAGCAATTTTATCTTGGAAATGAGTGGCAATTTCATCATAGAGTTTTTGTGATGCTGCCACTTTATTGTCTATACATTTAGGGGCAGACAGGGCCTTGGTGATTTCAAAAAGGGCTTTGTCCCATTCGATGCATGGGCAATTGATCTGGCATAGAAGTCGGCCTTGGCCTTGAGGATGCTTTCCTTATAATGTGACAGTCTCCGTCTTAGTTCGATTTTATCTTCCTCTCCATAGCCCTTCCTCCATTTTCTTTCCACCTTCTTACGGAGCAAGCGGAGCTGTTTCAACTCCTCATTAAACCAAGGCGCCGTGGCCTTCCTCTTATTTTTTATCATCTTCAGGAGGATTGCCTGGTCTAAGATGGCCGACATGTGGTTTGTATATAATGAGTAGTTCTCTCCTACAGATAGCATGGGGTCGAAATGAGTGACCTCTGGGTCAAATACTGGGAATCTAATCTGACCTAATTTCGCCCATTCCCTACCTAACCTGTAGGACCTTTGCTGACCTTCACTGTCCCTTAGGTGCAACGTCCTGATGCAAAACCGGACTAAGTGATGGTCTGACCAAGTCTGAGGCATTACATCTAGTACCCTCGTTATGGCTTGATTGAAAAATAGCAAATCAAGGACGTGTCCCCCTTCATGTGTCGGACTTTCCACCATCTGAATAAGGTCCAGATTAGTGCACGTATGTCTTAGGTCTCGCAGATGGTTATTGGCCTTCCCGTCTATCCACAAATTAAAGTCTCCAAGAATGATCATTCTGGAGTGGGCCAACGTGAGATTGGTAATTACATCAAAAAGGTTTTGGTAGTCTGTAGTGCCCCCCGGGGGCCTATAGCATAGAAGTCCGGTAAATAGGTTCCCACTTAAAGAGTATAGTGCAACCCCATCATTTCTATGCCCTCAACTTCATTAGTCTTTAGGAGTCTGAGATCCAGTTCTTCTTTAAAGATCACTCCCACTCCTCCCCCTCTGCCTGTAACCCTAGGCTTATGTAAAAATGTTATAGCCATAAGGGCAGACAAATCCCAAACTGCGGTGTACTCTATAGTCAGCCATGTTTCTGTTACGAATAGTACATCAAGTCGCGGATCCTCAATCATATCCGAGACCTCTGCGGCATGCTTCGTAATTGACCGACTATTAATCAGCCCTCCCCTGAGAGGCTTCCCATCGTCTTCCACGGGTGCCGCAGTCTTACCTATCTCCAAAAGTCGTTCTCTCTCATATTTTAGCCGCCCTTGGACAATTTCTGGTTGGGCAGCGATTCCTGCGCCGTGCGCCTCCAGGGCGCAGGCGGGCGCAGACGGGCTTGCCGCGATGCTCGTTGTAGTCCCGCTCGGGGGATTCTAACACCATATGCCCCCACCGAGCCTCGGGGCTCTACACAAGGGCCCCCTTCACGGAGACAGCAGTGCCCCCTTACTCACCGGGGTTCTTGACGCGGTGTGTCTCCGCTTCGCTGTCGGCCTGCTCTCTCTCTTGGCTGGTGCCATCGCGGGGCTCTCCTATACGCATGGGAGCCCCGCAGCACTGCTCACGCCGCAGACTCTGCAGCCGGCGATATTCCAGGCTGCCTCCGCTCCCGGGGCTCCCTCCAGCACATGGGAGCCCCGACGACCAGCCGCTATCCTCCTCTTCTCTTCCCGGGGCTCCCTCAGCACACAGGAGCCCCTCAACAGGCCACACTTCCTCTTCCTCGGGCCGGCGGCGGGCGGGACTTCCTGCCGGCATGCAGGCCCCGCCCCCGTCCCAGCAGAAGATGCCTGACGTCCGGTGACTGGGGGCCGCCAATGGCAGCGCGGTCCTCGGTCGGGAGGCGGGCCCAGCGCCCTCGAGGCAAACTCCGGGCTGGCGGCGGCGATTTCGTGGGGTGGGCACCCTCGGTTGCAAAAATAAAAGTAGAAATGGGGTGAGCACCCGTTAGACAAGTAAATAAATGGGGTGGCACCCATCAATACAAAAATAGGAAAATAAAGGCGCCGGGTGGGCACCGGCACTCAGGGCACACAGAGGGCAGGAGCGCTTCCCTAAGAGGAAAAACGACAGCGCTCTGCCCAGCAATTCACAATAAAGTGCCCTCAAGGCGCTGGGGCCACGGGCAGCACCAGTCTCCACAGGACTGGCCCCCCTTCAGAAACCAGGGACCCAGCAACAAGGCCCTCCTAGGAGCAGAGGGCAGGAGGGTCAAAAGGAAGTCCTTCAGCCCCCAAGCAAAGCAGAGGGGTCCCTAAAACAAAGTCCATCCAGCATCCAGGGCCATCAGGTATCCAGGGGCTGGGCAGGGCCCAGGGAGGCAAGCCTTCCCCTGGGCCCAAGCAGCAGCCCGCTCCTGGCAGGATTCAAGTCAGAAACAAGAACATTTATAGAGTGTCACAGCACCCTTTTTATACACAAAAATCCCTTTGTCTAGCAGGGTGTAGGCAATGTAAGAACCAGCTACAACTAGTTATGGGGAACTCCCCTTCACTGGCCAGGCTAGGGACATCAGTCACACCACAGGGGGCGGAGCCAGCATTGTGTGGGGAAAACCCAGCCCCATTCACTCCCAGGTGCTATCTCCTCCCACCACTCTAGTTGCAGATGCAGTCATTCAACCAAGGGCTGACTCAGACAACCTCCTGGGGGCTCCCCAGCCCCTGTCACCCTCAAACCAGACAGTCAGTCCACAAGCAGGCCCAGGCACACTCCTGGAGCCAGGCTCCAGCCAATCACGTGCCAGCAGACTCACTACACACGCACACCCATGTCTAGAAGTGGCACTTCCACACTAGACACATTCATGCCACATACCTCATTACGCAGCATTCAATCTCACGAGTTCGCACATACCAAACTCGACCCTGCACTCCCCACACATCAGGAACTACCATGGTCACACAGATTCCCCATGCATTCCTATGGGAGGGCAGGTCACTCACCACACATACACAGAGAGCTCACGCACTTTACACTGTACCACAGTGAAAAAGTGCGCAGAGACCTAAAATCACCAACACCAGGTTACAGAAACAGGCTAGGCAAAAGCAAATATTTTCGGGGTGAACCTGCCAAAAAGGGCCAGGTCCAACAAGGCCCACCCGAGGAGCAGTAGACCACCTCGGTCTTTCCTGCGTTAAACTGCAGTGAGTTACTGCCAAGCCAGTTGGCTGTCCTCCGCATGCATTCCTGAAACCGGTCAAGTGATACTGCATTGTCACCTTCCAGAGTATCGTCCGCATAGTTAACTGTGCAGATTCCGGCGGACTTTATAATAGGGAGCAGGGGCTGCATATAAATATTAAATAAAATAGGGCTGATCGCAGAGCCCTGCGGCACCCCGTGAGTGACTAAAGATTTACGGGCAGCAAAAGGAGCCAGCGTTACCACCTGCTGACGTCCTGCCAGGTATGATTGTAGCCATTGTAGTGCCCGCCCCCTCACTCCCAGATTTTGCAGTATTTCCAATAGGATAAGATGGTTCACCGTATCGAATGCGGCTGACATATCGAGAAGCACTAGCACAGGTGCATTCCCGTTGTCGGCACGCATCCGAAGGTTATCTAACATTGTAACCAGGGCCGTCTCCGTCCCATGACCAGGACGGAAACCAAACTGGTCTTTGTCAAGTAAGGAGTTTTCCTCCAGAAAGCCCGACAGTTCCCTACTAACTGTTTTCTCTAGAATCTTCACTGGGTAGGGTAGGAGAGAGATGGGCCTAAAATTGGCTGGTATTGATGGATCCAAGGAAGGATTTTTAATCAGTGGGGTTACCACTGGCATTTTCCATTCCTCTGGGACCTCTCCTTTCTCCAGAGACTAATTACAAATCTGCCTCAGCCAAGGAAGAGTATCTCGGCCAGAGGACTTCCATATTCTAGTAGGGAAGGGATCATTCGGTGAACCTGAGGATACACTCTCTACCAAACTATCAAATGCAGCTTTTGGGAGGGTTTGAAAATTATTCAGAGAAACCGGTTGTGCTTGGTCTTCAGCTCCCATCTGTACAGGATTGAGCTGTTCAGTATCATTGATGGCAGTAAGACTATCCACAATCTTAGCAATTTTATCTTGGAAGTGAGTGGCAATTTCATCACAGAGTTTTTGTGATGCTGCCACTTTATTGTCCATAAATTTAGGGGCAGACAGGGCCTTCGTGATTTCAAAAAGGGCTTTGTCCCATTCGATGCATGGGCAATTGATCTGGCATAGAAGTCGGCCTCGGCCTTGAGGATGCTTTCCTTATAATGTGACAGTCTCCGTCTTAGTTCGATTTTATCTTCCTCTCCATAGCCCTTCCTCCATTTTCTTTCCGGCTTCTTACGGAGCAAGCGGAGCTGTTCAACTCCTCATTAAACCAAGGCGCCGTGGCCTTCCTCTTATTTTTTATCATCTTCAGGGGGATTGCCTGGTCTAAGATGGCCGACATGTGGTTTGTATATAATGAGTAGTTCTCTCCTACAGATAGCATGGGGTCGAAATGAGTGACCTCTGGGACAAATACTGGGGATCTAATCTGACCTAATTTCGCCCATTCCCTACCTAACCTGTAGGACCTTTGCTGACCTTCACTGTCCCTTAGGTGCAACGTCCTGATGCTAAACCGGACTAAGTGATGGTCTGACCAAGTCTGAGGCATTACATCTAGTACCCTCGTTATGGCTTGATTGGAAAATAGCAAATCAAGGACGTGTCCCCCTTCATGTGTCGGACTTTCCACCATCTGAATAAGGTCCAGATTAGTGCACGTATGTCTTAGGTCTCGCAGATGGTTATTGGCCTTCCCGTCTTCCCACAAATTAAAGCCTCCAAGAATGATCATTCTGGAGTGGGCCAACGTGAGATTGGTAATTACATCAAAAAGGTTTTGGTAGTCTGTAGTGCCCCACCGGGCCCTATAGCATAGAAATCCGGTAAATAGGTTCCCACTTAAAGAGTATAGTGCAACCCCATCATTTCTATGCCCTCAACTTCATTAGTCTTTAGGAGTCTGAGATCCAGTTCCTCTTTAAAGATCACTCCCACTCTGCCTGTAACCCTAGGCTTATGTAAAAAATGTATAGCCATAAGGGCAGACAAATCCCAGAGCAGCGGTGGACTCTATAGTCAGCCATGTTTCTGTTACGAATAGTACATCAAGTCGCAGATCCCCAATCATATCCGAGACCTCTGCGGCATGCTTCGTAATTGACTGACTATCATTCAGCCTTTCCCTGAGAGGCTTCCCATCGTCTTCCACGGGTGCCGCAGTCTTACCTATCTCCAAAAGTCGTTCTCTCTCATATTTTATCCGCCCTTGGACAATTTCTGGTCGGGCAGCGATTCCTGCGCCGTGCGCCTCCGGGGCGCGGACGGGCGCAGACGGGCTTGCCTCTGGCGCGCCTCTGGCACGCCCGCTGCACGTGCGCTGCGCGCTTGCATTTCCCCCTTTTAAAAATGCTGGCCGTATGATCAGCCGAGCAGCCGAGCAGCAACGACTAGAGCGCCTCCCAAACAGGCCCGGACTGGCCATAGCGGGCACCGGGCAATCCCCCGGTGCGCTGCACGGGTGGGGGCCGCTTTTGGGCCCCTGGGGGCCGTTTTTGTTACAGGGCCGTTTTTGCAGCATAGCTGCAAAATCGGCCCTGTTACAAAATCGGCCGAAAACCGGCCCCGGCAAAGAGCTCGGCCGGCCCCCCCTCCCCCCCTCCGAATAGGGAGGGGGGGCTGGCCGAGCACTTTGCCAGGGCCGGTTGTGGTTCCCAGTCCGGCCCTGCTCCCAAAGATGGCATCTGCCGAAGGTCGTGATCCTGCCTCTCCGTCACCCAAGATGGCGCAATGGCTGCCTACTAGTTACTATTCACGCAGAAATAGCGTGTGGTGGGTACGTTTTTTAGTGTGCAAGTAAGCAGATACTTTATTGGAGCAAACAATCAATCAGTGAATAAAATAACACAACACCTAACAATGCTAAAAAACGGCGATTTTTTTTATTAAATGTAAAATTCCTGTCTTCCTATCCAAAGTAACCTGTAAAATCGCGCTGCAGTCAGAGTAGGAATAATATGAGCAGCTATACATGTCGAATATTTATTTGTACGTTTAAGATGCCTGCACATTCCAATCATGTAGCTCAGAGTGGGCAGGAAGTCTACTACTGCTTACAAGAGCACCTGTCTCTCCCGTAGATAAAGGACCGAGTCCTTAGCCAGTGTTATGTGCTCATACAGGGGTTTCATGAGGCCAAAACACTTAAAAGCGGAGTTTAATAAAGTTGACATTAGAAGGTGTAACGAATGTACAGTGTACACTGTTGTTCAGTGGGCTCTGAGTGCATCTTGATAGACAGAATTGTCAAATTTATGGATACGGTGCTAAAAGACTCAAACACTGTAACTAGAAGAATTTTAATTCAATATCGAAGAGATTTACACCATAATGTAGAGCTGGATCCTACTGTTTTACTGTATTGTTTTATAAGTAGTATATGATTTTGAAGAATCAAACAATTACCCAGTGGGTCACCTACTGCTGAGACTGTGAGCTATACTCCCCACTGTGGTACCAATGGGCTTTGTAGCACTGAGCTCGGGCCACCCATGCCCTAGTATCAATCCTCAGCCTGTGTGTGACCCATTCCTCAGCTTGTGAGAAATTCTGTTCCATGCTGTGGTCCCCTCACCCCTCATCCCTCATTCTGTCACTTAACCTTCTCTTTAGCCTGTGCGCTCTCAACCCTATCCTGAGGAGCCGCCTTCCTCTACACCAGCAGTCTACACTCTTGTGAGTCACTTCAGGCATCTCAGAAATTGAATACAAAGACAGTCAGCACTTATTCATGATTCTCTGAATTATTCTTTTTTAAGTCTGGAAACGATACAACCCTGAGCTAGCCAGCCTTTGAGTGCTACTCAAACTATTTTCTACCCATTCAAGAGCTCTAACTACTTCAGAGGTTGTTAGCCTCATCTGCTTTGCAAATTTCCCACTCTGGAGCATGCGGGCTGTTTTCACATAAAACCCTGCAAGTCTCAAAGTCTTGAGCATGGGTATGTCTCATCATAAAAACCTTTTACTAGCTGTAGGGTGTTGGCGAAATTCATCACCACCTTGATACCACAAGTCAAATGTACCTCAACTCAGATCTATCCCCACACTATATAAAACCGTTTAGTCTATTTCCGATGAAATTGTTATTGATTGTGTGCTTTTTATCCACTTGATTTCTAAAAGTTTTGTAGCTGAGAGCAGTAAATATAGCGCTCTCACCATAGGTTTAGAGGTGGATGCAGGGCCGGACTGGGAACCACAACCGGCCCTGGCAAAGTGCTCGGCCGACCCCCCTCCCCATTTGGGGGGGGGGGGGGAGGTTGGAGGTGCCACCGAGCTCTTTGCAGGGGCCGGTTTTCGGCCGATTTTGTTACAGGGCCAATTTTGCAAAAAAACGGCCCTGTAACAAAAACGACCCCCCAGGGACCCAAAACCGGCCCTCACCCGTGCGGCGCAACGGGGGATTGCCCGGTGCCCGCTATGGCCAGTCCGGCCCTGGGTGGATGAGGAACATGGCTGTAGGCTGAGCTGGCCTGTTGGGAGGCCATGGAACCACTAGTTCCCATAGACCCTGTGAGCATGAGGAAGAGATGACAGAGGGAAACTGCACCATGAAGTTGGTGGATTCTACACTGCACCGGAGCCCTGTTTTGGGGCTATGAAGGGTGCAGAGTGGGAGGAGCGGCTGGCTTGTTGTTGTAGGGCAGGTCTGCATCTGCAGCACAGCAGGGCAGCTGCACGGAAGGTTTTGCTAGGGGGGAAGCCTGGGTGGTTTGGGCACGTTGGGCTGTCTGAGCAGAGGCAGCACAAGTGCAGACACAGCTACAGCCAGCGAAAAGAGCTGGAGTAAGAAGCTATAGGAGAGCACTGAGAAGGGGTACAGGAAGGAAGAACTTGCACCCCATTGTGTGACTTTATCCTTAAGGATGTTGGAAGGCTTAGTCCCGGCTAGCAAGGGACAGAAGTTGACACCCTCTGCATACTGGATATGAGTGGACTTATTAATGGGGGGGGGGGGGGATTTTGCCAAGCGCATTCCATGAGGAGGTGGGGTACCTTACCTGGACAGCAAAAACATTTATAGCCTTAGATCCTCAAGGATTCCCTTGTTAAGGCAACCAGAGGTGGGTAGAGGCTCAACTGAGGGGCGTAACACAGGCCCCCGCAGCCTCCGCAGTGGGGGAGGCACCCAAGCTCCAGAGGGCCCCCTCAGCACAGAACTGTGGCTGCAGAGCTCCTGATTGAGCCCAGAGGGGGCCTCGCCACGTGCCTTGCAGGGAGGCCCCCTCGAGTCTCGTTACGCCAGTGGCCTCTCAGAACATAAGCATTATAGCCTCAAAGAAATATTAAGTCTCAGAGTGGAAGCGGGGGTCAACGTTTGAGAAAGGGAGAGGTGACGGCAGAACAGACAGAGCTTTCAGACCGAAATCTAAAGCTACCTCCACCCTGCGTTCGTACTTTAAAATCGTGTCAAAGCACTATGAACAATTTAAGAACTCAAATCCACATTCCCTTCACAGTCCCTTCCAAGGCTCAAAGGGGACAATGGGAAAGGAGTGCAAGTCTAGGTCAGAAGAGGGTATGCCTAGGTGGTCCCCATTAAAGCATCTAGAAGCAGGTCATAAGTCTACAGTGTAAGGGTCTCCATCAGGGCCTGATTAAGAAATGGAGAAGCAGTGGGGCGTCGGAGTAGCTGGCCTGGCCCATGTGGTAGAATCACCTCTAGCAGACTTTGGTACCTCTAACAGATTTTCTATCTTGAGACAAGGGTCCCTAATTTAGAGAATCAATTGATTGAAAAGCTTTATTTCGATCTCTAGGATCATAAAAGCAACATACATTGTACAAAACACATATCATATAAATACAAATACACAGACGTACATAACAAGTTTAAATAAAATTTTCTCTCCACGACAGGTAGTTTCTGGGACTAGCCCCACCAACAGCTCTTATACTATCTGCTTATTTTTTACCAATAATCTGAAAGTGCAAATACATATAAAACTGCTTCCAATTAGAAAGAAGTCAATTAGAAACATATAAAAGCAGGTTGTCACTATTTTTCAAAAATATACAGGGTTTTTAACAAGCCACTATAGTAAAATAAAAAAATGCGAGGTCTAGCTATTTCAATTAAGATATTGCAATCAACAATGGCTTCTAAAAAAAGAATAACAGCACCTCTAGACAATGGGCCCGATTCACAGAACTAACTTAAGACAAAATCCTAAACTTACTACCATTTTGGTATTCACAGAAGGCACTTACTCATTTTGGTATTCACAGAAGGCACTTACTCATTTCGGTATTCACAGAAGTTAGGACTCCTAACTTTAGGACTCCTAAATGCCTTCTATGAATACCGAAAGTCTTAAAGTTAGGATTTTTCTCAGTTTAGGAGTCCTAAAGTTAGGACTCCTAAAGAACTCCAAAGAAACTGGAAGATCATCAACTCAGGCACAAGAAACTGGGGAAACCACGCTTTGCATACAAAAGAGCAAAAAACTTTAAAGACCAGCTTGTCAACACAAGGCCCAGGTCCAACCCTGCCCCGGCCGACAATACAATCCTCAACGCCTGGGGCCTACCGAAACTCACAGGCCACCAGCCATGCAATAACTGCAGCGTTTGCCACTTGTTATCACCATCAAAAACCCTCAATTTAGAACCAGGCAAAACATGGACGCAACACCAGTTCACAAACTGCAACTCATCCAACCTGGTATACATGATGACCTGTAGATGTGGCCTACGATACATCGGGATGACCACCCGTAAAGTCAGGACCAGAATGACAGAACAAAGAAGCACCATCCGGTGTGGCAAGAACATTAGTAAACTGACGGATCATTTCCTATCCCACAACGACACCCCTAATGACTTTACATGGACTGTCATTGAACAGTTCAATGTAACAGAAAACAATGATAAGTACCTCCTCCAGAAAGAACAACGCTGGATATATAGACTATCCACCCACACAGGGGGTTTGAACGACTCAATCCCGTGGAATTCACTAACCCACTGAACATGCCACTCATGCACAGCCAGACTTATCAGGTTTTGAACTGTAAACACCGTGGCTTGTGTCCCAACCTGCCTCCTCTCCCCTTCTCACAGTGTACCCAGCACAATTCATACCCTCGTGCACATTGTTAGCACACAGGCACCCCAATACGCAGTGCACTATATAAATCACTTTGTATATAAAACCATACTCTCGTGCACCATGCTAGAACCCAAGACGACATGCAGGCACCCCTGTATGCAGCACTGTGTAAATTACTTTATACATACAACTCCTTCGAGCGAGCCTCTAACTCGCCGCTGGCATTACCACTACACTGCACACTCAGCGAATATACCAGCTCCGCAGTAACCTGGTGTTGAAGCACACCCGGGACACATTCGGTGTCACTGTGGTGGGCCTGATGATGAAGCATGCCACCAACTAGGTTGGTGGGTGAGGGCTTCATGAACAAACCAATGGGTTTGCTGGCACGCGTACTTCATTGAGTCTCCCCCTCCCCCTTAAATAGCTAGTCCTTTTTGATATTGAGAGATTTTGACGCCCTTTCAGGCTATCAATTAAATGAGGAAAAAACAGAGGTTATGGAATGGAGTATCTTTTTAGAACATTGTCTTACCAAGATAAAGAGAAGGATTCCATAGTAGGCGAGACAGATAATACAGGACGCAAGAGAATCTGCCTCAGGTTACCAGGAAAACTGATACCATTTTAAGGAAATGAAACAATTTACCACTTACCATATATGGCAGAGTAAACCTGAGCAAGATGACAATCTTCCCCAAGATCACATTTCTTTTTGACACCATTCCCTTGGAATTTGAGTTGTCTGTCACATTTGTTCTGGGAATCTAAGGGCATTAGGTTGTCTTTGAAACAATGAGAAGATTGGAGAATAGGGGATTACAGTTAAAGAATTGCCAGATGTTAGCAGATTTTACGGATGGAACAACCGCAGGTATGGAGGTGTATGTTAAAGGCAGAAAACCAGAACAGGGCTTTCCTGTATAAATTTGACATCCCTGAGTACTTTAAGATATTTTGGATTACGATTCTGAGATCCAGTGCAAAAATCTGGTATAACATGAGGATTAAATGGGGTATCCAGTATTATAGTGAGAGATCATCAATGTGGGAATCCCCTGAAACTCCCAAATTTATAGAAGGGTAAATCCGCAGGGTATTCACACAAACTAGAGTTCAGATATGGGGAGATCTTATGAGGGGTGAAGCCTAATCTCTTGAGGAAATCTGAGCAGGCTGATCGACGGTAGATTGGGAAATACAATCCTCTCATGGTTGAAAACATATAAATTAACATAGAAAGATCTCTTGAAACTGACTGAGTACATACATAAGGAGGTAACTCTGAAATAAAGAGGTGGCAATTTAGTACAAAGTGATATGTGGCGTGGAAGAAGCAACAATGGTTGCTTCACATCCAATCTGGGAAAGTTGCTTGCTGGATCAAGATCTTGGAAAAATGTGTAAAGTATCTTTGAACATCATGTACTCTTCAGTAAATCCTTTTTTACTCAAAAGGAACCATTTCTTTACACTATGCAGGTTGTACTGGATTCTCAAGAAGTGTGCAATGAACCTGTTGTAAGAAATGCAGCGGCTCATTGGCTGACGGCATGCTTGTATTGTAATTGCATTTAGATAGCGCTTACTACCCCTGACGCGACGGCAAATCTATTTTTCAGCGAGTAGCACGCTACTCCGGATCCCAAAAGGATTAGTGGTGAATTAGTATAGTGAAATATGAAATTAATTTGAGCGGTGGAAATGTTAGGCTGTTCTTTGGAATGAGAAGGATAGTGGAGGGATAGAAGAGGAAAAGGTTTGCATTTATATAACGCTTGCTACTCCTATGTCTGTTTTCAGGAAACATGTGCTGCTTTTCTGTTACTGTAATATGACACAGCACGGAAAATTGTCAAAATCATCCATTTCTGGTAATTTTTTTTAAATTTACGCGATAACCCCAACATTACTAACCTATCATAAAAATTATTCATGATACCTTCAAAAGCTTTTTTTCTTTATTATGGGATAGTGAGCTGCTTTTGTAAAAATGTTCCTTTTTCAATCTCTTTATTTTCTAAAGCGTCTACAAGATAATTCAAAATCCAAGGGAACTCAAGGACTGAAAACAGGGCATATTAGATGTAACCAATACATCTGGGCTATTTCTTTTAAACAAACAGCCATAACCCACATGTTCCTACTAAAAGGATTCCTCCGTTACGGGAAAAAAAATCAGCTCAGTTAGGAACTATAAACAGGGCAGCTTTCTTTCTTGAAATTGTAGGAATGTTAACATTGTTTTTCTGAAGCTTTAGTGTGATGTTTTCACCGTTTTTAAAGGGAAGGCTTTTTTATATGCAGTCAGCACTGCTGCAGATAGACAGCAAGCATTCAACTCCACATGAATCAACACAATGCCACAATTTCACAACATACAATTCAGCGTCACACAATTCCACACCACACAACATAATTACAATCTACATAATGCCACATAACATCACATAATTCAACTCCACCTCATTGCACGCTACTCAATACCACATAAATATCATTCATAAATCCACTCTATGCCACATAACAATCCACATAAATACACTCCACACCATGCCACATAATTCCATTCAACATATTTTCTCGCAACACCTCACTGTTCCATGCCACACTATACAACGTTACACAAATACATTCCACACCACACATTTCATCACCAAACCACATAATTCAACTCCACAACAAAATTTCACTACTCACTACATATATTAAATTTAGAATACATAATTCAACATCATACTACAACATTCAACAGCACACCACATAATTAAACTCCACTACATAACAATGTGCAACACAAAATGCCAGTGCACAGAATTCACTTCACATAATTCCAATAAAGTCGAAAACACAAAATGGCTATACATATAATACAACTAACTGCAAACCATGCCATATAATTCTACTACACAAATCCACGCCACACAATCCTACAACTAATAATTCCAATCAACCCACCTAATTCCACTACACACTACATACATCCGCGCCAGTCCATAACACATAGGTAAGATATTTTCATTTACAACACCAATTACTCTAACTCTCTTTCTTTTTTTTAACACCCAACAACACAGATCTGGAGCTTAGCTCCTACCTATTTGTTCTTTTTTGTCACCAAAAACGCAATGCACAGTTCCATGCCACACAATTCAACTCCACACATTTCCAATCCACACCACATAATTCAACACCAAACACATAATACAACTCTACAACACAATTACGCAACACAACACATAAATATAATCCAATCGACACCACACAATTCCACATCATGCCACAAAATTCAACAGTGCTCCACATAATTAAAGTCCACAACATACCACCCCACAACACAAAAAAACATTCCACATAATTACACTCTATTACACAGAATCACACTCCACAGGATTCCATTACACTAAATACCACATAACTGCGGTGTCCGGCAAGATGGCTGCTGGCAGATTGTAAGAGAGCAGTCGCGCTGCCTGTCTCCTCCTGGTTACGATGGTAGATGCGGATGCTGAAGCGTGTTGAGTATGTAGGTTGTCTCGGACTGGCTATTACGATTATTGAGCAGATCGCTCAACTGGGGCCGGGATCGGCATCAAATCAACGAGACTCCACGACAGATTGCAGTGGCAAGAGCCTTAAAAACCTACCTCTTCAGGCGTGTGGGCTGCATGTTCTCCAGGATGCCTTCGAGAGGAGCGAAACTTAAGGAGCCCAAGGAGAAGGAAAAGGATTCATAAGAACCCGTGATAGGACCCGCAGTAGCAGCAACACCACGGTTTGCAGCTGCCCGAACATACGAGGTACAGTTCTCACAAAAAAACTAGCAGCAGCGGCAGCTGCCAAAAACTCAGGGATCCCGGAAACTCAGGCCAGCGATGTTCCGAAAAAGATCACCAAGACTTGGCAACTTGGCAGCACGAAAGGTAAAGACAAAGACAAGGACCCCGGGCCACGGCAACCTACCCTGTACGAGTGTTCCCTCTCGCACCCGTAGGGTCAGCCTTACCAGCGAGGGACGTGGATGCAGATGTAGCCGGACGATCTATGGCACCGGAGCAGGTTCCTCGCAGTGTCGACACCTCGGTAAGACAGAACAAGCCGACTGTGGAGGAGGAAGCTGACGGTAGGAGGACGAAGATGTACGGATGACTGGGAGAGAAGGTATTCCCGCACCGGAGCCTGTAACAGATGTGATGGAGGCACCCACTTTGGTTTGCAGCGGTACCCTGCAGGCGGAGGCAGGGATCCCAGAGACCCCAGAGGCAGGCGGGGGAATCGACTTACCCACGGAGACGGATCTCACGGATGTGATGAAAGGTTAAAAGTCACGTTCTACCATCTGACCATCAAGAAAAGTATTTTATCAACCTTAATAGCATCAAGGCCCTATATGGCCCCACCAGAGAGAATCTGAAAATATGCTTTAAAACCCTCACTTTTTGCCATGTATATTCAGCAAATACAAACACACACATTCCCTGAATTTCGGGACTATAGACCCAAGCCAAAGGCCAAAAAGACACGCCTTAGGCTAACAAAATACACTAGGTCCACAATAATGTTAAACATACATTTCTGTTGCACTGAAATTGAACCACCACGAAGTACAGTAATTTTCCACAGCATCAAGACCAACGCCCCCACACACGTACACAAAACCCAGCTGGTACAAGTTGGCACATACTGGGACTTTTTTACTGAAATATTGTTTTGAAACTTAGCTTGCCGAAATAACAGCTGCAACGTCTTGCAATACTAGCACCTGGCGTAAGTTCCGGTCTCACATACAGTTTTAGAAATATGTACAGAACAAAATGATCTTTGTTTATGTTCTGCGGTCAAGCATGGCCAACCAACCGTTAGGACACCTGACCGCCCCCACTGTCCTAGGACAATGCGGTCAGGCCACCTGCGTCAGAAAGTACGTCAGGACAGTGTCAGTTCTGCAATTTCAGGTATAAAAGATTCCCCATCACAATCAGAAGGCAGAACTCTCCAAGCTGTCTTTGGTGGTTCTCCGGCCGGCCGTATATCTGATTTGTGACTGCCAAGCCTAATTCTATCAGGTGATGTCTTCCTGAATAAGATAATGTCTTTACATCTCTTAGAAATTTTGACTGTACCTAGTATTTTTCCATCCATACCCAATCCCTTGCATTCTTAAGGTATCTCTGCAGCATCACATCTTGTAGGGTTAGTCTCCTTAGTTAGGTGCTTCTACGCACTAGGCCTAATGGAAATGTACTCTGTATAATCCAGCTAAATTCAATTGTACCTTTTAAGGATCTTAGCCTCTGATATTTTTGTTCTTTCCAAAATGCTTAAACCTGCAATGATGGTTCTCTTCAGGAAAGTTGTGTGAAGGCGAAGTATTTTCTTGAACAGGTTTTAATGTCTTCTTAAAGCTTCTAATTTAAACTGAACCTCATATTTTAGTAGATAGCCACTTCTGTTTGCATCGCAGTATTTTAGAAACAACTGATATCTTGCATATACTTCTGGCAGAGTGAAGCCAGGTTTTCTTAAAGAGTGTTCTTTAGCAATATGGTTATTGATATACATGTGTTTTGTGAAAATAAAAGTGCCACTCCAACGTGGAACGTCGTCATCTCACTTTATTGTTCCTCCTTTCTCAATGCATTATTGAGACAGTTCTCCAGATCACAGTGAACGTGACCACACCCTTGAAGGGGGGCTCGAAAGGGCCTCCAGTTCCCCTCTCTCAGCTGGCGACCACTGATCCATCCTACGAAGACGGTTTTTGCCGGTGGTGGGTCTGGAGTACCGCTACAGATTGTGCCCAAGAGTCCGGTCTCCTCTGCTGACCACGGGGTAAGACAGGGATATTTTTGTTTTTTCTTGAATTGCCTTGGTGTCTGATTGGAGGCGGGATCTCTTGGGCCTCTCTGCTGGCTCTTGACTCGCTGTAAGCAGTCTGTCTGGCCAGGATTAGCACCCTCTCTTTCTATCTCTTTGTGTGGTCACGATTTGTCACTTTCTTGTCAGCTACCACTATCGGCTTTTCGTGTCAGTTAGAACTTACAGTATCCGTTTCTATTGTGTACAACTTGTGGCTTCAGGTGTCGTGGTTTTTGTGATATTCCTGTATTGCCCCTGCCGGCTGTAGCCCGGTGGGGATGGTTAAGACTTGAGCGGGGTCCTGGTTCTGTGTGCCCAGGGTCCCACGTTTCCGCTCCCTCAGCATTCCTGATCCGTACATGGGGTCGGAGTTTCAGTCTCCGACAAAATTTAGAGTCTTGGTCCCTCAGCATGCATGGGGTCGAGGTTTAATTCCCGACTGATTATAGATTAAGGTTCCCTCCGTACTTCAGGGTTTGCATGGGGTCAGGGTTCCATTCCCTGACAGAATATACGTTTCACCTCTCTCTTGGTTGATTTTGCACACAGTCCACCTTTTTCTGTCTTGCATTATGATTTCGGATTAAACATTCATGTTATTTACTGTTTTCATCATGATGTCAATTGTGCCTTGAAATTCCATTTCATATTCTTTTTGCTCTGCATTTTGCTCCTCTGTGCCTCTAAGCCCCTGCAACTTCATTGATGAAGACTGCCTTTACGCCCTTCACTCTTTTCCTTCCTTCTCTTCATGATTTATTTCTTCAAGGGTTGGGTATTATTGTTTATCTGTCACTTCCACTTACCATTAGGCACTGCCGATCGCCTTTGTCAGCTCGCCCTCTGCGCGCACAAAAAGAGGAAGTGGTTTGTGCTATTTGCAGATCACCCTCTGCCTCCGTCGCTCATTGTATTCCATGGCACCTCACCCCTCCCTCTTCCACAGACGCTCTTGAGCGCCTGCCCTGCGCACCCCCCACCTCCTGACCACCTTTTGTCTTTACTTCTCCATCCCTCTCTACTCCCTCTCTACACTCTCTCTCTCCATCACACCTTCCCCCCTCCCACCTCCCTTCCACTATCTATCGCACCTTCCACCCCCACCTCTTTTACTCCCCTTGTCAGGGTCCTACCCTGCCTCTCTTCCGTTCCTCCACTATAGCATCTCCATAATTTCTGTTTCTTTTTTCAACTGTCATGTCTATATCGTTCCTTCCTTTTTTTTTAAGATGCATCCTTTTCACCTGATCAGTATTTATTGCTCCATCTGTCTTTGAGTTTAAAAATACATTTTTTTCACTGTTTTGCTTACTGTCCCATGTTCATTTGTTGTGCTTTATGTCCTCAGTCTCATTGCTTGTGCTTTTGATAACATTGCTTGTGCTTTTGATAACATCTGCACGATTGCCCCCCCCCCCATTGTCCCACCTCCTTCTTCACAAGCCCTTCGGTGTCTGGATTGCATACTCATTGACATTTCCTTTTATTTGCACCCCTGCTAGGTAGCACAGCCCTCTCCCTCCCCACTGCCTACCCTTGCCTCGCGTTTTCCCAATTCCAACACACTGTTTTGTCTCTCATTTGCTCCTGCAATTGATTGACAAAAGAGGGGGGGATAACTTATAGGTTCTCCTACCCCCTGCCTCCATCTATCTGCCCCCCCACACAAGCTATGCTTTGCCACCCCTTATATCCGTGATGTCCTACGCCCCACCAGGCATCGTCCATTGTAATATCCAGTTTGTTAACGGTATCCCTGAGGCCGTTCATAATACCACCACTGACCAAATCGCTCCCCTTAACGACAACCTCCGAGACCTACTGACAGCTACCTGGGCACTTTTAGGCATCAACTTCACTCAAAACACCCAAGTTCACATTTCTGCGATCTCTCTGAATGACATATACAATGCCCTCCCACATATATCTCTCACCCCGCCATCTCCAGACACTACCCGGCCTGACCTGCTGTACGCAGAAGAAGCCTCTAATTCCTCCACCCTATCTACCCCCCCTTCTTATCCCGTGAATACCTAGGTTACCCTAACCATCCTACCAACTCACCCATCTTTATCACTGACGAAGATTCCTCAGTAGATTCCATACAGTCAGCCGCTTCATCTGAAGCGGCGTCCATTCCACCTCTGGAAGGTGAAGGTCCTGACTCCCCTACACCCTCAGTCTCAATTCTTTCCACTTACAGTCTGAGGACGATACAACACCTCTGTTGAGAGCACTGTTGTCCGATTATTTGCAAGATCCCACAGGCCCTGCATCCTTACCTAACCTTGACAACTTACCCCATTGTTCCAACTTTATGTAGGGGAATGAACGATAATACCCATGACAATATCACAATATTCCTGATCAACGATAACGTTGTGGGCATTTCAGACGGTCGTCTGTCGTGTTTCATCCACATAACACCCCTCACCAGCACGGTTCTTCTCACAATCCTTCAAGCACTCAACATTGACTATAGCCACACCAGACAAATTACTCTATCTATCGCACCAGCATTTTCGTGCACCCTTGAGCCGGCACCAAACACCTTCAAACACAGACGCAAATAGCACACCCTCACACAGGACACAACTCATTTCATTACAAGCCTAATGCAAGCGCTTCGGGCACTATTTGACAAAAGAATAATAAGCGTATCATCGCTTAAAACACCCGAGTGGATCCACATACATATCCGCCTAGTATCTCCAGGCTTAGAAATCCCCACCACTTTCACTTCTTTCTGGCCCCGAAACCATATACAGTAAATAATCTTGGCCCTAGCCCGTTATAATCTTGAATTTCCTGACTTCTCCGGCACAGGCATATATCGGGGACCCGACAAATTTGACTTAAGGCTAATACTTATGCACATTGTTTTTTGTGAAGTAGGAGACGAACTCATAAAAGATCAATTCCCCAACTTTCCCAGCGTCTAGGGGAAGAATACATAGGTGAGGCACACCCACCCTTCTGTGCAAAACACACAGCATCACCAATACGTTAGTATCCCCATGAACAGGATACTGAGTTCCACGATATACCAAACACCTGCTGGCTTTTATATATATTTGATCCTAGACCTTGAAGGGTGGGGACGACCGACAGTCCTATCAAGCGTTTTCCACAGACACCCACACCACTCTAAAATAGCTGACGCTTGCTTTGGGGGCCAGCTTCTTTTCCCTGGGTGCACTCCCTCCCAGAATATTGAATTACAGAATGCCAAATATGACCGCATCCTTGAGGCAGTAGCAGGTGAACTCGTACCTGATCTCTAGGACAGCATAGACCACACCATCCCCCATTGAAGAGTCTAACTCCCGGTCACACAAATAACTCATCATGGCGACGCCGCTCCAGCATGTCCTGAAAATGTTTGGTGGGCAGGAACAACGCATACTCAAACATTGTAGGGAGCTCCACAAGCTGACCAGGAATATGAATTATCCGTGGCCCTCAGAAAGGAGCTTCGATGTAAATATCCTCGAGCACGCCACCACATTCCTAAACACCAAATATTGCGGCACCAAATTACAAAAAAGGAAGGCCACCTTAGATCTCTGGCGTATCTTTAAAGACAATACGCAAAAACACACTGCCACCCTCCCTACTGCCCCTTCGGCGCCCCCACCGTACCAGGCCAATGGCATGTATACCGCAATAGCCTCCGCCGAAAATAAAGAACTAGACCTACAGTGCACCACTAATAACATGGCAACTGTTGGATACAGTCAACTCCCAAGTGATCTCATGACCCCATCCGAACGGATGTATGACATTACAAAGCATGCTTTTACATTGCATGCTTTTACAACGCGGTTCTTACAACGCATACCATTACTACGCATAGTGCTTTTAGGCGCTGGATAGTGAATTGTTTAATTTACTATTCCAACTCCAGTCCCCGTGGATAGTAGGGAAGGTGTTGGATAGTACATTAAACCTATTCCCTATCCTAGAGCGCCCCCCAGCGCAATGCGTTGTAATAGTTTGCGTTGTAAAAGTTGCGTTGTAAAGGCACTGCATGGTAAAAGTTGCGTTGTAAAGGTTGTTTACCCATCCGAACACCCTCAACCTATCACTGAAGATAGTGCTGCCCCATCGGCACCACCCGGCACCAGCAGTGGCCCGCCCATGCCCGTCGCACTGCCAGCCCCTGTCATTCCCATGCCTGTAACGCCTATCACCGGTGGTGGTCCAACACTGCACGCCACGGTACCAGGATTGCCAGGACAAATAAATGGGCAATTTTCGCTACAACTGAACCCCACTTCCATTGCAGTCCTACCTGTTGAGATGGACGAGGAAGATGCAGACAACGTGTCCCTAGCACCATCAAACAACTCACGCACGTCATCCCACCACTCATCCGCCTCGTCTTACCACGCGCTACCTCAATACCCCGATCTCAACGGCCTCCGTGACGCCAATGCTTCACAACCCCAGGAGCAGGAGGCCGCCCCCAAGACCACATGCCATTTTTCAGCACAAACACAGGCGAACGGATTGGTGTCACTACAACGCATGCTTTTACCACGCATGCCTTTACAACGCGGTTTTTACCACGCAGTCCATTACAACGCATAGTGCTTTTAGGTGCTGGATAGTGAATTATTTAATTTACTATTCCAACTCCAGTCCCCGTGGATAGCAGGGAAGGTGTTGGATAGTATATTAAATACATTCCCTATCCTAGAGCGCCCCCCAGTGCATTGCGTTGTAATGGTTTGCGTGGTAAAAGTTGCGATGTAATGGTAGTGCGTTGTAAAAAATTCGTTGTAACAGTGCTACACCAGGCGAACAACTGATCACATTTTCCTCTGTCCAACAACAGAATAAGGACAGACAGTTACAGGGCCCTCCGGCGCCGTATCAAGTCCATTATGACACATGGAGAACGGCCGCAGACTTCAATAAAAGCTTAGAGAACAGTCCCAATGGGGATACCCGAACAGACATGTTCATCAGAGAAATGCCACGCAGCCCCGAACATGACGACATATCCCAGGTAGTCCGACGTGCCTCATTAAAGTTAGAACAAATAAGTGACAGATTATCCGAGACCCTCAAGATTGCCCACTTTAACTCATCAAATACTCAAGCAACAATGAACACCTCACGACAACTTACTGGACAGGCAGACCCCTTTGAAAGTATGGAAGGACCGAGGAGCCAGGCCGTGGTAAACAGCAGACAGCCACCTTCCCACCCACACCCTTACTGAACACGGGTCCCTCTCGAGACATGGGAAACAATGAAGGAATGACGCAAGTACTGTGCCATAGCTCCCCTTCCCCTTGCCATCACACAAATGCGCCAGACCACACACACACGACTACCATGACAACACAGGTCCACTCCACACCCCCAGACCTACCACCACGACATACTGCAACTGTGGTAGATCCGTTTGCCCCACCATCCGCCACAGCTATGATAAAGTCATCCAGCCAGCCACGCGCTACGAATACGACAAACCCATTCTACCAACCACATCAGGAGTTCCCAAAATCAGGGGATATAGGCAGGAGAAGGAGGACTAGGACAACAGAGGTAGAGAGTCTTCAAGTGTTGGGAACACATGGACGCCCAGAGGACATCCAGTATGATGTCACTGGCACCGCTTCCATGCGTAGCACTCGAGCAAAAAAGGGTAATGGCATCTTCCTCAGCAGACCATGTGCCCTGCGAGACAATGACCTAACTCCCAACGAAATAGTGACATTAGGTGAGGATTCAGATTATGCTGTCAACCCTTTCAAAGACGATCTGGCCGGATGGACAGAGTCTTTGGCCCCGCAGATGCTCCCCTGGCCAAGCGAAGGGTCTTTCAAACCTCAGCACATGGCCACAGCAGTAGAATGTATGCTGCAAGGTGCAGGAGATGAGGACTGGGACTCTGCCTATATGCGAGCCAGTCTCAAAATATGGCAGAAATATGCTAGACAATACGACCTCACAAGACCAAAGCATCAAGGTGCAGGAATTACCCGCCAGATGCCGCTTTTGTACAACAGAGCCAATGACCCCCCAGTTTATAACTGTTGGTCTTACGCAGAGAAGGAAGCCATTAAGAAGAACCTCCCGCCCCTCACGGAGGGTGCCAGCAAATGGATAGTGGCCTTAGAGAAAAATACTACAGGCACCACCCCAGGGATAGGCGATATGAAAGGTTTGCCCATCTCCCTCATGGGAGGGGAAGCAGAAGAAATTTTCAAAAGTATCAGTAGAGGGTTAATAACTATGAACGACACCCAGTACGATGGAGAACCATTTGATAAAATAAGGGCAGCAGTCTGGACTAAATTGCGAATAAAGTACCCTGATGTTCCAGATATTGGGTCTCTCATGTCATTAACAATGCAGACAAATGAGGACCCGATTAACTTTATTTCCAGGATGAAAGAAAAATGGCACCAGGAGTTAGGTGACTCCTGGAATACAACTGGAGGAAACAGCAGGGTTTTTTAACCATATGGTCAAGAGAGGACTGCCAGAAGAAGTGCAGGAAAAATTAGATGGCGTAGTAGCCATGGAGGCAAAACCATGGCCTGAGATCCAAGACCACATCATACATTTCTGCAAAAAGAAAATAGAACAGGAAAAAAGTAGACAGCTAGCTATTGAAAATGCAGCTGCAAAACTGGTACAGCAGAAGCTCAATAAGAAAAAAGACGCCCTAGACACTGTCATGTTGGCTGCACCTGACAGCCAAATGACAGCAGTTACCACCTTTCCACAGGCTGCTCAAACTGCCCTCGCCACCAATACCCAGTCTACTCCACAACAAGTGCAGCAGCCTGCCATACAATATGTGCAGACACAGGCACAACCACAACCACAGCCAGCAGTACAGTATGTACAGACCCAACCACAGCCAGCAGTACAGTATGTACAGGCCCAACAACAACCCACAGTGCAGTACGTACAACAACAGCCCCCTGTACAGTACGTGGCACCACTACCTGCTTACAGGAATGACCAACAACAGTACTACAACAATGACAGAAATAACACCAACAGAAACACAGGCATGCAGGGAAGGGGAAATGGACTGGGACAGCAAAGGGCCCAACTACAGGCAGGGCCACGCACCTGCTTTTATTGTCACAAACCAGGCCACATGCTAAGAGAATGTCGTACTAGACTTCGAGAGCAAGGCCAACAACCCATGGGCCCCATCCAACAAGCACCACAACAATTCCAACAACAACGACAGATGTATTCACAACAGCCCCAGATATCGTATGCCAATGCCCAACCTGCCCCACAGCAAACTATGCAGCCCCAGCAGATGCAAGCTCCCATGCAGCCCCAGCAGATGCAAGCTCCCATGCAGCCCCAGCAGATGCAAGCCCCCATACAGCCAAAACAGCAAGTATCCACGTACCAAATGCTGCCCCAAGCCCAAAACACCACATCCCAAGGAGGAGTGGCAATTACTCCCAACAATCCTTTCACACAAGGCACTATCCAACAATACCAAGCTGGAGGATACGCGTGCTAGGACAGCCCACAGACAACTCTTGTGTGCCCAGTTTTATCATGCATCATGAGCGGTGAAGATGACCCCACCGTCCTGGTCACGATAAATAACAAAACATATAGCTTCCTTATTGACACAGGCGCCACGTACTCCTGCATTACAGGTGGACCGCTGCCTATTTCTGATCAAGTAGCGGACACACAGGGATTCTCTGGGGCAATAGCAAGGGTCCCCTTCATCAAGCCAGTACCCCTACAAATAGGAGACTGGGTGCTGGAGCAACAACTGCTTTAATCGCCACACTCTCCAGTTAACCTTCTAGGGAGAGACCGCATGGCAAAATTAAACATGACCATTCACTTCCACGAGAACGGAACAATGGTTTGTTCTATACCAGGCACACCCCTGACGAGGAGGATGGCACTCACTGTTGACTCTTCCGTGAAAGTTCAAATAAGAGCTCTTTGGTGATCCTGATGAATATCCCATAACAGAGATCCTCTATCAGTATGAGGTACCACTCTCGGTGACAGTGGAAGAAGACTTATCAAATTTCCAATGTGACAGCACTCTGCTGCAATATGTCGACGACATTTTGCTCTGCAGCACCACAGAACAGCAGTGCAGAACAGACACCATCTCTCTACTTACCACCCTAGCTCACAGAGGCTATAAAGTGGACAAAAACAAACTTCAGTACTGCCAAACAGAGGTACACTACTTAGGCCAGGTACTATCAGCATCAGGGAGACGAGTAACACCAGACAGAGTTGAGGCCATAAGGAACACCCCAGAGCCCCAAACTGTGAAAGAAATGCAAACATTCCTTGGACTTATCAATTATGACCGTCAATGAGTTTTTGACTTCTCCACGATAACTGCCCAGGTTACGAAGTCATACTGTCATTGCCCTCCCTGAAGGTTGTCAAATGTCACACAGTCAACCCTGCCACATTCTTTGCCCATCCCATTGCAGCCTCAGATGACGACACCCATGACTGTGCCACATACTCTGCTGACGAGTCAGGAGCAGCAAAAGAGGACCCCCTACCAGACAGCACTGTATATTTTGTTGATGGGTCCTCCATCATTGACCAAGAAACAGGGATTAGGTACACAGGAGCTGCAGTAGTCAGGGACCAGCAGCATGAGTCCTCCGATTCCCTAGACATTGTACAGCAAATTACATTGCCTCCACACTACTCAGCCCAAGCTGCCGAATTAGTGGCACTGATTTCCGCCTTGTACCAGGGGACTGATGACCGCATCACAGTGTACTCAGACTCTGCTTATGTCACTACAACAACACACTCAAGCATCCTGCGCTGGAAGAGGTGCGGTTTTCTCAAATCAGATGGAACACCTGTGTGCCACAAACAATTGCTGGAACACTTAATTGAGGCCCTTACACTTCCAACTGAGGTAGAGGTTGTCAAATGTGCAGCACACACTAATGGTCAGGACTCTGGCAGATTGGGCAGCCAAAGCGGCAGCCAGGCCCCCCGTGCCTTTCCCTACTCCTGAGGACTTTCTCTCCAGAGATAACGCTCTGGCACATTGGGTCACCAAAGCTGCAGACAGACCCCCCTTACCTTTCAACATGCCACATCCCCAGAACGCCCCAATATTACTTGCCCAAACTGTCGCTCCAGCAGAACAGACAAACACACATGAACATAGTGTAGCTCCAGCACAGCGCACAGACAAGAACAATGACATTCTTGACACAAATGCTCCCTGCCCCTTAGATGACACACAACAATACGATTCCCTTGCCCAACTGCACCTCAGAGAAATACAAGAAAGTGCACCACATCAAGAGAAAGAGCTATGGAAGAAGAGGTGAGTACAGCAGGACCCTGCCGATTTTATCTACAGACAGACCGTGTCTGGGAAACCTGTCATGCCACAAGCATTACTGCCGGTGGCACTGGACCAACTCCACCATCCCGCACATGCCTCCCGAAATTACATGTCCACCACACTGCAAGCAGATTGGTTCATTCCCAATGCCACGAACTAATACAACTCTTTGTTAATAATTGCCTCATCTGCCAACAGTATTCACCAAATCCAACGCTCAAAACAGTTGCATCCACCATCCCCAAACCCTCTGGCCCCTTCAAAGAACTCCACCGCGACTATGTAGATATGATCGATCGGTGCCAAAATTACTGATATCTCATTGTGGTGGTATGCCCATTCTTGCGATGGATCGAAGCTGGACCATGCGTCCACTGCGATGCCAAAGCAGCAGCCACATTCCTACTGCGTGACTTCATCTCACGCTTTGGAAATCCCGACGCCATTAGAACTGACAACGGAAGTAATTTCTCAAATGCCATCTTTTCCTCCCTGACCACAATGCTAGGCATCAGACACAAACTAACATCTGCCTACCATCCCCAAAGTAATGGTATTTGTGAGCGCCTCAACGGCCTGCTCAAAAATAAAATAAGCAAAATCAGCGCCACCATCGGTAAGAAATGGCTCTACTGCCTTCCACTTGCCCTCTACTCACTAAGAAACTCCCCAAGCTCGGATCACCACCTCACGCCCCACCAACTTGTCACCGGACGATACATAAATGTAACTGTCCCCTCCACCAGGCCCAAAACTGACAGTGAGTCATCTTCTGAAATTATTAAAGCTGAGCTTTACGATTTTGTGTGCACACTAACCCGCGCTACGCAGTTCCTTTCTGCCCAGGTGTCCAAAAGGAAGGAGAAGAGCTCCAACGATCCAGAATTGCCACCTATTCGTCCTGGGACTCTGATCTTCGTCCGGAGGCACGTCAGGAAGTGGAAGGACCCCAAATTCGACGGTCCCTTTGCAGTGACTGATTCATCTCCAACTGCCGTCTGGATAGCTGAGCACAAGGCATGGATCCACCGACGGGACGTCCGGCTCGATCCTGCGCCTCCGCAGCAACACACACATGATTGAGAGAGGAAAGCGACATGCCCATGGTCCCCCTGAATGAGGACAGCGGTTTCCCGTCCACTGCCGAAGAAGAAGAAGAAGAAGACACCCCCGTGCTGTTCCACGCATACAGCAGCCGTGATACGAAGTTATGTACTCTTATGTATGTATGTATGTATTCCAATCTTGTATAGCGCAAAACACTGTCACCCAAAGGGTATCCTGGCGCTTTGAAAGACAAACTAGCACACGGTCACAGAAATCACGCTACTCTAGGAAAGAGATACGTTTTTAAATTTCTCTTAAAGAGAGGGAATTCGCTTTGGCTCCTCAATTGGAGCGGGAGAGAATTCCTTATCACACATGTCCTGTATCCTTGTTGGAGTGGCACTCATAACGCTTAATTGGTGTATCTATTTTCTTGCTGTAAAAAGTTATAATGATAGAAGCAGCAAAAATGCCTTAGTATCCACTGTCTCAGCCACTGTACCAGCGGTCACACTCAAACAGCAGAAAGCAATACACCGCACACTAGGTCCTGAAATCCTAGAAAATAGCACTGCTAGCAACACACACACTAGTGGGCATCTCAAACTCTCACCCTTCACCCCAGAGGAAAGAAATAATTCATGGAATACAGCTACAAACGTCACAGAACAAGTGTCCCGCCAACACCGTTCCCGCCACCATAGAACACGTAGATTCGCCTTCGCCACCCCCCCTACTTGACAAAGTCAAAGCCCCGTGTCCCTTCCCCATTCGTCCCTGGTTCCCATATAGGGAGTCGATGCAGGTCTAAAGGATACCCATCCAAAACATTCCAACATCTTGTAGAGATACAAGAAGGCCTAGGGCCTATGCTAGACCCACAACTATCAGTAAGAGATCATTCAGTCCACTCTTCCCTAGTAGACAACTCATGGTATAGGGACATGACAGCAGTAGGGAAATCAAGAACAAACGAATCCTGTTATGTATGTTCATACATCCCGCATGCAGTAGGGGCTGATAGACTAATATTTCCCAAAGAAGTACCCCCACACATTGCCATGTGCCTTCTGCACTTGTATCTTTGCCGCTTAGAGGGACAGATCAAGATCAATACGGTGGGATTAGACACTGACATCCTGAATACCACAGTGTGGGATTATACCCCCATCATATACAAGATTCTCACCGGGACAGCCGCCTTAACAAAAGTGATAAAGTAACTGGCATCGAGTTAAAGACCCAAACGCACATTATTATGAGTCAATAGTAAGGAGGGAAGGATTTGCAGCGGTGTCAGTACCCCCGGCCGAATGCGATCCGACTATAATACACGATGAAAGCTCCTGTCCGTGCCAAAATAGAACTGTGCTGAATATGCGAGCACAGCTTTTTGTAAAAGATAAATGGGTTCCTGTCCATACCATATATTGCAGAGCAGCTTCCTTAGGTCCCCCTTGGGCTGGAGAAACAGAATGGGTGGGAGACATTGACTGGGATGTTGAGGAGAACTGCGAACACATTTGGAATAGGGAAGGAAAGAGATACACCTGGGATGGGGAAGGAATGTCCGAACACAAAAAAAGCATTTAAACTAAAAAACCCTTCTATTTGTTTCATAGGTAATGGCTCTGTCTCTGTTGGGCGTAACACAGACTTTAACACAACTATCTTCAATTTCGATATGCAGTTTGGCACCTCCGCATTAATGGACTACTACTGGGCTTGTGGAGAACGCCTATATCTCCACCTACCTCCTCAGTGGCTCGTACTGTGCTCTTTGGTGACTTTGCATCAAGTACATCTGTTTGTGCCGGCATCGAATGCCTCCCACATACTGTCACACCCCATGTCTGGCGACGTGACATTCCTCCACCGCCACCGGCGAACAGCGGAGTACTTCGCAGCGGAGGCCCTTGGTAAAGTTCCAGAAGAATTACGCCACTTCAGCGAGGCCCAGCTTTTCTTCAGAGGGGTAATGCCAATTTTCCAAACAAATGCTAATGCCCGTTGGCTGGAAGTGACCCGATATGAGGTCATGAAAGCCATCAACAGCACCAGAGACGGACTAAATGCAATAAGGGGAGAACTGCGCCCATTGAGACTAATGGTTTTGGAACATCGCTACTTCCTCGACATGCTAACTGCCAAAGATGGTGGTTTGTGTCATCAAATCGGAAAATCCTGCTGCACTTTCATACCAGGAAATGAAGAGGATAACGGATCAATAGCAAGAGTCATTGAGGAGTTGACCAACTTAGGAAAAGAAATGACCGATGAAGGAGGTGCCGCTGCGGACATTATTCCAACAGACTGGTTCAATCTTGACTGGATGCCTTCATGGCTCACAGCAATATTGAAATTAATGATACCCATAGTTGGGATTATGATAATACTGTGTTGCGCCTTTCAGATAGGGAGTCACTGTATTAAAAGATTAAGTACCAAGGCAGTAGGGATGAATTATGCTAGCACAGGGATTTAATAGGTAGCAAAGTATGAAGACATGGATCGAGTTCCTGGGGATGGGACTGGAGTACAATTAGAAATGAGCGAGGTAGCAGCACCTGGCACTCACTATGGTATACCAACTGCTCCCCCACTTCCCCCAGGCAGAAAGACCATGAGCAAGGGCCCTACAGCAGCACAATATGAACGTCTGCTTAATGAACGAGATGCAGAATATGTCAAAATACTCCTTAGGCCAGATGGGAAAAAGACAAAGAAATACTCCAAAGTAGCTTTAAGTGTTATGTTAACGACATGCCCTGGATACCGCCACTAGCTGAATGGTCACCAAGATACTCGGTAAAGAGTATGTTCATAAATGAACAAGACGGGGGAGATGATGAAGGGTTAAAATCACGTTCTACCATCTGACCATCAAGAAAAGTATTTTATCAACCTTAATAGCATCAATGCCCTATATGGCCCCACCAGAGAGAATCTGAAAATACGCTTTAAAACCCTCACTTTTTGCCATGTATATTCAGAAAATACAAACACACACATTCCCTGAATTTCGGGACTATAGACCCAAGCCAAGGGCCAAAAAGACACGCCTTAGGCTAACAAAATACACTAGGCCCACAATAATGTTAAACGTACATTTCTGTTGCGCTGAAATTGAGCCACCACGAAGTACAGTAATTTTCCACAGCTTCAAGACCAACGCCCCTACACACGTACACAAAACCCAGCTGGTACAAGTTGGCACATTCTGGGACTTTTTTACTGAAATATTGTTTTGAAACTTAGCTTGCCGAAATAACAGCCGCACCGTATTGCAGTACTAGCACCTGGCGTACGTTCCGCTCTCACATACAGCTTTAGAAATATGTACAGAACAAAATGATCTTTGTTTATGTTCTGCGGTCAAGCATGGCCAACCAACCGTTAGGACACCTGACCGCCCCGACTGTCCTAGGACAATGCGGTCAGCCCACCTGCGCCAGAAAGTACGTCAGGATAGTGTCAGTTCTGCAATTTCAGGAATAAAAGATTCCCCATCACAATCATAAGGCAGAACTCTCCAAGCTGTCTTTTGGTGGTTCTCCGTCCAGCCGTATATCTGATTTGGGACTGCCAAGCCTTATTCTATCAGGTGATGCCTTCCTGAATAAGATAATGTCTTTACATCTCTTAGAAATCTTGACTGTACCTAGTATTTTTCCATTGATACCCAATCCCTTGCATTCTTAAGGTATCTCTGCAGCATCAGATCTTGTAGGGTTAGTCTCCTTAGTTAGGTGCTTCTAGGCACTAGTCCTAATAGAAATGCACTCTGTTTAATCCAGCTAAATTCAATTGTACCTTTTAAGGATCTTAGCCTCTGATATTTTTGTTCTTGCCAAAATGCTTAAACCTGCAATGATGGTTCTCTTCAGGAAAGTTGTGTGAAGGCGAAGTATTTTCTTGAACAGGTTTTAATGTCTTCTTAAAGCTTCTAATTTAAACTGAACCTCATATTTTAGTAGATAGCCACTTCTGTTTGCATCGCAGTATTTTAGAAACAACTGATAACTTGCATATACTTCTGGCAGAGTGAAGCCAGGTTTTCTTAAAGTGTGTTCTTTAGCAATATGCTTTATTGATATACATGTGTTTTGTGAAAATAAAAGTGCCACTCCAACGTGGAACGTCATCATCTCACTTTATTGTTCCTCCTTTCTCAGTGCATTATTGAGACGGTTCTCCAGATCACAGTGAACGTGACCACACCCTTGAAGGGGGGCTCGAAAGGGCCTCCAGTTCCCCTCTCTCAGCTGACCATGCCATCCAGCAGCTCCCGGCCTTATCTCCTTCAATGCTGCCTGCACAGGCAGGATTGCGGGTGATGGGATGCGAGACGGCTCATGCCCCCAGAACTCCTGACACTTCCCTGAAAGCTTACACGGGGCCCGGGCAGGGGCTGGGAGTTCCCACGGTAAGCTCGGTCACAGCAAAATGAGGGGTGAAGATTTCAAATACATGACAGCCTAAAATGCGGCAGGAGGGATGGGATTAAGGCTCCTTTGGCTTCAGGAGCAACAGGGCCTGATAGTTCTAACCATCCCCGGAAGGCTGCTATCCCGCACTCGGCTCCTGGGTCCCCCAACGATGAGTGCTTTTTTTCCCTGAATGATGACACCGGCTCTTCACCTTCAAGCGGGGAGAGCCTGTTAGGGGATTCAGACGTTGACGCGGACTCAGACCCCTCTATGGAGGAAGGAATTTCAGTACAAAAGGCAACTGGCACCAAGGGGGTAAGGCAGCAGAGGGAGAGCACCCGGGCCAGCCAAAAACCAAGAGGTGATCCGTCTCAGGGGGGAGTTGTTTAAAAAATTAGACTGGGACTATTCTGCGACATCCCAACTGTATCAAGAAGTGGGTAGTTCAGATGCGCAGCATTCAGCGGTTACACTGCAACCTCCTACCGTCGATCTTTTCTTCAGTACTCTCAAGCAGATGCAGGGGGAGGTCAGGTCAGAAACAAGAAGGGCTAAGCAAGCGTCTAAAAATATACAAGGTTCATTAAGAAAGATGAACAAAATGTTTATGTACATGGCAGGCAGAGTCACCCAGGTGGTAGAACGGACGGGGAAGCTTAAGGACGATGTTTCCAAATGGCACGAGTTTAAGGAGGCACAGAAAAAACTGGTGGAAGATCTACAATGGAAGCTCGAAGTTTTCGAGAATCGCCAGAGGCGCAATAACATCAGACTTTTGGGGGTTTAGGAGGGGACAGAGGGGCAAGATATCCGCTCCTTTGTTGTTGCCTTACTTAAGGGGGCCTTTCCTGAGTTATCTGCATGGAGGTGGGAGAGTGAGGTCCAGCGGGTCCACAGATTTCCTTTGACCCAGAGGAAGACGTATGTAGCAGCGTCAAATGTCAATTCCAAGGGCAATCCTTGTCTATATAGGGAACTTTCTCCTTAGACAGGAGATTATGGATAGGGCAAGACCTGAGGCAAAGAGGTCAGCGGAGGGCATAACATTCTTCGCCCGCCCAGACTTCTGTCACGCAACAGTGGAGAGAAGGTGGCGATTGAGGCAAATGATCACGGCTTTTAAATCTTTGGGGCACGGGGTTTTCCTGTTATTCCCGTCACGTTTGAAGGTGTTGGTGAATGGTCAAGCAAGGGTATTTGTTTCAGAAATAAAAGCACAGGCTTACCTGATGGAGCTGAAGGAAAGGAAGGAATGATAAAAAAAAGGGATGCTATTGATGGAATATAGGAGCCAAATTCTAAAAGAAGTTTATACTAGGCCAGGGGGCCCAGGTTCTTGAGGCATAAGCATAGGTTATCAGCACAAAGGCACCTAGAGGGTTTATAATAAGGAGGGTAAGGCAGCGCGATATCCTGCGGGCACACAGTGGCTACACATAGGTCATGCCTGACCTATTTGCCTGTAAGGGGGGGGATTGAGGGAGGGGTTCTGAGGGTGGGGGTGCAGGGAGGGGGGAGGGGGCCAGGCACAGCACAGCATGACCCTTTTTACTATACAGACACCATGCACTAGGGAACACAAGGAATAGAGGGGCAGCTGGGAACATGGCAGACCTTGAACACATCAGCAGAAATTTGTGCATCTGTAGTCGTGATTGGTCAGTATTTACAATAGACATAACCTGATGCATATACGAATTATCACTATTAATGTATGTGGATTGAACGAACAGCTTAAAAGGCACAGAGTTGCAGCGCTTTTAAGGGCCTCAAAGGCTGACTTCATTATTTTACAGGAGACCCATATTGAAGGACATAAGGGATTTTTGTTGGATCAATTAGGTTATCAAGTGCTGGCCTACTCAAAGCAGGGGGCCAAAATCAGAGGGGTCGCAATACTGTCCAAACACAAGGATGTCCTAGTGAGGAGGAAACTGGAGGATCAATGGGGAAGGTGGGCCTTAGTAGACTGCATGATTAACGGTGGATAGGTTACCCTAGGCTCAATCTATGGGTCCACCGAGGATGACCCGGAGATTTTTTCTTTTCTTGATGTAGAGCTGGCAGCATGGGCTCCTTATGTGATTCTTGGGGGGGATTTTAATATTAATGGTGTAGGGGGACTTGGCCTGGAGACAACAGATAGATATCAGGGGCGTAAGAAGAAGGTTTGCCGGGCAATTTTAAGTATGGCAAGAAACAATGCACTAATAGATGTGTGGTCTAAACTTAAGCCCCGAGATGATGGGACAACATAGTCTGAGCTAGGCTAGATTACTTTTTGGTCTCTAATGCTTTGGTAGCACACTCCCAGATTGAAAAACTTCCACGCATTATATCAGAGCATAATCCTTTAGTTTTCTCCTTAGACGATGCAATAAGAACTAGGCCGCAGAGCAAGTGGACTTTTGAGCGTGGGCTTTTAAAAGACAGTAGTTATGTGTTGCACATGAAAAAATGGATAAAAGAATTTTGGGATATCAACAGGGGCAGCACGTCCACAGGGTATACTTGGGACGCCTTTAAGGCAGGAGTCTGTGGCAAAACCTTGAGCTTTAGGTCTATTTAGACGAAGGCAGGAACAGGCAAGAACAACTGAGTTGAACAAGACCTTGGTGGAGGCTCAGGAGGAGCTGGCAGCACTTTCTTCTGTAGGCGCGACTTTAGAAGAAATCTTGGTTAAGGTGGCAAGGGCAAAGGCAGCGGTGGGGGTAAGTATAGCTAGCAAGGTCGCAGCCACATACGCAGCAAGAAGGGAGCATTGCTATGAATGTAGCAAGCGAGTAGGTCATACCCTGGCAGCCCGGACTAGGCAAAAATTGCCGCTCGGAGAGATTAAGGGGATTATGGACAGTTCTGGCCAATTGGTAACTGACACAAGTGGGATTTGTGAGGTGTTTAGACAATTTTATATCAATCTTTATAATGAAGACCAACTTAGGAACCCCATGGAAATCTAGGCTTACCTTGCAGTGATCCCTCCCCCTTCCTTACTACAAGAGCATAGAGAAGAGCTGGACTCGCCCCTGTTCGACGCGGAAATCTTGCCGCCCTGGCGGGTCTGCCATCAGGCAAAACCGCAGGCCCGGACCAGATCCCTGCCGAATTCTACAAAACTTTCCATGCAGAAATTGCCAAGGACCTGTTTGAAACATTGAAACAGGCCCAAAGGGGTTGTTCCATTCCAAAGTCTTGGGCTGGAGCGGAGATAGTTATTTTACTTAAAAAGGGGAAACCTGCGACAGATCCGGGGTCTTATAGGCCTATAACGTTAATGAACTCGGATGCCAAGCTCTTTTCTAAAGTCTTGGCCTCTAGACTGTCCAGTGTGATAGGCACGTTGGTTAGAAAAAAACGCAGCATGGTTTTATCCCTGGTAGAGGGAGGACCCAGCACATCCGTAGGGTTATAACCTTGTTCGATGCTACAGGAGACCCGATGTCGGTTATGCTGCTTGATGCTGAGAAAGCATTTGACCGGGTCTCCTGGGACTATATCTGGGCTGCAATAAGATGGGCAGGCATTGGCAACGGATTTATAAAGGCTATTCAGGCGCTATATATAGAACCTACAGCGTGTGTCCGTGTAAACACAGAGTACACGAAGAAGCTTGAAATCAAACGAGGTACGAGGCAGGGGTGCCTGTGTTCACCTTTACTTTTTGCTCTGTATATGGATCCCCTGCTTCGGAGACTCGAAGCGAACAGGTCCATTCTGCCGGTATTGACCGTGGGTGGCGGGTGTAAAGTACTTGCTTATGCAGATGATGTTGCGGTTATTACCCCAGCTCCTGCAGAAGCTATTAGGGAAATTGAAGGGGAAGCGTCGGAGTTTTGGTCGAGTGTCTGGATACACTCTTAACGGTCCTAAAACTCAAATAATTAGAAAAAATAAAGTGGCTTGCTCTGAATCAGGCACATATCTCTGTATTAAAGTATCAGCAGCTTTGGATACTGTAGTAGCTAGAAATATAGAACCAATAATTAATAAGGCAAAAAAAGATCTTGACAGACTCCATAATTTACACCTTTCCATAGTAGGCCGGGCCAATATCATAAAAATATTTCTGCTGCCAAAATTCTTATACGTATTTAGGGCAATCCCGCTGACATTTGAGGCACGGTGGTTTACTACACTAGAGCAAATGTCAAACAGATTTATTTGGGCGCAGGGAAAAACGAGGCGGGCCCTATGATACATGTCACTTCCTAGGGACCGCGGTGGGTGGTCTGTGCCGGATTTTAAAATGTATCATTGGGCAGCTGCACTGCAATACATGGCTGGGCTTATAGGGGGAGGTACAGCGGAGTCCGAAGACACCTTAGGCCTTACTCCTACATATACACTTTTGCTAGGGGGGGAGGCCCCTAATGCTTTTCTAAAATATACAGACCCTAGCTATTTTAAGAGGACTAAATTCAAGACCCTCATGGGCTGCATATAAAATATGGGCAGCATTTAAGAAACAAATCGGCCTTGGCAGATATAATGCGTATATCCGGCTGATTTGTAATAAGTCTCTTCCAACAGCAATTTTTGCAGACTCCGTTTTCTTAGAATGGGGGCGGCGAGGAGTAGTCAAAATTGGAGACCTTATGGGCCCTCAAGGAATGCGTCAGTTTCCTGATATTCAGCAGCTGTACGGGGTCGAGACAAGGAGCTTCCACAAATACTTGCAAGTCAGGAGCTTCTTGCTGTCCAAAAAAGGGGGCCCAGCCGGGCTCGGAAAAAACTCACTTATGGAGCTATTTGAAGGCAGAGGTACCTGCACGATTAAACGAATATATGCAGAATTAATAGCAATCAGAGAGGATGACCTGGAAAAATTCGAACATAAGTGGGAAGAGAAACTGGGGGTTGAGGGGATAGTTTTCATCTCTCCCTGGAGTTAGGACGGAAGATCCTCTGCTCTTCTGCACTCCAGGCACAACACTATAAAACAATGTATTCATTTAACTATACTCCTGCTAAAATTGCACAATGGGGGGCATTATCGGAACAACATGCCCTCAGTGTAGTAGTACAGATGCCGGGAAAGTACACATTTTTGCCACCTGCCCAAGTCTGCAGCCTATGCATAAGGCAATCGAATCCTTCCTGGAAACATCACTAGGAATAAACACTACTCACACACCATCCAGGCTCATTTTGGGGGTGGAGGGGGAAGGCATAGGTAACCCAGACTGTTACTTTATCTTCATGGCAATGGCGGTATTACGGCTTTGTGTCTCTTCTGCATGGCTGGATCCAGTGCCCCCTACATTTCACCAATGGCTGGCTAGACTCCTCTCTGTTTATAGCCTGGAGAAGGGTATATATGCAAGGAAGGGTAAAAGGGGGAAAATATTAGGGCTGCAAATATGGGAACCTTTGAATAACGGGAGAGACAGATAGTTAGGGACATCATGTTAGGCGAATTGTGTTTACTGCAGGGCTAGGGGGTGGGGCTTGTATGGTCTGGTCTGGTCTTTAAGTATTTTATTGTATTTGCTGAAATTTAATTTTTTTAAGTTGTGTTTTTGTATTACTTATTTGTTTGTCATTTTTGGTTAAGTTATGTTATGTGCTCTGCCTTGCAGGGGTAAAAATAGAGGGGGGAAACTTTCAATTAAAAAAAAAACAATACCACATAATTGTGATCCACATAATGCCACAGTACACATGCCACATAATTCTACTACACAAATCCATTCCACACCACACAATTACACAATTAACTAATCCAATACAATCCACATAATTCCACTAAACACCATGACCCAACACACAGATATAGTGGGGAAAAGTAGGTAGAATTTTAGAAGATACATTTCAAGATATTAAGGTAAGCCTGGTGCTAATAGTGTTTGGTGCCATTCCAGTAGAAGATGTGGAAATGGCACCGGGCAGATTACGCAGAAAACTATTATTTATCTTGATTCTACTAGTTAGATACTTGAGTTCTAGATACTGGAATAAGGAAGTCGAGCCTTTGGTGTCAGATATTTTGTTAGTGAGTGAGGCTGGACCAAATGACTGAGATAATGATGAGCAGACTCAATGGCATGGCTGACCAACTGGGTGCTTTCTAGCACCTGCTAGATGCGAAGGATAGTCAACCTCTTTTTTTCATGGGTATAAGGATAATTTAGGTTAAATAAGTATACAAGTTTCCTCTAGACGTAATCAAGACCTTCAGGGAAAGTCCTGAGTTATTGGTGAGGTGTTTGGAAAGATAACCCGAACCTCATAGTCCAGTTTAATATTGACATTAACATTAACCCTGCAAAAAACCGCAGGGGCTGCAAGTCATGCACATATTCAATTTCAACCTAGCTAAGGCGCCAAAGCAAGTAATATACAGAGAGCAGAAACTGTACAGATAATCAAACATCAATCTTGGCAAAATAAAACAAAAATACATAGAACCAGCCACTGCAATTTCTGGTTAAAACCTTTGAACAGAAATGTATTTTAACCACCATTTAAATTATAAAGTGGTGGACACATAGCTAAAACGAAAACAAGTTTAGCCCTTCCCACATTGGAGATGATGATTGCAAGAAAGAAGAAACAGGCCATGTGTAAATACATTTCAGGGTACTGAAACAACATCAAAGCTTCCACCATTAATGCCTCAACCCTTCTTTAATTCAAGAGAAGGCTACAGAATCTCTCACAGAATATTTTAGAAAATGTCTTTCCATCCACTGAACCCTACAACCCTCTACCCTATGTAAGCTATTTTGGATTGTATTCTTGGCAGCCACCCCCATGCCGTGCTCCTCTGCTTTGGCTAGGAGTGATGGCCACACACAATGCATTTAATCTGATGAGCCATGGTACACTGACTGCTGCACTACAGATAGCGTGAGCCATGGCCTAAATGTTGTTTTTTACTGTCTGTATTGATTTGCATAGCACGAGGTAATTCCACTGGCTGGCCTTTCTCTACAAGCCTGGTAAGAGATACAGTCAATTTGAGCCTTTATATTCACCTCTCAAGGCTGACAAAGGTCACCAAACAGGAAGTATGGGACTACTTCCAGTGTGCATTTAATGGGTTGTCCACGTGGAGAGGTGAGGATTAGACGAGCAATGAAAAATCACAACTCTGAACATTGGCTTCAAGGCAATACCAGGTACAAGCATTGTATGATGCATTGACTGAGGTACTGGAAAGAAAAACCCCTAATCAATAACATCAACTTAATGGACCCGCCCTCCATCATGGTGAATGAAATATTGTTGGTGATAGGTTGGCGAAAAGTAAAACCAAATTCTGATTTGATTGCTATACAATATCACAAGTACTGAAACCAACAAAAGATCAACCATGGCCACATCTTGAAGTTGTAATGTCTTTTTTAGTTTCAGGCAGGGGCGTAACACAGGCCCCCGCAGCACCCGCGTTGCGGGTGGGGGCCCTGCGCTCCAGGGGCCCCCTCCGCGGCAGTGCAGCCAGGAGCATTACACATCAGTCTGGGATGTGATAGCTTACGTAACTTGCGTTGGGCTCCCCGTCGTTTCACCTCACTGTGGCCGCTTTTGTAAATTAAATACTGTGTGGCGGGCAGACGTCTCTGCGTCTGCGTGGTCTTCACTCTCTTAGGGTGGGGCTGGTAACCATTGTCAAGCGCATCACAGAAGTATTAAAAGTGGCGCGAGGAGGTGAGGCATCTCGGAGAGGATTCAGAGGGACTGTGCGACCGCCGGCAATAATTTCATTTTGTCTTGCCCTGTCTCCCATTTGCGCCTGCCACTGAAGCTGCAGGCCAGGCATCAGCTGAGTGTTGGAGGAGCAAGGAGTCTCAGAGTATGGGGTGGGATGAATCATGGGGTCAGAATTAAAACGTACATGGAGGGGCCCCCTCCGCACTCTATTAGGAGCTCTCAGGACGAAGTGCAGTGCTGAGGGGGCCCCCTTGAGCTTGAGGGCCCCCCACACTGCGGGGGATGCGTGGGCCTGTGTTACGCCCGTGGATGCAAACTCTCTGATGGGTATGGACTGTTCTCTGTTGAGAAGACAGGAACAAAGCAATTCAAGTGCTGGTCCTTTCATGCCTAAGCTGGCTAGGCAGTCGATTAGAACCGAGTCACTTACAGTGTCAAAGGCTGTGGATAAATCCAACAAGATAATTGCAGCCTTTCCTCTGTTGTGAACTATAGATCTGATTTCTTTGGTGGCAGATATTAGGGCAGACTCCGTACTGTGATTTTTTCCAAAATCCAAATTGTGCCATGTGTAGAAGTTTATTATCCTCTAGGAAGGAGGACAGTTCAGAATAAAGTGTCTTTCAAGTATTTTAGCAGACATGGGTAGGCATGAGATAGGGCAGTAACTTCTAGTCTCAAGGGGTTGAGGGAGGGTTTCTACAGCAATGGATGGATAGATGTCTTTTTCCAGAACTTGGGAAACTGACCCTTGAGAAGAATACAATTCAAAGGTTTAGTATAAGGACCTGCTACAGTAACTGCTATTTCATGGGCAGTTTTGGGGGGTAGGGGTCGGAGGGAGCTTCCGACTTAGTGATTTCTATTAGTAAGATTACTACTTCTTCTTTCAACAGAGAGAACTCGTTAAGCTGATTTGTATTGGTTCCTAAGGGTTCAGTTTTAGACTCAACAAGGACAAAGTAGTGGCTAGCATCAGATTTGCAATAAACTTCAGCTATCTTAGTGGGAAAAAAGTGTGCCAGTTTGTCACATTAAGGTTGAGTGGGAGGTACGGAGTTGGTGATGGTAGGATTGGAAAGGATCAAATTGTATTAAAGAGTTCCTTGGCTGAACCTTTTTTGGAGGTAATCCTTTAAGTGCAGTGATGGGTTTTTTGCAAGTATAATCTGATTTTTGTAATCTAAAATACATTGCTTGTATTTGTCTCTTTCATCTGGAATATAAATGTCCTCCACTTCTTTTCCTGCCTAAGCATTTTTGTTTTAAAAAATCTTAAACAGGAAGATAACCATGGGGCGGACAATGGAAATCAATGATTTCCAGAAAATGTAGGGGGTGCTAGCTTCGTAGCTGCTTGGTTAATCCAGTTGGAGAAACTAACTGAGTCAAGATAAGGGTCTTTACCAAGGCAGGTTGTGAAGCATCTAAAATTGCAGTGAGACACATTTTGTTAATTTTGTTCCAGGCCCGATATTTAATGGCATTTGAGGGTTTGGCCACTAACGTGCTTGAAAAAGGGAGTTTGAAAATGATCTTGATAGCATAGTGATCTGATCAGGTGAGTGGGAGTGTCACAGTCAGCTGTAAATATTGGTTTCTTTAAAAAATACCGTCTACAACGTGCACTGCAGAGCGCATGGCAGCATTTATCATTTGAATATAATCGAAACAGCTAAGGGTGTAGATAAATTGTCCCATTTCTCTACTGGGAGAATTTTCAAGATGGAAATTAAAATCACCTAAAATGGCGACGTTTGAGAACGGCACACAGGACTTTGGGCACAGTCTTTCCCTGTCTCGCCCATTCCCCCCTCATCGCTCTCCTGTAACTCTGCTTTTTCCTTATCTCCTATCTATCTATATATCTATCTATCTGATGCCTATTCTGACAGCGGAGTCTGAGCATTATGTCCGACGCCCGGTGGCGCTACTCTGTTCAGCTATTGAGGAGATCGGCCTTGGTTCACCCCCTTGACCGTTACCTGCCCAGCCGGACTTTGGGCACAGTTTCCTTCCCGTCTCCCTGTCTCGCCCATTCCCGCCTCATCATTTTTTGTAACTCTGCTTTTTCCTTGCCTCCTATCTTTCTATCTAACTGACTGATGCCCGATGGAGTGAGAGCTATAGGGATGATTGGCTGTGGATTCCCTCCTTGGCCGTCACCTACCTAGTCGGTCATTGGGCAGACTTTCCCTTCATCTCTCATATCTCCACCCCATCTTCCTTTCCCTTCTCACTCCCCCTCTCCCCCTTTCGGCTCTTTTTTGTCTCTCCCTCTTGCTCTTTAAGGTGTGGAATATATTTGATGTAACATGTCATTGTTATCATTGTTGTAACATTGTTGATCCTTATGTAAAGCGCTCTGATACCTATGGGTCTAGCCAGCGCTATATAAAACTCTTAAATAATAATAATAATAAGGATTCAAGAAAGTCATTGACCGATTTTAGTATGGGGGCTTGTGGGCATGTCGGTCAATATAGAAAAAGTACATTAACATAGCTATTAGTAAGTCTACATATAAAAAAATACATATAAAAAGAAGTGCTTCACATGCTAAACCAAGACTTCAACTATACCTGTAACTGCTCTTCTAGAAAGAAAGAAAATCTCCCTACAGTATCCTAGGTTTGTTAGTAGGCCTGGTTCAAGCATTAACCTTGCAGAAAACCACAGGGGCTGCAAGTCATACATATATTACAATTCAACCTAGCTAAGGAGCCAAATAACGCAATATACAGAGAACAAAACTGTACAGATAATCACATTTTAAAATTTTAATATTAAACACCATTCCTGGCAAAATAAAACAAATATATATATGCCCAGCCCACGTCAATTTCTAGTTAAAACCGTTGAACAGAAATGTATTTTATGCACCCATAAAATTATAAAGTGGTGGAACACACAGCAAAAAAAAAAATAGCCCTTCCCACACTGGAGGTGACGACTGTAAGAAAGAACAAACTAAGAAATAGGCCTCCTGTAACTACACTCCAGGATTCAGAAACAACATCCACGTTTCTATCATAACTGCTTCAACCCTCCTATAGTTAAAGGTAAGGCTAAAGAATCTCTCTCAAAAAAATTTCAGGCAATGCTTTCCCCTCCACTGAACCTTACAGCCCTCTACCCTATGTCAACTATTCTGGATTTTATTCTTGGTATCCCCCCCCCATACAGCGCTCCAAGGCTTTGGCTAAGAGTGATGGCCACATACAATAAATTTAATGTGATGAGCCGCATGGCAATGAATGCTGTACTACTGATATTGTGGGAAATAGCCTCAATTAGTTTTGTCTCTATTGAATTCTATAGTACAATCACACAACAACCCTGGATAAACCCTCCCTCAGCATTTCACTGCATGCATAGTCCTCTCACTAGCAAGGAATGTGTAATGAGTGCCCCAGACCTGCACCTCACACACCAGAGTTAATATTACTGAGAGCTCTGGTAACCTCCAGGTGTGCAAAGTGAGTAAGTACTCTGAATAGAACACTCAGATTTTACTGTGAAATAGGGAATTTGTAGTTCCGGGTCAATTTCTGTTGGTAATTCCCCAGTTCACCCAGCACATACACCCAGCGTTTTCAGCTGTTCTGAACAGCCAGCCAAAAGCTCGGGCAAAACAACACAAGTTTGGTGTGTTTCCAGATACCTCCTAATTTTGATGATCCCACTAAATTGCCACCAGGCCCTTCGGCATTAGCTGGTCTCTCATAATGAAGCCTAGGTTCCAGTCTGCACCCACAACTGAGCTACTAGCAAATTGTCTGAACTTGTCTCAAACGTGAGGTACAAGGAATTTCCAAAGATACGAAAGTGAGCAAGACCACCTTTAGCTCTTCCGTGTATCAACGGTATAGCAGCCTTAAAGAAGGACGAAAACCCATACAAAAAAACTAATTATTATCCATGTTCCAGGTTTCCTGTAACCCTATAAGATGATAGCCTACTAGGTTATCAAGCCGCCTCGCATCATCTTTTTTGTTATTAATGCCAGAAATATTCTAGCTGACCACTTTTATGGTGATTCTTGGGCAAAAGTGATTCTTGGGCTTCAGTCAGCCTTCAACTGGGAACAGACCTTCACAAATCCTCTGCTATCTTCTACCTGGTTCTTCCCTACAGAAATGGGGTTCAATCAGGGGAAACAACCATTACAACGCAACTTTTACAACGAACTACCATTACAACGAAACTTTTACAACGCAAAAACTTTTACAACGCATACCATTACAACGCAGGATTTTACAACGCAAGTACCTTTACAACGCATACCATTACAACGTAAGTATTGGTAAGTATATAATTATTTTTAAAATATTATATGTTTGGGTTTTTGGGTAAAGGGGTATTTTTAGGGTTCAAGGTCAGTTTTCAGTTTTTGGGTAAAGGGGTATTTTTAGGGTTCAGGGTCAGTTTTCAGTTTTTGGGTAAAGGGGTATTTTTAGGGTTCAGGGTCAGTTTTCAGTTTTTGGGTAAAGGGGTATTTTTAGGGTTCAGGGTCAGTTTTCAGTTTTTGGGTAAAAGGGTATTTTTAGGGTTCAGGGTCAGTTTTCAGTTTTTGGGTAAAGGGGTATTTTTAGGGTTCAAGGTCAGTTTTCAGTTTTTGGGTAAAGGGGTATTTTTAGGGTTCAGGGTCAGTTTTCAGTTTTTGGGTAAAGGGGTATTTTTAGGGTTCAGGGTCAGTTTTCAGTTTTTGGGTAAAGGGGTATTTTTAGGGTTCAAGGTCAGTTTTCAGTTTTTGGGTAAAGGGGTATTTTTAGGGTTCAGGGTCAGTTTTAAGTTTTTGGGTAAAGGGGTATTTTTAGGGTTCAGGGTCAGTTTTCAGTTTTTGGGTAAAGGGGTATTTTTAGGGTTCAGGGTCAGTTTTCAGTTTTTGGGTAAAGGGGTATTTTTAGGGTTCAGGGACAGTTTTGGGTTTTTGGGGTACAGGGTTAATTTGTAAAAATAAAATAAAATTATATTTAAATTAAATTAATTAAATGTAATAAAATAAAAATTAATTATATTTTAATAATTTAAATTACAAAAATTATTTTTAGGGTTCAGGGACAGTTTTGGGTTTTTGGGGTACAGGGTTAATTTGTAAAAATAAAATACAATTATATTTAAATTAAATTAATTAAATGTAATAAAATAAAAATTAATTATATTTTAATAATTTAAATTACAAAAATTATTTTTAGGGTTCAGGGTCAGTTTTGGGTTTTTGGGGTACAGGGTTAATTTGTAAAAATAAATTAAAATTATATTTAAATTAAATTAATTAAATAAAATTAAATAAAATGTAATTATATTTTAATAATTTACAATAATTTATATTAAAAAAAAATTATATACTTACCAGTATTTACGTTGTAATGGTATGCGTTGTAAAGGTACTTGCGTTGTAAAATCCTGCGTTGTAATGGTATGCGTTGTAAAAGTTTTTGCGTTGTAAAAAATTCGTTGTAATGGTAGTCTTTGTAAAAGTATGCGTTGTAACGTCATACATCCTTCAATCAGTCATTGCAGTCCAGACCACTGTTTGTAAGGCAAATCGGCCTCATCTGAATCTTTCTCCTACCCTCCAGGCCTCCACATGGTCTAGAAAACCTTCCTTCTAAATGAGAAGACCTACTTGGTGGGGGGTGGTTGTAGAAGAAAACAAAGGAAAGGATTCTAAGGCCTGTTGAATACTTATGATCACTCGCTCTCAAAATCCTGGTGCCTAAAATGTAAAACTACATAATCCCCCTCAAAATCTTTTTCTCCGTTACCCAACCATCTCACTCTTCTAGCTATTATTTGATGTGCAGATATTTGCTACCATTCTCCCATATAGGTGTCACACCAATGCCTCACTTTACGCACTAGGTTGGACGCAGGTTCCTCTACCCCACCTTTCAACGGAGTAACACTCCCTAATATAACAACTATTGGAGTAGACTTTGGTGGGAGATGCAGCCTGATGGTACTACCGACTTGGCTACCATTTTGTCAGGAGGTGGTCTCCTAGGCTCCTGAGTCACTATGTGCCTGACAGATCACACCACTTGTGCACTGGGAGCTTTGACGGGCTGGACCTTCCTCCCTCACTTGCCTCCCAGCTAGCAGTTGTGAAATGCAACATTCCCTAGTACCATTATCAGACTCCCTGAACTTTTCCCCACAATCTATAGGAGAGTCGCCAGGGTGAGCAAATTGCAAAAGTTCACTACGAGGTTCTTCAAAAGCCCCCCGAACACTCTGCTCAAAGAGAGATGACTGAGCACTCCCAAACCCAATTATCAACCCTTACAAATTATCCACCAAAGATTCAATTGCCCTCAGCTTCAACTACAAACCATCCAAAGAGCTAAATAAGATTTTAACAGTTTCTCACTGTAGGGCCTTAAGCACTGAATCCAGAATAGCTAATAGCTCCAACTCGAAAACATTTATGGCAATAGAAGTGGCCTAAAAGAAGGGATCGCTGGGTCATAGGGTGAGCCCTTTCTGGAATTTGGCAACAAAGGGGTTAACACCGGGACACCTCTTGTATTAGTGGTTATTTTGCCCTTTGTTTGTCCTACTGGAATCCGATTACCAGTATGGATGCCATCATTAAGATGAATCTCCACAGTAGTGGACATCTCTGCCAGGGTATCAGCAGTTGTCACAATGCTATGCACCTCACTTGGGGGTACAATGGGACCCACCTTCTCTTTTCTCGCACAAACAGTAGTACCCTGTGGGCAATGAGAACATGAATAAGTATTTGTGCCATATCAAAGCCTTAATTCTGTGTATTGTATTTCTTCCATCAATGCCCCCACCGCCGAAGTAAGATAAGATAGTCGCCGAAGTAAGATAAGATAGTATAGACACACGCTTACATGGATTTCTTGATGAATCCAAGTTCGAACCTGGAATGATTGATGACTTTCTCTTGCCCATACCAAGACCCAAACTGCAGGATTACGGGGATGGCCTGGCCCAGCCCAGCCTCTACCAATTACTGATGGGCCTGGATGGGCCATCCCTTAGTTTGGACTTTGCCTACGAACTGCAGGACTTGGCAACCGCTTTATATCGCTAACGACAGGCGGTTGATGAACAGGGCGACCTCCAGGGGCCCTAAGGATGATGGTAAACTGAGTCCACACCCCCCCATAATACAACAGCAAGTACTGTAGACTTCTGCATGGAGTGGCTTGCCAATGTGCTTTATAGAGCTAACAGCAGGTAGGTGAGGCTGATAAACAGGGTAGCCTCCAGAGATCCTAAAGATGAAGGTAAACTGAGTCCCTACATGCCCGTAACAAAACAGCAAGCACTGTAGACACATTTGACATTTCAGGTAAGAACTCTTAAAAGGGTTATATTCTGTAACTTAAAAGGACCATCCACAATAATTTCCCAAATATTCTTCTAGTAAACATAGACTTGTGTAATCTGCACTTACACTTGCTTTTAACAATACTGAAACTTGTTTGCCAACTTCTCCCAGCAATAAATGGGTCTGATTAACTGCTTGTATTTTCAGCACCTTGGTAAAATTAGGTTGTATTTTGCGTATCAAGGTAACTTTCTGTGCACGAGTAAGAACATTAATATTACTTAGTTCCCATTTGGCACAAACATTTTCAAAGCCTAGTGATTTGCCATAATGATTTTTATTTTTCAACAAATTTGGCCACTCACAGCCTGGCAATTAACTTGGGTGTGTTATGGTCATAAAGCTAGAGTTACAGGAGAACCCAACGCCTACCTTGTAAAAGCCTCACATACTTTTCATGTAACATATTGGCCACAAAAAGGGCTGGCATCTTCTGAAACAATTTTACTTTTGACTTTCTTTTTACTTACCTATTGAAAAAGTATATATTTTAGGTTACAGTACTGGCTGCACGTTAGTTTATTGTGAGATATTTGCATACCCTAAATAAACTTCGAACCCATACAACCGCTTATTTATTTATGTTTTATATAGCGTGAACCTGACCCAAGAAGGGTTTCAGCACTGACACTGACCGTTGCAACTAAAACGGCGAAGGCAAGCCCTGGTTGGAGAACTGCGTCATATCAGTATCCAGAGAATGAGTCAGTGGGTTCAGGGTAGAGATTTATGCTAGAGTACCCTACACCTGAAATTTACTGTCCCTGTAAAGTTCACAAGAGGTAACTTGGATACCCAAATGGAGTACAATGGTATTGAAGGACCAGGGACACTTGTGGCAAAAGACAGGCCAGATACTATACTTAATGTGTTACTGTTCCAGGATGCATTAGAAAAGACCTCACCTTTTGCTTTGCATGCATACCTGTGAGGAAACCACCACCACACTAAATACTAATAAAATGGTCAAGAAGAAAATATATACATTGTGCACATTAGACCCTTATTTAGAAGGATAAGCGTACCAAAAATGAATTAAATAAGGAATAAGTAAATAGTCTTCCATTGAAATCATAAGTGCAAAAGAAATAAGGCCAACTTTAACATCCAAGAGTCGTAAAAAGAAAAAGAAAAGAACTAAGCGAAGAATCTCTAAACGTAAAATTTGGTAATTAACGTTCCCGCAGCTAGTTTTCCATTCACAAGTAGCATTATGTTACCACCCGAACTCCAACCCACCCTTCTTCTTCTTCTTGAGATTCACCACCCCTAACTGTATGATTACAAATCCTCTTCTTTCTTCCTTGCTTTCCCTTTCAAATTAATTTTCCTTTTTTATTGGCCAAATAACATCATGTGACGAGGGAGGCGTTCCTATAAGAGAGCCAGAGTCATTGCCAAAGTGCTTGGCTTTAAAAAAAAATTGAAAACTCGCTGATGGGAGAAGGTAATCCCTCCTACTATACCAGAAACTCCTTCCTGGTGTACAGCAACCAACATGAACACAGCTGTCGTTTTACGAGGTCCGCAGGAGCGGTTTCTCGTTAAGGATTTCCCTTTCTGGTGTACGGCAACCGCCGTGAACACTGCTGGCGTGGTGCGAGGACCACAGGAGCGGTTCCTCGTCGTTTTCTTTTTGGCGATATCCTCCTTTCCAGCCGCATTTCCTCCTGGCACGCTGTGGGGATTCCAACAACAGTTGCGCTACTGTTTGTGCTCTTCAACACCATTTCTGGCAACCTTCGGATTCCCCTCTATGGTGCTGAAGAAATTATCCAATCGTATGGTATTTCCTTTTCATGTCTTATATATTGGGGTCAGTGCACTGTCCTAATAGACTTCTAGGATAAACACTAATCCAGCAACATACCATTCTAGCAACAATTTTTTTCTGAGATATTTTATTTTATTTCCCCTGGTGCTCATTAGATTCATTTTCTTTCAGGGACCTTTTCCGCTTATTCTGTGGTGAGTGAATGCATTGTATGTTTTCAACATTAAGAGTAAGTTTTTTTCCACTTGTTTCATGATATCCCTTTTAATTACCTGTTCTTGTACTATTGTGTCTTCTAGACAGTGGCTCTCCCTTGAGGTCCAAAGAACAGAAGAGGCAGACCTCATCTTCTCTTCCAGTCCTTCACCAACTATTGCACAGACGCCTTCTCCCAAGGCTGGTTGGTTTTTCTCTTTCCTTTCCCCTTGGAATCAATCGGCCATCCTGTTCAAACAGTGTGGAGGATTGGTTTGGAGGTGAAAGGGGAGACGATCTCCGTTTCCGCGGTTCCTGGTTTTCAGGTGAGTGGGATTGTGATACATTAGGGGAAACAAAAATGGTGAAACCACAAATTCCTCCTTCTTCACAGAACCAGAAAAACAAGGGTTTTTATCCTCTGTTTGATAGAAAGGAAAATATGATACAATTGAACCCTCTTGTGCCAAATTTCAAATGTTGAATCCAATTAAAGATCATTGGCCTCAGACCGACTTAGAAGGAGCAATGTATCCAAGTCCAGAAAACCCTAGAGGAAAGTGGTCACAGAATCAATATTGCAATTTGGAGAAAACTGATCTATTTCCTGCAGGAAACAAATCAATGAATAGAGAAAAGGTCTTAAATATACTTCACGAGGTCTACTCTCTTCATGCTCTAACTTCATCAGAAATCAAATTGGTGGCATTCCCGAATAATTCTGATCCCACTATGGCAAGAGTAGAATTTTGGTCTAGCATGATTCCATCTATAATCTTGAAAGAGAGTGACTCCCTATACATAAATGGGTTTGTTGTAGTAGGAGTCAATCAAAAAACGTACACAGCCGATCAAAGAAAAACAATAGAGCTGAGCGAGAGCAGGAAGCAACAACACAATCAAACTCTTGGCACCAAGGGCTCATCGTGCACTCTAGAAGAAAACTTAACCATCTGTATTAAAGACGGGGAGAGACGAATGTGGAATTACAACCTAGCCAAACCAGAAATATCACCAAAGGTCAACTCTTGGTCCTGGATCTCTGGTAACTTACATAGCAACAGGCTAGGAAAGGTAAACAAATTCCCGTATTAGCAGATGTCTGACTATTGCGTCATGGAACATCGTCAGTAAGGATCCTCAAAAGCTAGCACTAATCCTGAAAAACACCCCTGCAATAGTGTCTCTCCAAGAAACATGGTCTCTACATAGAGGTGAGCAGAGGCCATGCCAAAGGTGGTCCCCCAATATTACTAAGGGAAGAAATAAAGTTGGACTTTGAAGGAATCAATCGGTCTTGTAATAATGCCCAATGCATCAAGATAAAGTATTGGAAAGAAAGATCTGCTTCTGCCCAAGTTTTGTTCATTTCTAACATCTATATCCCTCCAGGCCCTGAATTTAACTAACCCACTATTAGCAAGAAATTAGAAACCATAATAGAATCAAGTGAGAATTCAAAAGCTCTGCTAACAGGTGACTTTAACGAGAAAATCTCGAATGCTCTCCTGAAAATATGTAGGAATAAAGAACAAAACGAAGAGTGGTCTATCCCAGCACCAGTGGTTCCAGCCACCATTAAAAGCACATAAGTGTGGGTAAATACTACTTGAGTTAGCGAATGGAATCAATGAAATGATATTGAACTGAAGAGTAGAAAGATATGTTCCAACTGCATTTACAAGAAAGGGGAATTTTCAGTTCCTTCATCCTAGATTACATATTTTGGAGCATGGACTTATTTGAAAAAGTTCTGTACTTAAATTTCCAATTCACTCAGGAAAGCGATAACGCCATTCTGCACTTGCTGCGCGAGGCCCCGGCTTCCCGCGTGGTAACTGGGCCGTATTGACCGGACTTTTGCCGCCCCTACGTGATGCAGATGGCCGCCTGAATTGCTGATAACTAGTGCCTTGAGGAGGGGGTAGGGCTTCGCAGCGGCGGAGTGCGGCTCCAGGACAGGACATTGATTGCAGTGAGGTGGTTTGGAGCGCGTTCGCTACCCCTGGGCTGGCTGCGGCTGACTGGTGACTCGCACAGCGGCTCCTCTATTCCCTTGCTCCTCCCGTAGAGGGCCACAACTTCAGGCACCCCCCGCTTCGTGACTTTGCTGCGCTGCCTGAGCTAAACTGAGGATCCAAAGTGAGCGCGAGGCACATTCATTTCCACTGCGGGGGCGCAGTTGCTGCTACTGCCTTTGCCGTCTGAAACTACCGCCTGATTTTTTTCAGCCCGACTGGCGTGCGAGGCACATGCTACTGCCCTGGTTGAGACTTGCTGTGCTTCTACACTGCGCCATTGCATTAGAGCGGACTGTAGGGACTGTAACGACACTCACTGCTGGACGCTCGAGCTGATGCCTACATATGTCATATACATTGGTGAGGGGAATCTGGGCTGACTGGGCACAGAGGTCTGCATGAGGGCGAATGGTGCACTACTCCCTCAATAGACCTAGCCTACAAACTACTTTTGGCTGGACCTCCTATGAATGTAATTAGGGTGCTACCCTAGCTGCACTGCTCTTTGAGCTTGCTTTAGGAATTGAACTGCTGCTCCTCTGTGGTTGAGCTCGCTAGCTCCCTCCAACCCGCGGCCACCATTTTGAACAAGCACCCCTGCTCCTGCCACTTTCCACTGTGCTCTCCAGCACCTGGTTATCGCTGTCTGGATCTGGCTAGACGCCCCCTCCCTCAACACAACAACACCACTAACCTCACTCTAGTAGAACATGACTGCATTCCTCCCTGTGCTGAGTCACACTACCTGCAGTGCGGTCGTCATGGGGTAGCCCGAGGGCCGCCAGACCAAGCTACCCTTCGATGCCAAGAGGACTGTCACACGATCCTGCGCCGACGATACTGACCCATTGCCTAACACATCCTCCACTGTTACACCGCCAACCTCGGAGGACGAGGTCAAATCCCTACTACTAGACATGTGATGCAGCCTGTCTGACCTCTCCACAAAAATGGACTCAATGAGCATGTGCATGGACTACATAGTCCAAAAGGTGGACAAGCATGACAAACGGATCAAAGAGGCAGAGAAGTGCATTTTGGACACATAGGACACCACCTCGCAGATGACTCACCACATTACTCAAATGGATACGCTTCTAAAGGTAATTGCTGACAAGAATGAGGATTTGGAGGCCAGAAGCCTGCACAATAACATCTGCGTCACTGGTATTCCTGAAAGCACGAACACTGGCCGGATGGAAGACTTCCTCGAGCATCTCCAGCGTACCACCTTCGAGCAGATGCCTTCTCCTCTCAGTTCATAGTGGAGCGGGCGCATCAATCCCTTGGCCCACAACCGGCCCCTGGAGGTACCCGCCGGCCGATGATTGCACGCCTCCTAAATTATGGAGCTCGGGACGCTGCCCTGAAACTGGCCAGAGACCACCAGAACTTACAATTTGAAGGAGCCAGCTTCTCAATCTACCCCGACTTCACCATGGCGTGCAGGAGGCTCGCCGCAAATTTCGACCGGCTAAGCAAAAACTGCAAACTCCAGATCGAGTATGCTCTGTTATACCCAGCACGTTTGAGAGTTACCGGGATAAACACCACTTCTTCATGACCGAACAGCAGGTGGATGACTTCCTCCACACCGTCAAAAAGAACAACCAGGCGAGAGTGTCACCGGAGCGCTTTTCCCAATCACCATCCTTAAGTGCGGATTGAAACTCACCTTCTCAGACCCACTAGCTGTGGAATGACTCTGCTTTTCCTTACCCGGTGCAAAGTCTCGAGTACTGGCTGCAGTTGGTCCCCACAATTTTGAGATGCACCAGACCACCAACTTCCTGGCCCCATTGCTGGGAACTCTGGGTGTAATGTAGAGCTCTTCACACTCCTGCCATAGCCGGTGGGACCTGGACAGACCTCCCTGCCTCCCTCTCTTCAGGTTACAGATAAGTGTGGAAGTTGAATGTATTCAGACTGTGTCATCTCACTGCTGTACGTTACCGCCCTCGCCATGCTTATGTAGGCATGAAACGTTTTTTTTTCCACTTACTGTTGCCTCTATTTTATTGTAAGTGACATGCGCAAGTGGCTGGCAGCTGTTTGATCACCGCACTATGGCTGGCAAGTACCCTCCCCCTTAACCATTAGCATCGGGGGAGGACCTTGTTGCACACTGGCGAACTCCCACAAGGGAGATCCACTTAGATCAATCTTTTGCAAAATGACTCTTCCTATATTGCACTGTTGCAATGTGTTCGTTGTCCTGGGTGATAGTAGTACTGCTGGCACATTTGGGGTGCCGCTGTGGGTGGGGGCAGGGAAAGGGTATTATGTTCTATGTTTGCATTGTTGTTTGCATCACATGACAGAGAGGTCCTCCACTAGTGGATACGCAGGGTATACTACACCACATAGGCCGCCTCCTCAACTTGATACCATAACTTACTGTCACAGCACACTGAACCCCTATGACTCAATTTAATCACCTGGAACATTTGAGGCATTCGAGACCCTCGGAAATGTAGGCACTTCCTCTCCTACTTGGACAGACATAAGGTGCACATAGCGGTCCTGCAGGAAACCCACCTCGACCCCTCTCAATCCCCCTCGCTTGCTAGTAAATGGGCCATGACACGTGTTTTCTCCTCTTACTCCACCTACTCCAGGGGGTGGCAATCCTGGCCAAGCGCAACTCCCCCTTCATACTGGGAGGCACGTGGCAGTACCGCATGGGACGCAGCTGTATGCTCTGGGGCACACTTGGGACTCAATCGGTCACAATAGTGTGTTGCTGTGGCCTGAACACAGATGACCCGGTTTTCTACACTACGCTATGGGGCCAAATTTTGCAAGTTGGCTCTTTACATATTATCTGGGGAGGAGATTTTAACTCTGCTTTTAACCGAGTGATGGATAGATCCAACCCCATTCATTACACCAAAACACAGGCAGCTATACAGGGCATACTTGCGAACCATGACCCCATTGACGTCTGGCGCTGTGAGAAAGTGCCATCTTTCTTGCACTGGTATACCCCCACTTTTTCTGAACTGCTGATGTGCTTTGACTGAGTGTGCCCTAGGTCCCTGCCAACCAGGTACCCAGAGACTGTGTTCCTTCCCTAAAAGCTGTGTTGAAACTAAAACCCAATTGGCATCTCTGGCCACCTGTCAGCCCCTAGTAAATGGTACCCTAGGTACCCAGAGCATGGTGACCAGAGAAGACCCCTGAGGACTGCAGCACTTATTGTGCCACCCTCAGGGGGCCTGTACCCTGACACCCACACACTGCCTTTGCAGGCTGAGTGTATAAGTACAGAGCTAAACCAAGTGTAGACATGGCACACAACCCTGTGTGCCATGCCCATAGAACCCACTGCCCTGGCATACTTCAGTCACCCCTCTAGCTAGGTGCCCTATGTCAGAGATGTGGGCACCGGTGCATGAGCCTTGTGCCCCTACAGTACCCAGGGCCATTCCTGGGCACTGTAAGTGCAGTGATGCCATTAAGAGTATATGATGCTGGGAGGTTGTCATTACGAACTCCACAGCACCATAATGGCTACACTGAAGACTGTCAAGTTTGGTACCAAACTTCTCAGCACATTAAACCCGCACTGATGCCAGTGTGGGATTTAATGTAAAATGCACCAGAGGGCATCTTAGAGATGCCCTCTGAAAACCTAACCTACAATCCACGTCTGGGCTGAGTGGCTGCAGAGGTTGCCACACAGCAGACATGTTGCTGGACCCCTGGGTGGAGAGCCCCCGCTCTCCTGGGCCTGAAACAACGCACATCCTGGGCGAGGTGCTAGGTCTCCTCCCCCAGGATGGGCAGGGGGAAGCTTCAAAGGCATGCCGCCTATGTGAGCTTCCTCAGACCATTTGCTGTACCCAGCAACTGGCCCCCACCAGTTCTGACCCCCACTCTGTCAGGAAGGCTGGCGGGAATAACTATTATTATTATTATTATTATTAAAAATTATTTGTAACGCGCTCTATCACCATTGGTTTCTTGGCGCTCATTGACAAGTAGCGTGGGCCAGAGGCGGGAGGTTTAGTCATATGCGGCTTGGAAGAGCAGAGTTTTTAAAAGTCTGCGGAAGCAATCATACTTTGGACAGAGACGGAGAGAAGGTGGAAGGGAATTCCAAGTGGAGGGGGCCAGGACAGAGAAGCTCAGGCCACCGTGCTTTTTCCTTTTAAATCTGGGAACCTCAAGGAAATTTAATGAAGCTGAGCGAAGAGCTCTAGTAGGGACATGACGGGACAAGGCCGATGTGATGAAAGCGGGGGCTGCATCCGAGAGGGCCTTAAAGGTAGTGCATGCCATTTTAAAAGTGCAGCGTCTCGAAACAGGAAGCCAGTGTAGACTACGGAGGAGAGGCGTGACGTGCTGGTGTTTGGGCTGGTGGAAAATCAGGCGGGCGGCCTGGTTCTGCACCAGCTGCAGTCGTTGGAGGTGGCATGCCGGAATTCCTACATAAAGGATGTTGGCATAATCGAGCCTGGAGGTGATGAACGCAATGACAACTTGGATCAGGGCCTCTTTACTGAGAAACCTACTGATCTTACGGATCCGCCTGAGGTGGAAGAAACAGGCAGAAGTAACCGCGTTGATGTGAGGTCTCATTGAAAGATCTTCAGAAATAATCACCCCCAGGCTTTTAACTGAGCTCACAGGGGAGGGTGCTGGCCCTAAGGAAGTTGGCCAGAAAGTAGAATTCCAAGGGTGGTTGGGGCCCCCTACCAAGACGAGCTCGGTCAGGAAGAGGGGTGTGCCAGCCTGTGCCAACCCCATCCCTCAGGTGGGGGAGACGAGGTGAAGCACGACCCTGGGCACGGCCATCTTGAAGATGGAGAGCCCTGCCCAATCCCAGCTATACTCCTGCCCCCCTCCCACAGGAGAGGAGCAGGCTAGGGGGTGTACCCACCCCAGGACAGGGACCTATTGGTCCCTGCCCTTGCCCTACCTGTAACGCCCCTAAATTCAGTATTTAGGGGCTCCCTGATGTTGAGTAAATACCAACAAATTGAAGGTGAGGAATTAAGTTTATTCCAAGAAATGAAGCACTCCCTGCATACAGCTCCAACAGCAGACAAAGTATAGCCAGTAACTCACAATACAGTTAGGAGATGCAGTGTAACAGTAAGCAACTGAAGATGGTCTCGAGTGATGCACAATTAAACAATAATATCACTCGAGGCCAAACTGAATGAAAACAATGGCACGAGTCGGCGCGAGTCCATGTGATGAACAACCGAGGAAAACCTCGCATCAACATGCCCTCGCGCTGACTCGCGCACAATACAACACACCTTTCCCCCTTAAGGAGAGAAAAAAAACAAAAAAAAACATAGAACTACATTTTTCTAGTAATAAAAGCAACAAAATCTGACAACCACTTAGGTTGCTTAGTGATTCTTTTAGGTAAGGAGATATTCTGGCCAGTAACATCTTGGTTGATGACATTTATATCAGAACAGGCAGCTACATTTGAAGCATTATCTTGATTGGAAAGGTTACTATTAGAACAACAAAGTGAAACGTCTGCAGTGTGAGAATCCTCATCCAAAAAAGACAAATCAGGATGATGTTCAGAAATGACCTCCTTGCGGTAAACATCCTTGTCTGCCTTGAGGATGGCAATTCTGCTCAGATTCCAAACTTTATTATTGGATAATCTGACAGAATTTTTTAAGACTTCTGAGACTTCAAAGGGCCCCATAAATGAACTTTCACCTTTCTTAACCTTCCATGGCTTCTTGACCTTTACCATCATGCCCACTTCTACCTTGGGATCTTTTCTTGATCCGCATTTCTCATCAAAATATACTTTGTTCGAACAATGGGTGCGAACGAGGTTTTCTTTGACCACACCGAAATCCACATTCGAAGGAGTGGACTTCACCAACCACGAGGGGTTCACTTTTGTCCTGGGTATTCTTCCTCTCATGATCTCAAAAGGAGAATATCCAGTCATTGAGTTGGTGGTTGTTCTGTACATCCACACCTTCTTAAAAATTTCTACCTCCCATGTTTTATCCTCATTACTAGTGATTTGTATGGCCCCTTTCAGAACCCTATTGAATCTCTCTATAACCCCATTCCCACTGGGATTGTATAAGGAAGTAGTAGAGTGAACAATGCCAAGTCTTGAAAAATAATCATTGGCTTTCTTGGAGATAAATTGTACACCATTGTCTGATATTATCTTTACGGGAAGCCCTTCCTCAATAAAAACTTTATCTAGAAAACACAGGACAGAATCCGTATCTATTTTCTGGACAATTTTGATGATGGGCCATTTAGAAAAAATGTCAATAGCAGCTATGACATACTTGGATTCACAGCCAATGGGACCCATAATGTCTATGGCAATGGTTTCCCATGGATTATTAGGAATACTGTGTGTACTTATATTGGGTTTCAAAGTAACCAAAGACTTATCAGAATTGGCACATATTACACAATTTCTGACCAATCTTTCAATAAACATGTCCATTCCTGGCCACCAGAATAAATGTTTAACTTGTTGCTTGGTTCTAACCATGCCACTATGGCCTTCATGACCCTGTAATGCTATAATTTTCCTTACACCCACTGGTGGTATGATGCGCTCACCCCTTTTTATGATGTCCCCACAACATGAAAGTTCCGACCTTACTTCCCAAAAGCTCCTCAATTCTGGACTCAAACACTTCTTTTCAGGCCATCTATCAACTATATACCTGGCAACATTTTTCAAAATGTCATCACTCTCAAAATTCTCTTTCCACAAGGTCTGATCAATTGAAATAGGGCCCTCATCATGTATCATGGCAATCTGGAAATTGTCCCAATTATTATGCAAATCCTCTTGAATAGGTAAAGGCATCCTGGACAGGAAGTCCGCAGAAACATTCTCTTTTCCTGGTAAATATTGTATGTTATAAATAAAATCCTGCAAACGCATGGACATACGTGCAATACGTGCTGAAGCCCTTAACATACCTTCTGTAGTGAGTAACCTTACTAACGGTTTGTGATCACTCCTAAGAGTACATTCCTTACCCCAGACAAACACCCTAAAATGTTCTAACGCCCAGATGCACGCTAAAGTCTCTCTCTCTATTGTGGAATACTTTTCCTCAGCAGGAGTAAGTGCCCTTGAAGCATGTGCAATAATAACTTCCTTTCCCTCTTTATTCTTTTGCGAAAACACAGCTCCTAGACCCTTCGCGCTAGCATCCGTAGTAATAATGTTATCTAAACAAGGATCAAAACAAGATAACGCACTTGCAGAACATATTGCATTCTTTACATCACTGAACTCTTTCTCACATTCATTGGTCCATTCAAAAACAACCCTATTTTTAATTAACTGTCTGATATTATATGTTCTGCACGAGAAATCAGGTACATACCTAGCGTAGAACTCAACTAACCCTAAGAAAGATCTGACGTCATCTTTAGATAACGGATGAGGAGCCGATTTAATAGCTTCCAAAAGTGATGGTTTAGGTTTGATGCCCTCTGCACACAATTCATGGCCTAGGTAATTCACGGAATGAACACCAAACTTGCATTTCTCATGCTTAATAGTAAGGCCATGTACATTAAGTGCGCTCAAAACTTCCTCTAAAGCTGTAATATGTTTATCTTTATCATCATTGAACACCAAAATGTCATCTTGAAAGCAGATGGCACTTTTGCACTCTTTCAAAATATCTTGCATGACCCTCTGGAAAATTGCTGCAGCGGATGCTAATCCAAAAGGCATCCTATTGAATCTGAAGCACCCAAATGGTGTAATGAATGCTGTCAAATCCTTACTCTTCTCACTCAACTCAATCTGATGATATGCAGCAGATAGGTCAATTGTTGAAAAAATATTAGATCCCCCAACTACAGATAACATTTCAGAAATGCGAGGAAGGGGAAATTGGTCTACAAGAATATTATTATTAAGATGGCGAAGGTCAATGCATAATCTCACTTTGCCATTGGCCCGCCTGGCAACCACTATGGGCGAAACCCACTCAGAGGACTCTATTCTCTCTATTATTCCTCCTTCTACTAGAGTATTCAATTCATTCTTAACTTCTTCTCTGACAGCAAAGGGAATATTACGAGCCTTATGTATTTTAGGACAGGCATTGTCCTTTAAACGGATCTCATGTTTAAAGTTGGTTAATCTTCCAATGTCTTTAGAAAAAACATTTGGGAATTTACTTAACATCAAAGAAGCAATACCATTTTGTTCATCAATCAGCATCACTGGAGTAGGGCTATTTGGATCCAAAACAATATCAAGTTTTCCAAAATCAAACCAGCTAAGAACTGAAGGACCCCTCTTTGATACATATAATTTTGCAATGCATTTTCTGTTTTTAAATCTGAAAACTAAGGTTCTGAAACCTAAAATGTCTATCCTTCCCCCAGAATATCCTTCAGGATTGATATCACTCTCTTCTAAATGACTACCAAGTCTAGGTACAAATAACTTGTTCCATACAGATTCGCACACTATGGAATAGGGTGATCCAGAATCTGCATACATGTTAATCTTTACACCACCAATAACCATGTCGCACAATGGTTTTTTCTTTATGGAACGGTCATTTACATTCAAAACTGCGGTATCTTTTATGTTCAAAACAAACAAACAGTCGTTGGGTTCATCTGTAAAATCATCCTCATCACTATTCTCATTCAACTCAATACACTTGACTTTTTGATTTACGTTTCCTCTTCTGCAAGCAGAAGTGAAATGTCCTTTTAACCCACATTTTGAACATTTTTGTCTCAAACCAGGACAAGTCTTATCATTTGCCAAATGTGATTTGCTGTTACATCTAAAACACTTCAGATTACTTTTTGAAATTTCAGCATTAGATTTGGAAGAAAATGTTTGTTTCTTTCTGTAAGTATCCCTATTATTACTGTCATACTTTTGATTGATTTTGGCAACAATATTCTTACTCACGGAAGTTTCCTTCCCTTTAACCTGTAGTGCACTTCTACAGGAAAGTTCAGCTTTTCTGACAATAGACAATACAAAGTCTAAATTCTCATCACCATTAATCCAAAGTCTCTCCTGTATAGTTTCATTTTTAGAGTGCATGACTACTTGGTCCCTAATAAAATCTTCTTGTAGATTACCAAATTTACAATCTAAAGCTAAAGTTTTTAGAGAAGAAACAAAGTTATCCACAGTCTCTTCACTCAATTGTTTTCTCTGAAAAAACTTGAACCTCGAAATTCCTATACACACTTTGGGAGAACAATACTTATCAAAATCATATACTGCCTTGTCAAATACATTCATGTCACCACTTGCTTGTGATATAGGAAGTTGATTGAAGGCTTTTAATCCTTCTGGTCCTAAACTGTGTAAAAAAATACCTTTTTTTTCAGGAGCTTTCATTTTTCCACTTGCATCTAAAGTCTCAATATAGTTTAAAAAATAGGCTTTCCATTCAATCCATGGCATACAAGGAGAACTACCAGCTGACCAATAACTTTGTGGGGGTGCAAGTGTATAACCTTGAGCACACATTGTAACAGAGATAATAATTTGTTAATGGCAAAATAATAATAGAATAGTCCCCTTTTTTTTTTTTTAAATCCAAAAAGAGTTGCAGAGAAGAAAAAAACAGTCACATAGGATAACAGAAAAAAAATATTTAAGAAAAATTTTCTTGTGTTCATATATCACCATCTAACTGCTTCTCTGCCCTTTAAGTAATTTCACCATTCGTTTGTTGCTGTGTCCTTGACGTTTTTATGCTCAGTTAATCGAATAGATGTCTTCGTTTTAAATAAAGCGGTGAAAACGAAGTCACCTTGTCAGTTGTGCCAAGGATGGTAACCCAATAGCAAGCGGCGTCTTTAATTTCTACAGGAAATGCAGAAATGACCTCCGTTTTAGCCAATCAGCCTCAGCGTAGTTTCCTTTAGTGAGCAGCCAATACGCGTGTAGGAAGGATTATCCAGCGCGATTAAAGAAATGAGGCGCGCACCTTCACACGCAAGCGAAACAAAGTCGGCTTTTACGATGGAAACTCTGTTTCTCAAGTCGCTCGTCAAATCTGCTCTTCGGAAGACTGTGAACTGCATCCAAAGTAAGTTGAAGCATGAAAGAATGCTTTAGAATGCTTTTCTTTATTTTTTTTAGAAGTCGGAAAAAACGAAAAAATCGTAAATAAGTATAAAAATGTACAGGAAATGCTTCCTTAAAGAACAGGTTCAGTGCTCCTCGCTCGTCGCCAAGTTTGTTGAGTAAATACCAACAAATTGAAGGTGAGGAATTAAGTTTATTCCAAGAAATGAAGCACTCCCTGCATACAGCTCCAACAGCAGACAAAGTATAGCCAGTAACTCACAATACAGTTAGGAGATGCAGTGTAACAGTAAGCAACTGAAGATGGTCTCGAGTGATGCACAATTAAACAATAATATCACTCGAGGCCAAACTGAATGAAAACAATGGCACGAGTCGGCGCGAGTCCATGTGATGAACAACCGAGGAAAACCTCGCATCAACATGCCCTCGCGCTGACTCGCGCACAATACAACACCTGAACCTTCCTTCCTCAGATCCCGACACCAAAAGAAGAAAGAAGATCAAGAAGAAGAAGACCCGCCGTGCAGCTGCTAACAACAGGACGACAACAGCTGACTTGGCCCCAGCCCTACCGGTCTGTCGATCCTGGGACCTGCTCCTGCCTAAATCCCGGCGACTCCTGCGGACAGCAACTTTGGGACACCCATAGGACCTGCCTGCCTTGACCCTCTTAAAGACTGGGACTCCCATCAGCAGAGGCTCTGCTGCAACAACCCCCCTGGTGCCAGCCAGAAAGCTCCGAACCAGCCCACTCTGCACCCGCCGAGCCCGGCCCGTGCCCGAGTGATCCAAGACCACGAGGATGTCCCCCCGACGACTGGGACCCAAAGTCCAGTGCCCAAAGACCCTCCTCGACGAACCAGATGACGCCTGAAGACTCAGATCCAGGCCCCCCCAACTGCGACCAGCTGAGGGTAAGCTTTTCCGACACCCAAAGACACCCCTGCACCCGGCGCCCTACAGCCCCCTGTGCCTCCCTTTGGGGTACCTACCTGTGCTCCAAGATCCCAACTTACCTCTCGACATGCTGGTCGCCCCTGGAGAGTCTCCGCCCCCAAGCCTGCAGGCTTGGTTCCCTTTTGACCTTTTCCATTGGATAACATTGAGCGCCCGACGGCTCAAAAGCACCCTGCACCCAGCCGCCGAGTACAGCTGGCTGTGCCACCTTTGTCCTACCCTGCTTCCCCCTTTGCCCTGAGCAAGTGACCAGGAGCCCAGCTCCCACAGCAGCGTGGCCTGCTAGTCAGCAGCCACCAACCGGAGGCCCCCGTCCCCCTTTGGATAACATTGGGCCTAACTACCTCTGCACCTGGCCGCCCCTGAGGGTGAACCAACTGTACCTACCTGACCCTGGGGGACCCCTGAGTCTATGCCAAGAACCACAACTTCAAAAGACGAGGACTCACCAGGAAACCGGTAACTCACTTACCTGCCATTGAATAACATTGACTGGTTTGCTCGAAAAATCTTCTGTCCACTTTTGAAAACTTGAAATATTCATATAAAATCATCCGAATTCCGAAATACTCACCTGTGATCAGGAGAGGAGCCAGTACTGTACCTTGTAGACCAGTGCTGAAACGCAAAAGTAATCCCTAGCGGGTTTACTAGTAACTTGTATTTTCTACATAGGAACCCATTGTCTGCTTTTCTATGAAATTTCTGCTACTTTTGAAAACTAGAAATATTCTTTAAAAATCATACGAAATACTGAAACGTAATTACTTACCTGTTTTGAGTTGAGACCCCAGTGCTGGTCCCAGAAGACCAGTACTGGATTACAAAAGTAACAAGATCGTACTTTACCTGCGACCTGAATTTTCTCCCATTGGATAACATTGCCAGATTTCTGTTGAAAAGTTTCTAAGTGTGAACTTTTAAAATAGCTTTTTATTCCTGAAAAATCCCTACAATACCTAAAATGTTTTTGCTAAACTGGTTTCAGCTTAGACCCCAGGACTGAACCTAGGAGCCAGTCCTGGGATTACCAAAGTAATCACCTGTGTTTATATAAGGTAAGCAGTTCAAGGGGAAGAGATGCACTCTGAGTATTCCGAATTGTAGTCCTTATTTTAGTCAATTGTGCTTGCAATGGCGTGCTCAACCTGCATAGCGCTTCGTCTCTGTAGCGCTGAATATATATATAAGGTAATCCATTGAGCTCAATGCTAAATTGTGTGTAGAATTGTGTTGCCTACTGCAACCCCTGTACCTATTGTCTTTCCAAAGTTTATTTCCTTTCTGCAAAGTACTCATCTGAGGCCTCTCATATTGAGAGCAGTATATTTGTAATGCCTGTTGGTTCTAGAAATAAAATAACTATATCTTTTGATATAAAAACAATTGGCCTGGAGTTCAGTCCTTTAGTGTGTGAAACCTTTTGCTGACTGAGTGTGTACAACAAATGCTTTACACTGTCCTCCGGTACTGCCTTACTGCTCGACCAAGCTACCACTTTAGAGAGTAAGGTCACACCTGGCTTTAACCTCTGTTATACCTCTGGGGTTTGTGGACTCTATACACACTGTACCTTATTCTGGTCCAGTATATATAGAGGCACTTTCTCACAGGTGCCACCACCATCCTGGAGATAGGGAGGGTACTCCTTTCACTGCACTTCACGCCTCCTGGCCTAGACTGAACTATTGGGTGATCTCCCGCGGAGCTGTGTCCTGGACTGAAGGGGCCACCCACCTTGCTAGGACATACTCAGATCATGCGCCAGTACTCATAACCATTGCCCGCCAGATACGCCATTCATTCCCCGCCTATGGCGGCTTGCTCCAGAGGCTTTACTAGACTCAGTGTTCAGGGCGGAGATTGGAGAGGAAATCTCCTCCTTCTTCCTGACCAATATTGATTCTGTTTCTTCGGTGGGGGTGGTTTGGGAGACTTTCAAGATCACAATAAGTGGAGCCTGTATAGCCAAAAGTTTTGGAGTACTTCATAGACTTGAGTGCGAACTCAAACAGCTAGAGGCTACACTCTGGGGCACTAATTCGGGTCTGAACCTATCCACATTTAGAGAAAAACTCACGGAGTATACTGAAACAGCTGCCTCTGAGGCACGCTTTCGCGGGAAATACTACAATGCGCGCAAATACGGTGACGGCTAGCACCCGGCAGGCAACTGGCATAATTGATACGTCGCCCTAGGTTTGCCAACTATGTCCTTGAGATTATTGACTCGGAGGGAGTACAACACAGAGACAGCCAGGCCATTTTGAGTACCTTTACTGACTTCTATGCCACATTGTACCGCACCAGCAGAACCGACCTCCCCCCGACTTTGGCCCCTTCCTACAAGACATTACTTTGGGCTGGTTGAGTGACGTGCAGCACGTGTTCCTCGCAGCCCCATTCAGAGACGATGAAATACAGGAGGCAATAATGCAAATGCAATCTGGGAAGGCCCCAGGCTCTGATGGCCTACCTGTAGATTTTTATAAAGCTTACATAACCCAATTGCTCCCCATCCTTAAAATAGTCTTTAAAGAGGCACTGTAAGTTGGACATCCCCCCTCCATGAAATTAGCATTAATTTCGTCCCTCCTAAAACCTGGCAAGGCAGCAGACCGTTGCAACTCATATAGGCCCTTATCTCTAATTAATACAGACACCAAAATCCTTGCCAAAATTCTTGCTAACCACCTCACCCAGTTGATGGACAAGCTGGTGCTCCCCGACCAAGCTGTGTTTGTTCTAGGTCGAGCGACCTCACATAATCTCCGTATGCTCTTTTCCACCCTCCATACAGTAGACCCTAAAATACCCCTGGCCGCGGTATTCCTCGACGCCACAAAAGCGTCCGACTCTGTGGAATGGGACTACATCTTTGGGATTTTACAAAACATGGGCTTTCCACGGGGCTTTATATCCTGGGTGCGCCTCCTCTACACTGAGCCTACGGCCAAAGTCCTTGCAAATGGCCATTCTTCATCTCCCATCACAATATCTCGCGGGACACGGCAGGGATGTCCACTGTCGACACTCTTGTGCGCCTTGGCGATTGAACCTCTTGCAGCTAAAGTCAGGCAATATCATCAAGATAAGGCCCTCCGCTGCCCACTCCGGCATATCCTGATATCATTGTACGCGGACGACATCACGCTATACGTCAGGGAACCCCAGATGAACTTGAATCCGCTAGTCCAAGAGTTCATGAGATTTCGGGGTCTACTGGCGATCCACATAAATTGGTCCAAATCCAAGCTTTTTCCTCTAACCTCCTCCGTCACGGAGTTTGTTCCGGACTTCCCCATTGAGTGATGCCCTGATGAGGTTAAGTACCTCGATATCTGGATCTCCACAAATCACGAAGAATTGATGAGACTTAACTATGGCCGTAGAATAGATGTTATAAGGGACAATATCACGTGCTGGATCGCCCTCCCGTTATCCATCTCAGGCCGCGTCTCTCTAATTAAAATGCTTATCCTCCCTAAACTCCTTTATCTATTCACAAATATACCCTATAACCCAGGTAGGACTTTCTTCTCGATGCTCCGTACAGAGCTCATTCGCCTCACATGGGGGGGGGGTAAGCAGCCTAGAGTGCAGTGGGACATCCTCACCCGTCCATATGCGCAAGGGGGTTCGATATTCCCAATTTCGAACTCTATTATAACTGCGTACAAGCCCATTATGCACATTTCTGGTTTCACCCTCCCAGATACATGCCTCAAGTGGCGGCTGAACATTGGTTATCTGATCCCATCCCGTTAGACGGTGCCATCTTCGCTGCTGATATTCACCATGCGGACAGTCAGACTCCGATTAATACCACTGCTAAAGCGTGTCAAAATATTGTTACAAGAAAACAGGCCCCTATGCTGTACTCGCCTCTGTTTCCCTTATCATACGACCCGAAAATACCAGTCCTCCAGGAGGGAGTATTTAAGAAAACTCTAGCTAAATATGGGATTAAAACTTGGGGGGACCTCTACCTCCAGGGAAGATTCCGGACCTCACAACAACTTTTTGCCACACTGCCTCCCTCCCCTATGGACCTGTATTTATATATCCGGCTGCGGCAGGGATTCTGGGAAAATACTCCCTCCTTACCTAATGAACCACCAGAAGTCGCCACGCTTCGCTTTATACTAGCTGGGGATGCAGCACCTCATCTAATATCTTCCCTTTATCACGCACTGTACGTCACTGTAGCGTGGGTAAAGGACCTGAACCAAGACTAGAGGGTGTTAACGCAGGTTTTATCAATTTAGACATATGTTTCCTTCTCCTTGTCAGTCTTTCAGGGCTACTAAGTTTTAGTCCTGTTTTGTGCACTGGGCTTCTTTCTCTCCCGGTCTCTCCTAGTACATGCTCCCTCCTCGTCTTGTGGTGGAGCTCAGGGGATTCTTTGTCCATGCGCCGAGGTACATAAACAAAAGAGACAAGAGCAGGGGTCAGGAGTCGTGTCTGTTTTGATCCTAGTGCTAGGGAGGGTAGTGAGTGGGCACCTGAGCGCTACTGCACACAGTCATATTAAGAAGAAGGACCAAGTGTGTAGTGCTCTAAACGTGACGCCCAAAATGAAACCAAAAAGGCTTTAACAAAAAAAGGCTACTTTGGGGCTACGGGGGTACGCTATCCCGCCTCCCGACTCAGCCCGCGATTCGGTTGCGTACCTGTAGGACCCACGCACCTCCAGGGGCGTGGCTGGGCGGTTCGCGGGGTCGTTGGCCTCCAGGCTCTGCCGGTGTCCAAGGTGATACGGCCTTCCGGTCCTTTTTCCACTCGGCTCCGCTACCTCCGCTACCTCCATACAGCACAATCCTCTCCTCTCCCGGTTCGTCTTCCTCCTCGGTGTATTGCCACACGCTCCTCCGGATATCATCCTTCTTTATGCTTCCCTCGCAAGACACATCAGGGGGCGGAGTCACGTTCTTCATGAATCCCCAGTCGGAATCGCCGCTATCGAGTGTGTTGTCCAGATCAGAGGGAATTCTGGGATCTGTGGTCCAGGTATCCTGTCGGGAAGAAAGAAGAGGCGAAGAGGCGGAGAGGGAGGTATAGCGCTCCACCAGTTGTCATGGTTTATACGTTTCTTCGGGGACAGGTTGACTTTGTCACAGTCACCCAATGCATTTCACAAACCGCCTCCAAAGATAAATGGTCCGCAGAGTTACAACTAACTATAACTGAGGAGCAGTGGACCTACTGTTGTGGGAAAACGGAGCACAATACATCCAGCAGTCGCCTCCGTATCCTCCACTACAAATACCTACACCGTACATATTACACACCAGCTGAACTACATCGCTTTCAGCTGCGTGACAATGATAGATGCGATAGATGTGGGGCAACTAGGGCTGACTTCCTTCACTAGGGACTGTGCAGCTGTACAGAGATACTGGCACCAGGTCTTAGAAGCCCTAGACCAGATGACATTGCTACAACTTCCACACACTCCCTTTTTCGCTCTCCTTGGATACACTGCAACTATAGCTGTAACATATAGAAAATTTGTCTCATTTAGCCTCCTATCGCCAAACGGTGTATTGCATGCAGATGGGGCCAGGGGCTGGGCGCCCAAGTTTAAGAACTGGATCCGAGATATGGTATTCTGGCAGGAGCAGATGTGTACGTATGCTGAGCTGCTTTCACTTTCATCTCGCCCCTGAGACCATTGGTGACCTCTTACAACATATTTGCTTACACACCCTGTTGCTGACTTAGCTGACACACAGCCTGACGCTGTCACTGCCATTTGAACATCCTAGCCCTTCAACCGGTGGCCAGGTGGCCTCCAAACCCCCTCCTAATATAATTTCTCGTATTATGTTGCCTCAGACGCTCCAATGTATGGCTCATCCGCTCGCCGTGTTTTTTCTGGCCTATGGATTACTTATGTTGATTTACTGTATATGCCTTGTTTGTTCACCTGCACCGATGCCTTGTCTACATCTTTTTCCTTTTTTTATATGTTTACCTACTTTGTATTCTAAAAAGTATAAATAAAAATTTAAAAAAATAAAAATTGAAGTATCATTGAAGGACGCTTCTCCATGGGCCTTAGCGCAGTCGAATGGTAACACCTTAATAGCGCAAAAAGAAGGGTGGATAATATGGAATACTAACATCATCAATAAAATGAATGCTGCAATAATTTCTCTGCTGTTCGATCATGTAACTATTTTATCGACTCTATTACAGTTTTCGAAAACACTCTTCTCCATTGTAAGCACAGTGCAGAAATGATCAAATCCCCGGGAATTGGCTATCAAAAGCTCAAATAGTAAGTCATCTGATCAAGATACAATTGACCTAAATAAATTAGACAACAATTTCTCAATTATTCAGGGGTCAGAAAGAAAGACATTGTACCACTACAAAGAGCATGGAAGCGAAAGAAGGAGCAAACTGATCAGGAATTAAAAGAAAAATTGAGTAGACCTCCAAGTAGCAGCTATGCATAAAAATAGCAAGGCATTCTAGGACATTTATTTATTATAAAGTTTTATATAGCGCAGACTTGACCCTAGAAGGGTATCAGAGCACTTTACGAATAGTTAATTAAGAAGAAAATAGATAATCAAAAACAAATGCTGACACTGTCCGTTGCAACTGAAATGGGGCATGCAAGCCGTGGTTGGAGAACTGTGTCATATCAGCATTCAGACAATGAGTCACTGCGTTCAGGGTAGAGATTTGTTCAGTAACAGCAGTTTGACTTCTTTTGATTTCTCGCCTATGCAGCGCGCATGCGCTGCATAGAAGACCTTCAGCCATCGTTCAGCTCTTTTTCAAGCACTGCACTCGTGCTTGTGGCGGCAAACACCTTGCGGGAGCGCGCAGGGGCACACCACAAGCATGAGTGTGTGCTTCAAAAAAGAGCAGACAGCTCCCTGAAGCACACGCGCCTCGCTCCGCCTCTCAGTCTTGCTCACGATTCTTGTTTCACTTTCTCTTTGTTTGCACTTTAAGGTTTATTCTTTGCAGCCATGTATTGTGATTAAATGAATTTTTCATAGGCTTACATTATTCCTTGAAGTTTGCAGATTGAGACTCAGTCACCGTTCACAGGCTCATACAACTTTAATGAGGCTTTGAACCAGTGCACTGGTAGAAATGAGCACTGCACCTTTAAGCTCGAGCATGATTATGATGTTCGCGTCACATTTTCACGTCCGGTTACTACATAAACACACTATGTATTCTTGCGTGCATTGACTACTTTGTTGGTTTCAGGTTATATATGGATGGCAGTCACAGATGCACCGGTAAGGAACGCTTATATGTCTCTTTTCTGGGACTTTTTCACTACTGTGACTTGGTCTTGTTTTCACATTTGTTGCCACGTGGGTTTAAATTCAGGTTAAATTCGGGTTAAGCCAATCTCCAATCATGATAGCTTTCACGGGTAGCGGTCACGCATTTTTGTTAAATTATACAAGTATTCCTAGACTCTCGTACTTGCTACTCTGGTCTGCATTTTTACGGGGTGGCATATTCCAACTGTATTGTTTTCTGTCTTTTGATCAGTTTACTGCGCATCCCTGTGTCCCCTTACCAGTTTCTGATTTTTGCTTAAGAAGTTGGGGTCTCCGTGTCCTTTGCTGGTGAGTTTTAGCTTCCTACGGGTCATTTCACCATTGGGTTCATTCCAATTCTCTAGTAACGTTTTATGGCCTCCTATTTCTTTTCAATTGGAATGGGACATATGGTGACCCATTCTGCCTTTCATCCACGTCGAGTTCGAGTTTCTTAGGTATTGTAAAACAGCAATTAGCATGGCCAATAGGTCTCGCTTTTGGGACATAATCAGTATTTAGTTATGCAGCACAATATCCTTGGTGCAACATCAACTGTTGAATGCATACACACTTATAAGGTCCCAAAGGCGAGACCTATTGGCTATGCCAATGCTTGTTTTAATTAAGTGATTAAAGGGATCAGTCTGATTTCAGAGAGCAGGGAGCTCCATATTCTAGGGGAGAAGGCTAGGTTGTAGGTTTTCTTTTTCTGAACTTTTAGAGATTTCAACAGAAAGGTGCTGGTGCTTCTAGATGATATGCCACTGCTAGAAAGTTCCAGTTGGTCAGCTAGGTACTTCGGTGTGTTGAAGTTTTAATTGCTAAAGCAATGGGAACAAAAAAATCTTTAAAAGCCTCTCCTGTATCTTCGCATGATTGGGAAAAATATCTTCTTGACTTGTACAAAGTAAACAAGATCTCTGACAACTTTGGCAAATCTGGCTATATGAAGACCGAAAAGAACTAGGATATCTCAGCACCATCTGCTTGACAAATAACTCAATATATAAAGAATGCTAGATCCTTAACAGCATTTGGTTCAGACAAAATCCTGGTCAAAGTCCTTCAGGGAAATCCAGAAGAATGAAGTAAATTTCCAGCCCCTTCTTTCTTCTCCTACTCTTATGAAACTGGCAAAATCCCATAATCATGGCCGGGGAGCATCACAATACCACTCTTTAAAAGAGGTTCTCGCCTACTACCAATTAATTACTACCAAACTGCTCAGCTGAACACAACCGGGAAGATCTTCGCGGCCAGTGTCCTGGATTAACTGAAAGACTGGGCCTATTCCAGAGGGTTGAATGAAAAATGTTCTGAAAGTCTCACGCACTCGTTCTTGATATTGAATAGGTACTCTTGTGTAGGATGGTTGGTGGTGCGAGTGGGTTGATCCTCCTGAGAGCGAAGGTATGGAAATGTAGGAACAGTGCTATCCTCTGCGATAGAGAGGCGTCCCCCAATTCGCACTCAAACAATGAAGTTTGTTAAGTGTTTGAAAAAATTAAATAGTACTTTAAAAAAATTGTTGTTTAGCAATCTTGCATTTTATTTACACAAAATTAATCTTTTCATTTTCTTGTTGATTCCATATCATTAAAGCATGATTTTCTTGTACAAGTTTCTTGAATTATATCCAATTACCCAATGCATTTCGGGCCTGAGCCCTTCATCAGGGGTATTACTACAAAAATTGAAAACAAATAACCAATAATCAACAAAGGAACACAAATGTATGGTATTAGAGCATATATAGTTCAACGAGGTTATGTTCGTGCAATATCTCCAATCACACCATGGCTAAGTGGAAACCCATATCATGGTGAACGATTCGATGTGTCAGTTAAATGAAAAAAGTGTCACACATTGTGGAGAAATGTGCTGTATATTGCCACATTACTGAATAACGTTGTGAAATGGTCCCCAGCGATTCAGTGAAAGTGCGCGGTGAATAAAGGCAAAAAGTGATTCAAACAGTGGTTTTTTTTTGAGCGCAGTAAACAAGTGGGTCAGGACCACTTACTTCGTAATCTTTACCGATACGTACTCGTAAGAAGAAAGGCTTTGAAATAATGGCTGTGGGCACATAAGCATTTGGGTTAACACAAGACCGGGCTCATGTTTCCGAATATATGAACGGCATCGTAGGTGGCAAACAGCTTACCTGATGTGAATATGTCTCACAGAGATTCCGAGGCTCATACGCGAAGTGGAGCCGTGGCTCACGGATGTTTGGATGTCGGGCACGATGTATTGATGTCATAAGTCACGTGTCAGTGAAAAGACCATGATGGTATGAGAAAAGTTTTAAAAAATCAAACTGTCAATTAAACTGGGCTGGAATATCACCAGCTCATGTGTACAAAAACAATGTAATGCGGCAACAGTGTATCGGCAATTAAAGGATTTCAATAAGTAAACAAAAAGTAAACGAAAACGAGTGTCAGTGTCACATGGTAATAGACACTGAAGAATATGTAGTTTGGTATAAAATATGTACAAGCAAATGGTAGTTCCTGCATTATAGTAGTCATCATGTGTTAATCAGTGGTATGAATGTTTAGTTTCAATGTACTATAATACCCATATTTGTTCATCATAACCGTATAAATTCCTCAATAAACAATGTATGAAATATATGTCAAAAAGAGCAACTAAGTTCCGATTTTTATTCAGTCCATAGGGCTCACGGTGTTAAGAAAATATATCCAATAGGTCTCACGTTGTAATAAATATTTGGTGTTGTCATGACCTTGTTAAATAATTACTTGTTCAAGTACACAAAAACGGAGTTGACTGATGTTGTGATGGTGTTGGTTGAAGTGAACAGCTACTGGAGATTTCTGGTTGTTTGTACGAATGTTGCTTTTGTGTTCATTAATCTGGATACGGATTTTTTGTTCGGTCTTTCCAATGTAAATCAGCCCGCAAGGACATTTCAATAAATATACAACATTCTCGCTGTTGCGTGATGCGTTTACCTTCATTTTGATCGGAACACCCGTGTGTGGATGTCGTATGGTGTCACCTCTTATGATTGCGTTGCAATTCCCATAATTCAAACATGGTGATGTGCCTTTGAACTTCTTAGGTACGTTTGTGGGTGTTTTCAGCATTTGTTTTAGGTTGCGAGTTCGCTGGTATGCAAACCGTGGTGGAGATTCAAAAATGCCTTTAAAATCTACTTCAGATCAAAGCATGGGCCGATATTTTTGAATTATTTTCTTGATTTGATAACTTTCAGGGAATATTTGGACACAAATACCATTTGGTCAGTTTCCTTATCAGTCATTTGTGGTTTTAATAATTCCTCTCTGGTTTCGGTGTCAGCTTTTGTTTTTGCTTCGTCTATCACTGTAGTAGGGTATCCTCTTTCTTTGAATTTTTTTATGCATTTATTTGCACTGTTTTCATATAGTTCTCTTGAGGATGATATTCGCTTTAGTTGAAGTAATTGAGAGTATGGTAGGTGTTTATTCAGTGAAGGTTGATGAAATGAATGGCAATGTAAAAAATTGTTGCAATCAGTTGGTGTAAACCTCAGTTGTTAATAGTCCGTATGAAATTTTGATTCATGTGTCAAGGAAAGTTATTTCACTCGTGCTTGTGGATGCGGTGAATTTGATCCATTGATCAATTTTATTCATATTTTCAATAGCTTCCAACAATGTTGATATAGAGCCGTTCCATAAGATGAAAATATCATCTATGTACCTTTTATAGAGGATTAAATGTTCTTTCCATGTTGTCTGGTTGAGAATATTGTCAATTTCGAAACGGTACATAAACAGATTTGCATATGTTGGAGCGGCACAATTGCCCATTGAACTTCCAGATGTTTGGATGTAGAATTTATCTTGCCACTTAAAATATGAGTGCTAGAGGGTAAACTGTAGGAGTTTCATTTTAAATATTTTAGGTGAATGATCTTTTTCACTGGTAATTAAGAATGATTCAACAGCTGAGATCCCAAGGTTGTGCGGAATGGATGTATATAAAGATTTTACATCAATGGTGCAGAGTACGGTATGGTCTGTAATCAGTTCTTTGACTTCTTCTAGAATATTGAGAAAATTGGTGGTGTCCTTGATGTACGTGGTCATGTTTTGTACCAAAGGTTGTAAATGTCTGTCGAGATATTTGCCGATGGGTTCATGGATGGAGTTGACAGTTGATACAATTGGTCTGAAAGGTGGTAATGACGCATGTTTGTGTATCTTAGGAATCATTTACAAGTAGGGGACTGCAGGGTTTTTCTTTTATAGGTATTCTCGCTATCTTCTATGGTAATGGTGCCATTTTGTAGATATTGATTGAGAATGGTAAATAATATACTCTGAAATTTCCGAATTGGATCCCGTCCATTGGTGTATATGTGTTCATGTCACTCACATGTTCGTTAACATTTTGAGATAATTATCGGTGTCCAGAATGACCATGGCTCCTTTCGAAATTGACAATATTCTCAACCAGACAACATGGAAAGAACATTAAATCCTCTATAATAGGTACATAGATAATATTTTCATCTTATGGAAAGGCTCTATATCTACGTTGTTGGAAGCTATTGAAAATATGAATAAAATTGATCAACGGATCGAATTCACCGCATTCACAAGCATGAGTGAAATAACTTTCCTTGACACATGGATCAAAATTTCAAACGGACGATTAACAACTGAGGTTTACACCAAACCAACTGATCGCAACAATTGTTTACATTATCATTCATTTCATCAACCTTCTCTAAAAAAACACCTACCATACTCTCAATTACTCCGACTAAAGCGAATATCATCCTCAAGAGAACTATATGAAGACAGTACGAATAAATGCATACAAAAATTCAAAGAAAGAGGATAACCTACTACAGTGATGGATGAAGCAAAAACAAAAACTGACACCAAAACCAGAGAGGAATTATTAAAAGCACAAATGACTGATAAGGAAACTAACCGAATGGTATTTGTGTCCAAATATTCAACTGAAAGTTATCAAATCAAGAAAATAATTCAATAATATTGGCCCATGCTTAGATCTGAAGTAGATTTTAAAGGCATTTTTGAATCTCTATACGTATTTTACCCAACGCCATTTAATCTTTTCAACAATAGCAGCAAAATAACCAAAAACTTCAGTATGGTATCTTGATACACACCACATTTTTCAACCTGTTTTTTTTTTGTTTTTTATGCACCCCCAAAAGACCCCACAACCAACCCTGAAGCACCCCCACCCGCTGAACCGATACCCCCACCCCCCAAACAAGGCAATAGGACCAAAGTCCGAATGATGGGGAAACTGTTGAGCGCAGGGACCCCCCTGGAATTTCTGCCCGTCGACTTGCACAGGGGCATACCCAAGGAAGTTCCAAAAAGAAAAAGAGAAAGGAGACCCACAATCATTGACCCCCTCAAATGCGCATGCCCCCATTAATATTTATATGGAACATAAAAGAAGAAGGAAGAAAAAATAACACAATCTTTCAAGCTTTCTAAATTGAGTCCAGAAAGACCTTGGCTTGTATTTCAGACTCAAAAAATGTTGTCTGGCCTTGATTAATAACTTTGAGTTTGGACGGAAAGAGCAAAAACACCTGCGCCCCCTTAGTTTGAAATTGGACAATTAGCTGCCAGAGCTGCCACCTCCACTCAACTGTAGCAGGGCAAAAATCTGGCCATATCATCCTCCAGGGTTGAGATCCGGGTTTCTGCTTCGGCTACCTTAGATATCATATCTGCACAGGTTTTAATAACTCTCCGGAGCGAATTCTGGACCCTGCGGCAAGCCCCTTGCGCACGAGCACTTTCCTGGCGTGTCTCTTCCCAATGAGCCATTATTGTTTGATAGATTATTGCGAGCGTCATTTCGCCCGGAGTTAAGCCCAGGCTGGGATAAAAAATGTTAGTAGCTGACTCTATGGAACTAGACGGCACCCCTGGCTGTGTTGTGTATGAATAGTCCCAAGCTAGAGAGCAAATTACTTGGTCAGAGTCTTGATCAGGGTCTTGAGGTATTTTCCGAACCGTGGACAGAACCCTTGAGATGGCTGCGGAATTCAAAACCTCATTTGTGCGCCAGTCCCCCATAACACTCTCTTCATCGTCCGTCCAATTACTATCCAAACCATTCTCATCCACCGAGGAACCAGTGTTCTCAGATTGGGAAAAAAATTGTCACAATCCATATCGCCATCAGAGTTTTTTAGGGCTGATGGCATGGAAGCTTGCATAGCCTCTACATGTGGATGAACGCTTAATAACAATAGAGAAGGTGTTGCAAGAGGATCTGCTGCTATGTGTTTATTAAGGGTCTGTGCTGGAGGGACTACATCTCCCAGAAGGCTGTTGGGCTGTGTAGATACATCCATTATGGATTCAGTACAGATCAATGTCCCAGAGTTATTAGCATCAGACACCCCCAACTCTGATTGTATAATTATGCTGCTTACCGAGCCCCCATTTGTAGTGCTAGGCGGTACCACTACAGATGATATTTTACAGACCCCGTCCATCTTACCTGCTGCGGCAGTAGGTGCTTTAGAGGATGTTGCAGAAGTGGATTGGCGAGTCTTCGCTAGCCCAGGACTGTGGGGGGTCTGAGGTGTTTTACTGCTAACCGCCCGTGGCTGAAACATTGCAGGTACTGGGACAGTTTTATAGTTCTTTGAATCCTTGCTGAGCGGGTTCTCTAAAGGACCCTTCTTTGCGTTCTCAGACACAGGTGCAGCCTGTGTAGGCAGGAGCTGAGGCACCAGGGAGCCAGGTTTTGCAGGGATCCGAGGCTGATTGCCCCTTCGGCATCATCGCGGCGTTCTGAATACAGAGAGAATGAGACTGACAGAGCCGTCGCGTCAGTCCAAGCAGACGCCACGGAGCACAGATCAGCTGAGTCGGGTAGCGTCGATAACTCCCGGGGAAACGGAGCATCGCGAAGCAAAAGGTAAGAGTGAAAGATGTTTTTTTTTCTTAAAAACGGGAGATTGCGTCCATTAATCCTCTGTCAGCACGGCAGGACATCCAGGCGGGGAGAAGCGCTGTGACCAGATCACTTGCTGATGATGTGGTCATATTGGATCTTACACCAATCGGTCTACAACCAAACTTAAATGCATTATTTAGCTATACTGAGAAATTGTTTTTAAATGCAATCATTCTTAAAACAAAGGTTGTACTGCTTAGAGGGGAAAAAATACTACACTCATTTTAACTGGTCACTCGGTGGGAGGACAATAGAGGTAGCTAAAGAATACATCTACCTAGGGAGAATCATCTCTCAGACACTACAAGTTTTCTCCCATCTTCAACATAAAGGCCTTAAGGAGGATGCTCACATCTGAGAGCTGAAGCAATTATATTTATTCCTCCTCTGGTCATAAGCATTTTCACACCCTAAGAGAAGTTTATTGTATGAAAATATCTCCAATTTTATCTTATGCTCTAGAATATATCCCACTCCATAAATGGCAAGCTACAAATACGAGAGAAGGGAACCTGCTTTGAAAAATTGCACAGGTTAATTAAGCAGTCCCATTTTAAGAATTGTGTCTCAAGTTGTCCATAGCTAGCTCCTTCGCTAGAGCTTTAGCAAATTTTAAAAGATATATCAAGTCCAGAAGGAGCGCAGATATCCAAACAATCAACAATCAAATATTGTAGTCCCAATGATGAAATCCCGATGCCAACTTTATATTCAGTTGTTTATTTGAACAGATTATTATTCAAAAGTGTTAAAATCTTTCATAATCCAACAGAACAATTACTGATTTGCACAGTCAACGCGTTTCGTCCCCCATAGGGACATCATCAGGACTGCAAAGTGAAACAGAAACATAATATCACGATCCAATACGTGATAAATTTTACAAAGTTTACATATAATAATAAAATGTATTTTTTAATGATATATACATTTCCTCAGTATTGATAATTCTATCTATACTGGATACAAAAAACAGCCTATTTAACAATCTGAAATCTCGGAAACAGATACCTGTACACAGAATTTATGTCAAACATATTCAACTAATATTATCCAAATTCACATGAACAGTTCATTGTAAGTTCTTCATCCAAAATAACCAAAACTTAGAGCATAGCAACGTCCTGAGACTTCATATGTCCCCTGTACCTGAACTATTCAAATGAAAGGGCAATTATATTCAACATACCTCCTTTATTCTTAACGAATGATTCATGCGAAAAGAAATGTTTATGTCCTACGTTACTCCTGTTATCCTTCCTGATTAACCCAATTGCCTTGCTCTCCGCATTTTAAGCGAAATCTGTATAGAGACACAATATTGAATCGCTGTCAGTCTTTCCACCAACTAAGTTTGATGAATACATCTTCCCCGATTTCTTTTCCTCTTTGAAACATCTAATAGTCAGACCTCTCACCTTAATAGTTCCATAAGTTATTTTCTATCTTCATCTTTATTTAATCTGAATAGACTATATTTTGCAACCTCCAACTGTTATTTATCTGCCAAAAACCAGTACAGGAGATGTTTTTTAGATGTCTTTCATATAATTTATTTCTACACAATCCACCCCTTGTGGAACTTTATTTTATCATAATCCCATAAGACACCCCATCCTCACCACTGTCCGTGATATTCAAATCTGAACCATCCGCAACAGCAACATATAATTAAATGATAGTGCACGGTCCAAATCTGTGTCCAAAAATATATATATTCTAGAATGAGTCTTCTTGATAAATGTCTACTCACCCAATTTCTAAAAATACATTGCTAATTAGTTTCCCTTCTGAAAACAATGCTGCCTTAATAACATACCTTATCCAAAGGCTATGGTCGCCCTCCAATAGTTAAATGATAGTGCACGATCCAAATTTGTATCTACAAAAATATATATATATATAATTACATGTGTTAGTCTTCCTGATTTTTTTTTTTAAACAGTGAATTTCTAATCACTACATCCCTGATTTGTTGATCCTCACAAAATGCTAACTTAATAGCGTACCTTATCCAAAGGCTATGGTATGCCTCCAACGTTATCACCGCATCCCCAGCCGGTCTGATAACTCCGCTGTGATACGGAACTCCCGCTGCTGCCCTTATTTAAATCCCCAACTCACCAAGCACTGCAGTTAAGTTAGCATTTTCTGAGGATCAACATATATATATTAGATACTAATTTGGATTGTGCTCTATCATTTAACTCTTGGAGGGCGACCATAGCCTTTGGAAAAGGTATGTTATTAAGTCAGCATTTTTTTCAGAGGGGAAACTAATTAAGGATGTATTTTTAGAAATCGAGTGAGTAGAAATTTGTCAAGAAGACTCATACAAGAATATATATATTTTTTGGACACAGATTTGGACCGCGCACTATCATTTAATTATATGTTGCTGTTGGGGATGGTTCGGTTTTGAATATCACGGACAGAGGTGAGGATGGCGTGTCTTATGGGATTATGATTAAATAAAGGTCCACAAGGGGTGGATTGTGTAGAAATAAATTATATGAAAAGACATCTAAATACATCTCCTGTACTGGTTTTGGTAGATAAATAACAGTTGGAGGTTGCAAATTATCATCTATACAGATTAAACAAAGATGAAGATAGAAAATACTTTATGGAACTATTAAGGTGAGAGGTCTGAATATTAGATGTTTCACAGAGGAAAAGCAAAGCGGGGAAGATGTATTAATCAAACTTAGTTGGAGGAAACACTGACAGCGATTCAATATTGTGTCTCTATATAGATTTCGCTTAAAATACGGAGAGCAAGGCAATTGGGTTAATCAGGAAGGATAACAGGAGTAACATAGGACATGAACATTTCTTTTCGCATGATTCATTCGGTAAGAATATAGGAGGTATGTTGAATATAATTGCCCTTTCATTTAAATAGTTACAGTACAGGGGACATATGAAGTCTCAGGATGTTGCTATGCTCTAAGTTTTGGTTTTTTAGGATGAGGAACTTGCAATGAACTGTTCATGTGAATTTGGATAATATTAGTTGAATATGTTTTTTTTTCACAACAAAGTTTATTGAATAAATCAAGCAAGGTAGTCAATGTGGCACCCCACAGTCAGGAGAAACCACTAAGCATTTGGATACATTACATATTGCAGGATCGAAAACCGATGAAGAATCATTGCAAATCATATACATTAGAAACTACCCCCGCCCCTTTCCCACCCCAACGCCCACCACCCACATCCCATCCCACCCCGTGTTCCCTCCCTAACCCTGTGCACGTGCAAAGAAGAAACCACATTATGTGAGTACATTGTGGCTGGCATAGCGCTAGATGCGGGCCCATGCAAGGAGGAAGTCTAGAGCTCTTCTTCAGGGTCAACTGGGGGGTCCAGTGGCAAGTCCCTATAATCAGCCCACTTCTTCCATATCTTAAAGTGCTTGCGGGGGCAGCCTCGCGCCTCAAATACTGGTCGCTCCAGACCCATACAAAAATCCAATCCTGCTTTCCATGCACACAGAGGAGGGGCCCGTTCATCCTTCCAAGCCCTTGCTAGGTCTCTCTTGGCCAGGACAAGCCCCAGTAGCAATAGATGGCGCTTATAAATATTCCCTCCCACACCGTCAAGAATACGAAGTAATCCCAACCGATGGGTGCGGGGCAGGTCCCAGTGCAGCACGTCAGACAGGCAGTTCCACACACCTCTCCAAAAGCCAGCTATTCGCGGACACAGCCATACAGTATGTAGCAGCGAGCCCACCTCCACCCCACAACGCAGGCATTCCGGCGAAGCAATCAGTCCAGCTTTCCACAGTCGCTCGCGGGTAAAATAGGCCCTGTGGAGAATTTTAAATTGAATGAACCTGAGCCTCATTGCGATGGCAGTCCCCCGCGGGGATTCCAGAGCCTCCCGCCAATCATCCTCATCCATGGGACCAATATCCGCCTCCCAGGCCGTCCGCAAAGGAAGGAGGTCGGAAGCGCAGTGAGTGACCACTGTCTGATATATTCGGGAAACTTTTTTGTCACCGTGGTCACCCATGAACAATTTCGCCTCTATAGGGCTGAATTCGGGGAGCGAGTCCAAATCAGCAATGTAAGGTGTTAGTGCATGCCGGAGCTGCAGATAGCGGAAAAACTGGGTCCGCGGCATATGGAACTCCGCGCTGAGGTCCTGGAACGATTTGAGAGCAACACCAGACATCACATGACCCAGCGACGAGATCCCGATCGCGTCCCATCCCCCGAAACCCGACAGGGAGGCCAGCGCAGGCAAACAACCGTTACGCCACAGCGGAGTCTCCGCAGTCAGCTTACCCCACCAGCCCATGCGTCGCAACGCCTGACGCCACACAACGAAGACAGTTTTCGTGACCCTGGGCAACTCCCGCCGTAGCCGTGCAGAGTAGAGGAGCACGTGGAGCGTATTATCACCCATTAGTGTGCGTTCCAATGCATAGGCCGGGTCACCCCTATCACCATACCACCAGTCGTTCAGAATGAGCAGGTGAGCAGCTTGGTAGTAGGACATGAGATCCGAAGTGGCAAGTCCTCCACAATACGTAGATAAGAAGCACGTACGCAGCGCTACCCTGGCGGACCCTCCCGCCCACAGGAACCGCCCCAGAGCCGAGTTTACTTGTCTAAACCATGAAGACGGGACTGGATGGGGATAGTTTTGTAGCTGATACAGGAGGCGTGGAAGCGCCACCATCTTAAAAATAGCGGACCGGCCAAAGATGTTGAGCGGCATCTGGGACCAAGTTTTCACATCTGCCAGCACTCGCTCCCAGACCGGCAGCACGGAGTGCTCCCACGTGAGGGTCACCGATTCCGACAGGAATACTCCTAGGTATTGAAGGCCATCGGTCGCCACCCGCAGGTTCAATGCCCAGGGATCCGCCACTACACCACCTCCAAGGACCCACAGGGTAGACTTGCCCAAGTTCAGCTGGAGGCCTGAGACCTCTCCAAAGACCCGCATGATTTCCAACACCCGCGGCCCAGAGCGTCGCAGATCGGTAAGGAAGAAGAGGACATCGTCTGCGTATAATGCAATTCTATCCGAGAGGCCCCCGGGCCACACAAATCCCCGCATCTGCGCGTCCATACGCACCCAGGCGGCCAAAGGCTCCATCGCAAGAGCGAAGAGACACGGGGATAAAGGGCATCCCTGTCGGGTCCCCCGGCCAATATGGAAGGTTTCCGACACCGCCCCGGCAATACGCACCGCAGCCGTGATATCAGTATAATAACAGCTTAATATAGGACAGAAAAACCGGGCCCAGGTTGAGACGGGGCAGGAGCGCAAATAGATACGTCCAGCTCACCGAGTCAAACGCTTTGTTGATATCAGCAAGCAATAGAGCCGCCGGCTCACCCGAGGCCCCCATTGCATCTATAGCAGCCCATGCACGCCGAATGTTGTGGCGTGTAGCCCTGCCAGGCATAAAGCCAGATTGGTCGGGATGCACCAGCTCCGTTATATACGGAAGCAACCGATTTGCCAGAGCTTTGGCCAGTATTTTGGCTTCTATGTTAAGTAACGAGATGGGGCGATATGAGTCATGTCTATCTGGGGGTCGCCCAGGTTTCGGGAAAACTACTACTTCAGCATGGCGCCAATCAGGCGGCAGTCTACCCTGTGTACGCGCCGCCTCAAGCGCGCGACGAAAATGGGGCCCTAATTGCGTATGAAATTTTTTAAAGAATTCACAGGGGTAGCCACTCGGCCCGGGGGCCTTACCCGCGTTGAGCTGTCCCAGGGCCTCCCCCAGTTCCTCCGCCGTAAGGGGAGCATCTGGGGACTCCCTGGCTGCATCTGACACCGCCTTTGGAGGTAAATCATCAATGAATTTAGCCACGTCCTCCCCAGATAAGCTTTCGCATGGAGCATATTGTGTCGCAAAGTAGGTGGCGAAGCTCGCTGCCAGGGCAGAAGGGTCAGTGATGGCCACCCCATCCTCAGCCGTAAGACCAGGCAGTGTGTCGGGTTTAAAGCTATATTGGCACAGTCTATGGAGCAAGGAGCTCGATTTATCGCCCCATTGGTATATCCTGCTCCGCGTGGCCAGCCACGCCTGCCTGGCCTCATCTAGCAAGACCGACGCGTAAGATTGCTGGGCCTGGAGGAGTAGCCGTGTGCCAACCTCATCCCCTCCCCCTCGGCTCCGCCGCTCAAGTGTCTCCACCAGTGCCGCAGCCACCGCAATCGCCTCACGACGCCCACGACGGGCCGCAGTGGTCCACGCAATATCCACCCCGCGTACAGTGGGCTTCAAGGCCTCCCACACCACCACCGCGTCAATATCATCTACTAGGTTTTCCCGCCAATAATGGTCTATGACCTCCCGGAGGTGTTTGACATAGCTAGGCTGTTGGAGATGCCACGAGGACATCCTCCATCTGAAAGGCTGGCGTTTCCTCAGAAGGTCCACTTCAATCGACACAGGAGAGTGATCAGACAGTCCTCTCGGCAAGATCTCTGCCATGCGTACTCTGCACATACACACTCTGGGAACAAACACATAGTCCAAGCGGGAAAAGGAGCCATGTACAGCAGATACAAACGTATATTCGCGCGCGTTGGGGTGCATATGTCGCCAGGTGTCAATCCAGCCCAGTCCATCACACATTGCATGTAGCCTAGTAGGAGGCGGGGGAGGGGGGAGGGAGGGGGGGGTCAGTCCGCCCGGGTCCCGGCGCTTCTGGCGGTCCAGACACACGTCCATCACCTCATTCCAGTCACCCCCAATCACCGCCAGGGACTCCGGAATATCCTCCCATAACTGGAACAGTTTCTCGGCTAGGGCCCAGTGCAGGGGGGGAGGGGCATATACACTCCCAAGGACCACCGGCTCCGTACCCACCATGCCCTTGACAAATATATAGCGGCCCTGTGAGTCAGCCCACGTCTTTTCATGAACATATGCCACTCTACGATGGATTATGACCGCCACCCCTCTGGATCCCCTGGAAAAGCCAGCATGGAAGACCTGCAGATACCCAAATCGCTGTAGGCTGAGCACCTTCGACCCCATCATGTGAGTCTCCTGAAGTAAAAGGACATCTGCGGCAGCTCTCTTTCCCCAGCGAAGGACCGCCCCACGTTTCACCTTGTCCAGCATCCCCCTGACATTCCACGTAACTACTCGCAGAGACTCCACTGGGAGTCTATGGACCATATCAGCCATAGTCAGGCGGGACACACCAGAAAGGCCCCCTGCACCTGTACCACCCACCACTCCTCAACATTAGTATCTTCATAGAGAACACGTGCACTCCCCCCCAACCACCCAACAACTCAAAAACTTCGAAGACAGCAACGGCTGTTCCCTCCCTTGTCCCCCAACCCTCTCCCGCTACAACCAAGTCAGTACCCGCTACCCACACCCCCCAACCCCCCCTATACCTCACAAAACCATGAAGCATCTGTCGCGGCATGGGCAGACCCAGGCCCAAAACGGAGGGCCTAAGACCAACCATGCCAATGGATCCCAACTCCCGGAAACCCTGTTGTCTCTGCCCCCCCCCCCCCCAATAATTCCTACCAACGTAGGAGAGGGACCGCCCCCAATCTGCGGTCCCAGAGCCATCTCCACCACCCCACCCCAGTCCAAGAATACAGTTCCAATAAGACACTGAGGCATCGAATAAGCATCCAGTTCACCAGGCCACAGCCGCCTCTTCTCCCATCTCGGGAGCTACACCATCAAAACAGGGAAACACAGAGTACCTGAGGTCATTAGTGTCACTTTTAGTTTAGTCGGAGTCTTCGGTTCCACCATGTCCTTGCACACCCGAAACGGAGGCCGACCGCTTCCGCGATCGGGATCGTCGGTTCCTCCTGCTCTTGGGTGGTCGATCTCCCCGGTCCTGCGACGACTCTTCCGAGGGTCCCGGATTCAGTCCTGGCTGAGCATGTGGCCTCAGCGCCACCGTTTCATCTGTCCATTTAAAGAGATCTTCCGGGGAATCGAAAAACAGCGTTTTGGACTGGAAGATCACCCTCAGGCGAGCCGGGTACAGCAGCGAGTATTGAAGCTGCAGACCCCGCAGCTTCGCCTTCGCATCCATGAAGTACTGTCGCCTCTGCTGCACCAGCTTAGTATAGTCAGGGAAGATCATGATCTTTCGGTTTTCATAGAGGAGAGCTTCCCTGGACCTTGCTTCCCGCAGGATGGCGTCCCGGTCGTGATAATTCAACAGCCGAGCTATCACCGCCCTGGGCCGTTCTCCCTCCGGGGGCCTCTGGGTCAGGGCGCGATGTGCACGTTCGATGATGAAGCAGTTGGAGAGGGCCTCCGGTGGCATCCAGGACTGCAGCCACTGGGTAAGAAACTGCTCCATGTTCCCCTTCTCACAGCGCTCCGGAAAACCAATGAAGCGGAGGTTGTTACGACGAGCACGTCCTTCTGCATCCTCAGCCCTGAGCGCCAGATTTTTCTGCACAGATTCCACCACTGCTAGGTGTTTCTTCAAGGAGCCCATGTCGTCCTCCACCACCGAGATCCTGGATTCAGCTTCGGTAATCCGCTCCACAGCATTCCGTAGATCTTGGCGGATCAAAGTAACATCAACGCCCACTGCACCTATTTTGGCGTCCAGCATGTCCCTGGACTGGGTGATGGCGGCCATGAGAGCTGTATTGCCTGGCCCCCCCCCTGAGGGGTTTTGTTGTTGGCCGCCTCCAGAAGGGCCCGGGCCTCCAGTGGGTCCTGTGAATTTATCTATGGTCGGCTGCTTAGCGGAACCACCGCCTCCTCCTCGGGTCATGATTACCAATCCCCAATGGGCCACCCAGACTCAACACCGGTATATCAATGAGGGGGCTCCTGTTTTGTCGATGCAGCCCAGCCGGGGCTTACTCAGTCAGCTTCTCCCTCTGTCCGGTGGTGTCCCTCGTGGCTCCGATCTCATAGCACGGTTCAGGTGAGTTGAGAGCCGACCTCAGGATCCACCCCCACACTGCCAGCGGCCCGCAAGGCTATGGCGCACCCTCAGGGTAGAGATAGAGCGGTGGCCACCACCATGGACGTCCGGGGGCCCCAGCGCGGGTACTCACAATTCTCCGTCCACCACTGGGCCCACCGACAGCCGTCTCGCCGCGTTCCAGGCCGTCTTCTGTACAGGAGCAGGAGGGGGCTTCCCCAAAAGTGCAGCGCCGAGGTCTCACCCGGCCCCGGAGGCGGCCGCGATCCACTGCGAGCCCCAGGCGGGATTCGCGAAACTCAAGGCCCCCGGCTTTGCAGGTGCCACTAGGCCGCAGCGGCCAGCAGGACGGATGTACGCCCCTCCGGATCTCAGGGAAGAGGAGCCAGGCAAGCGGGTGACCCGCAGGGCATCTCGGTGCCCGACAAGCGACAGGGCGGTCACACCGCGCCGGAGGTCCCACTGCGGGCGCACCAAATCTAGTCCCCGGCTGCACGCCAGGCCGCTCCTCCTCCGCTGTCTCCCCGCAGCGTGTAGGATGCACAGGGCTTCGCCGACCACACCGGAGGGATGCCGGCACCCACAGCAATTGTCGCCTCACTTTGGGTATGGTGGAGAGGCTCGGGGATCAGGATAAAAGAACAATTTTGTCTCGGGCAAGCGGGAGCTCTAGAAGGCTGCGACCGCCATTGCCGCTTGCTAAGCCACGCCCCCCTTAGTTGAATATGTTTGACATAAATTCGGTGTACAGGTATCTCTTTCCGAGATTGCAGATAGTAAAATAGACAGGTTTTTGTATCCAGTATGGATAGAATTATCAATACTGAGGAAATGTATATTTATCATTTAAAAGTTATTTTTGTTGTTATAGGTAAACTTTGTTAAATGTATCATGTATTGGATTGTGATATTATGTTTCTGTTTCACTTTGAAGCCCTGGTGATGTCCCTATGGGGGATAAAACGCGTTGGCTGTGCAAATCAAGAATTGTTCTTTTGGATACTGAAAGATTTCAACACTTTTGAAGAAGAATAATCTGTTCAAATAACAACTGAATATAAAGTTGGCATCGAGATCTCATCATTGGGACTAAAATATTTGATTGTTGATTATTTGGATATCCGCGCTCCTTATGGACTTTATATATTTTTGGGTATGAGAGAGTTTTTGACGGTGGGCCAGAGAAAGTAAAGCATCTCAACTTATAAATAGTTACTTCATTGAATTTTACATTGAATACTCACCAGTGCATACCAAAGTGTAACCCCCATTGTCAGTCATTATTTAGTGAAATTTAAAAGATGGGTGTATTCTGTATTACACGCTGAAGTAGGATCCTTAGGGTGCTTATTAAAACTTGAAAGACTTAAAAACAAATCTGTACAATATTCTTTTAATAGCAATCTTAATACAGCACTAGATCTTTCTCAATGCATGATAGCACTAGTCTTGGACTCCTGCACTTCTGAAGCCATTCTTGAAGAACCTGACCCAGAGAATAAGTTATGAGCTTGTTGTAAAACACTGTACCCAGCAGTCACAATACAAATTCTAGGCAGACACTATAGAATACAAGATTCAGCAAAGACACTACTGATTCACATTAGTACACAGCATCCGACGCTGTATTAGTCTGCTGCGCTTAGGGATTTTACCATTAAGAGCTTTCACAAAAATATGAAATAATCCCGACAACATTACAGGCATATGTGATCTTTGCAATGGAGGAGTGATCGATATATCTCATGTATTATATGCCTGCCCAAACAAAATTGGGCTAGAGGTCAGATGTCGCTTTTTAAAACCTATATGTTTTAGATATAATATATTCACTGTACAAGGCTTAATAGTTCTTTTAAGATTTCCACCTAATGAATGTGTCTGCTATAATCTGTTCAAATTTCTTATTTTTTTTTTAATATTTTAAAAAGTTACATTAGGATTGGTTTTATAATGAACATTTTTAAAGTAATTTTATCTGCTTTGTTGACCAGTAGAGGTCTATCAAATAAAACGTACTGATTGGTTTATAAGTAGGGCTCCCGGTTTTCCGTTTGTACGGATTTTTACATATAAATACAGACGGAAAACTATTTTTCCTTTGTCTGTATTTATATGTAAAAACGGCAAAATACTAGCACATTTTGCCGCGCTGCCGTGCCGTCTAGAGTTCTCGCCACACCCCTTTTCCTGATGCTGGAAATTCCTTCTAATCAGGGTCTTTTAATAACTTACTGCCGTGCCCCTGAACCAATCCTGGTGAGATTGAAGCGTCACTGAGTGGGCGTGTTAAGATCAGGACTCTGCCTTTCAAATGAGCTCTGCGCTAGCCCTCCGCCATTTCAACTGGAAAGGTGTGTGTTTTTCCCCAAAGTATGTGCTCTCAGGTAACAGATAAATGACAGCTTCACAGAGTCCCTAGAAACAAAAGAGAGATAAAAGCCTGGACACTACCCCGAGAAAACCGCTCCTGAGTCACACAGTCTGTCCTGTGGCAGCCTTGGGATCCTTTCCCATCCGGTATGAACTGGCAGCACCAGTCAGAAATCGTTTCCTCTATCCTCCTTCCTCATGTAAGATGCTAGGGATTTCACTTCTTTACAAGTGATGAATGTAAAGAATTATACGAGATGTAAAGAATTTCACTTCTTTCTTCGACATTGCCTGTGATCACCCTGTGCTCGCTCTGCTGCTGACTCTGCAAATTGTAAAACTCTTTTACGACTTTAAAACGTTTCCCAGCCCCAAAGCTGTATTTGGCGAAGCTGGATTTTTCTGTCCGATGCCTTACCTTGTTTTCCGGGGAAGAGCCATTTCTAATCTGGTGTCCTCCACAGTATAAGTGGTATTTGATTTATTGAGGAAGAGGGGGGACAATTCTGTGGACAACATAGTACTTGACCTCTAGCTTGAGGCACAGTTAAATCAAAAATTCACAATATCTTTAACGATTGGAAGACGAAGTGAAGCCCCCTGCCTTTGACTAATTTGCAAGCACTTTCCTTCTAACTCCTTGACTGCTTCTTTAACAGTTTATCACTCTTTGCTAAGAAAATTGTCTCCATCGCCACATTATATTTGCCATGATTTCTAAAAAAAAAATTCCGGTACAATATTTGCTTGCATTATTTATTACATTATTTTCCCCTCTGCACTGCCTCGTGTTTTTGGCTGGGAGAATACATCTGCTCTTGAACCTGGCCCCACCTCTTGTAAGCTCTCCATATAATTCTCATTCAAATATGCTTTGTGACTAATACTACTCTTCTAAGGACTGGTCCCAGATAATTTAAATAAATGTGGAAAAATACTAGCTGTAGCGTTGACTTTTGCTTGTGGCATAAATAAATGTGGATAAATACAGAAAAAATGCCCCAAAATAAATATGGATAAATACAGACGGAAATGGCATAAAAATAAATACCATAAAACCGGGAGCCCTATTTATAAGTAAATTACTGCACATTCGTGGGACTTTTCCTGTCTGCAGAAATACAGCATTAGACTTTGTAGTTAGTCATGCCACATCAAAGTGTATGACAAACCTGCACATTTGCACTAACGAAATCCTGGTTTTAACTTCACACCTTTATTTTAACAGTAATATTATTAATAACAGGTACCCTAAAGAAAACACCAAATTGTGGTATTTATACAAACTTTCCAACTTTTATTAAAGGAGTGCTATCAAGTTGAGCCTCTCAAGAAGCAGATGTGTCAAAACAACGCACACATTTTTTCCTTCAAAAGACAAACAAAAAACATCCTCTATAGCATGTATAGTACAACTTAAAGTTCAAGTAGGAACTGTGTATGCATGTTTGAACTGCCCGAGTAGAAGCTCCATGAGCAATGTGGCCCCACATTGGTGGAACGGTAAGTTCCTCTCTACTCAACTTCGCAATCTTGAGGTGAACTTTCCTCTAAGAAAACTTATTTAGGGTTTAAGATTTTAGGACAGGAAAAAAAAGACGCAATGTAGCTCCAGAGCTTCGCTAGTGTCACCCCCTGCCTCGGGCGCGCCCTCGCTGCTCGGGGTGACCTCCTTCTGGCCTGTCCCCCTCTCCCCCGGCTTCCAAGATGGCCGCCACCGGCGACGCTGACAGAGGCCGTGACACCCCCGCAAAGGCCCGGAGGAGAGGCAGCACCTGAGCCGCAGCGGCACCTCCTCCCTGCACTCCCCGGGCTCCCCAGGAGGGGCTGCGCGAGGCCGGCCGCCGCCGCAGTGTGCCGCCCCCGCCTCCATGCTGCCGCCGCCAGCACCAGCGGCGGGAGGCCAGCTGAAGCCGTCCTGCTGAGTGCGGCAGTGCCATGGAGGAGGAGGAGGAGCCGCCGCGGGGCTGCAACGAGAGGTAAGCTGCAGAGCGGCCTGACATTCCCTTCTCAAGCACTTTTCGCCACCCTCACTCTGCGCGTCCCCTTTGCTCTTCGCAAATCTGCAGAGCAACCGCGGGCTGCCAGATAGTGAGCCACTTCATTCGACTTTAGGGAGGGCCTAGCGTGGTAAAACACGCATGCGCAACGCTACCCGACAGCCTTCCTGGCAAATAGTGAGCCTGAGGTGGCTGCAACACATCCCGGGCACGCAGAAAACAGAGCACAGCAATATTCAGAATAGCAACAACCGAAACTTCCACCCGTTGCACGGGACGGGTATTTCGGGGGGGCGCATGCCCGGGAGCAATGCACCAAGGGACGCGACCACCCGAAGCGCACCGGGGAATTATCTGCCCTAGCATGCCCTGAAAGGTAGTAAGAGCATTTATGTACTTTTTGTGCATGCATTTTTCTTTGTTTTTTCTCTATGCAAAGGTGGCTAACTCGTATCTCACGCTCCATGTGCAATTAGCCCAAGAACCCTTCTGCAACACGTCCCGCGGTTGCACGAGGAAAGAGGCGCATCCATCTGCAAAGGACTGGCAAAATCTTTGCTAGCTGCAAGGGCGAATGCCGGGTTGGGGGGGGGGGGGCTGCGAACTAAATATTGGAGATCGCAGAAAATGCATGTCAGTTGCACGCAGTAGATCCCTCCTATATATGAAAAAAGCTGACAAATTGCAAACGCGTTTCTGGATCTTGCAACCTCCGCAGAAAGAGAAGGGGCTCATGCTGCACAGATGGACCAGTTCTACCGCAAATCTCCTTGTAATCAGATTTAGCTCCCCGTTGCATTGAGACTTTATGCAAGCGCCCCCCACATTCAGTTGATTTCATCAGCTGCGAAAGGGCCAGGTCGCTCTGGGAAGTGTTGGGCAACAGAAACTCTGCAGCCGCCTGGCACTGGCTCTTTTTTTGTGGGATTTGCATTGTTTGTTTCCCTGTTGCTCGATAAACAGTGCAGCCTGGGCTGGGGTGCACGGGTGATCTGTTTGTGTGCGGGAGCTCAGGCTTCGTGAGGGGTTTGCATGCTGGGTTCTGGAGGGGCTCCTTTGTATCTGAGGAGAAGTGCTCCTGTCTGACTTTTTGCCCGGAGGGATCTCCCCCCCCCCCTTTGGGAGCATTCCTCCCCAATTGTTATCCCTGCAGCTGCCCACATGTGACCATTTTTCATCCACATTCTGAAATCTGACATAACCAGTTTTTGTGATGTTTATGGTAAATTGGAACCAGCCCTCGTTCTGACTAAAAATGTGCAGTCTTTACTCTTAACTTTAAACTATGCGGTGCGTGCTGCACCGGAGTCACGTCGGTGACACAGCCTGGGGGCTGACGCTGCGATAGACCCAGTTGGTAATTGAATGTGACCCATGACGCCAGGGGACATTTCCTGGAAGCCCATGGAAGAGTGGAGGGGATTCGTCACTGCGGAGGGAGGGGAATGTTGAAGTGTGCTTCAAAACAGGTGGGAGAGACTTGCCACACAGCACCGCTCTATAACTGTTCAGCTGGGTCGAGGGGGATATCGAAAATCATTCACCACAGCAAGGTCACCTGTCACGTTGTGTTGTAGCCGGTTCCTGGAGACGTAATCCCTTATGAATGTGAAATTCAACGAGCATGTTATTTCACCTGATGCAAAAATAATCTAGAACACGATTTCCTTTAAATCTTAGTTTAGAGAATATACCTCTCCTGATTTTCAAATCATGGCTATCTCTCCCTCAGGGCTATACTCCACTATGTCAGATTAGGTGTTCTCTTCTGAGACTCTTCCTTGTGTCAGGTTAACCACAGCCCATGCGTTTCTTTCCATTTTTTGTCAGTTTTCATGTGATATTTAGCCTGAAATCCATAGGCGTATATTGTATGGTATTGTAATTGCATTTATATAGCGCTTACTACCCCTGACGAGGCGTCAAAGCGTTTTTTCAACGAGAAGCACGTTACTCCGGAATCCATAAAGGATTAGTGGTGAATTTGTATAGTGGAAGTATGAAAGTAATTTGAGTGGTGATATGCTAGTCAGGTATTTAGATTGAGAAGAATAGTGGAGGGACAGAAGAGGGAAAAAGGTTTGCATTTACATAGCGCTTGCTACCCTTGATGGGGTGTTGAAGTGTTTTTCGGCGAGTAGCACCCTACTTCCGAACCCTGAAAGGATTAGTGGTGAATTAGAATAGTGAAAATAGGAAAGTAATTTGAGTTGTGAATGGATTTGTGAGATACCTCTTCCTTTTTTTTAGTATCTCACAATTTTTTTTGTTGTCCAGATTTTAGGATTAACATGCGTTCTTAAATATTGACAAGAAATTGAGGTGATTATTTTTAGGTTGTTACCAGGATGTTTCTCTTAACTTCGACCCCTTGAATTTCCACTTCTCATTGCAATGGAATGTGGAGTGATCACCTGTATTTTCTGTGTTTCCAAATCTTGTTCTTCTTAGGTTGTCCCTACATGCATTCTTTTTTGTTTTAATCTTTTTATTATTTTTCAGTTTTGGTTACCCACATAACGAATGAGAGAGGATGCAAGTAATGCAGAATGAGCGTGTTACGCTTACATGTGCAGTGTGGGCTGCGTGCAGACTCAATTAAATTAGCACAAGATTTAAGATTTACATAAATCAGAAACAAACTGTGAAAACTTTAACAGTTGTAATAACTAGTCAGTGTTTAAAAGAGGGAGGAAAAAAGAAAGACAAACATTTAGAAAAATGGAAAAGAGAAAAAAAACAAGGGGGAAGGGAGGGTGAAAGGGGGTAATAATGTAGAGCAATGGCTTGCATAGTACCAGTGATGTGATGAGGTGGGGTATGTTGAGGACGTTCGCCTGGCACTTCTGTTGGGAGGGAGACGGCCATAGTGCTTGCTGTGGTCATGGCAGTCCCGTCATCTGCAGACGAGCCCAGGGGGAGAGGGCAGCAAGGAAATCGGCTAATTAAGTTTCCCAGCAGGACGCTAGGGGGTCCTTATGAAGGTCTGTCTTGACCTCCCCGAGCCCAAGCTTGCATGGAGTGTACCCAGTTGTTGACCGCTGGGGGGGTGAGGTGACTTATACCTGCGAGTTATAAAGTGATTGGCCAAGAGAAGCCCCAGGTCAATGAAGTGAGTGGTAGCTCTGTTTTTTTTATCCCTGCGCCTCACTCCCAAGAGACACACCTCCTGGATTTGTAGTGTGGCTTGCCACGTGCCCGTGCAGGTTGATAAGAGTGTGGTCACACCTAACCAGTAGTTGGAAAGTGACAGGCAGGCCCAAAGCATATGGAGAAGATTTGCATCAGGTAGGGCTCAGCAGGGGCAAATAGCATAGGTATGAGAGTACAACCTATTTATTTTGTCTGGGGTAAGTTAAGCCCTTTGTGTTATGTAGAATTGGAGCAGGCAGAAGCGAGCATTTCATGGGATGAGTGATGGATACTCAAGTATAGCAGCCTATTCATCCCTACATGCTTTCTTGACTTTAACAAAAACAAACTTTATCTTGCAAAAGACCATTGCAAGTCGGCCATTTCATAGCACATGAGTGTCCATCGACCACATTCATAGCATATTTTCAGAACTACTATTCAATAAGTGAATACGTTTCATTTATCTCATGTAACTTTATGTGGATGTCCTGAAAATCTGACTGTGATTTGGCCTTTCTCAACCCGTAATGGGCACTCCTGTTTTAGCAGATGCTTACTGTCAATCGCACCCACACTCATTTCTAAACTAGGTAGTGTCTTAATTACCCACCCCTTTTTACACAAATGTGTGCTCAACTCTTTGCACAGTATTTAACATGTGATCCAGTGATGGCTGTCTTTCCTACAGTCTTGTGTTTTTTAGGATTATTTTTTTTATTAATGAGTTTATCTTTTATTATTGTGAAATTACCTGAAATTATATGTAGCCTACATTTAACGCTCACGACCACTGTCTGAAAATACTTCCACTGTGGTCTGAGCTCCTTAAAATCTGATTGAAGGATTCTTCATTGAAGTTATGAAGGATTTGTGGCTTTCATGATTGAATCAGGGGTTGTTTCGGGCCGTGCAGGGTCTTTTTTTTGACGGGAGTTTGGATAAATTAGTGGGATTTTAAAATTCAATTGGTGCAGAATAATGAAATCAATTATAATTTGGATTATTTCGAATTTGTGGATTGGCACATTGACCGAATAGTCAGAACGCAGTTGGGATCGAGAGAGCCAGGTCAGAGTGCCTCCTCTGAGGATCTAGTGGTACTCTTTTCAGAGCTGATAGAAGAAATGTTGTGGTTCTGAATCATTATTTCATTACCCTATGTACTATATAACATCAAGTCTTGAGGATGGTCGCGTGTAATAAAATTATTGGGGCCGAAACATCGACTATTGTGTAGAGCATTATGAACTGTTAACCAAAAGCGAAGTGGGTCCTTACATCGCAGTTCACAGAGGATGTCTTTCTACCTGACCTGGATCCCCTCGAGTTTACATCCCTTGTTTGTTTTTGAAGTGTTTTTTTGAGTCACTGATAGGGTTATCTGTAGCATGTGTATATTTCTGAATTTCTGTGTATATAAATAAAGAATGTACTTCTGATTATTTAGCTCATTTTTGGTTTTGATTATGATGCCCGATTCACTCTCTTTCCTCCAGAAAATTTTCCAAGTATTTAACTCGTGTATGTAATGTTCAAGGAGCATTCTTTGATATTCTAATCAGATGTGTGACACTCACAACGCCAGCTAATGTAGCACCTGGATATAGTTATTAGGGGTACAGTCCCTCCACACCCAAAGCTACAGTATGCATTGATGAGCGTAATTATCCTCCGGGCAACTAACATTACTTCTCAATAGCCTGTCTATTGAAGAGTCCGCTACTATGGTTGATATAGTTGCTCTTATGCACATTTTCATTCTACTCCACTAGTCATACTCTCTGACTGATGGTAAATAGAATAGAATAAATGTCCTGATTACTCCAGTGACTGGGTGGGGAAGAGGACATTTTTTGTACATATGTATTCTAGTATGCATTGATAAGTCTCTCAAAGAAGGAGGATTTCTCTAAGCCCCAAGTAGGACCTTGTTCACTTGCACTTTAGATGAGAGGACCAATAGGTTTTCATTCCAGATCAGCTAACAAAAAGATGGTGGTGGCACTCTGCCTCACATCCCAGCTCTCAATTTGGCCTAATGTATCATGCTTTCTTCAGTCACCGTCTGTAGTTTTTCACACTTGTTGATGCAGCCAGTGCAGTGTATCTCTAGACACGCGTTTCAAGATAGTGGTCCTTCTTCACTGAAGAGCAACACATTCTTTTGGGGATGCTAGAAATGCTTCCCAAAGTCTTCTCAGGTCTCTGTACCACCCACTGGGCTCAGAAGCATCAGCCGGAGCTTATACGCTCATTAGCTCAAGGGAGCCATTTCAAACAAAAAGAGGGTGGGAGTACACTGCCTCTCATTCCAGCACTCGGCTCACCCCAATGCATCATGGTAAATGCAATGCATAGGAGCTTTTATTTCAGTCAGTCTTTAGTTTTTCCCCCTTGTTGGTGCAGTCAGTGTTGTATATCTCTAGACATGCGCTTCAGGATAGTTGTCCTTCATCAGTAGAAAGCAACAATCCATTCTGGGAGTGTTGGAAATGCTGCCCAAAGCTTTCTCAGGTCTCTGTACCCCTCACTGGTGCAGGTTCATCAGCCACAGCTAGTAACTACCACCCTCTTTTTTGAAAAAGCTCCCTTGAGCTACAGAGCTGACGTGTTTTGCTTATGTTGTTGCTCCTGCACTCACTGAGTGGCACAGTGACCTCAAAAGACTTTGGGAAGCATTCCCTGCACCCCCAGAATGACTTGTTGCTTTCTACTGATGAAGGAATTAATCCAGAAACACGTGACCAGAGGTGTTACACAGCACAGGCTGCACCAACAAGGGTAAAACATTAAAGACTACTACTGAAGTAAGTGTTATCATGCACTGCATTTACCAAGATGCATTGATGCACATTGAATGCTGGGATGTGAGGCAGTGTACTTTGACCCTCCTTCTGGAATGAAAACCTGTAGTATAAATTGGCAAAATTTAAAACAATAATATCAACAAGCTCACAGAGCTTGTTCCGAGTGCACGCAATTTACTTGATAGATGTTGTAAAGACTTCTTAAACATACAGCTAATGATTATTAGAATCATCTCAATAGGTTGTGAAACACTAAATTTGCACCAATACTTCAATACTTTACAGGGAAAACACAACCAAAAGCATTTTACAGTAACATTTAGACCTGTGCTAACGTGCAAATAGCACTAAATTTGCACCAATACTTCAACAGTTTACAGGGAAAACACAACCAAAAGCATTTTACAGTAACATTTAGACCTGTGCTTTTTCAGTAATGATCTGGGAGTGTATTGTAATGGCTCTGGTTTTGCCCAAGCAGTTGTTCCTGCAAAACTATGTGCAACAATTAATATTATAGGACACCCCCAAAACTTTTGCATGCATTATTCCCCATTCTTGACCACTGAGGTCATAATCGTGTACAAACCTACATCTGTTACCTAGCACTAATGTTATTTGCATCCTGCTGTTTTTTAGATCTCATCTAGATCAGGTTTTAGCTGTCTGGTGTTGACCTGTTGTGGATAATAGTCCCTTTCCTCATTCATTAATGGTAATATATGGCATTTGCACCCTGCACTTCTTCGTAGATATCATAAATGTGTTTGGCTTTTTGTAGAAACATGTGTCCTCAAATTCACGAGGGTCTTTTGTAATTGAAGGTGTTGTTCATTTAAAACTATTAGGTGCTTAGCGTGTCACTTGCTGTTCAAATATAGCTGCATGTTTTGATGTGCTTTACAGGCAGGGCTTAGATCTTTTGTTGGTACCCATTTTATGAGTGCGGACGTCCTCTTTTGTACGCAATTAAATCTGTCTTTTGTGTCGTGCAATCTACAAGGAGTTAATGAAACAGAAAGCACAACTAGACAAATCGTCCAACTGTTGCCTGGCAAAATAATGTGACTTATACAGCTAGCCTGTCATTTAAATTGGGCATAACTATAAGAAGCAGGGGAATGTTCACAGTTGAATTACTGGACACTTTCCTTATTCACACAGTCATGGATATCCCCCTTTATTACTGGGGTTTGCAGCAGTAACACCTCATGGTGATTCAGTAATACACCGTAACACCTGGTAATTATTAAACTTGACTCTGGCTCTTTTGCTGCCAGAAGAGGCATATTGTACCTACCGGTGGAAACAATGATCCTGCCTCAAAGTTTTGTGGGTAGGGTTAAATGTGGTGGGAGTGGTTGTTGACAATGGTATTATCCGTCCAGCCATTTCATATTTACAGTGCATTGCCCAGGTGAATCCCTAAGGTCTGCATTCGTTATTGATGTGGCACTTTGGGCAGTTAATCAAATGAGGTTGAAAGAATAAATGTGTCACAAACTAACAAATCAGACGTGGCCTATAAAGTTATACAAACCATGCTTATGTCCGGGAAGAGTCCATTTTGACAGAAAACCCCTCTTCAAATGTACACAATTCTTTCCGGCTTTTTTTAAACCTGATTTGCTACCCATGGCCATCTAAAACGAACTAGCACAACTGAACCATTGCCATGATGTTTATGTGATAATAAATCACACTCGTCACATCACCGTGCTGCATGTATGGCAGCATGGCATGCACCTGCACCTCTCCGCTTCCTTGCAAAGAGGGCTGCCCGTTTGATGCCCTGCACAGAATCAGCTATTAGACAGATGAAAATGAAACTACGCTGATTAAAACAGCAGAATGCTGGTTAAAATCCTGTCTGGATGCATTCATTTCCCTCTGCATGACTTTATGCTATTCCAACTCAACAGTGCAATTGAAAAGACTCCAAAATATATTGCTTGATGAACAATCACCTTTTCTATCGTTCAGTATTTTTTTTTTTTTTTTAGCTTGCAGGAAAAAGTTGAAGAACAATGTATATGTGAGGGGAAGTGTTGAGCCAGTAATACTAAGTTAATGAATTCATTTTATTCAAGTCAAGTCAAGTCAAGTCAAAGGGCTTTATTTCGATAAAAGCATATCTTTAAACGCAATACATACAGGAGGATAAAAGAGATAAAAAGCCAAACATATAAATACAGTCATAACTTTATGCAAATCGAATGGCAACAATAAATTACCTAAGACGGTCTAACATAATGACCAAAATTAAACCATTTCATTGAGCCTTTTTGACCTGATCACCCATGCCCAACCTAAAAACTTTGCCATGCCACATACAAAAAAGGGCCGGGTATCGGACTTCAAGATTCGCAAAGCCACAATGTAATTTCTGGTACCCAGCTCCCTGCACAGGGGTCTCAGCCACCTAGATCGGGGAGCTTTATAGGCAGGACATTCAAATATAAGGTGGGGCTCCGACTCAATCCTAAGTGTGCAAAAGGAGCAGAAAGGAGTGATTTGGGCCGGGATTTTCCAACACGCAGTCAGTTCCCCCACTGGAAGTACTCCTATTCTAAATTTAAAATACAAGGCCCTGTCTCTAGGTTTTAAAATTATGTCGAGATAGGGTTCTCGGAGGGCCACGTCATTCACCAAAATAAATTCGCTGGTGGATCTGCATAGGTTGGGGTCGGTGGTTCTCCTATCCGCTACCCAATTCCAATAGGCTCTCTTCAAGGCAGACTTAGGGGGAGCAGTTCTAGTCTGCCATGCCTCCCCGAGTCCCAACTCCCCAAGCAGGAATTTAACGTCCCTCAGCCACCTTATTTTTGACCAACCAGACAACGATAGAACCTCCTTCAACCCTTCCGCGTAACTGGAAAGTTCAGGGACTCTCCATAGGCGGGCCCAGAGAAGAAGGGTGCGCAATTTTGCCTGATCTTTAATTGGGCGGCAACCCATATTCAAAAGCAGGGGCAATATGGGGGTGCTCTGTGGGAGGACCATCAGGTTCTTCAGAAATTTATTCTCTTAGCAGGATAGCTGATCAACATTCAGGGAACCCCAAAGCTCTGCCCCATAGAGAGCCGCACTAACGCCTCTCGCCATATAAATATCCAACACAGGGGCAATGGGTTTGAAGGTAGAAAACCGCTGTTCTTTAAGGAGGGCCCCCACGACCATTTTATTACTCAATAGCATCTTTTGGAGATGAGAATTCCACCGCATGGTATCACTGAGACGGATACCTAAATAGTCAAACTCCTTAACTCTTTCCAAGGGGACCATGTTTAATACAGGCGCCCGTCCAAGCTTTTTCAGGGGGGTTCAGAACCAGATATTTGGTCTTTTCTGTGTTGATTTTTAACCCCCTGTTCACACAAAAGGATTGGAAACTGTTAAGGAGGTGCTGTAAACCCTTCCGGGGATTTTGAGAGCAAAAGGGTATCATCGGCAAATAGTAAAGTGGGTATTCTCTTGCCCGCCAGGGATGGTGAATCAGAAGGATTTTTCAGAAGATGCTCCACCACTCCGTTCACATACAATGAGAACAGAGTGGGGGCGAGAACACACCCCTGGCGGACGCCCCTGTTCACTGGGATTCTAGCAGTCTTTTGACCCTGCTTACCCCACCTCACCTGCGCGAAGTTCTCTGAGTGGAGCTTCATCAATAAGGATAGTAAATATGCGGGCATTCCCAGATCAGACAATACCTTCCACAGGCAACCTCGGGGCACTAGGTCAAAAGCAGTCCGTAAATCAATAAAAGCAAGATACAGACTGCCTTTGCCTAGTACAACCACCTTCCAATATAGAAGCAGTAGTCTAAAAGTCTGTTCAATGGTCCCGGTGCCTGACCTAAATCCTGCCTGAAAATCAGAAAGTATTTTATTATCCTCTGCCCACTGGAGCACTCTCCCAAGGACCACCTTTCCTGCCACCTTCTGCGAGGAGTCAATTAGGCTTATGGGACGGTAATTTGCTGGGTCGTCCCGAGCCCCCTTTTTGAAGATCGGAACGACCTCAGCTCCCATCCAGGAGTCTGGGAGGGCGGAACCAAAAAAGGATGCGTTAAGCAGTGAAGAAATAAGTTTCCCCCATTCAGTCAAGTTGCGGCGTAACAAGTCCCCCGGTAACCCATCAGGGCCTGCTGCTTTGTTGGGAACAAGGGATTTGATCACATTCTCCACTTCCTTAGCTATAAAAGGTAGGTCCTCACTCAACCCAGGGGAGCCCAAAGATGGAAAATCAAACAGCCCCATCCTGTCATCCTGGGTGGAAGTATAAAGGAGGGAGAAGTGATTAAAACATGTCACCTCAGCTATATTGCATGTTATCAAGGACTCGACTGGCCTATTCCTGGTCCTAACTAAGTCCCAAAAACCCCTAGAATCCCTCCTAGCACTAGCCTCCTTCAAGTCGCACCAAAACTGACTATCCCACTCTTTCTTGGCTACGCTAATGGCATGCCTATACTCCTTCCTGGCAGCACCAATCTGCTCACAACCCTTACTTTTAACTGCTTCAATAAGGTCCCTTTTCGCCCTCCGACAATTCGTGGAGTACCACCCCGAATCGCCCTTGGGTCGCCGACATTCACTAACGGGAGGGACCCGGCTGTGTATTAAAAATAACTCACCCCGGGCTTTGGTAGTATCACTGAAGAGAGAGGATACCTCAGGATGTTCCAAGCTGGTATTTTCCAGCCTGCTCAAAGCCTTAGCCATGATTAATCCTATTTCCAGAACCTTCCCCTCATCCAGGGCAACCTTATGCCAGTTCAGGCGCCTGCCACAGTTCGAGGGACAAACTTCACCAGTCGTCCGCAGGACAGATGTTTCCCGAGGGCCTTTGCACACTAGCCACATAGGGGACAGAGACAGAGAGAGTGGGTTATGGTCACTGTCCGTGAAAGGAAGTACTGCCATGTCCCGCAGTTGGGCCCAGAGCTTAAAGTCCAACAAGATGTAGTCTATCCTAGATGTGTGATCTACTCTGTTAAACGTGTGGGCTCCACAAGGGTCCGAAGGAGTTCTTCCATTCACCGCCCTCAGACCAAACTCCAAAGTTAGGGCATGAAGCTGCATAGCCCATTGGGACCACTTCTTGATAGGTGCTATTGATAGGGGGGGAATACCCCTCCTTGTGTCCTCATCTGAGGTAACCAGAATGTCATCTGCCGCTAGGGGCTCAAAGGTACAATTAAAGTCCCCGGCGAGCATGACATACATATCCGAGCTGCACTGACTAAGTTCATCTTCAAGCCCCAATATGGTTGGGGATGGCGAGCACCCTTTGGAGCCTCTAACATAGATATTAAAGATCTCCAGAGACCGTCCTCTAAGTGGCCCTCGAACTGATAATCTTGGCAAGTCAGGGGACTTAGATTCTCTATTCCTGATCTGTAAGCCCAAAGAAATACTTATCCAAATGAGCAGGCCGCCAGAAGGGCGACCTCTCCCTGAGGGGGAAGCGATAGCTGGAACAAAGTGATTTATATAACCGACTTTATGGCAAGGCTCCAGACACCAGGTCTCTTGGAAAATACATATCCCAAAAGACTCAATAAAGCTGTTCCAGTCTGGGAGGTCTAAGTTTCTGGAGAGGCCTGCAATATTCCAGCTAACAATCCTCAGGTCACTATTCGTTAAAACTCGCCCTCCAAGGGGTCGCAGTGGAGGCGTGCTAGGGCCGGCACAGGGATCCATTGGTAGGTCCTCCGACACCACCAGTGCGCAGTGATTAGCGGAAAGGGAGCAGCCAGGTGTAACCCCATGCGGGACGCCAGGCGAAGGAGGAGTTAAGAGTTCAAGTGGGAGGGAGGTCCCAGGTACATCCTCAAACATGGTCGTATTACAATTCCCAGAACTGACATTTACAACAGGAAGCGTCTTGGCGGGTTGTTGATCGTCAAGTCAACAGTCCCACCCCGGCCAGTAGGGCCTTAGGCCTGTATTCTGTCTAAACGATCTTGGGGGAGGGAAATCGTGGTGGAAATGCCTGTTGTTCCTACCCCCCCAAGTCGGAGGACTGGCAAGCCATGAGTTTGGTGGGTGGGGATTAAAGTAGCTAAGGTCGCGAATACTAATGCCCGAGCTACCCTCGCTGAAGTATTGGTTACAAATAAACCTAGCTACCCTGGCGTCTTTAAAGTTAACCAGAATACAATCTCCCCTTAGATCCTTAGGCCTAGTGCCAACCCAGCTAACTCGTCCACATGGAGAACCTGGCCATCAAATGAACTGGGCAAAGGTCTGTTTTCCCTGAGCCAAAACGTAGTTTTATTTTTAAGTTCATTGTACGATTCGTATTTACCCAACTTGAGCATGGGGACCCCAGTAAGTATAGCTACAAAGGGCTGGCATTCGGGGGGTAAGTTAACATGGGGGGTAGTAGTTACTCCCATCTCCTCCACTTTCTGCAAATTAGAGGGGGGAATTGAATTACCAGTCCTGGCCCATTACCTCCTTTGCTGGTGTTAGAACTCTTGCTTTGAGAAGGACGACTAACGGCGGGACCTGAAGACCCTTTAACCCGATTTGCCTTGTTTTTGCAGCTGGTTTGGACTTTAGGTAGAGCAGAAGAATCACCCGAATTCATTTTATTTGCTAGCTCAGCAACTGGTAGACCTGCTCGTCATTCCAGCCCAACAAATGTTCTCATTCAACTAGCTATGTTTTGCACCCTCATCTTGTTTCAAGTTTACTCCATGGTAACTGAGTGCGTCCACCTGGACCATCTCACTTAGTATTGGGATCTTAGCATGTGTGAAAGTAGAGATGGGCGGATCTGGACTCTTGTATTTATCAGCTCCAAGGTGGCCCTCAAGACCAAGGAGTGGAGTCCCATATTAGGACATTGTTTGGCAACCCTTGAGTGATGACCCGCTATATGTCTGGGGCTTTTGATAGTTCCTCACTACTTTTTGCCATGACTGAAGTGGCAGAGATGGATATCGCCAGAAGATGTTTCTGCTAATATCTCTAGGTTGCCTAGAGCTGACCTGGCCAGCCCTTTGGTACCTCAGTTTAGTTCACACTGTGACCTCCATTAGGTTGATATCTTTCTTCTGTTTTCTCATATGGGGGTGGAGGTTCTGCACCTTGGGACGAGGCCACTGGGTCACTCCACACTTTCCCTTCACACCAAATTGAACTATTAGAATATTCTCCTTTCAAAATCACTAACCAGGCTGTCCTGAAAAGTTTCTCCACTAAGCTCATTCTGCTGACTCTCCTGTCTTTTCAGGCTTTTGTGCTCTTCTCTATTCGAGCACATCATCTTTGGCATCTATTGAAGGGGTCACTCGTACAGTGCGTTTACATCTGTGCATCTGCAGAGAGAATCAGGCACTGAGTTGTCCTCACATGCTCCCCTGTTGGGAAGACGTTTCTTACTTTAGTATTTAATATTACAATTGCTATCAACCTAAGCCTGTCGAAGAAGCAGATTTGAGGCTGCAGAAGGTACAGAATCAGGTAGCCAGATTTTGATTTAGTATTGGTAAGATGCTACAAAGGACCCTAACCATCGACCTCTTCACTGGCTCTTAGTGAAGCAAAGGATTGATTGAAACATTCCCTGGACCATTGACAAAGACACCTGCAGGTACGATTCCAATGACCCCACTACTGTTTCCTGCCAGGATCATAAATCCAGTATCGAACACGTGTAGGTGAAGTGGAAGAATGTCTAAGGAATAGCTTAAAAAACAAAAAGCAAAAATCCGGATCCTTCTTGCCGGTGGGCGAGAAGGGGAGATAAAGTGAGGGGGGATTGCCAATCAACAAACACTAATGGAAAAGCTGAAAATAGTAGCTTTTCACGCACTTCCTTAACTAGACTGACTTTTCCTGTAAGCTCGCCAGCTCTCCTTTCGTACACCTGTCACAGTCCGCAGTTGGCCACCTATATTTGTCTATTCTTATAGAATGAACAATTCATTTAGTCCCATAGCATCCAATGCGTAACTACAGCCAATGCTTACCCAAGGAAATGGGGCAGACCTCCGCATGGAGTGAGTCACACAGCCTCACCTCTTCACCGTGGGCAAATTTTAACATTTCTGATTTCCTATTTGGCTTGAATGGCGCAAAACTGCTAATTTGACGTAAAAGGCCAAAAGCCATTGGAAGTGAATGAAGCATGAACCGTATATTCCTAGAACAGGAGTAGGGGTATTTTTTTTTTGTTGAATTTGTGAAAACAATATTGTTTTGCATTTCGAAATGTTTGCCGAAATCTCCCATTACTTTTTTTTTTCATGCAAAAGCTAACTTTGCACAAAAAAGTCACATAAGATGCTGAAAAACGACTATTTCAAGCACACAATGTATCTACGTGAGGTATCTGTGAAAACGAGTTTCCCACCAGTGTAAATTTGAGACGTGGCGTTAAGTGTAATTTTGCGTAATACGAAATTCGGGATTTTTGCAACATTTGCTGTCCTAATTTAAATTTTGCCTCGCCTACATAGGTATCTTCTGCAGTCATTACCTGCCAAGAAACTGGTGAAAAGGAAACGCATGCTGAAAAGCCCTACACATTTGCCGAGTTAAATCCTGATTTAAAACATTTGGCTGGAAAATTATGCAACATTTTAGACGAAGCTGACAATTGCTTTGGTAATCGCTGGGAGACGCACATCTTTCGGGCCTTCTGCCTTTGCTTTGAAAATCGAATAAAAGAAAGATAGCATGGAAGATAACTCCCTGCCTTTGGTCGAACATTTCCACTAAGGAATCGTTTAGCAGAGGTGACCTACTTAAACCTGTATTTGACGCTGAGCTCAGAGGCTGTCTAGTTTCACATATCTAATTAGCGACGGCCTCGCCACGGAGCACACCCATATATTTCCTGTTTGGGGCCATTTCTGACCTTTGGATGTGGGCTGGATACTGCCAGGCTTGTTCAGACAGCTGACGGGAGCCGCGTGTAGGCGTGCACAGATAGCTGTGGAAACTGTTCCTTTCAAATGGAAGTCCATTGTATGAGTTGGTGTGTTTTCCAAAGCAGTGTGGCCCGCTCCAGTGGCATACAGGCTCCATTTGTCCTCCCAAACGCATGTCCAGTGCTCGGACTGAGTAACCATTTTGTATTGTCATCTCTTCGCCTATTCTAGTCCAGAGGATAGCTTTTCTGCCTCCATCAGGAAACATACGTTTGTGCAAAGAAAAAAAAAATAGTGCCGCTGAAACCTATTTGCTGTGCTAAAGAACAACTGTGGGTTAAATGTAAAGTGAACATGAGCATTGCGTACAGTAATACATTTGGGAGGAAACGTGCATTAGAGATGTTTTGCACTATGTGGTGCTTTGTGATGAAAACCCCCGAATGCATTCATTTTTACTTCATTTCTGTGAAATGAAGCTCTGCTTTAACCTTTATAAATGTAGATCAGGTAGGTCTTGTTTCCTTGTACAGTACAATTCTGAACGTATCAATTGAAAGATATTGGCATCTAAGGCTCATGGAGATTCTGGTCACTGTCCAGGATCACACAGTGTACTAGTAGCTGAGCTAAAGCTCGAGCCTCTCACCATCTACATCTTTACCACACGTTATATAAACTTCAGATGGTGCTTTTTGTTATGTCTATGAACTTTCCACGGAAGACATACCAATTATGCAAAACATAACAGTTGTACAAAATACATGAAAAACATGGCTTATGCATATAGGGTTTGATGTGCACCCCAGATTCAGGAATTAGTAGCTTTAAGTGTGTTTGGGATGAGCAGGGGTGTATTAGCGGAAAGATGTAGGTGTATTCAGACAGTTGGTATCTGTGATACTTTTATGAAGAATGGCTAGTCCGCTTTATTGCCAGAGGGCGACCTGACCAGCTTTAGGGATTGGCTAAAATAAATTTTCTGAAAATGCATATTTAGTTGGAAGTTTCTTTTTATAGAGACCGTCGCAATTTTCGAGCTCTTCAAAGCACAGTGATAAGAATTTTCCCTGAACATTATTGCCCTCACGCTTGTCAGAATACCGCTGAATATAATCTAGAAAACGCTTCAATGAAAAATACTGTGATCATTAGTGAATAGTCACAGTGAATGCTAATTAATTATTAAAAGCATTCCTATATATATATATATATATATATATATATATATATATATATATATATATATATATATATATATATATATATATATATATAAACATTGTTCTCACTGCTTTAAATGGAAATATAGAATGCTGGTAGTCACTCTTTAGAGGATCTCTTTGCTCCTGAGAAGTGCAGGACTCACCCATTTCATGTATTGCAGCAGTGCTAAGAAGTGCGGGTACTCAGTAACGGAGAGTACCTGCGCTTTGAACCATATGAGGCTGTTGGCAAATTCACTCTCCTACATTTACAAAAGATAATAAAAATGGCTGCAAAGCTTAAACTGCACTATTGGTAGTTGTCTCAGTTTGTGTGTGGGATTGAGGAGTACAGATTGGTCAACTACAGTTGTTGACGACATGAGTTAGGATGATTAAATACACACACACAATCACAAAAAAGCAAATGTACCCAAACTCAGGCTCTCATATTATGAACAAGCCTTTTCAATGCAATGGTCTCGCCTTCGCAAAAGTTAGAGCTATTGGCATTGTAAATGTCCTACTTGTTATTTATGTGTGGGTTTTGGAAACAGATAAATAAATGGCATTGTCATTTACAATGCCAATAGCGTAATCTCTCGCAAATGCGAGGCCTATTGCATTTGCACACACACACAGAGAGCCACACACACACAGAGAGCCACACACACACAGAGAGCCACACACACACACAGAGCCACACACACACACACAGAGCCACACACATAGAGCCACACAGAGAGCGAGAGAGACACACACACACACAGAGAGAAAGCCACACACACACACAGAGAGCCACACACACACACACAGAGCCACACACACACACACACACAGCCACACACACAGAGAGCCACACTCACACAGAGCCACACACACACACAGAGCCACACACACACAGAGCCACACACACACAGAGCCACACACACACAGAGCCACACACACACAGAGCCACACACACACACAGAGCCACACACACACACAGAGCCACACACACAGAGCCACACACACAGAGCCACACACACACAGAGCCACACTCACACAGAGCCACACACACACACACAGAGCCACACAGAGCCACACACACACAGAGCCACACACATACACAGAGCTCACACATAGCCACACACACAGCACACACATACAGAGCCACACACACAGAGAGCCACACACACAGAGCCACAGAGAGAGAGAGCCACACACACACAGAGAGAACGCCACAGAGAGAGAGAGACACACACACACACAGAGCCACACACACACACAGAGCCACACACAGCCACACACACAGAGAGCCACACTCACACAGAGAGCCACACAGACACACACACACACACAGAGCCACACACACAGAGCCACACACACACAGCCACACTCACACAGAGAGCCACACTCACACAGAGCCACACTCACACAGAGCCACACTCACACAGAGCCACACTCACACAGAGCCACACTCACACAGAGCCACACTCACACAGAGCCACACTCACACAGAGACACACACACAGAGCCACACACACACACAGCACACGCATACAGAGCCACACACACAGACACACACAGAGCCGCACACACACAGAGCCACACACACACAGAGCTACAGACACACACAGCCACACACACACACAGAGAGCCACACACACGCAGAGTGCTACACTCACACACACAGAGCCACCCACACACACAGCCACACACACAGAGCCACACACACACAGAGAGCCACAGACACACACGCACACAGAGCCACACACACAGACACACACACAGCCACACACACAGACACACACACACACACACACACACACACACACACACACACACACACACACACACACACACACACACACACACACACACACACACACACACACACACACACACACACACACACACACACACACACACACACACACACACACACACACACACACACACACACACACACACATATATATATATATATCCGGGGGTCCCGCTAAGGAGACGGAAGCGTTTATAAAGTCAATATTCTTTCCGGGGTGCTCTCATTTCAGCGGGAGGAATACACACACGGAAACGTGCATCCGGACAGGGATGGCCCCTCTAATTGGCCTCCGTTCACAGTGTCACTATAAGAAATCCCTATGCGATCGGCTGTGGTGGTTTGTGTTAGTGGAAAGGCGTGCAGGCTGTCATGGTTCTCGAGGGCCTGCCGTGCCCAGAATGCCCACTCCGGCCTCCGTGCACGGCTCCTCCTGCAGGCCGTGGCTGGCCAGGGTGGCAGTGTCACAGGTCACACCGCGCCCGGGATGCTGCACCTCCCTCCAGCCTCTTTGTTTGCTGGGAAGGCCTGCTCCTGGAGGCAGCTGAACAGGTCACAATTCAGCTGCGGTGACTAGTGCATGCTGGTACTGCCGCCTTAAATGTGGACGGTTCCGACGGCTGCAGAACCGTTGATTGTGTCACAGTGGGCCTAAAGAAGCATCTATCGGAGCTCGGTCGCTGCCATCGTTGCGCGCAGTATGTCGTCAGAGTCTTACATGCAGAGTAGCCTTCCATGATGTGTCCCCCTCTAACATACAGTGATCTCCCATGATATATCAGTCTCTGACCTCTGCGAATATCGACAAACTAATTGTACTTAATTATAATTAATTATTAAAAGAAGTAACCCTCTCATTAAAAAAGTGGCATAAGATACCACTTAGTTTAGTTGGACGGATTAATTTAATTAAAATGAAAGTCGTACCTAAGTTTTTGTATTTATTTCGATCGATTCCCTTACGCCTCAATAATCTCTTCTTTAAAAATATTGATGGGGTTTTTAGCAGCTTTATATGGGGGTACAAAAAAGCTCGCAGATTAATTCAGTTGCTGAAAATCCCAATAGAAAAAGGAGGTCTGACCTTCCCTGATTTTAGATTATATTTTTTCGCAGAATTCGAAGCTTGCTTAAGAATGAAAACTCGTTATTCTTTCATGAGTTCATGCTTGGTCCTGATTGTAAACACTTTCTAGCTAGAGTCCACGACCCGAATTACTACAAGCGAGTGAAATTTAAGACTGCTAGGGACATTACAAGAATCTAGAATCTGATCAGGAATTATGGTAAGATTCCTACTTTTTATGCAGAATTACAACTATGGGGCAACCCAGGACTTACTGGAATCTTTTCGGATGGAGCTGGGGCGGCATGGTCAAGCTGTGGTGTCAATACTGTATGTATACTTGTAAAGCGCACTATCACCTTTCAGGCATCCTGGCGCTGTATACCGCTGTGGAACCCTTCCTGGCTTTCCCTGTGAGATGCTCCCTACTGGGCACCTCCAAGGTGAGGCCAGGCATCCTAGCGCTTTCTGGGCCGGTGTGGAGATTAAGCAAGCTATTGCCCAGAGTTGCAGAGCGGGACCCATGATTAGAGTAGGCACCTAGGCGAGAATTATCGAGTCCATGGACATTTTGAGCCCAAGATTCTGCCGCGTCGGGAATTGAACCCTGGTCCCGGGCCAGACCTCTGCCTCAGGGTCTGCAACTCTAATCGGTGAGCCACACATACTCTAGGGGATCTCTATGGTTCTGATGGATTTCTTGATTTCACTGCTCTAAAAACTCTTTATAAATTGAATGATGGTATGTACTTTAAATATATGCAAATTCAGCACATTTTAGTCCGGAAAATGAAAATGAATGAAGTCTGTTATTTTGACATTTTGAATTGTTTGTATTCTGATAGGACTAAATCATTTATTAGTGAAAGTTACAGACTCTTAACTTACCTGAAAGCAGATGATTGTTGTAAATAAATGGACAGCTAGAATAGGGATGAATATAACATCAAATCAGATATCTGCTTCTCTATGCCAAATTAATCAGGTAGTTCAGTCCTCTAACATAAGACTTCAATTCTACAGAACCATTTGCCAATTATATTATACTCCTCAAAGAATTGTTAGCTGGCTACAAAGTAATTCATCAAATGATCGTACTAATTGCCCTAAGTGCGATCTGATTGCCGCCGACTTAGAACATATGCTCTTTTCCTGCCGCGCTCTTTCTGAGTTCTGGAAAGGTATAGAAGGTGTTCTTATTAAGAGGCAAATAGTATTTCCGCCATTATCTGCTCATTTGATATTGTTAGACCTGCAGGATGTAAATAGCTCGCATAAAGACCTGATTACTATCTTATTTGCCTGTGCAAGATTGACAATAGCTAGGGCTTGGATTTCTTCGAAACCTCCGCATGTTACTGAGTGGTGGACTCTTGTTAATGAAATATATACTATGGAATTATCATTAGCAAGGATAAGGGAACCGCGCTCATTAAGAAAACGAGAGAAAATTTGGGGAACGTTTATCTGAGCTTCTCGACTTTAAAATGCTGCTAAGACCTTTATAATATGTATTTATCATATTTGTCTTATTTGTTTATGATTATTATACTGAATTCCTCTGTATTAATTGTGTGCTATGATATTTCTAAGAATATGTTCATAATTAAGAAATGCTTTCTCTCGCTTGCAATGACAATAAAAATATTTAAAAATATCAGTCTCTGACATACAGTGACCTCCCATGATATATCAGTCTCTGACATACACGGTGACTTCGCATGGTGTGGCATCCTCTCACATACACACAGCCCTCCCACCGAGCATCAGCCTCTAACATTCACACTGGCCTTCCACGATGTGTCATTCTCTAACATAAACACAAGACTTCGCCATGACTCTGACTTATGCACCCGTCAGACTCCATAATATGTCTTGGCCTTCATGACTTGTTAGTCACCACTGCTGTCTGTTTCTTGCGTTTGTGACTTGACTTTTTAAACTGGCTTCCTGGGCATACCAAATGAATTGGCCAGTGAGCGAGAGCCATGCGTTAAACGTTGCTCACTGGTGAGAAGTGAGCAGCGCACATCATGTGCCTGCTGTCACTGACATCCGGGAAAAAACACGGACCGCCAGTTCAAGGGCACAAAACAGAGCCCATTTCGAGCCCCCCTTTAAACAAGCATTTGCAATGCAATAGGTCTCGCATTAGGAAAGTTTGAGCTATTTGTATTGTAAATGACACGTTTTATTTATGTTTTGTTTTTGAAAATAGCGAAATTAATAGCTTTGTCATTTACAATGCCAATAGTTTTAACTTTCACAAATGTGACACCTATAGCATTTGTAATGCAATATGTGTTGTATTTACGTGACTTACATGTATTGATATTACAAATAACAATGGCTTTTAATTTTTTGAAATAATTAATACTTAAATAAAAGTTATTGTAATTTATAATGGTAATAGCCTAAACTTTTGTAAATAACTTTTGTGAAGATTATGTTCAGTGTATTTTATTGTGACGAAAATTCAAGAACAGAAGTGAAATATTAACATCTTTTTGTTACATTTGTAATAAAGCTTGAAACATTGAGAGAACATATTTGAACCAGTTGTTGTTGAATGGTTGCACAGATTGATGCTGTGGTGGCGCTGAGTGATGTGGTGGCGCATAGTGATGTTGCGGTGCCCCTGAGTGATGTTGTGGTGGTGCTGAGTGATGCTGTATGCTATGCTAGGTTTTGTTTTGCTATCCTGTGTTTTGTTTTGCTATGCTATGTTTTGCTATCCTATGCTTTGATTTGTTATGATATACTATGCTGTGTTTTGTTATGCTATGCTTTGTTTTGTTATGCTATGTTTTGTTATGCTCTGCTATGCTATGTTTTGCTATGCTATGCTTTGCTATGCTATGCTGTTTTGTTATGCTATGTTTTGTTGTGTGTTATTATGCTATGTTTTGCTATGCTTTGTTATGCTATGCTATGTTATGCTATGCTGTTTTGTTATGCTATGTTTTGTTGTGTTTTATTATGCTATGCTTTGTTTTGCTATGCTATGTTTTGTTATGCTATGCTATGTTTTGTGTTTGGTATGCTATGCTATGTTTTGCTATGCTATTATATGTTTTGTTTTGCTATGCTATGTATTGTGTTTGATAAGCTATGCTATGTTTTGTTGTGTTTTGCTATGTTTTGTTATGCTATGTGTTGTGTTTTGTTATGCTATGTTTTGTTATATTTTGTATTGCTATTATATGCTTTGTTTTGTTATGCTATGCTGTTTTGTTGTGTTTTGTTATGCTATGCTATGTTTTGTTGTGTTTTGCTATGCTATGCATTGTTATGCTATGCTATGTTTTGTTATGATATGCTAAGCTTTGTTATGCTATGCTATGTTTTGTTGTGTTTTATTATGCTATGCTTTGTTTTGCTATGCTATGTTTTGTTATGCTATGTTTTGTTATGCTATGCTAGGCTATGTTTTGTTATGCTATGCTATGCTAAGCTAAGCTTTGTTTTGTTATGCTATGCTATGTTATGTTTTGTTAGGCTATGCTATGTTTTGTTATGCTATGTTTTGTTGTGCTATGCTATGTTTTGTTATGCTATGCTGGTGAGGGTGAGTGAGGGTGTGTGAGGGTGTGAGGGTGAAGGTGAGTGAGGGTGGGTGAGGGTGGGTGAGGGGTGAGGGTGAGAGGGTGTGTGAGGGTGAGAGGGTGTGTGGGTGAGGGTGTGTGAGGGTGAGGGTGCGTGAGGGTGAGTGAGGGTGCGTGAGGGTGAGTGAGGGTGTGTGGGGGTTAGGGGGTGTGGGGGTGTGAGGGTGAGAGGGTGAGGGGGTGTGAGGGTGAGGCGGTGTGAGGGTGAGGGGGAGTGAGGGTGAGGGGGAGTGAGGATAGGGTGTGAGGGGATGTGTGAGGGTGCGGGGGTGTGAGGGTGAGGGTGTGGGCTTGTGAGGGTGAGGGTGTTTGAGGGTGAGGGGGTGTGTGAGGGTGAGAGGGGGTGTGAGGGTGTGGGCTTGTGAAGGTGAGTGTGTGTGAGGGTGAGGGGGTGTGAGGGTGAGGGGGTGTGAGGGTGAGTGGGGGTGTGTGAGGGTGAGTGGGGGTGTGTGAGGGTGAGTGGGGGTGTGTGAGGGTGAGGGTATGTGAGGGTGAGGGGGTGAGGGTGAGGGGATGTAAGGGTGAGGGGATGTGAGGGTGTGGATGTGTGAGGGTGAGAGGACCTTATAAGTGTGTTGCGTTGCAGCTTTCCAATGATGGTGCCAAATACAAGATGTGACTGACGTGCAACAGGAGGTTCGTCAACAGCAGAGAGGGAGCAGTGGCAAGATAAAACAGTCTTTTTTGGGGAGATACTGTTGCGTTTTGGTATCACTCATTGGTATTGTATGGGCTAGCTAGCACTAGGAAACTGATGGCCATAGGCGCTTTAGACGTCTTTAATAAAATAAAATGCAATCTTAATAAGCGGAGGAATATTAACAAAATGGATGGATAAGAAGGATGGGCACGTTTTAAAACGGAGGGGGCTTGGAAGGGTAAGAAATTACATTGAGCCGTTCTCGGGTCATTTTACAGCTGAAATTGCTTTTCATTTTATTCCATCAGCAAGCGATAGCTCGTAAAACACTTCGGATGAAATGAAAGAGACATCTTCGTGTGTTAGGATAGGCACTTATATCTGCTTTGTTTTCTGCTCGTATGTGATTTATTTTAAGGCGCCACTTCTTGAAGGAAGAAAGCATGCTAGGCAGATTTTAGCGAGAATCAGTAAAAAGCGATGATGTGCACGCGCATAGCTCACATGAACTGTACGCGATCCGCAGCTAGGTAGACTTTTCTTTTCCGCTTACTATAATCTCGCCTATTTATCCCTGCGGGATAGAAGAATAGGCAAGACCTAAAAACTGCTGGTGCTCAGCACCGGTGAGACCCAGCCCACTTAAAGCCCTCCCACCGAGCATCAGCCTCTAACATTCACACTGGCCTTCCACGATGTGTCATTCTCTAACATAAACACAAGACTTCGCCATGACTCTGACTTATGCACCCGTCAGACTCCATAATATGTCTTGGCCTTCATGACTTGTTAGTCACCACTGCTGTCTGTTTCTTGCGTTTGTGACTTGACTTTTTAAACTGGCTTCCTGGGCATACCAAATGAATTGGCCAGTGAGCGAGAGCCATGCGTTAAACGTTGCACACTGGTGAGAAGTGAGCAGTGTGAGCAGCGCACATCATGTGCCTGCTGTCACTGACATCCGGGAAAAAACACGGACCGCCAGTTCAAGGGCACAAAACAGAGCCCATTTCGAGTCCCCCCTTTAAACAAGCATTTGCAATGCAATAGGTCTCGCATTAGGAAAGTTTGAGCTATTTGTATTGTAAATGACACATGTTTTATTTATGTTTTGTTTTCGAAAATAGCGAAATTAATAGCTTTGTCATTTACAATGGCAATAGTTTTAACTTTCACAAATGTGACACCTATAGCATTTGTAATGCAATATGTGTTGTATTTACGTGACTTACATGTATTGATATTACAAATAACAATGGCTTTTAATTTTTTGAAATAATTAATACTTAAATAAAAGTTATTGTAATTTATAATGGTAATAGCCTAAACTTTTGTAAATAACTTTTGTGAAGATTATGTTCAGTGTATTTTATTGTGACGAAAATTCAAGAACAGAAGTGAAATATTAACATCTTTTTGTTACATTTGTAATAAAGCTTGAAACATTGAGAGAACATATTTGAACCAGTTGTTGTTGAATGGTTGCACAGATTGATGTTGTGGTGGCGCTGAGTGATGTGGTGGCGCATAGTGATGTTGCGGTGCCCCTGAGTGATGTTGTGGTGGTGCTGAGTGATGCTGTATGCTATGCTAGGTTTTGTTTTGCTATCCTGTGTTTTGTTTTGCTATGCTATGTTTTGCTATCCTATGCTTTGATTTGTTATGATATACTATGCTGTGTTTTGTTATGCTATGCTATGTTTTGTTATGCTATGTTTTGTTATGCTCTGCTATGCTATGTTTTGCTATGCTATGCTTTGCTATGCTATGCTGTTTTGTTATGCTATGCTATGTTTTGTTGTGTGTTATTATGCTATGTTTTGCTATGCTTTGTTATGCTATGCTATGTTATGCTATGCTGTTTTGTTATGCTATGTTTTGTTGTGTTTTATTATGCTATGCTTTGTTTTGCTATGCTATGTTTTGTTATGCTATGCTATGTTTTGTGTTTGGTATGCTATGCTATGTTTTGCTATGCTATTATATGTTTTGTTTTGCTATGCTATGTATTGTGTTTGATAAGCTATGCTATGTTTTGTTGTGTTTTGCTATGTTTTGTTATGCTATGTGTTGTGTTTTGTTATGCTATGTTTTGTTATATTTTGTATTGCTATTATATGCTTTGTTTTGTTATGCTATGCTGTTTTGTTGTGTTTTGTTATGCTATGCTATGTTTTGTTGTGTTTTGCTATGCTATGCATTGTTATGCTATGCTATGTTTTGTTATGATATGCTAAGCTTTGTTATGCTATGCTATGTTTTGTTGTGTTTTATTATGCTATGCTTTGCTATGCTATGTTTTGTTATGCTATGTTTTGTTATGCTATGCTAGGCTATGTTTTGTTATGCTATGCTATGCTATGCTAAACTTTGTTTTGTTATGCTATGCTATGTTATGTTTTGTTAGGCTATGCTATGTTTTGTTATGCTATGTTTTGTTGTGGTATGCTATGTTTTGTTATGCTATGCTGGTGAGGGTGAGTGAGGGTGTGTGAGGGTGTGAGGGTGAAGGAGGGTGAGTGAGGGTGGGTGAGGGGTGAGGGTGAGAGGGTGTGTGAGGGTGAGAGGGTGTGTGAGGGTGAGGGTGTGTGAGGGTGAGGGGGTGTGAGGGTGAGTGAGGGTGCGTGAGGGTGAGTGAGGGTGTGTGGGGGTTAGGGGGTGTGGGGGTGTGAGGGTGAGTGTGTGGGGGTGTGAGGGTGAGGGGGTGTGAGGGTGAGGCGGTGTGAGGGTGAGGGGGAGTGAGGGTGAGGGGGAGTGAGGATAGGGTGTGAGGGGATGTGTGAGGGTGCGGGGGTGTGGGCTTGTGAGGGTGTGGGCTTGTGAGGGTGAGGGTGTTTGAGGGTGAGGGGGTGTGTGAGGGTGAGAGGGGGTGTGAGGGTGTGGGCTTGTGAGGGTGAGGGGGTGTGTGAGGGTGAGGGGGTGTGTGAGGGTGAGGGGGTGTGAGGGTGAGTGGGGGTGTGTGAGGGTGAGTGGGGGTGTGTGAGGGTGAGTGGGGGTGTGTGAGGGTGAGGGTGAGGGTATGTGAGGGTGAGGGGGTGAGGGTGAGGGGATGTAAGGGTGAGGGGATGTGAGGGTGTGGATGTGTGAGGGTGAGAGGACCTTATAAGTGTGTTGCGTTGCAGCTTTCCAATGATGGTGCTAAATACAAGATGTGACTGACGTGCAACAGGAGGTTCATCAACAGCAGAGAGGGAGCAGTGGCAAGATAAAACAGTCTTTTTTGGGGAGATACTGTTGCGTTTTGGTATCACTCATTGGTATTGTATGGGCTAGCTAGCACTAGGAAACCGATGGCCATAGGCGCTTTAGACGTCTTTAATAAAATAAAATGCAATCTTAATAAGCGGAGGAATATTAACAAAATGGATGGATAAGAAGGATGGGGCACGTTTTAAAACGGAGGGGGCTTGGAAGGGTAAGAAATTATATTGAGCCGTTCTCGGGTCATTTTACAGCTGAAATTGCTTTTCATTTTATTCCATCAGCAAGCGATAGCTCGTAAAACACTTCGGATGAAATGAAAGAGACATCTTCGTGTGTTAGGATAGGCACTTATATCTGCTTTGTTTTCTGCTCGTATGTGATTTATTTTAAGGCGCCACTTCTTGAAGGAAGAAAGCATGCTAGGCAGATTTTAGCGAGAATCAGTAAAAAGCGATGATGTGCACGCGCATAGCTCACATGAACTGTACGCGATCCGCAGCTAGGTAGACTTTTCTTTTCCGCTTACTATAATCTCGCCTATTTATCCCTGCGGGATAGAATAGGCAAGACCTAAAAACTGCTGGTGCTCAGCACCGGTGAGACCCAGCCCACTTAAAGCCCTACCCCCAGGGTCCGGCGCTACCCATCGTCATTTCCGGCATGCCAGGGGCTGGGGGGCCCTGGTCTATCTACCTCCCCGCCCATCTGGGATCCTTTTCCCGCCGAGGGACCACGCCACCTTACGGACCTCAAACTTAGGCAATGCATCAATATTTTCTCCCAACAACTACTGTGTCTTGAGTGTTCTTTATTATGGTATTGCTGTGTTTGCAGGTGGGGTGAGTTGCCAATATTGGCACTATGTTGCTGCCTGTGATGCCATCCTCGCTTCTTGGCGCCCCTCACTCCTGTCTACTGGGTATGCATATTCCCTCTGCCTGATGGAATATGTGTGGGAACGTCTAAAAAGTTTGAAATCTGCGGGGAAATAAAGGAAGTAGGATTTTCTGCAGGAAAAACAAAAAATCAGCGTGCCAGCAGGGGACTGTGGACATTAGACTGGGCTACACTGGTGTTCGGACCTCCATGCTGTCCAGCTGCAGCCGAGCCTTGTCACCCCCTCCCCCTTTTAGTTTTTTTTACGGTTTGGGGACTTTTTGACCCCCCTCATAGAGCTGTCTCCCCCATCCTACGATCTAATCAAAGCAGCTGCGAATTTGCCCAAGAAAATGCGTGGCGTTCCCCAAACGATGATGTCCTTAGATGTGAGGAATGTGGAGGAAAGTCAATCAGGAGAGGTCTGGGAGCCGAAAGGAACACAGCAGCTGCTCTTGGGGCTGCAGGAATGTTGCCACTGGAGGCCACATCACCTCTGCTGCCCCATGATCATGTTAGGGGACAACCCTGTGTCCGCGAGCGCCGACCTTCAGCCCAACCCCTCTTGGCAGCCACCCACCTGTTTTTATGGGAGCTTGCTTTTATATAGCGCCTTCAACTGCAACAAAAAAAAAATGACAGTTCGGAGCACTACAATTAGCAGGGATTACAATTACCACGTGTAATGTGATGCATTTTATAGATCTAGGAATAATGAGAGGAGAGTTAGTACACACCGAAGTCAGCAGGGAGTGCTTAACTCGCTCAGCTATTTAGCTGTGTATATGTACTTATACCTTTCTATATATCGTCTTTCCTTCCTTCGTCCATCTAACAATCAGCCTAGCCCTTTGAATCAATCCATCCACCCACCCCATTCGCAAATTCATTCATGCAGCTATGCGCCCAAACAAAATGCATTCATACATCCATATATCCATTTGAAACTCATGGAACCAGCCACCAATCCATTCTTTTTTTCAATTTGCCCAAACCCACCCACCCATCCATCCATCCATCCACCCATACCCACTAATCCATTCACCCACCACCCATACCCACTCGGATCCATCCATCCATACCCTCTCATCCACCCACTCATCCATCCATCCACCCATACCCACTCATCCATCCATCCATGTTCATACCAGTGCACTCATCCACCCATGCATCAGCCCTCCACGCGCTTTCTCAATATCCCTACATCTGCAGTTTAACCTCTCTCTCTCTCTCTCTCTCGTCTCTAATCAAACCTGGTCTTCTCGAGTTACTCCCTCTTGTTGGTTGTCTGTTTTCCCCTTGTATCAATCATCCTTGTGACTGTTTGTTGTACATAGAGAGGACTCGTTTCTCAGCCCTCCTGCTATCACGGTTACTCATGACTTGTAAAACCAAGGCTGCTCTTAGTACAATGTCTGAAAGGTCGTTTTCTGTGACTCTCCGTGCATGTCTGTGGGTGCCAGTGTTTGTACGTGTACCTTCTGTGTATTCAGTCGGTAGCTTTCTGAGTATGCATTATTTGTGTTTCTTTCTGGATGTGTCTGTATTTTTTTCAAGTGTGTACGCGTGGCGTCAGTGTGTGTCTTTTGTGCGGGTGCTCCCCAGTTTGTGCGTGTGGCGTCTCTGTGTGCTCCCTGTGTTTGCGTGTGTGCCTACGTGTCTACGTACATACAGTTGTCTCCGGTTTATTGGTCAAAATAAATGTAATTATGTTCCGTCAGAGAGACAGCCAATTTGAGGTTATACGTGTAGTTTTACTGACCATAAATAACATAAACGCGCAGTATGCATGTGCGGCTTTCGCGGGCCCCTCTGCCTCCCCCGGAAGGAGAACGCAAAGGGCCCCTCACTTCTGACTTGGAGTGCAGCTCGATCACAGAGTGGATGCAAGGCCTCCTGCAGCCTGAATGTGAGCGGACTCGGCACACACCCGTTCGGATCCGCCGGGCCCCGACCCACCTTCGCTCAGGCCTCCAGCGCAAGCCCCGTCCTTTTCAGACTGGGGAGGCGTGTTTTTGACCGTTTACAGCCTAGAAAGAAAGTCAAAAAACACGCCCCCCCAATCCGAAAAGGACGGGGCTTGGATTGAAAGAAGAACGTCACTTGGACCTCTTCTCCAATGGCTAGCCACCGTTCTTCTCCAATGGCTAGCCACCGTTTAGGAAGCCAGCCAATGGAGAAGAGGGGCGGGACTTAACCTCGCTAGTAATGCCCACTCTACCTCATTAAGTCTCGCCTTCGAGACTGCGCATGTGCGCAGTCTTTCGCAGGCCGAGACCTAAAAAGCAGACATCCGTCATTCTACTCAATATTGGGATGACTTTTTCCAATATCCGAAGGAAAGATCCTACATGAGTTTTTTTCCCAAAAAGTTGGGATAACTTCACACACACCCTGGGTGTCTTGGTTCATCAGTGGCATCCCGTGTTTGCCAGAGAATACTATAGTGGCAGGCGGCCCTCGTTGTAATTAGAAAGACTGTTCAAGGATGTATGTGGGGATCAATTTAAGAACCCCACACACTTGTCTTTTCAAATTCAATATTTATTAGTAGGTTGTGTAGGGGTGAAAAATAAAACAAACATGGGACAACGAAGTATGGTGAAATATGAAAGTAATTTGAGTGGGGGATATTAGTCAGTTATTTGTAGTGAGAAGGATAGCGGAGGTATAGAAGGGAAGAAACGTTTGCATTCATATAGCACCTGTTACCCTTGATGGGTGTTGAAGCGCTTTTGTGGTGAGTAGCATGCTACTCCGTAACCCATAAAGGATTAGTTTTGAAAATTAGTATAGTGAAATATGAAGTAATTTGAGTGGTGGATATGTTATTCAGTTATTTGGATAGAGAAGGATAGGTGGCGGGATAGAAGAGGGAAAGAGGTTTGTATTTATATATCGCTTGCTACCCCTGATGGGGTTTTGAAGCGCTTTTTTGGCGAGTAGCACGCTACTCTGAACCCCTTAAGGATTAGTGTTGAATTAGTATGGTGAAAAATGAAATTAATTTGAGTGGTGGATATGTTAGTCAGTTATTTGGATTGAGAAGGGTTGGGGAGGGGTAGAAAAGGGAAAAAAGATTTGCATTTATATAGCGCTTGCTGCCCCTGATGGGGTGTTGAAACGCTTTATTGTCGAGTAACACACTACTCTGGGACCCGTAAAGGATTAGTGGTGAGTTAGAATAGTGGCATATGGAATTTGAGAAGTGAACATGTTAGTCTGTTATTTTGATTGAAAAGGATAGTGGAGGGACAGAAGAGTGAAGGATTTTTATTTGTATTTCTTTTTAGGTTTCGACCTGGCGAAAAGCTGCGCAAGCAGCGGTTCTCGCAGGCGAAAACTTTTGTAACTGTATGGATGTTTCGTCCCGCCTCTGTTTCCCATTGGCTAGCTCCATAAATGGAGGCTAGCCATTGGGAAACAGAGGCGTCCCTCATTCACCGAGGCGATTCGTGGGCGTTCCTGGGATGTTTTTCTTATCCAGCCCCTTTTAGGACGTCAGTGCGGTGGTGGGCGGGGTTTATTTTATGGGTCGTCGAGGTTTCATTTGGTCATTCCGCGCCGACCGCCGCCGGAAGAAGTCCTGATAAGTGCTCCCCTCCCGCTGTCCGTGTGCCCGTTCCCGCCCCCCCTCCTGCTGTCCGCCTCCCGCTGTCCTTATGCCCGTTCCCGCCCCCCTCCCGTTCTCCGCCTCCCGCTGTCCTTATGCCCGTTCCCGCCCCCCCCCCCCCTCCCGCTGTCCGTGTCTCCGGCCCCGGCCCCACTTGTTACACCCCGCCCCTTTTTCTTCAGGGGAAGACTCCTTCTTTACCTACGATTCTGTCTTCCACAGTCCGAACAGAAAGTGCATACCAACTCACCTTATGCAATACAAAACACTTCACTGGTGCAGGTTAAACAAGTTTTGACAAAGAGCGTAACATTCTTTAAACCTCACTGTCGTGTCAACAGTGGTATTTTCAGTTTCCATGTTTTATCGCCGGAAGAAGTCCTGGTGAGTGCTCCCCTCCCGCTGTCCGTGTGCCCGTTCCCGCCCCCCTCCTGCTGTCCGCCTCCCGCTGTCCTTATACTCCTTGGACCTCGTGTAATCGATTCCAGAGGACGGAAAGCTCAGTTGGCCAGTCCAGCATGTGAGTTTGTGACCGGAGGAATATACACAGATGTCTGCCTTGCCTGGCTGACAAGCTTAACTATCTGACAATCTGTTAAATGAGACGCACTGCTTGTTTAGAATGTTAGCTGTTTCTTTATTTGTCCTTGTTTTACCTTATTGGTAGGTCGTCCTGTGGGTGTAGAACAAGCAGGAACTGTAGTTTATTTGCAAACATTAACAATAGTCCCTAGGAGGGCACTTTGTATTCATGCTGCAGTATTTAAGACACTTTGTGTTCAGTGTCACACGTGCTTGCTGAAGTTGGTACACTCCAGTAAACAGCCTCTTTCTTTAATAGCTGTCATTGTTTGTATCGTTTGTGAGGGGTTTGTTTAAGTTTTCATTTAGCTACGGTAGTCACGTTTTTTCTTACTTGGGCAACACCCTATGGAGGTTGTTGGATTTGTGGCTTAAAGTTCTTCTTACCCCACATCTCCCATCAGGAGGAGACAATGTAAATCATTCTTACTTGCCTCAAGCGACTGATTATTGGGCTCGAGCCCGGGGCTATGTCTGCCAAGGGGCTCTGGGGTGGATGGCATCTCACCTGGGACCTGGAGGGGCTTCTTGTTCCTTGCTTAATTGTTTGCCGAGCACATCTCAAATCCTCCTCTCTCCTCATTGAACAAGCATTTGCAATGCAATAGGTCTCGCATTAGGAAAGTTTGAGCTATTGGTATTGTAAATGACACATTTTTTATTTATGTGCTTGTTTTGAAAATAGCGAAATTAATAGCTTTATCATTTACAATGCCAATAGTTTTATCTTTCGCAAATGTGACACCTATAACATTTGTAACACAATATGTGTTGTAGCACTGAGTGGTATTTGGAGTGTATGTTGCATTGAGCGTAGTGTAATTATGTGGCATGTAATTATGTGGTACTGAGTGGGATTTGAAGTGTATGTTGCATTGAGTGCTGTGTAATTATGTGGCGTGTAATTATGTGGCACTGAGTGGGATTTGGAGTATGTTGCATTGAGTTTAGTGTAATTATGTGGTGTGTAATTATGTGGCACTGAGTGGGATTTGGAGTATGTTGCATTGAGTTTAGTGTAATTATGTGGTGTGTAATTATGTGGCACTGAGTGGCATTTGAAGTGTATGTTGCATTGAGCGCAGTGTAATTATGTGGTGTGTAATTCTATGGCACTGAGTGGTATTTGTAGTGTATGTTGCATTGAGCGTAGTGTAATTATGTGGCGTGTAATTATGTGGCACTGAGTGGTATTTGGAGTGTATGTTGCATTGAGTGCAGTGTAATTATGTGGCGTGTAATTATGTGGCACTGAGTGGGATTTGGAGTGTATGTTGCATTGAGTGCAGTGTAATTATGTGGCGTGCAATTATGTGGCACTAAGTGGTATTTGGAGTGTATGTTGCATTGAGTGCAGTGTAATTATGTGGATTGTAATTATGTGGCACTGAGTGGGATTTGGAGTGTATGCTGCATTGAGTGCTGTGTAATTATGTGGGGTGTAATTATGTGGCACTGAGTGGGATTTGGAGTGTATGTTGCATTGTGCGCAGTGTAAGTATGTGGAGTGTAATTATGTGGTCCCCCAAAACAGTATCCATAGCGATGTAATTCTCTTCCCAATGAATATTGCAGTGAAGTCATAAGCAATACATTCGTTAATTTATACATATATGGGAAACTGTAACTTTAAAAAAGAGAGTGCATATATTTTACGCAATAGATATAAATAAACAACTGGTTTTAACATGACAGTTATCACCTATTCATTTAGAAGGATCAACCTACTGTATGTTTACATAATCAAACTCAATATACAAGGCATATCAAGAAAAAAAAAATTGGGATAAACACAGAGGAGGTGGTAACAGAATGGGTGGTGGAGGGAGAGCCACAGAGAGCTAAAGAAGAGAGCGAGGTATAGAATAGGGTACAGAGATATAGAAAAGAGCTGAGTGAGGAGGTAAACGAGTGTGGGTGAGGGGGGACCCAAGGATAGACGCAAATAAAGGCAAAAATTGAGGAGGGAATGGTACAAAATGTGGAGGAGTGAGAGGGGAAGGTCCAACGGGAGATGAAGGAAGTGGGGACGGTAAGTGGTCGGGAGGAGTGAGTTAAGAGACAATGGAAACATTATTGAAAGGGGAGGAATGGTAAAAACTGAGGAGAGAAAAAAAGTGAGAGGAGCAAAGAAACAGAGATAACAAAAGACAGGTGCATGTAAAGAAATCAGGAGGGAGCTAAATTGCTTAAGGGGGCAGATGGGAGGAAGAGAAAAGGGGAAGAATGAAAATAAAATGGGAGAGAAAAAATTCGGCTGAATCTACCCCTGAATGCGAGTGTCCAAAAGAGGAGGGAGCCGACGCCTAGACTTGAACCGGTTTCCCAGTTCCAAAGTCGGCAGCTTTTGCCGTTATGCCACATTCTGACTCAAGTAATAGGGCCTGAACACAAACACGAACATTATTGATCAAAATATTCTCTGAAAAGTTGAGTTCTGTTATTTACAGCTCTGCGCTATGTCCGGGTTTAAGAACACGGGAGCTGGAAGACAATTGCCTGTTTCAGACCGACGCCCGTAAGCATCTTCGTTCATGGAGGGGTCGCGAGCTGAGTGGCGGGAGACTAAAGTGCGAGGACGATGACGGCATCTAAAGAGAGGAGGAGCGCCATGTGGGTCGGCGAGGGAGGATGAATGAGCTAAAAATAAAATGCTGTGGGGTTTGAGCGGCACATGACCCGGCCCTGGCATTTCTCCACACACCTGCCCACAGAAGCATTCTGGCCTTTCTAATGTTATTTCTCTGTAATACTGACCAGTTCCTCGCTCGTCAAGTTGCCAGAGCGCAGGGTTCTCAAGCCCTGCCGCCATGTGGCTCTATCCATTTCGGCTCATGAGATGGGGTTGTTAGACCACTCTAACACTATAGTAATTTAAGGCAAACAGACCCTGGAAAATGAAGAATACGAGGCTATTAAAAGAAGCACTGGTAAAGAGAACAGGTCTTGTTTTTATGTGCTAACACATACAGCAGTAGCGCTTTCAAGTGAGGCACACAGCAGGGAGTCCGCAGGAGCGGACAAACGGGGCTGTAGCTGAAGTTTAATTGTAAGGTAGGAGCGGAGGGCTACCACTAAATATCATTAGGCGATAGGCGAGAGATAAATAATGAGGCCGAGCTAAGACGTGATTAACAAAGTCTCAAACTACTGGCGGAATAAGGCTCGTGGAAGCAATCCGATGGAGGCAAGGGGCAAAAGTAAATAAAAATAAAAAATAGGAAAAGTTGAGTCAGTGCCCTGGCACAGCTCTGCGTCTCCGAGTGTTCATGTGTTTTTGCAGTTTTATATAGCATGAACTCGACGCGATGGTATAGGAGCGCTTTTTACACGAGCACAAGTTGCATTACACAAGAACACATTTTTGTTAGCAACGGAGATTAAGTGATTTGCCCAGAATCACAACAGGATGTTGAGCCGACGCCTAGACTCGAACCCTGTTTCCCAGTTCCAAAGTCGGCAGCTTTTGCCGTTATGCCACATTCTGACTCAAGTAATAGGGCCTGAAGACAAACACGAACATTATTGATCAAAATATTCTCTGAAAAGTTGAGTTCTGTTATTTACAGCTCTGCGCTATGTCCGGGTTTAAGAACACGGGAGCTGGAAGACAATTGCCTGTTTCAGACCGACGCCCGTAAACATCTTCGTTCATAGAGGGGGCGCGAGCTGAGTGGCGGGAGACTGAAGTGCGAGGAGGATGACGGCATCTAAAGAGAGGAGGAGCGCCATGCATGTGGGTCAGCCAGGGAGGATGAATGAGATAACAAGAATGTGGCATAATGCCCAGAGCTGCAAGCGAAAAGCTAGAAAGCCAGGTACAAGTTAGAATGTCAGCTCACTATACTGTGACTGTGGGAGAATTAGTTAATGTTCCTGCGGCTTTAAGAAGGCAATGTGTTCTTGTACTATGCAACTAGCTCTCATGTAAAAGTGGTGCCGAAGGGTGTGAAGGATGGGGGTGGGCGGGGAGCGTAGGGGTGGCTCGGGGCCGAAGTAATGACAAAGGGTGTGAAGGATGGGGGTGGGCGGGGAGCGTAGGGACGGCTCAGAGGCCTGAGGCAGAGCGCACCATATGGAGAGGGAGGGGGGTGGCAGTGGGAGGGTGATTGATGGGCGGGGCAGTGCTGGGGAAGCCTTTGATGTGGCCTGGCGGCCGTGGAAGCCGGGCCTTTGAAGTGAAGCTAAGCTTCACTTCAAAGGTGTCGGAGGAATGCGGGCGGCTGTGCACGCGCTTTTAAGCTCAATGCGCATGCGCATTGAGCTTAAAAGTCACGGGCACTGCAAGGAATCGCCACGATTCCTTGCAAGTTAGATAAAGAGTCGATGAGCCCCTATAGTCTCGCTTGCTCGATGCGCATGCGCATCGACAGGCGAGACCTAAAAATGGAAATAGATGACAGACGTGCGCCGGCAATTTCCTGTCATCTCTTTGCAAAACATTTCTACACGGTCTTGAGCTTGGTCTTGGCAGCTTCTGTAATTTTGCTCCACGTTATGTGTCAAAAACGAATCTGTTTACTATTGTTGGTCTCTGTATGCAGCTGTTCCTAGATAGAGCTCGAAGTGCATAAAAAAGGGGAACTGTGATGCGTGCAGTGGGGGCGGGGTGAGTGAACTTGGGGGTGGGGGTCATAGGTGGGACTGAAAGAATGTTTGTAACTTTTTTTGGTCTTCCATCTTCACACAACGACATAACAGCTTAAATGAAAAATAAAAGCAAGTTATGCTAATCAGAGGCACATAGGCTGCCATATATTCCTCTATTAGTTCATGCACTGCAGCAGAGCCACAATTTAATGCTGTTGGTGCAGTGGATAATAGTGACTTGTGTATGTTTAGTGCTACAAAGTCCCAGTCTGTGACAGAAAAGACTGTGGACATGCAAATCCTTATTTTAAACCGCATTACACACAGTATAAGATAGGCTGCTATAAAATTAGTAGAAAGGTTTAAGATAAAGTGCTTCCAAAATATGTTTCTGTAGTACCCAGACTGTAGGTAATGCACATTTTTTTGTAACTCTTTTAAAAGCACACACTTCACAGCTTAGCTGGAAGCTCCCTTGCAACATCACTCAAAAAGAATAAATGTGCGCATCAGGAGGCTTCAAGTGATTCCATCGGTGCAGAGTGAGTGTGTAGAGTGCAGAGTAGTGAGTGCAGAGTGCAGAGTAATGAGTGTGCAGAGTAATGAGTGCACAGTAGTGAGTGTGCAGACTAGTGAGTGCAGAGTGTGAGTGCAGAGTGCAAAGTGAGTGTGCAGAGTAGAGAGTGCAGAGTAGAGAGTGCAGAGTAGAGAGTGCAGAGTAGAGAGTGCAGAGTAGAGAGTGCAGAGTAGAGAGTGCAGAGTAGAGAGTGCAGAGTAGAGAGTGCAGAGTAGAGAGTGCAGAGTAGAGAGTGCAGAGTAGAGAGTGCAGAGTAGAGAGTAGAGAGTGCAGAGTAGAGAGTAGAGAGTGCAGAGTAGAGAGTAGAGAGTGCAGAGTAGAGAGTAGAGAGTGCAGAGTAGAGAGTGCAGAGTAGGGAGTGCAGAGTGCAGAGTGACTGCAGAATGCTAGGGAGTGCAGAGTGACTGCAGAATGCTAGGGAGTGCAGAGTGACTGCAGAATGCTAGGGAGTGCAGAGTGACTGCAGAGTGACTGCAGAGAGTAAGCTAATGGCAATGTAAATGACAATGCCATTTATTTATCTGTTTTCAAAACCAACACATAAATACAAATTTTGTCATTTACAATGCCAATAGCTCTAACTTTTCCAAAGGCGAAACCATTGCATTGTAAATGCTTGTTTAGGTCATAGCAGTAGGAGGAGGGTTTTGGATGAGTAAAAAGGGTTTTTGGAGGGGAAGAGTCAGAGGGAAGAGTTTAGAGAGGTTTGTTTTGGGGGATCGGTATGGTAAAAGGGGTGTCGGATGATGCTAGGAGGGTTAGAGTAGGCGAGAGTTTAGAAAGGGTTATTTTGGGGATCATAGTAGTGGTATGGGGTTTGGGATAAATGAGAGAGTGGATGTAGAGGATATATTGTTAGATGTATAGGGTGAGAGATAGGGTAGTGCATTGGAAAGAGTAGTAGAAAGTAGTTTGAGATGAGTCAGAAAGTTGGGCTAGAGGATATATTGAGAGAAGTATAGGCTGAGAAATAGAGTAGTGCATTGGAAATGTCAAATTAGAAGAAAGTAATAAATATATACATCCATAAGTACATTGAAAGTATATAGATGCATAAAGGAGGTAAGTATATGTAGATTAAAGATATTGATAGAGGTACAGGATGATTAATAGGGTAGTGCATTGGATATGCTTTATCAGGAGAAAAGTAACAGACACACAGATCCAAGTACATGGAGGTACATAGATACACAATGGAAGCAAGTCCATGTAGACCAGGGATTTTTTTTTAACAACATAATTATTCTACATGTTTATACAAAGCAATACACAAAGAAAGGTACATATCTATAGTGAAAAGAAATTGTGGGTGGGTATTGCTGAATGGGAACATGGGCAGCATTTCTGGCCCTGGTCCCTACCGGTCTCGAACAGACCCAAACAGGCAACTGCCCTTGTCCTCTCCGCCCTTCGCCTAGACTCCCGGGCTGAGACTCCCTAACTCTGGCCTTGTATATCCCTAGTAATCAGGTGACCCCTTCGGCCAATGGGAACCCTAGCCCTAACACTATCCAATAACAACACTAACCCTAAAATCTGGAACCAGTAGGAGACCAGGACCTTACAGCCAATCTTAGCACTAGTCCAAGCAACCAATCAGTTAAAAAAAAAACCTGATCTCTAGGAAGCGATACAGTTTTTCAGTACATGGTAGGAGTACGATTTTGCCTCCATGACATACAAATTTCATCTACGATCAAAGTCTCATTGTATTCTGTTTGTGTATGATCCATGGTTGCTTTTGTACTAAATCAGCAGTCACTAAGACTTTATTATATTTTATTTATTAACCTATTTTGTGGGTGATATTTTCCAGAGTTCTGGCACAAACATAAGCAAAATCATGTTTTTTTAGCCAAATTGCTAGTACTTTCTTTGGTATAAATTGTTAGGCTATTGATTATTTCAGTAAAATAATTCTCTAGTTAATGACCTGTTTGTATGTCAAAATTAGAGACTGCTCATCAAATCCGAAAGTTAACTGCTATCATCCCATTGTCCTTTAAGAACAATAGTTTATGACCAATACAAAGAACACTGTCCGGCAGTGTGAGGGCCTGCGTAGACTATAGGTCCCATTAACGTTTGTAACATTTTGGCTTACTGTTGACTAATACATTGCTATATACTATAGCAATAAAAAGTCTGACTAGAAATGCTATTTCTATTTTGTTCAATGCAGTATTTCAGTATTTTGCTCCATTCTTCAAATTAATCTACTCTTTTTATCGCCACATCCTCTGCTGGAATTTACTCTTTGCATTCACCACATATTTTGTGGGAAGAAAAATCAATTGTTATTCAGATATGAGCCTTTTATGTGCAGTTCTTCTTTTGGCGCTATTCCACTTTATAATACTTCCCTTTTGGACTGTCCATCATTTAAGAGTTTTGGATGTCTCATTCAGGCCCACGCCTCTTTGTCATTTGTACAATATATGAATGGGATTTGCATGATATATATATATATTGTCATTTGTACAATATATGAATGGGATTTGCATGATATATATATATATATATATATATCGATATCACCCATGATCAAATTTTACATCAACAAAGCCTTTATGTCAGCGTGATCATTACCTCTACCTGCAATAACTTTATGTGGTAGATTCATTATTCTACAATCAGCGTTTGCAGTTTGGGTTCTAGAGCCATGCCAAGAGCTTGGCATCCAAGGGAATAGTCACACCTATCTACTGGTTTTGTTGAGATGCCGTTATAAAGACTGTCTGGGAGGGAATGAATTCCTCTATTTAAAGTGAAACGAATCGAGGAAAATTGAGTTGTCGCTATATAGCTGGAAAATGTGGGAAGATGAAATGGCAAGTTGAGTAGAAAGTTTGCAGTTCACATTGTACCTCGGAATTATAATAACTCTTTGTGCCCACTGGCATCATTCTGTATCAGTTGAAAGTCCTGGTTACTATCCGAATGATCGATTTCAATTGTGGTGTCACACATTTTGGTAATGCGAGCAATCGATCTGAACCTGTGTCATAGCTTCATGGATGTTATAAGTGGGTCCCACATGTGTCTGAATCTACTCTGGCAGCCTTAATTTTTTCCCGTGAATTTATTTGATACTAACAAATACAATATTGTCTTTTACTGACTTGAAGAACTTTTATGACTACATCATTTTGCACAGTTTTTGAAAATACATGGCATCAGGCTGCCCAAATAAGGACTGTTTGTTTGGGACATTCTTTTGTTTTGACCGTTATTGAGCAGGATCTCTTCGGTGTGTTTTAGGTCTTGCTGGCCAGATAGCAGAAGTGAAATTTTTTATGGGCTTCTCAAAAACGTACAGCGGGATTACAGTCTGCCCACCGCTTAACCATTGGTCGGCTTATTGTCACTCTAATGTTCTTGTTTCTTGTTTGATGGCTAGCCTTTCTCACCGTATATTTGTCCATCTCCTGAAACATAGGCTGTTTACAATCATTTTGTCTGGCAGACTTGTATCCTTCCATTGCTTACTTTTAGGGAACTCCTTTTTGGTTAGCTACTCCATAACAAAGTACATGTTTTCCAGCTCTTGCCCTTGTCTGCTTCTCTCGCGTGCACATAATATCCCCTGTGCTCTGTGTTCCTCTCTCCTTGTGCTTCTCCACTGCCAAAACCACCCCTAACGCTCCCATGTTGTCTCTCCCTCTACCTTTGTTGTGCTCTCCTCCCTTATGTGTTCCTTTTTCCCTCCCCACCTGGCTTTATTTTTATTAGGGCTCGGCCTACGCAGCACGAAGTGGGGCGGAGCTTCGAGCTCCTGACAGAGAAACATTTTGTGAGTATATGAGACCTCTCTTGAGGTGTAAGTCTTTCAGCTGCTACAACACCCAGTAGTCTAGGGGTCCCACAAAAATAGATTGGATCAAGGACGACCAAAGCCCCACCACCCTTGCTAGTTGGCAAAGAGAGGTGAAGGATCTGGCTGCCAGACGCTGCAGCTCATGTTTGATCTTGGTCAACTTCCAGGAGGAAAAGCTGAGGGTGCCACGGGCCGAGTCCACCACGAACGCCAAGAATACCAGGGATTGAGTGGGAGTCAGAGCGGATTTATTCGTTGGTTTGTGATGAAACCTTAGGGATTTCAGTAGAGTGACAGTGATCTGGAGATGCAGAGAGTTTCTGGGGGCTCTGATCCATTTGGAGGATGTCATCTAGGTTACTAATGAGACGAATGCCCCGGGCCCTGAGGAATTCACCACCGGGCGCGTCACCTTGGTGAAGCACCACGGGGTGGAAAACAGACTCAAGGGAAGAGTGTTGAATTCAAAGGTATCCCCCTTCCATTGAAATTGGAAGAAGCGTTGTTGAGGAGGAAAGATGGGGATGGTTAAGTAAGCGTCCTTGAGATTCAGACGCACCATCCGGTCATTGGGGAGGAGGTTCCAAAACAAGTGTATTCCTTCCGTCTTGAAGTGGCGGTAAACCAGTCACTCGTTGAACTCCTCCAAGTTGACCGCTGGCCGCCATCCTGCTTGTGTACTGCGAAGACATTGCTTAAAAACCTCTTGGATGAGAAGCGGTCCCTACTATTGCCCCTTTGCGGAACAGTTCAGCCACTTCCGCGTCCACAAGTGCTGCCTGAGAAGGGGAAAAGACCAATGGGATAGGGAACCTTCCCTGAACCCTGGATCTATAGAACTCTATGTGGAAGCCCTGTATTATCTGAAGGACACAAGGGTCGGAGGTAAGAGACTCCCAGTTGTGAGTTAAGTTCTGCCGGCCGACCCCTAGGTGATTATGTGGAAAAATCTTAATGCTCACCTTGATTGGCACCCTGGTTGCCACTGCTTTGGTGTCCTCCTCTCGCCCACCTATGACTGGATAACTTCTCGTGGGGTGGAAGTTTCTGAACTCGTTAGCGTATTGATACCGTCCTCTCTTGGCGCTGTAGCTCCTTCCGGAGGCTGGATGCTGTGCACAGCCAACTTAACGCCCCCTGCTTTGACCAGCCCCGCTGAAAACCTGAGGCATAAAGATGTGCTTTATGGAGACGTGGGCTTTATCCAGAGTGTTAAAGGTCTGCACGAATTTCCTAAGCTCCCGAATGAACAGGTCAGTGAAGCACTCCCCTTGCGTAATGGGACCTGCTGCAGAGGAGTTGAGATCCCCGTCTTGGGGTCAATCTTGATGAGGAGTGACTGATGCCATTCTGTGGAAATGGCACAATTTGCTTTTGCTAGGATCATAATGGCACGTTGGGCCCAGGCTGCGTCCATCACCACGCAAAAACGGTGGTCAATGGGATTATATGTGTTCCTGATAGGTCTTCTCAATGTCATTCATTATGACTTGGCGCACAGGGGCACAGTGGTGCAGATATATCTATATATATATCTATATATCTATATATATATATATATCTATCTGGGATTACCAGTGACTCAACGAGGGTTTTCTTTAAGGTGGGGGCATCCCAAATGAATTAATGTGGCTCAGAGGAACAGTAACAGGAGGGTGAACCCTGCAGGACACCACACAATCAATCAGAGTACTTGTAAAGCGCACTACTTACTCGTGAGGGGGGGAGATTGCTGCTACTGCCAGGTCTTGAGGAGTCTTCTGAAGGTGAGAAGATCTTGGGTCTGCCCTAGGTGGGTCGGGAGGGTGTTCCAGGTCTTGGTGGCGAGATAGGAGAAGGATCTGCCGCCAGAGGTCTTTCGTTGGATGCGGGGAACAGCGGCGAGCACACGGCTGGCGGAGCAGAGCTGGCGGGTGGGGGTGTAGAAGCTGAGTCTGCTCTTCAGGTAGGCTGGCCCGGCGTTGTGGAGTGCCTTGTATGCGTGGGTGAGGAGCGTGAAGGTGATCCTTTTGTCGACAGGGAGCCAGTGTAGGTCTCTCAGGTGGGGGGTGATGTGGCTGTGGCTGGGGATGTTGAGGATCAGTCGGGCGGAGGCGTTTTGGATGCGTTGTAGTCGGCGCAGGTGTTTGGCTAGGATTCCTGCGTAGAGTGCGTTGCCGTAGTCCAGTCTGCTGCTGACGAGGGGCTGCGTCACTGTTCTTCTTGTGTCGGTTGGGATCCACTTGTAGATCCTGCGAAGCATGTGGAGGGTGTTGTAGGAGGAGGAGGAGATGGCACTGACCTGCATTGACATGGTGAGAGAGGAGTCGAGGATGAATCCTAGATTGCGTTCGTGGTAGGTGGTGTCGGTGCTGTTCCCAGCATGGTCGGCCACCAAGAGTAGTCCCAGGCTGAGGGGGTGGGTCTGAGGATGAGGACCTCCGTCTTGTCCGAGTTCAGTTTCAGGCGGCTGCTCCTCATCCAGTCGGCAATGGCCTTCATTCCCTTGTGGAGGTTGGTTTTGGCGGTGTGTGGGTGTTTGGGGAGGCAGAGGATGAACTGGTTGTCGTCGGCGTAGGAGATGATGTTGAGGTTGTGATGGCGGGCCACTTGTGCGAGGGGGCCATGTAGACGTTGAACAGCGTCGGGCTGAGAGATGAGGCCTGGGGGACGCCGCAGATGATGTCGGTGGCTTCGGAGCAGAAGTGTGGGAGGCGGACGATTTGGGTTCGGCCGGAGAGGAAGGATGTGGTCCAGTCGAGGGCCTCCGCTTGGATTCCGGCTTCTTCGAGGTGTGTCTTTAGTGTGCGGTGGCAGACTGTGTCGAAGGCGGCTGACAGGTCTAGGAGGATGAGGGCTGATGTTTTGCCGTTATCCAGTTGATGTCTGATGTTGTCTGTGGCGGCAATGAGGGCTGTCTCGGTGCTGTGGTTTCGTCTGAATCCGGACTGGGACGGGTCTAAGATGTTGTTGTCCTCTGTGGCGGGTCAGTTGTATGTTGACGATTTTCTCGATGACCTTCGCCGGGAACAGGAGCAGGGAGATGGGCCAGAAGTTCTTGAGCTCCTTGGGGTCCGCCTTGGGCTTCTTGAGGAGGGCATTGATTTTGGCGTGCTTCCAGCTTTTCAGGAATGTCGCTGTCTCGAAGGAGATGTTGATGACCTTCCGAGGCTGGGGTGCGATGGCTGCATCTGCTTTGTTGAACACGTGGTGTGGGCAGGGGTCTGATGGTGATCCTGAGTGAATGGAGTTCATGATCTTGTGTGTCTCGTCGTCGTTGACGTTGGACGAGGAGGTCAGGCGGTTGGTGCGGGTGGTGTTCATAGAGGTGGACTCTGGCGTAGTCGGGACGGTCGTGGTGTTGAAGCTGTCGTGGATGTCAGCGATCTTGCGGTGGAAGAAGGTGGCCAGTGAGTCGCACAGTTCTTGTGATGGTGGGATGTCGTTGGTGTTGGTGCTGGGGTTGGAGAGTTCTTTCACGATGCTGAAGAGCTCTTTGCTGTTGTGTGCATTGTTGTCCAGGCGGTCTTTGAAGGAGGATCTCTTGGCTAGTCTGATGAGGTGGTGATGTCTGCGGGTGGCGTTCTTGTGGGCTGTGTGGCTGTTCGGGGTACGTTCGTGGAGCCATTTCTTCTCCAGTTTTCGACATGCACGTTTGGAGGTCTGGAGCTTTGTGGTGAACCAGGAGGCTTTCTTGCTGGTGCGGCTGTTGTGGAGTTTCTTGAGCGGGGCGAGGGTGTTGTCGCAGTCGTCGGTCCACTGTCTGAGGCTGCGGGGGGCGGCGTCTGTGTCAGTGGCGTTGGTGGGTGGGTTCTGGGCGAGGGTGGTGACCAGCTGGTCTCCTGTGACTTTGCTCCAGCAGTGGCGGGGCACGGGTTGGGGGCAGGGGTTGGGTGCGGTGGTGAGTGGTTGGTTTCTTGAAGGTGAAGTGTATGCATCTGTGGTTGGTCCAGTGGAGTTCGGTGGTGTTGTTGAAGGCGACGAAGGTGCTGGTGGAGAAGACGGGGTCAAGCGTGTGGTCGGCGGTGTGGGTGGGTGCGGTGACGAGTTGTCTGAGGCCGAGGTTGGCGAGGTTGTCGATCAGGGTGGTGGAGTTGGTGTTGCTGTTATTCTCGAGGTGGAAGTTGAGGTCCCCGAGGAGGATGTAGTCCGTGGAGGCGAGTGTGTGTGTGCTGGCGAGGTCGGCGATGGAGTCGCAGAACTGTGCCCGGGGTCCGGTGGGGCTGTAGACGAGGGTTCCTCTGAGGGTGGTGTCGGGTCGGTGTGGATCCGAAAGTGCTGGTGCTCGGCGGTGCTGAGGGTGTCGTCCGTGTCTGTGGATACCTTGAGGGTGGACTTGTGGAGGGTGGCTATTCCTCCTCCAGTACCATTGGTGCAGTCCCTGCGGGTGACCTGGTAGCCGTTCGGGATGGCAGTGGTGCTGAGGAGTCGTTCCACCATGTCTCGGTTAGGAAGGCAACGTCTGAGGCGGAGGTGTCTAGCAGGTCCCAGAGCTCGACTGCGTGTTTGCGTGCGGAGCGGGCGGTGAGGAGAATTCAGCGAAGGTGGTTGGGTCTGGTCCTGGGAGGTTTGTTTGCTCTGTCGCAGGTGAAGCTGCAGATGCGGCAGATGAAGGGTCCGTGGGTGCGTTTCGGGGCAGCCTGGAAGCAGCAGTGTTTTCGTCCTGCGTTGAGTGCGAGGAGAGTGCTGGCATCATATGGGAGTCTGGCGTTGTGGCGAATGCGGGGTCCAGGGGTCCTGGCGCTGGGCGCGGTCCAGGCGCGGACCGGCGCAGACGGGCTTGCCTTTGCGCGCCTTTGGCTCGCCAGGGGCGCGCTTCAACTGCGCTTCCACGCGGCGTCCTCCATATAAGGCCAAGTGGGAGAGAGGAGCAGCTGGGAGGCAGGAGCTGGGCGGCGGGAACGGGGAACAGAAGGAAAAAAACGGTGCGGGCCGCAGGGGAGCAGGGGAACAGCGGCGGGAGCGGGGACGGGAAGAGGAGCGGCGAGGGGTACAGAATGAAAAAGGGGGCACTGGGCAGCGGGGTAAGGGGGCTAGGCAACAGTCAAAGACAGGACAAAAAATACAGTCAGAGGCAGCAAGGCAGAACAAGCAATACAATGACAGAATGAGCCCACCAGCGGCCAACTCACGACAGAAGGCGGCAGCGCAGGGGAGTCACGGACACACAGGAGGAGCTGTGCGGCAGGCACTAGACATGCCTGGGCGTTTGTCCGCTCTTGAATAGGAATAATTTGTGCTTATCGCCGCAGTACAGATCCCTGCAGGCGCGTCATGCTCCAGGCAAAGGAGCTGTAGTAGCTGAGGACCTGGCCTGCCGCGCTGCATAGTCTGAGGAGAATGTGTGCTGGACTGGGTCTGCGAGACGCGCTGAGCTTGTCTCCATTTAGCAGCCAGTGGGCTGCGCCGCAGTGACCCCATCACGGAGGAGCGACTAGCGTTCCCGCTGCCATGCAGGAAAGGAATCAATACACAGGCAATAACCTAGGCAATTGGGCAATAGTCTCTACAATAATACCATAATCACATTGTGATAACATTAAATAAGTAGAAAAAAGGCCAGAAGGCCAGGGACACTTAACTCTGCTGCTGGAACAGCGAAAGAAGAGACAACCTCAACAGGGGAATATCAAGGGGTTATGGCCTTATCTGATTGGACAGTATACATATTGTTGATCTGTGACTTTTCCCTAAGAGTAATGGGAAATTAAGGGTTTTTTGTGTTTTTTTCCAAAATGGCTGCTGTTAAAATGAAGAAAGTACAGCGTAATCCTCGCCTCCAGTCCTGACATGGAATTCAACATAGCAGTCACAACAATTGAACAAGTATTCAGATAATGGGTCGTTTAAAACAATTGTTCGTGGAGTCAAGAGGAAAAATAAAATTGTAATATTTTGTTTCTTTCGATGTTTGCTCATCCTGTGGTGTAATCTAAAATGCATACCATTGTTATTGGTTAAATCATTTGCTCCCACTGTCTTAAAATGTGCCTTTTGGTCTTATGACTGAAAGTGTTTTTAGGTCGAGCTAGAATACGCATGCGAAGCATGGGTCTAGCTCGACAACTATAGTCATCCGTCTCCTGGGAATCTGAGACAGGGGCCGGGCACGTGCGTCGACTTCACCTCGTGGGCGCGCACGCCCAGCCCGGCGCCGTGCACATCCCCTGCCTCAGATTCCCTGAGGTGCGCAAACACACACATGCACACACACACACACACGCAGGCAGGCACACACACGGCAGGCACACACACGGCAGGCACACACACGGCAGGCTCACACACGCAGCTCCTCCCCCCCCCCTCCCACTCACCGGGCTCTTTTCTTGCTTCCTCGCACCATCATGCCTTTCCTGCTGTCTCCCGAGACCCGCGTCACTCGCGCTCCGGACGAGCTACGTGCCTACGTCACTGCTAGCCTGCTACAGAGGCGGGGAATCTGCTGGAACTTCGCAGGCTCCTGCCTATCAAAGTAGAGCCCGCCTCTCTAGCCTGCGTTCCACGCCTCGGACGTTTGGCATCCTGGTTATATGTGATTTGTTTTCAGGGGTGTTGGTCCCATTAAATTTAACTACCTGGTAAGTGTCTAGTTTCATTTCTGCACCATCAGCATTGTTGTATTATGGAATCAGGCCATGTTAGGTTTTTGCAGTAAATTGTTGCGGAGTTGCATCGTAGTCCCTAAAGTGTTGCTTTTTATTAAACCTTTCTAATGTCATCATCGCCTAAATAGTACTACTGATGATCGATTATAGCCACACCGGGTTTCTTCTTCTCATTAAGCACTGCCCCCAAAGCTGGTTATTACTATTTGTTTAAGATCAGCGTGGCACCCGCCTCTCGTCCACCGCGCTTAATCTTAAATCATGGCGGCCCCTTCCGGAGGTCACAGACTGTGCTTGGAGAACTTTTCACTTGCATGTGCTCTGCCCTCACTAGCTGCCACGAAAGGCTCTGTCTGCACAGCTCACCACACCCTGCAAAAAGCCTCAGAGTGCTTGAAATGAAAGGATACCAAAGTTACTGCTAGACTGCTACGGCTCTGCAGCATGAATCAGCTCACTACCTAGCACGGTAAGAGCTTTTCATTCCTTCATATGACTCTAAGGGTTTGAAAAACAACATATCATGGTTTAGCACAAGTGCAGTGAAAGAGCCGTATGTCACAGGGTATATTGCAGGCAAATGTTATTTGCAATCCCCCCAAACAGCACTGAGCGGAGTTGTTTATCAGAGAGAAATCTTTCTGGGGCATACATGTTTGGTTTCCACCACACTTTGTTTGTGTAAACTGCGGCGGAGCATTTCTCCGTACCAAGTACTTACTGTGTCTTGTCCCTACTGGAAAATTAGTGTCAGAGCCAACCTTCTCCAGGTCTCAGGCTAAATACACTGCAGCATTGAGATCCGGTGCATTAGGTTGTTTCCTTTGCAGTGCCTCCCCGGCCACGGACTTTCTTTTGTTCTGCCTGGTGCTACACTACCTTCTTCCTGGCTTAGTGCGGCTGCGGAGCATGGCCGGCATCCAGCTTGGTGCAAATGGTGAAATTCGGTCTGCTGAACAAGATAAGTTGATATTTAACCCCTTCAGGAAGCCGTGTCCATGATTGGGGCTTCTGCATACAGAGCGAGAGTTCAGGCTGAAGAGATGTTTACTGTAATTATGGCGGCTGCGTCTTTCGCCAGGCTTAACTTTTAATCTTGTTTTTCTCCTCACTCTCCACTGTGCTTGTATCCGTGTCCCACCTTTCTGTTCCTTGCGTGTTTTCTCTTTTCTGCTCTACCGTCCCCTGACTCGACCCTCTCTTTGCCCCCTAACCTTCTTCACCCACTAACCCTCTCTTTGCCCCTCAGCCCTTCTAATACTCTCTTCGCCCCTCACCTCAACTAACCCTCTCTTCACGCTATCAGTGACAGTCATGGACTATATGGCAAGCAGCCTTTGTAGCACCCTCACACAAGCCCCGTGGTATGGACACCGCCTTGCAGTAATAACAGCCGTACTCTCTGCACTGCACAAAGCATGACTAGCACAGTGTGCAGTGGAAGCCACAAAACTCACTTGACAGTGCTTAGAGGCTGTAACCAAGTACACTGTGCAGTGGTAGCTACTCGGTCACAGTGTGCACTACCAACTTACAAACGCACTGCAGCCATCAAGGAGACCACTATGCACCAAACACTGCTCTGCTGCTGGCTTCGATGCACCTAGGCGTGTGCACATGATGTCACTCAGTCACACTCTTCCTCCCATTTTCTGCTCAATTGTCTTCTCTTCTCCATTTCAGTCTCTTCTCTCTCAACTCCTCCTGCCTCTTGTGGCCCTCCTCGGGTTCGTGTGTTTTCTTGTGCGTTTTTTTTCTTTCTCACCACAGTGGTTGTATCCGTGTCCCACCTTTTAGCAGCGCTTTATCTGCACCACAATAGTTGTGTCCCACCTTTCTGCTCATTCCGTGTTCTCCCTTTTCTCTTCTACCACCTCCACACCCAATCCTTTCTTCACCCCCTAACCCTCTCTTCGCGCCCTTACCCCACCTAACTCTCTCTTCATGCTATCTCCCCATCTTCTTTTACATACGTCTGCCCTTCTCCTCTGTCCCCAAACTGAAGACCGTAATCGGGGGGGGGGGGGGCTCCTCACTCCTCACCAGGCAGAGGTCTGTAAATAACTAGCACAACAGTAGCCCCCCCTCCCACACACACGCTCCTGGCATCGCCACATCATCACTCAGCACTACACCAGCATCACTCAACACCGCCACATTATCACTCAGCACCACCACATTATCACTCAGCACCACCGCAGAACCACTCAGTACCACCACATTATCACGCAGCCTTACCACATTATCACTCAGCCCCACGTCAGCACCACCACAACATTACTAAGCAGCACCACTCAACACCAGTCAGCACCACCACACTACCACTCAGTAACACTACATTATCACTCAGCACCACCACAGCACCACTCTACACCACCACAGCATCATTCAGCACCACAACAGCACCACTCAGCACCACCACAGCAACACTCAGCACCACCACAGCAACACTCAGCACCACCACAGCACCACCACACCATCAGTCAGCACCACCACTGCACCAACACAGCACCGTCACGTAAATACAAAACATGTTGCATTACAAATGCTGTAGGTGTCACATTTGCGAAAGTTATAACTATTGGCATTGTAAATGACAAAGCTATTAATTTAGCTATTTTCAAAAACAACACATAAATAAAAAAAAATGTCATTTACAAGACTAATAGCTCAAATTTTCCTAATGCGAGACCTATTGCATTGCAAATGCTTGTTTGAGAAGTTGTTGCTTTTGAGTTGCTGGTAATGGGGGCTACTTCAGCCAACAGTCCTACGCTGATGAAGCAACTGTTTGAAACTGCAATTATCTTTTGCACCAACTGGCACTAGCTAGTTTCTTGGTGTTGTCTTACCACTTATTCCTAAATGCCCAGTAGTAATGTTAACACTATTGTTTTGGAAATTACATTTATTGTTATGGCTGTGCAGTAGATGCCAGCCAAAAGGAGAGGTTAGTCCAGGAGGCAGCACACATCTCCTTGTACACAGCATTAAGATTTCGGCACATAGTTCCAGTTGACTGCTACCTGGAAAGTTTAGGGGTCGGCCACCCTCATTAAGGTTTGAAATGTACTTAACCCTTCTTCACTTGGATTTAACCTCTGCTGTGACGGGCGGTGTCTTCTCCAATATCAGCCTTAGTGTCAAACGCTACTCTTGATTCTCTTCCTTTTTTCTGCTCATCTTTATGCGCTCCAGGTGTTCTTAAATTCACACTTGTGTGGCTCTTCAGTTGCATAGAAAATATTTTTAAAGGAATGATATTTAACTATAAATGATTTACATATCTTCAAATACAAGTACTCTAAGGTTAAAATGTTATCTGTGGCCCTGATTTTGTTTTTCATTTTCAGCTCTTGTAGGCGTCCCATTTTATTTACTGTCCATCAGGTGTTGTGACAAAGCAAACTTCTCGATCATTATTTCAAAATGTACCTTTGGAAGGAGAGGAAATCCTGCTTCTTCCGCCGTATGTACCTCGTTTTGTGTTTAGTCAGTGTGTGATCCCATGGTTAGTAAAATGTGCAACCTTCCGCAGAGCCTTCAGGTGGTTGGAACGTCCGATGCAGCTGATGCTGGGTGGATTTGAAAAAATTAGTTTGAATTCAAACCCTCTCTAAGTTAGTGTCACTCTTGAGTGTCACAAGCCCCCCTCCTGCCTCACCCCAAACAATGGGTGTGATGCACAGTTTCCTGCCCTTGTAACTAATATTTTCGATGAACGTTTCACTTTGATAGGACAGGGCACCAGCAATAGAGACATTAGTAAACTGTTTACAGCACTACAACGTTAGATGGCTGGAAATAAAACAGTGCATATGTTTTGTCCCTCGATTCAGTTTGATTACCTGAAATGTAATATTGGGAGCCAGTCCTTCCTCTCAACACCTTTTGTGACTTGGAAACAAATGTGGGATCACACTGCTTCACCTCCCAGCGGGTTCGCCCCTAAGCATTATAGTGGATGCAGTTCATCAAGCGTGTGTGCTTGCGCAAAAGATCTTTCGAGTGTTTCACCAGGTTGGTGCAGATCAAGGCTGGCCATCTCTAAACACGTGTTTCTGGATTATTATCCGTCATCAGTGACTTCCATTTGCCTCGCACTCAGTTTTTCTTTGCAGTCTGTTCTTCCATTCTCTCCATCCCTTTTATGGCCCTCACTTTCACGTTCTTACACACTGTTCCAGAACTCAGTCTTAGTCATTTGTATGCAAACGAAACAAAAATATAAACTTTTTTGTTGACGTATTAGAAGCTTTATATGTAGTTTTCTTGTTTTAAGATTCCTGTGGAGAATAATAATGCCTTTGTCCTTGTGAAAGGGCAGCCCCCTCAGTTCCTAATCCTCTCAACCGGTCAGACGACTAAGCTCAGCTTATGTAAAGATACTGTGAAAACTTTATGAAGTCAAGTTGTAGACTAAAAGCCTTCTTCCTTTGTAGTTAGTACAGCCATATAGTAGCCTCACGTCCCCAATACTAAGTCAGTGGATGGGGTGGGCCTCCATACCAAGGGCCCGATTTGGTGGTGCGGAAGTGGACCGCCATGCCAAACTTGTGGCTGGGCCAACCATCAGATTATGAGTTTCCTTGTGTTTGGCAGGCTGTTTTTGGCGTTCTCATGCCGGTGCCTCTGAAAATTGGCACCCTAATGGGAACGCAGAAAACAGTTCCTACACGACATGGACTGTGAAGTCCATGCCATGCAGGATCTGTGGTGCATGCACAGGTTTTGTCCCCTGCATGCACTCCAAGGCCCAGAGGCACAAGACTCCCCCTGAGTAGCGGAACTTTTTGCTTATGTGCCGCTCTGGCTGGCAACAGCCAGTGTATTCCTAAGCTGGGTTGCTCCTGCAGTGTTAGGTTCTAATTGGCATTGCAACGAGAATGAGGATGTGGTCAGAGCTGTCAACAGTGGAACTGGAGAACCAAGAACAAATCCCGACGTCGGCTCATCATCCCGGGATTCTGGACAACTCCCTTAACCAGTGGTGCTTAAAAAATAGTAAGCTTTAATGCAAATGTTCTTATTTTCATGTAAAGCACTTAAATGCCAAGCGCAAATTCGTGCAATATCACACTGCCAGAAATTAGGCCCTGTAACTGTGACATAGAAGCTGATGCTTGCCATGTCTCCTATGTAAGGAGGCAGTTTGATTTTGTGATAATTTGACCCATGGGCATCTAAGCACTTTACATGACAATCAGAACGTTTGCACTAAAGCTTACTTATGGGGCTATTGTTAAATTCCTGACTCACAACCACGCCCCTAGACACGCGTCTTACTGCCCACCAAGTCTAGTTAATGAGTACTGGCACTTCTAATTTTCCATTGAAAGCACTACGTAAAAGTATTAGCTATTTTCAGGATGTGTTTCTGTGTTTTTTTTGACTGGTATAGTACTCTTATATGGTGCATATTTTGAACTGAGTTTCTCTCAATGAGTCAAAAATGTGTCCAGAACACTTGTCTAATCCTTGGCCTTTCTGCAGAGTGCAGAGAACAATGGCCACAAATTCCAGTTATATACTCAGTTGTATTGACATGGCGGAATAAAATAAAAAAACCTGTGCGGTTGTACATTGTATTTTGCCACTGTGGTATAGCACACGCTATTTCTCCTCTAACGACCTTAGATTTATAGGACCCCCTCGTGATCACAACCTCAAGAAAGAAAGAAAGAAAATACTCATACTTCAAATAGCAGATCATACTGGCAAACATTAGGATTTAAAATAGACTGCATAATCTTTTAGATTGATGCCACAGTCTTGTTTACATGCGTCAGCTAATAGCAAAAGTTTGCCTCGCCTCTCAGTCACATGCAGAAACACGAATTGAATGCTGGTTAATCTGTTTGGGCGCCCATAGCAACACAGGTTAGGCCGCACGGTTGCTGCTTTACTTGTTTTCCTGGTTATTAATTAGTGCTTTCCGGATCTACTTCTCTTTTATTTATTTTTGCATAAGGTGGTAATAGTGACTTCTGCAGGACATGCGCACAGCTAATACATATGACTTGAAGACCAGCTGGCCGTTTTGCACAATGGGAATACTTTAAATTTGATTCTGACGCACATTGTCAACGGTCAATATGTTTTAATTTACTGTAAGTACAGTGCCTTTGCTGGGCATACGTTGTTTACATGGTGTCTTCTGAAATGTTGGGGAAATGGGGGTTATATCTATTGTGCACAGATTTTTTTTACAATACAGGCTGGAAACAGTTAACACTGAATTTCCTCTAGCATTGCTATATCGTGCTGTGGTGAGTTTAGCTTACTGCACGTCTGGCTTTCTTTAGCTAGCTCTCCACCTTCGGGTTTTCCTAAAGTGCAACTATGGTGTGTAATAAATCAGAAAAAACCCATGTAACTCAGTTGCCCAGTTATGGTAAGCGTCGCAAACCATAGCTTGCACATCCACTGTGCAAACTATTTATCCATAGCTGTGTCATTCATAAAGTTAATTGGTAAGGTCAAATGTTTTGTCACAAGTAAAATTATTTCTGTCATTTCTGAAGTAATCTGTGACCTTGATAGTTTTTGTTGGCATCCCTGGTGTGCAAGCTATGGTTTGCAAAGCTACCTGTAACTAAGGAATTTAGTAGACTTTGAGTTTTACTTCGTAACCTTAGCTACATTTTATTTGTGTTTTTCAGTGAATTTCTGAGGCTTGTAGAAACGTACATGAAAGCTTACCACAACCTGGCTTTAACTGTTTTTTTCAGTGAATAAGTGGGTTTTTAGTGATACACTACGTCCAGCATTTATAACAAGCATTTACAATGCAACGGTTTCGCCTTTGTAAAAGTTTGAGCTATTGGCATTGTAAATGACAAATTTTGTATTTATGTGTTGGTTTTGAAAGCAGATAAATAAATGGCATTGTCATTTACAATGCCAATAGCTTAATCTCACAAATGCGAGACCTATTGCAGCTGCATCAGACCCCACTACACATCTATCCAGCACTACAACACACGTGCAGCTGTGTCACCATTAAAGTGTTACAAAGCACCATAGACAACTGCACCAGCCATCGCACCCTGAAGGAGCCCCAGTCAGCACCCCCCAGCTATGCACCAGTGTTCTTCCACTGCACGACACCCCATCTGTGCACTAGTGCACCAGCCATCGCACCCTGCAGGAGCCCCAGCACCCCCAACAGCTTCTAAGCAGTCCAAAAACTTAGCAGCTCTATGCATATGAGATATCAATGATAGCTAAAGCTGTCTGGAGGCAAGACCCAGAAGAGCATCTCGGCCAATCAAATTAAAATGTCCTTTCAGAATTGGATTATCCCCCCAAACTGTCACCATAGAATTGTGCTCTACAGCTCGACACTAGACCACAAAAGGATTTCAAGTTGCACCAAACCACTGTTTTCTTTTTGAAGTAGGTTCATGGTTTCGATGATGATATACCGCACACAGAATTATCCTTCAGCTTTTCTATTTGCTACAAAAACTTATAACGTTTTAGGTATTAAACTTGGGAAAGATGGAGATTTTAGCCTGACATTTGTTGAGCCTGCTCTCATATAAGCTGGCGGGAACGGGCGCACATGGACAGCGGCGGGGGGGCAGGAAAGGCACGGACAGCGGGAGGGAGGCGGGAAAGGACAGCGGGAGGGGGGGCGGGAACACGAACAACGGGAGGGGGGGCAGGAACGGGAACCCTCATTCACATGACTTCCCGCCATAGAGGTTGATCAGGAGCCGCCCCAACCCAGAGCAATTCAAGTGAAGCAACAGCGTGCGCCATTTTAGACTGCAAGAAATGGGTTAGAACACGTGACCGGATCTGTATACCAACCCCCACTCTGAAGCACAAAGTAATAACAAACGCGGTCTTCCGGTATACTGCAAAAGGGCACGCGGGAGGTGCTCCATGGCAACCATCCCGAAAAAAGCACGACGACAGTTAGAACGCAACAATCCCCGCCTAGAAGTAGTTCGAGTGAACGGTACAAACACCATTGCTATAACTACGTCCAGCCAACAACGCATCTTCGCCCATACACCACCCGTACAGTCGTAACAAGGACTTGTCCAATGAATCGTCTCAATAATATTAGGTGCGTCATTTGTGGTGGTTTGCGAAGATAGAAGCAATACGCGCATAAGTTGGGCAGGATCATGTTTTTTGGAAGGAATTCTAAACTCAAACAAAACCTTTCAATAAATATTTAGCCAACATACAACCAGAATTACACATAGACTTAAAATGGCGCGCGTGACTATGTGAGGAAACTATTGCCAACGACATCAAACAGCAAAATATCATACCCTTGTCTACCATTGTAACCCGTTGCCTCCATCGCAAGAAACCCCCTCAGACACGCTGCAATCCCACGGACAAAAATGTTAGGGTCAGAAAGGTGACTCTCCTGAGCAGTAAGGGACACGTCCACCACCCCGAACGACCAAAGGAGAAAGAGAGAAGACGAGCAAAAAAAAATAAACCCCGCCCACTGCCGCACTGACGTCCTAAAAGGGGCAGGATGAGTAAAAATGGCCGGAACGCCCCCGAATCTGCTCCACAATTGACGGACAGATCTCTGTTCCAATGGCTAGCCTCCATTTATGGAGCTAGCCAATGGAACAGAGGGCGGATTCCCAAGCCACATACTGTAAACATTAGATTTCGCCTGCGCCGAAAAGCTGCGCGGCGCAGCTTTCGACGAGGCGAAACCTAAAAAGGAACCCTCTCTGTGGGGGGGGGCAACGTCACTGCACATGATCGAAGGCCATGCTCAGTAGGGGATGGCAGTAAAGCCTGACCTTTGACCTGGCTGTGCGTCCAACCCATTGCTGGTGGCCAATCACTCCACAACCTAAGGCACTCTGCTCTGCGGTTGCCCGCAGGGCCAGACTTACATTGAAGCCCTACACTTAACCCTCCGTGCATGGCCATTGACCTTGTGCAGCATGGGTTGGGCGCTGGGTCTGTTCTTTGACCAGGGCTTGCAACCGGCCAACTTTCCTGGTGCCTGGCAGTTGGTTCCGCGCAGCTGAAATGCCTCAAATTGACTTCTTTCAAAAGTTTCTTCAGGTTTTGCTAATTAAGACCCTTGGCAAACTCCAAAAGGTACAGGCTTCTTGAAACAAGCTGCTTCATCTGCAAATCCTGCAACAAAATTCACTTTTTATAAATTAATTTTAAGGTTGGCAGTCCATTTATTTGCCCCACATGGTGCTCAACCCACATGCATCCTTTTTTTATTTTTCCCAAGATAGTGCTTGATACGCTGTGTTGGATATTAGCAGCCAGCCAATCCGAACTGGTCGATTTGCGGATGCTTCTCTACAAATTTGCAGTGGATGACATGACAAAAAAACTCCCTCTTCTAGTGATGTATTTTTTTTTTTTTATATATAGATTTGTGGATCTTCCACTGATTAATGGTCAAGATGTGTCTATAATTTAACCCTGTGAATCTTGTCCACCATAGTTTTGTAATACAAATTCCTCAAAAACTACTGAACGGAAAACACACCTTAAACGTTATAATTCCAGTCCAAGTTCCGTTGAGAGTTTTTATTGTAGCGGAAAACAAAATTTCCTTTGAGAGATAATTTGAAATGCCCATTTTTTAACCCTCCCCTTATTTTTCCCCACCTGTAGGATATGCACAAAACATGGTTTACCAAACTTTAGCCACTTTTGCCATTTGATTGGAATGTTTCTTGCAGATTTGTCAAACGTGACCAAAGTTCTAACCAAAGCAAAAATCGCTTTTTTTGAGTGGAAAGTCAGACCTAACCATCACTACAGAGATGCTGTTGCTGATACATACATACAGTGGCTTTCTTTTAAGCCGGCTTCAATCATTGACTGTCCTTATTGTGAGTAGCAACATTTTGCTTATGGACACCTACCTAAAAAATAGTCCACTTCAATGTTAAAGCCGGAGGGCCAATCTCTGTTTTCATTTTATCTTTTTTCTTGTTTACATTTATTTTTGTGATTTTTTTTTTCAAGACCGTGGCATTTTTAAAAACATTTTATTACTTTTGAATTTCTAAAGACATTTGCATACGTTTCCCAAAAAAGATAAAATGCAAATATGTGATGGCCAGATGCATTGGCTTTGCTATTAAAAGTATTGATACTCAGAACACACATAAATGAGAAAACCATATGTTCACGAAATAGACACTGCAATGTGTGTACGTCTTGCTGTCTAATTTTGTGACCTACCACATCATTTACATTTAAAGCCGGCACAGAGGAGACCAGTGCATTTGCCTCTTTACAGAACCACCACACTGTTCCATTTGGAATTCCATCCCATCCCAGCTCTCCTCATGAGTCACTGAATCTCTCTGCTCCTTTCCTGACTCCTGTTGATGGTCACAAAGTCTCCCTTTCATTCATTTTCTGACCCTACTGCTTTCTGTCTCTCTGTTACTGCATGTCATTCGCTGCGTCTCTCTGGCCCAATGCGTCTTTTTGCTTCTGAGCCTGATTTGTATTCATACGTGCTCTCCTGTATGTCCTTTTTGACCCTCTTTGTTTTGTTACTTGCACAAGCCTTTTGTAATTTGGACACACTTGCGACCATGTATATCATCTCCCATTATTTCTGTCCTCCAAATTGTCCTTTTTAGGTCGAGCCTGGGCAGCGTATGCGTTGTCTGCGAGGCATGCTGTATTGAGGTAGGGACTTGAAGCTTCGCCCACTAACTGCCCACATTTAGCATTGGCTTGTGTCATTGTCCACTGTAAACTGTGGCTGTTCATTGGTCAAAAGGCTAAGTGGTCTCCTCCTTGTCTCCTTTTGTAACCTCCCATGGGGACACCCCCCTGTTACGTGTTTTGTTGCTCTGTAGTCTTTAATTACAGCCTCTGAGCTCTATTTCTTCAAAATAGCTTTGTCGCAGGGCACGCTTTCTCTTAAAGCTTTTTTTGTATTTTTATAGAACGCATTTCCAGTGCATTAGGTCTTGCATTTGTGAGAGTTTAAGCTATTGGCATTGTAAATGATAATGCCTTCTATTTATCTGTTTTAAAAACAACACTTAAATAAAAGTCATTCTCATTTACAAAGTCAATAGCTCAAACTTCATAAATTCGAGACCTATTGCATTGAAAATGCTTGTTGTAACTAGCACATATGAGTTAGTGCAGGTCGGTACACCTGAGCCTAACCTCTTTTGTTGATCCGACCAGTACCACTCAAACAATCATTTAACCCACTTGTGCAAATTGTTTCCTAGTATTTATATGTATCTTTTACCATTTATAGTGTTGGTTAAATGTGTATGTAAGAGCAGTGTTAGGAATGTGCTTAAAAGTTAATTTGTACACATGCTGGTTAGTAATATGACTGCTGCTGGATGGATTGACTGAGAGATGCAAGAATATTCCAAAAGAAAGCTTCAAGTGTCTTGCATATTTATTGTGTACAGCTCTCATCAAGTGGTGATTGCCAAAAACTAAACTCAGTGAGCGGAAGGGTGTATATTTGTATTGGCTCCAAAGAAGAATTAATGTTGTCTAAGAACTCTTTCTTTAATTGGAAAATGCATATCAGACAGTGTGGGAGAAGATGGCAGTTAAGAAAGTTTAACGATTCTGAGTCCCAGTGGTATCCGACCCATTCCTCAGTCATTGATCCTAGCATTGTCAGATTGGCGTTGTGAAAGTATCATTGTTTTGGGGCCAGGTATAGAAATTTCTGTTATCTCCTATCATGGACGTGTAAGAGAAGGAGACTCTAGCAAAATCTTTGTGGCATTTTTGGAAAACTTTATGGTGGGGTTGAGCATTGTGAGAATTATTAGGTTGACCCTGTTCGGTGGGAACCTCAATGAGGCTATGCCTTGATGTATAAGTTGGCCCTGCAGTGAGGAAACCTTGGGTAGGAACATGCCATTTCCAAGCTTATACTTATCTCGTTGCGTGAATAATATATGCCATAAAATGGTAAAACTGGTAAAAAAAGCACCGTGTGGGAAGGATCTTTTGTGAAATATTAGAATAACTTTGTGGAGCGAGCATTGATTCGGACTTGCATCCTTTTACTTATGCTATTGTCTATGTTATTTATAGCTCTACACGTTTTTGAAATGGTAATAGCTAGTTCTATATAAAGATACACAGTTATTCAAACAAATTCAAATTTAAGTGCAGCACCAAACTGCTATTAAGGTTCATATTGGCAACAGGAGCTTGGTGATATTGCACAAAATAAAGACAATACGTTTTCTGTCATTTTTTAAAGAAGCTCGGGTCTTGAAATTGTCTTAAATGCGAATGTCAGACCATTTCAGAATTTAGTGCCCAGTAATTGGAGGGTTTTCCTCTGAAAGTCGGTTTTGTAAAAATGTTTTGTAAATTGCTAGCCTGAAGAAGCAGCCCCCAAGGTTCGCTTAGGTGTACACTTGATTTTTGTCTTAACAGTATATTGGGCCATCAAGATCCAGTTACCTAGGCATGAACACAAACTTGCTGAATTTAGTTTGTGCATCATTCGAAAGCATGGGAACCGATTTTAGGATGGGAATATTGTAATGTCTAATCATTATTCATACTGCTGGTGCTGCGTGATTTTGAATCCTCTCTATGAATACAGTAATATTTTGGAGGCTCCACTGAAAACACTGCTGCAGTAAGCGATGTATATAGATGCAGTTGAATGTGGCACTGTTGTTTTTGCCTATACAAGTGTAAATTGGCACAAACCTGATAGTAATGTATTTTTTTCACATTTGGAGAAAATCTACACTTTCATTGTTACTATAGTGGGTATCTCCTCAATAGTATGTTAGCTTGTCAACAGCACTCGCTGACCTAAGCTACATGTGCTGTTTTTTTGTCTGCATTTAAGTCTAGCAAGTTCAAGGTCATTGAATTATTAATGGCGTTCAGCTGGTCAGTAAAGACCCCAGTGTCTTCATCAACAATTTCCATGTATAGAGTAAGACAACTGAGTATTGGTAAAATTAGCATGAAACCGAACTCCACACCATTCCAACCGTTTATGGAGAGGTTTCATGTAAAAAATACTGGTTGGAGAGCGGGGACACTTGCAAGACTCCTTACTTGGCTTTCACTTGAGCAAGGAAATCATTGAATTGGTCTTGGTATCTCCTGTCCTTCAGGAATGATATGAGCTAGCAAAAAGGTTTGCTGGGCATACTTTCCACTTGGTGCAGTCCATGCAGAAATATGTTGTGTTCAGGTGTATCAACAAAGTGAATAGGTTGAGCAGCAATTAAACAAAATCTTTGTCTTCTGTCGATGAAGAGTTTATCTCTTGGATTAAGGGAATCCAAAATGGTACCTCTAGCAGAACTAATACCTGATGGTTACTCCCACAGTACTCAACGGGTTTCAGCATACAGAATTTAACTTTTAAGAACCATTTTCTTAACGGTCTTTTACTAAAAAAGGGACTCTTGATCAGTGCATGATTAATTCCTGCTTAGGCCCATCAGGGTAGATGTTGTCAGAAAACAAGATGTTGATTAGTATCATATTCATCCAAAATAATTCATGAGGTGATTGATCAAAGTTAAAGTCCATTAATACAATTTTCTTCTGAAGGAATTTTGAGTTTCTTGTTTTCTGTTCGATCTGGGCTGAAGAATTTGACCACTATGAGATTCTATGTATGTGTGTAGTAATGCAGAGACCATAATGGGCACAATATGTTTTATACCATGAACAAGGCTCTTGCTGCTTAGAGCTTGGTGGAATTTGTGTCCATGGGGTATGTGGGTGAGTTTTGGAGACCTTCAAACACAACTTCCCAGATAATATGATAATTCCTATTCCTTTCTTACTTAATTCCCTAAAGGTTAGTATGCTAAATAACTTTTCCCTTCCCAAGGGTAGTCTTTCTAATGTTTGCAGTATGATATGAGCAATTAACTATACACATAACTAACGGGAGCTCCTTTTTGTTATTCTATTGCTTTCTGCTAGTTGTAGCAGATAATTTGGTTGAAAGAAGAGTTTGGTGGTGTCTGTTGGGTAAACTTTGTAAAAGTGTAGCATAAGAGCTGGTAAATTCGCAAACCCAATAACTTTAAGGAAGTCAAGCAATAAAAGTAAAATACCAGATTTTATTGGCAAACAGTTTTATAAACTGTAAACCGTTCGCAGTCGGTCAGTTGGCATGGAAGCTTTAAACCTTAGTTGTGAGACTACCTTCATGTTAGGTTTATGTACGTTTCCTAATTGCAACATTTATATCACATGGGCATCATTACTCATCTTATGCCACAGAACTTTACACATACCATGTCATGTTAGGTAGGATATATCTTTGTCTCAGCAGAGTCCAAACTATCTCTTACTCCAGTGTAGACTCCATGTGAGAGTGGGACAAACTTAGCAGATGTAATGCTCTTGCATCAAAGTCACTGCCTTACTTTGAACTAAGTTGTACATTTCCTTTCTTTGCATCCCTCCCTTCATTTCACGCTTTCATGTCATTGCTATTTGTGTTCCTTTTCTTCATTTCCCCATTTCAAATCATGCATCCTCTCCTCTCTTCACGGTACTAATGACCCTGCTAAATCTAGCTATATCTTCTGTACGGGCTACTCATTTCAACTTTGTGTGACCATGAAGACTAAAAATGAAAACCGCTGGAAAAACAAAAATACAAGTAACAAAGTGATTATGACAAATATGTATTTCGAGTCATAAAAAATCTATTAATAAACATTCACCCATTTTTTAAATGTAATAATGATTTAATCATATGTAGGTTTAGGGATAGGTTTAGACATAGGCTTCCATTCCAAGTGGTATAGAATGTCCAGTTCCATCAGAAAAATGAATCCTATTTTTGCTGTGGAACCGCTGAAAAATTGGGGATTACAACGAAATAAAGTGCTGTAACTCCAATTCATGTAACAACTCCATATTTTTGTTGGAACTCGGAGTCCGACTCAGAATATTGTGGTATTCATGCACCTATAATTACTTGAACATGCTAGAAAACAGTCTTTGTATTCCTTGTACCAATTTAACAGAGGCCTTATGTTAGATGTTTAAGAGTTAGGCTTAAGCTAACAGTAGTAGTTAAGCTTTATGGTATGTCTGGGGTAGTGCTGGGGTTATGGTTTCAGTTCAAGCTGTGGTTAGTTTGTGCTTAGAGATGTTAGGGACTTTCATCAATGTGGTATTCTTTGTAATGATTTCTTCAGAAATGTGAAAGTCATATACAATGCAGTTTTCATCTGCATGGATATCTCATTCACTTTTGTATTCTTCACCCCGACATAGCTACCCGTCTCTCAACTGCTTGACCCGCCTTCTGATGTATTATTCTTAAAATGAAAATCAAGCGGGGCTACACCTTTTATTCTGGGGTACCCAATAGTCTATCACGTATTGACCATTTTTCATTACTGCAGACAGTTTGCCCCACATATTAGACGTAAAAATAGGCCCTAGGGGCATCTCAGATCACTCCCCAATTACTATGGTATACTCCTCCCATGTACAGGCTCGGAGACGAATCTTCCCAATTTCACCCCATTACTTACAAGTACCTAAAGTCAGAAAGGATCTAGTCGCAGCTACGAAGTATTATTTCCAGGAAAATACTGCCTCAGTGGACTCGCCCGGGGTCCTATGGGAAGCGTTCAAGACGGTACTAAGGGGCCAAGCGAAGCCTCCATAGCGGGCCATAGGCGGACCATGCAGGACGATCTGACGACGCTGGAGCTTGGCTTGGAAGCTTTACAGACTGAGCATGATCACGATCCTACTGAAGAACTTAAGCGTCAGTTATGCCTTAAACAGGCGGAATTGGCTGAGTACCAGAGGGTGCAGGTCAGACAACGACTTCTGCGCACCCAGCATATCATGTATGAGGCTGGGGATAAGGCAGGAAGACTTTTGACGTGGCTAGATAAGAAGGACAGGGCCCAAAAGACGATAGCTTGGCTCAGTTCCGCTGACGGCGTGCTGTACACTTATCCTGCAGATATTGTCGACACTTTGGTCAATCACTTTGAGGCAGTTTATACTTTCTCATTGGATATGTCCTCTGAAGAGGCGCAAACCTATATTAAAGGTATCCGAATGCCCTCCGTCGCGGATACAGATGCTGAACTTTTAGAGTCAGACTTCAACACGGACGAGGTTGTGGCTGCTATCCACTTCTTGCAGTCGGGCAAGGCTGTGGGGCCTAATGAGATTCCCATAGAATTCTACAAGAGCGTCTCAGATCGAGTGGCCCCGCACCTCTTGCGAATGTTTGAAGACAGCTTGGCCAAGGGGGCACTGCCTCGAGATCAACGCACAGCCACGATCATAGCTATACCGAAACATGGTAAACCCCCGGACGAATGTACGTCATACCGTCCCATCTCACTGCTGAATGCGGAGGCAAAAATACTGGCCAAAATGATTGCCATGCGCCTAACCCCACACCTGGAGACCCTGGTACATCCGGTCCAATCCGGATTTATGCCAAACAGGAGCACCGCGCTGAATTTAAGAATAGTCCACGCGGTGATATCGCAGATATCGGTCTTGTCCGAACCGGCTGTGATTTTGTCCCTGGATGCGCGAATGGCCTTTGATATGGTCGAGTGGCCATATTTGTTTGCGGTGCTACGACATCTAGGCTTTGGCCCAAAGTTTTGTGCTTGGGTCAAACTCCTGTATACAAATCCGCTAGCACATGTAGTGGCCAACGGCCATATTTCCAGGGATTTTGAGTTAAGCCGCGGCACGCGTCAGGGGTGCCCCCTGCCACATCTCCTTTTCGCGCTGGTTTTAGAACCGCTGGCGGCGTGGATACGGTGGGACCCCATGATAAGGAGCCTCAACTGGACAGAATCGTGGGAGGACCGCATATCGCTATATGCCGACGACATTCTCCTCTACTTGACCCTCCCCAGGCCTTCTCTCATGGTTCTCCTTGACATCTGTACAATTTTTGGGCGGGCCTCAGGCTACACCATCAATTGGACCAAGTCGGTGCCGTTTGTCCTCAAGGGCCCCCCGCCGATCCTCCCGAACGACTGCCCTCTGACGATCACTGACGGACCCTTTAAATATTTGGGGGTTTGGGTGACACTGAATTGGGAAAGTTTCTATACACGTAATTTACAGCCACCACTTGAACGGTTTCGCACGGACGTGAGGCATTGGCATACCCTGCCGTTGACTTTGTTGGGCAAGGCTGCATTATTTAAAATTAGGACATTACCGCGACTGCTCTACATCCTGGAAAACACTCCATTTCTCGTGCCTAACAGGTATTTTCAGTCCATAAATGTACTAGTCTCCGGCTTGTTATGGGGAGATAAACCGGCACGCATTTCCCGACAGAAGTTGGTGCGAGGGTGGTTCGACGGGGGAATTGCACTTCCGGATGTCCAGTTGTATTATTGGGCATCACAACTGAAGATTATTAATCACTGGCTTCACGCTCCGCAGACTTAGCCTGCGTTTAACGCAGATAGATATGACCTAGGGCCTGGGGGAGTGATGGCGGCGCTATATGATCCTCGGGCATGGCGGCCCTACTGGGCCCCACGGCTCACACGGTGAAGCTCTGGCACATGGCGTCGGCTCGTCTCAAATGTCAAAATACGCTCACGCAGATGACGCCACTTTGGGTATTGCGCCGCCTCGGCCGTCTCTGTAATAGTAAGGGATTTGAGGCCTGGGACCAGATTGGTATCTCGACGATTGGAGACCTTTATGGACGGGGTAAAATCCTCACTTTCGCCCAACTAGCGGCCCAATTTAATCTGGCGGAAACGAAACGTTTCCGCTATTTGCAAATCAGTCATGCTCTAAGGTCGGTGTTTCCAACTGAAGGAAACCTACCAGAGTCCACTCCTTTGGAGGATAGACTGCTTACGGAGCATATGCTTAACAAGGCGACCTCACTGGTCTACCGTAAGATGGTCAATAACATGCCTGACCCCATGGACAAACTAAAGACAACCTGGACTGGGGAATTAGGCGACTTTGACGAAACGGACTGGCAGACCGCGCTCTCATCACCCCGGGAGGTTGCTATATCATCAAGACTCAGACTGATACAATTAAAAGTCCTACACCGAGTTTATTACACACGGGTCACATTACATAAAATAGGAAGAGCCACACACCAGTATTGTTTGAGAGGCTGCGGGGAGGTAGGGACGTTCTACCACACTATTTGGGAATGCCCATTCATTACTGAATACTGGTCCAAGTTATGCGAACTATATCGCAAGTGGTTGGAGATTCCCTGCTCCCAGAGCCGCTTCAGTGTCTGCTGAACGTCTGGGAGCCTACTGATTTAAACATCTCGATGCAGGACTGGGCAACGCTGGGTATTGTGTATGCTAAGCGGAATGTGGCCAAGGCCTGGGGATCCCCCGTGTCACCGGCGCTCAGGGATTGGAGTGCGGATATGGACTCAGCAATGGTTGCTGAAAGGACAGTATATTTAAATTGGAAGTGTCCACGAAAATGGGGGAAACTCTGGGGAGCGTGGACCAAATACAGAGGGTATATTTGTGAACCACCCCAGATGAACAGTGATAGCGATTCAGAATAAGGGGGAGGGGGGAGGGACACCTGGAGGGAGGGGGCGGGTGATGTACAGATACCTTGAATGTGAACAAGAGGCATCCTAAAGATCGACTGCTATGTCCACTGTGTATAGCCATACTACCTATGCGCGATTAATGTGTACAATGTATACCCTGAAAATGCCCAATGTTTCGTTTTTATGTATAATAAAAATTGTTTAAAAAAAAAAAATGAAAATCAAGGTGACACTTGCTTCATACTCCTTGGAAGCGTGTTTCATACATTATGATTTATGCACTTTTCACTCTTGAAAAACAGGTACTCCATTTTTCTTTCATTATTGTTGAATATTTTACTAAAACTCGATCATTCTGAAGTAGATGTTGTTCTAATTCATGTAAAATGGGATGCAATTGTACTCCACCTTCAAGAGTTGTACTTAATAGACCATTGATAAAGGCACAAATTTGAAATATGCGAGTTTTATAAGACCTATATAGACCTACTAGCACCATGCCTGCCAAAGTATATAATAACCCAGTGCAGTTAGGTTCTATCACTCCAACTATGAGGGGATCCTTATTAGTTTCCCTGCTGACCCCCTCGAAGTAGGCTCCTGTAGACCTTTGGTAATACTTAATAATGACTATAAGAACCTAAGCAAAATACGGGCGATGAGACCAACGCCACTGTTATTGGTGCTAGTTCACCCTGACCCAAATAATTTTATCTAGGGGAGATCTACACCCTTAAAAAGTTGACGTTTATGTAACATACTTGACAGAGGAGTACTAAAATGGCCATATACTACAAATCTTAATTTGATCCTCGAATAAGCATTTGACATGCTGGACTGGACCTACATGTTTGCAGTACTCTGCTGCATTGTCCTAGGGGTCACAATGAGGCCATTGAATGAACTGTCATATACACCTAACTGCCTGAGTCAGAACTGACCAGGTCATATCCAATGCTTTACCTGTATCACAGAGTAACAGGCATAGATGTCCCCTATTGCCCTTATTGTTTGTTCTTGTAATGGAACCATTAGCAATGCATCTCCGTCTTCAGGGCCGGGACTGAGGTATTCCTCTTGACTACGTAACACATGTAACACCTTTGTATGCAGACGATATACTAATAATAAAGAGAGATTTTCGTAAGGGGGTATCTACAATAGCACATGAATGCAACTCTTGCAGAAAGGGTTCCGGTCTGGGCGCAAACTAGTCCAAAACATTTACTTTCTTTCTAAACTTTAATTGCCCTAGACAAGACATGGTAAAAGAGGGCGGTCTGATGAAACCGAAAGCTACAACCTTAAGTATGTGGACATTAACATACATCACTCGAACATAGACATGCTTGACCTCAACCTGATGAGAACAATATCCTCAAATAGAACAGAGATTTCCTTTTGGATGATCCTACCATGGACAGTCCATAGAACTGGGGCTCTCACAAAAATGATAATGCTGCCAGGTCTACAATATTATTTTACGAATCTACCCATGCGGCTACCCAAGTGCATCTTCTGTACACTAGATTGGATGAAGAATAATTTAATTTAGAGTACCAGCTGCCACCGATTTGCACGCCTAGACTGTGAATCAGTGGACAAAACACCAGTTTACAAATTGCACTGAAAAAAAGATAATCAAGCAAGAGTTTAACATGACGGGTGACGCGAGTTATGATGTGTATTGCATCCGCTGAATACCATAATTACAGTGATAGTACACGTTTGTTCCAGAACACTTTTGAGCTGTTTTTATTTCAGTGCACTATTTATTCATTCATATATTCTGCTCATATCTTGCGAAAGTGGTGTTAGCCCTTGTGTAGTTAGGCCTGAGTTTCCATTGAAAAGCAATTTTTAGGTCTCATATATCGGACAGCTTTTAGATATCTGATTGTAAAAGACCTCTTGACACCATACCAAAAATGTACAGTGGACTTAGAGCCTGGCATTGCTTACCATTGGTTGACTTTATTGCCTTTCTGATTTGATTGTGTCTTATTTAATGTCTTCCCTTCATTTTCGTGCGTTTGTCCCTCCTCTGTAGTTAAGTTTCTTTACCATTCTTTAGATTGCCTGGCTTGTATCCTTACAATTTTCACATTTAGGGTGCTACTTTTTCTCTTTCCTTCAGCACTCCTAGAGAGTGCATCTGTTTTCAGATTCCCTGCCTTGTGTGCTGCACCCTCCTCCCTGAGTGCCGTGATACCCCATGCTATTTATGTTGCTCCCTCTTCCCTACACGCTGTGTGTTACAACCTCCTGCTCAGCTTTTTTTTTTTTATAACAGTGTTTTCATTTTCTTTTCCAGTCTTTTCCTCCCACTGTTCCCATCTCACCAGCTCTGTCATTGTTCCTCCACCCCCCCCTTTTTTTTGGCCACTTCGCTTAAAAAAAACAATGCTTGTTTTTCATTTACTGTTTCAAGTAGTGTTCACCATTGCAAATTGATAAAGAAAAAGTCCCCCCACTCCAATCAGCAAGTGCTTGCATGTATGACTTTGCACGTGTGCACCTATGTGCGCACACGTGTACGCTTCTACCTACTGATTAACTCAAGGCACATATTGCTTTATCACACTTTTATTTTTAGGTCGAGCCTGCGTCGGCTGCGCACGGGCAGTCTCGCTGGCGAGATTTAAAGATCTTGAGGAGCTTACACTAGCGGACTTTAAGCCCCGCCCCTCTTTCCCATTGGCCATCGTCACCGTTTATGCTAAACGGTGGCCAGCCATTGGGAAAGAGGTGTTGATCACGTACACTTTTCTCTTTTTCGGCCGTCCCACTTGGACGGCCTGGCCTGACTTCCTTATGGCGTAAAACATTTCTTATCTTTATGGGGCCAAATACATGGCCCCATAAAGATAATAAAAACCTTTTATGCCCGAAGGAAAGCAGGCCGAGGCCGTCCAAGTGGGACGGCCAAAAAAGAGAAAACTCAAGCGCTTGTTACCCCTTGACATTCTGAGATTTACAGTAGGCAGATAATTTAGGCAGATCCACCATGCACTCCCCACCTACCACTAATACCCTCCTCCATACCACCAACAGACACCCTATGTCATCCTCCTCCAACCCTCCACTCCCCACCACCATCACAAATCCCACACTAGACTACGTTACGGCCTCCCTCCTCCAGCTCAAAGAAGACATTCACATCATCAAACAACTACTCTGCACGCATTCCAGTCACTCCTCACCAACCACCCTCCTCAAGCTCAAACAAGACATTCACATCATCAAACAATTACTCTGCACACACCCCAGGCACCCCTCACCCGCCTTCACCAGCACCACCCTTCCTAACAGGACCTCCACCCGGTCGGCTGACTCTCGCACTCAATGCCCCCTGTACTGGACCTCAATCCCTGTTCGCAATCGTGAAAACCGTCCCCATCGCTCCTGCAACACACTATCGGACCTTGACACAGCCACCCTCCTCCGCTCCTACGACCCAGCTCCCCCTAACAACATACCCTCCACCCTCCGCGCCATTCCAACGATTCAGCCAAATCCCCTTAGACCCCCCCCACGCAAAACAACAGAATTTCTATCCCTAGTAACCTGAGAAAAGTCCCCCTCTCTCTAGAACTCCTTCCCACCCCCGACACACCCCGTCTCAAATGCACTCTCCTCAACTGCAGATCGGCCTCTAGGCACTCCTCTGCAATCGCTGATCTCATCTTATCACTGGACCTTGACCTAATCATCATGACTGAAACCTGGCTAACTGAATCTTCTACACCAATATTGGACATACTGGTTCCCCCCAACTACCACATCACTAGACTAGACAGGGTTGGTCAAAAAGGTGGTGGAATCGCGTGCATACACAGGAGTAACCTCTCTGTCATGAAAGTAACCTCTCCCTCCCTACCCTCCCCATCCTCCTGTGAATACATCTGCCTCGACATTGTCAGCGAAGGCAAACCGTTATGCTCTCTTCACGGCATTTACCACCCACCGGGGGACAACCTTACCGTCTGGCAACAAATCATGGATTTGATCACAACCAATTCAGGGCGACAACTCACTCAAATATACCTTGGTGACTTCAACCTCCACTGGAACGATCATAATGACGCGGTGGTAAATAGTCTTAAAAACGTCCTCGACGCCCTTGACCTCACCCAAATATGCAACAGCCCGACCCATGAGAAAGGCTCTATCATCGACCTCATCATCTCTAAAGAGGAATCTATCCAACTCGATTCTATCCAACCCTGTGACTGGTCTGATCATCATATTGTCACATTCTTCATCAACGAAAAAGTCAAACTTAACACGGTTCAATCATTCAAGCCCAAAGTCTGGAAAAGAGACCTGAAAAAACTCAACCCAAACTCTCTACCCCCCAACAGCTGCAATCTTTTACTTCCTCCTACTGGCGTTACGGATGTCCAATCCTTGACGGATCACTATCTCAACGCTATGACCTCTATAGTCAATGAAGCTGCACCTATGCAGCTAAAAAGAGCATCCACAAAAATGTCCAATCCTTGGTACGACGGGAGTCTCAATGACGACAGACGGGCCATGCGAATGGCAGAGCGCACCTGGAGATCAGCTCCCTCCGCACTGCACTTAAAAACGCTGAAGAAAAAGAGAAATGCCTACTTCAGGAAAATAAAACGCTCAAAATCAGATTTTTTCAGCCGTCAGCTCGACCAAGCCAAAAATCGTCCGAGAAAGCTGTTTGAGCTAATCAGATCACAATCCAAGGAACAACCCCAACAACTCGGCAATGGGGGCGAAGCACCCTCCTGTGAAGACTTCGCCTCTTTCTTTATCCAAAAAACCGACAACATAAGGAACGATCTCCTCATTGACGTAAGTCTCTACCCCAAACCCCTTTGCACAGCACCCACTGAACCAAAAAACAATGCTACATGGTCATCCTTTGTCACCTACTCAGAAGAAGAAATTGGTAGACTGCTCAGCACCGTGAAACCAGCCAATCACCTCACGGACCCCCTTCCTGCCAACGCTGTCAAAAACCTTACCCCCTCGCTCCTCCCACTCTGGACTAAAATTATCAACAGTTCACTTCAACAAGGGACCATCCCTGACTCCCTCAAAGTTGGACAAGTCACACCTCTACTAAAGAAACCTACAGCCGACCCCTCTGATCTAAATAATTACTGTCCCATTACCAATATTCCGACTCTTGCCAAATTGTTGGAAAAATGTGCACAAACTCAATTGACTAAACACATTAATCAGTTTGATCTACTCAACCCTCATCAATCAGGATTCAGAGCGGACCACAGTACAGAAACTGCTATGACTCACATAATTGACGACGCCCTCCAAATCCTAGATCAAAACGATACCTGCCTCCTTATCCTTCTTGATCTCTCCTCTGCATTTGACACCGTCAAACACGAGAACTTACTCGATCTATTAAAGACAAGAATGGGTATATCTGGAACTGTACTCAAGTGGTTCACGTCCTTTCTACACAACAGGTCGCAGAAATTCAAGAGTAACAACTTGATGTCTGCTCCAATACCGGTATCGCTAGGCGTCCCACAAGGATCCTCCCTATCCCCAACTTTGTTTAACCTTGTTATGGAACCTCTCACCACCTTGCTACAAGCATCCAATGTTCAGTTCCACATGTACGCCGATGACACCCAACTTTACCTCAAACTACAATCACCCAAAGACATTATGCTCTTGAATTCAACGATTAGAAGCACCCAATCATGGCTGGCGGCTAATCATCTTAAACTCAATGCTCTTAAAACAGAGTTCCTCTTGATCTCCCCTCCTGCGAAGATCACTACCACTCAAATCTGGCTTAAACACCTAACCGCACTCAATGTTCATCCCACCATCGTGGACTCGGCAAAATCGCTAGGCATAACACTTGACACCAACCTCAACATGCAGGAACACATCAACAAAGCAACTAAGGGGGCGAACTTCCAGATCAATACATTAAGGAAACTCAAACCCTTCCTTCCAGCCAAAGATTTCCAAACTGCTGTACAAGCTCTAGTCATCCCTCGAATAGATTACGGCAGTATCGCCCTATGCGGTCTCCCCCTAACTACTACGGCGCCCATAAGAGCTTCTCTAAATGCCGCAGCGAGACTCATCACCGGATCAAAAAAACACTCACACATTTCCCCTGACCTGAAAGCCCTGAACTGGCTGCCTTTTGAAGCCAGAATACATCTGAAAATCGCCTGCATGACGCACAAAGCTGTCCACCTGAGCTCACCCGGATACCTCGCCCAGAAGCTGACGATTTCTGGAGGCTCCAGAAACACTAGAGGCACAAACAATCTCTTGCTAAAGCCCCAAAGATTCCGCAAGGAAAAAACGTACAAACGCTCCTTCTCAGGAATGGCACCAAGGATCTGGAACTCACTCCCCCCTGAAATAAGGCTCATCACCTCTACCATACTTTTTAAGAGAGAAGTAAAAGCTATCCTCATGGCTAAATACACTTAATTATTATTGGGGATGTTATTTACAGACGCTGTACCATTCAGTTCCAATTATCTTTTTTTGCATTCTGTATTAATCGTGTTATTGACCTGCCTGTGGGTTTACGCTATCAATTATTTGTACTTGTATCATTATTGATGTATCTGGCTGACTATGCTCCCACATGTACCTCCCCCACCCCAATTGTCATTTAATCACACGTTGTTCCTTTCGGCTGTGAAGCGCTCTGATATCTGCAAAGATCTTGTTCGCGCTATATAAAACTTTCAAAATAAATAATAAAAAAATAAAATAAAAATTTGCTCAGGAGGAGATAGTAAACCGCCTGCGCCACCCTCCCCTTCAAACCTCCTCAGTATTGGAGAGCAGCAACAATATTTGCCTTCACAAGTGGGAGCCTCGGCTCCCGCTGCCTTGTACTAATGGCCGCCAGGTTGGGGCATGACATTTACACAGGCAGTGCCGAGTGTCCGCTCCATCCGGCCCCAGGCACCTCCTTACAGAGTTACAAGGCTAGGACAAGCTGCTTGGGACAGCCTGCTGGTTTTCAGTTGAAAGACAAGAATCCTGTGCTAAAACAGCTGCCGTGATAAGCAATGCATTATTTCTATCTCTATTATTCTTCTGGTATCTATGGTGATTCACCTCAAGTATTCCGGAAGTAAATCACTCTTGTGCCGGAAGTGTTTTTTTCGGAACAGTGTGAATATGGAGTTGAAGTGCGGGTACTCGGAAAGGATGGAGTTAGGCGGATGCTGTCAGGTGGATGTGAGAAGTACCTACGTGCTAAGCAACCTGGCAGAGGTAGTGGAGTGAGTGCTGAGCTTTCTTCCCACTAAGGCTCTGCTGAGGGCGGCTTGGTAAGCAGTGGAAGATAAAACGGGGATGGAAAACCTGAATTTTTTCCCCCGCATACAGCACGAATAGCGTAAGCGCGATAACATTGTTTCGTCACTTTATTAGGGGTTCATTATTTGCTCAGGTGTAAGCACTCATAACCCGCCCTTCTTACTGGCTGTATCTGTTTTGACAGTATCTCACAACACTCCCATCACCTGAGCTCTGATACTTCTAAGTACCTTGTGTGAGTATATCACACATTCATTTCAAGCTAACTGTGGTTCTCATCAGTATCATTTCAACAAATTTGTGGTAATTAATGAAATCACTGTTTAATTAATTCTTACGACATCACACATCGCCATTGCTCATCAGAAAGTAGTATTTATAACAGTTCCTTGTGAAATTAATGTTGTCACCGTTTTAAAAGAAATGTGCCCCAAGCGAAGAAATATTCAGGTAGCAGGACAATAGAAATTGTGTGTCCATAGCAAGCGACTCATACATTTTAAAAAGTCAGTTGATGGTACTTGCCTATGCCTGATTAAAATGTAGGCTTTATTCAGTATGTTACTTACGCTGTTGACGACGTTTAGACCGTTCCCAAACTACCAGGATCACATCAGGATATTAGTAGTGTAGGGTTATGATTAAATAGCTCAGCTAGAATAGGTCTAGTATGGTCAGGTGGGCGGAACGTCGATTATCATAACAATTATCCTCGTCGGACAGAGCATGCCGGTCCTAATACCAGTGCAAAGATATATACATGGTGCTACACAAACTGGCGCAGGTGAAAAAGGATAATTGTACCTAAGTGTTTGAAGCAATGACCTGCTACCTCACCAGTAGTGTCTCTTCACCGGGTCGAATCCCCCAGAGTTTAATACGTGTGTTACTTAATAGTAGGAATCTTATTTTGTGCTGGATGGTGGACAATATAGCCCTTGATGATTTTGCCCCTTTCAAAGGCAAATCGTGGTGTCTTGAAAGAAGCAGTATTTTGCAAAATGTGCCAGTGTATTTTTAAAGAGGTAGTAATCTTATTAGTATGAGGAAAACAGTTGGTTATGCCGACCACTTTGTAACTTGGTTTTACATGGGTTCGAAACGCATTGACCTAGCTAGTTGGAAAGCACATTATTTTGTACAGACTAAAAGAAGTCAACAACCAAGGCAATTAGCCTGTTGTTTCACCACAGAATCCCAACTAGCTTGTAATGCAGGATGCATATTTTGACTATTGTATAAAAGATCATGCTGCCATTTACTTGAATTAGCGAATGAAGGACTGGTCTGCATCACAATTGTTGTGCTTTTGTATTTGAATGTGTATAGTTTTGTTTTTCACTGTGATTGTGTAATATATTTTGTAAATAATTAGAACAGGTTGTTCTTAGAAGAAAGACATTCTTTAAAAAAGTCTATGACCATTTCTCAAAGAGAAAAGGGAAAAAAATTAATGTGAAATAAATCACTAAGACCACCATATTCGATAAAGTGGTTCTGTTATTGAAAGGTTTAATTCAGTTGTAGCACCCTTACATTGTACAGTTTGTTATATATTATTTGAGGCCTAGTTTTTGGTGAGAATGATGGGCCAAACCCTTCCTTTAAAACATATCCTTAATCCCTTCTGCGCTCATGACGAGCTCAGCTCGTCATGAGCGACGACGCTCGCACGCTGATGACGAGCTGAGCTCGTCATGTAACGCGGTGTTTTTAAAAACGCAGCGCGCAGCTGGAAAACCGCTAGCGCGCATGCGGTTAATACAACATGTCTCGCAGAGTCAGCGCAAGCGCTGACTAGGCGAAACCTAAAAAAGCTAGGACTCTGACATCTTGGAGTTCTTTTTCCCACTGTCCGGAAGGAAAAAATGTTGTGCGCTGGGTCACGCGCAAGATCTGTGGCCAAACACTCAGCAGGGTGATGTCCCACCACTACTCTTTCATGACATCAATGATGAAGAGATGAGATTAATCAAAACTTGAGAATGAGTACTCCGTGGCAGAGGGAAACGTCATATGAAGATGAACGAGAGCGGTAAAACATTGCTGAGTGTTCTTGGAGAGAGGAGAAGAGATTAATCACCTGAAATTATTCAAGTTCTGTTGCAGTGAATGCACAGTGCTCATATCATGTGGTGAACAAAACCACTTAATTGGCCACAAGCAGGTGAAAGAACATTCCTGCATGCTTCATCTGTTTAAACAAAAAAACCTTTGAAAATAGCTGTTTGCCTTATAGGTTTTTTTTTAAAGTTAAAAGAACAACAAAAAACATTAATGGTTCTTTTGAAAACCACCAACACAAATCAACTGAGGTGCTTGTCACTATGTTTTAGCCTCTGCTCAGCTGCCTATTGGGTTTAGCTACAGGGTCTGGCCAAAGTTCAGGCCGTGCAGCAAACCTGCTGCACTTAGGGAGGGAGGGTTGGCCGCCTGCAGTGCTTTGAGCACATGACCATGCCAGATTGGGTGCAGGGCAAGTTTTTGGGGATAGCCGCCTGTGCTGGACTGGGAGGGGGAAACTTTTGCAGGTGGTATATGAAAAAAAAAAGAATTCAATGAAAAAAAGCATTGGTTAAAGTGAATTTATTTTAGCTTTGGGTATAACACTTTAATGTAAGTTAAAAAAAATCTTAGAAATTCACTTTTCTTTTGCAAATTAATTTTATTAATTTTTATCCGCAACTGCATCGTTACAGTATTATCATGGGATGAATACTGGGAAGTAGAATCAAATGTAAAAAACTGTTTTCACTTTTAATTATGATTGTAGTTTGCAAGTTATTGATTGCGGTCCTTGCTATAACTTGCCAATTTCATTGCGTTTTTTTGGTTTTAATTTGCAACCATAACTTCACTATAACTGTGCTGATTAGGTTAATATATACTATAAAACAGGTCACTGGGTAATATGGCCCACTATTGCCATGGATGTGTTTTGATGACATCATAAACCAGGACTCTGTTGTGTGCTTTGCAGTCCATAACTGGCGGAATGCAGTGGTTTCACACAAATAAGCCAGAACCATACCTCAGTTTCTAAATGTGTGGGATTTTTTTGATAATCTCATGATGTCTAGCCACGAACCCAGTTTCCTCTCGTTTTTTTAATTTTCCAAGTATTAAAATGGTTAAAAAAAATAATAGGGCGATAAAGGCATTTTTATTTTAGTAACTGAGTACTAAGGATGTGTTTTCTGTTTTTTGCCCTCATGTCTTTCTCCTTGACTGACCGTTGTCTGTGCTGCCCGTGCACCTGTCTAGCCGGCGCCGTTTCCTGTTTTGTTGTTCTCTCTCCACACAGTGAAGCTGCAGCGTTCGTGACAGCCTTATCAGTCTAGATTTCGAACCACTGATTTTCAACCTCTCATTTCCGGCGTGGCTTCTCTTTTCCCCCTGTCCAGGCAGCCGTGTGAAATGAAAGCAAGCTAGAACACTTCGGACTACCCTTTAATTGCAAGCTCATTAAAATTCTAGTGATCCGTGATGAAGTGGCACGCTATTTGTAGGCAGACACGTTGCAGTTTGCTTTCCCTGTGCAACACGCATTAGAATCATTATACTGTAAATGGAGGGAAAATTGAACCTTTTGTGATGGTTAATCCTCTGCTAATTCGGAGTCCAGTCTAAAGCTGCTGTAAATTGAAGCCTACTGGTTCTTGGCAGAGTTTCCTGTGCCCTTGGACCGCAGCCTTCTTTCTTATGACTGCAGAGCCAAGCAGCAAAGGTCTCAGGGAACAGGCCCCCACATCATAAATGGTTGCATTTGATTTTTTTCATGGGAACTGTGAATTTGGAATGTGAATATCATTCTGGGCATCTCGGACGAGAGAGATAGCTGATGGGAAACTTGCTAAACATGAATGGATCGGGTATGTTATAGGCGGACATCACTCAAGAACCCAGTTCATAGTGCTGATATTGGCAGTCCTCCCCTGTAAACAATGGTAAATGGCCACTTAGCACACAAGGAATTAGCACTCTGATACCCTCTAGAGTCATGTTTGCATTATATAAAACTTTAAAAATAAATAAATCACACAACACATGGTTTGGTGGAAAAACAGTTTGCTGTAGGTTTATTTCATAAATTAAATATGCCAACGCAATGAAGCTGCCTACCCGCCTGATGATCCAAACAGCACCGCGGGCCAACCCATTTGGTGCTGCAATTTTATTTGCGCAGTTTTATCCAATAAATACCGTGGACCACCAGTCCAGGATTATTACTCTCGCCTTTTTAGGGGCGGAGCGTCCCTAGGCAAGCCCCCAGTTGCTCAGGCTTGCAACCACCCGAGTGACTAATGGGGCGCTGTCGCTTACATCCCAAGGTCCTGCTGTAAAGTCTCCTGGGGTGTGGCATAGAGCCTCCCTGCTGTGCACCCTGAGATGGTCCCTCCGTGCACCAAACTGCCTCCAGATGGCCCTATAACTCCGTCTGCAACACAAATAGACAATATGCTCAGAACAGGAAGCCAAATCAGCCGCCGACACGCTGGGTATGGGATAGGGTGGGTGACAGCGGGTAACAAGGAGGGCGGCAACTGAGTGGGGCAGACATAAGTACCTGGGCAAAGCTGGCCAGGTGCCAAACATGATGTGGGGTGAGAGTCGGAAGTGAGGGACTCCCCTGGGCGGGCCAGAATGCGGCACAAAAGGGCCACCCTCTTAGGAGGGCCCACTGTGTGCACCACAGGCAGCCTCATTTTTGCAGCTATTTATTTCAATTGTGTATTCACTTTTTTCTTCGTTGCTTGAGAAATAGGTTTGCCGTTAGCTGCCAACTCCTGCAATTAGTTTATCGACAACCCCTTGTAATGTTTGTACGTGTATTTGGAGGTATTTAACATTTATGTGGTGCAAAGTGCAAACACAGCTGAAAGGCAGCGGAGTGCTGTACAGGGTGAAAGGCAAATGCACTCCCAAGTGATTGGAGGGATTTCTGGTTTCTAAGAGCAGAAGTGGACTTTTACCGCATTCTGTTGTAGTGTTTTTTACAGAGGCGCTTCTTCAGCTCTTTGCTAAATCCTAGTTGGGTTGGGAGGTCCTGATAGATATATAATAACGTCGCACAAATATCTGGTTGTACGTTGTAATATTTTTATGTAGATTGTAGAAATGGATAATGGTATATTTTTCAAAACTGTGCCAGGCATGTTATGTTTTCTGGTGCAGTGCCTTTAAAAAAAATAATTCCTCTAGAGTCCCGTGGAATTTATATCGTCCAGTGTTTCTTGTACACACAAGCAGATGTAAAAGTGTTGCATGCATGAATGAAAACATGCAGGTGCCCAAGTTTTAAGGTTTTACTTTCCTCTTATTTGCTAGTGCTTAGAGATTTTGTAAAATAATGCCATTTTCAATGGGTGAATCCATGCAAGTGTCCAAGTTGAAAAGATATGCATTCCAAATACTAGCTCTCATCTAAAGATGGCCTTTTAAATCTACTTTCCAATTGTACATAAATTAGGCTCACCGCGATCTCCTTGAAGGTTAGCAAATATAAAATATGAAAAGGCATTTTTTATTTGCTTCAAAGAAGTCTACTTTCTGTTTGTAGAGAAAGAGACAGACAGGAATACTTTCCTACATTACAAAAGTCATAAAACGTAAAATCCCCTGGCACAGTTATGTCTATAAACAGCATTGAAAAATAGACCACTATCTATTTTTTTCCTTCTTCCATTCTTTACCTTGTTGTTCAGATCGAACTTTGTGCCCTGATGATGACCTCACTATCAACGCTAATGTATCCCCGAAATATTTAGAGGTTGAAATACGTTGGCATTTTTTCTGGGGAAGAAGATTGAGAACCTTCTTTATTTAGAAATCAAGTGTATCACATGTGGATACTTGACATTTGTGCAAGAAAAAAGGAAAATAAATGAATAGGTCATAGAGTTCATAGAGATGCACCCTTATCCTCAGAGGGGAAATGCATTAGATGTAGTGAGTTAATAATGGATTTGGACTTTGCACCATCTCACAAACTCTAAGGAACTTCGGATTTTGTATACAAATCTGTGTAGATTTGCTATGTGATGTTTTGACTATTTGTTTTTTTCTTTTTTGAAGATTTAGTCATGTCCATCCAACATTGTTTTTTGTCAAGTGTATTATATGTTGTATATAGTGCCTTTGCCTGTTTTGTACTGCAGATTAAGAGATTAAGATAAATTGTACATATCTTTGATAAAAAGAAGCACATAAAATAAAAGCAGGAGATACATTCTCGAATACACTGGCTTAAAGTGGATGTTGTGTTATCAAAGTTAAAAAAATCTTTTTACTGAATTTTATAAAATATTCATCTCAAATACAGTAAAACAAAACGGACCAGTACACTACAGCATTCGTCATCCAAGTGACATGAATTATAAAAGCACAGACATTTTGCACAAATACACAGGTTACAGTAAATGAGTCGAAGGACACATACAATCTATATCTCTAAATAATCGGGTTTGCACTTAAATAACGTGTTAAATATTGCCAATAGTCTTTTGGCCTGGAGCGGGCAGGAGGTTCCTCTTCGAATGTTCGTAGCGTGTCCTGACAGTGGGACATATCACTCATCCATTGCTTAATATTCGGCGCTACCTTACTGTCCCAACACATGGAGATTCGCCGTTTGGCGAGCAGTGACGCCACAACACAGAACTTGCGTTTCATAGCTCGACCTCCCTCAATAGCCCTAATAGACATACCCAGATACTGCAATCAAGGTCAATTCCCACAATTTCTGTCAATATTGAGGTGACCTGCTCCCAATATAAACGTATCTTTAAGCAGTGCCATGCTAAGTGAATGACATCCGCTTGATCGTAACCACATCGTTTACAACTCGCTTCTGATCGAAGCCCATATCTGCATAGCTTTACAGGCGTGTAATACGCTTGATGTAGATACTTAAAATGTACAAGTCTCAAATTACCGTTAGGCATTAACATTTTAATCAGATGGCACGTCGTCTGCCAATCTTCCTCCGACAGAGGGTCGTCTAATACCAAGTTCCATCTCTCCAAGGCCTTGGGAGTATTGCAATTGATTTCAGTTTGCGCTACAGTGTATAGACGAGACACTAAATGCGTGGTGTTTGGGGAGGTCAGTACAAGTTGTAAGGTATTGAGTTGCAACGGCTCATCTGAATAGTTTGGGTACAATGCTTTGATCGCCTCTTGTAATCTGTAGTGGGTAAAGCGAAACATCAGCGTCTGATTTTGTATACATGAAAGATCCTGTAGTGTTTTGAATTTTCCATTATTGTATAAGTCTCCTAATGTATCCAGACCGACCTGGCGTAATAAGCTCATGCCCACCTCCTCACCAGTAACCAATATGTCAGGGTGGAAATGTAGTGGTTGGGCTGGTGCGTAGAGTGGGAGTTTATGTGCCATCTGACCTAGTCTTTTCCATGCATCATTGGTAGCGTCAATAGTATTAATGTCCTTATCGTGTAGGGGTGGCCGCTTATGTGTAATAATTGCGGTTAATGGTATTGGTAGTGCATCTCCATCTTCTATAGCCGTGTGTGTCATGTATGGGATCTTGTGGTACCAGTATGTGGCATATTGTGCCTGTGCACATAGATAGTATAGAAGAAAATCCGGTATGCAGTCCCCCTTTGGAGTATGGCAGCTTCAGGGTGCGTAATTCAATACGTGCCTGTTTGCCTGCTCATATCAGTCTGAGCACTACAGAGGATATTCGCTTGAAAACCTCTCTTGGAGGGGGAACGGGAATGTTGTTGAATAGATAAAGGAGTTTGGGGAGTATCACCATTTTGACAATCGCTATACGATCAGCTAGTGATAGCTGCAGTTGTATCCAGCGGTTCACCTTATCCTCTATTGAAGACAATACCCTACCATAATTAGTCCTAATAACAATTTCTGGGTCTCTGTGATACCATACTCCTAGGTACTTGATGGGATCTTCCTGCCATTCTAGTGGAAATTCAGTAGTGTGTGGTGATGTAGTGTCAGTGAGGGGAATAATAGAGGATTTGTCCCAATTGATTTGGAGTCCAGATTGCCCTCCGAATTTAATATAGTCTCGCAGTAGGGGTGCTAAATGGTTCACGGGGTCTCGAACATAAAGCAGCATGTCATCCGCATAAAGCAAAATGTGCAGGGGCCTACTTGTAAATTGCAGCACAGAGGGGTGGGGGTACTGTCGTCCCTTGCATGCGAGTGGTTCTAGAGCTAGGGCAAACAATAAGGGGATAAAGGGCAACCCTGTCTTGTCCCGCGTTCTATATTTATTGAGGTGGAGACATATCCATTTACCCAAATCTTAGCCACCGGTTGTGTGTACAAAAGCTTAACCCACTGGGTGAACATCGGAGGGAAGCCCATCCTGTTCAGCACTGTGATGAGATAGGACCATTCAATGGAGTCAAATGCCTTAGCGGCATCTAACATGACCGCCACGGCTTTGGTGCTTGGAACCAAATAATGGGACAGAGCGAACAGTGTGCGAGTATTGTGCGTGGTAGCTCTGGATGGTATAAAACCAGATTGGTCTGGAAGGACCAGGTTTGTCATAAGAGGCCAGAGAGATAAACGGTTAAGGGGGGGTCCGAGGGGAAAAAATTATTATAGACCTACTGGTACCTAGTCCCCCAACTAGACACTAAAACACACGGAAGGTACAGAAGGTCTCAGAAATACAGAGGGAGAGAAAAGAAAATAGCAAATCTCTCTATTGGGACCTAATAGTATCCTCTTTACATGCCCAGAATACACAGTTAATCTGGAAAAAACCAAGAAAACAAAAACAAGAGAAGATGCACAAGGAGAGGAAAAAGATACCCATCAGCCCACTCATAAGTGGAATCTCGTCATCTGGGTATATGTTGGTAAATGGTGTCCTCTAGGGTCTGCCTTGGAAACAATCCATAGGACTGCCTAGTGATGGACCCAGAACATTTCACCAACAGATGACAGTATATGAGCGGGAGGGGTTGAGGTTGCAGTGCTCAAAGAAAAAGAAGAAGAAAAGGAAAATAATCCAAGTGATTCTAAAAATACCTACGATGATGTCATGAAATACTTTATTAGGGCTGACCATCAAAGTGGTATGGTTAAAAACAGTATGCTGATAGCATGTAAGGAATTGCTACCCACCAATGTTGTTATTCGGTCGAATAGAGGTCCCAATAGAGAGATTTGCTATTTTCTTTTCTCTCCCTCTGTATTGTCATAAGAGGCTTCAATCTCGTGGCAAGTATCTTGGAGTCCACGTTATGAGTGATAAAGGGCGATATGAATCGCAGAGCTCAGGATCTTTAGCTGGCTTTAAGAGCACTATTACCATTGCTTCTCGCAGAGTTGGTGGGAGTATATTTTTCTCGAAGGCATCACCAAACATCTCGACTAGTCGGGGAGCCAATAATTCAGTGTATTGTTTGTAGAATTCGTATGTGAACCCATCGGGCCCTGGGGCTTTTCCGTTCGGCAATGATTTAATTATCTCGGAGACTTCCTCTACAGTTATTGGGAACGACAAATATGCCCTTTACGTGTCTGAAAGCCAAGGGATGGTCACGTCTTCGAGATATTTAAATATTTCATCAGATAATATTTCATCAGATGATGCGGTTGGCTGTGATTTATAGAGCGTACTGTACGTTTTTACAAATCCTTGCTAAATAGCTATCGGATCTGTGCAGATGGAGCCTGCCTCATCCCGTATTTGCAATAGCGCCTGGGAACCACTTCCTCCACAGATTGTGGCAGCTAGCACTCTACCTGGCCTGCCTCCTTCACCAAAGGCTCTAGATTTGGGGCGTTTGTGGATATATTTGATCTCATCCTCAGCATAGGATTGGTATTCAGTGAGCGTCTTTCGTATCTCCCCTAGTATAGATGGGTTTTGGGTTAGTTCGTATTGGTTTTCTAGTGATTTTAGCTGTGTCTCACATCTTGCCAATTGTGTCCGAATGTCACGTAGGATCCCCACTGTATTGCTTATGCAGACCCCTCGCAACGTTGCTTTGAAAGCTTCCCACAGGAGACATAGGTCCTCCGTTGAGCTTTCGTTCAGTTGAAAATAGTCCCTAATTGCCATGGCTATAGTGTCCGCATATACTGAATCCGTAAGGGCAGTGGCATTAAGCCTCCAGCTATAGGAAGGTGGCTTGTAGTGAGGTATGCTAAGGGTCAGCACGATGGGATTGTGGTCTGATAGGGTTTTAGGTATGTGTTTAATGTCTGTTGTCCATAATAGTGTTGCTTCGGAGCCTAACAAGTAATCAATTCGGGACCAGCTGTTATGTGCTGCCGATGTGTGTGTTGCTTCGCGAACCCCTGGATGCCTTGCCCTCCAAATGTCATGTAGCTGCAAGTCAGCCATCATGTCAAGTACTTTAGCTCGTGCTTTTCTGTGTGGTTCAGTCGTCGTCCCAGATCTGTCTATCCGCTCATTCAAAGCTAGATTTAGGTCTCCTCCCCATATCAATGTACAACCCGCCTTGTCATGCAGGTGCTGCCATATTTCGTGATAGAAGTCGGGGGTGTCAGTGTTTGGCCCATATGTGTTGATAATCGTTACGCGGTGCCCCCGGAGTATTCCTGTTATGATAAGGTATCGCCCTTGGGTGTCAGTTATAGTGTTCTCGATTTTAAAGTTCGTGACTTTCTTTACCAGTATCGAGACTCCCCTAGAATAAGAAGAGTATGTGGAGTTATAAACGGTTTCTGCTCATTTCTGGCCAATACGGGCATGAGTGTGCGGGCTATGTGGGTTTCTTGCAGCAGTGCAATGTCGATATGCCACCTGTCCATGCATGCGAAAAGTTGTCTGATTTTCTTCGGATTGGTAAATCCGCGTAAGTTCCATGTGAGCATGTTTAAAGAAAGTCTACCCGGTGTGCTGTTTGTCATAGTTGATGTAGATATTGAGTCATAAATCCACAGAGGCTGTGTATTTGTTGTCCTCCCAATGTGCAGAACCAGTACTGTGTACATACAAATCGTGCAACATACATAAGCATTTCATCTTGGGTTTCAGCAATGCATCTTAAGTGCCGTGGTCCAGTAACAAAAATATGTCCCCAACCCCTCCTCCCCCCACCCACATCAGCAGCCCAATCCTGCCGAAGCCATATGCCTCTTTAAATTTCAAAGAACATCTAAACCGTGTGGGTAGTACCCATGTAGGGGTCCGCCTAGGGTGCACAACACCATCCAGTTTATGGATGTGGACAGATCATAGTTGAGTCATAGGCAATTAGTTCACATCACATATGAATAACAGTATAAACAGAATTGTTATGTTAACATTATCACCTACCATTGCATAGAATCAGTTTCTGCAGAGTCAAGTACATAACTAATGGTCATGGTCATCTGAGCATTTTAAATCCCGCCCGGTAATAGAGAGTGTAGTACTTCCAGCGTCCTAACTGGTAGCGCCTGAGGTCTGCATGTATTACGAGATCTTAAAGCAATCAGCATAACAGTCCACCATCATTACCAAGCATATGCTATAAAACGACCCTCCTGTATAGATATCCACGATGGGCAGCATCAGGTCTCCAATCCCTTATGTAACCACCAGTTACCTCTCTGTAGGCCAGAAGCTCGTTAGGTCCATACAGTTCACAACATTAAACATAGTGTCTGTGAGCATTCTGATGCCAGGGCCTAGATCATGTGTACCCTTAAATTCGCTAATAGGAGTGTCGTGTGTCACAGGTCAAGTTTTACGGCGCACCACATACTACGCTCCAATGTATCAGTGTCACAGTGCAAGTACATAATAATGATGAAGAATAAAAGAAAACCAAATGTGAAAAGAGAGCACGCTCCCAGGCATCGTGTCCATTGGCATTCGCTGCATGACCATGCATAGTGCAGTCCAACGACCAAAAAAAACCCTGTTTGCCGATAAGGCAGACCTTACCACTGAGGGAGTAGCTTAGGCCAATCAGCCACTAAAGAATAAATGCTGACCTACCAGAAGTCCATAATACATCTCTCATACTTGCTGATATTCTTGACGCAGGAGATCTTGTGTCGTCGATTGCTTAGTCCGAGTCATGCACCTGATCAGATTGTTTCGGTTCCTTGCGCTGAGTAGTAATCTTCGTGGCGAAGTCTTGAGCTGCCTTCGGAGTTGGGAGAATCGTTGGTTTGCCATCCCAGGTGACCTTCAAGCGCGCTGGGTATAGCATTGCGTATTCCACCTGCATTCCTCTTAGTTTCGCCTTATCATTTGTAAATTCTTTGCGTGTTTGCTGCACTGCCATAGTATAGTCAGGATAGAACTCCAGGTGGTTACCTTGGTAGGTCACTTGCTTCTTTTCCCTCGCTATCCTTAATATGCCATCGCGATCTCGATAGTTTAATATACGGGCCACTATTGGTCTGGGCGGTGTACCTGGTGGTGGTCTAGGCGCCAGCGACCTGTGGGCTCGTTCAACTATAAAAATTGGGGAGAGGTGGTCTTCCCCAAATATTTCTCGACAGAGTTCCTCCACATATGCCTCCATTCGACCTGTATTTGTTGATTCAGGAACACCTGCAATTGTTTTGGCGTGATCGTGCCTCCAAATCTTCTGCTTTGCTCTTTATTACTTCCAACACTTTTTCCATCCCGCTGCATTTAGAGGTACTGGCATGCGCTTTGTCTTCTACCGCCGACAATCTATTCTCAGCCTCATCCAGCCGCTCACCTTGTCGGTCCAGTTTTGTCGCCATATTGTCCACACGGCACGTGAGGTGATCGAGTTTGCCATTTATATCTTGAAGACTAGTTTGGATTGCTTTCAGGATGGATTCCATACCGCTTTCTGGAGGATTTTCCGCTTCCGTTTCATTATCTGATTGATTCGCTTGGCCCCGCCCGGTTCTCCATGGCTCAAAAGTCAGCTTCGGTTGTTGCTTATCAGGTTTGCCCATCCTGTGCAACTGTTCTTCCTACACAACACTCTCGCAGTGGCGCAGATACATTGTGCCGTCGTTTGTAAAACAGAGTCACGTGTACTAGCCACGTGTGATAGGTCGTGCCGTGTTCTCACAAACACACAGGGAGGTACTCAGCACTGTTAGTTTGGGGGATGGTGGGGGAGGTCTCAGAGTCCCGAAGTGAAGCCTTGACAGCGTCTCTGTCGGTAAATTGAAGGTGGGAAGCAATCGTATTATTTACTGGTGATGTTGGTGACCATGATCCTTTACATGCAATCACCGAGGAAGCTGCGGTAGTGTGGCATAAAGCTGCGCGGCATAGCCGTTTATAGCGTAGGCCGTGTTGCCATCTGGTTGTCCCAATGCAGTGTCTGTCTGTGTGAAGATCGTGTTAATGCGCACTTTCCAGGCCACATCATATCAGTGTGGATTCCGTGTCATCGGGCATGCTCCCCTGTGGGCGCACAAATAAAGGATGTCCAAAATGGCCGCTCCTGGTTTCCCACATCAAACCCCTTCCGCTATATAGGCAATGAGTCTATCCTGCTCAGGTTCCTTGCAGTGTGCACCTCGCAATATATATAGCGCTGCAAGCTCAGTCTATTATGCGCATATGTCTGAGGAGCATAAGTCTGATTCGCCTGCGAATTCACTGAAGTGGCATAGGGGCGAGCCCCGGGTTGAGGAGGTGGAATGCTATGCAGCCGCTGGGCAGTTTATTCAAACATCTGCACCCGTAGCAACTTGGTTCATTGCACTTTCGCAGTTGCAGGCACTTACCGCCTGTGATAACTTGTTGGTATAGCAGCCGTCGCACGAATGTTCCACACCCTACGCGCGACATGTTCGTATCTGAATCGCACTGGGCGCCGCCATTTTGTTTCGTCCCCCGTGCTGCCGGTTTGTGTGCAGTTTGGGCTTTGGCGGGTTACCAAGCTCACTGTCGCCACATGTAGTCCTCACTTCAGCGGCAAGAGCTGTCTCTGAAACTGGCTTGTCTGCACTTGGCGGTGTATTCAGAGATCTTCCAGCGCGGAGATTAGCAGTTTTGCCGGGTGGCGGCCGCCATTTTGCCAGGCTCCGTCCGCAGCATTCAGCAGAGTCGGTAAGCTGTTCCTCTCATATCGCCCGTGTTCTGTCCTTTCGCAGTTCTCCCCAGCTTCTCTGTGCCTTCCGATTTACAATTCAGTTACTGGATTCAGTAAAGTCGCCTTTATTGCGGGGAAAATATGTAGATCATGGATCCGTCCGGCGGAGCTGCCGTATCAGCCAGCCATCCCGCAGTGCGCCCTCTAGCGCCCCCTTGTGTTATGAAAGTTGGTGTATATTGATGCCCACGTGCGGCTTATAAATTTTGCATTATACTCAGCAGGATTGCCATATAAATTCTCTCACTTTGAAGTCAGAGAAAGGTAAGTAAACACCAAACTACCTCAGAAGACAGAGCCTGAAATTTTAACTCTGCCTTTGAATGCACAGCAAATGTGACAACATGAGAACAAGATTTAAAGGCCTGTTTACAGAAATCGAGCGCTCGAAAGGATACAGTAAAAAATGGATTGCTCCTGGTATGGATGAACTGAAGTTGGATAACCTAAAGCAAATACAGCCAGCAAATGTAAAGCAAGCAACTGTGAGTTACTAACCACAAAATCAATAGTTGGCAATAGGTGAAATGCATTTCCAGGGAAGCTTTCAGAATGCCCACAAGAAGCCGTAAGCAGACCAGACAGCAGCGCTATCTGGTAGGCTTCGACATAAAAATGTCTTCGTGATGATCTTAATTTTGGGGGCTAGTTGTTAAAACCTAATCTGCGAGTAAGTGGGGCAGTACCCTTGGTGCTCCAGCATATGCCACTCTAGATCTCACGAACACCCAAAAAGTTTAGTGCAAAAAGACCTAGGTGCATAATTCCTGTAAAGGCCCACGCCAGTACCGCTGTCATCTAAGTTGAAGCAAAGATTTATTTGTCTATCACCTTAGTGCTGTATTACTTAAAATGTATGGAATCCACTTATATAAATTCTCAAAAACATAAGCTAAAGGTCAAATAAAGGATCGTTTTGTAGAAAATTGTGATTTATCTGCCTTAAAAAAACAATTAACTTTGTAAACCAATACTTCATTTTCTGACTTTTCAAATCATCGACCCTACTTTGAGTTTTTTCTGGTGTCAAAAAGCTCATCTTCTTTATGTTTTTACTTGGGGATAAGACTTATCCGCAGCATGCTGCAGAAAGGTCAAAATATATTTGTTTTTGTAGATGTGTTGAGTGCATGCATGCCCCAACAAAATGATGCGGCGGGCTAGTTGTTGCATCTATATTTTGTTTGTTTTTTAAGCAATACTGCACTGCATGGCTAACGAGCATTGGACAAGCCAGTAGGTCTCATTGTCAGGACATGTTGGTTTTGCCAGTGCTTGTTTTTTGGATTACTGCCAGTGGAATCGCACTTCAATCAAATAGTTCGGTGATAACCGCTCACTGGTTCAAGAGCCCAGTGACCTGATTTCAGTTTTAATCAGCTTGTGATGCAATGGAGAAGCTCATCCGATTTTCTGAGCGAATAGCAAAGAATACTGCAAAGAGTTTTCTTACCCAGTTACAGTCAGAATATTTTCCATATTATTGATTCTTCTTAAGAAAGACTGGATTGGGTGGTATTTATTGGAGGACTGTTTCCTTCTAGAGAAAATTGGCCCACATGCTTAGAAAACCTGAGTGGAGTGGCTAGGAAAAAGACCACTGACTTTGTAAAAGAAAAAGAAAAAAAATTGGCCTACAAGCCTTTTTCATATGTAAGTCTGTGTCCAGTTCTGGCCTGGAGTCGAAACCTCGAGCCACAGCCTGCTGTGTACTTTGTTATACAGTCAGTCTGTGTTCACTGGATAAGGTGTCAATAAACAGAGTGCCCTGAACATCTAATACAATTTGTGTCCCTTATCACCTTTGAAAAGGACATCATTCTTATCTTTTTCACCTGCTTCGCGTGACTTTATCACAGATGAAATCCAAGTGTCATTACTGTTCTTTATAATTAGTTATTCATGCTCCTTAAAGATACAAAAAGTTGACCATGACATTCCAGTTTTTCTTTTCAGCATGTCTTATTGTGAGCTTGTGCGTGACAGCTAGCAGCACTGTGCATGGTTTTATGGACTATGCATTCATGAAAAAATGCATTTGGTTGGTTATTGAAAATACGCAAAAAAAGTGTTGACTTTTGAGCACCATGATTTAAATTATATGGCGGCAGTTCATAAAGTTGTACAAAAGTATGGAAATACTATGGCTGCATTTATATGGAATTAGTACAAATAAGAAGGACTGTACCCTCTGTGTACTTTTACCAATAAAGACTTAAGTTGCTTCAAGGCAGTTCAGAAAGGCACGTAGGAATATGTAAAGGGCACTCCTGTAGTACTTCTTCCTCCCTTAGTCCTAAATGCTTTTGTGAATCCGCCCCAGAATGTGTGCAAAGGTATTTGGTTGTTAGGGACACTTATTTGCCCAACTGTGAGGAGGAGCCATCCCTCTAACGTCTTGGAAATCATCAGTAAAATCTATATTGAAGTAAATTATTTGTGTTCACTGCAAAAGTAAAACACCGAGAGGTTGTCTTTTACCTGACTATGTCAGGAACGCAGAAAAACATACAGTGAGTACGGCCACCATGAGAGCACAGGCGCATACCGATTATAGTTTAGTAAGATTGTTAGTTGAGGTATAGGTGTACTGTCAAATAAAACTACTAGTTATAATAAAATAATTTGGATAGCACTGTGATTTTTTTTAGCAAGTATAAACCGACTGAATGCTGCTCGGGTTATCGACCTTTGAAAGGTTGCAGGGCCAAGTTATCCTTTTTTGAATGTTTTTGTTTTTTAAACACAAATATTTTTGCAATTTTGTTATTCAATAAGAATACAGCATATTAAGCCACATAATACATTGACCTATTTGGATGGTAATGTACATACAGGGATTAATCGGTCTGTATTCAAAACAATCGACATGTTATAAAATATGCTAGATTTGTAAAATAACCGTAACCTCCCCTCCTTCTCCCCTGTTAACAGTGACTGGTCATGGAATGACTGATTTATAATTGATGGGGTGTGTGTAGCGGGGTGTATTCCTATAGGTATATGCTGGTATGTGGCCGAGGTGTATGGTGATTTCTCGGTCCGGGCTTTCTAAAGTAAGGAAACAGTTAACTTACTTGAAAGTGAGGCTGGGGCACAAATTCCCTTCGTGTAACATGCACCAGTTTCAGACTTAGAAATAGGTGGCTTTAGAGTCACCTACAAAGCAGCATTTCTCAATTTGGTGACCAGAGTCCCAGTATGCCTCCCCACCCTTCAGGGCTCCAAAGTCTGCACCTTGAACCCCCCATAAATGTATCCCATTCTAATAATACAGGTTTTTTCGTAAACCCCTACATTCTTCCCTCCTCCAGGCTTCACTTTCTGCCAAGCCTTATTGTAAAACTTTCTCCCGCTAGGCATCTACCATAAGAGCCTGTGTTCCAGCGTTTCGTAAGCAGTCTTTTGGCCAAGAGCATAGAGAGGCCGACAAAGGGTGGAGCCACTTTAGAGCTTTTGGGCCACGACGATAACCCTTATATGCAGTGCTCTATTGTGTTCTATTGACGTAGGCCAGTCAGGTCTGTTAGTGCTACTGAGATCCCACCCCAGTAAATAATCAGAGAAGAGCAAAACCAAAGCATAGGTACTAGATCAGCTTCCGGAGCGCAATAGCATGGGTATTTCTAGGAGGCCGCAGGGAACATTTTATGTTAAATATGCTCTGTGTAATATGGAAAATTGGATATATTTGAATACATTGTTATTGGGGGGGGTGGAGTTTTATTAGGAGCGCTGCTTTACAATGGTATGTTCTGCTGCATGATGTAAAATCCACCTTACCGTTTTGGCCTTCAAAAAAACGTAATAAACTTCACTTTATTGTAAGTAAGTGTGTTCCACTTGATCACAGGCTAATGCCAAGATGCCTCCGGGTATAAGAGCGATCTATAAGACCCAAAATCAAATCATATCAAACCATATATGTGGATCACCTTGTTGACTCCCTGACAGGCACTCAGAGACACTCGCAGTGCCTCAATCCTACCCCCACTATAAACACAGGGATGTGACTCAATTCAAAGTATGCACCATACAAGAGTAATATGCTGCCTGTATAAAAAATACTGCAACACAACACCCTGGAAAAAGTCAGACTTTCTTGGGGAAGGCAAGATTAAGTAAAGCATGTGAAATATAAACAGGAACATCCTGGATTATTTTGCCTTTTTTTACACTCATTCTTCTGAAATCAATCCGTGTTTTGCCTGTAAAGTTTAGGACATAAATACAGGTCCCGAAAGCCACCCGTTTCAAAGGCTGTTTTTAATTACTAGTGAGGCTGAGATCCGGAAGGACCCGGCCCATTCAAAGACCCGCCTCCTGCTATAAACATCCACTGTGCAGAAAAGACTGCCGTCCGATGCCAATAGTGTTTGATGGATAGCAACACATGGCTCACCCCTCGAAATCTGGTTGCCAAAAAGAGGTAGCAAGCTGGAGAATAGCTGGTCATGAATATATTAGAAGCCTCAGTATTCTTTGCCCATCCTCTAATACTGATATATAAAACGTGTTATGAAATATCTAAATAGCAAAGTAAACTGTTCTTGTCTGTGTGAGCTGGAATGTATATTATGTTATGATTCAGAACAGATGCCACCTCGGTGGCCTCTTAGCGCTATGAACAAAACTAGTTATAATGGGGAACCTTGTTAGAAAATTAATTCGTTTCTAGAAAAGGAACATGTTTGTGTGAACATTTGGTGAATTCCATCAGGATGAGAGGGAGAGTTGAACGGGTGGGACTGAATATCCCCGACATCAGTATGGCTTGGCTTAAAGCTAGGCTTTTCATGCCATCGCAGTAAATGACTATAGAGGTCTGATATACTTGTAAAATATACATTTGTTTAATTAAAAATGAAGGTGCCATGTGATGTAGACCCTAATGTACCTTGGATAATGACGTGCATTTTATTGAATTCAGTGCAATGCTTGCAAGGCTCGGGGTCATGTCCTGCTATTGTGAAATGAGAGTTGTAAGGGTGGCAAGGTGTTTCTACAGGCTGGAGGCGGGATGTCACTGATTTGCTGGTTTGTTCACATTCCAAGATTTTTCTGCTGTGCAGCTTTTTGGATATGCCCTATTCTTAGTCTTAAGAAGTTAAGATGTTTTTTTCCATTTTTTAGGGCTCGCCTGGCGTTGGAGCGCGAAGCGCTCCCGCCAGCGAGTTCTATAGCCGCCTTGCTCCCTGTCAAGGGAGTAGCAGCTGTGAACGAGCCCGACACAGAGCTGGGAACGAGCCGACCCAGGTCTGTGAACGAGCTTCAAGGTTGAGCAGCTTGTGCACGTTTGTTGGACGTCAGGCGCTGCAAGCCCGCCAGACCAATTATCCCAGCATGAAACTCTACTTTCTGAGGCGCTGCAACAATTATCACAGCATGAGACCCACTTATCACAGCATGTCAACAGGCGCCCCAGGCTGCTGGAGCACTCAACTATAATTAATGTGCAGTTGAGTGCTCCAGCAGCGTGGGGCGGCTCTCTGCATGCTGTGATAATTATCACTTTGGGGCCTCATGCTGTGATAATTACGGCGGCATGCTCTATTTGCAGCACTGAACATTTTCAAAGAAGGCGAAGCAGTGACATTCATTGAGACACTCACCCTCACGCCCTCACCCCCTCACCCCTCACACACCTCCTCACCCTCACACCCTCACCTTCACACCCCCTCACACACACCCTCACATACCCTTACCAGCACAGCAAACCACAACACAGCACAGCAAAACACAACACAGCACAGCACAGCAAAACACAACACAACAAAACACAACACAGCACAGCACAGCACAGCAAAACACAACACAGCACAGCACAGCAAAACACAACACAACACAGCACAGCACAACACAGCAAAACACAACACAGCACAGCACAGCAAAACACAGCACAGCACAACAAAACACAACACAGCACAACAGAGCAAAACACAACACAGCACAGCACAGCAAAACACAGCACAGCAAAACACAACACAGCACAGCAAAACACAACACAGCACAGCACAACGCAGCACAGCACAGCAAAACACAGCACAACACTGCAAAAAACAACACAACACAGCACAGCACAGCAAAGCACAGCACAGGACAGCACAGCACAGCAAAACACAGCACAGCACAACACAACACAGCACAGCAAAACACAACACAACACAGCACAGCAAAACACAGCACAGGACAGCACAGCAAAGCACAGCAAAACACAGCACAGCAAAACACAGCACAACACAGCACAGCACAACACAGCACAACACAACACAGCACAGCACAACACAACACAGCACAGCAAAACACAGCACAGCACAACACAGCAAAACACAGCACAACACAGCACAGCAAAGCACAGCACAGCAAAACACAACACAGCACAGCAAAGCACAGCACAGCAAAACACAACACAACACAGCACAGCACAGCAAAACACAACACAGCACAGCAAAGCACAGCACAGCAAAACACAGCACAGCACAGCAAAACACAACACAGCACAGCAAAACACAACACAACCCTCACGCCCTCACCCCTCACACACCTCATCACCCTCACACACCTCCTCACCCTCACACCCCCTCACACACACCCTCACATACCCTTACCAGCACAGCAAAACACAACACAACACAGCACAGCAAAACACAACACAGCACAGTACAGCAAAACACAAAACAGCACAGCACAGCAAAACACAACACAACACAGCACAGAAAAACACAGCACAGCACAGGTCAGCACAGCAAAGCACAGCACAGCAAAACACAGCACAACACAGCACAGCAAAACACAACACAACACAGCACAGCACATCAAAACACAGCACAGGACAGCACAGCAAAGCACAGCACAGCAAAACACAGCACAGCAAAACACAGCACAGCAAAACACAGCACAACACAACACAGCACAACACAGCACAGCACAACACAACACAGCACAACACAGCACAGCAAAACACAGCACAACACAGCAAAACACAGCAAAACACAGCACAGCACAGCAAAGCACAGCACAGCAAAACACAACACAGCACAGCAAAACACAACACAACACAGCACAGCAAAACACAGCACAGCAAAACACAGCACAGCACAACACAGCACAGCACAGCAAAACACAACACAACACAACCCTCACGCCCTCACCCCCTCACCCCTCACACACCTCATCACCCTCACACACCTCCTCACCCTCACACCCTCACCTTCACACCCCCTCACACATACCCTCACATACCCTTACCAGCACAGCAAAACACAACACAGCACAGCAAAACACAACACAGCACAGTACAGCAAAACACAACACAGCACATCACAGCAAAACACAACACAACACAGCACAGCACAGCAAAACACAACACAGCACAGCACAGCAAAACACAGCACAGCAAAACACAACACAGCACAACACAGCACAGCACAGCAAAACACAACACAGCACAGCAAAACACAGCACAACACAACACAGCACAGCAAAACACAACACAGCACAGCAAAACACAACACAACACAGCACAGCACAGCAAAGCACAGCACAGGGCAGGACAGCACAGCAAAGCACAGCACAGCAAAACACAGCACAGCACAGCACAGCAAAACACAGCACAGCACAACACAACACAGCACAGCACAGCACAACACAACACAGCACAGCACAACACAACACAGCACAGCAAAACACAGCACAGCACAACACAGCAAAACACAGCAAAACACAGCACAGCAAAGCACAGCAAAACACAGCACAGCATAGCAACACACAGCACAGCAAAACACAGCACAGCACAGCAAAACACAGCACAGCAAAACACAGCACAGCACAGCAAAACACCGCACAGCACAGCAAAACACAGCAAAACACAGCACAGCAAAACACAGCACAGCAAAACACAGCACAGCAAAGCAAAGCACAGCAAAACACAGCACAGCAAAACACAGCACAGCAAAGCACAGCACAGTAAAACACAGCACAGCAAAGCACAGCAAAACACAGCAGAACACAGCACAGCAAAACACAGCAAGCACAGCAAAACACAGCACAGCAAAACACAGCACAGCAAAACACAGCAAAACACAGCACAGCACAGCAAAACACAGCACAGCAAAACACAGCACAGCACAGCAAAACACAGCACAGCACAGCACAACCAAGCACAGCACAACCAAGCACAGCCCAACCAAGCACAGCCCAACCAAGCACAGCCCAACCAAGCACAGCACAACCAAGCGCAGCACAACCAAGCGCAGCACAACCAAGCGCAGCATAACCAAGCACAGCATAACCAAGCACAGCATAACCAAGCACAGCATAACCAAGCATAGCGTAATAAAGCACAACAAAAAATAGCATAACAAAAAATAGCATAACACAACACAACAAAACATAGCATAGCAAAACAAAGCATAGCATAGCAAAACACAACATAGCATAGCATAACAAAGCATAGCATAACAAACACAACAAAACATAGCATAGCATAACAAAACATTGCATAACAAAACACAACATAGCATAGCATAACAAAACACAACATAGCATAGCATAACAAAACACAACATAGCATAGCATAACAAAACACAACATAGCATAGGATAACAAAACAAAGCATAGGATAGCAAAACAAAACATAGCCTAACAAAACATGGCATAACAAAACATGGCATAACAAAACATGGCATAACAAAACATAGCATAGCAAAACATATAATAGCATAGCAAAACATAGCATATCAAACACAACAAAACATAGCATAGCAAAACAAAGCATAGCATAGCAAAAGATAGCATAGCATAACAAAGCATAACAAAGCATAGCATAGCATAACAAAACATAGCATAGCATAACATAACAAAACATAGCATAACATAGCATAGCATAACAAAACACAACATAGCATAGCATAACACAACATAGCATAGGATAGCAAAACTAAACCGAGCATAGCATAACAAAACAAAGCATAGGATAGCAAAACAAAACATAGCCTAACAAAACATGGCATAACACAACATGGCATAACAAAACATAGCATAGCAAAACATATAATAGCATAGCAAAACATAGCATATCAAACACAACAAAACATAGCATAGCAAAACAAAGCATAGCATAGCAAAACATAGCATAGCATAACAAAGCATAACAAAGCATAGCATAACAAAACATAGCATAACAAAACATAGCATAACAAAACATAGCATAACAAAACATAGCATAGCAAAACAAAGCATAGCATAGCAAAACACAACACAACATAGCATAACAAAGAATAGCATAACAAACACAACAAAGCATTGCATAGCATAACAAAACAAAGCATAGGATAGCAAAAAAACATAGCATAGCATAACAAAGCATAGAATAGCAAAACAAAACATTGCATAGCATAACAAAACATAACATAACAAAACATAGCATAGCATAACAAAACAAAACATATCATAGCCTAGCAAAACATAGCATACCAAACACAACAAAACATAGCATAACAAAACATAGAAAAACAAAGCATAACACACACAAGCACACACACACAACCACACACACACAACCACGCACACATAACCACAACCACACACACAACCACAACCACACACAACCACACACACAACTATCTATCTATCTATCGCCCTCACTGTATCTGTCTATCGATCTATCGCCCTCACTCTATCTATCGGCCTCAGTCTATCTATCTAATCGCCCTCACTCTATCTGTCTATCTATCGGCCTCACTCTATCTAATCGCCCTCACTCTATCTATCTATCGCCTTCACTCTATCTTATCGCCCTCACTCTATCACCCTCACGCTATCTATCGCCCTCACTCTATCTATCGCCCTCACTCTATCTATCGCCCTCACGCTATCTATCGCCCTCACGCTATCTATCGCCCTCACGCTATCTATCGCCCTCACGCTATCTATCGCCCTCACTCTATCTATCGCCCTCACTCTATCTATCTATCGCCCTCACTCTATCAATCAATCTATCGCCATCAATCTATCTATCGCCCTCACTCTATCTATCTATCAATCTATCTATCGCCCTCACTCTATCTATCTATCGCCCTCACGCTATCTATCTATCGCCCTCACTCTATCTATCGCCCTCACTCTATCTATCTTTCTATCGATCTATCGCCCTCATTCTATCTACTTATTTAGATACTGATCGCCATCACTCTATCTATCTGTCTAGCTATCTATCGCCCTCACTCCTATCTATCTATCTACCTATCTATCTCGCTCACTCAATCTCTCTATCGCCCTCCCTCTATCTATCTATCCCACTCACTCTATCTATCTATCCCACTCACTCTATCTATCGCATCACCACAGCATCACTAAGGGGCACAACAACATCACTATGCGCTACCACAACAACATCACTATGCGCTACCACAGGATCATTGAATGCCACAGCATCACTAGTCGCCACCACAACATCTCTCAGCCCCACCACAGCATCAATCTGTGCAACCATTTACCAACAACTGGGTCAAATATGATCTCTCAATGTTTCAAGCTTTATTACAAATGTCACAAAAAGAGGTTAGTATTTCACTTCTGTTCTTGGATTTTCGTCACAATAAAATACACTGAACATATTCTTCAGAAAAGTTATTTACAAAAGTTTAAGCTATTGCCATTATAAATTACAATAACTTTTATTTAAGTATTAACCCCTTCAGTGCTAATGACAAGGGTAACTCGTCATGGAGTTTCCATTGATTTAAATGGAAATTACATTGAAGCGGCGCAAGATGCCTAGCATCCAAGTGGTTAATTATTAAAAAAATTCAAAGCCATTGTTATTTGTAATATCAATACATCTAAGTCACGTGAATACAACACATATTGCATTACAAATGCTATAGGTGTCACAAGTTATAACTATTGGCATTGTAAATGACAAAGCTATTATTTTTGCTATTTTCAAAACCAACACATATATAACAAATGTGTCATTTACAATACCAATAGCTCAAACTTTCCTAATGCGAGACCTTATGCATTGCAAATGCTTGTTTTATTTTGCTGGGCATACACTCAAAATCATTACATGCAAAATAAGTTGTTAGGAAGTTGCAGTGGTCGTCTTTGGTCAGAAGTGTAGGCTGCTTCCATTTTATTTATCCAATGAAAGTATTTTTTGTTAAGAGCACTAAGTGCATTAATCCTAGTGGGGCGGAATAAGGTGGACTATTGATAGCACCCGAGAAGTACTGATACCCCAAAGTTTAGTATTTACTGTGTGTGGTACATATTTTCTCTTCCTTGTACTCTGTGTTGGAATACGATTATCAGATTCTGTATTCATTGATTGGTAACCTACGTTTTATCTTTGTACCTAGCATTTTCCACTGATAAAGTTTTCAAGGGTTTTGTGGCCAAAACCTGTCAGAGTTATATGACGGGTGAGGCAGTTATCGCACATTAAAAGGGATTATAGCATTCATGGATGGGTAGATTGTGCATTGGTCTGGTAAAGGCCAGTATTTGTGTATGCGAACAGCATGCATGCAAAGGCTGAATTAGGTTGAGGTAGAGACTTACTTTGCTTTCCACATAATCCAAAAATTGTGGCACACTTTGCCGATTTCTAGTTCAAATTAATCAAAAATCCATTTTAAAGTTCCACACTTTTTCAAAGGATAACTGGTCACCTTTCAGTTTTTGGTGGCTGCATTCAGGTGCTAAACTGCTACTTGTGAGGTGAAATGTCGCTCACACAATACTAACATATGTTAAATAGACAAAACAGTTAAATAATACTATCACAGAAAGTGCTGCATTATGTAGTCAACGCAGCTGCTTAATTTGGTCTCCTACTGCTACTACATTCATATGTGCAATATCCTTCATTTTTGGTAGCAATAGTAAGCATTGAAGTGGATCTGTGAATGCCCAGCACTCGGTGCTGTACACAGAGTTTATCCATAGTCGGGCATTATCTTTGTATAAATACATATAAAAGCCATAGTTTTGTGACAATAGGAGCACTTAGGAGACATTAGGTGATGAGATTAGCCAGGGAACAAAATAATTCTTAATTTGTAAAAGCATAAGCGATGGGCCCACATTTTTGCTCAGACCCCAGCGGCCAGCACAATCAACAGTCCAGGTGTGCAATACCAAAGCTGCATAGTCCTGATCTCACGTCATGCGTCTTTAATCCATCATCAGACAGTCCCTGCCACTTTATGTCACTCTTCCAGGGTATATTTCTTTCTTTTCTTTTCCTCCTCCTTTCCCAATTTTGTGTTTTGCCTTGTCTTGCTGTGGATCAAGGCCTGCTGATGAAAATATCCGACGTCCCCAAAAATTAATATAAGGGGGCCCCCACCTACGACCACTGCGCAAATTAAGCACTAGAACTAGACAGAGCCCATGACGCCCTTGGTGTGTGTCTGCTCGCTCTAGGAATGTGCAAACACGGTATATGCATCATGCCAGGGAATACGTTCGTGGTTCCACAGTAGATGCGGACCATTAGAAGACAGTGTGGTTTATCACAACCGAGGCCATTGTTGGATGCGAAACTCCAGGTAAATGTGCCACAGTTTACTTGCTAGATGAAATTTAGAGCAATGACTTCATCACTTGGGTGGGGTGAAGGGCGTGTAACCAGTGACTGCGGGCTTGTAAAACTGCAGCAGCGCCTCAACTAGGCACATTAGGAGTTGAAATTACACCGTACATCCCCGAAACGGATCGGCAGGCAGTACTTACAGGCCCATTATTCTATTTATGAGGTGTGCTTTAGAAAAACTTGGAGGCTGCACGTAGGCCTGCTCTTTTTTCTCCATCTATGAAGCACATCGATGGTATAGATTTAATGCTGTGGCATAAGGCGGTTTATGTAACCGGGCAGGGTGGAGGAAAGCTTTTTGTTATAATGAGATTAGAATCAGCCTCCACTGAGTAATGTAACGCATTTCATCATCCACTACCGCGCTTCATTCTGCCCTGCCCGCTTAATGGGCATCTGAACGCCTCGTGTGTTTGTACCCGGCACTGTTTGATCTCAAGTGAGAAAACTAAACAAGGCAGTCCTGCCACGCAGCAGTGTGTGTGTGTATGTGTGTGTGTCTGCAGGGATCCTCGGAACATAAGGCTTGGATGCGAATTCAGGGTACTCAGAAGGGTGTAGCTTCAGGGAAGGTGCTTGGGGCGTGACATCACACAATAAATACATTTTGGCTTGATAGTTGGCTCTTGAGGCCATGAGTTGGGTCTGCTAGGTCTGTGTCGGGTTTTCTTGTCATCCTGGTTCCTCCAAGAGGGATTAATGTGTTCATTTTGTGGAACTTAAATGCATTTAGGCCCAGATTTACAAACGTTTTATGTCAGCGTTGCATCACTTTTTAGACCCAGCCCTGACGCAAAATCCTTTTTTGGAATTTACAAAGCCTTACAGATGTCGATTTGCGTTGCTTTAGAAGAAAAAGTAATGCAACTCCGTGCAAAGCGCTGCCTTGCGTTAATTTCCATCAGGTAGACATCCCTTCGGAGGTGCAAGGTCCTGTGCATCCACCTATGGATTTTGATGAAAACCAATATTTACAAAGAGTTGTAGGCATGGGTTTGTAACAAAATGGTGCACCTGTCTGAGGCTGGCATAATAAAGAGAAATATTCATATTTCTCCTCGTTACTTCCTCTTTACATGCGTGACACAGAGGAAAAATCCTCCAACTATAGTTATCGTGCAGGAAGGTGGCTCTTTCTTCAAAAAAACTATCTTGACCTTAACAAAGAAATCCTTGCACTATGGTGCAAGGGTGCCTGCATTAGTGGTAGGCAGCCCAAAGTGTGCTAGATTATGGAGAGAACAAAACTGTGGTATTTCTTTGAAAATATGGTACAATTGTGCTCTCTTCAGGTGACGCAAGGCAGCGCAGCATCGTTTGTAGATGCTTTGCGCCTCTACTTGGTAAATATGCCCCTTAGTGAGAAATCTGCACTAATAGCAGAACCATTTGAATAGATGCAAATTTACTACCTTTTAGAAATCACAGACATTGGCAGTAGTAAGCTTAGAAAGCTACACCAGTCTCTGGTTTCCATGCATAGTACTAGCAACCAAACACCCAAAAGGTAATAGGATGAAAACTTGCAAATAGTCTATCCACTGGCAATCTCTCCAATCCCTTGGTGGTATTCCAAACCATTGTTTCTCACTCCCTGTGCAACTGGATTTAGCAGACGGATTAAAGGCAAACAGTGCGGTGGAGGACTTGTACTGCCTTCCCTCTGCCTACCAAATTTAGAGATGTCCGCCAGACCCGTGAGAAATCTCCATACATTGGCAGGAACTGTTGTCATGGCGGTTCCTGTCAATGTAGGAAAAGTTTAATCGCTGGCTCAGTCAAACATGGCTGCTGGCTAGCAATCATTTCCACATTTTTTATTCCTCAAAAATAAACCCCCAAAACTGGAGTTTTGTTTTGGGCAGGGTAGGGAGGGTGTAGGTGGACAACTAATGACCCACTGTTTACTCTCATGGTGTGGGAGGCAATTAAAAAAAACATTTTTATTGCCTCTCACCATTAGAATATACCTGGTGATGACAAACAGCAAGGAACAAAGTAGCCATTGTCGGGTTCAATACATATATAGGGCTAATTTTAGCTGGGATTTTGGTTTATAATCCACCTACTGCCTCGTCCGGCTCTCTTATGTCTCTGGTACATTTGATTGCAGATCTATCCCTCAAACACTCGAATTTTCTTGTGCTTGGTGATTTTAATTTACACGTGGATGATCCACTGTGTATGCAGGCCACCCAGTTTATGGATACTATGAAGGGTCTGAATTTATCGCAATTAGTTCAGGGCCCTACACATATAGCAGGCCATACTCTGGATTTAATTTTCACTAGGCACCTGGACATCATGCTTCATCCACCCCTTCCTCTTACTTGGTCGGATCATTACCTATTGCCTTTTGAGCTTACCCTTACCCTGGCGCCTTCACCTATTGCACTTAATAAGGAGTACGGGAGAAAATGGCACAAAGTTACCTGCGCCACTCTGAGTCCTCTTCTTCTCTATGGCGCTGAACCCTTGTCCGGTAATATCGATGAAAGGGTGTCTAAGCTTAATTCAACTTTGCTGCACGCCATTGATGCTATCGCGCCCATTCAACCTATTATGTCTGCCAGATCCCGTCCTTCGGCACCCTGGTTCTCTTCGACTCTTCGGGAGGAGAAGAGTCGCTGTAAAAAACTTGAACGTTTATGGCGAAAAAATTATGATTCAGAGGCCAAATCTATTTATAAAGCCGCTTTAAGAAAATTTCTATCCTTAAAACGGTCGACAATGAGAGATTTTTTCTCTCTCCAAATTGAGAAATCTAGGAATTCCTCCAAATCCCTTTTTAAAATTGTAAAGGATTTTTCGCATCCTGCTGTTTTATCTGCCCAGATCCCGGCTAGTCAGGCATTATGTAATGGTTTATCTGAATACTTTCAGGAGAAGATCGTGACCATCAGAATTTCCTTCCCCGTGGAGGGAATTCTACCGGCCCCTAGTGAGATAGACAGGGACAGTCCCTTCCTGGAGTCCTTCAAGGAGATGACTATTGAGTCCACTCAGAGATTAATCACCCAATGTAAATCTGGTTCCCCTCTCGACTTGATCCCGCCTAAATTGATGGGTATTCTAGCCCCTGTACTGATTGAGCCCCTCCTTTCTATTTGGAACTGTTCTCTTGGCTCAGGCCAGTTCCCTTCCATCTGGAAGGAGGCTATGTTAGTCCCTATCCTGAAAAAGGCGAATTCAGACCCTGGCCAATTTTCTAACTATCGGCCCATCTCTCTTCTCCCTCAGTCAGCTAAGATCTTGGAGAAAGCAGTTCAACTGCAATTGGCTGAATTTTTGGAGACTAATATGCTCTTACACGACTCCCAGTCGGGAATTAGAGCAGGCTTCAGTACGGAGACGGCTCTTTTTGAAGTCTCCGAGACTATCAGAGAGTGTGTGGATAGGGGCGAGGAGGCCATGTTGGTCCTCCTCGACCTATCCGCCGCCTTTGATACGGTCTCCCATACGATCTTATTGGATTGCTTGAGCCAGGTGGGCTTAGGAGGTACTGTGTTGTCCTGGATCCGCTCCTTTCTGAAGGATCGCTCTCAGAGGGTTTTTATGAGGCCTTTTAAATCTGCTAGGAAACCCCTCCTCTGTGGTGTCCCCCAGGGTTCGGCCTTGAGCCCTTTGTTATTTAATGTGTATCTTGCCCCACTGGCCAAGGTGGTAGAATCTTGGGGAGTCAGAGTGATCTCCTATGCTGATGACACCCAGCTGGTGTTTTCTTTTAGGGATCACTCTGACACCTCCTTTGCCAACTTTCGCCAGTGTTTGAATAACATCTGTAACTGGATGACCACCAACCACCTCAGGCTTAATACTGATAAAACGGAGGTAATGTTTTTTAATCAGAAAACGACTATTCCCTCTAGCCTGTGGTGGCCAACGGTCCTTGACCCTCCCCCTATGCCAGCTCTCACAGTTCGCAATCTGGGTTTCCAGTTTGATAACACCCTCTCTCTCCTATGCCTCACATTAACAAAACAACCTCTGCTTGTTTTGCGAAATTGTGTATGATAAAAAAAATTCTTCCATACCTTCCATTAAATGCTCGTAGAACTGTGGTCCAGTCGTTAATCACGTCTCACTTAGACTATGCCAACAGTCTCTACGCAGGTGCCCCTTTGTATCAGATTGAACGTCTACAAATTGTGCAGAATGCCGCGGCGAGACTGATTGGTAATATTCCTTATCGACAATCTGTAGCATCCTATCGCAAAAAATTGCATTGGCTTCCTATCACAAAACGTATCCACTTTAAGATTCTGATACTTGCCTTTCGAGCCTTGAACAACCTCGGCCCAGGCTACCTGAAAAAACGGCTTGTTATATCACAATCCGTTAGATCTTTACGATCTAATAGTCTACGTCTCCTGGTTGTCCCACGCTTCCGCCTCTCTAGAGTAGGCGGTAGAGCATTTGGAGTATCAGCAGCCAGACTGTGGAACAATCTCCCCTTGGAGTTAAGATTTGTCCCCACTGAATCCATCTTTCGCCGCAAACTTAAGACTTGGTTGTTCTCCTCTTAATTCTCTGTCTCGCTCTTTTTTTCCCTGGGCTCATTAGTTGTTAGCGCCGGGACACCCCCTCGGGGGTAGCCGAGCGCTCTATAAAATCCAAAAATAAATAAATAAATAAATAAATATAGGGCTAATGGGTGAATGGCTTACTTCAGATGGCACCTACTCCGTAGGCCGTTTAAGTAATTTTTACATTGAGAGAGTAAATTCTGTTGGCGTAAAAACCCAACAAAAAATCAGGCAGGCGGACCTTGAGTTTGGTGTATAGGTACTCTGTTGCTGCTGCAACAAAGTACTTGACTGCAAAACTCTAAATTAACCCACCCTATGGCAATCATTACTGACCCAGCTCCTAATGAGAAAATCCCATCCCACACTTTGTTCACCTCACTGATCCACCATGTGGTTCACTGTTTTTTTTAGTTGGGAAATTTGAGATACTTGCCCCCGAATCTCACTGACTAAGCCTTGCCTCTTGGTACTCAGTGCATCCTGAATGAAGTTCAAGCTTTTGGTCAACTTTGGTCAATGCCGCACCAGCTTCTTCTTCTTCTGCCTTCTCCAAGCACTTTTGTTAAGGTAACCATTTGCCTTCATTTCACAAGGGACACCGTGTTACAGTCCTCAGCTTTACTTTTGGTTCAGTTGATGTGAACCAAGAATAACACTCTCAGAATGGGGTCCCATGTGGCATGGAGTTGTTTGGCAGCATTATGCGATGTGGGTAACGTCTTGGATTTTGAGACTATAACTGCTACTAGGATACTAGTTTACAATTTTCTTCCTTATACATATGGCATAATTAAGGCTCAGAAATTGTAATGCTTGTGACTTCAGATCAGTCTGCTGTTGTAAAAGAAATGTCTCAGAAAAAGGCAGAAGATATGTTAGACTTGGTTCTAGTACTTTAAAGAGTAGGGCATAAGGGAAATTCTACTCCTACTAGGTACACCCTAATGTTTGCATAAACGTGTTCCTTTCTGCTTGTTCGGCTAATCTGTCAGTTGTCCCAACCTGCTTCCATTTAATGTTCAGATAGGCCAACTACTAAAAAGCGCGTTCCTGTGCTTGACAAACTATGATCTACTTCCGTTCTTCGACTTACTTTAGTTCGTTATCATTAAGAGTGGGGAATGCCAACCCTTTGATTACCATTCGTTGGCTTTATTGCCATTCTCATTTGCTCGCTTCTTATTTGATGGTGTTCCTTGCCAGCTTGTCCATCTTGTATGTCTCCTTCATCTGAAGAATAGCTTCTCTCAGATTGGCTGGCTACTATCCTGCACTACTTTCTTTTAGGGAATAATTTTTTCTTTGTGCTTCAGCACTCCATAAGAGTACTTGTGTTTTTCCTGTTCTCTTCCTCGTGTGCAACTCTCTCCCGTCCCCATGTTACTGTGTCCTTCATGTTGCAAGCTCTCTCATGTGTTTCTCCCCCCGTAAACTCCCAGCCTTCCCCGCGCTCTGTATTGGTTTCTCGCTTGTGTGTTTTTCTCCGCCACACCCTGGGTTACTCTCTCCCTTGTGCTGCTTTTTCCTCCCCGCCCGGTCACCATTGTTTCCCTTACCTGCTCCTCCATTACACCCCATGCCCTCTGTCTTAAGAAAGTGCTTCAGCATCACTTCTTTTTAATATTTTCTTATTTACAGATTCATCTTGAATTGGCACCAAAAAATAAACGGTACCCATGCCCTTTTCTAGATGCGCATATGAAATGAAGCATGCTGCGTTCCCATGTTTTCACGCATGCATACACCAACAAATCACGCAACTCGTCGTGCCCTTTTTAAAAATTTTTTTTAACTGTTCCTTTACAACCAGTGCTTTAAATGGGCCGGTACTCAGTACCTGCATTTCACTGATTTGAGAGGGAGAGTATGGCACTTCTCAGCACTGCTGCAATACATTTATTAGGAGAGTACCTGCACTTCTCAGGCGCAAACAGGTACTCCAAGTAGAGAGTTCCTGCACTTCTATATTTCCATTTAAAACACTGAACATCGCTGAAAGGCATTGACAATGCAAATAGCTCTCAAAAGCGAGACCTATTTCCTTTGCCAATGCTTGTTTGTTGTAGTTTGCAGACTGCAGCGGGCTCATCAAAAGAGATCTCAGTTACATTAGAAAGACTACACACTTTGCTATGAATTGGATGCTGCTTGTGCCAAGAAAACGCTGTTCAGAATGGCCACCACAGTTAAGCAAAGTATGCGGTCAGCATAGAAACACTGCATCAGCTACAAAAGAAAAGTAGAGTGGGGGAAATCATGCATTAAAACTGCAGAGGAATTGTTGGCAATGGCATCTTCGTTGCATTTAATGCTGACGAATGGCTTAGTGACGTTGAACTAGTGCAGCCGAAACATGCAGTGACAGGCAGATCCCAAGTTCAAATCCCGGCAAGGCAAACTCAGCCTTCCATCCTTTTGAAAGCCTATATACTGAGTACCCTTGAATTTGGCCTTAGTAACACCTATTGTTTACATTGCTTAGACGCTGCAGCAGTGATGTTGGAAAAACTGTGTATAGTTTCTGGTTTTATTTGCATATTTTTTGAGGAGCCAGATAAAATCCCCTTACATTAACCCAGAGGTGAAATTGGCCGCAAATTGATCCCCTTGTAATTGTAATTAACGGACCTTCTGTCAAGCGTACTGTTTGATAACCCCCTTTATCTACAGGACATATCAATGCCAAGCTCAATTTGGTTTGTAACGCATCTTGCTCTATTCTCCAAAAAAGCACAACATCCTAACCTATTTTATGCAGTATGCATGTAGCTCTTTGTTGACAGTTCATAAGTCACTGTTCTATTTTAGGGTTGTATCTTATGAACTGCGGTAACAAAAGGTCTCTGTGACAAAAGTAGTAATCCTCTCAGCTATCCACATAAAATACAGATCTGTGATCTGCACTGTACGCGTTCTTTGCAGCAGGCATATTAACCCTCTGAGCTACATTGTGGCGAGTCAAAACTCCGATCTCTCTCTCGCAGGATCATTAATCACAAGAGTTATATTGCCATTTTAATTTTTAATTGTTGGCTGTAGCACAAGGAACACTGCAGCAGTTGATTTCAAATCGTAAGTTATTGCTAAACACAGCCCCCCCCCCCCAGGTCAACACCCCCCACAGCCCCCCCCCCCCGCCCCCCCCGGTCAGCGCCCAGTGTGTCGCACCAGGTCGCACTACCCTTAAGTCGACCCGAGTGTGGGCTCGAAAGTGAAAGTTGAAAGCACAGAAACAATCACTGCTGACCACTTCAGTGCTTCATTAAGTTAAGCTCCAGGTAGAGAAAGCAGGAAGTTCGAAGATATCAGAGCTCAATAAAAGGGCACAAGTTCCCTCCGTGTCTCTTTAAATGTGCCTGGAACTGGGCTCGTCTGTGACTCTCGTGTCTGCCCAAAGCAGGCTGTGATATAGATTTACCTCCAACCGAGGCCGTTTACCAAGTGCCTGTTGGCGTTGTCTAACTGAGGCATAGTGGCAGGGCGAGTGTCAGCTGCTCCACTTTACACAGAGTGGCACTGAAACATCGAGGCTTGGGGTTGGAAATACTGTGTGGACATAAACTGGGCTCCATCTGTCACCGACCAGAACTTACAACCTCCGCATTTGTGCCACTGGCCCTGGACTCCAACCATTTATCTATAAATCCTATTAATAACTGCCTGCAAATGTAGTCGGAGATGAAAGGCCGCAGTTCATTAACTAGCAGTCGTATTTGTACTGTTGGCATCAAACAGATGACTTGAGAGTTTTTGGTTCATTCGTCATTTACTCCTCCTCAAGGGTAGCGCTCCCCATCTCCAACAGCTTCTAAGCTTAACTTGCTAAATAACTTGACCAGTCTAGGTAGAGACTCCATCCGACCTTGTGGAGTAGTGTGGCTCACTGGTTAGAGGCGGCAGACCCGGGAGCAGAAGCCGGCCCGGGACCAGGGTTCAATTCCCGACGCGGCAGGGTCGTGGACTTGGGTCAGCGGACTCGATAATTCTCGCTTCGGTGCTTACTCTAATCAGGGGTTCCACTCGGCAACTCTGGGCATTAGCTTGCCTAATCTCCACAACGGCCCCATCAATTCCGGGGATGCCTGGCTCCACCTTGGGGACTCCCAGCAGGGACCATCCCACAGGGAAAGCCAGGACTGGTTCCCCAGAGTTATACAGCGCCAGGAAACCTACGGACAGGTAGCAGTGCGCTTTACAAGCTCAAATACATTTACATTTACTTGTGCAAAGTGTCCTTTGGTCGCGAACCTTTTGAGTTTTTCCAGCAGGCCCTGCCACTTAGCACCCAATTCTGTCTGGCTGAAAGACCGCCCGGACATTCTTCTTTCTTCTGTGACACCTCAAATTGCCTATGGCCTTAGCTGTGATCCTTTTCCTGGTACTGGACAATCCCTGTCTGGTCTTCTCGAGAATTGTCAGCAAGTGGTTTCATGCATAGCAGGTTTGGTTGCTGCATTACTGACCATTCTTCTGTTTGGTTGCTGATTGCCTGTGGAGTTACCCTATCCGGTAGCCTAGAGCTGTATTCCTTGGAAGTACTGAGGCGTGTCCAGAACACTACTGTATTTTAATTTTGACAGAATTGGGAAACTCTAATTTGCAGAAAGTTTACCAGAATTTCAGCATGTCTGTGAAAGACAATAATGTACATAATTTCAGAGATTATGTGCTTCTGCAGGTCTGCAATCTTGGAAGTGGCCACACTTTTGCAGCTTAAACACAATAGTCCATACCAAAATCATAAGAAAATGTCATTTGACAGACTAGGTTTAGGTTTACTGAAAGGGTTGCACTATTTCAGTTCTAGAGATTTGCTAGCAGGCTTGATGTTCAGGAGTCCAAGGTGAATTTATGTCACCTACATTTGCAAGGTTAACCAGAACAGAGGACTTGAGTAGCTGCTTATAGGTGACCAAAACGGACTCTATTGTAATCATAACTCGCAGTGAATCTGCAAGCTACAAACCCATATCTGCAGATTAAAAATTGGTAGGTCTTTGAGGCTTATGTGTGTGGCATTTTCATTTAAGCTCCTTGTCTCTTTACTCACCTTCTCTCCATTGTATGCTATATGATCTCTAGATGAAATATTTTGAGAACATTGTGGTCCTTAATTGTTTTAAGGTGTATCAGGTTTAAGTCAAGAGGCATAAGTCTTCTTCCCACAAATAGCAGCAGAAGAAAACTGCCAGTCTTTTCGCCCTCTCCGAATGTGGTCGGAGAGGTTTCTGAAGGCGATACCGGCAGGTGTGGTCACGAGAAGCTGGGGAGTGATCTTGTGGAGTGAGCTAGTTCCAGTATATGGGACTGTTTGGTTAAACGCTGGAAGATGTTATAAACTGTTGACCTTTCATGAAGTCCGTCTTATGTTTTATTTTGAGGACCAAGCTTATGGTCTTGACTTATACTTGTGCCTGCTGATTTTTAGATCTCACCTACAAGATAGCTTTTAGCATACTCACTTTTGCATTGTTTTTTAGGTCTCGTGACCTACAATGCGCGCAAGCGCATTGAGGGATCGAGAATTCAAGTGCTCGATCGACTAGTGAAACCACTGGCGTTTCTTTACAGTGCATGTGAGGTCACGTGGCCACAAAGCGGGTCACGTGACCACACAAGCACGCGCATCTCCCTAATCTGCCTGCCTCCCCTCGCTCGCATTCACCCCCCAGGCTCTCCCACCCCCATCCGGCTTCCCTCCTCGCTCGCATTAACGCCCCAGGCTCTCCCACCCCCATCCGGCTTCCCTCCTCGCTCGCATTCACGCCCCAGGCTCTCCTACCCCCATCCGGCTTCCCTCCTCGCACTCTCCTCGCTCGCATTCACGCCCCAGGCTCTCCTACCCCCAACCGGCTTCCCTCCTCGCACTCTCCTCGCTCGCATTCACGCCCCAGGCTCTCCTACCCCCATCCGGCTTCCCTCCTCGCACTTAAAACATCTCGCGGTCACAGGGCATTTTGCGCCTTGTTATGATTGATTTTCTAGATCCATCTACGCAGACGGCATGCTCCCTTCCAACATCTCGCTGGAGCTTGGATTTTAACACAGCGATCACATCGTTCTCTCAGAATCCCTGGTAAGTGAACTGGTATGCATTTATTTGGTTTTAGTTGTGCGTGTCCTTAATTGTTAACCGAAGTACATTTCGTTACTGGCAGCTCGCTTGGCAGGCTGGTCAAAAATGCTTGCTTGCATGTGCTTTAGCTAAACTATGTTTTTTTGCGCCTCCATGACATCACCACAGCCTGATATTCCTGGTAAATTATTGTATCCCCTATCTAGGCTTCATTCCACTCTTCCCTCTCCGGCTTGATGTGGCCCCTAAGCCTCTAGTCACCTGCCCCCCCTCTCTCTTCTTGTTTCACAGTTATAGCCTTCAAAGAAGGAGGACCCGTTCTAAAAAGAGCACCTCCTTCCCCTAGAAAAACAAATAACCTCAAATTGATGGCCAGTCGACGTTTATCTAATTGCAAGCCTGGCATGCGTTCAATATGTTACCCCACTAATCACTGTCGTTTGAGTTATGTGCTAACAACCTGGCGTAAGATGTTTTCATGTACTTGATATTTAAAGTATGTTTCCAAAGTGGCTATGCGCTTCAAAAAGAACCAAAAGTTTGGCCATTTTTGGCTTTGAAAATGATCAGATTATTAATCTGCCTTGCTCCATCGTTTTTGCCATAATGGCTTGCGCTCCTTGCACTGACTGGAGTACGTCATAGGAACAAGGTGACTGTGCCTCTGTCTTGCCCTGTTTTATTTAAACGCAAGGCGTGTGTTCTTAATCTATACTGCCATTAACTAGTTTATTTAACTAATGTATAAGTGAGAGATCTTGGCAGTCGTGCTTTTGGGTGCCTGTTATTCATTTTTCAAATACTTCCCTAACCTTTCCACCAATTACCACTGAAGGTTATCAACGCTTCCTTTACCCTCCGTACTAATAGGTTTGCTGCCTTTAGTTTCTCTGCTTGTGGTATTCACTTTTTTTTTTGTATCCTCCCTGGTATTCACTGCTTTGAACCTTCACCGGTTCCCCATTCCTATGTCTGTGGCCTTATCCTCCCACCAAGGACTACAAGTAGAAAGGGCGTGTTTTATGCACCGCTTGCAGGTTGTCAAAACACATAAATTAAAGGCATTGTCATTTAGAATGCCAGTAGCTCTCAAAATCTCGCAAATACAAGACCTATTGCATTGCAAATGCTTGTATCTCAAGGCATACTTTGATGCCTTTTTGATATTTTTCTGTACAATGAAACCTTTTAGCAAGGTGTTACGGGTTGTTGGAAATCCTAGGAGGGTTTCCAAAGTGCCATTAAGACCTGACACCCCAACTTACAGATTTCATCCTTTGTAATTCCTGATGGCTTCCTTTCATGTCAATGGACCTTTGCCACCGTTTTGGAATAGAGCTGGAATGAGAATACAAATCATGCTTAAATCATCAACTGTTAGATTCTTAATGTTCAGTTGAAGATGAGAGTTTGATAGAGTTAGTTTTCAAAACCTTTATTTGTCTTAAATGCTGGGTATGGTTTTCGTCATCTTTATTCAGATTAGTTCGGTTTACAGAAATATCAGTTAAAGATTGATTAGTGGCAGCACAAATCAATACAAAGTGTTTCATGTAGGAAGAATGTAACTTAACTAGCTAAGAGTTTAATCTGTCCTAAGAACCCATACAGAGTTCCTATTTGGAATAGAGCAAACTAGACCTTCCCATAAAGAGTTGTTGTGGAAACTGAGCTGAGTTACCCACAGTCGCAGCACCAACCATTGAAATGTCAGTAAAGAAGGAAATGATTGTTGCAGTAGCATTGGTCAGGAAAGAGTTTGGATAAGGTAAATAATAAAGTCACCTTTAGCAGTAGCTATCAGTAACAATGTAAAGTCTTCTCCAAGCGAGTCTCATAGAAGGAATGGGTCGAGCTGAGTCTCAGAGGAAGAATGAATCTAGAGTCTCTCCTCAGTAACTAGGAACACTCATTATTATAAAATCACACAATAATGAATTGAAACTCAGTAGTTGTTAGTAGGTCTCCAATGGAAACCGCTCATCCGATGGTGTCACCAGTTTCCGATGCTTCTTCTCCCGATTCCCATGATAAACATCCACGCCGATATGAATTAGATCAATGTTGCATATATTTGTAACATGGAAGTAAGTTCTCATGAGAACCTCCTTACCGAAGCTTATAGATGCACCTTTTGTCCATTGTGAATACAAGAGAAAGTCTGGTCTGCTGGGACAAAACTGGCGATGATGTTCTGGTGAGGCATACATAAAATATAGCTAAATAATTATTTATTCTAAAAGTCACAGCCAAGGTCATTGTTTAATTTAAATGAGCTAATGTGGCAAGATGAAGCTAAGGAAATATAAGCTTAAAGTCAGTACATTCTTAAGAAATATGCTTGTGCTAGGCAAAATGTTCTAAATAAACGTCTATTAAGCTTTGAGCAAGAGTCGAAATAAAAGGCTTTGGGCCTAGCTAAAGGGCCACATTTAAGAATGATAGCCTAGTACAAAAATATGTCTTCACATTATTTCATCTGCATCTATGCAAGCAGATTTTCCCTATTTGTAATGTATTTATGAATTATTTGCGATATTAACAAAGCATTTGAAAAGGATTTTTTCACGTTACAAAGCAAGCCCATTTTCCTATTTGTCATTTTCTATATCAAAACATTTCTGCAGCGGTTTAAACGCATTCTGAAGTGCAATTCTAATATGGTTTGCAAGTCAAAATGTAACTTTTGAAGCCATTTCCCACATGGTTACACTCCAGGGAACATGAAAGAGACGCCTGGTCAGAGAGAATTATCGTTCATTATTCCACTTTCTTTGTTCCACTTTCTTCATGGACATCAGGAGTCTTGTCTAACAAGGTATGGAATATAATTTCATAGCTTGTTTGATAGTTCATTTTGAGCTGATGATCTTGTCTCCTCCTACCCCCAACAACAACTGCCCTCAGGTATGTGGAATTCCTATAGCCCAACGCCCAGAACATATTGTTTGTGGTCAAGGGCAACACGTTTTCATGTGTATATTGTCCTTGGGACAAGTAAGCCCAACCCCCTGCAGCACAAACCCTTTGGCTTCCAGTTTGCAGTACCACATTATGGATCAGGGAAGGGCACCGTGTAAAGTTAAGGTAATATTTTTGTCCATATGCTGATGCTGTTCAAACTTGTATTCATGGTTCATTATTTGAAAGCCTTTATTATTAGGGTGAGCGCTTTAATTAATGTTGTGAGTTCTGACTGCATTATTGACAGTGGTTCCAGTATTAAAATGTGTACACACGTTTTCAAAGTTTAGCAATATGAGGCTATTATAATGCTCCCGGAATGCTCTCTGATTTGATGCAAATATTTGCAGAAGCTTGAAACCAAGATTGATGATTCTTTGCTTTCAAAATAAAATGTTCATAAAAAAATGAAAACAGTAAAAAACATTTCTCTAAACAACTGTAATATTTTAGGTTAAATTCCTTTGCAGCATAATTTAGTAATGTGTTGATACATGCTAGTATTTCCCAAAAATATTCATAATGGAAAATCAATGTAACCAGTTTCAATAAGATTAGGGAAACAAAAATAATCAAGCATTGGCTGAAATTGGTGGTCAGCTTTTTAGTTTTTTCAATGTGTGACTTGTTTTGGCATTGTTTTTGTAAAACCTTATTGGTATGGGAGCTGCCGGGCCCTCACCATTATAACAAACATTGTCAAAAGCAAAAGTTGTTTTTGGTCTCAAAAAGCACACAGCCACAGTAGTTACAAAAATACTTTGTGTGCAGATATGCTCCTTGTGAAAGAGCAGAATGCTGTCACTCACAGTGAAGCCAGACGATACAGTGAGAGAGACAGTATTTTAATAAACTCGAAAAGTCACTGTCAACGCCAGGCCAAATTAGGGGCCCAATTATTGAAGAAAGTCCCAAGAGTGCAACCCCAGTATATGTCCTTGAATTAAGTGTAGCTTGCGTGAATTCCCAAGAATTTACAGAAGTAGGAAAAGAAATAGTTGTCCTAGAAAATATTTGTGAAGTGCATTTTAGCATGAGCAAAAGTTGCATATGTAGATTTGCTCATGCCAAAATCTGAGTGTTTGCATGTTCACTTTCCCTACAGCCACTTTTTTCCCCAACTCTGGAAGAAAGTTTACGTCTGCCATTGTCAGGAGTAAATTGTCAACATTTCTCAGTATGGGAACAGGTTAGAAAAGAGTTGTTGAAAACTAAAAATCATGTTTGTTAGTAGGTTTGGACAGACTTAAAAGGGCAGTCTAACCCTGAAACTATTGCTTACCACTTCATTTCAGCCCTAGTATGTAGATCTGTGGAAAAGTGGCAACATAAGGGGGTTGCAAGTATCAAACACTACAATGGTATGAGCCTAGGCATAATCAGAGAGGCTATATCAGAGTTCTTATATAATGAGATTACTGCCATTATTCACCACCGCAGTACATGGCACCAAAGGGAAGAGTGGATTTTGTTACAGGACAAGTAGATTTATGAAGTAACCTGCCCCATGGACAAGTAGATGTTTTATTAAATTCCACACCCCTGTGCCCTTAATTGTGTTATGATTGGGTCATGATGGGAACCTGATTTGGGCTATGCCACTCTACGCAGTTGTATTGTTGCCCCACCCCTCTGCATCGTTTGCTCCCTGATGTATCTTCAGAGAATAGCACCTGGTCAACATCTCCTGAAGGAACAGCCTGAGCCACTTTGACGGTCTCCACCTAGCGCCAATGCTGCTCGGTGGATCTTCTTTGACTACAACAAACTGTTCAAAGCTTCTTTCAGCAGCCTGCAGATTGCTAGCATGGGACCACCACCATCTTATATCTACAATACATCTCTACTGCCCTTCTATAGTTTTATCTCGCATACAACATTTTCTCACTAGTCCCCAGGTGCATTCTACTTGTCCCTCCACCTAAAGAAGCCAGATCAGCTCCTCCGGAGTCAGTATGCGTGTCAATTTTGGAAGCTGATGCACTAGGAGGACTGAAGGCTCCAGTTTACACATCCGATACCATCCTCAGCTCGGCCACGCCACCTTCCCTGTATTTTTGACCTACACAGTTACAATTTAGATCCAGTCTTCGCCCAGCAAACTCTTGGAGTCCCTTAGGCGAGGTGAGGGGTTGGGGCGGGGGTGGTGTACCACAGAAGTGTGGAGTTATTGGCAGCATTTACTGCCCACATTTAATGAATAGGTGAAAATGGGACCACAGGAAAAATCCTACTGACTAAAAAAAGAATGACTGCTGAGCTAAGAAGAATCTAACTAATTCTGATTTTCGTAGGCTCGCTGCGTAATGGAAGCAAATATTGCAGAATAAAATGCTAAAGCCATGAACAGCCCTGATGTTGGCCCTGTTGAGGTGCAGATGACAGCGGTGGTCTATTCTCTGCAGCTGGTGAACAGTAATTTCTTGAAAAAAGGCCACCTGCTCTTCATTGTGTGGAAAGAACAAGAGTTTTGTTGCGCTTCAGTTAAGCTGAAACCCTATGGCACTCACGTAAGACCGTTTTTCCAGACTTCCACTCTGGCCTTGTGAGCTTGTGTTCAACCTTATGATCAGGTTGTATCTGTAGTCCTGCTGAAGCTCTTAAATTCACCTTAGAAAATGAGGCAGTCACAATCTGGGACCACTGCCAAGTTGTAGAACACTGTGTTCCCTCCTCAATGCCAGTTTACACTGTCCCTAAACAAATACCCTCTCCAGATTATTTTATAATTTTTTTTTTTACATTTACTAGTGTTTTCACGGAAGTCACTTGCCACATACTGGCTCCCTGGGCAAGTGCGTGTAAAAGAGGTAGAGGGACTAATGTGGACAGAGTATGGCCCAAACAGTACCACAACATAGACATATTTTGTTATTTTTACAATTTCAGTTACTGAAGATCTTTCATTCCATTTCTTCATATTAGTATACGTGATTAAAATCCAGTGACTCATTTCATGCTCCAAAAATGTCTGATGAAGCAGATGAAGCTGAAAGGGTTAAACAAAAATGTGCTATCACCGTACAAAATAGTATTTTTCTGCAATTGAACTCTGTTAAACAGTAGGACTCGGGAGAACTAGCAGTGTTTAACCATGTAGTCACAGTGCCCGGGGAATAACAACATCTTCAATTTACACTGCTTCCCATATTACCTTTTGTATTGTCGATATGTGTTCCCATCACTTTGAGAATGTCTTGAAGTTGCAAGGAAAGACAACTCACTCCAAATAATAATTCTTAATATACTCTTGTAATCAGTTAGCTACTCACAGACCTTACCGACCCTTTTCCATTTTGGGAAATAACCACCGTGCTCTCCAGCTGCATTTTCCCTACCCGGAGTTTGTGGATATTTTTAATTCTCAGAGACTCGGTTTAAAATGTTTGAGTATTTAACCTGATTGAAGTGATGGCTCCAGGGTTTGAAAAGAGAAGGGGATTTTCTTCTTTTTTTGATTGCTCTAAGCTGCATTTTCTGTGACTAAACAAAAAGACCAAACGCCCCACATTTATTAAACCCAACCATCTGAAGACAAAGCTCACCTCAGAAGGGCATGGTGCCATAACCTAGTAAGCGTTCTTTCTATATTACTGGTGTGCAAAATATATTTTTTCACTCAATTAAGATGCTTATGCTCACTGGTCTCTCACTTACCTTAGCTGACTCTTTACCAATGCCATCTTTAGGATTTTGGGCCACCAGGCAGACATAATTTGAAGTCCACTGTTAAGGGCAACTTTGAATTTTATTGCACATTTTCTGCTAGTTCAAGCCTGCATGATCTCAAACAATTTTGAATTATAGTTAAACTTTTTTTTAATGGGGTCACTAAGCTGAAATGTGTCTTGCTCAGGGACCCAAAATACTTAGAATGAGACTGGGTAGAGAGACAGAGTGAAAGGTAGGGTAGGCGGAAAGCGGGATAGTGGTCGTGATAAAGAAATAGCCAGAGGTGCGATCACGAGAAGTATTACCTATCCAAGGGGCCTCTTTGAAGATAGGGTCCCTGGGCAATAGCCCACTTTGCCCAAGCTTAGAACATCCCTGCCCTTATGGTTAATGAAATATGTTAAGGGACACTTGTGGCTCTTAACAGTGTAAACAGGGTAAGCAACAAGAATTTAAATAGGTGCAGAGCCAAGGTCACATATGCATCAAAAGCCAATCCAACACTCTGTTGGTGACAATAGACCGACTTGGGACAAGGCTGAGCTGTAGTTCATTTAATTCAGATACCCAAGATTGTTCTCTCTTTGACTGTCTTCGTAAGCTGGGTCAGAACAATATCATTTACGGATTGACCACCCACCGGTGCCTTGGTGTTAGACAAGTTGTAGAAAACACAAGAAGGCAAAATATGAATTAAGCCCCTGGCACAAATCACCAGTCCTTTAACTGACTCATACACCAATTTAAAGACGCACATATGAGACATGGCACACATATGAGATTGGGGTGAGGGGTTAAAGGGGAAGAGAACTTGGCACAGGCAAGGAGAACGCTCATGACACAGATATAAGGGGGAAACAACACAAGGGCACAAATAAATATAACTGATCCTTCTAATTACTACTCAAGATGGTTTGTATTTGTCTTACTTTTGTTGTCAGATAGTTACAGAATTTCTCGCAAACTGTAAAGCTTTTAGGCGTAATGTGCAGAGATAAATTTAGAGAGGGCACACAGTCCTGATTAGTGCAAAGTGGTTGCAACAATCACAGCACTTTTAGGGTGTATCCGACATTATTTTAAATAATATACATATATACATGAGGTAGAGTAGCTATCTGGAATGGGTTAGTGGGTTTGAAAGAGGTCGTGAACAAAGGTGTTGTCAGTCTTATGCGCATTTTAGAGGAAGGCAAGGGGTTTGAGTGTGGCCGTAAAGGTGAGTGAAGCGTGCATGAAAAGCGCCAGGAAACTGCTGTCTGTATTAAGGAAAAAAGGTTCCAGAGAGCAAAGTGATCAGATCTGGGCACACTTCTGTTAATAAACCCAGACATATCAAGTAAATACCAGATCTCTGATTCCCTTTTCCACTCTCGAGGGCACCTCAGCCCTACCGCTGTCACATAGCCCTCAGTCCACCAATGGACAGTGTTCTGCAGATGATTTCTGGTCCTCAGTGTGGGACATACCCCACATAAAGGTATTGATATGAAGGAAGGTGGGTTGTACCTTAAGACCCACACCACAAACCTTTATTCGCCTAAAAGGCCACTTTATTAATACAGGTTTGTAGATTATCAGTTCATTAACATTACAAGATAGATTAAAAAACCAAACTACGTTAATACATTAAAATTACTGACATCCCTCCTTCCTTAAATTCCCAAGTTGGAAGAATTCTCAAAACAACTCCCTATACCTCTCAACCTTTCTTTTTTCTATGCACATCTTATCTTTGTCATTCCCCAATCTCTCTCTCTCTCGCCACACCAAGCATCCCCAAACACCTGGTCTCGCTCCAAAGCCCAACGCTTACTCTTCCCCTGCCCGGCAGTCAGGGCCAGGATGGCCGTAGCGAGCACCAGGCGTTTCCCCGTTGGGCCGCCTGGGTGGGGGCCGGTTTTGCAGCATAGCTGCAATATTGGCCCCCTGTAACAAAATCGGCCGCACCCCCCCTTAAACCTGCCCTCCACCCCTGGGGGCCAGCCAAGCAGTTTGCCAGGGCCGATTTCGGTTCACAGTCCGGCCCTGCCGGCAGAACACCCCCAACCCCCTGTGGGTACCCCCGCGCCTGACTCCATCCCCCCATACTACCGCCACCTTAATTCTACAACCTGCCTTACCATGGCATTATTTTCTTTCATCACTACATAACTTTTCTGTAGTACAACACATTTAACATCTTCATAACGTAAGGGTCGATGGACGAATCTCAAACTTCCCCTGCCTGCCCACTTGGTCATGCAGTCAGCAAGAAGCTGCTCCCCCTGGCCCCCTGCACTTGATATGTCTCTACTACTCCGACCCTGCGCCTTTTGCTCTCAGCCTATCCTTCACTGCCTTCCTTGTGGTGTGTGACACTATCCCGGAGAACCCTGGGGGAGGTTGGGGGGCTGGCTATGGCCTTGCTCCCCTCGGTATCCTGATTGATGAAGAGCTTTCTACATAGTTTTAAACATGTCCGAGTCGCGCAGGTGAGAAATGACGTAACCTTAAAACTGTGTTATTTAAATGACTATGTTTCAGATAATGCCTTGAATAAAGTAGCTCTTTTGTGGCTCCCAGATGGGCACCCAGGCTAATCTTTAAATTGCTTCTCTCCCTCGCAGTTTCGTGAGCCACTACGATTTGGTGAAATGCCAGTTTTTTCTTAGCAGAAACGGAGTTAGCAGACTAAGCAGCTCTTCTGTTTGTTTCAGTTTGCAAACAACAGACGGAAAATGAAATACAAGTTAAAAAAAAATCTTGCGGGAGAACACGGAGAGCTGCCAAAAACATTAATATTTCGGCTCACTTGTAGCAAAATCAAATATTGCAGGGGGTGGTAGATGCTGCAGAGTTCAAGCCTGCCAAAAAATGATTTGTGCAACTTGTATCCTGCTGTCACCGCTACTAACGTTGTGCAGTTATGATGAGGGATGTCTTCGTGTCAGCGGGGTCCAGTTCGTGACATACCTGGGGTATTACCTGTCCCTTGTTAAAGGCGATTGCAGTGCATTTGCTAACAGTCGAGTCGAAGCCGGTTGTTGCAAATGCACATCTGCTTTCATCCTCTACTTGCTCTCCTACCATTCTGCACATTTTGGAAACATTCTGTTCTTCAGAGAGCTGCACGCACAAGCACGTAAAGCTTGTGGTATGGTATGTAAAACACGCATCTGTCCCTCAGGGCTGGGTTCGCAGTGTAGAACTTCTTCCCCTGTATAATGTATGAAACTGCGCTCCAGGATTGGAGATGTTGCACCAGCGGTCTGTCTTCAGTGTCTTTTAGCGTTCTCTGTATGGGCTTCTATTTATAGGATGTATATAGCTTTGTAGAAGTGAAAGGTGCCACAAGTTAGTTTCCCAAATAGCCTCTCTCTATTTTTTAAAGCTAACATTCTTGCTCTTGCAAGAAATGTCAAATTTTGTAAGTTGCCTTCTTGGACAAGTTCTTTTCGAGCTTTCAGGAAATAAAATAGCTGCTAATCCATGGACTTCAGGTTGAAATCCCTGCTTCCCCCTCTTGTCCTACGCCCTGATTCTAGGCAGTGCCTTTCAACTCCGAGTGCTGTTTCCCAGAGCTGTAAAGCAATTCTAGTCCTTGAATAAAAAATTAGCCAGAGGTTAACGCTATGTATTTTTTTTTCTAGTCTGAGTTCAAGTTGATGAATCTATATTTATTTAAAAAAAAAGGGAGAACCGATTCCCATTGTAATCTAAACATCCAGTGTTTTTTGCACATTTATAATAAATAGTCAGCTCCTGAGCGAACGTTGGAGGCGCTATATACCTTGATATGGAGTAAAACCATTGATCCAGTGGCAGGCAGTTCTTTCCACTGTTTAGGTCGAGCATTCGAGACCTCTTGTTTATACTTTAGTATATACTTATTATTATATACTTATATGTGTCTGTACTTTGTGGGCTCTGGAGATCAGCCCTAGGACTTGTCTGCTTCAGCTTAGGGACTTTTTTTCCCTGTTCAACTGCCTTTATTTAGCTATCTTAATTGAAAATGACCAGCAGAGGTGAGTAAAATACCAGAATTGCTTTCTGCTGAGGGACTTTCTTTTATTAATATTTCTGGCAACTGCCTCTATTTAATTTTCTTGATAGAAAAAGACCAGCAGAGGTCAGTAAAATAATCACAAAAAATGCTCCAATTGACCAACTTGTGGTCAGTGGTGCTTGTTGCCTAACTATGCACGAGAAAGGAGACAAAAAAGGAGGGGAGAAGGGACGAGGGAGGGGAGCCTCTCTAGTGAAAGGTTGTACCTAACAACCATGAATGTGGGAAAAAGCTTTTTTTGTTTTAATTACCCTCACACACCCTGGTGGTGTCATGCTTCATCATCGGGTCACCCCGACCCCTAGAAGCAGGGGTGGGCTCAACCACAGTGTTGGGAGCTCTTTAGATAAATGAAGGCCAGGGGGTGTAAAGATTAAAATACCTCAGGCAGACCCCTGGTTTCCCTTTATTCTTGGGTCTGTCTGGGTTATTAAAAATCTAATAACCCAGACAGGCCCAAGAATAAAGGGAAACCAGGGGTCTGCCTGAGGTATTTTAATCTTTACACCCCCTGGCCTTCATTTATCTAAAGAGCTCCCAACACTGTGGTTAAGCCCACCCGACTTCTAGGGGTTGGGGTGACCCGATGATGAAGCATGACACCTAATTAAAACAAAAAAAGCTTTTTCCCACATTCATGGTTGAGTTAGGTACAACCTTTCACTAGAGAGGCTCCCCTCCCTCATCCCTTCGCACCTCCTTTTTTGTCCCATTTTTCGTGCATAGTTAGTCAACAAGCACCACTGACCACAAGTTGGTCAATTGGATTACTTTTTGTGATTATTGTACTGCTTAGGGAGGATATACTCCGGTTGAGATTACCTCTCAAACCTTCTAGGCACTGGGATACTTCCCAGTACCTTTACGTGTTGATATATGAGGTCAGTAAAATACCAGAACCACTTTAGCATTCTCTAGATTCCAGTCCATAGAAATTGTCTTCCACCAGCACCCGTAGACATTAATATTTTTTTCAAACCTTGTATTTTCAGTGATTGGACCGCCGAAGGCCCTGATTTTATATTAAAAACAGAGCTTTGGACTATACCATTTCCCGATGAAAGCAATATTTCTCTCCATGTGCTCCCGTACCTGGTGTGTCATGCAGTTTGGTGCCTACTTTTCCTCCATGTTAAAGAACAGTAGATGTTTCAGCACCCGGGCTAATGTGCTGCATGGCTAAATACATATAAGGTTCCATAGGCGAGACCGATTGCATTGCAAATGCTTTTTTGTAACTACACCTAATGTCTGTGTAAAATGTACTTTTGCACTCCTTGCAATGTTCATTGTGTGGGTCAGATACTGTGTGATTTATGGGGAAGCATCTTGCTCCAAGTCCCTTGGACATTCAGAGATACATTGTTTATTACAGTCACACAACCATGCACTTTTATTGAAACATGTGTCAGCCATCAATAAATATGGCAAACAAGGAGCAGTTGAGTAAGCCACCTAAGCAAGATGTCAAGATGTGGAATCATGGGTGATCACCTTTTGAGTTTACTAACCAAGGACACCCGTTCAGTCACTTTTGACATAAGATTATCATCCCATGCACTTTTAAGCCTTTTGTACGTTTGCTGGACACTTGTTCATCTCCCTCTATGGACTGTGAATGACCGTGAACCTTAACCACTTTCCAGACCATCGTTTTCTGCTCACTGTGTAGCTACAGACTACCACAACCACAAGCCAATAAGCCAGGGGCCAGCCCAAAAGGAACAGTTACTTTGGGACTAGTATGTCACACCCACTACGTAAGAGAACTCCAGCAACTCAATGTGCCTCACCGGTGAAGCGCAGCTTGAGTACTGTAGCACTACGAACTATGACACCCACGTTTGGACATACCTGTCCGGCAATAAAGTTCTGTAGTGTAACTTTAATATTCTGCAAAAACAGAGGCACTCCTTGTTATCTCAATTAAGTGTTGCACAATTTTCAAAAAAATTTTCATGGATATGCACTTTCTGTAGAAAGTGGAGAGATTTTTACAGAAACCAGTGGTACTTGGTTGGGAGTTCTTTCTTACAGCACTTACAGAACATCACGTTTTGCCTTTACTTCTGAGTCACCACAGTTCGCAAGAGTCACATGGCGCCTGTCTCCCAGGTTTCCGTTGACAAGTCTAGAAAGGCAAATTTGTAGATTTGAACCTAAAAAAACAGACCTCTGCAGGAGGACAGTGTGGTATCCAGTTTGCTAGATAGCTGTATGCATTCTTCTGCAGGGACTCACATTTATTTTCGCTGTTAACATTACTTGCTTCCCCTCTAGTATAATCAAATCCTCCTGTTGTTTTGACAGAACACGGGGTCAAAATGGAGCCCCTATATACATCTGGCATTATTGTATTAAAGTGGTAAATCTTGTACCGTAATTAAATTGAATATTGACATTAACCCCTTAGTTTTGGATAGCCATTTATTAGCCCACATTCTTACATGTAGTTTGCAGATAGCCTGCAACGCTTAAGATGGTGAAGATAAATAAAAAGATCCGTATAATTTATTTTACAAGGATACTATGATGTTACCGTTGTTCAGGCAGTTTAGATTAACTAATAGGAACAGAAAAGGGATTTACTAGTAGAGAGTGACAGGAAAGTTATGACATGTAGCAGAATGTACATTAAAAGTGTTGGAGCCTTCAATATCGTTTTTCCTTTGCTATGAATCTGTCAATTTCTCTTAAAAAATAATAATATAGCTATTATGTGGTTTGAAGCACCTTGCATTATAGAATTTTACTTGGCTTATGCCTTTGCTGAAATATAGTTATCCTGTTTCTGTGCCTCAGCCTTAACTAAAAAAAAATATAGTGTGATGCTTGATTCTAATGACAAAGGCAAGCAAATAAGTTGATGGAATAGAATGCATCCCATTGATTCAGGCGTTTTAACCCATCCGTTTTGTGCTGCTTTGGTAACTCACAGAGTGGCTAGTAGGGTCAGATGTAGGTCTCAAATTTGCTTAGCCACAGGTGTCCAGCTGCACACCAAGGCTGACATGCCGTTCAGAGGCCATGTACTTTAGCAGTTTAGGGTGGGCTGTGATTTTTGGGCTGGGCCAAGACCAATTTGCTATTGTTGATGCCAACCTCAGGGATGTGGAATTCCTATAGCTTGACACGCTGTACTATTGTTTGGGGTCAAGGCCAACAAGTTTTCATGTGTATTTTGTCCTTGGGACAAGTAGACCCAAACCCCAGCAGTACAAACCCTTTTGCTGCCATTTTGCAGTACCACATTATGGATCAGGGAAGGGCACTGTCTGCAGTCAAGGTCATATTTCTGCCCATATGTTAATGCTGTTCAAACTTGTATTAATGGTTCATTATTTGAAAACTTTTAATATTGGGGTGAGCACTCCAAGTTAATGTTGTACGGTCCGACTGCACTACTAACAGTGGTTCCAGTATAAAAATGTGTACACGTTTTCAAAGTTTAGCAATATGAGGCTATATATAATGCTCCCAGAATGCTCTCTGATTTGATGCAAATATTTGCAGAAGCTTGAACGCAAGATTAATGATCCTTTGCTTTTCAAAATAAAATGTTAGTAAAATGTCAGGTACCATTTCTTTGCTGCATCATTTAGTAACATGTGTTGATGAATGCTAGTAGTTCCCAAAAATATTCATAATGGAAAATCAGTGTAACCAGTTTCAATAAGATTACCGGAAACAAAAATAAACAAGCATTGGCAAAGCCAGGTGGTCTGAAATGGGTGGCCAGCATTTTACTTTTGTCAATGTGTGACTTGTTTTGGCATGGTTTTTGTAAAACCTTATTGGTGTGGGAGCTGCCGGGCCCTCACCATTATAACAAATATTGGTAAAAGCAACAATTATGTTTTGGTCTCAAAAAGCAAAAACTGCCACAGTAGTTATTGGCACTAAACCAAACTACTTTGAGTGCAGATATGCTCCTTCTGAAAGAGCAGAATGCGGTCACTCACAGTGAAGCCAGCCGATACAGAGAGAGAGACAGAATTTTAACAAACACAAAGGTCACGGCCAACACCAAACCAAATTAGGGGCCCAATTATTAAAGAAAGTCTCAAAAGTACACTTATGGTATATGTCCTTTAATCAAGTGCAGCTATACGGCTTTCGTGAATTCACAAAAATATACAGAAGTAGGACAAGAAATAGTACTCCTACAAAATATTTGTGAATTACATTTTAGCATGAGCAAATTTGCTTGTATGGATTTGCACATGCGAAAATCTGAGTGTTTGCAAGTTCACTTTCCCTCCAACCACTTTTTTCCCCCCAACTCTGGAAGAAGGTTTACGTCTGCCATTGTCGGGAGTAAATTTCCATCATTTCTAAGTATGGTAAAAGATTAGAGAAAAGTTGTAGAAAACCCTTAAAACATGCAAGTTAATAGGTTTGCACAGACTCAAAGGGCCATTCTAACCCTAAAACTTTTGATTACCACTATCTTTAGCCCCAGTGTGTAGATCTGCGGAAACTTGGTAACATAAGGGGATTGCAAGTATTGAAACTTTACTATGGTTTGAGTCCTGGCATAATCAGAGAGGCTACATCAGATCTCTCATATAATGAGATTGCTGCCATAATTTGTCGCTGCACTACATGACACCAAAGGGGCAAGTTGATTTTGTTAGAGGAGTAGATTTAAGAAACAACCTGCCCCAAGGACAAGTAGATATTTTATTAAATTCCACACCCCTGCAGCTTGCTAAAAATATGGATCAAGTCATTTGCTTTCATCATTTTTGTGCTGTCTAACTTGCATTGTATTTCACGGACACAGGAAGGAGTTACCCCATTATTTTGAATCCTTATGCCCAGGCTACCTTGAATTGCCTAAACCATGAGTCAGACTATGGCGTATGGTACTGGAATATTCCAGCACAGCTGGAAAGTAACCACTGTGGGAGAACAAAGCATTGTATTTCTGCTCTCCCCATCCTTTACGTTACGAACTGTACTTTTGAGACTGTCCGAGTTTTGCTGGAGTATGAAATCCATCGTCACCTTGTTCAGCAATCATTTATACACAGAAAGAAGCACATTAGAAATTTTATGTCAACATAGGCAGCTAGCATTATGCATTAACTTTTTTTATTTATATTCCTTCTGAGCAGCAAACCATTAAAAGCTTCCAAATAGAATTTAAAAACATCACAATGAAGAATAGAATGTTCAGTTCCATATATACTGCGTGTCCTCTACCTTCCCCTTTTGCTTGCTGCTTCTGAGCAGTTAAGTATAAAGAGTGCATTTAAGGACTATGTATGAATAGTATACTTATGAATGAATTAATTAGGGGAGAGGATGTGGCCTTACGGCTAGAGCGGTCACTCTCCACGTTGGGGAACCGGGTTCGAATCTAGGCAGGGACGCTCAACATCCTGTGATTCTGGGTAAATTACTTAATCTCCCGTGCCTCACAAAAAAATAAATGTGTCCATCTGTAAAGCAACTGGTGCTCATGTAAAGCACTCTGATACCTTTGTCAAGTTTGTGCTATATAAAACTCTGGTGAGAAGCTCACTATCACTTGCGCTCCACAGACCCATGGTGCGAGTTAGGGAGGTTGCAGTGGTAGTCCTGGGAAGCAAGGTCTCCTTTGGTTTTTAACAACCCTCGCACGACACCATAAATGCACTAGGTTGTTTTCCTGGCCATCAGGCCGTTCTATGCTAACGTCACCTGGTGGCTGTTTGGTCTCATTGCTAGTTCCTGAGCACCTGCGAGTGGGCTACCTATTTTTATCACTTCAAGGCCAAATTGATGATATTTGGTGCTTTCACCCTTACTTGCTAGTGGAGTCCTATCTGCAACATGAGTATTCCCCTAACCTAGCTTCTGAGAAGGAATGGCCCCCTCAGCGTCAGTTTTCTACAGCGGTTGACATGCTTTACTTCCAGGCTATTGCTAGAAAAAGCTTGCACCACGGCAGCAAAGTGTTGCCAAGTTGACGTCCCAGTTCTCTGGTGGCTCAGGAATCCTCAGGGACACAGGTCTGTGCCTGTCCGCATCTACTTCCCATAAAGACCAGAAATGTGACACAGGGCACCTGCAAAGCTTTGATCGAGTAAGAGAGGACTTCCCAAAGAGTGTGCGTACGTGGAAGAATGCACCCTACTGGGATGATGCTTTCCCCAGTGAAATTAGTGATGCGGCTGCACCGCACTATGACCCTGGGGAGGGGTCCCCGAAACATGATACAATATTTAAACATATGCTGCAGTAGCTGTGTTGATTATAAAGTATTCCATTGTCATGAATTAGCTGATGAGACTCCCAAGGATTATGTCCAAGGGGACGAAGTTTCAGATAGCCGGCTGAAGTGTATAGAGTCGGGAAAGAGATCAGTGCTGCTAATGAGGAGCAAAATATAGGACCTACGTTTTAGAGGAGGTCAGCATTGTGTGAGGGAGACTAAGGCGTGTGACGGTGTAGAAAGTAGGAAAGGAGAAAAGATTAGGGTATGGTTGATGCATGGGACTACCACCACATATGGCATAATCTGATCTCTCTCTCACTTTCTCCAATGTAGTTCTTCATTATTCTTATTGTGACATTTGGTCTTCGAGCCTCTGAGTCACAACTGATGTACTGCTCCTTACATGTTCATGCAGTTGTACAAGTGTTACACCAACAAAAACATAGACATTACATAATTTTGCAGTTCTTTAGGTACCATTCCTATCGTTCTTATTATAGAGATGTTTTGTTTCTGTATCTGTACTTAAACTTCTCCTGGAATTATTTTGCGCTTGTGATTATTAAAAAGTACCCCATGAGTTAGATATAAAGTTTGTCCATATCAAGGTTTTTATCCAGAGTGGAAATCTTGGGGGAGGAGGAGATACCCTCCAAAACGGAGAGGAGATTGTAGGGGAAGAGTTGTTTCCCTCATGGAGAAAACAGATGGTGCAAACACACGTTACAAATCTTTCACACATGATTAAATATACGAACATCTTCATTTAGGTCTGTGTAAATGCTGAAGCAAGTACCTACTCTGGGGAAGCAGCTTCCCAGAAGTGCACCTATAAATTTTTAGCAGATCTTTAAATGATCAAATAATACATTTGAAAAACAATTCGTCAATGTCGGAAGCCATGCAGCCCAGAAAACTAGGCCAATATAAAAAAAATTAGATGAAATTGAAGGTCTGTAGATGGTATGTGAAAGGCATATTTAACAGTAAAAAAAGATCTGTGATGGTTTAAGAACTGTTTAACACCAACACCACCATGAAGTGCTTCAACGCCTTGTCATTGGTATTAAGCTCTATATAAATTCATTCGTAATACAATACAATCCTGCATCGAGAACTGAAAAGTTTATAAATGGGTGTTTTTCAATGCTAGCCATTTTACATCAGTTTACCACAAAAAGGAAGTTGCCACATTAGTAAAAAAATGAAACCCCAAATAATATTTCTGCAACCTATGAGATAAATAGTAGGAAGGTGCTGCGTAGCAAGTATGTGAAAATACATTTACACTTGCTAGTCTGTATGCTCATGGATATGAATAATTCCAGGAGTTATACTGATATGTAGGCTTCTTTAACTAGTATTAACACACATATGGTATTTTGGGACATTGGAATGTTGCAATAGAATCAGTCCCCAGGGATACAAGATGTAAGGCGCACCTGTGACACAAGCTGAAATTGGAAGTCTTAATTTCCAGAAATCTTGAGTTATCAGATGCAGACAGAATTTTTCATTCCTAATTGCTGGGATATTTCTTAATTCTGGACAATACGACTCCAGTAGCTGTGTATAGTAAATTTTGATTGACCTGAATCAAAAAGGGATCTCTCAATCAAAAAGATTCCCTCTGGTAATCTGAAACATTCATTGAGGCATGCAAAGATTAGCCTATCAATTACTATTACTCAAATACATTGATAATAGTTTGAATAAAGGATGTAAATGTAATATGACCTATTTGAAAGATTGTGGTTTTCAAAACATAATGTAAAAAGAAAGAAGTTTTGAAAAGAAATCTCATTTCAGCAAATATGTTTTATGTACGGGGTGCATTTTTTTTAAACTCTTTATTCATAGCTGTGCAAAACAGGAGAAAAAATCTTTACATTTGAACACATTGTTATGGCAGCTCCTTTTTCCGTTTTTCTCCCTTAAACATAACTTCCACCCCCTCAGGGTAATCTTCGGGACATACATCTTGTGATGTGCAATCTGTCATCGTTGAATGCTTTCAACATGTTACATCTTCTTATCTCGTATTACAAATCGGCTGCATGTATGCTACTTTATTCAACAATTCCATGGGAATAAACAAATAACACACTCAACTTCCCGCCTCCCTCCCTCCCTCCACCCCCACCCGTGTTCTGACCCCTTCCCCGTCTCCTGGTGGACACTGAATCCCTTTCGGACTGATCCCTGTCATCTCTGTCTCATGTGTACCTTATTATATGCTGCGTCTTATTCTGTTGTGCGGGTATTCGGGAACTTCCAGATACCATCAGATCGGCCTCCATCCTGTCCATCACCCCTGTGATCCATGTCCAGGTGCCGGGGCTAGGTCTATACCTTCCAGTGCCAGCAGCATAACCTCCCAATCTTGTGATATGGGATATATCTGTTGGCCCCGTGCTTCCTCTCTTCTGAGAGCTAGTCCCTCTGCTTGCCCCCACTTTACCTCCTCCGCCTGCCACAAGGGTGTCTCCGGTGGTCTGGGAGATTTCCACCTCATCGTTAACGCTCTTATTGCCAGTAGGAGTGCTAGGTCAAGTAGTTTTAATTGGGCCTTCAGTGACTTAGATCGCCTACGCAACCCCAGTAGGCATGGCAGCAACGCTTCTTCAGGCACCGGAAGATGCGTAACCGTGCGCAGCGTCCGGCACACTTCCGACCAATACCCTCGTATTCGTGTGCAGGACCAGACCATATGGAGGAATCCAGCCTCGTCCTCTCCACAACGTGGGCAGTTGTGGGGGGGAATCCGGAAACATCTTATGTAGCCGTTTGGGGGTCAGATATGCTCTATGCAGGACCATCACCTGTATAAACCTGAACTTAGCGTTTCGTGAAACTCGCCGGGGGTGTTCCAGGATCAGTTGCCACTCTTTCTCTGTCAGTATTGGGTCCGTGTCGTGATCGAGATTGCAGCATGCATCCTAATCCCCAAATATAGCCAGCGGACCAGATGTCCCCCTGCTCCCATGTAGTATAATAAGTGGACTAGTTCATGTTGTGCAGGTTGGAGTCGTTGTGGCGCCCAGCTGTTTCTAATGTAGTGCGTAACAGTGGCATGCAATAGGTAGAGTCTGGGGGGGGGGCCCCCGTGACCTGTAGGAAGGTGTCGTGATCAAGTAGGTTATTGTCTCCAAAAAAGGCACCCACTCCCGTTACCCCAGCTGTGTTCCAGGGGCGCAGTACTCTGTCCGTGAGCCTACCTTGTGGCGTCGGGATTCCCAGCAGGGGAATATTAGAAGCGTACGCTACATCCGATGACGTGTACCCCAGGGCTTTCCGCCAACACGTCAGAGCCGTGCGCAGGAGTGGATGGCATTCTATGGGGATTCGGCTCCTCTGGAGTAGGAGGGTGTGCAGTTCTCCCTGGCTCAATCTCTCTGGTGTTTAGTCTATTTCGTAGAGATTCCAACCCGCCATCCAGTAGGACAACCACTGGAGCTGGCTAGCATAAAAATAGCCTCTGAAATCTGGGGCCCCTAGTCCCCTTGTACGGGGTGCATTTAATGCTTATTTGAAAGGTAATATGGTCCATTTTTCAAATGGATTGAGAGTGCAAAAGGAGATAGGTTGATCATTTTAGCTCAAAATATATGTACATTTCAAAATAAATCATTGAAAGAAAAAAATTCTGGTAAAAGGAATCTAACTAGGGATCAAATGAGATGCTAAATAGGACTGTACTTATTTAAACTTAATTTGGAGAAGTGTTTGGAAAATAAGGAGCTATCTATGAGGTTGGAGAAAAATATAGTCGAATCTTAGCTTGGCAAGTAACGGCTAAAATAAATGCAAATAAAATGAAAGGTATTTGGCAGGGGATTCAAATGTATTTGACGGCTGCTGATATTCAGGAAGCATTTGCAGTATTGTATGAGTCGCTTAATGCAGAATCCAGCGACTCCCAAAAATAAGCTTCAGCCAAGATTACCTACTTTATCTTTGGCCAATCAAATGTTTATATAGAAAGAAATAATTGGCGATAATAGTAGAAGTTTTGAAAGATGCAAAAAATGGTAAAGCATCCAGTCCAAATGTTTTTTCACCGGAAATGTGGAAACATTTATAACAGCAGACTAAATCACATTTTTGACAGTAGATAACTCAATTTGGAGAAACATTGTCTTACAAAAAAGCTGTTGTGGTCTTTAATAAACCGGAGCAAGCTACTGTGCATGATATTGCATAATCTCTTTATTAAATTCTGATTGTGAAATATAAGCACACATTCTGGCACTATGGATCCAGAGTACAACAAAACTGGTGCATCCTGATGAACAAAGTTTTATTCGAGGCCATCACAGTAAAAAGAATGTCCCGAAATTATTAGCCTGTATTGATACAGCAACTATAAGTGAGCGACCACTTTTAACTCTTGCAGCAGAAAAAACATTTGCTAGAATTTAATGGCAGTTTCTGTGGGATATATTAGGTAAGTTTATGTGAGATATATTAGGTAAGTTTGTGTTTCCTGAGTGTGTGCTCACAGCTTTAAAGACCAGGGGGCAAAGCAAATAGGTGGCATTTAATGGTGAGACTATAAAGGTGTGTCCCATGCCCCCCCTCGCTGTTTGCTTTGTTTATACATTACCTTGCTACATCATGCCGAATACATTAGATAGTAGTTGGATATAAACTGGGAATTACAAATTATGAAGTGAAATTATAGGCAGGTAGTCCTTGTACTAACTAGCAACCAAGGGTTATTACAACTTTAATTGCCATTTTAATTAGTTTTTGTACATGTTCAGGGTACACACATAATGTGCAGATATCATGAGATGGAATGTGCAACAATTGTTTGAAGAACAGTTTAAAGTTATAGCAATTGCTTACAGGATAACATATTTAAAGTCGGCTAGATTGCAAGTTACACAATCTCCTTTAGAACTGCAAAGATGCCTAGATGCTCAATGTTTATGGAATTTGATATATAATCCTATCATCCAGATGAATATTTGACTAAATCCAACCATCTAGTATACTTAAAAAATACTTTAAAGAACATACAAAGACTTGCATATATGTAGCTCAATATTTACAACGCAAAAACGTTTCCCAGATTACATTATTGTACTCTTGTATGGGGCAATTATTCTTTTTCATACCTGAATCTACCGGTATGTCCAAACCTGACCAATAAATTATATTACTTAAAAGATGACCGTAAAGGTATAATTTGCATTTTTGAGATGGTATAGATTACAATGTATATTGAACTTTACCTGTGTAGCAGAAAGTTTAATAATGAAATACATACATTTTTCAGCAATGTATGCAACAGACCATCATTCATAGACCACTTCCGAATTTTTCCAAAACTGTTTAGATGATAACAGATGGATTAAAGGACTGGCATGCCGATGGAAATATGAGTATCTTCATGTCCCAGTAAATGTCTGGGCAAGTTCCATACCCTTTAAGAGTAAAACCATTATGACTTTAGGATACTGACTGGTAATTGTTTATGACCCTTAACCATGCTTCCAAATAAATAAAGAATGTGTATGCTGGCATGGTATTCCTGTGTTCCAGATGTGGTGATAAAGACACCAGTCATAAACAAATGCTTTTTGATTACGCAGGGTTGAATGCTTTATGGTTCGCGATTAATCGCTTTTTAAAAATTAGTTCTAGTATAGAAATTGTTGCATGGCCCACCCTTTTAGGTATAAGTAATAATTAAATTAGTGAACCTGTAATAACCTGTTTGAGCCTGTATTCAACTACAGCTGTTCTAAGATTATTAATTGCTGAAGCATGGAAAAGTGTAGCTCCCCCGTATTTTTGTGATTCGGGAAGTGATATTACTTCTATTTTCAATATAGTCTTTTGCTAGAAAGTTAGGGAGTTTTAAGAGAACAGAACTATGGTGTAAAGAATAACGCATAAATGTGTCAGATATTAGATGTTAGTGGGGTGGTAAACAACATACTTGAGTACGTTTTGAGATTCAAGGTCAAATCAACATGTTGGGCTGTAAACCTCTATCTACGTTCCAAAAAATGTCTCAATTAGTTGGATCAGTAACTAAAAGAGAGAACCCCCCACAATATCGTTGTTTTTTTAAATCGGGTGGAAAGGAGGGAAACAACACTGAGTGAAGCAACATGAGAGGGGAAGCAACGCGGGGGTGTGGGTGAGGAGTGGAAGCAACAGGGGAGCAAGGGACAGAAGCAAGATTGGGGCGTGGTTTGGAGCAGAAGCAAAACTGGGGTGCAGTTAGGTAGGAGCAACATGGTGAGGTGGGTGGGAAAAGCAACAGAGGCGTGGGTGAGGTGATTAAATGGGCAAAAGACAGAAAGGTGGATCTGGGGCGGATAATACATATGGGTGAGAAGATAAAATGTAATGGGGAGAAGCACAGGGGAAAGAGAAGTACACTACTAAGACAGTTGTAAAACACATGCACTCTTGTAGAGTGCTTAAACAAAAAAAGTAGCACCTTGTAAAATTAGTAGTGGAAGGATACAGTAATGCGTCCATGTGTAAGGAACAAAGACAAGAAGAGGAAGGAAAGCCCACACAACGGATAAATAATAGGCAAGCAAACGAGACTAACATTGAAGACAAGTAATAGTAAGCAATGGGCGGGCTTTAAACCCACATTAAGCCAGCAATAGACTCGCAACAGCAATGTCTAGTAAGTGAGACCTAAAAAGGAAAGTGTCCTACTTGAAACATCTACGACTTTCACTTTTATGTACTTTAATTCCATTAAAACGGTATATTTGAAGTGTAGCTATACATTTGTAAGGGAGTATTTGGTTGATACTGATTTTTACTTTATTAGTTGTTTTTTATAGCGTACTAAATATCCGAAGCTTTTAAAATGTAATTCACTAAAAGGGCAACCTAAGCCAGCGTCTCTGAAGAAAACAAACACAACAGGACAGGGTCTCAAGTGCTGATGTGGAAGAGGCTATCTGCAGCATTCTGCGAATGGAAATGGGGCAAGACAGTGAGTAGGAGTTCATCATCTGGATCCCATTGGTTAAAGTGGCCAATCATTCTCTTACTAATTTGCCCATACCTACATGGAGATTATCATTTTGGCTGGTGAAGGATGATTTTTGCTTGCTCTTTCCTCCACCTGTCCTGCTTGCTGGCTTGACAAACTTGGAAGTGATGGTCCGGGCATCATTAGGTTAATAAGTATTTCGGAGCTTTCTCCTCAGATGTTGTCCATAAGCCAGGAGCATGGAATGAGATCTTTTTCCTCCTAGAGTTTGACTTAAGGTGTTTCTTACTCACTCTTTTCAAAGTCAGTAGAGTGTGACAGTAAAAACTGCTTCAAGCAAACCTTCACATGTTGTTTGATCATCAGAGTAATACGTACCATTATGTTCAGGGATATCTCATGTAGTTCCCTACTTAAATTCAAGTATCAAACAGTGATGGGCAAAGGGGAATAAATGTAGGAGTTATCTTACAGGATCACTCCCTGTTTTCGGACTGACTCTGTTGGTTTTTAGACTATCCACTGGTACCCTGTCAACCATGATCTAGTGGATGTGCTTTGGCCTTTAAAACTTGTTGAATTGGTTAAAAACCATGATTGGCATATTTACCATGCCTATATGTCCCTGTTATATGGTACCCAGTGTACCCAGGGCCTTTAAGGTAAATGTCACTAGTAGGATGCAGCACCTACTGTGTTACCACAAAATTGACAATGCAAAGCATGTGCTAAGGCTTGCCCCTGCAGCCTGAGTGCAGAAAGTAAAGGCCACAATGAAATAATTAATTTCCACCAGGACCATGACTGAATCAACCATGAATTATTTTATCATAAATTTCATAAAGCCATCTGCATCAATATCAATTCCATAATGTTTTGAGATCTCTGGTGCAGGGGTAAAAACAAATCAAATTACATAAGACATAAACAAGGCTTAAACATTAAGCACATTAAAAGGGCCCACAAAGAATAGGGAAGCTCATTGTCCATTTATTCTTCCTTGTTCCCTTATTATTGGAGATAAAAAGGTGGTTGTGTAATGAGTCCAACTTCCAATCCACCCAGTGGTAGTCACCAAGTCAAGGGAGACCAGGGCACCTGTCCCCTTACTTTCTTCGAAGTGTATGACTCCTACTGTATGGTTTTTAAAAAAAACTTTATTTATAATTTGTAAGAGACAGTCAATACAACAGAGTTAGGACAATCAGAAGAGTCCTCTATAATGGACAAATATGTCAGATTACAGGACACATGTAGATTTCAATACAGTATTACAATCAAAACATACATGTCGGCAGCATTGGGTATCAAAGGACGATGGTCAGTGAAGCGTATGAGCGAACAGTGTACAGTAACATGATTGAGATAATGCGGTAGGAGTGGGGGGCCTGACTGCTGTAGGGATGGAATTGTCTCCGCCAAGGAAGCTGTCTCTGCGGCTAAGCCAATTTGTAAAGGGTGCCCAGATGTCATTAGGGCGTGATGCAGTGGGCATGAGGTCCCAGTAGTTGGGAAACACTCCTACTGTAAGGTTGATGTTTTTCGGTCCATAGTCATTAAAGGTCTACTCAGGACTAGGAATATAAGAGAACATAAGTCTTTGAGATGGTCGCATATACAATTAATGTCCTGCGGACCACTGCTTATACAAGTCTCCACCGGATGGATGACTGAATCCTAGTTACATATGTTGACTTCTTGAATGAGGCCAGATGGAGCATTTAAACTTGGCTCTGAACATCTTGCTCGTAAAGCTGGCATCCCAAAAATGTTGCTGCAAAAAAATAAGGAAGTGTGATGTTGCCACGTCATGTGTATCCAGGGCCTGTAAGTTAAACGGCACTAGTGGAATGTAGCACCTATTATGCCACCACTAAAGTGACAATACAAAGCATGTATTGACGTCTGCTCCTGCAGCATGGGTGTGAATTTTAAAATTGCAGATGATTCGACCTGACTAGATAAACCTTCTTTTTAGACCTATATTTTCCTTATCAATGCGAACGAGTTACCCCTAAGGTAGGCCCTAAATGCCCCTAGGATAATCCAAGACTTCACTTTGGGACTAAAATCCAATCTAATGGGCAAGGGTAATTTTAAATTACTATTTTGAAATGGCACATTTACAAAGTTGTAATTTTCATGGCTAAGCCAAGTGTGCCTTTTTGTCAGTGTTCAGTGTCACCTGGCTGTTAATGGCTCTCCTGGGGCGAGGCGTGCATTGCTCCCATGTAGTGGCTAAAGGGCTTGATTGTGGGGAGATGCATAGCTCCCTGACAGGCTGGCCATCTGGGCTTTTCCCAGGGACTTAATTTCCCATCGAAGGGTGGCTACCATGTCACAAGCAGATGTAACACACACCTGGGCCTGTCCCCTTTATTGTTCTGCTAGCCAGCCATGCATCAGTCCCAGTGGTTGAGGGGTTGCCTCCTGACCAGTTTTGTGGTACCACAAGCAAGGGTTTGCCCATTATAGCCACACCTCTGGGAGGACACGGGGAACTCTGCACAAGGGAAGAAAGGTTCTGCCATGTTGATTTCAGGTAGAGAGGGGCACTGTGGGATAGTTCACTAAACACACAGGAAGTGCTGCAAACATAGACAGGGTTACTGGTGGAAACTTTAACTCCTTTGTCTAGGGCATGCATGGCCAAGAGTTTTCCCCGCCCACAGGCTGACACTGGGCATAAATATTGCACCCTCAGTACCCCCTTCAGAACACATCTTCCCTCTGCCTGCTGTTTAACCTGTGGAGAGAACCCCAAGCACTGCTCCCACTTACCCAGGGCCTAAAAGCAGACTCCAAGGGCAAGTTGGGTAGCCCCCTGTTAATTTCCAGGAACACAAAAGCTGCAAGAACCCCAACTCTTTGCTGCACCTAGCTGACCTGTTCCAACTGGATGTGCCTTGGACCCTGCTGGTGGTTTCTGGGAGATTAAGTCATAACCCCCAAGTGGTGCCCAAAAGGTCCTGCACCGTGTCTGGTGTTTGAGATCCCGCTTTTCTTCCTCCAGACTACAAGATTGAACACTTAGAAGCCTTTCTGAACTTTTTGCCTAAAGAACCAGAGACTACCACAGGACTGCCACCAACCCACTGACATCGAATTGCCAGTCAGATTCAACTTGTTGGTTTGCCCCATTGAATTGAATTTGACATCTAGAAAAATGTCTGAGTCCGAACGTAGCGGACTTCACCAGGGTCAACGCCAAACAGCACTCAATCATCGACAACTGCTTTATGGACCCAGACTTTGCCCTCTCTCCGCTTTCTAGCTGACAATGTTGAGAGCCTCAAAATTCCTGCCAGAGCCGAGGCTCCCACCGAGGTCCTGTGCTTCAGCCGGCTGCAGCCGCCGAGCCCATTTTTGGATCCAGCATGCAACCTGACCCACCGACTGATCCCCTACTTCAGATGTTTTCTGGTTTGGGTGTCTATTTGTTCATTAAATGTTACTCTATTTTTATAGATTGCATTGGGATTTTTATTATGCTGTATTTTCTACTTTTTAACAGTTTTGGTACTGATAACTGATTTATACATTATTTTAAAGTTACACCTATCTGCTCTGTGCTACAGCTACCATGGGTTGAGCTCTGGTTTAAATTAATCCAACCTAACTGGACCTAGTAAGGGATAGTGCCATAATTATTTGATGGGGCCTCCAATTCACTTGAACTAATAATCCACATTCTCACACCATGTATACAGACTTTATTCTCCTGATCAATTCATTAGTTTGGCATTCTCTGTCTGAATAGTATGTCGTAACCAGAGCTTTGCACAACTTCATGCTTCGGGGAATGAACCTGAACATGTTTTGGTGCCTCCTTGAAGTAATTTTTTAAGAACTATCTGTGGAATTGTGGGCAGCACTTGATAACTTCAGTGTTATGGCATTAATGATTTTGAAAGTCCAACATTTCTGTCTAGGAAAGCAGCTGGAGGAAATACATTTGAATTGTCTTGGTTATAGTATGCTTTGGGGCAACCTTACCAGCAGTGCTCCTAGTAAACCTTGAAATGTTTGCTCTGTTTTATCTTGAAGCATAGGTGGTATTGAAACACTCCTTTTATATATGTGAGGTTGATTACTTTAATGTTTTTTTAGGTACAGTTGAATCCCTTACTGTTACATGAACCTTGGTTAACCAACAGTTTTTTATATTTTTAATTCCAGTGTAAACCGGTCTTTTTGAGGTCTTCTTGATCTGAGTTGCTTACTGCTGTTTCTCAACCATTGCACTTTAGGACGCAGAACTCCTCTTAGATACTGGCTATCAGAGTGAAAATCATTGTAACTCTTCGTTCTCATAACCTCTGCGTAGTTGTTAGCTCAGTGTATCTTTGTTCCAAAATGGAGTCAGAGTCTATGATTCATGAGGTAGAGCAATTACTAGATAAGGTCGTCCTTGAGGTGGCTGAGACCATTATCATCTCGAGTGAGAATATTATTTCTAAAATGTCATGCAAATTTGAATACTTGCCAGATATTTTAGACTCTAATTATGTCTCACCTTGTATATTTCGCTCATCCTTGGTTGATTGTAAAGGCCATAAGCTACTTACAACATTAAAAAAATTGCAACACAGAAGAGGAGGAAACCATGTATCTGAGAAGGCCAGAAGGCATCGAGCGACAGTACAGGAAGAAGTGTGGCAAGTGGCAGTTGCTGCTCTTCTACCAGCACCTGCAGAAGAATGCCCCCGTTACATTCATAGTCGATGGTGCACTGGTCAAATTTGGCCAGGGATTTGGAAAAAACAACATTTACACTCAGAAACCAGATCCACCTAAAAGGTTATGATGGCTAAAAGGACCAAAGACATGGGCAAGTTCAGCTCCGTTACTGTCTCTACCATTGATGAGAAGAAGAGGAAATTAAAGCAAGGGATGTGGCGGACTCGTATGCACAGAATGCAAAGGTGATCGAGAAGCAGCTGGAGCGCAAAGGAATGAGCAAGAGAAGGCTACAGGAACTGGCTTAATTAGAATCCAAGAAAGCCATGATGAAGGGCACATTGATTGACAACCAGTTCAAGTAACAGGCTGAGAGTCTAGATGGGAGAGCGCGATGACAACGTCTATGACTGCAGCTGCTGTTCCCTCCCCAGCCAGTATTCACCTGGAAGAACATGTAAACCTAGTACGGTGTACACAGTAGATTCGATGTTCTGCACATGATCCACATTGTTACATAAATAATTGACTGACGCCAAAGTACATTTTTGGGTTTAGAAGGGAAGCTTTCTCCAATCTCCCTGCTCTTGTGTAGAATATGGAGGTGGAGTGCATTGGATTAAACCAACCCAGGGTTCAGGGCTTGAAGTGACACTGCTGCTTTTGAGCACCATGGGCCATCACTGGCTCGAATACTGTCTGCTTCCACAGCCACCTTCAGACATCAGCCTACATTGCACACCCCGAGAGGTGCTGGAGGAACCCCCATCAAAACTTCTTTTCAGAGGGTGTGCACCCTACCACAGCCTTCTGTTCTTAAATTGAAACGCTGCAGACCTGGCAGAGCTTACTAACATACTCTTACTTAATTTGTATTTGATGGCTAACATGTATAGCAAAATGGAGGACTTACGCATGGTGAACACCTGGAAGCCATGAATTAGTATCTTTTTAATAAAAAGCCATTCATCAAAAAAAAAAAGTATAATACTTAATGGCCAGATCACACAAAATATTCCTGAAAAGAATTAGCATGTGTCAACCGTAAATTCATTTGTATTGGATTACAAATATGTAGGAGGAGGTGACTGGACTTTAATGACAGTTTTTTTAAATTATAAAACAGTTCATGAGTGACCATTGTGGCCAAGCTTTTATAACAGAACAGTATCGTGTCATCTCTAATGTTCGTTCCACAGATAACCTGAGGAGATGTTTAGGATCAGGAAAAGAAAGCAAAAAGCCTGGTACTCTTGCCATATAATTGACTCCGGGTCTGACCCAGAACCAGTTTTAGCAGCTAGGAATAGTGAACATGTTGGCTTTTAGATGTTACTCGCTTATACTACTTCCTATTTGAATAGTGTCATTATTGATTAGTTTATGTATGATACTCGACTGAAACACTAGGAGGTGCTTCGTGCAGTTAGGACGTTCTGTCCTGGTATTAATCTGTACATCTGAGGGGATCTATTGTATAGGAAAGCTGAATGTGAAAATTAAGACTTGTTCTAAGTGAACAAAGAGTAAAAATAATTAGGGAAGTGGTAAGTTATGCTTGAGACCTTCACATTGAATTTCATGAATACGTTCTGTAGACTGACTTCAATAGCAGTGGCGGGCACCAACATTGAAACAAATAATCATCCCCTCACTCAAAATATGCTGCAATTATAACTTACAAATTTATATGGGCAAACCGCTTTCAGGATACAGTTAGGACTTTCTCATTCATATAAATATGATCTTCCATGTTTGAACCGAGAAGACTTAATTGGAGGTATGACATTCTCCAAGCCAGTGTGCTGATGAGTTGCAATTATTAGGTATAGGAAGTGGTGGACATCTATAGCTAAGCCTGTGTTTGACTCTGCATTGGTCGCTGGAGTTGTTCCTGTGTTGTGTAGGAAATCGTCGTTGCCCCCTATATATAAAACGAGCATTGGCAAAACCAATAGATTTGATTTTTGCATAGGATGCAGATTGGTTGTGTGCATATTGTAACATCAAACGTATACTAAAGAGCAGACAAAAGCATCTGAAAATGGATGCAAAAGGAAAAAAGTTTTTCTTATTTACTGCAGCATTAGTGTTTCAGATGTTTTTGTTGATGTTTGCACCTTGGCCACTCTCTGACTGGTTTCAGATTTAAATCTGTCGATCATGCATTCCAATGGTGGTGGAAGGACACATCCAAGCAGACAATGGAAAAAGACTGAAACTAAAATCCTCTGAAGGTTCAGGAGCAAAAGATGCCAATGGAAGAATGAGGCTGAACCAAAATCCCTTAAAGTAAGGAATACAATATGTTTGCTTCATACAAGTCAAACTTAAAAAAGGAAGTTATGTTGAACCATTGAGTTACAATTTACTCTCAATGTTGAGCTCAGTGTGGCGCCTAGGTGGAAAGGTTTTGGCCAATGTTTTCCATAAGCAATTGTATAATAGGTGTAGGAGGATAATTGCTCCCAGTTAGGCAATCTGGGTTTGAAGCGAATCACTCAACCTTCCGGCATGCAATGGTGGTGTTTTCCTTGCTATAACAAGTTGACCAAGGACATGCCTCCTATATGCTGTCGTTTCATGGATTTTACGTCTGTTTTGATGTACTGGATCAGTAGTTACTATGGAATAAGCTGATGCTTATGAAGATTTATTCTTTATGATTGCGGACAATTCAGTCACTTTACTTGGATGCCTACCATAAATGTCATCCAGAACAGGGGTCATGTGTTTTATCCCTTTATTGTTTAATCTCTATTTAGCTGCACTAGATTTATAGTATTAGCAGTCTTCTGCCTTGATGCCCTCTATGTACTCACCAACCACATGCTCTTTCGAAAACAAATCAAAACTTGGTTATTCTCCTCCATCTAAGACATTCTCACTGGCTCTGTTGTTTTCCCATCTGGCACGTCTGCAAGCGCTGGGACGCCCCGGTGTTGGGGTAGCCATGCGCTATACAAATTTGCGTAACATAACATAACAATGTGACAGCGATATTTTCTCATAGTCAGGTCCGCTTCAAGTGGAGTTTGATTGTATGATTTGCCTGCTCATTAGAAAATGATATAATTGTTACTTTAAGTAAACCAATGTCCAGTGGATCTTACTGGCTCAGGGTTGTGACCTGGACACAATATATAGCTATAAGTGCTTGAGTCTCACTACTGATGATGCCTTTCTTTGTAAGTAGAGTTCTGCGGGCATGAAAGTAGCGCTCAAGAACATAGTGAGATGCCTTGCCTGTTTTAATTGTGTTATTGCCCACTTCTATGGGCAATAACAGCTGTTCATACCTTCCCTGTACTTTTTTGGGCTGAAGCTTCACATGAGGGTGGCTAATTTTGCTGGGGGCGGAGGGGTGGGATTAACTGTCATTTCACTACAGGTGTACCCCCACTTCCACCAAAAATGGGGAGCACGAGCAGCCTCTTACCTGACTGTTTTAGTGAAAAGGCTTGATAGTTCTGCAGTGCTCCCTCAGCCTTTTCTAAAGCATCTGCATCTTTTCCGAGACTGCTCTATGGGTCATCCCATTGCTTCTGTCTGGGGGAAGCTCAATCAGTTAAGGAAAAATAGAAGACATTTTGTTAGAAATGAGGTCTCTAGTTGGCAGAGGTATGCACCCTATTGAGGTAGGGACCCACAATCCTAGTCAGGGTAAATTACACCCTCAGAATAACCTATGCTCACCCCATTGGTAGCTTGGCAAGAGCACTCAGGCTTCTCCCCAGAGGCAATGTGTAAAGTATTTGTGTACACACACACACACACTCAGACTCACACACACACACTCCACACCTGTTTAGAAAAATATCCAATATTTATGTGATTAAAACAAGACGGAAACGACAAAAATCCAACATACAACACTCAAGATATGAATTTATTTTCAAAGTGAAATAAAGTTGTAGTGCTTAAAAATCGATGGTTGCGCTTGACCAGGACAATGTACTTTAAATGTGTTAAAAAAACCTCAAGGACGATGCGTGGGAGAGGGGAGGTGAGGCATCGGAAAAGCCGGTAAAGCATTGGTTCCTTACTGCTATGCAGGTCTTTGGCACAGTGACGCTCGGGACATTGTGTTGTGCGGAGGAGGTGATGCGTTGCTGTAGACAGGGTGTGTTGCTATGATTACGTACGGTAATCCCCATTACTCTTAGTCCTACTCGTCCTCGACCCAGTCATCACTCATGAGGTATTCCACACACGACAGGAAACAAAACAGGAAACGCTTTCTGACTCCACCCACCCTCCTCTCAGGTGCTATAATACACCCCACCACCAGAAACAAATCCTGATGTACCAAGCACCAAAGGCCTGGAAAGGGAGGGCGGGCGGGTCGTATGACTGGGTCGAGGACGAGTAGGACTAAGAGTAATGGGGATTACCGTACGTAATCATAGCATTACCTCTACGTCCCTCGTCCTCGACCCAGTCATCACTCATGAGGCATACCAAAGCAACCCCACAAAGGCCTTTGGCACACCACAAACAGAAACAGAACAGAGACCAAGGAGTGCAGCAAGACACAGTTTATTAACAAAACAGAAATAAACAGAATCAAACAGATGGGGGGATCCCCACAGCTTGCAACACACCAGAACCAAAATTAGGGCGGCTAGACAGAGCACAATTCAAACGATAATGTCGCACAAAAGTGGACTCGGACGCCCAGGTACCTGCCCTACAGATCTCCTCAAGGGGAACCCCATGGAAGGCAGCCCAGGAAGCAGACACACCCCTGGTAGATCTCGCCTGAACCCCAGACGGGCAAGGCAAACCAGAGCCCTGGTAAGCCAACAAGATCACAGCCTTGATCCAGCGACCCAAAGTAAGACGAGAGGCAGCCTTACCCCTACCAGCCAAACCAAAGGTCACGAAGAGGGAGTCAGAAGACCGAAACCCAGCAGAACGATCAACATAAACAGACAACGCCCTTCTCACATCCAAAGAATGAAGCAAGACATCAGAAGGAGAGGAAGGAGAAGGACAGAGAGAAGGAAGAACCAACTCCTGGGAGGAATGGAAACGGGAACGAATTTTTGGCATAAAACCGGGGTCCAAGGAAAGGACCACAGCGTCGTCCAGAAACCTCAAAAAGGGGGGAGAACAACGCAAAGCCGTAAGCTCCCCCAATCTCCGAGCAGATGTAACAGCCACCAAAAAAGTAACTTTGAAAGACAGGAATTTCAACTCCACCGACTCCAAAGGCTCAAAGGGAGGGGACTGCAAGGCACCCAGAACCAAAGAGAGATCCCAAGGAGGAACCGGCGAGCGGACAGAAGGAGCAGAAAGAGAGAAACTCCTAAACAGACGGGAAACCAGCAACCCGTCCGAAGGAAGAAGAGAAGCCGGATCACGAAAGGCCCGAATAGCAGCCCACTGACCCTTCAAAGTGGACAAAGCATAGTGTTTTTGAAAACCCTCCAAAAAAAACTGCAGAATAGAAGAAACACCACAAGAAGTAGGAGACAGATCCAGGGCAACACACCAAGAAGAAAAAGAAGCCCAGTGTTTCGAGTAGGAGGACAGAGTGGACTTCCGACGAGACGCCTGCATCACAGTGATGAGGTGGTCGGGCAGACCCCGGACTCCAAGAGACAACCGTTCAACCTCCAGACCGCCAAGGTGAGAGGAACCAACAGGGAGGGAGACGGGGAACACAGCGGAGAGGGGTAGCGGGGCAGGATCCACGGAGGGCCCACCGCCAGACCCAGAAGCAGAGGAAACCAGGAGCGGCGAGGCCAATAAGGAAGAACAGCCACCACCTGAGCCCCCACCCGACGAACCTTCAGCAGGAAAGCAGGGATCAGAGGAAAGGGGGGGAACGCATAGAGGAACCAAGGAGGCCAAAGGACAGTCAAGGCATCCACCCCCCAAGCCCCCGACTCCGGGGTCCTGGAACAGAACAGGGGAAGCAATGAATGCATCGGACCGGGAGGCAAACAGGTCCAGAACCGGAGTCCCGAACCTCCGGCAGAGCAACCGGAAAATCCGAGGGGCCAGGCACAGGGAGAGAGAGGACGGGAACTTCCGACTCAAGGAAACGGCAACCACGTTGTCCACACCCCGAATGTGCACAGCAGAGAGAGCCACCAGATGACACTCGGCCCAACTCGCAATTGCACAGGCCACCAAATTCAGGGAGAGGCAGCGGGTACTGCCCTGGTGGTTGATGTAGGCCACAGTCACAGTGTTGTCCGACCTCACCAACACGTTGCACCCCAGAAGACGATCCTTGAGAAGGCGGAGAGCCCTCTCCACCGCAGACAGCTCCCTCCAATTGGACGAACGGTGCGACTCCGAAGGAAGCCAACGCGCCTGCACCGACCAACGACCCAGAGTCGCACCCCAACCGAAAGCGCTGGCATCCGTCGTCAACACCAAGGGAGCCGGAGGATGGAACCACATGCCCCTCGACAGATTCGAAGAGTCCAGCCACCACTGGAGAGCAGACACCAACTCCGGAGTCACAGGCACAGGAATCGAGAAGTCCTGGACAGGAAAGGAGACCCAACTCTGAACATGCCACAACAGAGGTCGAAGATGAGCCCTGGCCCAGGGCACCGTGAACACGGTGGCAGACATGTGGCCCTGAACCACCAGCCACTGCAGCAGAGGAGCTGAAGCCCGGGAAAGCAACCTCCTCAACAGCAACTGAAGACGTAGAATCCTGGACTCCGGGAGAAAAACCATGCCCAGAACTGAGTCGAACACGGCCCCAATGAAAGTCCTCCGAGTGGCAGGCTCCAGGTGACTCTTCGGCAGATTGACCAGGAACCCATGATCCTCGAGCGTACGCATGGTCAAGGAAAGGTGGCAAGACATGACCCCTGGAGAAGGAGCCTGCAGCAGCCAGTCGTCCAAGTAAGGAAAAACGGACACCCCCAGGAGATGGAGATGAGCCACCAAGGGAGCCGCCACCTTGGTGAACACCCTGGGGGCGGACCGGAGACCAAAGGGGAGGACGCAAAACTGCCAGTGACGACCCTCCAGGCAGAAGCGCAGGAACCGCTGATCCTCCAACGCCATCGGAACATGAAGGTATGCATCCTGGAGATCCAGAGAGGTGAACACCCAGCCCTCCTGGATCAAAGGGATCACCCTCTGCAAAGTATCCATTTTGAAAGTGATCTTGCGCACAAACAAGTTCAGGGCCCGAAGATTGATGACAACACGGAAACCCCCCGTGATCTTCGGGACCACAAAGACAACCGAATAAGTCCCCAGGCCACGTTCCAGGGGGGGGACCGGGACAATCGCCAGTTTGTCGAACAGGACCTGAACACCCTCCAACAATCCCAGACGACGAGACGGGTCCGAAGGCAATGGGGTCACCACAACACCCGAGGGAGGTGGGGGAGACAGGAACTCTATCCGGTAACCCCTGGACACAACATCCAGTACCCACTGGTCGGAGGTCGTCAACAACCAAGCAGGGAGGAACAGCCGCAGTCTCCCACCAACCGCGGGCCGACCACCAGCGAGATCGGGCACCGGTGCGGCGTAGTCAGGAACGAGGAGCGCCAGACCCACCATCCGGCTGGGGCTTCTTCTGGAACCTCCGAGGAAAGGACCCACGAGCACCACGCTGGCCCCTAAACGAGGACTGCTGAAACCTGGAAGGCTGGCGAAAGGACCTCGCATTAGAAAAGGAGGATCCCTTATGAGAAGGGGCAGGACGGAAGGACAAAGAATGCTTCCTCTCCTTGAAAACCTTATGGAGCTTGTCCTCCAGTGCGTCCCCAAAAAGAAGAGTTCCTGAAAATGGCAACCGCAAGGCCATAGAACGCTGCGCCGCATCCGTCTTCCAACCCCGCAGCAACAAGTTCCGACGGGCAGCCACAGAGGAACCACAAGACAGAGCAGAAGCCCGGACTGAGTCAAAGGCAATGTCTGAAAGGAACTCCGATTGACGTTCCATAGACTCCAGCAACTCCGGACAAGTGCCCCCCTCCTGCATAGTAGAAAACAAAGTCTTGAAGTCAGCCAACAAAGACTGCGCAACATAAGCACCATAAACACCCGACCGAAGAGCCAGGTGAGAGCCAGCATAGGACTTCTTTAGAGCAGAGTCAATTTTCTTATCCACTCCATCCTTCAGGATATTATCATCAGCCATGGAAGGCCGACCCACCAGGGAAGCAACAATAGAGTCCACCTGCACCGAATCAGGCAGGGCAACCTCCGAATCCTGCAAAGGATACAGTTTCGACATGAACCTGGGCAAAGAAATATGGTCCGGGTCTTTCCACTCCTTAAGAAGGACATCCATAACAAAGGGGTGGATGGGCATGGAAGAAGACACAGGCCTCCGAAACTGCGGTAGAACAGCATCCTGGGAGGTACTGGCCACAGAAACCTCAGGGAAGCCCATATTCTCCCGAACATGACCAAGAATATCAGGCAACAGCTCCTTCGAAACGTACTTGCCCTGCAGATCCACCGCACCCAAAGCGGACTCATCAGAGGAAGCAGAGGAGGAGATATCAGAATAAAGGTGAGCAGGGGACTCCGAGCGACCCCCAGCACCCTTTTTCGAAGCCTGGAGCTCGGACAGCGTCTCCAAAATCAGCAGCTTCAGCCTCTTCGAGTCACCCAGACCAGCACTCCGACCAGCAGGGGCAGAATCACCACTGTCGGAAGAGGATGACCCAACAGGAGAGACATGCTTTCTCTTCCTATGGTGTTTCCCCATAATGACCAGCAAATACACAGCAAACCAGCAAAGCAACACAGCAACTCTCACAAGTGGTACAGAAGAAAGAAAACGAAATCCCGCCATAAATAGGAGGAAAACACTCACCCCACAGCTGCAGCCCCTCGGAAACCGAGGAAGTAGAAGGAGGCGGCAGAAAAAACGAGCCATCCAGGAGCACCGACGAAGGAAAACACCCCGAGTCACCAATGCGGAAAGGAGACGATGACGTCATCGCAAGGACCCGTGCAGCCAATCCAGGAAGGAGGCCAGGGAACCCGGAGCCCACCCGGGTGCCCGCGCAAGCAAAAATGAGGCTCCGAGGACGAGAACGGTATCCTGCGTCCAGCCCCTACAACGCGGCTTCAATCACAGGAAGAAACGGCCCCCGCGAAGGGAGGGGCGGAACCGGAGCCAGGAGGTGAGCGCGCCCCGCCCAAAAGGACCGGAGAACGCGGGCAGCCAGTCCGCCACCAACCGTCCAGGAAAGCGAGTGCTCCACCACATGGCCCACACCCCAGTGACCGGCAAAGGGCAGGGCGCGAGGGCAACAGCCCAAACGAGCGCGGAGACAAGGAAGAGTCCAGGATCCAGGGGTAAAACCACGGGGACCCGAGAAGCCCCGCAACCCAGGGTCCCCGCCAGAAGCGAAGTGCAGGAAGCCCAGCAGCCTGCCTCCAAAAAGGTCCCACGTAGGTCCATGAGCACCCCCAGGGCCCAGCAAAGGAGGAACACCACAGGACAACCGAAGCAGGTAAGTGCCCGGCACTCACCCAAGCGTCACCCATCAGCATCCAACCGACAGGAAACAAAACAGGATTTGTTTCTGGTGGTGGGGTGTATTATAGCACCTGAGAGGAGGGTGGGTGGAGTCAGAAAGCGTTTCCTGTTTTGTTTCCTGTCGTGTGTGGAATACCTCATGAGTGATGACTGGGTCGAGGACGAGGGACGTAGAGGTAATGGTTCATTAATGCGGTGCATAGTCATTGAGCCGTCCACGTCCAGGGACGATGCGTGGCGCAGGGGAGGTGATGCTTCCTTTACGGGCACAATACTTCAGTTCCTTACTGTTGTGTCAAAGATTAAATCGGTGCCCAGAGATGATGCATTGATGGTGCATCGAAAGTCAAGTCACACTGCATTGATTCCATGGAATTAAAACTGGCACTGTGCCGCAGTCAGATCAGTGCGTCAAGGACTTCTGTACTGCAGTGCTCAAAACTCACGCAGCGGCGGTTCTTTGGAGGAACTCGATGAAAAGTCAGAGCCTGCGTTGAAAGCCGCAGTCATTGCATCAAGCAGTGGCGGTGCGTCGAGTTTAGCGATGATGCATCGGTCCCAAAATGATGATTGTATTCGATATGTAGATTTTTCTTCTTATTGCACCAGAACTCACTTCCAAGGGTCCGGAACTAGGACTGGCACCACTTGGCAGAGCAGGCTCTTAGCTTATGAGTCCAGGTGCTAGCAGAGAAAGTCTTAAGCTAAAGTGTTGTCACTTGCTCCTGCACTGGCACTTCTTTTTAGGTGGACGTACACATGTGAATAGATATACCGAAGTCACTCAGTGCAAGGGAGCGAAGTGCTTGCTCTGCACCATTGTCCCATGTTGCATGATGTGCTGGGCAGGAGTAAAATGTGGATGAAAGTTGACAGGCCACTGGATGAAGAGGGCTGATCAAAAGCCCCAGTATGTATGTAAAGATTTATGCATTTTGTCATTTTTTTGGAAACATAGGCGTAGCGCAAAAACTAAAGCAGTCTTTAGATCAAATTGAAAAAGAAAGCCAGATTTGGCCTACGAAATCCAGAAAATAGTATTTCCTGTGTGTGAAAACCCAGGATGAGTGGTGAAATGTTACTTCCGTTGGCTATGATCTTGGCTCTGTTGTTAGTAAGAGAGATGTCAAGAGGCTGTCAAGCTTTCCAGAACTGACCGATAGGCCTTCGCAATAAAAAATGTAATTGCCCTGAATAAATCACAATGCCTGGAATACTTTTAAGAGCACTGGAGTGCCCGATCAAGACTAGGTCCAGTGGGATTGAACTGTCGCAAAGTTGGAATTCAGAAAATACAAACTATCCATCATGATAAAAAGTAGCCCTGACCTCGGCTTGCATAAGGTTGGTATATCTATAGTGAAAAGAAAGTGTAAGAACATTTTTTTTTTATGGAAGCCATTTTCATGAAGATCTTGGAACCTCTTGCCAAGGACTGCACCAAAAACTGAAATTATAAACACTTTCCTTTCCTTCATTCGGCAATAACAATATATCGTGGCAGAATAAATGTCACGTGTGATGTGGTTTAAAGTTTAAAGAGAAAGGAAAACAATATTTTTTTAGCAGTGAAAATGTATTTAATCTAAATATTTCAACTAGACTTTATTTTGTTTATGTGGTCAGGGTGTATATTAAGGGATTATGGACTGAAATTGAGCTGCTTAGTCAAGAAAATAGCTGTTTTCCTTTTTGGATATTAAAAATATAAAACTATGGACTTAAGTAACTATGCTTTTGGTATTGGCATTCAGCACTCAAGCCACCCAATTTCTCCCTCCCAAAGGTTTATCAGCTATTTCTCTCTCGTGTACAACATGTGATTGTATAATGCACTGTACTCCCGATCTCAGCATTAAAGTACACGTCCATGCTTGTACAAAATTTGAATGCTGCTTAAAAAGTGGATATAATGTCTGTCCAAGTAGGTGCGAGAAGTATGTTAAAATTATCAATGGTACCCTTCACAAATGCTCCTCAAAAGAGAGGACTGTTTCAATGTGTTTTGTAATCCAGTGGCGTATTTATAATTGTAGCTAAATGTGTTTTAAATCAGTAATGTGAATAAAGGCAACATTGTTTGCAATTTAAGATGGGAAATGTCTTCTGGTCATTCACAGTATTTTGATGTAGACTTATTTTAAGTATATAAGCCTGCTGCTTAGTTGACATTCTCTCCAGTTATGTACCTGTGGGAATCAAAGTGCTCTGGCTGCTTAAACCCATGCCACTGCTCTTTTTGTGTTTGGGTTTGTGACTAAGTTGACCTTTTGTTTCCACTATACTTTGGGTCTGCCTCTTTCATCCATTTACTTGAGACTCTGCCATTCACATTTTGGATCGCTCAGAGCAGTATAAATCACTCACTTAATGCTACTGGCTATTTTTGTGTATCCTTCCGCCTCCAATGGATGCATCTAATGCATGAGGGACTATTTTACACCAGTCTGTCACTTCTATTAGCTCCACATTGCTAACGCATGCTCAACTGTATGCTTGTGTAGACCTGCCTTTACATTAGTTAGCACATTAAATCCCAGACTATACTACACACGCTTGTCTGTGGGCTGGACCGCTGTGATTAATTCAGAGGTGCATCTTCTCTGTTGGGACACAAGGCTGCCCTGGGCAAGCCTTGTGAGTTGAGCAGACGCTAGACTGGCAGGCCAATAAAATGTCACAAAAGCATTGTTTTGACCATCTACTATTTGGCTTTGGGTCTTAAATGTGTTTTGTCAAATCACTGTAGTATTTTGATTTGCTTTCTGAGCAAAGGGACACCAGGCCCAACAGTAAAGACTGCTGAATATCCCCACCCACTTTACACACATTTTAATTTCAGCACCTAGGTCAATGGCTGGATGAAAGGCCTGTAGCAGTTAGGCCTCCGTAGTATGTACACAGTAATAGCTATGTGTAGTTCAGGACATCCAGCTTCCCACATATGTGAGCTATTGTAGGTTAGTCTGTAGACTCCATGAATACACATCTGGCACCTGGCACGAGATAGTGGGCTCACAGAATGAACCCGTTTATTGTCATATAAACTAACCCTTCAGTTCTACACTATGAGTGTGTAAAATTACGCAAAAGACAAAATCCAGACTGAACTGTATATTAGCATGAGATGCATAATGCAAAATCGCACATAACACAAACATCAGCTGCTCTTGTTGCGTTGTTCGCCTTATTACCATGCTTCTGCATTAGATAATTTAACTCTGAACAGCTATTTATATGACCTGATGTCATTTAGGACATGCAATGTAACCAGCGTATTGCAAAATGGCCCAAATTATTCAAGATTGCGGCGGCGCAGTGAATATTCTGTCCAGGGCTTCTACCGTACCCGTGGACACGCCGTGCATGCTAACTCCTAACTGTTTATATTTACAAAGAACATTTGCTTTCAGTCAATCTGAAATAATGCAACTTGCACACGTGTCCTTCTGCAAGCAAATTACCAGCTCTGACGATGTGCTTCATCTTCCACGAACTTGCAGGTCTCGCTTTTCTGCGTGGGTACCATTCCCTATCCTTTTATGGCGAATTTGTCGATCTCGTCCAGTTTCTCCTTACCTTCACAACCAAGGTCGGGCTTGTCCAGGCTCTGCTTTCGGCGGGGATGCGAATGCAATGGGCAGCGCCATAGAAAGCATGCCCACTAAGTCTCCTGTGTGTGTTTGTTGAACTGTAAGACCCTAGTACACCAGAGCTTGAATCCCAGATGCATGTGAAAAACACTGACAGTTCTGGTGAAAGTGCATCAAAAATATTGCAGCATAAATAAGCTTTTACACTTACTGAAATATCCTACAGAAAGAAATAAGTGTATCCCTCCAGTGCAAACTGAAAGTTGATGTCCAAAGTGCTGTACTCAAGAAGCCCTCCTCCTGCGCATTCTTCTATCCCGAGATACCCGCAGTTCGACGTTGTGTTCCCTCTTGTTTTTCCATATTGCTACTTTTAGTAACATGCTTGTTATAATTTCAAGTACTTTTTTCCCCAGTTTGAGCTTTTTGTGGTCAGGTTTGTTTTTCATCTTGATTTTCTTATTTTTAACCTTCAATGGGAAACGGCAGGTTTTTGTTAGCTTGTTGGCATATAAGAAACCCTGAAATGGGCGAGCCTGGCTGGAAAGATGCCAGTGCTGTAATCTGTTTTGGAAGTCGTAGCAGCCTTGGGAGATACAGTATCGCTCGATTACCAGCAACAGCATCATTCACGGAGTGGGAGGAACACCCTGGTTTTAAAAAGTAGCATGACCTCTGCCCAGATAATTTGCGTGAAGGCACACAAGGACATGGCACGAGGGTAGTCGCACAACGTCCTTGATAACCCTTTGCTTGTCAGCTTCTCTTTCTCCTAGAATTTTAGCTTTCACATCAAGCTGCATAGGAAGTTACTAAAGCACACCCATGGGCACTACAGAGCAGTGTATTAAGTAGGGTCATTGTGGAGTTGGAGGATGAAGGAGCCGAGTAACATCCCAACAGAATAACTTGCACACAGTGTTATATGAGTGAATTACAAACATCAGCAAAACCATTAGATATCACCTAAGGGTGAGCTATTGGCTTTGGCAATGTGTTTTAGCCATGTTGTACACCCGCGTGGCTGCTGTACAGCATGGCTAAAAGTTGGTGGTGTGGAGTGGGGGGCGTGGGATAGAGTAGGTTAGACTGTAATAGATTAGATTGGAATGGGGTGCGGGAGATTAGGGTAGTTTGTAGTGGAGTAAATTAAAATTTGGTAGAGTGGGGTAAATTGGACTGGAGTCAAGTGGGGTACATTAGATTGGGGTAGATTGGATTATGATAGATTGTAGTTGACGGGTGGGATAGATTGGCAAGGTAGATTGGATATATTGGATTGTGCTAGATTTAGGGTGAATGGGGTAGATCATGGTGGTGTAGGGTAGATTGGATTAGAATGGGGTAGAGCGGAGAGGAATGGAGTGGGCTAGACTGGGGTGGAGTGAGGTCGATTGGGGTGGAGTAGGGTAGATTGGAGTGAAGTAGGGTAGACTAGGGTGGAGTGTAGTGGAGTATATAGGGGTAGAGTGCAGTCTGGTAGATTGGAGTGTAGTGGCATAGATTTGGGTACAGTGGAGTAGCTTGGGATAGATTGGGCTACAGTGGAGTAGCGTGTGGTAGATAAGAGTGGGGTAGATTGGGATTGTGGTAGAGTGGATTTGAGTTGGTGGATTGGGGTAGATTGGAGTGAGGTAGATGAAGTAGGGTAGGGTGGAGTACAGTTGTCTGGGGTAGAGTACAGTGGAGTAGATTGGATGGATTGGAGTGGGCTAGGTTGTGGTAGATTTGAGTGGTGTGGATTGGGGTAGATTAGAATGGAGTCGGGTAGATTTGGGCAGAGTGAGGTAGACTGGAGTGGGTTGGATTGTAGTGGAGTAGGGTGTATCGGGGTAGAGTGGAGGGGGTAGATTGGATTTGGTTGATTGTGGTAGACTGGGGTGGAGTGAGGTAGATTAGGTGAAGTGGGGTAGATTGTAGTAGAGTAGATTGGGGTAGATTGTAGTGAAGTGAAGTTGAGTAGATTGGAAGAGATTGGCGTGGGAGGGGTAGATTGAAGTGGAGTGGGGTAGATTGGAGTAGAGTGGGGAAAGAATTGCGTGGAGGGGCATAGAGTAGAGTAGCATGGAGTGGAATTGTGTGGCGTGTTGTAGAGTGTCTTAGAGTGGGAGGGCGTACAGTGGAGTGGCATGTCATGGAGTGGAGTGTTGTGGAATGGAGTAGAGCACTGATGTTACAGACATCACATTAACAAGGAGAGCCAGAGCTGAGCCAAGGGTCTGGTGCGTTTGGTAAATCATACAACAAACAATGATAATATATGATAATGTCTCTTCAAAGTTTAAAAAAAGTGTATGTCTTTAACATGTGGAAGCTTTGCCATTAATTGGGCACATTATATAACCGCACCGAGAAGTACATACAACTGCTAATCTGACTTCACATATTCGATAGTGTTTATAATGTGATAATGAAGAAAAGAGTTTTGGTGAAATCAAATATTTGCCTCCGGTCACGCAATTTAAGCAGAGATGCCGCGATTTATTCGTTTTTTCTGGTTTCACTCTGTACGGATCAGTTAGTAAACTGTGTGCCTTTCCTTATGCTATGAAGGCTTTGTTTTTAGCTCTTCTGTCGTTTTTAAAATACAGTGCGAAATGACACGAATGTGTTGAAGAGCTCTACATGCGTACCAGAAACATTGCACAAAGTAAAATGCATTGTTTATAGGCACGGGGAGATTAGGTGATTTCCCCAGAATCGCGGGATGAGCCCACGCAGAGACTCGAACCGATTTCCCGAGTTTCATAAATAATCGGCAGCCCTGGTAGTAAAAATCACAGCTGGGTAGAGGGAGGTCGCCACGTGAAAGCTCGGCTCGTTATGGGCTCTAGTTTCAAACAGGACATCAGGCTCAGCCAGAGCCGGTATTCAAGCCCTTCTTCTGACATCATCCATGTATAAAATGTATAAAGTGCTAGGTAATTTAACGCAGTGGCGTGGCAAAGGCGCCTTTAAAAGGGGTCCCATCAGCGCATTGAGTAGTAAAAGAAAGCTGTAATTTTGTGTTCAGTGGCCCCCTAAATCCTCTAGGCCCCGGTGCCTCTGCACCTGCTGCACCATGAAAAGCTACGCTTCTGAGAAATGTGCGATGTTATAGAATGCATTACTACTTTGAAGCCCCTGGAGTATTTCTCTGGTCCAGTTGTCTGTCCCGTTGCTCAATCAAGCCTTCTCTCCGGCGGAGGAGGGGCAAGGAACAGCCTGCTTCCCTCGCACCCAGTGAGGTCTGACAGATGGCTTCTCCCAGGCGAGCCCTCGGTCAGACTTGCAAGAAAGTGGGCATCCATCCTGCCGCTTCCCTTTTACATCACATTCAGATTAGGGATCGGGGAAGGGGTGGCGCGAGCCCTTTGAACTCTTGGCCCGGGAGGTCCAAGGATTGACTTATTAAGATGTGCGGCAGGCTTTAATCGAATGCCTTCCCATTGTCATTCGTTTCACAGCTTGAGAGGAGTTCAACCCTGCCACCCGGCGCATCACAATGGCCGGAGCTCCTCCTGTCTGACCACTAGATCCCCCCCCGCCCCCTCCTATTTTTGACTTTTCCATTTTCCATTTGTTGCAAGTATTTTGCTTTCTAATTTGCTTATACGTATTTTTGTAAACTGAGTTGTTGCTTTTGATTGAAAATGGCAGACCCTGTTCAGTTTAAATTGCGAGTGAGTTAGGCCGGGACAGCAAAGTATAAGAATTCTAGCTATTGGAGATGCTTCTAAAGAGACAGCGGAGAATTCTTTGCTGTTCTCATATAGATCGGATTTCTTATGAGAAATGTATATCTTACTTTGGGTCCAAAGACGAAGGAGTTTTTCAGCTATCGATCAATCCACCTGGCCACAAGGAAACATGGGGTGCGGATCTGAGCTTCAGTGGCATTTTCAGACTCGAGCATAGCATGGTTTCACTTTCACGGGAGAGAAACGGTCTAGGAAGGCCGGGTGATGGATGTGATGACGTGGATTCCGTCGTATCATTTAGCGTTGTCCAACACACTGACCTGCCTGCATTGTCTTAAATCGGGCAGAACTGGCAGAGTGCTGGACGGCAGCAGGGCTCATGAACGGCGCCTACGTCGAGGAAAAGGTGACACAGCCGCACCTGCTCGACCTGGTACTTTTTGATCCATTACGTGGACTGACAGTACTGAAAAGTGGGGGAGGGGGCGGGGCTGTGTGTAAAGATCTTCTAAAGTGAAGCGCACGTTTTAAATGGGTGGAACAGCTGGGAGGCGAGGTTAAATGCTGCCAAGTGCCAATCCCTGCTTCTGAGTCAGAGAAGCCTGGGTGCACTGGCTAGGACTTTGAGAAAGTCGCTGTACCGAGGGCCCTGCAGCGGGATTCATTACCTCGCAGGGCCTCTATTTCATGTACGTTTTCATACATTTACATCGGAAGTCACTGCGTCGCAGGGTACATTACAACTCAGGTAAGTAATAATGCAAAATATTTATGTGCAAAACATTACATTAACTTTAATGCATATATGTATTTATATGAATGTAGATTTCACACACACACAATTAAAAAAGAAGCATAGAGCAAAGATGATCTTAAGTAGGGTTTCCATAACCCCAGCTCTTTTTAGGTATCACATGAAACCACATGTCAGGGGGCTTAAAGGCCACCCATTGCTTACCAATGATTGGCTTGATCATCACTCTCATTCCCATGCTTTTCTTTGGCCAGCACGCCCCAGGTTAACTTCCTGTTTGTGTATTTGTTCCTTCCCCTGGAACATGGCCTAAGCACTGCTTCCTCGACAAGTGTCCTTCACCTGCTTGTATGGTGGGGCTACTTTCTTTTTTTATTGAAGCACTTTGTGTGAGTCATACAGGGCAATACAGTAGCCACGGACTAATGGTTTAAAGCACCTTCTCGACATTGCTCTTGCCGGTGGACCAACCTTTATGTCCGAAAGAGACTTATAGGCACAGGTTACTTACCGTAGAATTGTCCCCAGGTGTCAGACTGGATACACATTTTTTTGTGAGCTGTACCCCTGCGTGCCGGTAGGTGGTGTCGTGAAGTGCGCAGTGCATATATATGACGCCAGTGCTTCATTTGTAAAATAAATAAAAAAAATACTTGCCAGGGCTCTCGTTAGGAGGCCACTGCAGCTTGCACCACCATTTGCCCCACCATGCTGCCAATTATAGCACCAACACAACTACTAGCCATCACACTCCTACAAGTGTGATATATCTGACTATTCCAGGTCCCCAAAGCTATAAGAATTGTGTGGGCGGCAGTTAAGAGTAATTTTTAATGTATATTGAGTTGATATTTGACTGTTGTTGTGGTCATCTCTAAATTAGCCAGACAGCACCTCCTTGTGGCAGACTGTCACAAGCGCCGGTGTTGACAATTAAGTACCAGTGCCAAGCACCTGCACCACTGGCTCAAATCAAGCACTGATAGGTGCCACCCCGGCTCACTTATGTCAGTTATTTTCTTTCCACACCAGTCAGTGCAGGTCCAGAAAGCACAACCCAGGTCATTTTTTGACTAACCTTTTTAGACTTTTTGTCAAAGTCTTTATGATATTATGTCCTGGTGTAACAGGATGTCAACTAGAAGGCTTGCTTCAAGTCCTGCGGTGTCTGTCATTGGCAGATGTTGGTAACAGACCCGCCCTTTGTTTGCCTTTGGTGCCTTGAGTGTGAGCACGACTCGAAAACCTGCGTCGACTGCCGCACCATGCACACCAAGGCCTTGAGGGAGCACTTTTTCAAGTTTGTTGCTGCTCGACGTGCGACACTGCAACAGTCTAGATCCCAGTCGAGACGAAGGTCCTGTGATCAGTTGCAGAGTCCAAGGTCCTTGTCACACTCGGGTAAGTCACTCCGAAAGAATAAAAGGAAGTAGTCGAAGAGGCCTTTGACTTGCCCTATCTATCAAAGTCATCCAACGAGATGAAGGTACATCGTCATTCGAGGCCTGGCTCTGCAGTTGAGCCTGTGCCTGGGCCGGCTCCGCGCCGCCCCAAGTTTCTGGTAGTAAGGGCGACCCCCACTGAACTCCATGAGTTCTATGAGGCCATGCACCTCATATTTGGGTGGCCCGTTCCTACTGGCACGCCTTTGGGCCCCATGGCACTAGCTCTCTAACAGTGGGTCCGTCCCCAGCTCCAGTTGGACCCCTTGGACCAAGGGATGGATCCGGACTGGTGCCGTTTGTACCACCTCGACCTTCTCCAGTGCTGATCCTAATGCCGACCCTTCCAATGCATCTCCACCCCCATTCTCATCCCCAACTCCGACAAGGAGCCGGAGCTGCGTGCACCGACTGTATCTATACCTTCCTGGCCGGATCTTGAGCCCAATTTATATAGGCTGTGACTCCAGGAGGAGTGAGAGCGGTCGCTGGACCCTGAAGAAAACCAGCCCCTAGACGACCCAAAGATGGACTGGTGTGAGAATTTTGCAGAAGCCAGGGGGCTGGACACCTAGCTAGATAGTAGCATGGTCTCTCCTCCTATCGCGGCTACCGAGGAGGGAGCCTCTTTTGTTATAGCGTTGAGGAAGGCGGCTAATGGTCTTGGACCTTAGCCTACCCTTAGTGGCAGTCAAGACTAACGTCTTGACAGAGCTGCTTCAACTGGCAGTGACACCCTCAGAATTACTCCTCCAATTTAACGAAGCGCTCGTGGAGGTCTTGCTTGGGACTTGGCCCAAGCCATGCACAGGGGCTATTGTGAACAGGATGAGTGCCCATCATCAATGTCCCACCTCAGGGGACCCACATTTCCTCACGTAACATTTACCCCAGAGTCCTTTGTGGTCCAAGCTTTCATCTTCAGTGTAAATCCTGGCACATTACACACCACTCCACCGAATAGGGAATCCAAGAGGCTGTACACCTTAGTAAAGAATATGTTTTCTTCCACCAGCCTGGCACTGCGGTCCGTGAACACTGTGTGCCTTTTGGGCCGTTACTCCCATTCAGTGTGGAATTTGGTTGCACGGGTGCTGTCCATGGTCTCAGAGGAGGCTCGGGCTCTACTCTCTCAATCTATTGCAGCTAGGAGTGATGCAGCCAAGGTCACGATCCACTGTGGTCTGGACACGACCGTCACGCTGGGCAGAATGCTTTATTCATCAGTGGCCTTAGGGCACCACGCCTGCCTTAGAACAACTGCCTTTTACAGGAGTGTCCAAGCATCACTCATGGACATGCCCGATGAAGGCTTCCGTCTCTTAGGATTTAAGGCAGACTCAGTGCTGGAGTACCTCAAGGACAGCAGGGCTACAGCCAGGTACTTGACCTTTCCATGGCCCCTCACCAACACCAGTCTGCCTTTCGCGCCCACTGAAGTGGTTTCCATACGCGTTCTCCCCTCCCACCCCACCCCCCAGCACACAAGCTTCCTAGACTCTGTGTGGCCAGGGAAGAGGTATCCACAGACCCCGTGGACAGGCAGCCAGAGGTCAGGCCAGTCCACTAACACCCCAGGAGCATCAGCCTCTAAACCCCTTCAGTTTGCCCTCTTACCATCATGGGCATCCAGTGGGAGGCATGATACGCCATAACCTGCCCCACTGGAGTTCCATAACCTCATAACGCAGGGTTCTTCATATTGTCTGAAGGGGTTACTTCCTCCCCTTTGTGACCTCCTCTCCACCCATGCCACCTGCTTGGTACAGGCTGACGGAGGACCATCTCTCTTTACTCTGCAGGAAGTGACATCTCTCTTGGCCAAGGGAGCCATAGAAAGAGTGCCGACACCAGAAGTCAAATGTGTTTGTTATTTCCCCTACTTTCTGTTGCCCATTAAGGACGGAGGCCTTTGTCCTATCCCAGACTTGCACCCCTTCAATTTCTTCCTAAAAAAGATGAAGTTCAAAATGCTCACACTCGCTAAAATCCTGCCTGCCTGGAACTGGTAGCCTGGATGGTGGCATTGGACTTGCAGAGTGCATACTTCCACATCCCCGTCCTGCCTTTCCACAGTCACTACCTTCGGTTCACAGTAGGCCATGAACACTTTCAGCTCAACGTACTCCCGTTTGGTCTTACCAGCGGTGGTTGCAGTTCATCTGCGGAGATCAGGGGTGTTAGCCTTCCCCCATTTTGATGACTGGCTGTTAAAGGCAGGCTCACGCCAGGCTGTCGCCTCCCACCTCCAATTTACGGCGAACCTCCTGTACTTGCTGGTATTCACTATCAACATGCCAAATTCACACCTGACTCATCTCAGAATTCCCTTTAGTTGGAGCTGTTCTGGACTTGTAGCAGTTTCAGGCATATACTCCCAAACGGCGAGTCCAGGATATTCAGGCTGTGATATGGATGGTTCGGCCTTTGTCCTGGATTTTGATGAGACAGACTCTGATACAGCAAGGCCACATGGCCTCCTGCTTGTTACACATGCCTGCTGGCACATGCGGGCACTGCAGTGGGGCCTGAAGTTCCAGTGGCCGCAGCATCAGGGTAATCTCTCCGACAAGGTCCAGATCTCGGAGGGAACTGTAAAAGATCTGCAGTGGTGGTTAACCAACTGTGATTGGGTCAGCGACAGACTCCTCTCCCTTCCCCAACCAGATATGACAGTGGTGACAGATGCGTCACCCCTGGGATGAGGCAGTCATCTGGGAGAGGTGGAGATCAGAGGCCTCTGGTCTCCGGCGGAACCCAGACTCTACATCAACCTTCTGGAGCTCTCAGCGATCTGTCTGGCATTAAAAGCCTTGCTACCTTCCATCAAGGGAAGGCTAGATCAGGTGTTCACAGACAAAACCACTGCCATGTGGTACTGCAACAAACAGGCGGGGTTGTGGACTATTTGTGAAGATACCATGCGGCTCTAGACTTGGCTGGAACGTCGGGGCATATCCCTGGTGGTTCAACACCTGCCAGGCTCTGACTGCCAGGGTGGACAAACTCAGCCGAAGATGCCTGGCGGTTCATGAATGGCGTCCCCTTCCGGAGGTGGTGCAAGGTCTCTGTTGGCAGTTGGGAGAGCCTTGGTTGATCTGTTGGCCACTGCCGGGAACGTCCTATGTCAGCAGCTCTGAGCACTGAAGTTTCCAAGGCGTCTCTCGCTCGGTGGCGCGTTTTGTCTCGAGTGGAGCTCCTGTACGCCTTACCACTAATACTACTCCTGTCCAGAGTTCTCAAGAAGATCGGGAACAACTGGGACCAAGTCCGCCTTTTGGCTCTGGATTGGACTCGTAAAGGTTGGTATCCCAAGCTGTTGAACTTGACCATCAATCCTCCAGTTGGCTGCCTCTTTGGGAGGATCTTCTGTTGCAGCAGTAGAGGCTGGTCCTCCACTTGAACCAGCCAAGCTCTGCCTTCTGTGTGGAGATTGAGCGGCTGCAGTTAGCAGCTTTCGACCTTCCACCCGATGTATGCAGTGTCACCTTGGCAACCAGGCGTTCCTTCACCAAGACTGTATACGCCTGCTGTTCAGGCAAGTTTGTGGCATGGTGTGCAGAGAAAGAGGTTAACCCTCTTTCTGCTCCCCTCTCTCAAGTCCTTTTCTTTATCCTTTCTCTTGCTCAGCAGGGTTCTCATTTGGGCACCTTAAAGGGCTAGATTTCTGCCATTTCTACCTTTCTGTGGTTGCCAGATCAGCCACCCATCTTCAAATCCCCTGTTGTAAATGGGTTCTTGAAAAGTCTGCAACACGTTTCCACCTTCACCCTTCATCATGCCTCAGTTGGACCTTAATCTAGTCCTAACTTTTTTGATGTGCGCTCCCTTTGAGCCGTTGCACAACTGTCCTCCTAGGCTCCTTACCATCAAGACAGCCTTCCTGGTGGCAATAACATCAGTGGGCTTCAGGCTTTCTCATCCAAACCTTCATACCTGAATATCTACCAGACAAGATGGCTCAATGCACTACAGCCTCTTTTCTACCAAAAGTCATCCCTCCCTTTCATGTAGGCCAGTCCATCACCCTGCCTATTTTCTACCCTCCGCCACACCTCTCCTGGGAAGAGGAGCAACTTCTCTGTCTGGACCCCCAAAAAAGTTTGTCGTTCTACCTTGACTGCACAAGAGAGTTCCGGGTTGATGACCATCTCTTTGTGGGGTATTTCAGAGCAAAGAAGGAAAACGCTGTGCAGAAATGCACCATCTCCCAAAGGATCCTGCTCTGCAATAAGATCTACTACACACTGGCTAAGTAACCACCCATAAGGGTTTGCATGCTCATTCCACCAGACCTAAGGCTGCAGCCACTGCGTTAGCACACAGAGTTTCAGTCCTGGATATCTGCCAGACAGCAACTTAGGTTCCTCTGCACAAGTTCATGAAACATTACTTCCTGGACAGTCAGTTCCCTCAGGACGGACACTTTGCTCATTCGGTCCTGCAGGACTTTCTAGTGTGATACAGTTCCGCAGACCTACCTCCGGGAAAGCATTGCTTTAGTATCAATTGTGAGGTAAAGAATCTGCGGCTAGAAGTCTCTAACAGATTAACAAGTTACTTGCCTTCTGGAAACACTTTATCTGATAGAGAATCTAACTGCAGATTCTTTACCAACCCACCCATCTGCCCTGCTCGGCGAACAAATTTCTAGGGACAGGGATGTTCACCTTTCCACACCAGTGGTCAGTGTTTTTTATGGCTCTGTGCTCCTGGCATGGAAAGTCGTGGAAAAACTGACATCAGCATGCTGGGGTTGTGCCTATAAAGGAACTACGCACGCCACATTTGGTGCAGGCGACGTTTACGATGATATATGGAGCCAAACTACGCCACCTACTGGCGCCCATGGGTACTGCTCACAAAAAAAACAAATTGTGAAGAGATCTTCCTCTTTCATTATGGGTGCGTCCATCTAATATCTTGATTCTTGGATGAGGGCTGTGATCTGAACAGTGTGCAGGTTATACGTCATTTCTATCTGGGTAGAAAATTCCCTCATACAGTTCTGTGCAGAAATCTCAGAATCTGTTTTGACATTTTCCCAGTACCACCTACGTTTTTAGATGGGAACTTCTTAAAGACATTGAGTATGTTTTATATTCCTCCCTATGTAGTTGCAACAGATTGTAGATCGAGGCCAGGAAGTGACCCCCTGCCTCCCCCGTGGTACTGAGTATTATGATTTCACTTGTGATGGCTGCATCTCCAGTAGCTCTGGGCTGACAGTCAAGATAGGAACTTCCCTCAAATCCACTTGGTCCGCCTGATCTTTTGGGAATATAGCAGACTTGTCTTGAATAGTATCATTAGTGGATGTGAGTTCAACCCCTACAGGATCCCATTGCAAGTCATCATCCCTTCTATCTTCCACAACAGCCTCATTATTATGACTTTTGAATCCTTCGATGGCGGTCTTTGTAACCCTGTCTACTTCAGACATCGGTACCTCTTCTCCATCAGATTGGTTGCAATCAGGCTCCATGTCCAAACCTGAGCTAGCCAGGCTACCTGTCTCCGATAGATCGGATATGGAAAAAAAAGCTTGCAGTGCTTTCTAGGTTTCATGTAGAGTATTCTCAGTATCAGCCAGTAGACCGTGGGAAGAACCAGAGTCGATTCCGTCCCACTCCGTAGCAGCCCCCCACTACTGGGGTCCTCCTTAACTAAAAGGCACCCCATGGACATCTGTGGCGGAAAAAACATTATGATCAGCACATACCACAGCCTCCTTGGTCACAGAGGAGCCTGAATGAACAGAGTCTGATACAGAAATACAAAATAAGTGGATACAACCCCATGCTTTGTTCAAGTCCACTAGACTCTGAGGATTGTGAGGGTCCACCCCCGGATTGATCGTATTTAGCGATTCGGTTTTTCTAAGTTGCTTGACAACTGAGCCACATGCCCTGGCTTCTTTGGGTTCTAATAGGTGCTTTTTTGGGCTCCATTACAGTGACTACTTCACTCCCTGTAGCTCCAGCCTAATTTGCTAGAGCCTGCTCGTAAGCACATCACAGGCAGATTCCTTCTCCTCTAGGAGCCGGCATGGTAGAGCGACACCTATGCAACTGTGCCGGTAAACCCCCTTGCACCGCCGGTACTTCCAGCTCCAGATGCAGTAGTCCAGATGCCCTCTCTGGAGCGCTGCTACTGTCTCCATTTCACTCCCTCCTCCAACACCTGCAAGCCGCCAGGTAAACCAAGTGATCTGGCCGCACCACCTGTATGCAGTGTGTGAGTTTGCGGGAAGGGTCAGATGCGATTGCTGCAGCAGCCTGCTTTCCAATCCTTGCAAACAGCCCTGTTAACGCAAAACTCGCTGGATCGAGTTTTACAACAATAGCTACAGCAGCCGTCTGAGGATATCGCCACGCATTCAGGCAAGCTGCCATGCACATTCTCCAACATCGGGTCGGGGTTGGGGGTCGCTAGACGTGTCAACCAGGAAACACCATTTTATTCAATATGGACGTATTGCATGGCCACCTGAACGACATTGAAACTCAAGTGGCTGGGCTGGAAGAGTCCATAAAAGTCATTAAAAATCAGGTGAACCAGCATGAGGGTAGGCTGCAGGCTTTGTCTCAGAAACTGAAAGATGTTGAGAATCGGATATGAAGGAATAACTTATGCATACTGGGGATCTAGGAAGGGAACAAGGGAGATGACCCCAGAAGATATTTTGTCCATTTATTTTTTCAGTAGTTGTTCCCTTAAACCATTGATATTGAGATTCAAAGGGCGTAGAGATTTTCCTTCCGCAAACCTAACAAGTACCCTCTTTCATTTTCAGATTTTCATTATGTTCTGACCACCAATAGTCCAGCTAACATGCCTGAGTAAAACAGCCAAGGGCTGCAGGGTTGAATTCTTTGTTAGATCAGAATTCTGTTCGGAGACTGTAAAATGTAGATGGCGTCTACAGGAAATGATTTCTTGCTTTCAGACATTGGGTGCTACGGTTTCCTTACTGGAACCAGCAGACTCAAAGATATGCTTAAAGGCTGGATGACATACTACCAGGACCCTAGGAAGGCTCAGGAGGTATTAAGTCATTCGGGCTGGGTAAATATTGAATGAACTACTTTTTCTATTATCTGCATCATCTTCAGATAGAACAAAATAGAAGGGAGACACTCTTTCTACTACTAGTTAATGAGTTATATATACATATAAGATTTTCGGTCGAACACAGGGAATTGGTCTTTCTTCTCTTTGCTATTCTCTGCTTTCTTCTATTGGTTTTCAGGCAAAAATGTACTTATAATTAGTACCTCAGCTTTAGTTGGAAAGGGGGGGTTTGCCATCGGTCGTGTCTCCAACCATCGATTCAGTGTGGTTTATTTGTGTGCACCCACACTGCTGGGTTCAAGGTCCTGCTTGTGAAAGCAGGACAGGGATTGGATTGGGTGTTATTGGGAGGGGGCAGCTGGGGGAGGGGAAGGCAGGGGTCAGGGGGAGGGTGGTAAAGGTAAAGGAAAATATATAGCACTCATTATATCCTGTGAATTCGCTATCTTGCTCTGCATTGGAGTAAATTATATTTTTTACCAATTGATAATATGATTAATAATCATAACTAGGATGTGCATATCATCTGTTGGAATTTAAGTGGCCTGTGCTCTCCTGCCCAGATCAAATACATTAGGGAAGAACTTTGCACATTGAAGGCCCAGCTTTTACGCATTCAGCAGACTCATCTTACAATTCAGGAGACATATAAATTGAAAAGTTTAAGTTACTACACCCTTGCAGCCTCCAAGATAGATGCATCCCAAAGGGTGGTGGCACTGTTATCTGAAGGAAAGGAATGAGCTACACATCTGGTCAAAGTGGATAGGTCGTGAGATGGCTAATTGCGCACATAGGGACTGGAAGATTTCAGTTTACTTTTTGTGTCATTTGTCCGCAAATATGGAGGACCCAGCTACGTATAATCTTCTCCTAGGTGAGCTTAGTACATGAGAGATGCCTATAATCATGTGTGGAGATTTTAATCTGACATTTCAACTGGGGAAGGACTCAACTAGTTTGTGCGTGCCGAGCCGGTAGCGTATTAAGAAATGTAGAGTGACTGTAAAACATATTCTCTTGACTCATGCTCTTGCCGATTTATGACACGCTTACTGGGCTAGCGAGCCTGGTTTTACATTCCATTCTATATCTCATCATTCGTCCTTTCGGATAGATTTGTTCTTTGCTAGTTGTAATATGTTATGATCATTAACAATTAAACTGAATCCAAGGATCGTCTCGGATCATAACTCACTTTCATTATTTCTTAAATCAAGTGACCTAGATAACATCAAAATACAGCGACCATGGACTTTTAATTGTAAATTATTATACACAGAGTATATTAGTTTTATGGGCTCCGCTCTAAGGGATTTCAGTTGTATTAACAAAGGGTCGTCTAATCATGTCATGATCTGGGATGCCCTGAAAGCCTTAGTTATAAGTCAGACTACTAGATATATCACCCATAAGAGTAGGACTGAATGAATCACAGAGATTGAGATGCGGGGGAAGCTTCTCCAATTTGAATTGGAGCACTCGCTTCTACTTAAATCTAGCAATGATCCTAACATAATATCATACTTGGTTCAGTCAGGCAAGTACCTACGTAAAGGATGGAATTGAAGGAAAATAAATGGGATAGGGCTTGCGCAAAGTAACAGGCAAAATGTCTATTGTGCGTTGACAACAGCTAGGAGATGGGTAACTTATTAGCATTTCAATTAAAGCATAAGAGTAATAAGAATTTAGTAACAAGCATAGAAGACAAGAGGGGTTATATCATTACTGGTGGTCTACCAGTTCCTACAGTTTTTATCAATTTTACTCTAGTTTATACAAGGACGATTGTTGTGCAACTTAGGGTTCGATTGATCACTATCTCCAGGTTATTGGGGTTAACCAACTTACAAATGTGCGTAAAGGCTAACTTGGATGCTCCAATAATAAGGGGAGAGATTGGAACAGGTATCATTCAACTAGCAACAAGCAAAGTGGCCGAGCTGGATGCCATCCAGGCGGAAAAATATTGCCATCTTTGCAGAAAAAAAGATCCATTAATATGTGGCTCTTATCTCCCTATATCATTAGTCAGTTGTGATTCCAAAATCTATACACCAAATTGGCCAATCTCCTGATTTCGGTTATAGGATCACTAGTTCACCCGCGCAGCATGGATTCATACCCTCACGAGATACCACTTCTCATATCAATCCTGACATATGGGCACCTTAATGTGGCTGCAGAATCGAATAAATCTACCGGAATTATCCTGTTGGATGCCGAGAAAGCGTTAGACAGGGTCTCCTGGCAACATATGTGGGAAGTTATGCCTGCGATGAGCTTCAACCCGGGATTTATCACACAGAGCCAGACCCTACACACGTCATTAAGGACCAGGATTCCTTGTATGGGATTACTATCCAATGCAATTCACATCGGTTGTGGTATGAGGCAGGTAAGTCCCCTCTCCCTTCTTCAATTCAGCCTGTATTCGGACCCATACATTCGGGCACTTAAGTTGTCTGAACTGATTTCACCCTTGAGACTTCATAACTGGTAGGCTAAACTTCTGGCATACGCCTACGACATCACAATCTTAACATCATCTTCCCAGAAGGCTCTCCCTGCCATTGAGGAAGCAGCTGTGACATGTAGCGAAGTCTTGGGTTATAAGTTAAGTACAGACAATGCAGAAATTATCACTCATATGATACCGGAAGAGAACAATGCCCGATATGTTACATCGGCTAAATATTTGGGCGTTCATGTTTCTTTGACTATATATGATATCCCAGCGCTTAACTGCGAAGCTCTGTATAGGGACTCCCTATCCATATTCAGGAAATGGGATAGATGACGCTTTGGTTTAATTGGGAGGTGCATTATCGTGAAAATGGTTATTCTTCCATTCTATCGTTTCTTGTTTTTGTGTATTCCCATGAATTTAAACAAGAGCTTTTTTTAAAAAGGTTGAAAGTAGCAGGCAGCATTTTGTGTGACCAAATAAAATCCCTGCTGTGCTGTAAAATACCTCCAACTTTCTTGTGGCGAGGGCCGGATAGCATTATCATGTCTTTGGCTTAACTTTCTGTCTACATTTATTACTAGACTCTGCAGTTGTGAAGGCAGAGTAGTTTCCATCTACAGCAGCAGTTTTTTTCCAGATGGAGTCCACTTTCCTCATATCCTGCTCATACAACCTTTTATGACATCATGGTAATTTCAGTATATTTGTATGCCTACGGATCTGAAAGTATGTTCTTCCTATTTTGTGGGTAATAGGTCAGCATCAAGAAGGGTAATATGTAGCCGTTTCTTGAGAGGAAAAAGATTGGACTTATTTCCATTTATCACCAGTCTCAACAAGGCACCCAAAGTCTTAAATATGGACATTACCTGGGTGTTTCCAGCGTAGCTTTTTAAATCTAGCAAAGTGTCATTTGCATACAGAGAAATTGCATGTGTGATGCCATATAGTGCCACTCCCAGGTTTAGCTGTCATGTCTAATAACGTAGGCAAGTGACTCCATTGCTAGAGTGATCAGGAGGGGAGGCGCGAAGCAAAGCTGGCGTATGCCTTTTTGTGCCACCCATGGGTTTGATACCTTGTCACCCATACTGATTGTAGCAGTTAGCTCTGCATGAAGTAATCATATCTATGCTAAGACATCAATGCCAAAACCCATGGCCTAACCGCTAGAGCAGTCGACCTCGAAGGTGGGGAACGGGTTCGAGTCTCGGCAGGGATGCTCAACATCCTGTGATTCTGGGAAAATTACTTAATCTCCCTGTGCCTCATAAAGAATGAATGTGTCTGTCTGTAACGCAACTGGTGCTCATGTAAAGCGCTCTGATACTTTCGGGTCTAGTTTGCGTTATGTAAAACTCAAAAAAAACAAAACATGGATCAAGTAGTCCATCCCAGCGTGTCAAATGCTTTTGCTATATCAGTTGAGGTCACTGCAGTGCCAAGGTCCGTATCAGTTAATACATGAGCCGTATCAGAGTTCACTGATATTTGGGGAAGAGTTTCGGTCTTGAACATACCCATTCTGATCTGGATTGTAAAGGACTAACTGTTGTCCAGCATTTTGGCTTTTATCTTACAGTCCATGATCAACGTTGACAAACAACCTTTAACATGTAGTGTGTGATTGCCGGGCTTTGGAGCAGCCGCTATTATAGGCTGTCTAGACGTAGAGAGTAGATCTCAGATGTCCTCTGACATATATTCTAAACAGTTAGGAGGGCAGGAGATCCATATATATGGAATGAAACTGAGGGGCATCCATCACTGGAGCTTTTCCTGGAGCCAGCTGTTCATTATTAGACCTAATCTCCTGTACAGCTGTTCGGGGTAGAGGGTGTATAGACTAGGGCAAGGCTCCCCAACTTTTTGTGAGCAATGTTTGTATGTCCATCCAAGTTTTAAGCAGCATTCGAATCAGTACTGGACATAGCACTGATGTGCCATAAAAGGATTTTTTTTTAAATAAATTAACTCTTTAATGAACACAAAAATTATGGACTGAACAAAAGTTAAAATTAACAATATTTTGAGGGGAGATTGTGTCTTCAAAGCATAATATTATCAAGTCATATTGACCAACATTACATTAGATCTAAAGAGCAATTTAACAAATATGTGAATGCTTCTCAAGAATCATTTGAAAATAAATTCTACATTTTAATGCAGAGTGTATCAGGAAAGCTAATACTGGTCAATAATAGTGATAGAGATCGCAGGTCACCCGACCAATATTTTCACCACTTAGGTCTCGGGCCCATATACTTCAATTCACCATATACATTGATCAGATGACCCTACAACCTACTACCAATAATCATGAGTCCCTTTCTACTATTTCCAGTGTACCCGACTTACCAACCACTGTTACGGGTACCTTTGACCACGATGGGTCAGGGAGCTAGCTGTAAAAGGAAAGGCAGAAGAAATACAAACCCAACATATAGATTTTGATTTTCTATAAAATGACCACGGACAACTGGAAGTTTTAAAAGATTTGTCTAGATTTCATTTTCATAAAGCATTAGACTTACAGTTAGGAGACAATCAATAATCAGGATAACGAAAAGCATATAACTATAAAAGAACAGTGTAAGGGCAAACATTTAGGTTTTCTAAATAATAGTGAGACAGGGAACACGCTGAGTAAAGTAAAATGGTAATGCAAGAATACATTTTTATAAATGGGCAAACTTATGCACTAAGAGAATTAAGCTATTGGGTATACTTCATAAACCTAACTAAGAACTCTGGAAATCTTAAACAGCTTATAGAATGAGCAAAAGTGAAACACGCTATAAATCAAAGTTCAGCTTTATGAAAGACTGCAATGGAGAAAATGATTTCTAAAAGGTAGGGTAACATAGGAACACGCTATGAAATCAAATGCAAATGACTTTATGATATGCAATAGTTGCGGAAAAAGCATGGAACATTTATCATATGCAAAGGTATGTCTTTATTGAAGCAAAGACAGAAAAATAGAAAGGTGCAGTTTTTTTAAAGGGTTTCGGTATGATATTTACCTAGACTGGTGTGAAAACCAACCCTGGCCATGGGTCAGTTAAGGACAGGAAAACCCTCAAGGAAGGATAACCCTCAATGGGACAGCAGGTGCAGAATGGACACCGCAGGACAGGACAGGAAAACCAGATTAGGATCAGGACAGGACCACCAGGATACGACCAGCACCCGCAGTTCGGAAGCAACGCCTGCGCTCCACCCTCTCTGCAGCTATCAGTCAGAACCCCGATTGGGTTAGCGAACTCCCCAGCAAAGTGCTCCGCCAGCACTTACGGTTTAGTAAAACCTTAGTCTATGGTCAAATTCGGACAGAGTGCTCCGCAGCGCTCTGTATATTCAGTCACCTATTGAGTGCGTTGGGTCAGTGACAGGTCAGCTATTCGGACAAGTCGGACAAATTCCCTAGGTGAACCTAGGCTAGATATACTGTTTTGGGACAGTGTACCACCCCCCAAATGTTGCAAAGTGTCAGAATCCCCAATTTCGATTGGTCCTAAGGTAGGATTTGGTTAACACACCAATCAGAACCGACTTCTGCAAGTCCTAATTTACATTCTAAGGTACCGCCTAGCAAGATTGGGGTTCCCATGAGAGAGTATGCGGAATACAATAGGAATAATTTCATTGTAACAGTTTAAGAACATTCAAACTCCATCTTGCTGGGTCAGAGGTGGCGTTCACATGAGCATCTTGACTGTGGCTGCCAGCTGGCTGAGTTCCACTGCCCAAGGTTGTTTCTTGCCTCGCATCTCGAGTATGCGTGGAAGGGACCTTCAAGATGGCTCACGACCCATTCGGACCCCCATTTCCCACGATACATGAAAAGTAAGCGAAAACAAATTAGCACATAGGAATAAATGAATGTATTACATGTCATGATTTTGTATTTCAGGTTTATCAGTATAAAAATATACTATGCTGTTAATGATAAGTGCAACACATAACGACACGATGAGCAACAGCACGAGCTTCACCACGTTATTACAAGCACGGCCATTTTATGGCTATTACGCATGTGCACCCTTTCCCTCCAAACGGTGACTGCGTCACGACACGTGATTATACCTAACGCATGCGCAGAAACAGAAATGCAAGCAACGGCCATTTTAGAGTACGAGAGTTATTCGTATTAGTAAAACACATAGGCAAGCTTCTCTAAGATACATGTATATCAAAAATAAAAGAGATTAGTAAAACGTACACATTTTATGGGGTTACAACACATTCGAGGTTCATGTATCGAGCAAGTCGCGATGCAAAATCTTGCTCTATCAATAGAATGCGTTAAAGACTACCCTGCAAAATATAGATTTTCTGTATATATTTCTGGATATTTAGTAACAAATGGTACAATTTGCAGTACATTAGGCCCATTTCATAGGTACAAACATTTTGGGATTTAAATAGTTTGAGGTTTATTTGTTTATTTATAAAGTTTTATATAGCAGGAACATGACTACAGACCCTCATTGCAAAGATCAGTTGTTACAACGCTGACTTTTACACCAGAAGTCATTCCAATGCAATAAGTGCATTGGGAATGCATTCATGCAATAACTTTACATCTATCTATCTATCTATCTATCTATCTATCTATCTATCTATCTATCTATCTATCTATCTATCTATCTATCTATCTATCTATCTATCTATCTATCTATCTATCTATCTATCTATCTGTCTATCTGTCTATCTGTCTATCTGTCTATCTGTCTATCTGTCTATCTATCTATGTATTTGTGTATATATATATATATATATATATATATATATATAAAAATATATGTATGTGTATATATATATATATTTATATATATATATATTATCCGTTGCATGTGTTGGCTACAGATATACATGCATTGCACACTCCTGTCTTCTAGTGTTGGGCTCAGACTCTACAACTTATTTTTCTCTGTCTTTTGTTGCTGATGTGGTGTCGAGACTCCTCCTCTTCGAGTGAATGCACATGAACAACGGCTCCATCTTTAGATTGATATTTTCTGCCATAGGGTTCCGACGAATAGTACTGGAGCTCCGTGCGGCTTCAGTGCCCTTATGTCTTCTCGACGTGGAACAGACACAGAGCCTTTCTACGTCCCTGATAATTTTTCAATTTTAGTGACAGTCAAATTTTCAAGCGAATTCCACAACTTCTTCGACTGAGGTGGCTATGTCGTGTTGGCGAGAATGCTCGGCTCCGGGTCATGCAAGGGAAGAAGGAGAGACTTCTTAGAGAAAAACAAGTTATAGAGTCCAAGCCCAACTCTGGAACGCAAGAGTGTGCATAGTGTATGAGTCTACAGCACTCCATGCTACGAATAGATGCTTACAGGGTAAGTAACATACTCCATATATATATATTCTTCTTTCTAGAGGGTCAGGCTGATATGGTAGTTTACATTTTCACTCGTGTCTTAGATACAACAATCTATTTGATAAAGTTTAATCCAAAGATACACAAAGTCAGTAGGTCTGGTAGTTAAAGATTGTTTAATTGCAAGGATATACCACAAAAATAAAAGAAGGGAAAAAAAGCACTTCTGCCTCTACATGGCAACTACCTGCTTACCATAACAAATGCAAATATAAAAGTAACCAGTGCATAAAATTTTAGTAGCACAGTGCCTGGTGGAACTTGGCAAAATATCAGCCCACAAACCCTAGACCTGAAGTTCACTTCCTTTTTGGTGGATGTGCATATGTGATAAAGTGCTGTTACTCACAGTACTAAACCAATTAATCGGGATTTGTAGAGTGCGGCTGCTTAACCCGTGAAGGTCTCAAGGCGTTGTTGGATAGTTCTGCCTGTTCTCCTATTGGTTGAACATTGATGTCTTGAGGTCCTACCTGAATTGCTGGAGCGATGGTGAGGCTCTGGGGTGCAGGTAGAGGTAATGCCAGGTCTAGGCTGCCAGATGGGAGAAGGAGCGGCCTCCGCTTTAAGTCCGGTGGATGCGACGGGTGGCAGCTAGGGCGAGGGATCCTGGTCTGAGTTTCCTAGTGGGCTGGTGAAAGGTCACGCATTGGTTTAGGTATGCTGGTATTCGTTGTGTAAGGCCTTGTATGCTTGGGGGAGTAGTTTGTACTGGCATCTCTTCATGACTGGTAGCCAGTGGAGTTTCCTGAAAGCTAGTGACCTAAGTGGCTGACCCATTGACCCCCGTTCTGGTTTGTGATAGGCAGTACCAAAATGTTGAACAGACCAATGGATGAAGAGGGTTGTCCAAAAGGCACTCTGTGTATGTATAAATATATATTTTATTTACGATTTTGTTTTATTGTGGCTTGTGATGGAGAAAAGCTGCCTCTAGGCCACAGTTAAAAAGAACTGTTGAAGGCCAGGTAAAAACCACTAAGTAAATCCAGAATTTGTATGGTGCCTGATAAAATGGCAGTGCCTACATTTAAATTTCCTTAATTGTAAGTCCTATACTGCACAATACACACAGCACAGAGAGACTTCCTAGGCTCTGCTCTTTAAGGGTTTCATGCAGTAGGAGTTGGTGATATATCTGTGCTATCCATATATATGCTCACCACCTTTTCGCCCGTCTCCTCTAAATGCTACGTCACAACACTTTCATTGGGGGCCGTATGAAGGTACACCATCATTCACTTATTTAGTATTGATTATTTGTAAAGAAAAGTACTTAAAAAAAAAAAAGTTGTATCAAGTTTTGTATATAATTTTCATGAATGCCACCCTCAAATGTTTGCAAAATTGTATATCCCGGTCCCAGTCTCTGGGCTCTTTCTTTGCCACATCAATTGTGAATATGATTGTTTTAAGTTCCACCTAGAGAAACCAGACAGTTTGTGCTTAGGACATGTAATTAAATCTGCTTGTTAATAGAATTTACCACACCTTTGATCCTCTGATCGCTCGTCTAAATGCAATCCACAACCGGATGAGATCCGTTTGGCTGCATACGATCAGAGGGATACCCCACCCAGTTTCTATTTCTGTGTTTGCCTGTCTCCTAAAGTCAATGAACAGGATATGTTTCTAGACGGGCATGTCGCCGGAACTCCCGATGTTGTCATGGGTAAATGTCTTTCTCCTCAACAGAGAAGCATTCACTTTCTCTCCAAGCCCAAAAAGCATTTATTTTGAGCTCTCCTCTAATCTTGTAACCCATTTACTGTATTGCCTTCCACCTGCTACTTTCAAAGGACCATAAACCTCTAATAGCCTCATTCTGAGTGCCATAGTAAGTGTAAAATGAGGTGCTTTCAGTGTTTGTGCTTACTTTTACAAATATGTATCGGGCAAATTGCTGTTTATCCTTGATATTTGTATGCACATAGCCAATTTTTACACATTATTCTACTTTACACTGTGTAAAAGTAGGAAAAAGTAGCCAGTGCTGTGCTTGTTCTCTCTATTTTTGTTCTATTCCACCAAGGCATGCAGAATGAGGCCTTTCGTACTTATATTGTCTGACCTCTGTGACGCATGGCTACATTTGTGATCGGCAATGTAAACGGAACATACAGGTCTTTGTTTCTTACTTTTGTTACTATCAGTTTGTTTCATTTGGCTTGTACGATATATGGGTTATTTGCTGTGGAAGTGGTCGACATACAGACCAGAACTACCTGTCCATTGATCCCCCTTCAGTTTTTGGTAACTTTCGATTATCTTCTACCATCTTTACTTCTCGCATTGTTTTACACTATTGATTGGCGGACTGGCAATATAATGCCTGTCCTTTTCGCTCATTACTCATTTATGCCTCTCTTCACCCCACCATCCTGCCAAATGGGAAAAATAGTGCATTACTGATTTACAAGCTCTAAGCTCGTGGTGCTCATCACTGAAATCACAAAAGCCCATTGCCTTCAATACAAACTGTTCACAATAAGTAAGGCATACTGGAACGCTTCATAATAAACTCCATCGAATGTATTGAGTCTGTCATAACTTTTCCCAATGAACCAATACGGCCAAAAGCATTTAACTTTGGCTTGACATCATATCCGACACAGACCTTTTCAGGAGCACATAAACTGGCAACCATCATGCATACAGTTATAAAATTAAAAAGATGTTGAAAGATACAGTTTGTAAAACAATATGCAAACTCTCTCAATTGTGCCAACCAACAAACATTACAGTGAAAACAACCTGAGTCTGTCTGTCAGACTGGATGGGCAAACCCAATACCCTTGCCTGCTACTGTAGTCTTTGAGATTTCATTTAGTAAAATACTGCCCATAGGCTGTTACGCAATGCAGTAGCAACTAACGGTTAAAGGCCTACTGGCTTTCACAATGAATAGGCTAGGCCTACTGCCTTTGTCATAACTTTTCATAATAGGCAGATGAATCAAACTAAACTTTTTCATATGCACCAATCAGGCTGTTAGCTTGTCAACATAACAAATTCAGGCATGCTATTTTGGGCATAAGCTTTCCCTCAAGGCAACAAACAGGCACAGTTATATAATTGCAAAGTTAAACAAAATTACAGTTGGATGAGCAAAATACTATCTCTCCTAAGAGGTCTTAATAAGGATTCTCATAGAGCAAACCTTCTATATTAATGGTTTGTTATAAGAGATAACCAACACCAGAACCCTTGCTCACTACATCAGTCTGGGCGATTCTATGTAAAAACAATCCTTCTCTGCAGGCTTTCATGCAGAGTAATAACAATCCACCTTTAAAGAAATTAATGGTCTGCTTGTCACACTAAGTATGTCAGGACTACTGCATTTATCATAACATTTCATGATAAACAGATCTGGTGCCTAGCCATGATTATTGGCTTGCCGCCATACCCAATTCAGTCCTGCCCTATTGAGTACAAGTTTGGCCACAAGCCAAAACATGCAAGTTCTCTTTTCAGTGGAAGCGCAGAACTTTGGCCCAATCAAATACTGTACTCGGACACCCAGTATGTGGGTGGGGCTTAATCCTCTCTCTCAGTAGTACTATGAAAACTCATTTTTGGTTGAGCACATACGATCTGAGGACAGCTGCATTGTCAAGTCGGACCTAAAAATGCTTATAGATTGAGAGTAACGCTGTGCATCCCACTCTGCTCTCAAACACACAATTGCACAGTGAAGTCCAAAGTTAATGATGCAAAGGGAAGAGACGGTGCAGTGACTGGAAAAACAGCAATCCATGACTGCCTTCCTCGCTTCTGTGCTGCCGCCAGAACAAAAACAAACCCTGTAAATTATCTACCTAAGACACTTTAGAAGCATTGCAGTGGCATGTGTGTGCCCCTGGAAGGTCAAGTTCCATCTCATTTAAGGATTGATACTGTATGCGTTTTAGTGAGCATTCAATAGGCAGCCTTACTGCTGCTGGCTTTTGGCAGCTGAATGAAGAAAAAATATGAGCACAGCTGGTTGGAGGAGAAGCACTTCCTCTTTGGAAACTTCGGCCCAATCAAAATATGTACTCCTTTCCATTACATGGACAGAACCAAATCCCCTCTCTGCAGGACTCATGAAAGCTATCTTTTTTACATTGAGAACATGAGGACTGGTAATATCTGGGCTGCAGTTTGACTAATTACGAAATAAATGTTTGGAAAATTATATATTTTTTGATGAAGCCGTTAAGGACAGTAAGAACACTTACCATCTGGATCATCCCAGTGACAGGAACGATTGAAACCTTTGAGTAGTTGCCCTGAAATACTTGTGCAGTATTCCACCATTCGATAGGAGGCCCTTTGACAATACTTCAAAGCATGCACTTCTCACAAAAATGCACTTTCCTAACTGTTCCACTAAACGCACTGCGATGTACTTCCTGGCCTTATCCAGCTGAGCTTGCAGTTGGTCTGAGCATGAAAGCAATAAATGAATCCAAACTGGCCATGGCCTTGTGTCCTAGCAGCCTGGCGAGAACTCCTTTCTAGCATCATTCGTTTTGAAATTCTAACTATTGTAATTTGAAGTTTAAACTTGAACAACAAGAGGATCATTGTGCTTGTATTTAGTGTGCTGTGGCCGAAGTCGAGAATCCCTGGTGTTTGCAAGCGTTCTTTGTTTTCCAGGAATAGAGGTAAACTGTTCCTGAAACACAGTGCAGGGGGCTGGATGTCTAGCCTGTACCCTAACTCTAGAATTGAAAACCTGTACTCAGAATGGTTTTCTAGAATTTTACCAGCGTCGTGCTCCGGTGGATTTTTTGAACGCAGCCTTTTTTGAGTCACACAATAAAAACTTTGCTAGTCAGTCGTGTTGTTATTCGCTTCCAGTTCAAGGCATCTTGATTTATAACTAGTAAGATTTCTGCCCTTGCAGCTATGTAGATCTCATAGCTTACCTGTATGCGAATTATCGTTTGGCCGGGAGCACCTGATATGGGGGACGATGTTCTGTAGCTTTAAGGATGGAAATTGATGGAATCACAGTGGTGAGGTGGATGCTTGAAATCTGTCGGACAGGACTGGTAGAATGCGGGGGCTAAAGTGGTAGTCTGTATTAATTAGCTTGCACAGGGGAGTCACAGAAATGTAAGCCTACTCTAACATGTCTGATTGCTCTCTCCTCCTCAGGCAGCCCCATAGGACGCAACATGCTTCTAGTGAAAACCTGGGATCTGAAAACTTGGAATCGGAAGCGGAGGACTTTTCAGATGAAGCAAGTGCTGAAACGTTCTACGGCACCTCTCCTCCCAGCAATCCCCGACAGATGAAACGCATGTCTACGAAGCACCAGAGGACTAACACAGGGAAACAGGCAAGCCGCTCCACCATCAAAGGTACAAAGCTTCTGCAGGCTTTTCTAAAACATGGTCTTGATATGGTGTGTTTTGCTGTGGCTACTGATTACCTTTATATGGACTTCAGTCCTCTTAGTACAGCTTGGACCCGAAAACTTTCCTTCCCCATGCTCATTCACAAATAAACATTAAATGGTCTTTTCTACTTTTCGTTGCCTCTTCTGGGTAGCTGCTTAGGTGATATGGGCACCAGTGTGCGAACCATTGATGCTGCCTATATAGCTGTGTCCGATTAAGTAGTCTCATTTCTATAAGTCTTCGAAAATTTGGAGAAGAGACCTAAAATATGCCCAAATATTAGGAAACAGTATAATTTAATATTCTAACTATGTTCTCGAATATGAAGGAAAAGTATATTTTGTGTATCTTGTCGTAGTCTCTGCCAGCAGGGAGAGTGGATATTTAGACAGATCCATGTCTGTAATGCATCTGCCTGCTCCAGAGAGGTGGTAGGGCATGGAAAGACGTAGCAGCATCATTAGGAACATCGGCTTCGGAATCTGTGTGTAACCTGTTTATCACAGGTTTGACTCCGTGCAAATTCAGCTTCCATACTTTTTAATGACTACCAGGTAATCATGGTATTATAATAACATCTATTATTTTTAGTAGCGAGAGTCAATTCCATTTGTTGTGAGCACATATGTGCATGGCCCAGTACGATAAAAACTGTTTAATTTCTTCTGAGATAGCACCCTTTGAAAGAGAACAAACCTTCCTTTCAAATGTAAATACAATTCTCTTGGCGAGAGTGGTGATAACTTTGGATGGACAGAGGAATGTAGTTCCACCAGCTCTCTGATCAGAAAGGAATATCCCCATGGCTGGTAGGAGCCTGAATTTTGAACAGCATTTTCTAAAAGCAAACTAGGTCAAGTTTGGAATATTGTATGTCCTTGATTGGTTGGGGATGTGCAAACCTATTGTTTGTTGTGTTAGTGAATTAATTTGCATCGGGCATTTAATTTCTGAATTGGTGTTCGATGCCCTAATGTTTCAAACCAAATATATAAGATAATAATGCAAGGGCAACTGACGAACAAGTTAAACCCTGTCATATCCAGATGCAGTCTTGAGTATGGGTTGGAGGTAGGTTGGGAACTACAAGACTGAGTAGCTGACATGAGGGGAATGTGAGAGAAGACATAATGTCAGGACCACTCTATCACCTCTGAAGTTTCTACTGACGATTGTGGACAACCCAAGTCATGAAAATGTCCTTTCATATGAAGGTTTGTGAACAGTTAGGTTGGTCACCTTTTCAGTGCAGACTCAAGGAGATCACACTTCCATTCCTTTTTGCCACACCACTGCATTGCAAATTCAGTCAATTTCATAAAAAAAGATACAGTGGATTCTGGGAAATACGGTAAAGCTTTATGCAACAACAATGAGGAGTTTACAAAGTCACTGACTGGTCAAGACTCTAGCTTATAAATCATAGTTGGTGTGGCATGGAGAGATGATGACAATTATAAAGACATATAGGACCCGTTTCTTCATAAAATCTTCTAACACTCTTATCGAATGACAAAAGAAAAGTACTTGAACCGATTAATAACTAGCCTCAAAACATGGATTTTTTAAAATATGTGTTCTTTATTTTCTGCATTGCCTGTATTGTATGTGCACCTCATTTAAAGTTTTTATAAACATTTTAGAAAATATAACAACAATGTAAATAAAATGAGGAGACCATGGTGGTGCGGTTAAATTCTTATTGCTAGAAATCCTAACATTTATTGCTGAGTATTTTAATTGAAATGTCTTTATAAATGGTGCAGTGATTTAATTAATATGGCCTTCATATATGCTTGATATATAATGCAGAATGGATTGTCTTATATCCCACAGTATTTCTTATGTGGATTACTTCGTGCGATTATTGGAATGACAATGTGTGAAGCATTTTCCCAAAGACAGTGGCCCAGACACGCAGAGTGGGAGCTCTCATAATACAAAAGGGAGGCACTGGTGTGGGCCCTAGTATTGCAGAATAAACAGGAATGTGTTTCTTGATATCACAAGAGGAACTTGGAGGCGGGTAATTTTATTGCGCGAGGAAGGCACGATATGGGCACGTGTGCTAAAGGCTAGCCGAAGTAGGTTTCAGAGTTGCAGGGGTACAAATGTTGCAAAATGAGAGGTACATTTCCACAGATGTAGTACGAATGAGAGTATAGAGAAGATTAGATTGATAGTGAATAATTTGGGCTGACTGCCTCTGGAATGTCTGTTAACATTAAACTTTAATTGCAGTAGTTGTTATGAGGATTGCATAAACACGTCATTACTTTGTTAGCATGATTAATGATGTGCAGATGCATATAGTGTCTGATTGCTTTTTGGAGTCAGGAGCTACAATTGCACAGCATTACATTGGGGACTTCTCATCAGTTGTTTGATGAGGAAATTCAAAACAATAGAAGTATTAGTCATATGGACAAAAGTAGTCCATAAGTAACAAAGAAAAGATATCAGTAATGCCCTAAAAGAGCTTCAGAAGCAGCTCTTCTACCCGTTACTACTTCCCTTTCCCTTTTTTGATGGGTAACATAACATGGCCCAAGGTGAGTATTAATGCATTTGCTAAACATACTTTTGCTAGCCCCCCACAAACTTGTTTTCATTAAATAAAAGAAGATGTATTTTAAGATGTCAAGGTTTAATTTTCAACACTAACAGCATTTGTTTTTCCCTCCTCAAGAGAAGAGGCAAGCTTCAAAGTCGATTGATCATTTCTTACTAATGCTTTGGGTCTCATGTCCCTCAGGGCTTTGATGCACTATGTCTGCTTCGGTGAGACCCTTCCTGGGGCATCTGTATGACCAGTGGCCGCAGGTTTTAGGTGAATCAGAGAATCTAGTTCTCCTGAAATGTTGTTCATTTTCAGCAACGCTAGGCGCTTCATGGCAGTCTGTTCCACGGACTATTCTAAGAATTTTCTCAACAACCGCTAGTGACAGATGCTCCCCCCAGAGCTGGAGGAACCTCACTAGAGGGTGTAAAATAAAATAACAGTGGGAACATTCGCCATATCTTTAGTCACAGATGGTTGCAAGCTTTATGCTCCATCTATCTATGGGTAAAGTCTCTTCTGTTTTCAGTTGTTTACGTTTGGACAAATTCAGGGTATCTATTAGAAGTTCTTTGATATTTGTATATGAAGCAAACTATTTTGGATATTTTGTTTTGATAAACTGTTGCCAATAACCCCTCTGATATTACCTGATAGGACTAAGTATTTGACAGAGTTTCATTGCTTAGGAGATTTTTAATAGAAAACATGCCACAGTAAGTAAGTATTAGACCAATGATGGAAGCTTTCAAAGCTTGCTTGAAGGAGAGCTTTGAAGTTGGAGTCCCCATATCAAGAGTTTGTGACGGTCTCATAATTGCTCTACAGCCCTGCAATTATATCCTCACCATAGCTTTCTGTAGGCAGTAAGTAACAGTCAAGTGTCTTTTAATCTAGATGTACAATTCAGTATATACGGACTCAGTGATTTGAGCATATTTTGAGTGGTGCTTCCTAAAAGTGCAACCATTCCTTTTTTTCTAATTTTGATTGAAAAATCCAATGTTTTCATAAACCCACAGGTTTGCACTGTGCTTGCGTGAGGGTGCCAGTCCTTTTCACACAACACTAACAACACCTTCGTCCTTGCAGGAAAAGGACTGCCATCTGCTTTGTGCTCCCCTGACTTTGTGCCACCAAATTATGTGTGAAAATAGGGGTACCCCTGAACATTTTTCCTAAATCAGGGTCGAGATACTGTATGTGAATAAACCATTTAGGAAATAGATAAAAAGTGGACCTATGATAAACAAAGACCATGTGTGACCAGAAAAGGAAAGGTATCAAAAAATATAATTTTTTATTATTTTTAGAAACCAAGTATTTATAAACAATATTTTTATATATTTTATCTTTTCAAATAATATTAAAGGAGACACAAAATAACATCAATAACAATTTTGATTAATATACAATTTCTGTCTTGGCCTATGTATTGAGTACAAAAGGGAATATATGATTGTTACTAATGATATTCACACATACTTATCCATTCATACATGGCCTAAAATACACCATTTTGCAGCATGTCAGACATGATATTGTAATTGTAGACATAAACTTGTATAATAAAATAGAATTAGGACAAAGAAATCAATGCGTACATTATTTTAGACAACCAAACAATGTGGTCATGGCTAACATAATTTGTGTCTCAAAATGCCAGGGCCTTTATTAGGGGAATTCCTTCACAAGTAGACCTGCCTTGCAGGAGTGTTTTGTGCTGTGATGTAAGTCAGACAGGTGTTCACTAACAAAATACTGCATTTTGATTGGCTCCTATCTGGTTGATACCTACCCAGGAGATTTATCGCTAGTAACTGAAACAAGACTTGTACTTTTATCAACTCGAAAGCAGCTCTCATCTCTGATGCTTCCAGTTCCTGAAATAAATCAGCACCCGGAAACATTCTTTTCTGCGAGGTTGTAATATATATTTTAAGTGTTCCCAGTCTATGAAAATTTGGCAGACAATTACATTGTTCACTGTAGTTTAAAATCGGGGCCTGACTGTTCTCTCTCATTTCAACGTTATTTTGTTTCATATATTATTTATTACTTTTAAATGTTTATAAGGTTTCACAGAAAGAAAACTGTCTAAACTAAAAGTAGGATTTTTTAAATATGTTCATTATTTCCTTATGTGTAATCCAGTAAAACACATTTTGAAGTCAGTGCACGTTTTTTGCAACGAGATAAAACTACTGACAAAAAGTGTGAGATAAGTAAAAAGATAAATGAAATTTCCGTTCCACTTCTCATTTAAATAACTTCATTACCCAGAGGTGCCCAAATTAATTTTAAGTATCAGATCTGCTTGAAAGCATCTTCCTTCATCTAAAAAAAAAAAACCTCCCATGCATTTTAATGGGACTTTAAAGAGCCTTCTGTGTCTACCAGACTGTTACTATTTAACATTGAGAAGGTATTAGGCAATACAGAGAAAGAATAGCCTGGGGAAACAGACGTGGAAAGGGGATGGTGAACTCGGGTGGGAATCTATTTCATGGGAGTATGTATTATCAATGACTAAAACTCGTACGTCCACTCTTGTTTTCTTTAAACAGCAACTTTCATATCTGCATTAACCCATTAATGTTAATGTACTTGCCTGATCCATTATAGAGGCTTTAAAATCAAGAGCTAACATTCCAGCAATATGGCATCCGTGTGTGCCTCTCTTATGCCACGAATATGGAATGTTAGCACTGTAGTTGTTCGTTAGACCTCTCAGCTGACATAGAACACCTGGTATCTGCTGACAGACTGTGCTGCTATTGGAAGTATGTTTCACCTTACCTGCCAAACTCTTTTTTTATGTGGATGATATAGATATTTAAGAATTTATAGAAAATGTTCCATTATTTTAGCTTCTGGAGCTCCAAGCATAATTCCAATGAGAAAATCGTGAGAGAAAGCGGTTTTGCCTAAAAATGTATTTGTCAGATCCTGGGAGAAGCTGAGCATTTTCCACAGGGTAAAATCACATTAACACTCCCCACAATCCCTAAAATTAGTATAGCTTCACTAACAATGTATATTATGAGTAAAATCTGTTATCACCTTTTCTGTATGCTTACAATGTCAGTATTACCCAGGGTGGAGGGCATTCTAAGGTAGTTATTGACCAGAGTGGAGTAGGGCCCTCTGCTTTGCTTCTAGCCCTCTGTAGGGTTTGTGTGAGTTTAGTAGCCACATGCAATACAACGAGGCACTCTGTTCAAAACATTATCTTTGTAGTACTAGCAGATGTGCACATTTACACCTTCGTTATGAATATTACATTTCCTAACGAAGGTGTAGATGTCATCTATCTGTGCTAGGAGGATTCACAGCTGTTGGCCTGTTGTGGCTAACTAAAATATAATGTCAACATAACTTATACCTACACTTTTCTCGAATTCAAAAGGTCAGGTCCTAACTCATGCAGATCTACTTTCGGATAAGATCCGTTCCCTTCAGCCTAGAAACCCTGTAGTAAGCACATTATTGCATATGCTACAGACGTAAGTGTGCCTCCTGCATAGCCTTACTTTCGCAAGAGAGTGTTCCTCAAATTATCATTCGTTATTTGATATAAATATCAGTGTCACAGTTTTCTTAATCTAGCTGAGATTCTTTATTTCATTTGTCTTTCATTGTAAAAACGATTACATCTTGGTGCTTAAAAGCATTACAACACTGCCTTTGAACCGGCCTTCGTTTAAGAAAATGGCTGTATAGAACTGGACGTTAATCCCCCTGAAAAAGGGAAATCCCTGAATTGCATTGAAGAATTTAATGTTTGATAATAATTCAACGTACGTTGAGATGTAAAATAGCCCATCATGCATGGCAATACAGTCATTCCACAAGCGGAGGTATGATACACCAAACATCCAATATCACAAAGTGAGAGAGTTTTTAGCCAAAGCCCAGCCAATGTAAAGTATAAAGAATTGGTAAGCATAGGATTCACACAGACGAGATGCCAAGCCTGGCTTAAAAAAGAAAAGTCAAGTGATTGTAAAAGAAAGAGGTGTTGTTGGTGTCGGGGAAAAGTACCAGTATCCCCTTGAGTCACGACCAGCACCAGTAAAGAGAAACCTAAAACCTGTTGAAGCGGACGTCACCGGAATAGGCACTTGTGGTCAGCAAAGGAGACAACTGCGCCTACTGGTTTGGGAATTCGTCTTCCAGTTGTAGTTTGAGTTGAAGTGCTGCCTGGAATACTTCTGCTTCACTAGTGCCAACTGTGGAGTGAGTCACAGTGAGTCAGGTTTTTTCAGAAAGAAAGCTTTGATTGGGGAAAGTAAATGACGGTTTCTAAACTCAATGAAAGGCCTGTGTCAGTTCTGTAATTTGAAAGTCTTGAGTCAAAAGCACACACGTGTTGCACAATGCATTTACAGAATTAGAGAAAGTGAATGAGGCTGTCGAGTAAATGAGATTACAGCTCAGTTCTCAAATTGATTGGAATGACCAGGCAGCTGTGTTCCAGGACTTCAAGCCCACGTGTTAAGCACGAATGAACAAAGATCAAACATTTAAAACACAGCTGACTCTGAATCAGCCTTTTTCTGTGTGTCATTTGTTATTAGACCAATGGCACTGCATGGCTTCAAGTTAGTTATCCACTACCAGTGCTTTAAGCACACTCTGGAGTTTGTACACGACTAACAGACATAGATAAGTCTTTAGCTTTTGGGGGGACACGCTTGTAGCCTTGCCTAAATACAGATATATTTCAGTGGACTGTTCTTGGTCTGGGCTCACAGATTTTGAGCTCTTCCAAAAACTTTCAACCTAATGCTGACCAAGTTCTCCCCCTGTAAAAAGTCAAACTAACGAGTGAATTCCATTTGTGTAATTCAAAATGATGGGGCTTTACAGTGCTGTCCTGTGTTGTCGAGTGTGGATGTCCCAGTGTGGAGCCAATGTCACAGCATTTGTTCAATTACCTATTGGGCTCCAAGGGAACAAAAACTGCAGTACCCCAAGACGAGGGGGGTTAAAACAAGTGAACTCTGCGGGTAAGATATTAAATGAGAAGGCGCTATACAGCTTGAAATTTGGTGTCAGTAAGTGTATGTGAAAGCGGCTCCATGGCTAAAATGTACCATAGTCTGGTAATCCATTGGGCTAGTGTGGGCGGCGTAGATTTGTTTCCAGTGCAGTGCGATTAGCAGACTTTTCGCATGTAGCCTACAACTAATGACAGTCCACTCAGCTTGCATCATTCCTTCAAGAGTTGTAGGACGTATCCCCAGGATCACCGTCCGGTAGGAGGAGGGGCGTGGGTATCCGACAGTGGCTTTAATATGCCTAAAAACCTCCTTCCAGAAGTTGGTAATCGATGTGCACGACCACCAAATCTGATGAAAATCACCTCTAGCATTGTGGCACCGCCAACAGACGCCAAAGAACCCAGCATCTATGGCAAACAACAGAGATGGAGTGAAATACCACTGGAACATGAGTTTATATGCTGTTTCCCTGAGGGAGAGACTACAGTACATTTTGGATATGTCCTGCCGTAGGGTGTCCCTTTGTTTAGGTGTTATCACTTCTGTGTCACTGTTGTCGCACCAAAACTGGTAAGGATGGGTATAGGCAGGCGTAGAGTGTTTTATCTTGGTGTATATATTAGAGATGAGCCCAAGTAATCCATCATATGTGAACACAAGTTGCTCAAAAGGAGTGTATGGTCGGAAGACATCTGGGTATACAGTAGGATGGAGTGCAAAGTGTCTCAATTGGTCTCGAAGGTCCAACAGTCATTATCAGTTTAATCCTTAAAAGCGCTGTGGGCCAACACAGGGAAAAACGCAGGGTTGCGTGCAATAGCTGTGTTAAGTGAGGGGAAGGTGGTCAGGCTCTTAGTGAGAACCAGTCTGTCCCAAATGTCAAGCACTGTTTTAGTAGGAGTGAAAATAAATGCACTGTGTTGCCGGTCATACTTGGGAATCCACTCGGGATCCCAAAGTAGTGTACAAGTCTCTGCTCTGTCCATATGGAGCAGAGGCCTCACTCTCCTTGGCAGAGACGAAGCGTAGATGTGCTGTCTAATAATACTTTAAGAGATTAGGACATGCAAGTCCACCATGATCATGTGGCTGCATCATGAGGGTATTAGAAATTCTAGGTTGTTTCCCATTCCATAATATCTTCTCGTGAGATTGGAGTAGGCAAGGTCTGGAATAGGTACAAAGCCTGTGGTAAGATGTTCATTTTCACTACACTAACCCTTCCCATCCACAAAATTGGCAGGGGCCTCTAAGATTTTACAACAGTGTGGGGGCCAGTTCGCTCTTGTTCATGTGGCAAGTTTGATGGTGAGAGATAGGACCAGGTACTTAATCTTATCGAAGCACCATTGAAACGAGGCTAGGTTCTGCAGCTGAGGCACGTCTGCCAAAGGTACCGTGATATTGAGTATGCTTAATTTGGACATATTCACCCTAAACCCATTAAAAGTCTCAAATTTCGTGAGGCTTGAAACCACCGCCGGGATGGGAGGTGGCTGTTTGTGAGAGCGTAAGAAGTAGGTCATCTGCGAATAGGTTGATCTTGCGTATTTGACCTCCAGAGGCTATGCCCTCTATGTTCCTGGCCTGCCAGATATGAGTGTCCAAGGAAAATAGGAAGAGTGTCAGCGGGCAACCATGCTTCGTACTGCTCCGCATTTTAACAGTATTCCGCCCATTGACCCCAATGGTGGCCACCGGAGCTACGTAAGAAGCCATGATCATGGAAATCATCTACGAGCACAACCGTATTTTAACTGAGACCACACTCAGGAATGCCCAGTTAACTCGGTCAAAGGCCTTCTCTGCGTCCAGCAAGAGAAGGCAAGCTGGTATATTATGAAGATCCACCTTTTCGACCAAATGCCCTACCCTACGAAAATTATCTGCTCCCTGCCGATTACGTAGGAAACCTACCTGGTCCAGATCCATTCCGAGAGGCATCATTCATTTCTTGTGGCTAGGATCTTAGTGAAGATTTTTGCATCTGTTTTCAACAGTGCAATGAGTTGATAGGAGGAGCAGAGTTTGGTCCTTGCCTGGCTTTGGAATGAGTAATATTTATGAGCCAGCCAAGGATGGGAATAATGCCTTTGTCATGTATAAAAGAGTTGAAAAGCTCACCAGGTGGTCACTCCATTCAGACACAAATAGCCGATAGAAACTGACCGATATGCCGTCTGGTCCAGGAGTCTTTCCCAACGGTAGTGTGCGCAGCGCCAGACGAAGTTCCTCCTTTGATATAGGGGCCTCTAGCAGTTCTACATGTGCAGTCTGTAGAAAGGAAACAAGCTTCCGGGGACCGGTTTCTGGCATTACAGCCGTCTTCGGCCCGGCTTGCTTGAATCCTGATGGTGCAATGAGCAAGGGACTCATGTCTGAGCATACCCTTCCACACTCATGGTGGCCAAAATAATTTCAAAAAGGGGTGGTGATGGACAGAGTATCTGAGCTGGGATGGTGCAGTGAGCTAAAAAACGGTGATGGATCAAGCCCTGATCTTTGGACTGGGTAAGAGTGGTCTGCTTAATTCAGGCACTCTGTTCATCACCACCCCCTTTTCTGAATCATTTTGTCCACCATAAGCGTGGAAGGGTATACTCAGATGTGAGTCCCTTGCTCATTGCACCATCAGGATTCAAGCAAGCCGGGCCGACGACGCCTGAAATGGCAGAAACCGGTCCCCGGAAGCTTGTTTCCTTCCCAGTATAAGAATTGGCTTGGTAGTTTGGTTTGCCCTGTTCCCATCATGCACTGGGACAGGAACAGACTAATTTGCATATAGCCAAGTTCTGAGCTGGGATGGTGCAGTGAGCTAAAAAACGGTGATGGATCAAGCCCTGATCTTTGGACTGGGTAAGAGTGGTCTGCTTAATTCAGGCACTCTGTTCATCACCACCCCCTTTTCTGAATCATTTTGTCCACCATAAGCGTGGAAGGGTATACTCAGATGTGAGTCCCTTGCTCATTGCACCATCAGGATTCAAGCAAGCCGGGCCGACGACGCCTGAAATGGCAGAAACCGGTCCCCGGAAGCTTGTTTCCTTCCCAGTATAAGAATTGGCTTGGTAGTTTGGTTTGCCCTGTTCCCATCATGCACTGGGACAGGAACAGACTAATTTGCATATAGCCAAGTTCTGAGCTGGGATGGTGCAGTGAGCTAAAAAACGGTGATGGATCAAGCCCTGATCTTTGGACTGGGTAAGAGTGGTCTGCTTAATTCAGGCACTCTGTTCATCACCACCCCCTTTTCTGAATCATTTTGCCATGTACCCTGTCACACAAGGGGAATGGAGCTGGTGTCCCCCGCTGTCCCTTATGGCGGCTGAGCCAGTCCTGCTGCTGTGGAAGGGGATCTAATCCTCAAAGGAGACTGGAGAGGCCGAAGCTCGTGTCCTACGCCATCGCAAGTCAGGCCACGCCTCCAATATGATGATTTTAAATGAATTAGTCCCTCAAGCTACCAAATAGTCTCAGCCTGCAGGGAAAAGAAACAGGGCGGTGATCTAACTATAATCGCCAAACAATCCATAAATTGAGAGAAAATGATATCTGATTTAGCAGTATTTCAGATAAAATAGACTGACCCTTATAAAGATTATGTCATATTGTTCTGGGGTCAGATCCAAACACTTTGCGGAATATCGGGACGAAATATAAAGAAAACTAAATCTTACATGGCAACACTACAAATTAATAATGAACCTATCAACGTTATGACTGACAATATTGTTAATCCTGGGAAGCTTAGTTATTTCAAAGCATTGAACAACGAGGAGTACTTAGGCCTTGTGAAAAGTAACAATGCGACTGGGTCACTATGTGACTTACAACTGGCTAAAGTACACATAGACCTTCTAATAAACTCACAAATATGATTTAACAGCACTGATATTACCAGATTTGTCTTCCCGAGTTTGATGCTGGAGCCCACCGGTTGCTATTACAATGACTTCTGGAATGCGATATCAGCCGTATAGCCCTGAGTTTGATTTACTGTTTCTTGACTGATTGGCACAAGTAGAATTAGGTCTCTATTGTGCGCAAGCAAACACTGAGCTGGTCTGTTACTCAAAGGTCACTGTTATCTCCTCTTTAACTTAATTTACATATGACCCTTTGGCCCAATTGATTGAAAATGTTGGACTTGCATCATTAATATATGCAGATAATGAATAAGTTACCTACCTTCAGTAATGATCTTCCTTTTGGATACTTTAACTGGTTATTCATCATCTTCAGAATATCCTCAGGCACCAAACTGGATCTGGAAGCTTTAGCAGCAGTGCCCCATCGTGCTGCTAGGCGGCACAGTATGGTTCCACATTGATTTACGCCCCAGAATTGATGGGCTGGAATCGCATTTAAGCACCATCCCTTCACACCAACATGATGTTTTTTTCTTGACTCCTTGCACACCCTTGAAAGTGATGCACAAAACAATTGGAGATAGCAGTGTAGAGATCTCTAATTTGAGATATTTTTGATGGTAAAAAGAGCCCACTCTTTTTACCATGGGGGAGCAGTGAGGAATCTACTGTGAGATTGAGTATCCACCAGATAGAGTGTTACCAAGCTAAGTCAATTTCCCCTTCTGGAAGATACTTCTAACAGATTTCACACTTTTAGGATCTATACCAAAGCAGTATCTCCTAAGGTGCAGGGTCTCTGGAGTGGGTTCAGACCAAAAATGCCTGCAGGACGGAATGGGTAAAATGCTCTTCTCTTCGGGCCTGGCTGTCATGCTAGTAGTGCTTTGTGAATGTGACAGACACCCACATCGCAGCCTGACCGATTCTAGGAACAGGTACTCTGCATGCTAACATGGTGGTAGCAGCCTTGGCCCTGGTGGAATGAACCCCTAGTTCATCTGGAGGCTGCTTTTAGCCAAACTGTAGTAGACCATAATGTAAAAGACTATCTACCTTGACAAAGTCCTTTTCAGTACTGTTTTACCCATCTTTGCTCCACAGAACGCTGATCATCTACCAGTGTGATCGACGTTAAAGCTTATTTAGGGTCCCATTGATGGAGTCTCTCCTCCTCTTTTGAGAAGTGAGGCGGGTCAAAGAACGTTGGAAGGATGAAGTGCCCAATGTGAAAAGAAGTCACAACTTTCAGCAAAAATTCCTCTTTGTTCCTCAACACCAGTTTGTCTCGAACTGATGGTGTAGGTCAAAAGTCTGGAGCTCACTCACAGATGAACTGAAGTGATCGCGACATGCAAGAAGTCAGAGTCAAAAGACGCAATGATCAGCTGTGCATCGGCTTAAAGGGCGTATATGTGAGAAAAGTCAGTACCACATTAAGGCCCCACCGTGGCTTCTCAGACAGTTTGGGAACTGATATTTTTATCAAACCTTTGATTAAACCATCATAGCAGGTGATTCAAATAAGGATGGTTGATCCAGCAAAGGTAAGAAGGCAGACAGGTAACCCTTAATTTTGCCCACTACAGCTTTTTGCTTGTGCCAAAGACAAAAACAACAAAACATCCCACAGTTTGGCTTGCAGTGGGTATGTGTTGGGGGCTCTAAACATGCTACAATTTTGCCTCAGTGCCTGGGATAAATGGCCTTTCTAGAAGGTCACCAGGTAACGGAAACAACATCCACAATCTCTCGCGTTGGATCAAACAGAGTTGACTGCCACTGCTCAATCACCATGTATAAAAGTGTAGATTGCGCAGATTTGGGCAAAGATCCTTGCAAGACTGCTTTGACATAAGACCCCCCTGAAGCAGCATACTGATCGATGGGTAGATGCTCATGCCTAGAAGTTCAAGTTACTGCATTCTCATGGTCCAATCTGAAGCCAACAGGATGACTTGGGCCTATTATCCCGTACCTTCGCCAAAACTCTGGACAGAACAGGCAGAGGCAAAAAGATGCACAGGATTCCAGTGCTCCACTCTAAACTGAATTCATCTTTTTGTGTGAGTGGAACTCTTAACGCATAGGCATTTTGACATCACTTGTTCTGTACAGTGGCAAAATAATCCAACCAGGTTTCTACCCCTGCTGATGCAAGATGCCCCTCGCCTCCGTGGTATAGACCTGCCATTCGCAATCCTCCCGGTGTTGCCAGCTGAAGTCGTCCACCCTGGCGTTTAAACATCCCACTAAATGTTTCACGATCGGAGAGATTTCCCCACACTCCAGCCAGCTCAAGGTATGTAGCACCTCATGGCAAAGGACCCAATACCCTACTCCGCCCTGCTTGTTGCAATAGCACATGGCAGTGGTGTTGTCTGTCAAAACCTGCACCAGCCTTCACTTGATGGACTGCTGGAAGGTCTTCAACACCAGGCAGGTGGTCTGCAGCTCCAACAGATTTATGTGGAGCTGGGTTAATGCCGGAAACCAGAATGATCTGATCTTCACCTCTCCCAAATGACCTCCCCAGCCCAGCAGGGACGGATCGGTCATGGCTGTGAGCTCTGGGTGGGGAAGAAAGAGGGACCTGCCTCTGGTTACGTTGAGCAGCCACCACTGCAAATCTCTTGTAGTCTCCGCCGAAACCTACATGACATCCAACAGGCATCCTTGTTGCTATGTCCACCAATACTTTAAATCCCACTGCAGACCCCACATATGCCACCTGGCAAAGTGTACAAGCAGGATGCATTAGGCTAGCAGGCCAAGAAGCCTCAGAACCACACTCACCGAAATCCCGGACCGAGGCTGAAACAAATGTTCATAACCCAAATATCTTCGACACGTTGTGACTGAGAAAAGGCCCTGAAATGTAAATGTCCAGAAATGCTCCTAAAAAGGGAAGCTTAAACAAAGGAGCCGGGTGCAACTTTGGCTTGATAAAGAACCCCAACAATATCAGTAGGTCGCTGTCATCTGGAGGTGGTCTACGACTGACTTTATGATGCCCACCTTCAACAGCCAGTTATTGAGGCAGGGTGAAAATGGTATCCCCAACTTTGGAAGTTGGGCGGTCCCACTGCCATCACTTTTGTGAACATGCAAGGGGTTCTGGTAAGGCAAAGGGGAACAAAAAATGCTCCTCGCCAACTTTGGACTGCAAATAAAGTCAGAGATTGGTATCAAGTTTGAGTGGCACGTTTATGTCCCCAAAACTTTTCTGACTATAAAGAATAGTGGTATGGGACCTTCTTGTTTTTCAGTGTGGAATTTGACTTACCTGATCATTGACCGCGAATAGTACCTGTTGTAGAAGTGGCTTAGAGAGTGGGAATGTATCTGGGCCCTAAACTTTGAGTGGGACCTGCACTGCGACTTACAGCTTCGGTTCAGTGACTCAGATCACCTCTGAGTTCAGTGTTACATTCTCTACATGACTTGGAGTCTTGCTGTGAGCCCAAGCACTAAAGGTATACCTAGTGAGGCTCCATCATGGACATCTGTTTCCAACAGTCGCTGCATTGTTTGAGCCCAGATGTTTTAGGTGGTGATGTCGCTTCTTACAAGCTGGATTTTACTTGTTTGAGTTAAAAAGGGGAGTGGAGGTACCGATCTGCATTCAAAGGTGCAGAAAGAAAGGAACTGGTGTGGGTGCACAGGGGCGGTGCTTATATCCAGCTCTGGCCCATCACTTTTGGGTGGAACAAAGTCAACCCAGAGATGCCTGTCACCTTCTAGCGGAGAAAGCTTCTGGATCCCTGCTGGTGTCTATATTCAACTCTAAAGGTGATGAATCTGAGGATAAAAAATTCATCAGAAATACAAATTCCATCTATAATCCAATTACAGTTGCTACTTTACAAAATTGTTAGTCAGTGATCAAAGGTGGGCACCTAAGATTCAGTGGGGAGAAATACTAAAATCTAATGCCTTTCTTCCAAATAGCGCATGGAAAGCATGCTTTCTGTCCATCCTCCTTGGGCCAGCAACCCACACCTGCATCAAGAGTAAAAAATGTGGGGCTATAGATTGACTTAGGTATAATTATGGAGGAACACATCTAAGGTTTAACCCTGACCTGTTTATTTTGAATGCAGGTCCTCAGACGGATTATGTACTGTTACAATGTACAGAAACGCAGACATATAATGAATGCCATCATATGTGCTTGATTGGACAATTGAAATATGACGTACCCTTGGCCTTCCAGCTAAGTGGCAAACGGACTTCATATGGTACAGAATGCATCCACCAGGCTGATTCTAAATGTAATGAAAAACAAATCCATTACCCCGGTTTTAGGCAAACTTCATTGAAATTCATTGATTCAGCACAGAATCAGTTTTAAGGCTTTTTGTCTAGGCAACAAAGTGTTCTATGACAACAGACCTACCCCTTTGACCAAAAGATGATCTTTGTACATAACAACATATTTTCTGTTGTGTGAATTTACCAGTTTCAAGTGAGCCACACTGGATAGATCTTTTTTAGTAGCTGTGGCATAGTTTCCCTCTCGAAATTCGTTTGGAAAAATCCCTGTTCACATCGAGTTAACTAATAAATACAGAGCTTTTCTCCTAGTGAGCTTACCTTTTCTTTATTTTATATGACATGATCTTAGGCATTTAGACCCGCCGCTCCAAGATATCCACAGGTGAACGTTTATATATGCTAAAACACACAAAAAATAAAGAGTAGATTACTTTGATGCATAACATGGTTTACCATTGAGGAACTTTTGCCAAAAAGAGCAAGTGCTGCTTTATTTTTATGAGGATTCCCCTTACATTGCTTGCCTTATTGACATTTTCTATGAGTTTTTGTCTCTACCATGCAGAGCAAATCAAACATTCGAGCCCGAAATGCCAAGCCAGGTCCTCGTTTGTTTGCGTAATATCTTCACATGATGGCCAGCATTCCATTCTTTGACAAAAGTCTTTCCCTGCAGATACGATCCTCTCTAGGCCAGCATTTACCAATTGAAAGCACGAACCATATTTGCACCCTCAGTGCTTTATTCTATTTATGACTCCTAGTGATCCAATCATGATCTTTCTAAATAAGTCTAGAATGCCTTGGGTACAAGAGCCATAGTGGATAACATATTGGCTGAAGACCTCCTATTATAATGTGAAACTACTTAGGAACACGGAGTATCACGAAAGGTGTTATTAAACATATGTAATGTTGAATGATTAGCTTTGTTCCTTTTGTAAACACTGTTGCTCTTACATTAATAGGAACTTGTATCCAAGATAAAGGGTGTTTCTGATGGCTACTATTGACCCCAGACTTCTCACCTTGTCCCCAGATATCAGGCCGATCCTGAAACTCAAAAGGCAGTACTCCTGTGTGCTGGTAGGTGGCGCTACATAGCTCTGTGCCTGCATTGTTCGCTCTTAAATATAAGTACCACCCAGGCATGCGTATGCCAGTTCCTTTCTTTCCTCGCTTTCAGGCACAGATTTCGAGCTCCACTTCCCTTTTTCTTCACTCTTGTGAAGTGGCTTTTCCTTCATTTTTTTTCCAGAGCGCAATGGAACATGTTACCCCCTAAGACTACAGGGTATAAGCCTCGCAGGCACTCTATCAAACAGATGTTTGTAAAGATAACCATGAGGTATGTCTCTGGTGATTTGGGTTTTGCTCATGACTCCAAGGCTTGTGATGACTGCATGCAGCTGAATCAGAGAAATTTGTGAGTGTGAAGTGAAACCTGTATGTATGAAAACTGCAAGGCTCCAGACTGGTTCCACTCCAGGTTGAAGTCAAGAGTACAGTCCCGCTCCTGAAGTCATTCCCACTGAAAAAATCGGGTAAGAAGAAACATAATAAGTCCATGGAAGACTCAGCCCTTCCCGCCACCTTGTTCTCTAAAGATGGCATGAAGGTGTTGTTGTGCTTCCAGGCCTCTCCCGTTCCACTGAGGAGCTGATTCCGTTATTGGTTGCGATGCATCTCGAATTGCCAGGACCGTCAGCAAAGTCATAGTAATTTGAAGCCGTTTCAGGGGCCAAAGTTCTGATTGAGATCAGGGCTAACTGGGCCCAAGTCATTCTATTGGCTTTGGATTGGGTTAGGAGAGTGTGGTGCCCAGAAGTTCCGGGAAAGAGAATCTGTCCTCCGATCAGGCTGCTGCTTAGGGAGAATTTTCTGTGGCAGCAGTAGGGCATAGTGTTGCACCTGGGCTTGAGCAACTTGCAACTCCGTACAGAAGATAGAGCCAAGGCAGGTTGTCTCTTTTGAACTTCCTCCCAAAGTTGTTGGGGTAATCCTAGGAGCCAGGCATCCTTCCACGAAATTAGTGTTTGGTGGGTGCTGGCATGGGTTTGTGGCTTGGTGCAGCACCTGCCAGACAGACCCATCACATGCCAAAATGTCCGATGGGTAGGGCATTTCACCCATTCGACCCGCAGGACTCAGTGATCTGAGCCATTCCACAGAGCCACTACCATAAAGAGCACTGCTTTGGCATCTATTCACAATTTGAGGAATCTTCAGTTAGGAGTGTCCATTAGGAGAGCATGCTGCTTACCTTTGGTAACGCTCTTTCTGGTGGATACTGCACCAAGCCACAAATGTCTTGCCGGCCAGCCACCTCGCCTTTATGTGGAGTTGTCTCCTTTTCCATATAAAAAGTTCCAGTTTAGAAATCTGCATACTGGTTGATCCAATTTTTAGTTGGGCTCTGTGTTTGAGGGCAGTGATAAACATATGAAAGAAACTGATGTCAGCATGCATGGGCGGTGCTTATATGCTTCTCTGTTTGTCACTACTAGAGCTGAACAGCATTGGTGAACAACCGCACAGCGTCACCCAGTGGCGTGCAAGAATGCTGCTTTTTGAGTTTCCGGATCTAGTCTGGCACCTGGCGATATTCACTAGGTGAGGAATCTACAGATAGAGTATCTACCAGAAACAGCTTTATGGAAGGTAAGTAACTTGTTCTTTTATCATATAGGTTATATATGCTCAAGGACTAGGACTGCTGTCTTCTATAAGGACTTCTACCCGAAATCCTCATCTCAGTTTTGGAGAGAGAGGTATTTAAATAGCTACCCGTGGTGCTGTTGAATAGACTGTGTGTTTTAGCACCATTGTAGATCATAGACTGGGTTCCTTTGCTCCTCTGCCTGCAAGACCGTGTCATGGCCAGATCACAACACAGCACTAATTGAGGCCCTGACATCAAGAAGGGCCAAAAGCATACTAGGCCTCGGCAAGTGGCTGACATAGAGAGAACATTTAGGACTGCTTGTCTTGGTGCCAAAGTCAAGTGGGCTAATGAGTTTATCAGGGATTTCCAAGAGAAGATTCTTGAATGTGAGAAAGGTCTGAGAAACGTCTCCAACCTGGAGAGGGGCCTATCTATCGGCTTGTGTCGCAAGCAGTCACCCTTGAAGGATAGAAGTGTTATCATACCCTTTGGGGATGCTCCTGTGTTCTTCAGTTCATTGACAGTCAGCAGTCACATGGAACCGAGTTCTGCTAGTATGTCATAGGTGTGATCCCTTAGGCATCCATACCACTTTCAGCAGCTCAAGACACGTAGTTGCTGATTCCTAAAGTTGGATCCCGCATGCTGATGGCTTGGTACGGTGCCTTTACTGTGTGTGAAACCCGTGGTGGATCGTAGGATCTCTGGATTCCCAAACAGCACTACACAGCCCCTGCGCGTTCAATGGTGGTCCCTTGCTGCCACATTGCACAAGGTAAGACTGTTCTTTATTTCTCTATAGTCAGGTGAGCTCGGAGCCGTCTGCTTCTGAGTTTTCTTACTTTTATCCACCCTCGAAATATCCATACAGCCCTGAGACGTCATAACCCTTAAATGTTTGTTGCAATCTAAACCAGGGTAAACGTGTGACATGGGGTGATTCTAGACTCAGTTTCTGCAGCACGAGTTTCATATTAACTGTGACTAAGTTTTGTGTGGGTGTGTGCTGATCTTACCTTTTTTCTTGATGGTCATGCCTTTAGGGCGGCGAGACAGATTTTTATTGTATTTCAGGTTCTATCCCTTTTACCTTTAATCTGGTTACTTCCTTTTTGAAACCGGTTTGTATTACTTTGTTTGGCTGGTTTCTATTAAAAAGACAAAAACGATACCCGTTTCTGTTGTAATAAAATACTGTCTCTGGTGAGTCAGTTTCTCTATTAGTTGCAGAATAAAAATGCCTTTATTGTATATCTAAGCTATCTGTAAGATGAGGCACTTATCCTTGGTTTGGTTTACTTTATCTTTAGTACCCAAAGAGACAATTATAAGTACGTTTAAATCAACCCATTGAAGTGATAAAAAGTCTAATGTCGGACTGGTTTTCCAAAATAAGCGTTTTATTGCTATTTTCCTTTTTATTAGGTTTGCTTTCTACATACTAAATTAGGTAATTATATTAACATTTGTCCATAACTCCTTCTTCTGATAAGCAGGCAGTTCAACAACTCCCTAAATATGTCAGTATTCAGTAAGCCTTTCCTTTAAACAAGTTTATTTGACCCAATGTATTTTTTTTAGTTTGGAGTTGAATACCAGTATTGGTCTTGTATATCTTCTGCATGTACATAACATTTGGTTGGATGAAAAATAACCTCGGTAGAAGTTGAAACAGCAAAGAAAATAAAGTAAATAGCTACATTACGTTTTAGAATGCACCTCAGCCTCCTAGAAACTGATGTGTACTGCAACCTTTGTGAGCACAGAACTGCAGAATAATTTAAACTCTCAGCTGTGCATTGTAAGCCCCTGCTATATCTTCCACCTGTGAATTTATGAGGCCCATTTATAATGTGTGGCCTGATCCAAAGGAATTATGCCACCGATGCTAGACGTAGGTATGAAGTTCTGACCTTAGACAATTTGAGGATTTTAGCTAATGGTTTCACCACCTGGAAGTAACAGCCTATATAGATGCAAAGTAAATTTTTTGGTCTTGAAAACTATGAGGAGACAGTTGGACATCGTTTTCTTTTGATTCACTTGTGTAGTTTGTTTCGGGTCCTGAAAGGAAAGGAAAGGAAAACGCGGACTACTGGAGCATATTGAAGCAAAACAGTATACCCCAAAATCTGACACCTCAAAATTTACCTCACTCACTGTTCCCACATGTCACTGGATCGGAGACGGTGTTAAGCCTGAATTTCATGAGGCACTGTCCTCAACTTAAGGCACCTCCCAAAACAACAAATCCGAAAAATACAAATCATCAAGTATTTGGGTTGAGATTAAATTGGCAGACTCAATAAGTGAGTTATATAGATCAATGAAAAGTTAAAGGATTTTATTACAGAATTAAAAAAATAAAGTGGTACAGAGTCAATGCTATGAAGGCACTCAATGGAGAGTTCATACTGAGAATGCAAAATAATTCAGAAATGGGCAGTACAATCAAGAGAAAAGCTGCATTTAAGTCTTCAGTAAATTATTTTGGCTCAACCCCAAACTCAAAGAGTTTGTATACATTATTCTTGCATATGAAATCAAGGGTTCTGCGGATTCATCATGGTGTGTTCAAATGTAGCATTTCATTAGCAAATCGGAGCACATCATAGAAAATGAGTTCCAAAAGAAATAGTACTATATCAATATATACATGTGAAATCAAGTGAAAAAATGCATTCTGCACATTGTTAATTATTTTGATTTATGTTGTTATTATTATTGTTAAAAAAATGTTTATCACTTTTTCTTAACCTGCTCATTTTACACTTTGTCTGATTTGTTTTTTAGAAAGAATGAGTGCACCAAATCAGCCCCCACACAAAGATGTCGGCAAGCCGATTGAAATCGTGGAAGATCACAGCTACAAGCAGGAGAAAAAGATCAGGACCGCCCTTCGTTCAACAGAACGTGATCATAAGAAACATGAACAGTGCTCCTTCATGCTGGACTCGGTTGGCGGGTCCATGCCCAAAAAATCTATTCCAGACGTTGATCTTAATAAGCCTTACCTCAGCCTTGGCTGTAGCAATGCTAAACTTCCTGTGTCGGTGCCCATGCCGATTGCCAGAACTGCTCGCCAGACTTCAAGGACGGACTGTCCTGCTGACCGTTTAAAGTTCTTTGAAACCTTGCGACTTTTGCTAAAACTTACCTCAGTGTCTAAGAAAAAGGAAAGGGAACAGAGAGGGCAGGAAAATACCTCCATGTGGATGAGCCGCTCCAATGAACTGCTCTGGCTTGAACTGAAAGCATGGCATGAGGGAAGGAGCATCAATGACCAAGACTTGTATCTCTACACTGCTCGCCAAGCGATTCCAGACATCATTAATCAAATCCTCACTTTTAAAGTTAATTATAGCAGCATATCCTGTGTACGGAATGGGGCGGGCCTCAATGGTACTGCAGGGCAAGGGCAATCCAGGGCCACCCACGGTGTCAGTGTTCTCGGGCTTTCAAGCTACAAGGACCATCTGCAGCGCCAGCGGATCTCATTTGAGCAGGTGAAGCAGATAATGGAGCTGTTGGAGTACGTTGAAGCACTTTATCCATCTCAGCAAGCCCTTCAAAAGGACTATGAGAAGTATGCTGCAAAAGACTTTCAGGACAGAGTGCAGGCACTCTGTCTGTGGCTCAACATAACTAAGGACTTGAACCACAAGCTAAGGATTATGGGGACTGTCTTGGGTGTTAAAAATTTGTCAGACAGTGGCTGGCCAGTGTTTGAAATGCCTTCTCCTCGACAATCCAATGAACATGACGAGGAAGATGAGGACACGGAACGAGAGGAGGATGATGTGATGAAGGACTCCTCTGGCACTTGTTCGGACATAAGCGAGGATGAAGAACAAAGCTCTGCAAAGAACACTGCACACACCAGGCAACCCATGGAGAACAATTTTGCAGGCAAACCAAAAGTTTCCTCTCCGGACCATTTTTTGAGGAGTCTGGATAGGCTTGCCTCGGAGGATGACTCTTTCTGCTTGGCAACACATGATTGCAGCCCCGACATTGGCTGCAGTAGGCATTGCTTGACCTCCATGTACAGACCTTTTGTAGATAAAGCTTTGAAGCAAATGGGATTAAGGAAATTAATTTTACGACTTCACAAGCTCATGCATGGCTCCTTGCAAAGAGCACGTATTGCATTAAGAAAGACTGATCACCCACTAGAGGTAGGTTTATTTCCACGCAGGTCAGATGTCAATTTATTACGTTTCTAGCGAGTTCATATATATATATATGACATTGGAGCATTGTGTTGACGTCACAAAGAGGCTAGAATGACACACTTGATAAATGTCTCAAAGGATGCATTAGGATCTGCAGTGCAAACAGTCACTTCAGATGGTCTTTGTGTATTCACAGGAACCTAAACCCTGAATGGCTTATAACCGTGTCTTCCTGTCACATGGGACGCAGTGCACCTGATTAAAGTTCAGTGGATTTCTCCGACAGTGATATGAAGTTTATTATTTCACATTTCTTACAGGAAGAACTGTAAGCAGTGCCTATTATGAGAAAGCTTTACTCTCTAACATCAGTGTAATGCATTTAACAAAAAATTTTTTGCAGGTTATATGTATCTCCCTTGCTTACACTCTCCTCCCTTATCTCCCGCACTCCTGTTTGTTGCACACCTTATTCTTAGATGAGCAGGCTTTACTGTCGTTAGGTGGCCAAGTTGCTGACTGTTTGACCGGTGGCCAAGTTGCAGTTTTAACAGGAAGATGTAGGTTCTAATATCGACTTTTCCCCTTGACCAAATTGTCAAAGACTTAAAAAATCACTCTTCTCTCTCTATCACCTACTCTTTTCATCTACCAAAATGAACAGTGCACAGAGAAGAATCAATCCATTGTTGCACTGTACATAAAATGTATTTGTGTATTGTTGTTCAGGCATATTGACATTTCTCTGTTTCAGGCAGCCTCATTATTAAACAATAGGGTAGTTTGTCAGTTTACTTGTGATTAAAGCAGGCTTCAAATAGAAGACAGGCAAACGGATTTCGATAGAGTTAGTTGTTGCCATGCATGAAAGAGTGATGGGATGAACTAGAAAGAACGGGCTTGGCACTGGTAGCTCGGTAGGTTCAGCACAGAATATGGAGGATAGAAGGTTTCAGCAGGGCCAACAATTAGGAAGGGATATGTCGGAATAAGTACGACGAAAGAGCTTGAAGGGGGTGCTATCATGTTTTCTGCTGTATTTTAGTCTTGAAATTTGATTTGAAACCAATTTGATAGACTACTTTAGCATTAGTTGGATATCAAGAACGAAGGAGATGTCGGTGTTGAATATATGTATGTAAGAATGATGGAGAAGTGTGGCTCAATGGTTAGAGCGGCAGACCCTGATGCAGAGGTCTAGCCCGGGACCAGGGTTCAATTCCCCGCCTCGGCGGGTCTTGGGCTCAAAAATTCCACGAACCTGATAATTCTCGCCTCGGTGCCTATTCCAATCATGGAGTCCCACTCTGCAACTCTGGGCAATAGCTTGCTTAATCTTCACAACGGCCCCCACAACGCTAAGGATGCCTGGCCTCCACCTTGGGGGTGCCCAGGAGTGGACACCTCACAGGGAAAGCCAGGATGGGTTCCACAGCGGTATTCGTACAGGCGCCTTGAGACCCTTGCGGGTGAGTAGTGCGCTATACAAGTATCAATTTACATTTATTTACATTTACATGATTACTGACTACCAACCACTGTTAATCACAGTTAAGCATTAATGAGTAGTGTCAGCTTAAATCCACCATTTAATACATTTTTCGTGACAGCCGAAATGTTGTGCTAACAATTTTATTATTATGTTTTATGCTTATTTCATTTTGCGCTGGAAACTTCATTCCAAGTTAACTTAATTTATCAGCCTCCTGCCCCATTTGTCCCTTCACTTGCTACCCTTTTTATCTTCACACTACGAGCGCCTTTGATATAAGATCAAAAATGCATGCTTTTGACACAATATCTCCCGTAATTAGCAATCTGGTTTGTGGCTCAAATAATTAATTATTTCCCTCTCTAAGTGGAAATGGCGCTCACTATGGGTTGCTGACATTAGCTCAGCTAGTCGGATTAACATTGTTTGTCTCAATTTTAAGATTAATGAATGTTGTAAACAATAACTAACCAGTGAAGCTGCACACACACTGCTCATCTTAGTGTTGTGCTGATGTAACTGGCCTTACTGATCAGGAGTGAAAGGTATGGCCGCAGACCTCTTGACCCTGTGAGGAGCAGTGTGTCAAGGAGAATGTGGTTCCTTTGGTATTTTAGGCATTGTCCCCGCAGCAGTAACTCAACATTCACACTGAGGCTTTCAACTCTACTAAACCTCCATTTCAGTATTCTGGCTGAGCCTCAATGTTAACAGCTGCAATCAATGTGTGCAAGTGTAAGTAAGAATTAAGCCATCATCACACAGTATTGGTGTAGATCACCTTCACACTTGTGATAATTAACAGGTGGACAGACAAGCCAGTTATTTACCATCCAGTATCAGAAATACTACACAAATCAGCTTGCCACAATGACAAAATGTTATAGAGTCTGTTTTGGCACACCTTTGTTCAAGTTTCCGGATATTGGTATATGCGGGAAGGGCATATGATAGATCCCATGTGTTGTCCTGGATTGCCCACAGTGTCGACAGGACGGTTGTCCCTTGTAAATTTGCGTAACCGTCAGTTTTTGTTTGCTTTCATTTAAAGATGTGATATTTAATAGTAACACAGCATGGCACTTATATCTTTTTTGTGTGTAATGCAATGTTGCTGTACCTGGTTGCACCAAGCTCATGCTCTGTCAAATGGGCGAGAACACTGACGAGGACTTTGCCCAGTGTTGTCTACTATTTTAGATTACATATTATACTTGTGGACCAATGTAGTAGGTCTGGAGAGAGGAAACCAGGATAAATGACCAGTCATCTTATTGTAATGTCATGTAAACTAATTTCAATGGATTTACTTGAATTTTCAGTGTAGGGTTTTCTGTTTTGCTTCTGAACCCAGAATTAATTGTTGTACTGACAGTAATGGCACTCACCCACATCTCCTTTATTCCTCCAATCCTTAGACTTTTGTATAATATAAAGGCACCATCCTTTGCTTGATTCAACCCCCGTCCAAGCAGTCACCCGTCCCTCAGTGTCCTCAATAGATTAACTTTCTTTCACATTAGGTAAGAAATTTTATATATAGACTTTGTCCCGACAGTCCTAAACTTCCTCCGATGGAAATTGAACATCATTATCTAAAAAACAATATGTGAAGCAGTCCTTCCACTTTCAATGTTTGTCCTCGATGAACCCTACTACAGAAGCAGGTTTTGTTTTTTACAAATCATAGTTCTGGCCATTTGTAAAAAAATCTCAGTTGAAATGATTACAATCTTAGAATGAACCCATGATGTTAATTGATAATTGGCCGCACCGTCCATATGGAAATTCTGTTGTATCTAGTGTGGTGGTTCCTCTTTCAGAATTATTATTGTTCACATATCTATCTTTCTTTTTGTCTCTTTCCGGTCACCAAATCTATTCTTTTTGTCTGTGATTTGTCTGTAATAAGTTAAAAGCATCACCATTTTCTAAGTGGTGGTGGGGTATACAGCTGTTGCTCCTAATGACCATATATTTTTACTGCTAGTTGGCCACTAATTGCAGTAAATGGTTGCATTTCACTTCTTATTTGTTCCAACTAATCCATCCATAACACGATTCATATTTCATCGATCTTTCAAGTTTAATAATGCTTTATTATGGAGAATCGAAAAACATTAGAAGAAATTAAATATGTTATAAATATTCCAGGCATTATGAATATCAAATGAGACAGTGGATTCGACTTAACATTTGTACTAGGAAAAACCGTGGTAAAGTTGCAAATACATTGAATAAAGACCATAATGCTTAAAATAGGTGGCTGTGAACAAAAGGGAAAACAATAACATTTAAATATTTTTTAAGAATATTAGGAGAAATATGGAGAAGAAGAGAAGAATAAAAGAGAGAAAGAAGTATTTAATAACATTCTTAACAAATGCATAACTTAAAAACTATATTATAATACCTACAACAACCTTATACTCTGCAAGAACATCATGGGGGTTCGAAATGGTATTGGAGGATATGGAGTGAGTAACTTTTCTAGATAAATAGGAAGTGAGTGGCAGCCATATCAAGTCTCTATAGTCATAAGAGAGAGTGTAGTAACTTGAGCTCTATCCATTCTATGATGATGGCAAAGTCAATTCTACCAACCTATAAGGGAAGTGTTTGTAGTATCTTTCCGATTGAATGTGATAATTTGTAAAGAAATTGCTATTAACAAATCAATACATTTACCAACTATAATTTAAGAGTGTAACAGGGGGAAGAGCACCCTAAGAAAAGGTGTAGAATATTAAATGGTATATCATTGGATAAGATTTATTTTACCCCAAATGAGTAACCAAAGCTTTCTAACCAGGAGACATTCCAAAAACATAGGTAGGAAATCACTATTGTTGTGAATACAGGACCAGCATTTAGTGTCTTTGGAAAGTTTAAATCTATTGAGACACGTAGGGGTAAAATACAATCTTATCATTGTCATAAAATAATGTTTGAGTGAGAAGTTGTATGTATCTTAGCCCATATTGATTTCCTAGTGTAGAGAGAAAATTCTTGGTGAAAACTAATTCCCCATTGTAATTCAGTGTTGAATTTTAGTCTTTGTAGATGAGAAAAGCTCAAAGTTATGAATATGTAGGAAGAAAAAAGTTGTGTGTTGGATAATGGAAGAGAAGGTTGCAAAAGAAGTTGAAGAAGAGTATGTGTTCGTATTGGACAGCATAATAAGGAGATATGGCATATTTTTGTTGAATATTGTTAAAACCTAAAAGGGAATCATTAGAGATTGTATGAGCTGAGGTTATCATAAAAAAACTGATCGGTAAACAATTAATAGATTTTAAAAATGTTAGCTGAAGTATGACTGGAAGCATGGACAGACAGAAATTAATTACTGGTAACATCATCATTTTGATTGTGGCTAATCTTCCCCACCAAGACAAATATAGAGGGGACCAACTATCCGGCATAATCTAAATTTTTGGTTTGACCTCATTAAGATTAATTTTAATCGTTTCTTTATTGTTATTAGAATATAGGACACGTAAGTGTACATTTGATATGCTTAGAATTCCATGGGAAGCTTGTGTCTTTGAACATTTTGGGAAGACCATATTTATTTAGTTGCATGACCTCTGATTTCCGTTTATTAAGTTTGTATCCTGATATTGCAGAATATTCATTTAGTAAAGAGAATAAATTCAATGAGCGTGGTTTGTGGATTGGTTTTGTATAACAGAATATCATCGGCATACACCGTGAATTTTACCTCCATGTATTTATATTTTGAACCAGAAAAGGCTGGAGATCTGCAGATTTTCTCTAAAAAGGGTTCTGAGTGTGAAATAAATAAAAGAGGGGATAAGGGGCAAACCTGTCTGGTCCTTCTATACAAAGGAAATTACTGTGTCTGTTTGCCATTAACTAAAATAGAAGTAGAGGGTTCTGAGTATAATAAACAAATATATTTAAGCATGTGTGGACTGACACCATGCCATTTCAAAGCACCAAACATGAAATCCCAATCAACACGATCGAAGGCTTTATCAGCGTCTAAGGTTATGGTAGCAAAATAGCATTTAATTTGGAGGCCATGTTGATTATATTCAGGAAGTTCTAGAATTGTTAGAGATGTAGCGTCCCTTCACAAAACCTGATGGCTATTTACCAATCAAGACTCGATAGTCAAAAGTCAATTATTCCTTTAGAGACACTAGGTCAACCACACATTCAAATGCAGATATACTCTACTGATAGTCGCTGTCAACAACGAATATATGATGTTATCCCGCATTCTTTCATCCCGCATACCATCACTCTGCATTTTTTACTTCGAAAGTACCATTACTCCGCAAAGCCATAATTCCTCAAACTTTTACAAAGCATATGACTTTATCAGGCATGCCATTACAACGCAAATGCATGTGTGGTGAAGTTATATACTTTGTAAAGTACTTTATAAAAAAAAAAAAAATATATATATATATATATATACATATATATTTTTTTGTTAAAATAAAACATTTTTTCTTTTATATTGTATTATTTATATGTATATGTATATATATATATTATAACATATGTGTATATTTATGTATATATATATATTTATTTTTTAAAATATATTAATTACCCGTTACACCCTAAAAACGAATCCCACCCTAGTCCCTTTAAATACCCCTGCACCCTATAATCATAACTCACCCTTACTCCTTAAAATACCCGAGCACCCTTAAACACTTACCCATCCTGACCCTAACAATATCCCTGTACCCAGGGCTCGACAAATCCACTCGCCCGCTCGCATTTGCGAGGGAGAATGGATGAGGACAACCTGTTTTTAGGTCCTACTCGCCCTTTCTGGCGAGTAGGATGTCAAACTAACTTTTGTCCTCTGTCTTTGAAAACAGAGCAAAAGTGACACGATAACACGATTTAAAGGCATTTTTATTGCTCACAAAGGGAATGAGCAATAAAGATGCCTTTAAATCTTATTATCTTGTCACTTTTGCTCCGTTTTCAGAGACGGAGGTCAAGTGGGTTGCAATCAGGTCGAGGGGATTTTCCATGGTACTAGACCTGCAGGACTAGTACCATTTTTCGGATTTGTCGAGCCCTGCCTGTACCCCAAAACCCAAACCTATGCCTAAACCCTAAAAATACCCCTGTACCCCAAAACCCAAACCTAGTTCTGAACCCTAAAAATACCCCTGTACCCCAAAACCCAAACCTAGCCCTGAACCCTAAAAATACCCCTGGAACCAAAACCCCAAACCTAGCCTTCACCCTAAAAATACCCCTGTACCCCAAAACACAAACCTAACCCTGAACCTTAAAACTACCCCTGTACCCCAAAACCTAGCCCTGAACCCTAAAAATACCCCTGTACCCCAAAACCCAAACCTAGCCCTGAACCCTAAAAATACCCCTGTACCCCTAAACCCAAACCTAGCCCTGAACCCTAAAAATACCCCTGTACCCCAAAACCAAAACCTAGCCCTCAACCCTAAAAATACCCCTGCACCCCAAAACCTAGCCCTCAACCCTAAAAATACTCCTGGAACCCAAAACCCAAACCTAGCCCTCAACCCTAAAAATACCCCTGCACCCCAAAACCTAGCCCTGAAACCTAAAAATACTCCTGGAACCCAAAACCCAAACCTAGCCCTGAACCCTAAAAATACCCCTGTACCCCAAACCTAGCCCTGAACCCTAAAAAATACCCCTGTACCCCAAAACCCAAATCTATCCCCTAACAAAATACCCCTTTACACCAAAACCCAAACCTAGCCCTGAACCCTAAAAATACCCCTATACCCAAAAACCCAAACCTATCCCTCAACCCAATACCCCTGTACCCTATAACCCAAACCCACCCTTAAAATACCCCATAACCCCTAAAACATATACCACAACACCCGCAAACTAAAACCATATACTTACCTTAAACTTAAATATTAAAAACATATGCTTTTACCACTCATGCTTTTAATTCGTTGTAAAAGCATGTGTGGTAAAAGCATATAAGAAGTATGGCATGCGTTATAATAGTATTGCGGAGTAATGGTACTTTCGTTGTAATGGTATGCGGAGTGAAGGTATGCGGAATGAAAGTTGCGTTGTAAAGGTGTTTTACCGTCAACAACACCTCATCAAGGGAACACACTAACTCAGGATGTCAAGACACTTATGTGATCATTTAATAAAATTTCAAACAATTTTTAAATAAAAACCTACAATAAAATACCCCAAAATACATTCAATATATCATAGATAAAAATATGATATATTTCAATTTCATCAATTCTTAAATTACAAACAACTCCCAGGAAAAGAGTATAATAAGACACTCAAATGTGTCATTAAGTTGTTAATTTGCGACAATAGACAGCACACCACAGGAGAATAAATTCACTGTCCTCATAAGTTCTGTCTTTTACAAATTTATCTGAAACTCAAGCGTCGACGCGTTTCGGTGGATTAAGATCTAACCACCTTCATCAGGACAAACATATGATTAAATCTTCTCCTTTCTGTCTTTGTTATACAATAACCCAGTAAAGGGCTGTATTCAAATGAGGCAGATGATGACTCGCTGTTTTTTATCAACAAGTCCGTGTCGCGATTATATTCTATCCTAAAAATCACGCTCCGGTCTAGGGTATGTGCTCCTTATTCGGCAAACAACTGCTTTTGAGAAGTGAGGGTACCTTTTTCCGGGAGTCCAGTGGAAGGTATGAGTTAATACCCTTATTTCTTCTTATATCTTAAAATTTTAGAAATTATCGCCTAATGAATTCGCAGCTGTCAATTCTAACGGTTCTTGATCAACTTGCTAGAAATTGCTATGACCAATTACTTTTTCTTCTCCCAGGGAGAGTATTATGTTCAAACTAAAGGTTTAGCAATTGGAGCAGGATTTGCACCTGATGTGGCTATTTTGTGTATGGACAATTACGAACACTCATAAATCAAAAGAGAGGGAGAAAGGAAAATATGTGATCCATCCAATTTCCTTGGCATCTAATCTCATAAATCAGTTAAGGAGGGGGGATCACTTGTCCTGCATAACCTGGGTATACAGGTGGATTGTATGTCTCATGGTAAAAAACCCTCATGCACTGTCACATATTCAATTATAAGAATCCATACAGAGGTAAGATTGAACTCTGGAAGCGCTACGTTGATGATGTAGTTATAGTGTGGTCTATCAGTGAGCAAGATTTGCTTGTATTCCATGATTGGCTCAACAAAAGATCGAGTGATGTCCAAATCTCTCTCGAGTACAGCAACAGTAAGATCAATTTTTTGTATATTAAGATCAAGGAAGAGGGGGAAGGCTTTACACTTTCCTCTATAGAAAAGATAGTCAAAGGAATACGCTTTTAAATTATTCTAGTCCCCACCCTAGGAACCTTAAGGATAATCTACCCTTTGGTCAGTTCCTCAGGGTACGAAGGAATTGCACACAAAAAAAGATTTTTTCAATGAATTAGACAACCTCATCAGTAGACTAGCGTAGAGAGAGTTCCCCAAACATCTCCTAAAGGGAGCTCGTAAACTAGCATGGTTTTGCCACAGGGAAATTCTGCTTGAAACCGGATCAAGAACAGGAACGCATGATCTGCGTAACCACATTCTGCATACCGAGCTATGAAATTAGGAAGATAATCAAACGACACTCGCACCTGGTTGCTGAGGATGCAGGTATCCCTATTCCACCCATGCACGCCTTAAAGAAAAGTAAAAGCATAAGGGACCATGTGGTGAAATCCTTGCTCCCTTCTTCTATCAATAGAACTCCCCCCACCCTAGAGGCTATTTTAACTGTGGGAGATGCAAAGCGTGCCCTATGACCATGAAGATCAAGAGTTTTACTCATAATTACTACAAAATCACTACACTCATACCCTTAGGGACCACACCAATAGTAACACCATGGGGGCAGTATATGCCATAACATGTCCTTGCAAGTTTATGTATTTTGGTCAAACCACACAAAAGCTGAAGACTTGCATACTACAACATTGTAGTAGAATAGGATGTAAGGTTCAGGGGGCAACCCTGGTTGAACTCTTTTCCACATTTGGAGATTCCGCAGATAGCCTTAGATTGTGGGTTGTAGAGAAAGTCAGCCTCAATCCCAGGGATGGGAGTTTTGTCAACACCCTAAACCTAAGGGAATACAAGTGGATTTATGTTTTTGATACTACCGCAAGGGGGCTAAATGAATATGAGGAAATGGCACGACAAGTTGCTACCTTGAACAATGGTTGACCCCCTCTCCTAGTTCATAACTCTACACTGCATATTAACCTCTTCAGACAACATGATAAAACCACACCCTTTTGTGGTCCCTTGAATTGTTTGTTCCATTTAATATGGCACTTGTACATATATGTATAACACACTTTAATTTATACATATGCTGTAAATAGTGTAAGATTGCCAATATTCGTTTTGTTTTATGATGGGTATCAGATTTACAACTATATATGTTTTTATGTATATATTGCACTATTGTCACTAAGTCTTGTTGGTTGTGATATGCTCCTGAATTGTTAATGTATACATTTCCCTGTGTTATATACTTGTCACTTTACATTTCTTATGTTACTTTGTAATCATCATTTGTTCATCTCTTGTTTTATGTTATGGATATATTAATTCTATGCAGATTGCAAAATTGGTTTGTTCTGAATGAATTAGGACGTCTGTTGTAGAGGGCAGTATTTTTACAACCCTATGACACCAGATCAGCATTTAATGTTGTATTGGTGGAGGTCAGTTTTCAGTCCCTTGTGTTACCTTTAGGTAAATAGTGACACCCTCCTTTTGTCAGGAGAATTGTTTTGGTTCAGATTCTTATTCAAATACAGGAATAGAAGACAGTCTTTTTTCGATTGACATGATGCTGGTCATGCCCGCCGTGACACCTTGCTCGGCCGGCTTACATCAATTACCCTCCGCGTGCACACAAGACGTGCGTGGTTGAGTCTTTTAGTTGTGAGTCTTTGGGCCCGCATTTCCTCTCCGGCTATCACACGGACAGGAGTGTCCTGCCGCACGACCTTTTCCTTTGAGGTGAGGAGCGTTGGCTTTCTCTCTTTTCAAGATAAGGAAAGGCTTTAGCTTTGCTGTACATTTTTTAACTTTATACCCACCCATTTTATTAGGTATTTCTATTGTGGGAGCAGCATTCTCTTTTATGAAACTATGGCCCTTGTGTGTGGGTGATGGTGTATTCATTCTGAGGCTAGAGTTCCTCTTCTGGGCTGCCTGGTTTAAATGATAGTTTGGCACCAAAAGATGTTGGTTCTGTTTTGGTGTCATGCTCTGCCTTCTGTTGTAGTGTGAAAAGTTATCATGAGTGCAATTGTTTTCTTGTGATCATATAGGAAAGAGCCAGATCTTGGCCAGTCTTTTGAAGGTCATAAAGTTTTTAGGAGCCCTTATCGTTTCTGAGAAAGATTTTCACAGTTTGACTGCTTGTACTGAGAAGGACTTGCCACCAGTGTTTTTTCCCTATGCACTGGAATTATATGTCGAGGTGCTAACCTGGAGGCAAAGTTCCTGGGTTGGAACTGTTTGATGAATTGATTACTGAGGAATACAATGCCTATACCATGTGTTGCCTTGTGGGTGATAAAATCAGCATGGAGGTAGATCTTCTAGCTGGTAGCCAGTGGAGAGCATTTAAGGCAGAGGCAATAAGGGCTTGTGCCTTCACCAAAGGAGTAGTCTAGCAGTAGAGTTCTGAATTATCTGTAATTTCCTCATTAATGATGCAGGAAACCAATAGTATAGCCCATTCGAGTAATCCAATTTTGATAGGATACATGATAAAGTTCCTTGAACCTTATGCTGGAATGCTAGGTGTGGGAAAATGCATCGTAATGTTTTCATGGTAATGAAGGCTGATTTCGTTCGTTTTTAGGGCTCGCCTGCTGATGCGCTTCAGCGCATAGCTGGCGAAGCTCTATAGGGGCTTATCCAGTGTTTATCCACCACTGGCGATTCCACTGGCGATTCCTTCAAGTGCATGTGCTTTTTAGGTCATTGCGCTTGCGCAAGCCCTAAAAAGCGCGTGCACAATGCCACCAGCCGCCTGCCTGCCTGCCTCGCATTACCACATCAAAGGCAGCCCTCCGAGCGCATTTCTCACCCCCTAATTATTCACGGCCGGCCGGCAGGCACATCAAAGGCTGCTGCTGCCGTGACTCGCATTTCTCCTCCCACCTCCCCTATCACTGCCCAGGCCGGCCGTACTTTCTCTTTACAAGGGCGCCCATTCCTGAATCACTTGAAATCTCTCCACATTATTTGCATTTTGTTAATTAAAAAAATTAACTACAACACAGCGTTGCACATTTTTCTCGACTTCGGAAGGATGAGTCCCAATCTCATTTGTACAAAGTGTTGTAATGGGATTATTGGAGAGTTAGAGAAACGTGCTCACAAGTTACATTTTTATGCAAATCATCTGAGTAAATAAACAATAGCATGGTGCCGTTTGCGTCCTTGACTTGATCTGGTTTTTATTTTTATTTTGCTATTATTCTCACAAAGGCTAAGAAGGTCTGCCTACTTTAGTATTAAGTGCTATACGTCGCATAAGCAACAGCTAACCATTCACTCACCCACGCAACGCCACTCACCCACGCAACGCCACTCACCCACGCAACGCCACTCACACACGCAACGCCACTCACACACGCAACGCCACTCACACACGCAACGCCACTCACACACGCAACGCCACTCACACACGCAACGCCACTCACACACGCAACGCCACACACACACGCAACGCCACACACACACGCAACGCCACACACACACGCAACGCCACACACACACGCAACGCCACACACACACGCAACGCCACTCACACATGCAACGCCACTCACACATGCAACGCCACTCACACATGCAACGCCACTCAACCACGCAACGCCACTCACACACGCAATGCCACTCAACCACGCAACGCCACTCACCCACGCAACGCCACTCACCCACGCAACGCCACTCAGCCACGCAACGCCACTCAGCCACGCAACCCCACTCACACACGCAACACCACTCACACACGCAACGCCACACACACACGCAACGCCACACACACACGCAACGCCACACACACACGCAACGCCACACACGCAACGCCACACACGCAACGCCACACACGCAACGCCACACACACGCAACGCCACACACACATGCAACGCCACTCACACATGCAACGCCACTCACACACGCAACGCCACTCACACACGCAACGCCACTCACACACGCAACGCCACTCACACACGCAACGCCACTCAACCACGCAACGCCACTCACCCACGCAACGCCACTCACCCACGCAACGCCACTCACCCACGCAACGCCACTCACCCACGCAACGCCACTCAGCCACGCAACGCCACTCAGCCACGCAACGCCACTCAGCCACGCAACGCCACTCAGCCACGCAACGCCACTCAGCCACGCAACGCCACTCAGCCACGCAACGCCACTCACACACGCAACGCCACTCACACACGCAACGCCACTCACACACGCAACGCCACTCACACACGCAACGCCACTCACACACGCAACACCACTCACACACGCAACGCCACACACACATGCAACGCCACACACACACGCAACGCCACACACACACGCAACGCCACACACACACGCAACGCCACTCACACACGCAACGCCACTCACACACGCAACGCCACTCACACACGCAACGCCACTCAACCACGCAACGCCACTCAACCACGCAACGCCACTCAACCACGCAACGCCACTCACCCACGCAACGCCACTCACCCACGCAACGCCACTCAGCCACGCAACGCCACTCAGCCACGCAACGCCACTCAGCCACGCAACGCCACTCACCCACGCAACGCCACTCACCCACGCAACGCCACTCACCCACGCAACGCCACTCACCCACGCAACGCCACACGCAACGCCACACACACACGCAACGCCACACACACACGCAACGCCACACACACACGCAACGCCACTCACACACGCAACGCCACACACACACGCAACGCCACACACACGCAACGCCACTCACACATGCAACGCCACTCACACACGCAACGCCACTCACACACGCAACGCCACTCACACATGCAACGCCACTCACACATGCAACGCCACTCACCCACGCAACGCCACTCACCCACGCAACGCCACTCACCCACGCAACGCCACTCAGCCACGCAACGCCACTCAGCCACGCAACGCCACTCAGCCACGCAACGCCACTCAGCCACGCAACGCCACTCAGCCACGCAACGCCACTCAGCCACGCAACGCCACTCAGACACGCAACGCCACTCACACACGCAACGCCACTCACACACGCAACGCCACTCACACACGCAACGCCACTCACACACGCAACGCCACTCACACACGCAACGCCACTCACACACGCAACGCCACTCACACACGCAACGCCACACACACGCAACGCCACACACACACGCAACGCCACACACACACGCAACGCCACACACACACGCAACGCCACACACACACGCAACGCCACTCACACACGCAACGCCACTCACACACGCAACGCCACTCACACATGCAACGCCACTCACACACGCAACGCCACTCACCCACGCAACGCCACTCACCCACGCAACGCCACTCACCCACGCAACGCCACTCACCCACGCAACGCCACTCACCCACGCAACGCCACTCACCCACGCAACGCCACTCACCCACGCAACGCCACTCACCCACGCAACGCCACTCACCCACGCAACGCCACTCACCCACGCAACGCCACTCACACACGCAACGCCACTCACACACGCAACGCCACACACACATGCAACGCCACTCACACATGCAACGCCACACACGCAACGCCACTCACCCACGCAACGCCACACACACACGCAACGCCACTCACCCACGCAACGCCACTCACCCACGCAACGCCACTCACACACGCAACGCCACTCACACACGCAACGCCACACACACATGCAACGCCACTCACACATGCAACGCCACTCACACACGCAACGCCACTCACCCACGCAACGCCACACACACACGCAACGCCACACACACATGCAACGCCACTCACACATGCAACGCCACACACGCAACGCCACTCACCCACGCAATGCCACTCACCCACGCAATGCCACTCACCCACGCAACGCCACTCACCCACGCAACGCCACTCATCCACGCAACGCCACTCATCCACGCAACGCCACTCATCCATTTGCAAAACGAAAAATGTGAAACTCTTCTATTGCGAGACCTATTGCATTTTCAATGCTTGTTCCACTTGGGTGTTATTGGACAGCTTGGAACACACGATAATTCCAAGGTTTCATACTTCTTTATATATTTTGGGTGCCGTGCATAGTTCATCTGGCTGGGTGCAAATGGGATCATAAGTTTTCCAATCTCCACAGGAAAGTAACTATGTTTTTGAAGCATTTAATTTGAGGAGACTCCATGTCATCCACTGATCAATGCCCTTGACTCCGCTTGCTGAAAATGTTTGGGTTTCCAATGTCCTTGGGATTTTCCAATTTAAGAAGGGTCTGTGTATCCTAATAGTTGTAGCAGATTACGTTAAAACAGTAGATACATTCTGATAATGATTTTATGTAAATATTGAAAATTAGAGGTAAGATGATAGAGCCTTAAGGGACTCCAGCTTTTGTATTGTAAAGTTTTGATGGGAAAGGGGCATATTGATCATGGTTTTCTGTGGCATAAGTAGGATGAGATCCAGATGAAATTTGTATCCCTAATAAAGACCTCTTTATGTATAAGGATTGATGTATCCTGGCCAAAATTGTTGAATGTAGCTGAGAGGTCCTAGAGCACAGATCTTCAATCTGTGGGGCACGACCCCCAGGGGGGCCCCGGGGTTCTGGGAAGGGGGTTGTTAATTTCTAGGCCTAACTCCTGCCTGGAGTACAAAACTGCTCTTTCTTTTGGACAAAGTCAACCGTGATTGTTAAAATGCTTCAGCTGAAGTTAATTACGTGTCATGTGCTGTAAAATGAAGAGCCCGGCAGACAGGTAAAACAATCCTTCAAATAAGCCTTCATGCCAGGGTGCCTGCTTGCCTGAATGAAATGCAAATGTACGCTAGGAGTTAATCTGCAAATGTAAAGGATGCTTGGGAGTGGTTCTGGCTTTAATTGCTGGAATCACTTCATGCATTGTGATTTCAAAGATGTGTTTTTTTGTGTGTGGCTAGCAACTGGGCTGTGAAGTGTGTGCTTTTAATGATAACTAATCCTTCTAATGAACAAATTCACATCCTAAGACTTTAATTTTCACGTTACTGTTTCTCAACATATGTTATCTTACCTAGCATAGTCTACTTGTAAATTGAACGTATGAATTTTTACCCTCTACCTTCTAATGTATCTGAACTATGTTTATGTAAAGCGCTCCGATACCCTCTAGGTTCATGTTTGCGCTATATAAAACTTTATAAATAAATAAATAACTGTATTTACACAGCTTAGTACCCCTGAAGAGGTGATGGCATATTACACAAATCTACATTTTAGAAGCTCCATTTTATCCGAAAACTCTGCACATTTTGTAGCAGTCCATCTTATGATGTGTGTAATGCAGGTATAAAATAATGACTTACACATTCACAGTGCTTTCTGTCACAGGCTGTGACCTCATAGCACTAAAAATACACAAGTCCCTATTTTCTACTGCACCAAACAAATTTAATTCCCTGGCTCTCTGGTTACACACAGACCTATGCAGTGCATTAAATAATAGAGATTTTATAATGTACTATATAGTGCATTTCTCACTGACTAACAACTTTTTACATTTATTTTTCATTTAAGCTACCCATTAATTTATATGTAGCTACCTGATGGCGAAAGACTTTAAAAATAACATAATATTTTGGGGCTGATTTATGAGATGGTTGCACCACTGGAGCGTCAGTTATTTTGAAGATTTGGCTGCAGAAGCAGCTCAATCATATCTATGAGGCGAGGCAAACTCACCATGCGTGGCTTTGCATGGCCTCATAGATATGGAGTAAGACAAAACAGCGCAAGTCGCTGCGTTTCCTTACTTTATGTCAAGTAGGCGTTTCATAGGCGTTGTAGTGGGTGTTCCCACACAATGCCCATGGAGTTTGATGCTGCCCCAGATTTACAAAACCATGTAAACCCGCTGCAGTGCCAAAACCTTATGCCTCCCCACAGCAGGCGCAACGAGGAGAAATGTTTTCATTTCTCCTTGTTTTTTCCTCTTTCCATGTGTGCTACATTCTGCAGCACACATAAAGTGGAAAACCCCTCTCAGGATTGTTTTTGTGGCGGAAGGTTGTGCTTCCTGCACTAAAACCATCCTGCTTATCTTGACGCAAGGCAGTAATTTGTGTGCCAACATAGGGGGAAAAGGACAAGAATGCACCATATTTCATAAATAAGGTGCATTCCTGCCCTTTCACATTGGCATAGGGTAGCACAACAGTAAGACTTGTGGTGCAGCCCTACGCCAATGCCTCATAAATGAGGACCTTTGTTTTTAGTTACACCGTTCACCACGCCCCCAACCACTGACCTTTTTTTGTGTTTAAGTTATTTCCCAAATGTATAAAGCGTTTGCTGTGGGAATTGGGGACGTTTACGGTTGTCGATAGTTGGCAATGATGAGGAGGCCCAAGTTCTAGAAATTTTTGTCAGGAAGGGGTCCTTAGGCATAAATGTTTTTGACAAGGGGTTCTAGGCATAAACAAGTTTGAAGACCTCTGTCCTAGAATAACAGTGCGGTGGTCCCATTTTTGCCTACTGTGTTTTTAAGGTCATTCAAGATGCTGATTAAGGCTGATACTGAGCTTCTTCCTGGGCGGAATCCAGTTTGGAAGTCTGAGAGTAGGGAGCTATCTTCAATTAATTTTGACATCTGAGTGAAAGCTGCTCTTTCCATAAGTGTACCAAGGTACAGTCCATTTGCTATTGATCTATTTGAGGGTCCAAGTTGTTTTTCTTTAGTAATTGGCATGTGAACGTCTTTTTTAAATCTTCTGGGAACATTTCTGTCAATAGGGAGTTGTTAATCAGGTTTCTGATTGGGGTGGCTGCATATGTTGATAGGAGGTTGTTCTTGAAGCACTGTGTGGGACAAAGCTCAGAAGGGCAGTCAGCTGGCCTTTGGTTTGCACAGGTTCCTTGAATTCTGTTATTGACAGTTCTTGGAAAGATAACAACGTTTGGGCTTCCCTTCCACGGTACCTGTTCCTTGGGAAAGGGTTTGTGGCTGACAGTTTTATTGTGCAATAAGGATGATTCCATTTTTTCCGAGGCTTTCTGGTGTGGAATTCCGGCAGTAATTTGAAAAGCTATTTGGGGCATTTTGCTTTGTAGACTCTATTTGAGTAATAGCATTTTTTGGCTATTTTGATTAATGACTTGTACATTCTGTTATGTCTATGTAGTCTTATTTTGCCTTATGGGTTGCTATATTTGTCCCAGGTCTGTTGATGTGTTTAGATTTGTTGTTTTTATCTTCTTAAGTTCTGCATTCATCGAAGAGGCACTTTTTCATTTCCACTGTTTTGACATGCTCTGTTGGATTTGAATTTCAAAAACTGTGTGGAGCCACCTTACTCAATTGAGTTATTTGAGTCAAAATTAGTGTTAGATGTAAGTAGTGTTTAAAGGGTTTCTCTGCTAGTTCCAAGGTCTGTTTCAGGTTGCAGCTAAGTTGAGTATGGCTGAAGGGTGCTGATGTATCTTGTGTTGGAAGACGACCATGTAATGATCTGACCAAAGGATTTTGGTAGTCCTTTGAAAAGAGACTAGTTCTGGGTTTTCAAGGATGACATCTTAGATGACTCCTGCATTGTGGGTGGGGTTAGGGGTGATTTGTTGCAGGTTGTGGGTATCAAAGACTGTGAGAATGGTTCTTAGGTGAGACATACTTGGTTTATCAAAGCAGATGTATAGGTCACCGAAGATAGGTAGGTTAGAGGATTGGTACACAGATATGATACTGGGTCTAGAAAGGTGTTTGAAAATGTTCTCACGCTGACTGGTGGCTTCTAGAGTATGAGGAAGTTGCATGAGAAGGTGGGGCTAAGGTTGCAACTGACAAGCAGGGGTTAACTACCTTGTGTGGAGACATCCTCTGCTTTCATGACAGTAATTCCTTTTTTAAATGCAGTGGCAAGGCTACTTTCTCTTTTATCTATGCGGTTGAGAGTAATAGTGTGCTAGCCATATGTAATATTGGTGTTCCAGTAGCCATGATTCACTTATGTTCTGTCTCTGTAAGAAGTTCGACAATACTGTATTGCTTCTTGCTCATTGACTAGCATGAATTAATAAGCAGTGCAAGTGAGTTGGTTTGTTATTGGTGATGGAGTGAGTTAGAGCCGCAGAAGTATGATCCTCTGAGGTCATGTGTGATGTGGTTTAAATTGGCATTGTTTTGTCTTGAGTGTTATGTGAGGGTTTGTTTTAGATGTAATAGATCTAGAGAGACTGAGGTCACTGTCCTCTTCTAGTAGGCTCAGGAAGGATTTTGTGGGGTCATTATAAGTGGTAGGTGAGGAGGTTGGTTATGATTGTGGGGATGGGGTGTTTAGGTGTCTTTGAAGAAGGGATGGGAAGAGCAAGGTTTTTGCTGATGGGAAGATCAAGGTTTTTGCGTCGTGATGTAATAGCAGAAGAAATGAAAAATTAGTGGGAGTTTTATGAATTGTCTTTGGCTTTTCTTAAGTGTGGGAGGGGTATGTGTGACAGACGGTGGAGGAGCACGAGGTCTAGTTTTAAGGCTCTGAATTCTACAATAGATGTAAGACAGGTATGTTGGAGTTGATGTGGGTTTGAGAGCTGAGTGGGTGAAGTGTTGTGGGTGTAGTTGTGGTGATTGGGGGTGTAGGCATAAGGAAGGGAAGCACAGGAATTTAAATTTGTTTGTGGTGTTGTTAGTTGCTAAGATATTGCATCTTGTCCTTGTGGAATGGGATTAAGTCTGGCAATGACTAGGATGGCTTACAGATTGTGTAAGGGGATTGTGTTTGGAGGAGGAATTTTTTTTCTGGTATAGAACTGATGGCTTGATGTGTTGGATGAAACAAGGAAGATGTGGTATGAACGCTTGACAGGAGAGGTAGGGTTGGCAGTTTGGGTGAGAAGAGGGGAGCAAAAAGGGTTAGGAGACTTACTTGAAGATTCAGTTGCTGGAGGAGTAGCATTTTAGGGGAGTACAGCGGCTGGACCATTGTTGGCATGGAGTTAAGTTGGAAGGATGTGGAAGGGTGTGTCGGGTGAAGATGGAGTGGAGGGTTTGGAAGGCCAGAAGGGGTAGTATACAGCAGAGGAAGGGAAGAAAGGATGAAGGGACTTAGATTTGGAGGGAGAGGATGGGAGGTTAAATTGGGAGAGAGTGATAAGTGAGGGCAGCAGACAATGACAGATTGGGGTAGCATTTGAGTAGTATATGTGTAATGGGTTGTGGTATACCATAGAGTTGGAGAATACTTGCTGAAATGGGTGGGTCCTTGAAAGGGTAGAATTAGGTCTGGTGTGTGGAGGGTGGGAGAAGCTGGAGAGGCCTGAGTGTTTGCAGGTGGAGAAGGTGCCTGGTGTCAGCCAATGAAGGTACCGTTTTGAGCTAGAGATTAATTTGTGCTGCATTTGTGGCCCGGGGCCCAAAAGGAGAAGACACCCTTATTGTCTCCATCTTTGGCCTAGATATCCGGGCTGAGACGTGTAGAGGGGAGGGGGTTATATGGGCTGGTGGTCACATAGCCCTTCCTTAGTACCCCTACAGCCTCAGCAAAGTGGTTATCCAGCACTCAAATGAACACCTGTATCTGTGGATGTTGGGTATAGAAGAGGAAACAGGTACGGTGGAGAGGGGAGGAAGAGCCGTTGGAAGGAGAGGGGTGATGGAGTCGCAGAAAAACTTTGCAGAAGCAGGCCAACTATTGTCTGCTTATGCATAGTCAAGAGTGTGCATCTGATGGGTATACTTTACAGAGAAAATACATTTCACAGCAGATACGGTTATATTACATCTGAATGAAAGTATGTTCCATTCCTTCTATAGTGGTTGAAAGGCTGCTGCAAAGGGCCACTTCATTCTACAAGCTATACAGACAATAGAGGGGAGAGAGAGAAAGGGCCAGAGAAAGCAATGAGGGCAGTTCAAAATCAAACGGTGGGAGCTGAATAGAGGGGATAAGGGAGGAGGAAGCAGGTAGCATAGGCAGTAGGCCGGGGGAGAATTGAGAAGAAATGCAGATACAAATTCATCGAACAAAGAAATAAACCTGTTCATATTACTGATAACACAACAGGCCGAATCAAACTCCAGACAGCAGTTGAAACCTTAAAAACGAGAAGCCGTCCAGGAAATCCCTGCAGTGCTATACTGATGACAGATTGTGCTCTGTGTAAATGTCAGTGTGATTGTATGTCCTTGTACCACAGCTGCCATATCTTCTCATTCAAGATTGCGTTCATCCTCTGAAACTTCATTGCTCCCGCTACTACTTAGCATTCAGCATCACAATCTGGCACTTTTCCAAGGAAATGTATGACAAACTATCTGCCTGCACACAGTTTCTACCAAGAAAAGCTTCATTTCAAACTGGTCATCTTTGCAACTACACAACACATAGTCAAACCATGGCTACGTCCAGTGCTTGAAATGGAAAAATAGAAGTGCAGGTATTCTGTACCAGAGTACCTAATTTTTCTGATAAGTGCCGATGCTCGTCCATTAAAAGTAATAGGCATTGCTTGAGAAGTGCCAGTACTCTCCCTCAAATAAAAAAATGCGGTACTCCGTACCGAATAGTACCGGCCCATTTAAAGCACTGGCTACGTCTATTTGGCAGCACTGTTGTAATGTCTTATGATCAATTCCAAATATTAACGTTTTATCACCACAACAGTCGCCAAAAATGCTCTACCGTCCAATTTTGCATAAAAGCATGCAGGCCCCAGGAAAGATGCCTGCTGGGTTAAGGTCTGATTTTTAGGTCTCGGCCTATTTCCATTCCGCAGGAATGGAATAGGACGAGTCTATAGCAGTGAAACCAAGAGTTTCACCATGAGCCCAAAAAAGAGGTTTTTCACGAGTGCATGTGCTCTCGTGCACGAGCTTGCCCGAGCCTTCTTCCTGCCTCCTGCCTTGAAGGCAATCTGCTTTTCCGCCCCATGCTGTTCCCTCCCACTCGCTCGCACATCAAAGGCTGCTCACTGAAACACCATATGCCTGCTCCCCACCCCCGCCCCCCACCAGACTTCATTGGAATGTGCTACGTGCATTCTCCCCTCCCTTTCAGCCCTTTTAGCCTCTTTAGCACCTCCCCTCTCTCTCCCCGCACACAGCCTTACTTGGATTTCTCCTCCCCCTCCCCAAAGAGATTCTAATCTGTGCTTTTCCGCCAAAGCCATTACAACTTCAACGGCTGTGTCTCCATAAGAAAATGAATAGTTCTACAGCCGTAATTGGGCTTGATTCTCTGGTGAAATCCCTCAATAAATAGATGCAGTTGTGCTACATTCACGTGAAGTAGCAAGATGTTATACCTACTTGCAAGTAAATAAATGTTTCTTTTGAAGACTGTGTTTTTTCTCACATATGCCTTTGTTGGCAGTCTTATGGAATTGTCCTTGTGTTGGTGCTCGTTTAACTCGTTGCTTGTTATTAGTGTGTTAATGTTCACTCCCGTAAAAATAAGCACCCTGGATCATTGTGTTTCCCCTCAAAAGAGGCACCTCCGTGAGGCATTTCAGGTGGTCTGATGTTTTTCCGACAGCCCGTATCACCCATCTGCTGAGCTCGAGTCCCACCCAGCCCACGTCCTGCTTCCGTAGAGGCTAAAATGACTGCACTCATTGGTGACGCCAAATTCACTTTTCTGGGCTTTCATTGGGGGAGTCCGGCACCACAGCCTGCCTCTCCCCTGAACGCTAGGAGCAGGGAAGACTGATGCTAGTGTGAGAGATTCTGAACTTTCCCTCATACTTCAGTTTCCTTTGGCCGCTCCCCCACTAAACTCCACATTGTTTTGGCAAAACCAAACCGATCAATGCAGTTTACTTTAATAACTTATTTTCCTTCCCTTTGATGCATTTTGCTGACAATACTTTTGACTTCTAATTTCCCAGATAGGCGCTCAGCGTCAGGTGTCGGTGGTAGTTCCTATCCTGATAGTTTCAGTTTTGACTTGCTAATTATTTAAATAGAGAACTACAAGTACCAGGAAGCAATTAAAGGGCAGGGAGGCAAATGATGGTTTGATATCTATAATCTATGCGACCTGCTGGTCTCTTACTTCGGTGCTTTTCTTTGAAGCGTTTATGCAGTAAAAATCTCTTTTTTTCAAGGCCTGGCGTTGCCAATAGGTCTAGCAGTAGGAAAGTTGGAGCTGTTGGTTTTGTAAATGACAAAGCCCTTTAATTTTTTAAAAAGAAAACAAAAATAAAAGGCATTGTTATTTGCAATTGTAATAGCTCCAACTTTCCTACTGCGAGACCTATTGGCAACACCAGTGCTTGTTTTTTTCCCGGTCTTGATATCCTCCTTTCAACTGGTTTAGCTGAAGTATTCAGCCTCCACTAGAGCCAATCCGTGCTTTGCTTGCTACAATGTTAACCAATATTTCTTCGTGGCCGATGCGTTGTATGGGCTTCAAGATAAAATTAGGTGAACTTCGAGCTTTAGAGCTAACAATTTTTGATGTTGTCATTCTGCAATCTGTAAACTCCTTCTTGCTACGCAGAATATTCACATTATAGTTAGTGAATGATTCTTAGTGAATTAACTCTTGCCTGTTAATGGTTGCTTGTAGGCTTCTTTAGGACTCCCCCCTCTTTCGCGGGAGTATAACAGTGGCCATGGGCAACTGTCTGGGGGGAGGCATTCGCTCCTCTATCACCAATGCTTGAATAGAGCGCCAGACGGGAACAATACATGTTTTACTACGTCACGCCGGCCTATTCAATTGCTTCTAAGCACGTGGTAGCGAACCGAACTGCAAGCCAGTCCATAGACCTGTGCAGCTCCTCTCACTCCAGCTTCCAAACATCTGAGATTTTCTGAAGAGTGTGACAACAGGCTGCCACTTTTGTGCCAGTTACGAGGGTGGTTTTGCGGTAAAAAGTGCGACGCTGGTTTCTAAAATTGCACTTACGGCATCTGTAGTCTCTGAATCATCTCGCTGCGTCCAGGTTTCTCCCCACCGTCATGTCCTCTTCACCCTGCTGATCCTGCCCGATAGGAACGCCTGCGTTCGTGCCAAGCCGCATCACTGGATATGCAGCGAGACTGGCATTTACACGTATTTCACAGGAATTCCCCACAGTCCATTAAGAGCCTTTCAGGATTTCGTCTTCTGCCGGCTTTTGCCTTTCAAAAAAATAAGGCTTTGAAAAAGTTGAAAGGAATTTGTCACCCCGACCTTCTTAAAAATCCTAACATTGTACACTCGGCGAGCTTGTGCATCTTCCAGGGAGTCTGACGTCATGGTGTGCATACAGGCATGTTGATGACTAGCTACTGGCAGTGCTGCGTCCCCTGAAGCTTTAACACAGGGCACAAGTCCTAAAAAATGAAGTGGGGGACTAACCTAGTTAATACGTTTGCAAGTGACATCACGGTGCGCGACATCACAGTGCATGACATCATAAGAAGTGACATCAGATCTTAAGCCCTCACATATATGTTTAGCAGGTCTATCATAAGTACATTAAAGCTCATTTCGAGTATACAGGGAAACCCTCCTAATTTAGGCAGAAGATTCACACTTTTGTAAGCTACACATTAAACAATGTTGCCTTTTGTCAGCGCAAACTTCCTCTACCCATAGTGCTTTGCAAGAAAAAATAGTGATATTTAAATTATTACAACGCCTCCTCAGGGGTAGTAAGCACTATATAAATGCTATTTATTTTGTGTAAATACTGGGAAAGACCAACACATCTGTTGTAGTGCATGCCTATCTCCTAAACTAAACAGAGCCTGAACAAAGTGAAAAGCTGCCGCTCTTAAGTATGTGTGAAGGTCTAACAAGGTGTGAGACTTTGTTTCCCCTCTGCTGCATTTGCTTCTAGGTGTGAGGCTCGTAATTGCTGTCAGCCAGGGGACTCCAACAAAAGGAGGCCTGATGACCCCCTCAGATGTCCAATCTGGGCCCATATCAAAGGTCTACTTTGTTATGGGCCCAGCAGGAGTCTTAACTAAGACATCCCCCTTCCCACCTGCACGTTGTTGCGATCCAAAGCAGTCAACAACTTGCAGGCACTGCTGAATGTGTCCCAGTGTTCTCAAATTACACCGGGATGCATTCAGCATATTTTTCAGTAGGGCCCAACTTCTTGGCAGGGTGGTCGCCGTCCACCCTGTGAAAATAGTGTGTGGACGCCATCCACCTGCGTGTACCCCCGACTTGTGCCCTGCTTTAACACAATAGCTGCCAAAGTTTCAGATTACTTTGTGTGACATTTTCATAGTGTAATTATGAGTGACATTACCACCAATAGGAGTGACACCTTTCTCAAGCAAAATCAAGGAATGAAGACGAGGGAAACACAAATATCCTAAATAACACCTATCTGAGCAATGACAAACTCTTAAGTTAGCTGCTGTAAAGCACCACAAATGGAAGGGCAATAACGTAGTGCCCTTCACGACTAGGCTGCACTAACAGGATGTGCGAAGCACCAACAAACTCTTACCCAAAGCAAGAGGTCCACGGCCCAGTTGGCGCACCGCTAAGTTTCCAGTACCAGTGTAGCCAGCGGCCCAGGTGAGTTGCCTTAATGAGCCAACATACTTGAAAGTCGACTTACAACCGCCGTGTCAGAGAGCCCCGGTCCGGACATTCACTCCGGGGACTAGGCTGCGAGGCGCCCAAGCACACACTCAGTGCAGCAGCTAAGTGAGCCAGAATATCGTAAGATTTAAAATGCGTTGCAGTGAGCTGTGCTACACAACGCAAATGTTATCTGCACTGTGCCGGAAACAAGCTTACTTACATTACGAGGTGAATGGCAGACAAGAAATGCAGTTTAAGGCCGGGCTGCCTGCCTCCTCATAGTGAGTCCTCCAGGCCACAACAAACTTAAGGACTCCCTCAGCCCCGCTGCATTCAAGGCTCAGCTGCAGTACTGTAGCGTGTGCCTGAGCTCCATCCGCGGTCGCATGGATTCAATTACCACACGGCTGTGAGAGCAGTGGCAATTGATCAGCCAGCCTTCCACAGTCCCAAACCTTTAGCCTCCCATCCTCACTGCCGCAGGAGGCGCCAGCGGGACGCAACGTCATGCACTGCGGAAATAGCAACTGTGCACAGCCTCTACAGACACTGATCACTGTCAGAAAATAAGGTCGCGCCCAGGAATACTTGATACATTGTATCCAAGCTCCACTTCAGCCAGCCCCTGAAGCCTGCCGGGAGCAGCGTGCTCGTAACAGCGCCATTCCAGCCTATAGTACAGTCGGCATAGCAGCCCTACGGCTTGACAGCCGAGGCAGAAGCTATGCCTACAATGCGTGACTTTGCATTTCAGTGCGATGATGTGGATCACCACACTGAAATGCGTTAGTCGAATGCCCGATGCCTGATGCTTGGCAGGACTGTAACACTTGTGTGCTATGTGTTGTTTTTCTTCCGTGCCATTATGTGTTACGTTTTGGGTCTTTTTAAACACTTAACTGTTCGAGGGTTAACGCTCGCAGTAGACAGCGTAGTCGATGTACCCATGTAATAATATAAAGCATCAAATTGCTTGCCTATGGTTTATGTTCTGTTCCTGACAGGAGAGTTGTAGCTCTTCACTTTACGTCATAGGTTAAGTGACATTTTTTGGGATTCCCCGGTATGTAACCCCACCTTTTTTTCTTAGCTATATAAGCCACACGTTCGACAACTAGTCTATAAAGAATTCACATTCTTCCTCCGAGAGGCCAAAATCCCTGTATAAGTCGGTTTGAAGCGCTTCTGTAATGCATCAAATGGCACCTCTCTAACCTCAAGGTGCTAAGAGTGGCGGAGATTTCGGAACAGGTTGGGGCTGAGTTCTAGCCTGCACAGAGAAGTCCTGCCCGCCTTCGTGTGTTTGCAGTCGTCATGTGTGACACAGTTGTCACAGCTCCACGTGTGCTCTAAAGACCGGTGAATAAATGAAAGGAGTGATTTGAGGCTTAGCGTATTTACTGAGCATTTACTGCATAGCAAATGTAGTTTTAGCCGAAGGAGTTTAGTAAATGTTTGCTGCCATAATGACAAATGAAAGACTTAACTAGAACGTTTACGAACCAGGCAACTATCCTACTCAGGTCTGCCGCAAAGGCTCTGTGATAACCCCACAAAATATATTTTTTAAATTAATGGTGCTGGTGAAATAAGATTTTTTTCTTTTACCTTAAACACGAGCGCACTTGATCTTTGTAATCACCTTGCCAACATTCTTTTCAGCCCTAGCAGTAGTCCCTTAAATTCTGATGTGGGGAAAACTGAACAATTCACCACCTGTGAGAGCCTTCAACCTCACTGTTGGGAGTTGAAGTCTACGGGTTTCTCCATAGGCCCTAGTGACAAGAACGTCCTCACAAAGCACTATGAACAAATATTAATTTGCTGCTCCCTGTGTTATGCAAAGTAACTGAATCCTTCGTAAATAAACAAGTCACTACGTTTCTTGAGGATAATCATGCCTGGCCCTCAAACCAATCCGGTTTTAGAGCTCAACACTCCACAGAGTCAGCTCTCCTGTTTACCACTGACACCATCCGAATGGCTCTGGATCAGGGTAAGAAGGCTGTCCTGATTCTTTTAGACCTGTCGGCAGCCTTCGACACAGTCTCACATACCATCTTGATTGACCGGCTAGTAACATCTGGCATAACAGGAAAAGTATTGGAGTCGATCAAGAACTTCCTAAGCGACTGGCGGCAAGTGGTCACTTTGGGTGACTTCTGCTCAAAGGAAAAAATACTTACGACAGGAGTTCCGCAGGGATCTAGTCTAAGCCCAACACTTTTCAATGTTTACACTACCCCCCTGATCAGGCTGATATCGTCCTTTAGAATAGATGTTATTGCGTATGCGGACGATACACAGCTCATCCTAGTCCTTGATAAAGACACCAAGGACTGGGAAGAAAATCTTAAATGTTGCCTGACGGCCACATTTGATTGGATGGGAAAGAATCATTTGAAATGTAATACGGGCAAGACAGAAATCATGTTAATGGGCCCGCAAAATGACTTTGTCCCCAAGTTATGGTGGCTGGAGAACGCAGAGGTACCGCCAAATACAACTAATACGGCACGGAATTTAGGCATCAAGTTTGATGCCTCTCTGTCGTTCAAACAGCAGGCGCTATCGGTAGCGGGCACCTATTTTAACGTCATCAAAGGACTAAGAAAATTCTTTGACCTACTCCCACTGGCAGCCAGGAAAATGGTAGCGGTTGCTCTCGTAACCTCGAGACTCGACTACTGTAACAGCCTATATGCGGGAACCAATAAGGTGGTTACTCACAGGTTGCAGATGGTGCAACACGCAGCCGCTAGGCTGGTGTTGAAATGGCCAAAGAAATCCTCTGCGTCTTCCGTATTAAATACATTACACTGGCTTCCAGTGGTCAAACGGGTCCTGTTCAAGGTCCTGTTAATTACCTTCAGGGCCTTTCACTCTCAAGGACCAAAGTATATTCAAAGGAGGTTCTTCCGATACCATCCTGCGCGCACTCTGAGGTCATCCAATGCTAACCTGCTAACTGTCCCGGCCTTTATACTCAGCTCGAGTTGGTGGCAAATCTTTGCCAGTCCTACGGTCAAAGGCATGGAATAAACTCCCCCCGCATATACGTGCAATGGAACGGGAATCTGAGTTCCGAAAGGCACTGAAAACCTGGATCTTTAATCTCCCTGACACTTGCGCTAGAGCACTAGTATGAACATCTGGGTTTGACTACGGATAGCAGCCTCACCAGTATTTTGATCTTTCCTGGTCACCGTAGGCGCCAGCATGCTCCCTGGAGTGATAGTTGCGCGGTATAAATGCCAGCTTACATTACATTACATTCACAGAAATAGATGTAGCCTAAATATCTGTGACAAGAACATCGAGGGATACAGGAAGCCCGAGAGCATATGCGAGTTCACATTTTTCTAAGTGAAGGAGAGTGCCATAAATATGAAATTCCAGGGGCTTTTGTGTGTGGGGGGGAGAGTTTGAGGTACTGCAAACCGCAGTGAACGTGCACAAACTGTTTGTTTCCATTCCCGATCAGTTTGCATACAGTTTTCACCCGTGAAAACTACTGTTAAGTTTCACTGTTGTTTTTGTGAACAAATTGTCATATAAATGAGACACTTGCCTTTATTTGCAATCAACTCTTTGGAACTTGTTTTCCACTAGTGAGAATTCTGTATTGTATAGTATTGAAGTGTTACCATGGTGCTTTCTTTGATTATATTATTGATGCAATTTTTATCATCATCACTAGTCCCAATATAGTTACTAATAGGCAGATGGTTTTGAGTAAAATAGCAAGGTGAGGTACACATCAATGGTTTACACAGTTCATTAGTCCATTATTTAATAACAACTAGTCCCAAGAGAAGTTATCTAGATCAAGCAGTAACTTTAAGCCATTATTCTAGAGCGTAAGGCAGGTGTGCCTTTTAAAGCCCCTCTTTACAGGCCTAGAGAATGTTGTTAGGCATGTAAAATACCTTGTTCTGTGTTGCTGCTCTTCGACTACAAACGACCTGGCCTCCAGATGGCCTTGAATATTTATCATTCTTTCTCATATAGAAAAAAACAATATTCATTTTAGTGAGACCCCCATTATGACGTTTGGTAGGAAAACAAACCAAGATTGCATATTGATGTCGAAACCTGAAGGTAACTTGTGAATACATAAATTTGGATAAACTGTTTTAGTAGGGAAAGGGACACTAATCAAAGTCGTGCATACAGACTGCAATGTTTTAAAACACTCTATAGTGACGTGGTAAAGTATCCGTTGTCAAAATGGTCCAGTTTCTAAGGTGTGGTGCTGTGTTTCAGCTGGCGCTTTTACCAGTGAATATCGTTTTTGGAGGCTGGTCACTTCATTAAAAGCTTTTCTGTGTTGGGTCAATATGATGGAAGTGAAACTGCAGTGCAGTGGGGGTGATAATGCTTTGCATAGAAGAAGAGCCTTCTGGCATTGATTAAGGAGGAAGGTTGCAAGTCAAGTTAAGATGAGTCACACCCTTGGGAAGGACTGAACATGGATTTATTGGAGATCAGCCCATTAGGCCACCAACCTACCAAACTGACAATATTCACAGTTTACTACGTGAGAATCTCACCTCAAAGAAACCACTCCATTCAAATTCTGAAGAACACAGAATCTCCCACCTTCCAGACAAGAGACGAGGCCCAAAGACCTGAAGTCATTTTAAGGACAGTAGGGGTTCCCAGTTTGGAGTCAGTACTGATTTCTTTCAGTGGGTGTGAATTTGTGAACTGGGACTAAGGATCGATCAGAGGTACATTTGATTATTATTGACAGTAAGAATGGAGGCTTAGCTAGAAAGATGGATCACATTAAAGTTGCTGGCGAAATTACCACTAACTCATTTTTGTACTGCCCTGACCCTACATGTGAATACATATCTGCATTTACTGTTAGAGCCAGCCAGGAGAAGATTGTTTTTTCTGTTAAGCATGTTGCCCTTTATGGATATTTAGGAGCGTGATGACAGTGCTAGGAGGCTATGTAACTATTTATAAACAAATTCGAAACTTCTGTCAATGTGTTTTCTTTGCCCATCTCTTATTCACTTGCAAGGGAATATATATTGGTTCAGTTTGGATTGATAGTAGTGGGTAAGATGTTCACCTTTGTTGCAATAGCGATAGTGTTGAAGTAAGAAAAATTGCTTATTTTTTTATATTATTTTGATAGGAGAATGTAGACTTCTTTATAAGGAAAGGATAGACATGCAGCAAAGCCGATTGTTCTTCCCTATGCGACAGCTATTGGCTTTCCCAATGTGTACTATACAGCTAGGAGGTTATTTAGGTTTTCCAAAATTTCCAGGCGCACAACCAGAGTACCCGTGAGGTAATAGGAAGAGTTACTCAGTAGTTAGTATAGGCAATGAGGCGAACGGTAAATCCTCACAACCGTTCAGGGATGGACCAAGATTGACCCATACGAAACATAAGAAAACAACAATGCCCCTGCGCTATACAAAAATAGATATGTAATTTTATAGTTTCAGTACTGTCAGTAGAACAAACATTAGAGCACCACCAAAATCAGTAGACACTTAAACATTCGGCGAACAGGTTTGACAGAATAGAGGTATCAATAAGTTCCGTTGTTGGTGTGATAGTTCTGTTTATTGTTCCTACATAGGGGCCAACACGTGTTTCATCGCAGGGAAACAGACTGCGAATCTTCAGGGCTCAATAGAAACATAAAGATTACATTTATGATCGTGCTTGTGCTGCAAGTGTATAAGAAGGTGACTTGATAGTGTCACCCTTTGTGGAAAAAAGCATGCCATTATGTGACTTCGTGGCAAAGTGCATTGAGATCATTGATTCGGTGACAATTGTGAACTTGAATGCTATCTGACTCTTCGATATGAACTATAGACAAAAGAACATTGGCCGCAGGAAAGAATACTGGTGATGTGAAAAGAGTGTGGAGTGTGTAAAAAGAGATTTCGAAATCCCAAGTGACTGATACAGTGTATTTACAAAATTCTAATAACATCTTATGGAAAAACTAAAAAGGAAACATTCGGTGGGTCTGCACCTGTTTAAGAATATTACTTCATTTGTCTTATATGAAATTGCTTATCATCTTGGGGGTGTAAAAGGACCTTGGTTACGTTACTCTTTTCGTTGCTGGTTCTACCTTTGTCTGTTTAAAAATTATATTCTTTATTTACCACCATTATTTAATGTGGACTCAAATTGCGGGCTAAATTTGTGATTTTTGGGTATTTCCGATTATTGTGGAGTACAAATCAGTGGATGTACTCTCTATTTTGTCTACAGTATAACGAGTCTCACGAGCAGAGAATATACAGAATCTACGGGGGGAAAAGTTTTTATTGCTACTAACAAGAGAGGTCCGTGTTAAATGACTGCTCCATGAAAAAGGCAGCATCGATATTTATAACACATGCTCCGGGGATAGAAAAGTAATAATAAAAGGTAGAGACACCAAAACAAGGAACCAAAGAATAATAATAAGTAAACTCACCCTCATGGGTGAAGTGCGTAAACACATCGGTTTAGCTGTAATATGTAATCGTGTTTCCGGAGATTCCACGACGTATGTGAATCAAAAAGGCTCCGCGAGACCTGATAAGTCTGCAGGAAATGTAATGGTGTTCGAGTAAAGTTAAAAGGCTGTTTGTCTGATAGTCTACATTTAGACAAAAGGAACCGAAAAAAACTACTAGAAACACCTACCTCGATAGTTATAAAGTGATATATCAACCGGGAGGAGAGAAAAAAACAGGTTACTCTAAGATGGCAACGCTGTTTTATTAAGGGACAAGGCGGGTGCACCTGTAAAGACAAATAACAGGGAGGGAAACAAAAGGATGTGTTGAAGAAGATCTGTTTGAGTGTAGCGAAAAACGTCTGATGTTTATTATCTAAAATGCGGAGGGCAAAGCTCGCTTACCTCCTTTACTGATCTCCCTCTTGTGTTTCCCGGCGCCGTTTTCCAAAGACGGTCATGTGACCGGAAGCCCGGCCGGAATATGTACCGGTGAGGCGCTTCCTATGCTAAAGACGACTAGACCGCCAACTGACTTGGAGTCTGTTGATTTGTTGGCCAAATAGAGAAGAAATACTATACAAAACCACCCGTACGCCGAGTGTTGGTAAAATGTCATGTATTATGTGAGATTATATCGTTTACCAATGTTATTTTCAGGAGTTCGCATCTTTAAAGTGAGTAAATTCAAATAGAATATATAGTAGATTAATCGGTTTCTCCAACAGATATTAAGAGGAATTTAGTTAGTAAGGTTTAATGTATGTGATTGAGCATGTACGAGAATGCGCTCGTAAGCGCTGTGTATGTCTGGTTTAGAGCCTAAACATACATCATGTTTAATTTGATATTCGATATCAGACACTCGGATAAATTCAAGGAATCTGGGGTCATGGATATTATGGTCAATTTGTGTGATTCCACCTTTTAGGATTACTGCCTCATATTCACTATGTATTATAACTCTGGGGAGTTACGGTTATTAATCAGTAAGTATATTTTTAAGCATAGAACACAAATGATTATACATTCTGTATAGAAACGATTCAAGACATAGTTTGAGAAGGAAACTTGCAATGATTCAGTACAATTCGCTATACTCAAATGTCTTATCTCATCTCATCACAAGTTAATGGTCGGAACTGGCTAACTAACTACAGTAATTGGCTTTCCCAATGTGTTTTACCTATGGAGTGGCGTAGTGTGTCGTACAGTGGAGTGGAATAGAGTGGACTGGGGTAGAGTGTAGTGTAGTAGAGTATCGTAGGCTGAAATGGAGTAGAGTAGAGTGGAGTAGAATAGAGTGGAGTAGAGTGGCATAGAATGTCCTCAAGTGGAGTGCCGTAGAACGGAGTAGAGTACAGTGGTGTTAATTGTAGAAGACTGGAGTGGTGTAGAGTGAAGTGAAGTGGCATAGAGTGGTGTAGAGTTTCGTAGATTGGAGGGGCATAGAGTGGACTAGAGAGTCGTAGAGTGGAGTTGCGTAAATTGGAGGATGCACGGTGGGTAGCGCACTGCCATTACAGCAAACACATTTTTAATTGAAATGAGAATTACCTTTGCACAGACATACAGTTTTATTGATAAAACTATAAAGCGCACAAATGATAATGCGTGGAAATTGACATCACCTAGTGTATTGTTTTGTTTTTATCCCATTCAAATATTTGTTTCCACCAGACCTCTTAATTACCAAAATGTGCTTTACGTTTGCTTTCCTTATTCTGATGTATTCTGAAATCTTTGTACTGTTCATTTACAGGCATTTACATTTTTCTCTGCGCTAGAAAATTAACATCCTACTGTCTTTTTACATAACCAGGCCCAGCAAGATTGTCACATAAATCCATTCACTTTGCAGTCAGAGAAAGAAAAGTAAACACAATGCTACCTGGAAGACAGAGCCCAACATTTGACCTCTGTCTTTGAATGAACAGCAAATGTGACAAGATAAAAGCTAAACTTAAAGGTCTGTTTATTGTTCATTCACTTCTAACCTCCAACATAGTTATTTTGGGGGGAGGAGGGGGTTAGCATCCTCACCCCCCCCACACCACTATTCCCAGTGCCTGTGGCATGGGCACGAAATTGAGGAAGAGAATTGTTTAAGTTATGCTATTTGTAAAGGGCATAAATAAGGTCGTAGACCAACATTGTTCCTCACAGGCACCCAAGATTGATGAACTGGTATTTATTTGTGTATTTTATATATTATTTATTTGTGTATTTTATATAGCGTACAGCTACCCAACGGGGTGACCCGGCGCTCATGCTCGAGATACTAGATCTTGTCCAAGGTCGTTTAGCAGAAGAGAAATGTTTTCAAAGCTTTGCGGAATGGTAATTCCTCCTCGATCTTACCGAGGAAGATGGGAAGTTTATTCCACTGAGAAGATGCACTGGCAAAGATAAGTAGAAACAGTCAAGTAGAAAGATAGGAGGCAGGATATCTTTTTGAAGAAATAAAGCATGTTTACTGCTTCCTGAACTAGCATACTATGTAGATAACTGAAAACATATCTACACTTGGCAGGACATAGTATCGATTTGATTTCCTCCAACTATCTGTTATCAATCTGCCCTGTGGTCCAAACCCTTTCTGACTTTCTTTAATTTGGCCTTAGCTAAACCCTGTGAGCAAGGCAAGATGGTAGACCGGAATGCTTTCAGGGCGTGGAAGAAAGTGAAAACCTTGGACTGGGTAGCCTTCCTTGACACAACCGGCTCCTGTCTGACAAATGATGTCAACCAAAATGTAGAGGCCGTTAACACCTGTCCACTGGGAGCATCGGATGTACTAGCTCTTTTACAGGAGCAGAAATAGAGAAAAGGCAAATCTTCTACTCCGTAGTTCTCTCCGCACCTGGTCGAGGACTGTAAAGCTTTCAAACAGCTTGACTGCATCTGGCGCAAGGACTGTTCTTCGCATAGTAAAGCTAACTACAAATCTGCTCTCAGTGCCTATCACACAGAGTCTGTTCTACAGAGTGAAAATCAATTCCGCCGAGCATACTTCCTGTTCTGTTTTCCAGATCGTGAAGTCTTTTATCTCTCTGCAAGCCTGGCAAAGAGCTATTGTCCCTTTCCAAGAGCTTTGCAATGTGCTGGCAACATACTTTGAAGCTAACATGTTTGTCATTCCGAGAACATTGCCTGCCCAGACGGAGATTCCCCCTTTTGTCTGTCACTTAGACCTAGACAGGCTCAGCAACAGGCTTACTCAGTTTAAACCCATGTCCTTGGAACAGGGCAGGAAAACTATCCTGCCCTTGCAAATTGGGGTAACCTCTGGATGTATTCCCCTCTACTCTGCTTGTCGAGGCAGGGAACATCAATCTGGTGATCAATTCCATTTTCAATATCTCCCTCTCTTCGGGGGTCTTGCTGGCTGCCTGGAAACTTGCTAAGGTGGTCCCTCTACTTAAGAATCCTGCGTTGGACCCTAGCATTTTTTGTAACTAAAGGCCCGTCTCTCTTCTTCCGGCCTTTTAAAAAATGCTGACAAAGTTGGCCAATGCTCAGCTGTCACAGCATCTTGAGAAAGGCAAGCTGTTACATCCTAGCCAATGCGGCTTCCGCCCCAGTCACAGTACGGAATCAGCAGTTCTGGAAATATCAGAGCACATTTAATGGTTGTTGGATGTAGGGAAAAATGCAGTCTTGATCCTTCTTTATATATCCTCTGCCTTTGACACCACCAGCACTCTATCCTCCTGCACCGTCTTTGTGTCTTGGGTGTGGGGGGGGGCACTTTGTGGGAGTGGTGCAAATCATTCCTGGTCGCCAGAAGCTGATCAGTCTGGCTCGCTTCTTTTTCCTCCAGGGTCAAGGCAGTTAACCAAGGGGTCCACCAGGGCTCTTCACTCAGTCCAACCATTTTTAATGTTTCCATTTGGATGTATAATCATTTCATTTGCTAATGACACTTAGCTGCTCTTTGCCTTTGACAGCTCTCATGCCTCAATTTCAGCCTCTTTCATCAACTGACTATGTGCTGTCTTTGACTTCAATGAACAGTAGCCAACTTAAATGCTACACTGAGATATTCCATTTGGGTAACACGTGTCCAACTGGTGAGAAGACCTCTGGCCCTCTGCGCTGCCAGCCTCACCTCCTCCTTCTCTAGTAGCTAAATAAAAATTTGGATGCGAAGTCACAGATCTCTGCTGTGGCAGGCCAATGCTTCGTGCTGCTCAGCACTATCAAGAAATTCCTCTCCCTACTGCCTTTGGAGACGTGAAGAGTAATGATCTATGCTCTGATCACTTAGCGTTTGGATTACGCAAATGCCCTGTATTCAGGAGCAGCAGAAGCGCAGGTGAAATGCTTTACAGGTGGCCCAAAATACGGCTGCCAGCCTTCTTCTACTCCTGCTGAGACTTTCTTCATCCACAGCGGCCCCGAAAGCTCTGCATTGGCTGCCCGTTATGAAATGGATTTTGTTCAAGGCCTTAGCTTTGGCTCTCAGGGCAGTGCATCTTTCTAGTCGCGGTTTTTGACTGTGAGATTTGCCCAGTATATTCCCTTTAGAGCGATGCGTTCTGCCTCTGTCTCACTTCTGGTAACCCTGCACTTTACACGTGTTTGAATGGGCTTTAAAGCCTTTTCCTCCCTTGCAGCTAAAGTGTGGAATGAACTCCCTTGCAAATTGCGCCAGGTCTCTTCTGAGCTCATTTTCTGAAAAAAATTAAAAACCTGACTTTTCTTTGGGGGGCAGTAAGATCTCTGTTAGGGGATGTGTACTTGCTCTGAGTAGCCGCGTGCTCTACAAGTCCCTCTCATTCATTCATTCTTGTGGAGTGAATCTCGAACAAGAAACAAAAAAGTACAGAGAAAGCGAGCAGCGGTGGAAGAATGCTAGGAGCCAGATTAAGAGGTGGTAAACAGGATGTGCTCCACAGGAGAGACAAAGACATGCTAGACAGCCTAAAACAAATAAAGCCAGCAAATAGAAAGCAGGCAAATGTGAATTACAAACCACAAAGCCTTTGGTAAGCAATAGGCAAATGCATTCGTGGGGATCTTTAAAAATGTCCCTAAGAAGTCCTTCGACCTAGAAAACTAAAGAGCACTGTGTAGACAGAAAGCTGACAATGTGAGATGATGGGAATGCTTCATTGACAAAAAGTATGTTAATTTTTCTTCCTGTATATGCCTAAAAAACTGGGAACCAGTGAGGGATAGATTGTCTACATATTAGAAGTATTGCATATTGGGCTAATATGAACAATCAGATCTGCTCACCTCTGTGCCCTTTTTCCTTTTCGCCTGCAGACAGCACTTACTTGCCCATCCTTGTTGTCCTCCCGCCTAATCCTTCTCCCCCATACCCCCTGTGGCCCTACCGTTGGCCACAAAAAAGCATTAACAAAGCTCTTACAAAGCTATTTGAATTTGTTAGTCTGCTGTGTAACAAAAAAAAGTTCTATGACACGGTCCACGCTAGCTGCTCCAAAGTGATTTGTTTTTATTTACTTTAAGCCATTTCCATTTTTTTTAAAAACTCTTTGTACTTTTTTCATGGTAGTACTGAGTCAAGTAAACGGCAGCCCAGTGCTGCTGCTGCTGCCCAGGGGGCCGCATGTAAAGGTCAGGAGGGCTGCATGTGCCACCCGGACCGTACTTTGAGTATCACTGGGCTAAACTCTATCATTTCTAAACAAGCATTTGCAATGCAATAGGTCTCGCATTAGGAAAGTTTAAACTATTGGTATTGTAAATGACAAATCTTTTATTTATGTGTTGGTTTTAAAAATAGCGAAATTAATAGCTTTGTCATTTACAATGCCAATAGTTTTAACTTTCGCAACCGTGACACCTATTGCATTAGTATTGCAATATGTGTTGTATTTACGTGACTTAGATGTATTGCTATTACAAATAACAATGGCTTTTATTTTTTAAATAATTAATACTTAAATGAAAGTTATTGTAATTTATAATGGCAATAGCTTAAAGTTTTGTAAATAACTTTTGTGAAGATTATGTTCAGTGTATTTTATTGTGATGAAAATCCAAGAACAGAAGTGAAATATTAACATATTTTTGTGACATTTGTAATAAAGCTTGAAACATTGAGAGAACATATTAGAACCAGTTGTTGTTGAATGGTTGCACAGAGTGATGCTTTGGCGTTCAGTGGTGCTGAGTAATGCTGTGGCCTTCAGTGGTGCTGAGTGATGCTGTGGCCTTCAGTGGTGCTGGGTGATGCTGTGGCGTTGAGTGGTGCTGAGTGATGCTGTGGCATTCAGTGGTGCTGTGGCATTCAGTGGTGCTGAGTGATGCTGTGGCGTTGAGTGGTGATGAGTGATGCTGTGGCGTTGAGTGATGCTGTTGCGTTGAGTAATGCTGTGGCGTTGAGTGATGCTGTGGCGTTGAGAGATGCTGTGTGCTGAGTGGTGCTGTGGCATTGAGTGGTGCTGTGGCGTTTAGGGGTGCTGTGGCATTCAGTGATGCTGAGTGATTCTGTGGCGCTGAGTGATGCTGTTTGCAACTTTGTAATTCGGTGCCGAGAGCAGTAAAGCTATCTGTACACATATAAACGACAAAGCTGCTGTCTTGTATGATGGCCAACAGTTGGTGAGAAAATGCGTAAATGTATCTATGTTTTTTATCTGCCTGGAAATGACTGGGGGAGTTATCACACATGTACCCTAAGTCCTAGGATCACAGGATACCGCAGGGCATCAAATGGGGGCCACGCCGCGCACACCTGCTTCTCTCCTTAACTCGAAGTCACGCAGAGAAAAACCGGAAAACCCCCATTGATTGAAAAATAAGTCACAGAAAAAAAACACAAGTCTTCAACTGAAAAGGACGAAGGGATTGGATGCAGATACGTTGAAGGATAAAACAATGAATCTATCTTCCACATTAAATCGCTCGTAAACTGCCAGAGGTGACAAGTGAATACGGTAAATATCAATTAAGCTATAATATAATCATGAAATCATGACGCTAAATACAAGCACCATACACCAACACGCACACCTTTCATAGGCCAAAATTACGATAAATTATCCCGAAGCATTCGGGCTTCTTAATGTGGGGGTATTGAGTAACTACCACAAGTTGCATTTACGCACACTAGAGGGCGCACAAGCGCCATTTATGTCTTTCAGATGCCAATCCCATGCAGTTTAAAGCCGCTGCCGTTACAATTGTATGAAAAATGTTTAGCTCAGAAGGGATAAAAATATAGAACTCTTAGCAAACAAAAAGACGTATTCATTAACATGCCAACATGTGATTTGACTTAGCACACTTTTTTGACAGTGTGAGTGAACCTTGGTGTAGTTCAAAGAATAAGTTTTATCACCACCAATCGGTATGATCTTTCATGAACCCCCAAAACAGCTTAATTGTAAGTATCCGTGGAAATGCGAGAACGCAATGTAAATATATCCAAGGCAGAGGAAAGGCAGCACTGGGAGGGGGGCTGGGCAACCATGCCAGCATCCCGATTCACGAGCAGATGGTTCTGTTCATGACCTGCGGATCGCGTGAAGTGGATGGTGGCAAATGGACTCAAAGCGGCCGGTCGCTTTGATGTTCTTGGCTTGCTTTGTGGGATGGCGGAGGGCGGGGGAGCAGCTTGGGTTTGACGTGCACGAGCTACATGAACTGCACCTAATCCGCGCTTGGTCAAGAGTTTGTTTCGCCTACTATATACTCGCTATTAATAGTTATTAATAGCGAGACCTAAAAAACATTGACAGCGCTAGTTGGTCTTACATAGGCAAAACCTGTTGGCTTTGCCAGTGCCATTTTCAGTATTTTAACTGCTATTGCTCTATTGTACGAAAGTTGATAAATTACATTGTGTATACAGGTGAACAGTGCAACAGGTTTGTTTTACAATTATTGTTCTTTCAATTATTTTAAACTGAAGATAAACAAATGTCAAAAATGTAGTACTGGTTACTCTTTGAAAACGAATACGGTACTGAAAGGATATAAAAATAAAATCTCCAAACAAGAGGTAACAAAGGAAGGTATTTTTAGGTGAATTCTTGGAGGTAGCACTCTATTTCTAGCTTACTTTTAAATTGCATGGTCTTGTTTTCCTGTGTATTTTTCTCAGCATTTGATGCATCACCATGGAGATATTCAGATGTAAGACATCTCCGGGAATCCACATATCGTTTGGCAGTGAAGCTGCCATCTGATGTAGTTGAAGGCTTAAAGAAAATCTAAAATGCAAGCAATAAAGTGTCTCTTTAGTTTTATTCTTTAAAAAAATATGTTAGGTGGAAAATTGCCAGAAAATGCCTTGCAGGGTAGACAATGAATTTCGAGGTTATTAATTTTAAGACTCTTTCTAATTTGTGCATTTTTAGATCTTACCTCAGCTTAACTGTTTTGTTTCGAAATACATATTTTGAATTTGGCAAGAACGTACTCTGGACTAACAGCCCACTCACTGCTTCTCATTGGTTGCCTTTATTATTTCTGTCATTTGCTTGTTTATTCACTTGCCTTGTGTTTGTCCCTCCCCTGGAGCATAGTCTTTTTACCATCCTTTTGATTCTCCATTGCTGATTTTTTTTAGGAAACTACTTTTTTCTTTTTGGTTAACCACTCCAAGAAAGTGCATGTGTTTTGTAGGTCTCTCCCTTGCATGCATCTGCCCCAACCAAATACTAGCCCCCGCACTTCGTGTTGCTCTATTGATCATGTACTGCTTGCTGTCCCTCTCGTGCTTCTCACCTGCCAAACTCCCCCCCCTCCCCGAGCCTATCTGTGTTACTCTCCCTCAGTCTGCTGTTACTCTCCTTCCCCCACTAATTTTATTTTAATTTTATTACCTGCTCGTCCATTGCCATCCACACCCTGGTGGCTCTTGCTTTAAAAAAAATGATATTTCTTTGGAGGGTCATGAAGCAAATTGCTGTCCACCTCTCCATCTTACAAAAGCTCTTTCTTGCTTGCACATTTTTAATTTTTTTAATTTACGGATCCATTTCGGATTGGAGCTATAAAAGAATGGCACCTGTGAATTTTGCAGGGGTGTACATGCCTGGTCATTCATGCACGCATTCATCATCACACATGTACGCTCATTGAGCTCCTTTATTTATTTACTTTGCCCTACGATGTACAACACTGGCAAAAAATGTTTTGCAAATGCTGTATGATATCCGCAGTCAGCATTGTCCGAGCCAATAGGTCCAGAAGGTGAGACATATTCTCTTTGCTAGTGCTTGCTATGTCTGGGTTCACAAGGCAGCTTTCCAACAGGCCTTTTGTTTACAATATACTCAAAGTGAGATTTGGGTCTGACCCCTTCAACCACTGGCATTTTTTGACCAGCATTGTTTCACACTTTGACTTAAGACTTTGCCAGTCATCTCTGGACTCAGCCCAAATATATTTCTCTCCTACTTAAGGGTGTTTTCCTTTAGGGTGTATCTTTCCATAGCCAATTACCAATGATGTGCATGCAGTGAACTGTGTGAGGACTGTTTCACAGCTATAGGCCTCTCCATTCCTCTCCTATTAAAGGCTCCCTTATTTTCGGTGCCCTGTTTTTGGTCAAGCCTACCAGTTACCTTACCAAGAACTGGCTGGCATTTGCTTGCTTCCTATTCGAGGGCAAATCATACGTGTGCTTCTTTCCCACATGCTCTGTCATCTGTAGGGCTTCTCCCCTGCGCTCCATGTTGCTGTCTTTCTGACCCAGTGAGCTTCTACCCCCTTGCACTATAGCTATAGTGCCTCTCCCTGTCCACATCTTTCTGTCTCCCTCATGCTCCGCCCACCCCTTTGCTTTCCTAAACCTGCTCCTCACACCCTTTGTTGCCCCCCAGCTCGATGTTCTGTTTAACATGGGAGGGGGGGAAAGGGGGGGGGGGGGTCCAGGCAGCAAAATATCGCCGGCCTTTCACAAAAGTGCTTTCACGCATTTACAGCTTTTCTATTGGCTGATTTCAGTCTTCGCCCACCTTCTTAGATAAGTAAAGACAAAAGAAAATGTTGCATGTATCATCCTGTAGGTGCATGCATTTCTGATGGTGCAGGCTCACACCAAGTGCGGCTACTTCGTTGAACCTCTTTTTTTATGCATTAGTAAAAAGCATGGCTTTTAACTGATATTGTTTAGCAGCGCCAAGAAGCATTGGAAAGCCCGTAGATCCCAAAGGCAAGATCTATTAGATGTGCCAGTGCTTGCTGTTTCTATGTCAACAGAAGATTGGGTGCTACAGAAAGTTTAAAAAACAACTGTAATGAAAGCAACCTTGCCTTCAACATTTGTGTATCATTAAACTAAAAACAAGTATTGTGCTGAAGGCAGCTGAGCCTTCAATATGGACAACTTTTTGTTTCTTTGTTAATATAGACCATTCTTTGTGTTTTTGTCTTTTAGAAAATTAATTCCAGGCACATTGGCTATTCCAGTGCTTGTTAACTTTGTTGTTCTATGACTGACCAGTACCACTTAAGAGATCTGATCTGACACATGTTCACTTGTACAATACAATCAGGTCCTACTGCTTTTTGTAATAGGAAGGAGAAATAATGCTAGCCCGTTGAGCTTCTCCTTATAAATTATCTATGCCATTGAATAGGCTCTTAGATGAAGAGGAGTGTGCGGTGCCGTGTGTTGGGCTTTTAGGCACTCCGCTCTACCAGTGAAGGCTTTGGAAAATCTGGTCACGCACTCCGGTATCTAGTAGTGAGGATGAATGCCTGCACTGTCTCATGGGCTACTATGTTCTGGAGCTCCCTTCTTCCTAACTGGTTGAAAAAATTCTGTAATGCACACAGGACCATCAAAGACATCTTAAAACGGACACTATCACTTGACGTTTTTTCCAGGGATCCCAGCATTAATGTCCTCTCCGCAAAGTGGGTCCCCATAGCCTACACATACATCACCAACAGTTTCAATACAGTGACTGTTTTTGTCACTATCAGCAGGGCACAAAACGTTACTTCTGATGGGTCAACATTTTTTGGACATTGACTCAAGTTTGGCTTCCCTGTCCACAGCGAGGCATTGTCTCTAATTTTGAGTGTCTTTTTAGTAAAGAAATAATAATAATCCTGTGTTCCACCTATGTTGCGGACGACCGCCTTGAAACAGTGTATTCTCTGCGGTCTCCATTTACAGCCGTAACACATTGGTGTCAATGCTAGCTTATTATGTGCGTCTACATTTGCTTACTTGAACAAAATCTCAAACTTTTGATGTCAGCAGTTGCAAGACGATGTGCAGTATAACCATTAAGATGGCTTTCTGTACCAGCTCGTCTTAGTGTTCTTTCCTCGGTGCACCACAAGAACTGCAAGCACAGAAATATAAAGAATGGAGAGAAAGGACAAGCAGAAGAAAGGGGAGATATTCCTAGTTTTGTCCCTTGAGCAGTGGCTCTGGGCAGCACGTTGTTAAACTCAAAATTACCACTTTTTCACCATTTCTTAAAATACTTAAGACATTTTTGTTTCTCTCCTAAAACTATTGGAAGTTGCACAGATATTCCACGACTGGGTTTAGAACAGTATATTTTAATATCCCAGTGTCCTACAAGCTCACTGCTGCCCTGACTGCTCAACTCAACTAACACAATTTCTCAACTACTAATAGCAACTCATTCTCAGTCAGCTAGACAGTCTGTAGCATTTAATCCTCTTAGTCCAATTTTAGGTGATTTGGAAGTCCGGCTGGATTTGGATCCCTCACGATCAACACCAATCTGGCTTCTGTCAAGGACACAGCACTGATTCAGCACTCACCCACATTACGGACTGCATATTAAAAATGCTAGACCATAATGAATCATGTTTTTTGATATTTCTTGGCTTATGCTCCACTTTCGACACATTTAAACATGACAACCTACTGTCCCTCCTGGAACAAAGGATGGGTCTTTCTGGTTTAGTATCACAATGGCTTACCTCTTTCCTAAACAACAGAACACAGAGAATCAAGATGAAGCAATCCCTCTCTCAACCTTCCATGGTCCCCCTAGGAGTTCCACAGGGCTCTGCACTATCACCCATCCTTTTCAATCTAATCATGGGACCCCTGGCAAACGCGCTGAACTCCTGCGAAGATTATATATCACATGTATGCAGAGGACACACAATTGCATATGAAAATCTCCACCCCAGAGGACATCACCTCCCTCAACACCATTCTGCATAACACTAAAAATTGGCTCACCGGCAATGGGGGGCAATAGAAAGACCTACAACCAAGACTTGGGCAACTGAATTTGACAAATGTATGGTCGCAGAGTAAGAAGTCTTTAAAGCTAGAGGATGCCCCAAGAAATGGCATAGGAAGTTGGGCAGCTGGAAGGCACATAGAGGGGCCTTGTGTATATCCCTGACCGTAGAGATGGATATGTCCAGAAATAATCGTCTGGAATCAATGTGTGATTTATCTTGCACTGTTATACTGTATGAACCAGCTATAACTCAATTGAAACATATGCCTATCAATGTTTGTAATCTTCTCTTGAATGCTGAAACCAATAAAAAAATCTATTTAAAAAAATTGGCTCTCCGGCAACCACCCCATGCTCAACACCAACAAAACGGAATTCCTCCAAACCCCCCCTCACCCCTCAAGCACATACCAAAGATAGACCTCTGGCTGAGGCATCTAACAACCTTTAACTGCTCTCCCACATCATTGACACTGCAAAATCATTGGGAATCACCCTAGACAAACACCTAAATAGGCAGGTGCATATCAGTAACGCCACCAAAGGAGCTAATCATCAGATGAATATCCTAAGGAAACTTAAACCCTTCCTCCCTCAGGTCGACTTAGAAAATGGCAGTACAAGCCCTAGTGTTACCAAGATTGAATTACAGAAGCACCACTCTATGCGGACTTCCCAAATACAAGCTGGCCCTGTTAAGAGCCTCACTTAGCGCTGCGGCAAGGCTGGTCTCCGGAACAAAAATGATCAACCACATTTCTCTGACCTTAAAAGCATTGAACTGGCTACCATATGAGGCAAGTTTACACATAATGATCGCCTGCATGACCCATAAAGCCCTTCACACCAAAACCCCCAGTTACCTAGCACAAATGCTAGCGCTGTCAGGAGGTTGCAGACATTTGTGAAGCGCTAGCTCACTACTACTGAAACCACAATCATTCTACAAAAAGAGAACAAGCTGCAGAGCCTTCTCAGGTATCGCTCCGAAGATTTGGAACTCATTACCACCAGATGTTCGCAGGATCCCTTCCTCCTCCTTCTCCTTCAAAACAAATTGAAAATGCTTCTAATGAACAAATTCACATCCTAAGACTTTAATTCTCACGTTACTGTTTCTCAGCATATGTTATCTTACCGAACATAGTCTACTTGTAAATGGAATGTATGCATTTTTACCCTCTACCTTTTAATGTATCTAAACAATGTTTAGTTAAAGCGCTCATATACCCTCTGGGGTCATGTTTGCGCTATATAAAACTTTTTAAATAAATGTTCTACAGTGCCTCCTAAGAGGTTGTTGTCAACTCCGCAGGTTGCCTTATTGTCAGTCTTCTGCTTTGTCTCCTGATGATTGATGTTTTGTAGAGAATTCGTACTCTATCCAAAAAAACAAAACTGTTGGCTTTGTCAGTTGTTTTTTCTGGACACATGCTAACTATCCAGCCATCTCCCTATCACTAATTTTAAAGGATGCTTTACAAACCCTGTTGTGCATACTTTGCCATCTTTTTCGTAAGGTCTAGCACATAGGAGAGGAAATGTAAAGTTTCTTACAGCCATATTTATAATTTGCCACGTCGGTTACTCCAAAGCGGTACAAAAGGGGGTGGTGATGGATGACGCATCTGAACCAATCAAACACTCACACCCAGTCAACAGATCTGGGTTTAATCCATCACCATTCTTTAGCCTACTCTGCCACCCCAGTTCTGACATGGCCATATGCAAATCAGTCTGGCCCTGTGCCTCATGGGAACAGTCCAGCCCGAACTGCCAAGCCATGCCTTCCCTGGACCGGAAACAAGCTTCCTAGGACCGATTTCTGGCATTTCAGCCGTCTTCAGCCAGGCTTGCTTGAATCCAGTGGCAAAGTGAGCAAGGAACTCACGTCTGAGCATACCCTGCTAACTTATGGCGAACAAAGCGGTACAAAAGGGGGTGGTGAGGGATGGAGCATCTGAACCAATTAAACACTCACACCCAGTCAACAGATCGGGTTTTAATCCATCACCGTTCTTTAGCCCACTCTGCCACCCCAGTTCAGACATGGCCATATGCAAATCAGTCTGACCCTGTGCCTCATGGGAACAGTCCAGCCCGAACTGCCAAGCCATGCCTTCCCTGGACCGGAAACAAACTTCCTAGGACCGGTTTCTGGCATTTCAGCCGTCTTCAGCCAGGCTTGCTTGAATCCAGTGGCAAAGTGAGCAAGGGACTCATGTCTGAGCATACCCTGCCAACTTATGGAGAACAAAGCGGTACAAAAGGGGGTGGTGATGGATGGAGCATCTGAACCAATCAAACACTCACACCCAGTCAACAGATCTGGGTTTAATCCATCACCGTTCTTTAGCCCACTCTGCCACCCCAGTTCAGACATGGCCATATGCAAATCAGTCTGACCCTGTGCCTCATGGGAACAGTCCAGCCCGAACTGCCAAGCCATGCCTTCCCTGGACTGGAAACAAGCTTCCTAGGACCGGTTTCTGGCATTTCAGCAGACTTCAGCCAGGCTTGCTTGAATCCAGTGGCAAAGTGAGCAAGGGACTCACATCTGAGCAAACCCTGCCAACTTATGGCGAACAAAGCCGTACAAAAGGGGGTGGTGATGGACGGAGCATCTGAACCAATCAAACACTCACCACCCCCTTTTGTACCACGTCGGTTACTCCATCACAAACGTCAAGGATATTGCCATTGCCTTTTTAAAAGTGACATGGTATATACTGCATTTGGTAATAAGGTGGATGTAATATCTATCACGTATGCTACCATAACCCAAAGGAAGGCCCTAAATTATGGAGCTTAGTTGGTTTCATAGATTCTTATTAAGGCTGTATTTCTTGGATTTTGCATAGTTGTACTAAGGATGCAGGTGAACAGTGTGGCACAGTTTTAAAGTCAAGACAAAGTGCACAGATGTAAGTCAATTTCATAGTGCATAAACAAATGCTAGGCCTCGATCTGAGCTGTGTCATGTCCAAAATTAGGTGTTGACGGTTTTCAGTCCAAGGTTTCTGTTTGCGCACATTGAGGGAATAAGGCAAATTGCTCTCCCTCTAGGCAGGCAATTTGTCATGGAAAATTCCTATTTCGTAGTTGCAATAGCATTTGCAGAAACAGCCTCAAAGACCGTTTCAAACCTTATTCCAGGTATAAACATACAGAAGTAGTAATTGGGCTCATATCGTCACGGAGTACTATGCGCAAAATGTTTTTTGTCAGACAGTTTTCGCAGCTTCCACGAAAGTAGTACTTGGAATAAGCAAGCATATGTACATTTGTGTGTTAAGCTGGTGTGCTGGTGGGTGTAAGAGCGACTTAACTTCATCAGTGGTTTTCTATGTCGAGCCTGGGCAGCACATGCGTTGCTCTGCGAGCCATGCTGTATTGGAGTATGTATGTGAAGCGCCACCCACTGTCCGCCATATTTGTCATTGGCTTGTGTCATTGTCCGTCTTAAATTCTGGATTCTGATTCTTTATTAGGCTTGTTAGTCCCTCCTTAGTACCGCCTTGGCTTCATTTGTAACCTCTCTTGAGGACTGGCCCTTTTACCTCTGTTGTTACACGGTACTTCTTATTTCGTCTGTAAGCACTAGATTCTTTAATGCGTTTCTCCTACTGCAGGCACAGCATGCTTTCCTGCAACATTCAGCGCGCCATTTGCTTTATAGGCCGTCACTCGTACAAGTTTTATATACACGGGCGCCGCTCTGTGTTTCAGTATGGCGCACACATTGATGTTTTTTTTTATTTAAGTACTATGGCGCTTGCTTCACGTACATCTCACAGTTACTTTTATTTATAAAATATGTAGGGGATGCTCAGAGCACATGCTTCGCAGAATGTTATTTTAATTTAATTAAAGGTTCACATGCTTCACGTGATATTATTTGTATTGTTGGTTGTTTTTTTTAACATACTCAGTGCGGCGCCGGATATATTTGACGTTCCATGGCGGGTGCTTTGAACGTGGCTCTAGCGAGCCGTCCGTGCAATTGAATAGTGTTTGGTGACTGTAGCCATACGGGCTGTACTGTAGTTTGTAATTCGTCACTGCGGGGGTCCTCCTTTGTGCTGCATAAAGAAAACCCCTCAAATACTTTAAACTAGTACTCGGCGGGCTACTAAAATCCCGCATGTTTAGTTGCACTGACTGGATTTCTATCAGCAAGCTTTGATGGAGAAAGGTTTACCTACATGATGAACCTCTCTTTTGCCAACGTTTTTTTATATTAGTTCTTGTTCCCAGGTGACACACTTAATATACTGATGCTGTAAAAAGCGTTTCTGCACATGCCCGGCCCTCTGCTGGGCGGTAGTAATGGTAACTTGCGCCACCATTACCGTTTATGGCGTAATTGACCGTTTTGGTGCGAGATATAAAACAAGCATTTTCAATGCAATTGGTCTTGCATTTGCGAGATTTTGAGCTATTGGTATTATAAATGACAATGCCTTTTATTTGTGTTTAAACAACCTGCAATAATAAAAAGAATTGTCATTTACAATGCCAATAGGTCAAAGTTTTGAAAATACGAGACCTATTGCATTGCAAGTGCTTGTTTTGCTAGGTTGTTCAGTTACTTACGTTTTTACTTCAAACTTGAATTAAATGAAAATAGTACACGGTATCATGTGCATTTTATGATGCTGATCTATGGCATAATTGACCACTTAACATGTCAATTTTTTGATTTTATTAGTAGATTTTTGTGCTGCCTTTACAGAAGTGTCAATTTAATGTCGACTTTGTTATGTATCAAACTTATGTTCTCTCTTGTGCTGTTTTTTTTCTTTGTCAATACAGCAGCAGGCTGACAACCAGAAGTCTCCAGGTTAATGTTTTGCTCATTGAAATCCATCTTCAATGTATTATATACCGGTCATGGACCCCTTTCCTCACCTTGTTGAACTGATATATGCCTATTGATGCATATGAAGAACATAATGCAAGTGGCCTCCAGAAAAAAAACAGATGTTTATATATTGTCTATGGCAGTGGTAGAAGTGGGCGGGGACGGAAGGGCACGGCGTGCCCCTACTTCTAAAAATTATTTCAGTTTGTTCCCCTACTTCTTACTTTCCACAAAGCATCCCGGGACGGCAAGAATAGTCCTACTTAAAAACGATAACTTTTTTTTCCATTCCGATTCTGGGGGCTGCTCGCACTTCTCTGTTGAACTCCAGAGACTGCAGCAGCCCCTCCCTGAGCTCTCACAGACGGTGGGCAGGCCCATTGTAATTCCGATTGAGGCCGATTATCCCCTTTCGAATGACAATGCGCCTGCCCTTTGCCTTTAGCACACGGGTTCCTAATCTGTGTGCCGCGGCACCCTGGTGTGCCTTTAAAACTAAACAGGGGCGCCGCGAACAGATGCTATAATTATTAATTATGTACCTCCTCTAAGTCAAAGTCTCGAGTAAACTTTTAGCTCAAATTTCAGTTCTCATCAGCCCGGGCGTGCTGAGATGCCAACGAATTCATCAATGTGAAAGGCAGTTTGAACTCTGAGGCAGAAGCTGCAGCACATTCGTAAGGAGTTTTTCACTGCAAAATATATGTTATGTTTTTTTACCACGCAATATGAAACCAATTGCCTTGAATAGACACCAATAGAAAGTAGGTTGCATCACTCACACGCATAGATTACTGATGCAGTTTGTTAGTCATTTTAACTCCAGCTGCAATCAAATTCCTGATTTTTGTTGTAGGCTGAGTGAAAGTGTTTCTGTCTGGAGTCAGTAGAGGGCTGTGTCTTACAGGAGCCAATCGGGCTACTAAATGTTGCATGCAGGCCTCGTGGGCCAAGGGGGGCGTTTGGGGTGGGGGTGGGGGTGGGGGTGGATGGGAGATTCCAGCAAACGTCTCAGCATGTATCACTAATTTGGGGTGTTATGCACGTACCACCAGAGATGGTATAAATGTTTAATTCGGTAGCTGTGCATGTTGAGGGGGATTTGGGTATGATAAACTGCACAAAAGAACAGACACTTCCCTGCTAAGCTCCTAATTGTCTCAAGGATTGTATATGAACAGCAGGGTCTGGAGCTGTGTAGTGGACTGGACAGAAGGCTGTTTGCCAAAACGAATTTCAGCTGGTGTGAAATTTAACAGCATTGGGCCAGCGAGCCTAAAGCTACAGCTCTTGAGGTGGATGCTAGTAACTCTGAGTGGGCAGTCTGTACAGCAGTCTCACAGAACTGAGTTACTTCTTGGCACTATGTGAACTTTGCTGTGGTTTTTGTAGCTTTTAAAAATTGCTTTGTTCGGAGCCAATGGAATTAAACATCCCGTAAAGTAAATAGATTTTTGAGAGGCAAATACTCTTTTGCTCCATCTCTTACCCTCTCTTCTGAGAGTGCCAAGTTTTGCCACTTTTGCTTTTGTGCACTTCACACAGACCACCGAGTACTGTACCACATCTGACTGATTTAGATGACTAGTGACCTGTGTCCAAATTATGGAGTGTGATCTTTTTCTTACCACATAACAATTCATCATTATTAACATTAGGCTATTTTGGGATCCTTAGTGCCCTTGAGGCATTGTACAAAGGTGTCATGTTGTGTCTTGGCTCTGCCCAGTGGAGTGTTCGTCCATTGGCTTTATGGGTAGATTTGTTCATGTTCACTCGAGTGCTTGCATTGAACTGGATGACAAATATTTTCTAACTATACTACTCTACATTCACCCTACTGCTGCTGGCATGCATTGGCACATTAAATCAATCTTGCTAAACGTGTAAATGAGAAATATTTAAGTTGTCCCCCATCCATCACCTGTTCCACTTGGCTCCCTGGAATGAGCTCCTCAACTGGCAATGTTTTAAAACAAAAGATAGTTAAAAAAAATCCATATGCAGACCTCAGATTATTGTTTCTGGCTTACTTAACAAATTCAAATTTTTCATTAAATAGCTGCCATATTTTTAATTTGTTACATCTATGATTATAATAACTTCATCTGCTTCATCCCAATTTTTTTCAAGGTGAAAAATGGAAGTAGCCCCAAATCTGGGCTTACACCCCTTCACCCACAAAAAAAAGTAAAATAATGGGGAGCTATGGCCAATAGGTCAAGGGAGCCGTAGGTCAAAAAAGTTTGGAAACCACTGCCTTTAGCATATCAAGTGCCAGTGAGATCGGAGTTGATGATTACAGAGGGCTTTCTCCAGAGTACTGTGGGGAACTTGACACCTTGTGTAATTTGTCAATGTTGTACATGGAGTGAACTGGGCAGGAGCAGTGACCAGACAGAAGAGGCGACAGGAAAGGAGAGGTACTAGGGCAGGAGAGGTGACCGGGCAGGAGAAGTAACAGGCAGGAGAAGTAACAGGGCAGGAGAAGTAACAGGGCAGGAGAAGTGACAGGCAGGAGAAGTGACAGGGCAGGAGAGTTGACGTGTCAGGAGCAGTGAAGGGACAGGAGAGGTGACAGGAAAGAAGAGGAGACGGGGCAGGAGAAGTGATGGGGCAGGAGAAGTGAAGGGGCAGGAATGGTGATTAGGCATGGGCAGGAGCGGTAACCAGCAGGAGCAGTGAACAGATAGGGGCAGTGAACGGATAAGAGCAGTGAACGGGGCACGAGAAGTGATGGGATAGGAGAAGTGATGGGATAGGAGAAGTGATGGGATAGGAGAAGTGATGGGATAGGAGAAGTGACGGGATAGGAGAAGTGACGGCATAGGAGAAGTGACGGGATAGGAGAAGTGACGGGATAGGAGAAGTGACGGGACAGGAGAAGTGACGGGACAGGAGAAGAATTCTTAAAGGTTGTCTGATAGAGAGAGGAACAGCATCATGGAGGAGGTCTCTAAGATGCTGGGATTAGAGGGTGATTGAGCCCTCCAACAGTCTCTGGTCCAGCATAGTGGTTTTGGTCCTCAAGGCTGCCTCACTCAGTGTCACACCTAAACTGCAGTTCTGTGTTGACTAGAGTGGGCTCAGTGCAGTCACCAAGACTGACGTGTACCCCATCCCAGAGCTGATGGCTCATTGTTCAGCTTGGAGCTGAAACGTTTCTCAGCATGTTTGACCTAACGTCTGGGTACTGGCCGATTACCTTGACTGTGGGTGCACAAGATAGGCTAGTATTCTCAACACCAGAAGGGCACTACCAATTCTGGGTCATGCCTTTTGGGTTGAAGAACATGCCTGCCACATTCCAGATGTTGGTCAACCAGATCCTGGATGGGTTGGAGAACTTCAGTGCCACCTACCTTGACAACATTTCAGTCTTCAGCTCCAGTTGGGAGGACCATTTGTACAATCTTCAGGAGGTGTTGAAGACCCTGCAGAGCGCAGACCTCACTATCAAGGCCAGTAAGCGCCAGAGAGGGCAGAAGTCTGTGGTGTACGTGGGACACCAGGTAGGAAACAGCAAGGTGCAGCCCCTGCTGCCAAAGATTCCATTCTTTCACAGATAACTGAAAAGGACCTAGATCAACCTGTAGCCTTCATTAGTAGGCGGTTACTCCCCAGGAAACAGAGGTAGAGCGCAATGGAAAGGGATGATTTCACTGTGGTCTGGGTGCTGAAGAAGCTAAGACCCTACTTGTTTGGGACTCCCTTCCGGGTTCAGACAGACCACTGGCCCTTCAGATGGTTAATGCAGATGAAAGGTGAGAATCCTAAACAGTTGAGGTGGTCCATCTCCCTACAAGGAATGGACTTGATGGTGGAACACTGCCCTGGAACAGAACACACCAACTCTGATGGTCTTTCCAGATTCTTCCGCCTTAGTGATGGTAACTTACAAGAGGTTTGGTAGCTACTATCCCCACTTTCAGTTGGGGGGGGAGGTGGACACGTGCTAGACCTGGTATCTTTTGACATAGTCTCCCATGTCTTTTTGCCTCTGGCCTCCTGTTTCTGACTGTGTACAAACCATTGCCAACTCTATGGCGCTCTACTGTACTCTACTCTTCGCCACACTACTCTACGCCACTCCACTCTACACCACTCCATGCCCCTCTACTCCGCTCCCGGCACTCTATGGCACTGCACTATAGGCCACTCTCCTTCACATTAAACTCAACTCCACAGCACTCTACTCCACTCAACCGTAATGCTTTGCAACTGTTTATTTCCCTTAAATCATGTCAGGCTTCCATAACAACCAGAAGCTCATGCTCCCAGTGTTCTTCCCAAGCCCTCCCCACACTTGGGCTACCAAAATGCCATTTTCAGGATGTGAGGTAAGCTGCACTAGGCTGGTAATGTTCCTTTCTGCATAAAGTGGCCCTTTTCTTATTAAATCATTCTTCTATGTGTTCCGTCTGCGACAGCCACATCCGCCAAGTGCTCCTACCTTAGAGTGCCCATTCTGCCCAGTCTTTTAGACACATACCATGATTTCTGAAAGAGCAGTACTCTATGCATTCCACCTTCAAAGTCGGCACACACTTTGGCTTAGCTGTACATCTCGTCCAGTTTGTTTGACCTGAAATCACTTGCTAATCCTGCAATTGAGGCCAGGATGGGACTGGCCTTTCTGTCACTCTGGCATTTCCCATGTAAGCTGCTGGCTAGGGTGCTTCTCTCAGAGCAGGAAGGGCTGACTTGACCCAGCCATGAAAGCTCTTAAGGCCTCAGCCTAGCTGCAGCCTTCTTCATTGATGAGCTGGTTTGAACATCTTTTACAGTGGTGATTTGGCTTCCATTCGAGCCCTCTTGATGTGTTATGATTAATCAGGAATATAAACCTGCCAGAAAAAGAAATAAGTTAAAGCCTTGATAAAGAAATAGAACTTAATGAAACACATGCTGGTAAACCAATATAAAACGTATGAAGTAATTGTCGAATTTAGAGTGACATTTGATAAAGGGGAACATCTAATTGAAACAAAAATATTTAATAATAGAGATGTTGGAGCCCTCAACCTCCTTTTTTGTTATATAACTTTGGAGAATCTTCCATTTTGGTTCGAATTGGAGATTTTGGAGGCCTCAACATCCATTTTAGTTATTTAATTTTGAAGCACCATCAATTTTGGTGTGAATTGGGGAGCACCTGAGTGGGGCTTCACTTCTGTTAACCCAAATATATTATAATAAATACCAATAGCTTTTTGGATCTTTTTTCAGTGATGCTTATTTACTAAGGTCTGAAATCTAAATTTGATGCCTAGAAAGAGACGCTGTTAAGTTGATAAGAAAACTTACCATACATTGGTTTCGAATAGGCTCTGCTATAGGGGACTCCTCTCTTGCCCACAGGCTTTAACAATGTTCTTGCTTTCCCAACTAGTCGTTGCTATGGGCCTCGCGCAAAACTTGTGTATTTTGATATCCTGCATTAAGTTGCCGTCAGTCGGACTTCTTTTCGAGTCTTTAAAAAGCAGCCTTTTCTACCCTGCACAGCTCTTTCTTGCTATTTGCATTCATTGCCTACAGTTAGGGCAAAGCATTTATTGCCGAACCTTCCGTCTCTTTTTCTGCTTTTGTCCATGAATCATATCCATCACCTGTTGAACGATTAATACAGTTTTTTTAAAGACAATTCCTTATTAAATTTTCAAAAGTAAATAACCATTGAATAACTTTCACAAATCAGTCCAAAAAGCGAAAATATTTTGAAATGAAAAAAATAGGCAGTAATAAAAAGAAAAACCAAATGTAGTACCATAATCACTGTATCAAACGTCGTTTCTACAAAAGCGAAAATATTTTTAAATGAAAAAAATAGGCAGTAATAAAAAGAAAAACCAAATGTAGTACCATAATCACTGTATCAAACGTCGTTTCTACACGTGCCCCTGCGTCGCTGACCTCCTGACGCCTTGACCTGTTTCGGTTGCTGCAGTCTGAAGAGCACTGAAAACTAGAGCGTTGTGTGGGAGTACGGGGGCTGCGTCTTTTCTCGGGGACTTGGCGTTGACGGGAATAATACAACATTGCTTCTCAGACACCACACGGCGTGCTTCTCTGCACCTACAATTTGAATCAATTGGCTCCCTGCTTTGTATTTTTTTAATGGTGATTTGGTAAGACATCTGTCGATCTGAAAAGTTTTTGGTGACTCAAAAACATTTTAAAACGGAGGATAATCCGCATTAGGAGCACGATATTGCATGAAATTGTATACTTTTTCTTGCACTAATTACACCAACCATTTACATGTTCCTTTTCTTATTTTAATGGGTTTCGTTTCCCACTATGATGGGCAGATCTGAGCTCTGAAGTTTTTTCAAAGTGTGCCTGAAACAGCCATGGACCTCTCCTCCCCCTATAATGTGCTTCCCACGCAAGCGCAGCGGACGAGCGCAGCGGGAGCGCCGTTTGCGCGCCGAAGGCGCGCCTAAGGCAAGCCCGTCTGCGCCCGTCATCGCCAGACCATCGCCTCTCGCCAGTTCCCCTGCTCAACTTGCACCACTCAAACTCCAGTACGACAGAAAATCCCTCCTTGCACTTAAACCAGACTCTAAATGCAAGAAACTTGAAGGCTGCTTAGGACAAACAGGTCTGTACTGTAAGTCATGTTGTTTTCAGACACCCTTACCCGGGCTAGTAAGCCATAATACTACTGCTTATAAGCAACACTCTCTTTCCATTCTCCAACTTAATGTCAGATCCCTTGTGAAACACCACGCCGAGGTGTTCACTCTTATAACAGAGGAACTTCCTGACATTATGTTTATCTGTGAAACTTGGCTCCACGATGACCAAAACAGCATCCTTAATCTCTCGCTGCCAGAGGGTTTCTCCATAAAAACCATTAACAGTGATTCCAGGGGGGGGGGGATAGCTGTTGTCTACAAATCATCCTACAACTGCACTTTTGAAAAGGAAGCCATTTGGGGCTGTGAAAGTGCAAGATTTAAAATCTCCACCAACCCCCAGTTCACCCTCTCCGGATTATATATCTACCGGCCCCCTGGCCCCACCGCCAGGTTCATTGAGGAACTCCTAGATGCCGCTCATACTTTAGTGATATCTTCTCCCAATTTTACCATCCTGGGAGACCTTAATTTACACTTCGACTCCATGACTGACCACACCATTAAGAACCTTCAGGCGGACCTCATGGCCCTTCAGCTTAACCCACTCATTTTAACTCCCACTCATTTGGCCGGGCATTTACTGGACCCTGTGTTTTCCAATCTTCCAGATGCCTCGGCGGCCCTTCCTAAACCCATGGGGTGGACTGACCACTCCCTTATCAAATTCACCCTGAAGACCAGAGACTCGGTTGCGAAAAACACTTCCAGTTCCCGATATAAGAGGCCGTGGCATAAACTGGCTCCCAGCGACCTTACTAGCAAACTAGATAACCTCCATCTTAACCTCTCAGACGGAGATATTAACTCCGCATACGCGGCCTTTCAACATTGGATTAATTTAGGACTAGACTCCCTAATACCAGCAAAATGGACTAGAACCCGCAATACGCCATCTAACCCATGGTATAACGAAAATCTCTTAACCATGCGGAAAGACTGCAAAAGGGCTGAACGCCAGTGGAGGAGAGACTATAAGGACATCGATAAAGCTGCCTACCTGCTAAAATTGAGGTTATATCACAAGGCGGTGCGCGCCACCCGTGCTTCCTTCTATGCGGAAACAATTGGCTCCAGCAAGAACCCTTCAAAAACTATCTTTGATCTTGTTCAAAAACTTAAAGACAGTCCTACTCCTACCTCAGGCATAACCTCTGCACAACAATGCGAGGAACTTGCCACCTTCTTTACGGAAAAGGTAAAGAAAATCTACACCTCCTTCCCTCAGATCCTTCCGGATACCTTCAAACCACGTGAGCCCTCGTCAGATAGTCCCAGCTTGTCTCTTATCCCCAGCTTAACTTCTGACGAACTCGCCCAACTGTGCGCCAAAGTCAAATCTGGCTCGCCCACAGATGCTATGAGACCCGCCAAATATCTAGAATCTCTCGATTTCTTCCTTCCTTCGTTGACTACCTTACTTAATCTATCTTTCTCCTCAGCAGTGGTTCCCACGTGTTGGAAGCAGGCCTGGGTCTCTCCAATTATAAAAAAACCTAACCTAGACCCATCACAACCAGGAAACTTTAGACCAATTTCATTGCTTCCATGGGTTTCCAAATTGGCTGAAGCCCATGTGAACAAGGTCTTAACCAACTACATGACGCAACACCAAATTCTAGACCCCTCACAAAATGGCTTTAGGCCAGGATTCAGCACCGAATCCGCCCTGCTGACCACCATTGAAAACTTACGGAACATTTTGGATGCCGGTCAAAGTGCTGCGCTGATTTTACTCGATCTCAGCGCAGCCTTTGATACGGTCTCCCACTCCATCTTATTAAAACGTCTCGAAGCCATTGGTATTGAAGACCTTGCACTAGAATGGTTCCGTTCATTTTTAACTGACAGGTCCTTTCGGGTCTCTGCCCCCCCGTTCATATCAGAGCCTCACCCTATAGAGCAAGGCGTCCCCCAGGGTTCGGCGCTCAGCCCGTCCCTATTCAATCTTTATGTACAGCCTCTCGCCGAAATAGCAAAAGAATGGGATCTGACACTAGTGTCGTACGCCGACGACACCCAGTTGGTCATTTCCCTGACTGAGGGCCCCTCGATCTCAGCGGCGAAATTTAAGAACGGGCTAGAGGCAGTTGCTCGCTGGATGTCACACAATTGCCTCCAGCTGAACGCTGGCAAAACAGAGGTGTTGCTTTTGGGCAAAAACCCTGACTATTGGACTGATCACTGGTGGCCATCCGCTTTGGGCCCGACCCCCTCCCCTAAAAATGTGGTAAAAAACCTTGGCGTCTGGGTGGATGCATCCCTTACCTTCCAGACCCACACTAAGAACCTGGCTGCCACCTGTGTGGGCCTGTTGAGGAACCTTCATCCTATTCTTGGCTTTTTTGATCACCATACGCGTCAACTTATAGTCCAATCCACCATCCTGGCTCGGCTGGACTACGCCAATGTCCTTTTCCTCGGCCTTAATAAAGCTGAGATGATGCGGCTTCAACGCATTCAAAACTCTGCCGCCAGGGCAGTTGTAGGCCTCCCCCGAAGGTGTTCTGCCAGAAACACCATCCAGAAACTACACTGGCTACGCATAGAAGCCCGCGTCCAGTTTAAAGCCCTCACTACGGTCTTTAAAATTCTCAAGACTGACTGTCCTGGTCTCCTGCGTCCTCTCCTAGAGCCCTACATTCCTCAGCGGGCCCTACGTTCCTTGGGTCAAAACTTGGTTGTTACCCCACGTATAAGGCTAAGCAGAATGGGCGGTCGCTCTTTCAGAGTCCTGGGGGCAAGGCTCTGGAACTCCCTCCCATCTCACATTCGTTCCATAACTAATCTGCTCGCCTTCCGCAAATCGATCAAAACACTTCTTTTTTCCCCATCCTAATTTCTTATTGCCTCTCCGTTCCATTTCCCCCTCTTGGTTTTGTTATAGTTTAGCGCCGGGACGCCTCGTTGCTGGGGCAGCTGTTCGCGCTCAATAAAACGTTATAACATAACATAACATAACATAACATTTGGGATATCTAGAATTGGGAGCAGGGCTCGAGTCGGGGTACCACGCGGGTGGACGGCGTCTCCCCACTTATTTTTCCGGGGGTACGCTGTCCCCCCTGCCAAACAGCTGGACTTCACTCTTTGGCCACTCTGGGACGAGGAGCTCGGAGCTCACAGCGCACTGCTCACGCGCTGACTTCTCAGATGCAATCGCATCTAAGGGGTGAGCGAGGGAGGCAATGAGCCTGATGGTGCAAGCCACATTTCGTGACGTCACTTCCTGTCGTGACGTCACTTCCGGTGACAGCGTTCCCCCCACTTCTGTTTTTTAGGACTTGTGCCCTGATTGGGAGCAGCTACCCTGGCTCACCCCTTGGTACTCCTCGCATTGCCCTTGCTACCCCTCGCATTGCCCTTGCTACCCCTGGAGCCTTGAAGATAATTCAGGAACAGAAAGTGTATTTTACACTCTATTATTTCTCCTATCCACCCCGTAGCAAATATGAGACTGAAGGGCAAATGGTGAGAGAACCCTGTCAGTGGGTGTATGGGTCGAAGAATATAATTTCTGCTACACCTGTTATTTTAGTAAATCGTCATTTGTGTGGGATGAGTAAAGTTTTTGATGCACAACAGTGAAAAAAAACTGTTTCTAAAGGCTACAGATCTCAGCAAATCAAATGGGGAGAACAAGATACTTTTTGGAAGGTACACTGAAAATGATCTTTTTTGCCTTCTGAAGACCAACAACTGTTATTTAATCAACTGTGGATAATATTCAGAAAATACAGGTGTCCAACTCGGATGTGGATCAGCAGGGTACCTGGAACAGATTTCTTACATTGGATTTATATAGCGCTTACTACCCCTGACGAGGCTTCGAAACACTTTTTCGGCGAGTAGCACGCTACTCCGGAACCCTTGAAGGATTAGTGGAGAATTAGTATAGTGAAAATATGAAAGTAGTTTGAGTGGTGGATATGTTTGTCAGTTATTTAGAAGGGAAAAAGGTTTGCATTTATATAGCGCTTGCTACCCCTGATGGGGGGTGGAAGTGCTTTTTTTTTGGCGAGTAGCATGCTACTCTGGAACCCATACAGTGTTAGTGGTGAATTAGTATAGTGAAACATGAAATTAATTTGAGTGGTGGACATGTTAGTCTGTTATATGGATTGAAAAGGGTAGTGGAGGGATAGAAGGGGGAGCTCATAGCGGTAGGAGGAGGTTTGGAATGAGTAAAAGGGAGGTGAAGGGGTTGAGTAAAAGGGGGGAGGAGGGGAAGAGTCAGAGGGAGGGTTTAGAAAGGCTTGTTTTTGGGGATCAGAATAGTAAAAAGAGAAATGAGAGGATGCAAGGAGGGGTGGAGTAGGGAAGAGTCTCGAAAGGGTTATTTTGGGGATCATAGTAATGGTATGGGGTTTGGGATGAATGAGAGAGTGGAGGTAATGTACATATGTTATGGTCTTGCAAAAGACTGAGTATTTTGGAGCACTATAGTTCCTTAATACAGACTTTTAAAGAAACAAAGCATAATTATATTTCCCTGGGATTCTTTCCTAAAAAATCTACGGAGTAGTCAACCTTAATTCTTAATGAAGAGTCCTCAGTGTACAATGCTCAACTTCCACTGTGTGGAAAAATCCTAGTTCACATTACGTGGAAGGTGGTCTGATATATAAAAGAATTGCCTTTGCTTCAGAAACACAGTTAGAAAAAATACATCATTTTCTCACTTCAAAAATATATGGTCAGGCAATGCTATTGTGTCAGATTTAATTAATTTATCTGTTAGTAATGGACCTGTACTGCTTGAACTAAATACGAGTACACTTACATATTTATCTTCTTCCCCGCCCCTATTTATTCCTGGTTGTCTGTGTATGTGAAAGTTCATACTATATATTTAACATTAGAATGTCTTGTCTGACATCTTTAAAGTTCATTCTTGTTAAGTTGTTGTATAAACAAAACCAATAATAAAAAAGCCAGACATACTGGATTTTGTCAAAACATAGACCTCATCAAATGTTTTCTTTTTCACCTAGTTTTTAGAGTTTCCTGACCCTATTTTGTGTTCGGATTACTTGCCTGATCTATTGAAGCAATCCTCAAACTCTCTGTCGTCAACGGAACAGAAGTGCAGCACTGTGTCATGGGAAGAGCTAAAAGCCATTGACTTGCCCTCCTTCGAGCCTGCCTTCCTGGTTCTGTGCCGTGTCCTGCTCAACGTCATCCATGAATGCCTCAAACTAAGACTGGAACAGAGGCCTGCTGGAGAACCTTCACTCTTGAGCATCAAGCAGGTTGGTTTTCAAGCTTTGTCAGACTGTTGTCACTCTACCTCTTGTAATGGTTGCCTTGCAGCCACTGCTTATGACTTTCAGCAAAAGTTATGATTAACAGTGAATGGTTTATCTGCACTATTCAGTCATACTACACCCAGACTGTGAGTCCATTCATCCAGTGTAGATGGAGGAGTACACAAAATGAAAGCAAAAACACCTGTGCAACTTATTTAGCTTTGGTTAAAAAAATTGGTCTGATTATTCTTACTTGTATCGTGAGAACAGAAGACTCAAAACAAAATAACGTAATATAAGAGTTAATTGGAATTTTTTTGCGTTTGGACATTAATTATTGCTGAATTCTGCAGAACAGGAAAGCAGTGATAGGTCAGAAGAACATGCATTTGAAAATTTAATTTATGAGAAAGCCTGCATTCAGCAAGAGCCCGTAGCTAAGCCCAGCTCTAAAGTAGGGTTATCTCCCATGTGTGCAGGGAACAAATGCAAGCAGTCTGGTTGTCACTCCTCACACTGGTGTTTGTGTTGATTATCTCCCGCATTGACTTCCCCAGCCTGAGATTAGTACTATTTGACTGTCTGAGTTATTGTATCTTTGACCCTGTTATATAAATAATGTAGACCTGTTTTGTGTTACTGTGCAGCCCTGAGTACTGTTTGATTACAGCGTGGATCCCTTGTGATTGCTCTCCCCTCAAATTCGCATCTCAATTGCCAGTGCCGGCCTCTTTGTTTAGGTCTCGCGTGGCGTACTGCGCACATGCGCAGTCGAGCTCGCGAGATTTTATGTTTTAGAATGTACTTCACTAGCGAGGGTAAGCCCCGCCCCTCTTCTCCATTGGCTGGCCTCCTAAACAGTGTGCCAGCCATTGGAGAAGAGGTCCTAGTGACGTTCTTCTTTCTCTTTTAGCCCCAACCTTTTCAGATTGGGTTCCTTGACTTTCTGCTGGCGTAAAAGGTTTCTTATCTTCTTTATGGGTCCAGATGACCCCATAAAGAAGATAATGAACCTTTTACCGCAGCAGTAAGTCATGCCGAGCCCGTCTGAAAAGGACGGGGCTAAAAGAGTGCCCACCCCGCCAGGGACTTTGTGCCGTTCTCATACCCCTAGAGGGTGCCCACCCCGCCAGGGGCTTTGTATTTAAAAAGGAAAGATGAGCCCAAGCCGGCGCCTGCACCTGACGGTGGGTAGGGCCGGCCGAGACAAGAGAGAAGCCTCGCAGGCTCCATTTCCGCTTTCCCAGGCGGGAGGAAGCAGTGCAGCGTCTTGCAGGCGTCCCTGCGCAGTCTTCCCAGAGTAAGGTGCGTGTGAAACAGGATTTCCTTTCAGCACAAAAGCAATTACTGGGATCGTAAAAACTGCATTTGTGTGAAGAGCCACCCCGGGCACACAGGCAAAACTCCCTTGCAGGAAATGGCATCTGACGCGCAGCTTGGGGCTCAAGAACCAATATGAGCGAGGTAGGCGTGCCAATCTCTGCATGTCACAAGCCAGCCAGTGGTCCCGCAGCCCGGTGCCGCAGCAGACACTGCACTCGAAGTTCAACCGATTCTGCGCCGATCATCCCAAGACAAGTTCTCCCAGCCTCGATGTGTCCCAGTGTCAGTTGTGAAAAACAGTGCCACTGTGTCAGTGGGCAGCGATGCTTAACCGTCAACAGAGGCTCAGCTCAGTGGAAGGATCAAACTTATTTATTTTAATTTTTTTTTTAAGTTGGAGAGGTTCATGCTGTGACCACTCGAATATTCGCCCAATCCTTTGCACTTCAGCTGAGAATTCAAGCAGATCAGACCCGCGTTACAATGGTGAGCGCGGCTCAGATGTCAGATTGGATCAGGTGTCCCTCCTGTAGCGCTCACACTTCTCCCCGCGACAGTATCCCGCTGATGGTGAGCGCAGGTGCCCTCACCTGACACGCCGGGGTTTGGGCGCTGGGCTTTGCCAGCCTGTACCATGATTCGCACCCCTAATGTTGTGCACGGCGTCTGTGAAAAAGTGATACCGGTGTGTCGGCGACACTGCTGAGGCGGGAAGAGGCAGCTCACCGTCTGGGCACACCAGGGAGCCTGGTAAGCAGTTTCAACGACGGGCTCCCGTCTTCCAGCCCAATCCGGACTGCTGCGCTGGCTGCCAGTCTCTTCCGCCTCACCGTTATTTTTCAAAAAGGCAGCTGTCCTTCCTTTCTAGCCTGGGCGGAGGTGACTAAAGTCACAGGTGTCCTTCCTCTCTGGCATGGGCTGAGGTGCCCTGGAGTCGCGGAGACAGTGACAGCCTCCCTCGCCGTCTCCCTCCTCACCCCTGAGGGACGGCTGGAGGGTGTGATAGTGAGCCGGTGCCCCACAGTGCTCCAGTGACCCTCGTGAGACCTTCATTTCCAGGTAAAGTACATCACTTCTCAGATGCGACCTCCGAAGCATCGCACTGAAGAGTCCAAGCCAGAGAACGGTGTACCTGGCAGGAGACACGCCATGCATCGTACTGGAGAGTCCCCGCCGTAGCAGCCTGTCCGTAGCAGGAGACCCCCGGGACTGCTGAGACAGGCTACGGCTGCAGATGTCGGCGGCATCCCCTGTCATGGGTCTGACAGCTCGCTGATCCTCATCACAATCCAGGCTATGACAGTAGCACACGGGGCAACATGCTTTTGCCGCAGTCATTCTGCAGCCATCGGAACCGTCCACATTTAAGGCGGCAGTACCAGCATGCACTAGTCACCCACCCTCACCAGAAGGGTCCATTGTCCCAAATCCATCCATCCAATCCACCCAACCTGCATCCATTGAGTGTATCCATCAGCCCATTCACACTCAGTCCGCGGATTCATCCACCTGTCCGCCGACCATCTCAGCCACCCATCCATGTATCCAGTCATCCATCCTTCCGTCAGTGCGTGCGTCCATCCATCTATACATCAAACAACCCATCCATCCACCCTCCTGCCCGTCCGTCTATCCATCCACCCGTCTGTCCGCCGTCCAACCATCTCCCCATCCCCCACCCGATTGATCGATCGATTCCATCCGTCCATCTGTCCACTTCCCACCATACATTTATAGCTCCAGGGATGGGCAGGGATGTACTGGTTCTCAGGGAGGGTTTGCAGGATCGGGGTACCCGGGGTGCACGTGCATCGCCATCTGAGACCGATGCCAAGGAGATTTCCACAAGTAAACCCTGCCAGTGGGGATCGCGAGGGACTGAGTGTAACATGCTTTGTGATCACGCAAACCGCTGTGTGTGGGGGAGTACACCCTACACGGGCTTATGTGTCATGTCACTAGAACACGTCACGCATGAGCAAAACCAATATCCATCACACGCTTGTACCTGTATGAACGTGAGCATGCACTCATGCATGCCACATGCATACACATACGCCTCTCCGATCTCTTTCTTCCTTGATCCCACTCACGCCCATTAAAAGGAGGACGCCGTGCAAGGCGCGAGAGGTCCCCTAACGCTGATCGCCCGATGGGCCATAGATCACTGATTGGGTGCGTCATTTGTAAAGTGAAGGACTATCATATCGATTTGTTGCCTGGAGGCGCAGCTGAGTTGTGACCCGTTCAGCTGCCTCCAGGAGCAGGCCTTCCCAGCAAACAAAGAGGCTGGAGCGAGGCGCAGCATCCTGGGAGCTGTGTGACCTGTGACACGGCCACCCTGGCCAGCCGCGGTCTGCAGGAGGAGCTGGGCATGGAGGCCGGGCTGGCGTGGGCACTCGGGGCACGGCAGGCCCTCGAGAACCATGACAGCCCGCACGCTTGTGTGTGTGGGGGGGGCTCTATGTGTGTGGGGGGCTCTGTGTGTGTGGCTCTGTGTGTGGGGTAGCTCTGTGTGTGGGGTGGCTCTGTGTGTGGGGCTGTGTGTGTGGGGCTGTGTGTGTGGGGGGCTCTGTGTGTGGGTCTGTGTGTGTGTGGGGCTCTGTGTGTGTGTGGGGCTCTGTGTGTGTGTGGGGTCTGTGTGTGTGGGTCTGTGGGTCTGTGTGTGTGTGTGGGTCTGTGTGTGTGTGTGTGGGTCTGTGTGTTTGTGTGTGGCTATGTGTGTGTGTGGGGCTCTGTGTGTGTGTGTGTGGCTCTGTGTGTATGGGGCTCTGTGTGTGGGGCTCTGTGTGTGTGTGTGGGTCTCTGTATTTGTGTGTGGCATTTGCGAGAGATTAAGCTCTTGGCATTGTAAATGACAATGCCATTAATTTATCTGTTTTCAAAACCAACACATAAATACAAATGTTGTTCTTTACAATGCCAATAGCTCTAACTTTTGCAAAGGCGAGACCGTTGCATTGTAAATGCTTGTTTTATTCGTGGGACCCACCACTGGAGCCATGTGCCCGTTCTCACTTCTACCTGGTATCCTCTTTATTCTTGCACTTGCAAGCTCAATTCAACTTTTATTCTTGCTCAGTGCTGAGAAGGTGCCATGTTGCATAGCATGTTCATAGCACAGTGCCACATCATTCTGCACGGTACATATCTGTGCAAGTAAACAACCATGTTCAGTTGGCTTCTCTGTAGTGTTCTTCAGTGGCCAGTGGTTCTGGCTTTTGATCCACTGGTGTGCCTACATGCGATATCAATTTATATACAATGTATCAAAAGGAAAGAGAATTAAAGCTGTCACGGCTATCAAAAAATCTGTTCCTTCTGAGGCAATGTTGGACATCCTTGGTATACATTGTTTGACTCTCTGGAGTAGTGTGGCTCACTGGTTAGAGGCGGCAGGCCTGAGAGCAGAAGTCAGCCCGGGACCAGGGTTCAATTCCCGACGCGGCAGGGTCGTGGACCTTGGTCAGCGGACTCGATAATTCTCACTTCGGTGCTTACTATAATCAGGGCTTCCACTCGGCAACTCTGGGCATTAGCTTGCCTAATCTCCACAACGGCCCCACCAATTCCGGGGATGCCTGGCTCCACCTTGGGGACTCCCAGCAAGGGACCATCCCACAGGGAAAGCCAGGACGGGTTCCCCAGAGTTATACAGCGCCGGGACGCCCCGTTGCTGGGGCAGCTGTGCGCTTTACAAGTATACTACATTTACATTTACATTTACTTAAGTGACATTGCAACATTGTAGCTACCTGCACTTTGTTTACTTGGTTCGATGGTATTTTATTCTCTTCAGTGTCACAAGTCATAAAAATTAAAAACTCTGTGGCGCAACTGACAGGTTGTTATTTAAAAAAACATCATCAGTACATTAGCCAAATCCATGAATGTTCTTTTAAATGTAATTTTTTTTGGGAAACATATGTCGTCCATGTTTAGGTGGCAGCATGTTTTATTTCTGTTTATTTTGAGGGGTTTTCCTGTAATAAAAAAAAAAAACAACCATCACACTAGCTTGCCATGGCCAGACCTCTCAGCTTTGCCAGTTTTTTTTTAATGTTCAAGGCACATTATTTAAGTATTGGGGTGATATGAGGATGGGGGGGGGGACTATTAAATATTGACAACAAAGTGATTGTTACTCATTTACTTTAAACGGCTAACGATCAAGGACAAAGCCAGTAGTCCTTGTTGGTTTTAGGTGAGTGTCGGTTGTTATGTTACATATCTTGATGCAAAAACAGAAACGTCAGAGAGACATTAAAACACCCATTGGTCGAAACTGTATGAGAATCACGGAAATGTAGCCGTGTGTAATCCACATAGGCCACGCCACTCCTAGAGAGCCCCCCCCCCCCTTTTACCTCCCACTTAAAGCCCTGGAGTTATGTCACAGGCTGGATGCATCTGACAGCTTTTCTGTGGGTTCGGATGCTGCACCTTGCTTCTGGTGCATGCTGAGATGGAAATAGCAGCATTTTAAGGTCCTGTCTCTGAAAGGTAATTGTGGGGGAAGCTTAGGTATTGAGAAGTTCGGGAGCTATGGTGTCCTCTTCAGCATTGTTGTTCTGGTAGGCAGAACGAGATGATTGGCACAGGTCTCTGTTGTGAGGAGTGGAAAACGTTTGCATGCCCTTTCAAGCCTGTGAGTGCAGAGCAAAACACTCTGGTGCCAGGTTTGTGTAAGACTTGTCAGTACTAGAGGCAGGAACATTTGCTCAGAATCCATTTTTAAGTCGAAACCTTTGGTATTTATATAAGGAAATATAGCAGTAACCAGTGGTAGATTGAAGAGGTTCTGTTGAACTTCTCCAGCCTAGCGCTGTACAAAGCTATAAAGCATAGGCCATGCAGTAGCTGACCAGTATGGTTGTGTTATCGCACCGCCCTGAAAGATGCGTGGAAGCATAACGACCGTGTTCTCAGCGAGCAATGTCATTAATGTCCCTGAAGCTTTCTTTTCACGGTCCGGTGCATGAAGTCCAACGGAAAAAACTGCACGGGCTCTCTGTAAATTGTTCCAGTGTAAAATGTGTTTGACTGGGGTGATTAATCTTAGGCTTTGATTTTTTTTACTTAATATTACAACAATCTGAGATGTATTAAATCTGGAACTCTTGAGTTTAACCGTGGAGTTATCATTCTTTCTTTTCACAGTGTGGGCAATCCCTCCTACCCTCCTCCTCCTCTCTCCCTTGCCCTACTCTTTACCGTTTTTTTTAATTTTTCCCTGCAACTATAAACATTCACAGACAGCTAGCCTTTTTATCCTAAATGTTTTTTAATTTGTATTTATTTACTGGAGGTGCCCCTATATAGCCTCTGTTCTCTTAGCCCAACGCCTTTTCTTTTCCACCCTCTCCCTTTTGTTGTGATATTGTTCCCCCTTTCAGCTACCATGTTTCTTACTCCTTGGTGCGTACCCACATTCTATCATTTTTCAAGTCTAGTTCAATTACCCCGTGATTTTTGGATTCCGATATACTGAAACCAAGATAATGACATGTTTCCAGAAGAGGTTCTTTTCTCTTGTATAACAGTCATGAAGTTTTTGTGTTTTTGCTGAATATAATATTACTTGCTCTCATTAAATTACATTCGGGTTCTGTGTCCATTGAGGATTATTAGTATTGGTATTAAATAATGTTGGGACTGTGCAGCAAACCTGTAACATTTAAAAAGAAAACCAAAAAAGTATGTTTCTAAACCTGAATCTTTGACTGTTGAGTGCGTAAAATGTTATCCTTGGTTTTGACTCATTGCGACTTGTGAATGTTATCTCTGCAGTTAGTGCGAGAGTGCAAAGAAGTGCTGAAGGGGGGCCTGCTGATGAAGCAGTACTACCAGTTCATGCTGCGAGAAGTGTCTGATGACGTGCAGAAGACCGACTGCAGTATAGACTCGTTTGAGGAGGACCTCCACAAGATGTTAATGGTATGTACTGTGTATTTTATTTATCAGAGGAGGTAATATTTCAGCAAGGGATACTTCACATTGGAATTTCCACTCTACAGAAGTACAGTTTGGGTGAACATGAACGGGTAGCAGATTCTGTGGACAGAAAATGTTGGCGGTCAAGGGAGCGGAAGTGACTGGTGGGATAACTTGCCCAAGATGCAATATGTCATTTGCATTGAGCATACCTGCCAACTTACAAAATCACTTTGCTGTGTGAGGAGAGGGGCAGGGCCTTGGAAGGGGTGGGGCCTGGTGCGGAGAGCTATCTGCGAGACATTCTGCCCCTCCCCAAGCCCCCTCCCCCAAGAAACAAAACAGAGGGCCATCAAGGCGGTCACCAATGTCCTGGTGTGCTTTTGCATCTTTTAAAGGACGTGGGCTGCTTACAGCCTCCGAAAACTAGCTGGAAATCCACAGTCTACACCCGTGTGATTTTGGTTTCTCACCGTATGACTGTATGAAAGGAGCCGAAATCATGTGGCACATGGTGGCACCGTGTGAGTTTGCGGGTATGAGTGAGGACAGTAAAAACAAGCAGTGACCTGTGTGAATACAGTCACTCAAACACTGTTTACATGCATGGCACGTACAAATGCTGTTGATCACATATTCGCCATTGGTAGGAAAAATTGCTTAAAGTGGTTGTTTTCTGTATAGAATTCGGATCAGAGTAAAGAAATGACCATATAAAGACAGTGGGATTGAGTGATTAAATAGTCTCTTGTGCATTCCAATGGGAGCGCACTCTGGAAGGTGAAATGATGAGAGAGTAATACTCCTCTGAGTGCAGCCAAAGCCCACTTCTATGTTTTAAAGACTGGAAACAATACGTCGTGCACAGAGCTGCGCTGTCAAACCAAACCTCAATAAGCCCGACTACTTACGTGGCTAGTGGTTCCTTCATTTCCTGTTGAAGACGTTATATGATATTGCACGACAAAGAAAAATATTTGACATCACAAACATTTAGATAAAAGTTACCGTACTATTAATCTTTTTTTTCCTTGTTATCGGCTACTTTACTCCGATGTCAGCCTTTTCCATTCGGATATCACCTGACCTTCGTTTGCAGGGTCAGACCTGATTTTTATCCTAATTGTTCAGAAAGAATCCCCTATTCATTGACATGCCCAAAAATATTTCATTCATGTTTATAGCTTGGGCAGCATATCAATAATGAACCCGAACACCTCAACTCTGAAATATTTCTGTAGTATGTATAGTTAGGGCCTGGAGAAAAATTGAAACAAAAATCTCAAAAATGTCATTTGTGATGTTATTTATTAACAATGCATGGGCCCTTTCCAAAATCGCTCCAAAGGTAAAGCAAGATTTGTAAAATCTTATTTTAAGAAAACACTTCACTCTTAGATGTGCGTAAATAACTTATTTGCAAAATATGCTGTTTAAAAATTCGCCCCTTAAAACTGTGAGCTGAAATTAGTACTACTTAAAAATGTAAGCATAGAAACGTTAGGAAAGGTAGCCGTTGACACGGTTTCAAGATAATAATGGAGAAATGTCCGCCAGTCGGGCCTGGTTCCTTTCTCCCTCATTTTGTATGAATATTATCCTAGTCCGTAAATACTCCTAGTGTTGTCTCACCTGCAGAAGTAAAATTGAATGAATCTACCAGGGATGCATATTGATTGTTGCCAATAACCACGACTCAGGTTGCTTTCCTAGTTCATGATCATCATCCTTCTCCTTTTTAACTTCCGTACTTCAGTGACCAGTATTTCACTTCTTAGTAGCACACCATATTAGCGGACCCTAATGCCCACTTCCTAAATGTATTTGGAATCTCGGTACCTTCACAATTATTCATAAGCGATTTGGAGAATGCCTATTGATATTCTCTCCTTTTTGTAAGGGCACAGCACAGGAATCATGCGTAATTGATTAAATCCTTTGGGTACATCTCTGTGACTGGCGAGCTGCCCGCTGGATCTGTCCATGCGCACTATCCTTCGCAAATACTTCAGAGCTTCTTAAATGTAAAAACTACTTGCCAATTAGGTGTAAGTGTAAACGTACATATTCTTGGTGTACAGAGTTAGTGTTATTATAGTTTCCTTAAACAATCTACTGTGTCTACAAGTGAATTATTTTGTATCACTTTACAAAGAAAACTGATTTATTGCTGCCTTCACCCTCAAACTTATTTTGGTTATTAGGTGTTGGCCGCACTCAGCTTCAGCTCTCTGTTTTCAAAAAATCTATTGTTTTTAAAATGTCTATTGTTTTCGAAAAATCTATTGTGTACAATGCAGTGCTTAGGGAGTGCTTTCTAAGCACCCCCCCTCAAGTCCTCAGTTGCTTGCCTTCCCCTTCCTGCAAATGGTTATTTCCTGTCACTCTGTGCTCAAGGACTTCATTGATCGCCACTCCCCTTCGCATCACCCTGAAGCTGACAAAGTTGAGCAAGCATTGGCACAGCCAATAGGTTTTGCCTATGTGAGATTTATTGGCTTTGCTAATGTTTTTTAGATATGTTGCCAATGGCTGAAAGTAATGTACAAAAGCTGTATGACCCAGCTAGCGCTCTCCACGTTATAGCACTTTCCCCCCGTTATTCCGCACTGAAGCTAGCGCTGCTGTATAATATGGCTAAAAAAACATTGACAAAGCCAATAGATCATTCATAGGCTAGGTCAATTGGTTTATGGAGAATGCCCTTGCCAAAGTATTAGTGTGTCCAGATTCAGAAGCATTTTAGGACCATATAAAAGGTTGAAAATGTACCATATAAATGCGCTGAATGTAACATAAGTTGTAGGTAGACAGAAAGGTCCAAAAGGTTACAGCTTTTATTACAGTGATGCTTTAGGTTATGTGTTACTTTGGGTGCAGTGGTTACAAAAGAAACAAAAAGTTACTCCTGACTGATTTTTTTGTAGTAAAATATAGCAATAATAGGTGTTCTGTGGGTTTTTTGGAACTTTTGGCCCCTGTGCTACTGCACATGCTGCACCATTCAAATCATGACCCTAGTGCCTGCAAGGCAATTGCACTTGTGACTGCTTGTTTAGTAGTAAAATATAGCAATAATAGGTGTTCATGGGTATCCTAGAGATTTTCAGCTTGTGGCCCGTGTGCCTGCTACACCATTCAAATCAAAACCCTAGTGCCTGCAAAGTAATTGCTATTGTGACTGCTTGTTCAGTTGTAGCATATCGCAATAATCGGGTTTCAGTGGGTTTCCTAGATGTTTTGACCCCCTATGCCACTGTCCCTGATGCACTATTCAAATCATGACCCTAGTTCATGCGAGGTAATTGCACGTGTGGCTGCTTGTTTAGTAGCATAGTATAGCAATAATCGGTGATCAGTGGCTTTCCTAGAGGTTTTGGCCCTGTGCCACTGCACCTGCTGCACCATTCATATCATGACCCTAGTGCCTGCAGGGTAATTGCCCTTGTGACTGCTTGTTCAGTTGTAACATATAGCAATACTCAGTGTTAAGTGGGTTTCCTAGACCTTTTGGCCCCTGTGTCACTGCAGCTGTTGCACCATTAAAATTATGACCCTAGTGTCTGCAGAGTAACTTCACTTGTGACTGCTTGTTTAGTAGTAAAATATAGCAATATTACATGTTCAGCGGGTTTCTTCGATTTGTTTTGGGCCCTGTGCCACTGGATCCGATGCAATATTGAAATCATGACCCTGGTGCCTGCAAGATAATTGCACTAGTGACTGCTTGTTTAGCAGTAAAATATAACAATAGTGTTCAGTGGGTTTCTTAGAGCTTTTGGTCCCGGTGCCACTACACCTGCTGCACCATTCAATTCAATTCAATTCAATTTAAATACTTTATTTTGGCCAAAGGCCATAAAAGTTTCATAGTAATAAAATCATTCATACAATCTAAAATACATTCAACCGTATATTATATAGTCTCAATAAAAAAGTCAGGAGTTTGGCATACAATAATTTAAAACAATATAAACTGGTCACCATGACATTCCATTGTTACCACCCCAGTAAATTCTCTTTTAAAATTAGATAAAAACTTCTTATAATACAATAAAAGGGAGAAGTGGTTGATTATTTTATACAATTCAAAGATGTTTTCGCAGTCATGAGTGTATTGATCCTTGATACATCACAGCTTTAGCCCCACTTTTTTTCTTATCAATCCCACTATAAACAAGTATCTGGATAAGGCAAATTTGACATATGGTACGGTACTAGCTGTCAACACCCTCAGTGCCTCTTGGTTCTTTCTAAATCCTATTGAATTGCATAGTGGTCGAATCCATTTTCTCCTTGCTCTATCATACGCTGGACAGAAAAACAAAATATGTGCTGTGTTTTCCGTGGACCCTAAAGTACGTCTAGTGCATAGAGTGCAAGAGCGATCTTCCTTGCCTCCCCAGTTTGCTGTATGGCTCTTGATCTGTAGATATTGTACCTAAACTTTAGGTACAGAGTTCTTGCTAGGTACGGCTGTGAATTGTCAAGAAATTCTTCCCGACTCCGACTTGGTTTAATAATGAGGAATTGAGATGTTAGCCTTCTTAATCTCTGGTCACAGTGGAGTACCTTAAGTATGTGTTGCCAGTAAATTCCCTTCAGTGTATCTTTACTGCTTAATGTTAAACTGTGTGGATCGGTCCAATATGATTCAAGACCTAGCTCTGTAAGCCATTTCTGTATGAATCTTAGCCAGGGGAAGGTGAGGCATGTGTCAATAGACAATAATTCACGTACACCTTCTCTATATACTACTAGTTCGGGTGTTATCCATAATCGTATCCAATAGAGCAATGGTCACAGAGTTGTAAGGTGCCCTATGCGCTTCATGTCTAAATTGTGGAGCACTGGGATGAGTGGTGTTGATGGAGGTAGCCTCAGTAGTCTCCTCGCAAATTTTTTCCCCCCATTTGTTTGGATGTCACTAATGCCCCATAGCCCTGATCCATATAATACTGCTGCCTGGACCTTACATTTATGTAGCTCAAGCTCTGGTGTCACAGATTTGCTTGAGGACAGACTATACTTCTTAAGGACTACCCCTGTCCCTTGGGCTAACCGTGGTACAGAGTGGTTGACTTGCTGTTTCCATGCTAATTTGGAATCTAATAATATGCCCAGATTAGTAAAATTAGTTGTGTGTTCTATACTTTGGTTACTCAGCGTAAAGTTACTTTTGTTTTTTTAGTGAGTCCCACAATAGACATCTTGGTTTGAGGTCAAAAGCTGCCCTCAGGTCAACAAATGCTGCATAGATGTGATCCTTCCTAATCTTGACGTATTTCCATATGATGCACAAAAGTCTGAAGACTTGATCTACTATGCTAGTGCATGATCTAAATCCTGCCTGATATGGGGGCAATATAGTGTTGGTCTCTAGCCAGTCGTTAAGCCTGTTTAATAACTGTCTAGCATGGGTTTTTTGAAGTACATCTATCAGGCTAATTGGCCTGCCATTTTCAGGTTTCTCTTTGCTGCCTTTTTTGTGGATATGGACAATTTCAGCCCCTTTCCACGTTCCCGGTATTTGGGCACCTGCTGCTATTGCATTACTAAGGGAGTTAACGTATGGGACCCAGACCTTTTTATCAAGTTTAAATAGATCTCCAAGAAGTCTATCTAGTCCTGGTGCCTTCCCCGGCTTGATGGTATCTATGGCGTATTCGGTTTCTTGCAGTGAAAAAAAGTTCACTTAACGGTCTCCCTCGCTATTAGCAGGCTCACTGTCTCCACTCGGAGTTACAGTGGGCCAGAAGCTGGAGTACAAGTCAGTGAAATGCTCGGTCCAAACTGCCGAATCCAAATAATGTTCTGTCCTAACTACTTGGTCCTTGCTTCCGCATGCTATGATTTTCCAGAACTCCGCTGAATTATTCGTTTTTGCTGCCTGCAAGAGGTCAAGCCAGCTGTCGAAAATTCCTCTTGGCAATAGCCAGTGTTCTCCTGTTAATATCTCTGGCCCTTCTTACTGAGTCTGCCTTTCCCTGCTTTATCATTTCAAGTAAAATTGTCTTAGATCTTTTACATTCTGTTGTATACCATGGATTTAACTCTAATCACAATTTAAAATTGGGTTTTGATTTCTTCCCGATGTTTTTAGTAAGAAGGGATTTGCAGCTAGAACGCTGTGGATTGATATTACTGGCAAATCGCTTGTCTCCAGATGGGCGCTTGCTACCTCAGCAAAGGTATTATAAATGCTTGTCATTAGCTCAATGTTACCAGTGACCTTAGGCCACTTAATAGATCTTCGGTTATTTCCTACTAGGGGATGTATGCTTTGTGTGCAAATATCAGATTGGTCTTCGCTTACTAGCTGGCCTATTACTTCCAAACATAGTGGTCGATGATCACTGTCGTCCCTCATCTCTATTCTGAAGCTCACTATCCTGCTCCAGCTGTGGATGCTGTGCATTATATAATTTGTTCTTGACTGTGGGCGACCGTGTTTAAAAGTGTTGAGAGAGGCTTTTTCAGCCCCATTGCTGAATACCCTCCCATTGCATGCCCTTAGGCGGTGTTCTATAGTGAGCGGCATTATCTGCAATGCAGCATTAGTGCAAGGTTTTAAAGGCCCTGCCACTAATAGAGGCAGCCCTATGGCCGTATCCTCTTCTGCACCATTCAAATCCTGACCCTAGTCTCTGCAAGGTTTTTGCACTTGGGACTGCTTGCTTAGCAGTAAAATATAGCAATAATCGTTTGTCAGTGGGTTTCCTAGACCCCATGGCGCCTGTGCCACTGCAGTATTCAAATTATGACACTAGTGCCTGCAGGGTAATTGCGCTTGTAACTACTTGTTTAGTAGTAAAATATTGCAATATTCAGTGCTTAGTGGGTTTCCTAAATCTTTGGCCCCTGTGCCACTGCACCTGCTACAACATTGAATTCATGACCCTATTGCCTACAAGGACATATGAGGAAAACATTTATATGCAGTAATAAATGTGTTCCCAAAAAAAGCACTGTTGCAGACTGAATACATAATTATTGCATAGCTTAACATAAACAAAAGCTTTCATAAAAAGTTCCTTTAAACGTATCCAACTCTCCAAAACGAGTTGCCACGGATGTCATAAATAAAGCATATGCTTCACACATTAAATTGAAAATCAAGCATTGTTAAATTGTGTTACCATGTGGTTGGCTCTTTCCATTGAAAAGATCTTATCTTGTGCTTGACAGTAAATGGGCCATAAACAATGTAAATTGCCTAAGATCACCATAGGTTAGGCTGATGCCGAGACTGAAATTAAGTTTTGTACTTTGTTCCTAAAAAGATAGTTTCACAAATTAAATGGACTCGCTAAAGAAGAGGAATTTTGCAAAAAAAAAGTGCAAATGTTTTATGCAGCTGGAGAATGAGATACCTTTTGAGATGGCTATGTCTAAAAAAATGTTTTCAATGGGAACAAGAAGCCTCAGTGAAGAAAGTACGCTGCGTTCTTCTTTCCTATAAACGCTCTCACTTTGAAGTCAGCCGAAAGCAAAATAAATACCAGGCTTCAACGAAAACACAGCTTGACATTTGACTTCGGTCTTTGAATGCCCAGCAAATGTGATGAGAACAAAATATAACGACCTGTTATTTACAGAATATGAGATTGTGGAAGAACAATGTAAAAACGGCTTTAGCATGGGCAGGTACAAACTCAAGCTACAGAGCCTAAAGCAAATAAAGTCAGCAAATGGAAAGGCAGAAAACGTGAGTTAACCACACAGCCAATAGCAAGCCATGGGCGAAATGCATTCCAAGGACAACTTGTCTGAAAGTCCCCAAGATATCTTTTTTGCATGGCTAGACAGATGCACTGTTTGGTAGTAAGCAACCTAAAAATGGTTGCGGCAGCCTCCCAACATTAGCATTCCTTAGTGTCTTCCCATTTTAGATGTAGTTCGTACTTCAGTGGCTGTGTTTTGAGAAGTGTTCTATAGGAAATGCTGTCAGGCCCTGAGAGCTTCATTCCAGTACTAGTAGTTGTCCTGAATCTGATTGCCCAGCGTTCCCTTTAGTACAATCCACGTTTTTGCCATGTACATCTGAAATCTAGAAGTGTAAAATTAACCTAATCTCAATTTTTAAAAGGGCCAGTGGTGTCTACTTTCACAATGGTAGCAAATAAAATCTGTTGTATTATAGAATGTTCCATTTATCATTGACTTTTCATTTAATAGCATCAATGAAATATTATATTGTAAACCATTACTTCTCTCGTAACGATTAAGTCACTTTGTCTGCCATATTCCCCTCAAGTAAAGATTAAGGAGCTGATAAATATGTCAGTCGGAAAGCCTCCGACCACAGACAGACATCCATGGTTTAAAGTCCGACCGCCTAATCACAATGTAGGTGGACGGAGTTTAAACCGGCTGGTCGGTCCGAATGGCTTCCTTGAGCCCTTTGAACAGTCGGACGCCACACATAATCCCCTGGTGGATGATGTTTCTGTCATCGGGATTATGATTGTAGTTTCTAACAGGCTTTGCATGTCGGGCTTTCCGGCATGAAAAGCCTGTCGGAAAGTGAGGGGGCCCCCATGCCTCTGCAGCCTCTGGTTGGGAGCCCCCTATGGCACCGTGAAATGCCTGCTACGCGGTGCAGGGATTTCCAGAAACTCCCATTTCTCTATGGGAGCCTGTGCTGCGGCCGGTTTCCAACCACCTCACAAGCTCCCATAAGGAAATGGGAGTGCGGTCGTATTGTAATACGGTGTGCGGAAGGCCGACCTATGGTCGGTCGGTTCCCACCCCGAGACGGTGTCTGTCGGAGGCAACTCCAACTGACAATGTAATTAGGGCCTAAGTCGTTAGAGTCCTGCAAGGCTCATTATCGTTAGCAAACACGATTATACTTTCCTGGCAACCTAACTCCATCTGCCAGTTTTACCACTTCAAGCTCTGGATAGAAATGATGACAACTGTGTTTTCTTTTCGCCTGGATGTATAAAAATCATCACAACTTTTTTTAACATCTATCTCCAGAGTTTGCTTTGAGTTAGTTTTCTAAGTTTGGCTCTATGTCTGTATACAAATGGTGGTTTTAGTCGCCATTCCTATATTATTGGTATTCGGCACATATAGGGAATTGACACCAGCAGAAGAGGATGGAATACATCAGACATGGCCTAGCAATAACATTGTGTAACACCTAAATAAGAATTATTGAAAAATGACATTGTAAAAGTAAATTGAAAGTATGTGAGCAGAGAATGCAAGGATGAAAACAGGTCATATCCTACCAGCCCTGGCACTGAAGCGGACTACTCTCTAGGCAGAGTTACACGTGTCCAAAACAAAATGCCTTACATACAATGAAGAAAGAAAATGGCTAAAGTGGGCGTACCCAGTACCCATTGTTGTAGGATGTAGTGGGCTGAATCAACGTAGGTGAACACGTGACCAGAACAATGGATGAAGAGTGATGAGTGAAATCTCTTCTCTCGCTCTCTCTCTCTCTCCCCTCCCTCTCTCTCTCTCTCTCCCCTCCCTCTCTCTCTCTCTCTCCCCTCCCTCTCCCTCTCTCTCTCTCCCCTCCCTCTCTCTCTCTCTCTCTCCCCTCCCTCTCTCTCTCTATCTCCCCTCCCTCTCCTTCTCCATCTCTATCTTTATGTGTGCGGCTGGAAAACATAAGGCTGGCGAAGTAGCTAAAGCTGTCGCTGTGGCATGTCTGAAACAGATGCGAGGAAGAGGAGCTTGCACACCACCCCCTCAAGTCAATGAAATAGAAAGTGATGTAAAAATGCTCATGTTTTGTAGAGTTTTCCAGTAATGAATTAACAGTGAACTCGTGTATATAGTTAATTAAGCTGATAAATATGTGGAAACAGTGGTTTGTCTTTCAGAAACCTGTACATTGAAAAGTGTTGTAATCTTCCCTAGCCCACTACCTGGTAATAAACCCAGTTTGTTTAATACGGGTTTTGCCTTATTGCTACTGGTCTCCCAAATGTAAACCCATGGCGTCTATGCTTCATATGCTTGCTGGAGAAGCCTTGGGTGTTTTGGGTGGTACAGGTAAAGCCATTTAACTGTTTATATGAAAGTTCTTTGATATTTTGTTTTGTTAACAATAACATACAAAGCTAAATATCTTTCAGACGTGATTTTTGTTTTCGTTAACCTTGCTTTTTCAGTTTTGCTTGTCGTAATATTTGTAAATGAACATGCATTCATCCTAGGTCAACCGCTCATTACTGCTATACAGAGTGCCTGTCACACTAATACTGCTAGGTCCCTGCTCTGTCACTGTTGGAGACTCTGCCAAGTCACGTTCTGTGATCTGGCGGAGTGACCAGCAGCACCGCGCCTCGAAAGAGAAGGATGTCTGTTGCCAGAGAGTGCAAATTTTAATTTGAAAACTGCTTCGACAACCCTTCCAACAGGCATTTGCAGTGCAATAGGTCTCGTACTTACATGAGTTTGAGCTTTTGGCATTGTAAATGCCAATGCCTTTTATTTATGTGTTGTTTTTTTAAACAAATAAATAAAAGGCATTGTCATTTACAATGCCAATAGCGTAAGCTTTCGCGAATGTGAGACCTATTGCATCGCAAATGCATGCTATAAAATGTTTTAAAAGCATTGGGAGAGCGTGTCCTGCCTGCATAAGCAGGCAGGACAAAGATATTTGAGAAAATAGTGCTAGGAGGCTGCAATTAAAGCCTTCCAAGCAACAACACACGTAACAGGGGGTGTCACCATGGGAGGTTACAAAATGAGACAAGGCGGTACTAAGGAGGGACTACTAGGCCTTTTGACCAATGAACAGCCACAGTTTACAGTGGACAATGGCACAAGCAAATGAAAAATGTGGCAGAGAGTGAGCAGAGCTTCAAGTCCCTACCTCAATACAGCATGCCTCGACCTAAAAATCTGTGGGGGAATAAGCTCAATTCACTTGTCTCTATTGTGCTGTTGAGATTTTTACAAGTCACAACTATTGTTAAATGTGAAGCAGTTCTGTCTTTGAGCTTTAGAAATAAAGGAACAGTATTACTTTAAGTGCACCGTAACGAAAGGTGTTACAGTAACCTTGTTCAGAGCCTGGAATGATGAGCGGCTTGTACACTGTGTTATACACCAAACTTAGCAGTAGCCGCATTCGAGAACTATTACTCTAGACTTCAGTCCTGGCAACCTCAATTATTAACAGTCTCTTCAGTTGTACACTAACCATCAGCTTCCAGGTTGCATGTCACGGGCAGCTATAATGCTAATTTCTCGCCCTCAGAACTCTTTCTGCTGCGTTCTACGGAAGTGTGTAACAGTTATCTCTGACCCTGAGAGAAGGTGAAGAATGGGCACACGTTAAACAATCATTGGCAAAGACCTTAAGTCTGGGGTTTGAGACCTATTGGCTCTGCCAATGGCTTTAGTTCATGCTATAAAACATGGGCAATTTCCGCTAAGTTAATAATTTGTAGCCATGCTATTCAGCAGCACAGCTAAAAATTATATTTTTTTAAAAAGCCCAATGACGCTACCAGTACTAATATATATATATATTTTTTTTAAACAAGCATTGGCTTAGCTATTAGGTCTCACCTTTGGGGCCTTATAAGTGGTTAGCCAGAACTATTGACTTTGCCGATGTCTTCAAGCTGTGCTGTAGAGAAGTGTGGCTGCTGTGCAGCATGCTGAAAAGTTATAATAAAAAAGTGTCAGAAGCATTTTTGTTACCTTATATATGACCAAGAAGGCATCATGTACAACTGCACAACCATATTAAAAAAGTATTTACAATGCTGTTGTGTTGCTGAGTGATGCTGTGGTGGTGCTGAGTGAAATTGTTGTGGCACTGAGTGATGCTGTGGTGGCCCTGAGTGATGCTGTGGTGGCCCTGAGTGATGCTGTGGTGGCCCTGAGTGATGCTGTGGTGGCGCTGAGTGATGCTGTGGTGGCGCTGAGTGATGCTGTGGTGGCGCTGAGTGATGCTGTGGTGGCGCTGCGTGATGCTGTGGTGGCGCTGCGTGATGCTGTGGTGGCGTTGAGTGATGCTGTGATGGCGCAGAGTGATGCTGTGGTGGCTCTGAGTGATGCTGTGGTGGCTCGGAGTGATGCTGTGGTGGCTCTGAATGATGCTGTGGTGGCTCTGAGTGATGCTTTGGTGGCGCTGAGTGATGCTTTAGTGGCGCTGAGTGATGCCATGGTGGCGCTGAGTGATGCCGTGGTGGCGCTGAGTGATGCTGTGGTGGCGCTGAGTGATGCTGTGGTGGCGCTGAGTGATGCTGTGGTGGCACTGGGTGATGCTGTGGTGGCGCTATGTGATGCTGCAGTGGTGCTGAGTGATGCTGCAGTGGTGCTGAGTGATGTTCTGGTGGCGCCGAGTGATGCTGTGGTGGCGCCGAGTGATGCTGTGGTGGCGCTGAGTGATGCTGTGGTGGCGCCGAGTGATGCTGTGGTGGCGCTGAGTGATGCTGTGGTGGCGATGAGTGATGCGGTGGTGGTGATGAGTGATGCTGCTGTGACACCGTGTCTTTGCTAGTTACAGTGGTAAAGAACTCCCTCCAAATGTGCACGAGTGAATAACTAATGCAGATATTTTAAAGCACACAGCTAATGTTACCTTGCCCTGTGGGATAATAAAAAAAATAAAAAGAATTAACAGAGTGCACAAACCACTGAGTGAATGGTTAATAAAAAAAATAAGAGATCCGTGCACGAGTGAATAACTAATGCTGATATTTGAAAGCAATGCTGATATTTTAAAGCACATTCACTAATGCTGATATTTTAAAGCACACACCACACGCGTGCTTGTAACAGTAAAAGAAGAAAAACACACTGCTGGCTCTGCAATCATGTGTTTGCGGGAGTGGTGCTTGCATGTGTGCGTGCGTGCGCAGTCTGCTCATTTTCGAAGCACATACTCGTGCTTGTAGCACGCCCCTGCACGCTCCCGCAAGGTGTATGCCGCAACAAGCACGAGTATGTGCTTCGAAAAAGAGCTGAACGGTGGCTAAAGATCTCCTATGCAGCGCATGCACGCTGCGTAGGCAGACCCAAAACAATTTGCAATGCAATAGGCCTTGCATTTACAAGAGTTTGAGCTATTGGCATTGTAAATGGCAATGCATTTTATTTATGTGTTGTTTTTAAAACATAAAAATAGGCATTGTTAGTTACAATGCCAGTAGCTTAAACTCTCACAAATGCAAGATCTATTGCATTGCAAATGTGTTATAATTTTTTTTTAAATGTTAGGAGAGAGCGTGTCCTGCCTGCAACAGCACAACTGACAAAGCTATTTGCGAAAATTGTGCTCGGAGGCTGTAATTAAGGCTTACCGAGCAACAACACACGTAACAGGGGGTGTAGCATGGGTGTTACAAAATGAGACAATGCGGTTCTAAGGAGGGACTACCAAGCCTTTTGACCAATGAACAGCCACAGTTTACAGTGGACAATGGCACAATTCCACGTAAAATTTTGGAGGATATTCAAGTACCTACCTCAATACAGCATACCTCTCAAAGCAGCGCATGTGCTGCCAAGGCTCGACCTAAAAATATAAGGGTGTAACCCTAGGTGCAGTTCCGCCAAGATTAACATATTTGCTGCCAATTTCTAAAGAAAAAGCATTATGATGCTGAATGAATGACATTGAGAATTACTTGAGACCCTTTCCTCCAAGTCATAGCGCCTCATTTGAAAAAGGTGATTGAAGGATATTAATCTTATCACATTCGCATCAACACTATGTATTTGGGAACAGTGAATACAATTAATAACATATGGAACTATAATTGTCCTACTAATGGATTCTGGTAAATAGAGTGGTTTGTAAATGTAAATGGAACCCCCGAGATGCTACTACTGACTTATTATAAATGTTACCGATTATTCTTTTTGGCTGTAACAGAAGGATAATAACATATTTATTTAAAAAAGCTGTTTCAAAAGCAAAATGAGTCAACAAACATGAAGCCCTTTGCAACCAAACTGCAAGTTTTAGACAAAAAAACACAAGTGTTTTTACAGAGTGTTTTAGGGTGTGCGTGCGCTCGGTTGTGTGAGTGTAGACAGACACACACACACAGACTACAACTTGTTGAAATGCAAAGATAAGAAAAGACAGGCCCTCCTAAGTCCTTTGTTACACCGTTGAATAACTATGGTTAGCATGAAAAGTAATGCAGCATCAGAACCTGCGAGAGATAAACAGGCTGAGCTGCCGAATGACCGAACCCAAATCTCACAGTCAGAGAGAAGAAGGATGACACACACAGCCAGTCCTGTCTGCGGTCCACAGTGTCTGGCAACACTCTCCACAAAAAGGACAGCAACCTGCAGCATGTCACAATCCTAATCTGGAAGGGGCTGACACAGCAATTAAAAGTAGGAAGGATAAGGGCTAACTCCAGAGTAGCTCTGACTCTGCAGCCATTCATCTTGTTTTCAGATAAACTGGGCATTTACTGTATGAACACCATCACCACATGCAATGATGATAAACCCAGGCCCAAATGTAGTCAACAGCTCACATAAAGATGTTTAATAGTAGCAGTTACCATAGATGCAGGTAGGCTGTCTACACTCACTGCGCATAGGCTGACTGCGCAATCTTTGTAAGCAGTGAAATTGAATTCAGACGTTTACTGAAACAGGCAGTGCAAATTAGTGAAAGTAGCTTTTTCTTCGGTCTAGGACAAGAGTGCTGGTCACAGAGAAGTGCCTTGCACTAGAGCAGCTAGGGGACAAACCGGATGCTGCCCTATGGGATAGTTGGCGTCCTTCTGCGTACCTCAGAGCTCAGAACCACAGTGCTTATTCCTGTAATATTATTGTGAACATAGAGGTCAGTGTCACATTAACAAAGAAAGAAAACAAAGGTTGTTAATGAGACAACTGAGCAATCCTCAAGTCAACAAAGTAAACAGCACAGTAAAAGTAGAGAAAAGTAAAGTCAAGAGATCAGACTACCGCCTATTTCCTTTAGTTCATAATCATCATTGAACCTTTTACAGGACACTTTGGGCCCCATGGGTGCATTCCACTACACGACACAAGCACTGGCAGAGTTTTCCAAAGGCCATCGAAATCCAAGTTGACTGACTGTACGTCACCTTTTAGGAAATTAGATAAACTGTACTCCTCATCAGCTATATGCGCTTTGATAGCAGAAACAGGAGCAAAACATGGATATCATGTGTGCCAAGACTTCATGGGGTTCATCTTGAGCTCGTGTTGTGATTGGTGAACAAAGGAAGGGAGGGCGTCAGTCCAATGGGGGTGGAGGATGGCTCTGGTACTCAGTATTTGAAGGCACATTTGATGTTTCCCTACAAACAAAGTAAACTTCAGTCACAGAGGGCAGTCATATGGCATAATTAAAAGACAACTGCACCAAAACATGCTTGTGAAGAAGGGTACATTACTCCACTGAGGACGGCACCACTACAAATACTACAAAACAAGAGTTAAAATGTAGAATGACAAATAACCATAGGATACAATCAAGACACCCCTGAGGTGCAGGACTCCATTACAGAGAAAGCAACTATTCAGAATAAATTATGTCATCTGTAGAGATAATTGCGATCGATGAAATAACGCAATTGAATGCCACAGAAATCGATCTTCCACCTACTGGCCTAAACCAAATCTAATGTAATCGACAAAGGTCCTTCTGTGTGGGGGCACCTGAGAAGCAACCCACTGATGAAACAGTTGTGGGGGGGAAGCCGACAGCAAAGGAAATGAGGTACCCCTCGACACATGTAACAAAAAAGCACGGAGAAAAGCATTTAACAAAAAGACAACCCAGAGTATCATACAAATGCAATAGGTCTCGCATTTGTTTAAGCTATGGGCATTGTCATTTACTATGTCAGTAGCTCAAACTTTCCAAACGCAAAGGCAACATGAGCAGCGCTCAGAGGCAGGAGCAGACTACAAACACACTCAAAGTGAACGATAGGCCACGGTGAAACACGAATCCTTGTAAGACCACTGAATTTCAAAGACATAAAATAGTACGCCAAACAAACAGTTTCTAAAGCCAAAAGTAAGGCCCCATGTAAAGGGACCAGCCGCCAGGAAAGTTAAAACACACCCACAGGCGGAAAAAGAGAAGCGTTTCACCTACAAAATGAAAGCACTTTAGAATGGCACACGAAACAAATTGAAAGCAGTGGGTGCGCTGTAACCCCACAGCAAGAAATGCGCACTAGCAATACTACTCGCACCAGTAAGAGTTATTTGCTTTACAGTATATTACATCATATACAGCATACAGCAGGATTACATTGTGCTTCGCAGCGCATGCGCGCTGCCTCAAGCTCGACCTAAAAATGGTATGTAGATAAAAGAAAAAAAACTTCCATGCAGACTCAAAAATGGAAATGCAGAGCAAGAAGAGATAGATCAGCTGGGAAACTGACGTGCAAAAAAAGAGAAAAGTGTCAAACAGAGAAGAAAAGCAGAGCAGGACTGCAGTTCAAAGCTATGCTGTTCCTCTTTCTCAATGTTTTATGATTGTATAGTAATAAAGAGATCTCAAGAATATTTTATTGCTTAGTGTGCTCAAGTAAATTCCAAACCCAACGTAAGAAGGTTATCAAGTAGCACGTATGGAAAAAAAACCATTCCTCCAATCAGTGCACAATGTGTGCAAGAGACGCCGTGAAGTAAATAATTGCAGAATTACGGACTATACAATGCCTTTCAGCATGCATGAAAAGTACCTTATGAATTCATCGGCAAGCATGGGTTAACTAAAAAGTATGATAAAAAAAGAAGACTTACTACGATCACAATAATCGATTGTAATATTTTCTTTCTCGCTGAAAGCGGCTTGTGCACATCTCAAACAAAACGCGCGGCCACGAGATGCACTCTGTGGTGGGGAGGGGCAGAGCAAGGTGCTTGGGAGAGCAAGCGAGAGGAAAGCCAGATCGCGCGCTGTAAGGGTGCCCGAGAGCGAAGCAAGGAAAGCCAGATGGTGCGCGCGTAACTGTGCGCGTAACCGCATGCTCTAGGCCACACAAAAAGCTGTGGTCTGCTTTTTGAAGTCCACTAACTAAAAGTCTCGCCAGTGCACCGCATGCGCTGGCTCAGGCAAGACCTAAAAAAACTAAGCGGATCAGCACTGCGCTTCCTAAAATAATGTTTACAGTGTACTCCCCCACCCCATGCCTACCCTCTTCCCCATGCCTCGTCTTATAAACCACCCCCCAAACAAACGGGGGTATTGGGTTAGGGAATGAGTCAACACAGATGGAAGGAGTGCAGGATAGGAGGAAAGCATAGGGGAGAGAGGATGTAAGGGCACACAGACAACCGAGGGTGGACATGGGGGGGCTAGGGAGAGGACACTAATAATGGAGTTTGGGTGTGGGAATTACTCTGACAACAGCATGTGAGAGGGATGAGCTAGGGCGAGCACAGTGACAATGCCGGGTGACAGGAGGAGTTAGGGCAGCAAGCACACAGACAACGGAGGGTGAGCAGGGCGGGTTGTGGTCAGCACAGGGGCAATGAAAGGTTGGTGGAAGTTGAAAGGGAGAGAAGTACACACGGATGTCAGCTGTAAAACACACAAATTATCCTAGAACCTTAAAGAAAAAGAAGAAAGTGGCACCCGAATAAGCAAACAGTGACAAGACACAGTAATGCGTCAATGCTGCAGGGGAGGGACAAACACAAGAAGAGGAAGGACAGCCTACTCAAGTTGACGAATTAGAAGCAAGCAAATAAGAGTGCCGATGAAGCAATGGTAAGTAATCGGTGAGCCCCAACCCTACTGTAAAGTAACAAAATGTCTTGCAACAGACAGTGCATGGGCTGTCTGAGGTGAGACCTAAAAAGATTGCCAGAGGGTAGACACTCGCTAGACCTGTCTAGAGTTGCATATTCTCTAATGAACACCTTGCATTTTTGCTACCGAGCAACGTCTGACTCAAGACATGGCAACATTAAGGATGCATGAATGGAACTGTATTTCTACATTTTGATGAGAGCAAATGTAATTATATAGAGATGGCGGTTAAAGGTCATAGTGGGTTGTACATAATTGTTCGATATAAAGTCAGACAAACTGAAGTACTTCTCACTGCATATTTGTTAATGTTTAAAGAGAACATTAACAGACATCGCAAAGCTTGCTGGAATTTTGAAAATACATGCAAACAGTTTACAGGCTATCCTTGAGTTCGCGGTATAACTGCTGACCCTGATTTCACCTTTGAGACGTGTGACTACAAATGAATAATTCCCGGTTTGCTGCCGCCTATTCTTTGCCCCACAGGTACTGGATGGCCACCACTCAGCACCATTCACTGTTGAAATTAGCATAAAGGTGGCAGCTCTTAATCTGTTCACAGTACACCACAAAGCGTACGTGATTTTACTTTCCTCGAAAGGGCAACTCCAACACCCCACCTAGACTGGTTCCGCATGGACAAAAAAAAAAATGCATTGCTTTAATTCCAACTTTTGTGGCAAATGCATTGATTGCTTTAATTCCAACTTTTGCGGCAAAAAGGTGGTTCCGCGCCCTGCTTATAAAACAGCTCGGAGAACATTTTTTTTTTTACGAAAGAGCCTTAAATCATCAGATTGTTCGCATTATTTTAATTTCAGGTTTGGAATAAATGTCCTCACTTTGATCTGCAGCGTGCCTGTGTAAAGCTTGTCCCATGCACGCTTCGTTCCACATCTACTTGCTCTATTTTAGCCATGCGGTGGAAATGGCGTTTCTGCCTATCATCTTTGCAAAATATTTAACAAGACAGACTGTTCTTTCATTTCTCTTGAAAGCAGAGAGGTCCTTTTATCCCGGTATGGCATGTACTGTGGACCTGTGCCAGGAAGGCAGCAGCATCATGTCCTCGTGTGACCCACATAATTATACAGTCCCGGCTGATCCCAGAAAAGATTTTTTTTCTGCCTGTGTTGGGTTACCATTTACAGTCAAGGTGTGGCCTGATAGTCGTGCACGGGTTAGGCATGTGCAGCAGAATGTGTCATCTTGTTATGTCAGCGACTAAGGGTAATTGCAGAGAACCTAATGACCCAACCTCATCACCAAGAGATTTTGTTGTTCAGTTGTATTTTTTTGCATTGTGACAAATAAGCCGCAAGAATGACTGCGCTGTGGGCGCCCTCTCTGCATTTGCTGAGATCATTATGCCCTTGTGCAGATCTGTCCTCCTCCGATTATGATAGCCGCAAGGCACTTGGGTATGTAACGGATTGAATGAGAAGATGTAAGTGTGCCCTGGCATCTTCCCCCTTACTTCTGTTCCTTCTCTGCACCTCCGAACTTTGTGGGCCTTAGTGGAAACCAAAATCTAGAGACAGCCCCAAGTTAATGTTGCTGTACTGTAGATCTTTTGCAATAGAGGGTGTGCATGCAGTGAATATGTTACATAGATGTAATGCAGCAGACTACATTTTGTTTAAATCTATTTTTATTGTGTTCATATAACTGTGAACACATTCATGGTAAATGCAGTGCTGTAAACAATCATACAAACAATTACCACCCCAGCGGATCCTGTGAGTACGCTTCTGGCTATACAAGAAATTCTATGGGCCGTGGCCCAGCACTACACTTGTACGCATGTATTAGTTCCCTTTAAACAGTGGTGAGAGGTCCAAGCTCCACGGATTAGCAAAATTATTATTATTAAAGACACTTGTACTAATAATTAATCGATTGTTGCAAGCAGACTCTGGAACTCTCTTCCGCAAAGCCTGAGGGCTATCCCGTAGTTTTTGCCTTTCAGTAGGGCACTTTAAACCTAGCTCTGTGCTTTACAGACAGCTTTTTTAGGTGGATTTACAATTTAGGTTTTAGCTCCGGATGGTCAGCTACAGCGCCTTGATGCCTTTGGGTAACTGTTGCGCTCTACAAATCAAAAATCAAATCTCTTACTGGAAAAGCATTATATGTAAAATGTAATCCAGGAACAATTAACTTCTGGCAGTATATAGGCACTGGCTTCTTTGATCTGATCTTTCAGCTGTAGGAAACCAAATACACTGGTTGACATAAGAAGGAGAAGTGCAAAGCCAATAAAATCATTTCAAGTCAAAAAGCTGTAAAACTCTATTAAAGCTCCTGTTGAGTGATTATCAAAGCCGATTAACAATGGAATTCAACATCTTCATAGAAATGTTTATGATTTTTGGTAAGTGCCAATGACTCCAGCCCAGATGTAGAGAGCTCTCTACAAAAGTCATGCTCACCACAGCAGTTATTGGCTATACTTGGGCTTATCTGTGCACTAAGCAGATGGTGCAGTTGGGTATAAGTGATTGGTCTTTCAACGAGCCATGAACTACCCAACACGAATTTGGGTAAAGAAGAACATGTTATCAAGTTAGGATGTTTTATTTAATAGGAGAGGGTTCAAACAGCATAGCAAGTTACCTATGTTTAAAGCTACCTCAAATAACATTGAATATGAAGATTTAAAATTGTTTACTGGCAACTCTGTTGATTAAAGCATGTCCTTTATTGGTCAGCATTAATTTGCAACATAGGTGGGTATTACTGTTCTCACCATAGTACGCCTCTCCAGTCGTACTCCACATTCACTGCATCCAACGATCTTCTTTAGTAGAGACAGGAATGCAGATACATGCAGCACAGATATACTGTAGGATTGGGTATCATCATGCTCAATATAGCATCCTTGATGTGGACACCACAACACATTTAGGCAGAGGTAACATACATCCAACAAAGCCAGTAATGCCATTTGTATTCTATTACGACATTCAACAGCATTCGCTACAAACAATTGCCTTAGACACATATATGTGCCAGTCACTGTGGATGCCTGCTATCTTAGGATATTACAAGCAGTTCAGCACAGCCCTCGGGTCTCACTAGTCAAATACCAAGAACATTCATCTACTATTCATTGAAGTTGCATATCTGACTAGTTTCCCAGGTTCATGCGTGATGTCCTGCTCTAGTTCATGTTTTACCCTCTGTATTATGGGACTGGCTTGTAGTCCTGTTTTATAATGAAAGACAGGAATACAAGTCTTAGAATTCAAAGAAAAAACCTGGTCAGGATCAGCACATCCCCATGGACCCCAGCATTAAAGAACATAAGGAACTCTCCTATTTGCTCTGTTTGTAGCATTCCTTCGCACGCTGAATTAGATTCTAGTCTATGATGGAAATCTCAGCACCATTAGCAAAGTTGCGCCTGGTCTATCGAAAGTACTACAGTGCCATACAGTTGGCATTTTGTGCTCTACACATGTTCTATAACATATAACATATGGCATAAGTGGAAACACCTATTTAACCATTGCAGTTATATCAGATGGTAAACCAATGCTCTAATGTCCTCAACATCCAACTGTATTAAGTTATTCTTGGTGTTTTGTTTTGGGATACTGTATCTTTAATATTAATTTCACTCAGATTAACAATGTTAGGCAGTGTTTTCTTCCAAGACACAGTTTGTTTGCAAGTGGTTTTCACTTCAGGATTTGGAATCTAAGATGTGAGTCGGTTGGGATGAAAGGACATGAGGCGCTTTGTTGGTTGGAAACCATTGAAGACCTGGAAGGTTTTCTTTGCTTTACAGAAATCGAGAATACGTTGTGTTGCAGGGATGCCATTTTAAAGAGACTTTGATTGGGACCTTTGTTTTGCGTTTTGGCAGTTCAGTTAAACCTGTCATGCAAATCCTACTTCCTCACCTTGGACTGGCAATCGCTGCAGTGGGTACCATATGTGATTTTTGGTAGGAAGTGATGCTTCTATTCAGTTAATAACGTATGTGGTTGACTGTTAAAGAGGTGGAATGAGCTAATTGCAGAAATATAATCTAAATCTGTCCATCAGCACATACTAAATTCCATAATGCATGTCCCTTTATTGTCACTGGACATCTAAGTAAAACTTCTGGACCTAAAAAAAAAATGCTTTCTTCTGTCTTCAAAGGTTTATTTCATTGAGAATGTTCATACAAGAAAGCTTTGAAACACGTTTTGCCAATGCACGTTTTGCTCCAGAAAGAACTTTTTTTAAAACTGTATCAAAGCTTATATCCAGTAATCTACTGTCTCCCAAAAATGACTAAGCAGTAGTTCAAGTTCTGTGTATCCCACAATCATTCCCAGTCCTTTTCAAATTCAAGAGGGTGGCCAGAGGAAGACTTTGAACCCCATTCTGCATGTGAACAGAGACCAGCTACCCCTCCCGGCTGAAGAAATATTTAATTGCCGACCTCTTTGCAAGCATTTGGAATCATTGGAGAATACTTTTTAGCACAGTAGACGGAATGTAAACACAAAGGAATTGAACAAGTTACAAGCTAGTTCTTCTGTTTCCTAATGAATGGTCTCCTAATTGGATACCTATCTCAGATATTCACAAGATAAATACCTTCTCAGCAACTTTGCTCAACTAACCACAACCTCCTTGTCTTCCCCATGCCCCTCTGTCCTGCTGCAGAATTCAGCTCATTCTGGAAGAGACATCTAATCCCAAATTTCTTACCTTTGAATATTCTTGTCAGACTGGATCTGGAAAGTCTTAATCAGTCCCTCTGCATGCTGGTAAGTGGTGCCAGCGGCCCTATATCTGCGTTGTCCGCATCTGATGTAACATGCACATTGTCTATATATGCGCCACTCTAGCATGCTGATATCAGTTCTCTTCTTTATGCAGATCTGGAGACCTCACTCTGTCACTTTTTGACCAACATTTTCTCAACTTATGTTGAGTCATTTCTCTAATTGTTTCCAGTGTGCTACAGACATGTCCCCCTCCAAAACTACGGGTTATAGCTTTGCGGGGAATGTCACAGATAGCTGTCCGTGACTAATCCCCACTTGGTGTGTCCTGCTTTGTCTCTTGATGCACCCAAAGGCAATTCGGGAAAGGGTGAGGAAGCTTCTTGCATCGTGGCAACGAAAGACACCACACCGCTCCTGGGGACGGTCTTGGTCCCAGGGACGATCTTGGGCCTACTCCCAGAGCAGTTCCTGCGACTGATCATCCTCAAAGTCAAAGTCGTCATCAGGCAAGTCAGAGAAGATGTCAAAGCGCCACTCAAGTTCACCACACCCTTCCAAGTCCCTGTATAGTGCGCTGTGGTGTCTTAGTGCCTCTATGCCCTGCTTCCAGATCCCATCCACTGAGTTGACGCTGACTCCTTCTCTCCGCCTCCTGGAGTTTCCTTGTGCCGAAGTGACTTGTGCCCAACTTCAGTGGTTTTACAACTCCAGGGCTCACGTCTTTGGGAAACCAACTCCATCTGGCACGCCCTCTGGACTCAAGGACCCAAGAGGTGTTCCATCCAGATTGTCTTTGGCAGGTCCTCCCCCAGGGCCAGCTGGACCGTCTTGTTCCATTCCAGGACCAAGTCCCGTCTCTAGCCTTATTCTGTCTACGTGACCCTCTACAGCATTTCCTGCATTGCTGCACAACGAAGGCGACCCTACTGTTCTAACATACTCCGAGACGGCACCGCAATTACCCCGTCCAAGGTTGCGAATGGCACTGTCCAGGTAAAGGCAGCCTTCAGTCTCAGATACAATGCCTCTCTCTTTTTTGACGGTCCTCAGTTTGAGGATGAAGTAGTGTATGGGGCCTTTTACCCACTAATGACATTGCTCGTGCCTTCCCTGAGAAGAACTGATACGAGGAATTGGGTGATGCTAGTGGTCTAGACATCTCTCCAGACTCCGGTTTGGCCTCTCCACCTGGTCTGGTCACTGAGGAAAATGCGTAATTCACCATAGTGATGAGTAGGGCAGCTGAGGCCATTGATTTTCACCTCCCATCCAAATCCTGCTCAGGGCTCCAAGTCAGATGCCAGGTTGCATGCCGTCATTGCCAGGTGACCCGACATTACTCATCCAGCACCCTAACCCACAGAGATAGGTATTGCAGTTTTTGCCTGCCAAAGTTAATCAAGGGGCTTTTCTCAGTGCCACTCACCCCCGGGATAGGGAGTCCAAAAGATTGGAGACATGAGGAAAAAAAGATTTTCTCCTCCACCAGCCTGGCCTTTCAGTCGGTTAATACCACTTTCCTTCTAGGCCGCTATTCCCATGCTCTGTGGGACTAGGTGGTACGGGTCTGCCATGGTCTTTGAGGAAGTCCGAGCAGTTCTCACACAATCCATGCTCTTCGTGGACATGCCCTTCAATGGTTTGCACCTGTTTGGGGCGAAGGCGATTGCAGCGCTGGAAGGCTTTAAGGATAGCACGGTCACAGCTTGCTCATAAGGGTTGACTGCTGTCCTCGTCAACGGCATTCCTCTTTCCCGTGGCTACAGTAGGGGACACCATTCCGCCCAATACTCAGGAGGCCAGCAGGCTACCCAGCCTTCACATGGCTGCGGCAGAGAATCCCACAGACATTGTTGGCACAAGAGACACTGAGCTGTCCAGTTCTCCAACCCTCCTGCTGCCGTCTCCCAACCCTTCCCCCTTTTTTTTTAATAACCAATTTTTGTGATTACAAGGCAAGCAATATCCAAAGAAAATCAATCATTAAGAGCAGAGTGATTCCGGGTTACAGCAATACATGAGACTGTTATTTCGAAAAGCAGTCGCCTCATGATTGTAATCCATAATTAGACCACCACTTCCCCCAAACTTTATCATGTTTATGAGGATAGCCACGTGTCTCTTAAATCAGTTTTCCCTGCTCTGTGCACCAATCAACCCACTTTACCCCAGCTGGATCGAGGGGGATGTAGGTTGCCTCCATAGGCAGGCAACATATATTTTGGCTTCCAGACAGGACTCTCTTATAAAGATCATTTCAGAGCATTATCCCCACAGCTCCTCAAGAAACCCCAGTAAATGCATTTCAGGGGCCTAGATCAATTGATCCCTCCCAGAACTGTCGATATCTCCTTCCCCAGCCCGTCCCAGAAGGGTCGCAATGCTGGGCAGTCCCATGCCACATCATAGAAATTGGCAGAGGGAGAGCGCAGTGTGCACATACAACCTGAGCGGTCGGGACCTCCGTTACATTCGGGGTGGGGAAAGATACGTCCCTTGTAGGCAGTTAATTTGGGCCATGGTTGAATTTGGTTTTGACCAATCTAATTTGTTGTCCATTTGAACCCATGCATACTTGTCCTCTCAGACTTGACTCTTAAGACGACCTTCTTGGTGGTCACAATTTCAGCCTGGAGGGAAAGCGAGCTTTAGGCCCTCTTAGTTAACCCACTGTGCACTACCTTCTACCAGGATTAACTTGTTCTCAGAACGAGTGCCTCCTTTCACATCGGTCAGATGATCATCCTGCTAACATTCTTTGCTGCCCCTCACCTCTCTAAGGATGAGGAGAGGCTCCATCGTTTGAATCCAAGGAGAGCTCTGGGTTTTTTATATATCGAGCACACCAAGGAACACAAACTGGAGGATCAGCTTTTCATTAGATTCTCCAGAACAAAGATGGGCAACGCGCTTCAGAAGAGGACCGTCTCTTGATTGATCCCTCTTCGCATAAAAATCTGGTATGCATCAGCCTAAAAGTAGCCCCTGGAAGGTTTGAGGGCTCACTCCGCTAGAGCCAAGGCTGTGACTACTGCGTTAGCATGCAGGGTACCTGTCATGTGCTAGGTGGCTAAGTGGACATTGCGACACACGTTCACAAAGTACTGTTTTCTAGGCATTCAGGTCCATCAAGATGGGCATTTTGCCTTCTCGGTCCTGCAGGATTTTTTGGTTTAAGCCAATTTGCAGGGTCTCCTCTAGGTAGATTAGTGTTGTAGTATCTATTTTAATGTAAGGAATCTGTGGTTAGAAATCTCTTCTAGAAGAACAAGTTACTTACCTTTTGCTAACGTGCGTCTTTTCTGGTAGAGACTCTAGCTAATCACAATTTCAGTAACAACCCTCCCCTCCTCCTCGCTCTGTGAACGTGACTCCTTCCCCGGTAAGGTGCTTGTTAGCTTCAGCACACTTGTCACAACCGTTCTGACGAAGTTCTGTGTCTGTCGACGAGAAATGTGTCACAAAAGAAACTGATGTCAGCACTCTAGAATGGTACCTATATAGGCAACACAGGGTCTTCGGCACCACCTACTGACATGCAGAGGTACTGCTCAAGATTTTCCAGATCCAGTCTGGCACCTGGGAATATTCTAGGGTGAGGAATGAAAATTTGCATAGCTATAGTCCAGGTAAGTTTCAATTCTATGTCAGGACCGGAGGCAAGGATTATGCCTTCTTCCTAAGCTTCATTTTCACAGCAGCCATTTTTTTAAACATCAACAAACTACATTTCCCGTGAACAGTAGAGAAGTAGAAGAGTTTTGAACTCAAGCCCTTTCATGCTGTCCACACTCCAGTCCCAAGTTGGTCCTTCCATTTTTGTCTACTCTTCCTCTTTCTTCTCGCAAATCATTCCTTGTCGGACTTTACGCATCTTGTTTGGATCCATTGTTACCTGAAAAATAGGCAGCGTCAGAGCTCAAGTCCTGACCGAACTAAGCCTAAGAACAACACCAAATAGCATTAACATTGTGACCATAGACACTAGATAAGCATGAACATACATTCCACTTGACCGCTTAAACCGACTACTTGCACCAGAACGCAGACGATCCACATCTAAAGTGGTCGTTGGGCGCAATAATCCTCGCCTCCGTGTCCTTAATAGGATTGAAACCTACCTGTACTATAGCTAGACAAATTTTCATTCAGTGTCAGGACCGGAGGCTCAGATTATACCAGTTCAAAGCTTGTCAACCACCAAATGAGCACTTCCAGCACTGGCTTAAAATAAAATTTCTTAAAGGTAGAGTCTGAGGACCAGTTGGCAGCCTGCATCAGGTCTTCCAAGCACGCTCCGAGAGAAAACGCCTTTGAGGCCAGCTCCCCTCTTGCTGAGTGGGCACCAAACTTTTTTGTATCAATACTCTTCTGTGCAAGAAATCGCCCCTTTTTGGATGAGGGCGGAGACTTCCTCGTGTATCAAATCCATGTCTCGCTGAGAAAAGGAAATGGGTCAGGGACGGGTCACCTGATACGGGTGGCCCTGGATCTCTATTTCGAAGCCCTGCACCGTTTGAAGCACCCAAGCATCGCCCATGAGTGAGACCCATGCAGGCAAGAAGAGAGCTAAGCGACCCCCCCCCCCCACTTGCAGGCGTGCTGAAGGTATAACACTCACCTTTGCCACAGAGTTGTTGCATTGGCTGCAGTAGCCTTCTTGGCCGTGGAACTTCTGTCCTATGGTGGGGTAGAATGTATTATAGAGTGCGTTGTCTTGGCACTGCCCACTCCCAGAACATTGTCCCCTGTCAGGGTTTGAACAGGTGGCCCGGCCGGTCGAGTGGCCCTTGCCACGACGGCCCTTGGAAGACCCGTGGGGTAAAGACTCTCCGAATATTGGACTGGGCCTTGTCCAGTGAGGTGAACGTCGCCACAAACTTGCTAAGTTCTTTGACAAACGGGTCCCCGAACAAAACACCCTGGGCCACCGCTTCCGAGCAAACCAGGTCTCCCCAACTTTGAGTCCACCTTTATAAGAAGGGAACTACGTATCTCCGTCGAGAGCACACAATTTGCATTCCCCAGGAACTCAGTGGCGCGTTGTGCCCAACCTTATAGCACCTCTGGGGAAATTAATGAACCTGAGGCCTTAGCCTCCGCGACTATATCAAGGATTTTGGTAATCGGACCCACTGCGTCCAGGAGCTTGTACTGGCAGGAACGCCAGGACCTGTCAATACTCTTCTTAGGGTCCATCACAAATTTGACCAGGAACGTTGCCATCTTTGGATCAATGTCTGGAGGAAGTGCCACCTTCCCCTCTAAAGTGGAATGAGGACACTCCGCCCGGAGGCGGTTGCGAGCGTCTTTTTCCATGGGCTTGCGCAGACAGCTCTCAACATTCTTGGCCACCTTGACCCCTGGAATCCAGCCGCGGACCTGGGATGGACAATGTCATCTGGGTCGAACATGTCCGCAATACCCTCTGGAAACACAACAATGATGGACAGAATGTGGATCAATCTCACACATTCACCCCAGTCCAAAGATCTGGGCCCAAATCCATCGTTTTTCCACTCCACACCACCCTGGGTTAGACAATGGCGATATGCAAATCAGCGCTGACCCTGTGCCCCATGGGAACAGTCCAGTCCGAACTACAAAAGCCATGTCCTTCCCAGAACGGAAACAAGCATCCGAGGACCGGCCCGGTTTCGAGGTAACACCTCTCTTCAGCCCGGCTAGCTTGATTCCAGTGGTGTGGAGTGCCTGGGACTCACGTCTGAGCATCCCGAGTACACTTAGAGCGGTAACTGCAAACACAACAATGATGGACAGAATGTGGATCAATGTCACACATTCACCCCAGTCCAAAGATCTGGGCCCAAATCCATCGTTTTTCCACTCCACACCACCCTGGGTTAGACAATGGTGATATGCAAATCAGCGCTGACCCTGTGCCCCATGGGAACAGTCCAGTCCGAACTACAAAAGCCATGTCCTTCCCAGAACGGAAACAAGCATCCGAGGACCGGCCCGGTTTCGAGGTAACACCTCTCTTCAGCCCGGCTAGCTTGATTCCAGTGGTGTGGAGTGCCTGGGACTCACGTCTGAGCATCCCCAGTACACTTAGAGCGGTAACTGCAAACACAACAATGATGGACAGAATGTGGATCAATGTCACACATTCACCCCAGTCCAAAGATCTGGGCCCAAATCCATCGTTTTTCCACTCCACACCACCCTGGGTTAGACAATGGCGATATGCAAATCAGCGCTGACCCTGTGCCCCATGGGAACAGTCCAGTCCGAACTACAAAAGCCATGTCCTTCCCAGAACGGAAACAAGCATCCGAGGACCGGCCCGGTTTCGAGGTAACACCTCTCTTCAGCCCGGCTAGCTTGATTCCAGTGGTGTGGAGTGCCTGGGACTCACGTCTGAGCATCCCCAGTACACTTAGAGCGGTAACTGCAAACACAACAATGATGGACAGAATGTGGATCAATGTCACACATTCACCCCAGTCCAAAGATCTGGGCCCAAATCCATCGTTTTTCCACTCCACACCACCCTGGGTTAGACAATGGCGATATGCAAATCAGCGCTGACCCTGTGCCCCATGGGAACAGTCCAGTCCGAACTACAAAAGCCATGTCCTTCCCAGAACGGAAACAAGCATCCGAGGACCGGCCCGGTTTCGAGGTAACACCTCTCTTCAGCCCGGCTAGCTTGATTCCAGTGGCGTGGAGTGCCTGGGACTCACGTCTGAGCATCCCCAGTACACTTAGAGCGGTAACTGCAAACACAACAATGATGGACAGAATGTGGATCAATGTCACACATTCACCCCAGTCCAAAGATCTGGGCCCAAATCCATCGTTTTTCCACTCCACACCACCCTGGGTTAGACAATGGCGATATGCAAATCAGCGCTGACCCTGTGCCCCATGGGAACAGTCCAGTCCGAACTACAAAAGCCATGTCCTTCCCAGAACGGAAACAAGCATCCGAGGACCGGCCCGGTTTTGAGGTAACACCTCTCTTCAGCCCGGCTAGCTTGATTCCAGTGGCGTGGAGTGCCTGGGACTCACGTCTGAGCATCCCCAGTACACTTAGAGCGGTAACTGCAAACACAACAATGATGGACAGAATGTGGATCAATGTCACACATTCACCCCAGTCCAAAGATCTGGGCCCAAATCCATCGTTTTTCCACTCCACACCACCCTGGGTTAGACAATGGCGATATGCAAATCAGCGCTGACCCTGTGCCCCATGGGAACAGTCCAGTCCGAACTACAAAAGCCATGTCCTTCCCAGAACGGAAACAAGCATCCGAGGACCGGCCCGGTTTCGAGGTAACACCTCTCTTCAGCCCGGCTAGCTTGATTCCAGTGGTGTGGAGTGCCTGGGACTCACGTCTGAGCATCCCCAGTACACTTAGAGCGGTAACTGCAAACACAACAATGATGGACAGAATGTGGATCAATGTCACACATTCACCCCAGTCCAAAGATCTGGGCCCAAATCCATCGTTTTTCCACTCCACACCACCCTGGGTTAGACAATGGCGATATGCAAATCAGCGCTGACCCTGTGCCCCATGGGAACAGTCCAGTCCGAACTACAAAAGCCATGTCCTTCCCAGAACGGAAACAAGCATCCGAGGACCGGCCCGGTTTCGAGGTAACACCTCTCTTCAGCCCGGCTAGCTTGATTCCAGTGGTGTGGAGTGCCTGGGACTCACGTCTGAGCATCCCCAGTACACTTAGAGCGGTAACTGCAAACACAACAATGATGGACAGAATGTGGATCAATGTCACACATTCACCCCAGTCCAAAGATCTGGGCCCAAATCCATCGTTTTTCCACTCCACACCACCCTGGGTTAGACAATGGCGATATGCAAATCAGCGCTGACCCTGTGCCCCATGGGAACAGTCCAGTCCGAACTACAAAAGCCATGTCCTTCCCAGAACGGAAACAAGCATCCGAGGACCGGCCCGGTTTCGAGGTAACACCTCTCTTCAGCCCGGCTAGCTTGATTCCAGTGGTGTGGAGTGCCTGGGACTCACGTCTGAGCATCCCCAGTACACTTAGAGCGGTAACTGCAAACACAACAATGATGGACAGAATGTGGATCAATGTCACACATTCACCCCAGTCCAAAGATCTGGGCCCAAATCCATCGTTTTTCCACTCCACACCACCCTGGGTTAGACAATGGCGATATGCAAATCAGCGCTGACCCTGTGCCCCATGGGAACAGTCCAGTCCGAACTACAAAAGCCATGTCCTTCCCAGAACGGAAACAAGCATCCGAGGACCGGCCCGGTTTCGAGGTAACACCTCTCTTCAGCCCGGCTAGCTTGATTCCAGTGGTGTGGAGTGCCTGGGACTCACGTCTGAGCATCCCCAGTACACTTAGAGCGGTAACTGCAAACACAACAATGATGGACAGAATGTGGATCAATGTCACACATTCACCCCAGTCCAAAGATCTGGGCCCAAATCCATCGTTTTTCCACTCCACACCACCCTGGGTTAGACAATGGCGATATGCAATACCCTCTGGAGCAGGAGGTGGGGGTGTTGGGAGCCATGGTCTAGAGGGACCTGCTCGTCATCTAAGACCCCCACCCCGGACCCCCCTGTGTCCTGGGGGTCCGGGGTGGGGGGGTTATGAGAGCTATCAACTGGAACCACTGGCACTGGTTACGGGAGAACCTGCACTAAGGAAGCCTGCTTTAGGTGCCCAAAAGCGGCTGCGTCCACCCCATGGTTATGCTGCTTCTTTGTGGGGAGGCCTGTCCTCCTGGGGTACTGGGGGGGGGCTTTAAGGGGATCTGGTGCGGGATTGGCCCATTTGGCGCACTCCTTCGCGATCTATGCTGAGAGCCGTTGCTCCAACGGCTCCATGGCTTGGTTTACAGCTCAGTGTATGGAGTCTTCCACGGCCTGATAGAAGTCTATATCCCAAGGGAGGATGGACAAGGAGTCCCCCTCCTGGACTGCTTCTGCTCTGATTGCTTGATAAGTAAGAAAAACAACACACGGGAAAGAGTCCCACTCAGTAGGCAGCTTCAATGCTTAGGGCCATCGGGTTCAGGCATGGAAAATGTGGCAGGATTTGGCTGGGAGGGAGCTCAGGCTAATTTGGGTGGCGAGAGGCGCACAATGTATGGGACAAAGTCCTGGGACACTGCAGCCCTGCACAATCAATGGGCTAACTCCCGATACAGTGTCCCACGCGGCATCATTAGCCACCTTTACGACCCCGCCGGGTGTTGAAAGTACAGTACAGACCCTAGTGGGGCGTAAACAAGAAAAGGGGAAATCACAGACCCAATTAGGGTGTCAATCGGGTGGCAGGGAACAAGGCTGGACTCTCCATAGGGCAGCGCTCGTCAGCACTCTATCTCCAGTGCCTGACTCACGCTGCCCATAGAGAGGGCAGAGCGCCACCAAGTGGTGTGAGGACCTCACCACACTCCGATATGGGCCCCCCCCCCCCCCAGACGGGAGAAATTTTTAAAAACGACTTAACTTGCTGCTGAGCAGCAAAGAGAGAAGAAGGGTAGACAGAGAGGAAGGACCAACCTGGGACTGGATTGTGGACAGCGTGAAAGGACTTGTGTTTAAAACTCTTCTATTTCCCTACTGTTCATGGGAAATGTCGTTTTTAGGTCGAGCCTATCCCATTCCGCAGGAATGGATGGGGAGAATTTTAGTGGCCAAAATAGGTTCTCAAACCAACGGCCGGATTTCCAACAGTTCACGTGAAGACAAGCATGCGCATTTCCCCACATCAAAGCAATCCGCCTCCCTCTCACAGGCTTCCCCAGCGTGCACAGTGTGTGCTTGCCTCACTTCTCCTCCCCCCTAATTGTTTTTTTTTCATGGCCGCCAGGCCGCGAACTACATCAAAGAGTTCCAATCTCCCGCCCCCTGCTTCACGGACGATTCTTTATTCCTTATCACGTTAATCTGATCGCGCAAAAAGTGAATGTACATTGAATCGACATATGGCCAACATGTGTGTTCTATATGCACCGTGGAACTGTCCATTAAATAGCTAAATACGGTTGTTCTGCGGCTGGTTTGTAGTTTGTAATGTTTTCTGCACTCGAAGAACTTTAGTAGCGGAAAAATACCGACGTGCACAATTCAAGATTTGAATGAAAGCGTCTCCTGCAACGTCGTTCCTTTATAAATCAGCCATCGAGAGACCCGCCTCTGTCCCCGTCCTGTTTACCCTGTCAGTGGTGGGACAGGAACAGTGCTCGCCACGTGCGACCGGAAGTAAGGTGCGTTCAGGTACGCGGAGAATCAATCAAAGCGCTAAGTGTGCGCGTAGCGCCGTACGTCTAATGTTTAACTCGATAGGTCCCAAGCTGCATTTCATTTATAAGGGCGGCGTTTGCTCGTGTTTAAGGCGCCGACGTCGTCCTATTAACTCGCTCTGTGCGTTTCATTCTGTAGGCAGATTAAACCGCTCTACGATGCGCTCCTAACAAGGGCCCCCTTACCGCGCATCAGGGCTTCCTCGAAAAGTGCATTTCCGAGAGCGTTTAAAGAGAGTTTTTTTAAGTACACAATTACTCATTATTTGACAATTACGTTAGAATGCTAAGATTCACCCCAAGGAATCTATTCGTCAGTCATTCATTCATTCGTGGGTTATTTCCATCCTCCATTCATTCCTTTAAGTATTACATCCGTTACTTCGTTCTCTTTCTCTTTAATTCTCTCTTTCTTTCTTTCCTTCTTACGTTTTTTCTTTCTCTCTCTCTCTCTTTCTCTCTTTTTCTTTCTTTTTCTCTTTCTTTATTTCTCTTTTTTCTTTGTTTGTTTGTTTGTTTATCTCTTTTTTCTATAATTCATTCATTCTTTCTTTCTTTCTCTCTCTTTTTTCTTTCTTTGTGTGTTTCTTTCTTTGTTTTTGCTGTTTCATGTATGCAGCTGTTCATCCATTCCCATTTGTTTTTATTCACGAAGTACACCGTCCTACCAGTTTCCATACTTCGTTAATTTTCACTATGCCCCTGCACTAGTGATGCCCATGTCTTGAACAAGCAGACAATGCTATTTTGATTACCCCCTTGCACTAGTGATAGTTATGATATGAAGCCGCAGGAAGAGGTATTTTCACTAACATTCTTACTCTAATGATAGTGATGGCATGGAGGTGCAGTAAGTGGTATTTTCACTAGCAACTACCTACCCCTTGTGCAAATCATATCCTTGCCATGAAGCGCAGGCAGTGGTGCTTCTAATAATGTCCTTGCACCAGTGATAGCCTAGCCAGGGGCGGGCAGTAGTGCTGTCACTAATCCCTTGATCGAGTGTGAGCTGTGCCATGAAGTCAGGACAGTGACATTTTCACTAACTTGCTTGCACGACTGATTGCCATGCCATGGAGCGCTAACAGCGGTATTTCACTGCCTCCTGCACTCGTGATAGTCACGGCGTGAAGAGCAGACAATAGTATTTTCATTAACCCCTTGCACGCTGAGAATCAATCAAAGCGCTAAGTGTGCGCGTAGCGCCGTACGTCTAATGTTTAAGTCGATAGGTCCCAAGCTGTATTTCATTTATAAGGGCGGCGTTTGCTCGTGTTTAAGGCACCGACGTCGTCCTATTAACTCGCTCTGTGCGTTTCATTCTTTAGGCAGATTAAACCGCTCTACGATGCGCTCCTAACAAGGGCCCCCTTTCCACGCATCAGAGCCTCCTCGAAAAGTACATTTCCGAGAGCGTTTAAAGAGAGTTTTTTAAGCCCACAATTACTCATAATTTGACAATTACGTTAGAATGCTAATATTCACCCCGAGGAATCTGTTCGTCAGTCATTCATTCATTCGTGGGTTATTTCCATCCTCCATTCATTCCTTTAAGTATTACATCCATTACTTCCTTCTCTTTCTCTTTCTTTCTTTCCTTATTTCGTTGTTTCCTTCTCTCTCTCTTTCTCTCTTTTTCCTGCCTCTTTCTTCATTTCTCTTTTTTCTTTCTTTCTTTCTCTTTTTTCTTTTTCTTTCTCACTTTTTTCTTTCTCTTTTTTCTTTGTTTGTTTGTTTCTCTCTTTTTCTATCATTCATTCATTCATTTATTCATTCTTTCTTTTTCTCTATCTCTCTTTTTTCTTTACCACTGCCATTAAACATTACAATAACTTTTATTTAAGTATTAATTATTTACAAAAATTAAAAGACATTGTTATTAGTAATATCAATACATATATGTCACATAAAAACAAAACAAAATGCTATAGGTGTCACATTTGCGAAAGTTAAAACTATTGGCATTATCAATGACAAAGCTATTAATTTAGCTAATTTCAAAACCAACACATTAATAAAAAAATTGTCATTTACAATACCAATAGCTCAAACTTTCCTAATGCGAGACCTATTGCATTGCAAATGCTTGTTGTTGTTGGTGTTTGTTGTACTGTGAAAATAGTATACACACATTTCTTTATATTTACATCATTGGGTAGTTTGAGGGCATAGGAATGCAAGAGTGAGTTTGTTATAGTTAGTTGTGACCACATTTAGGATGAGTCTTTAAGGCCGCCTTGAAAGCGGAAAGACAGGCAATGGCATAAGGTTCAAGTGGCTGTTGATTCCATAAGTATGGTCAAAGTAGTTTAAAGAACAAGATACTTACAATTGGTAAAGTTTTTTCTGGTTGAGACTTTCTAACCGCAGATTCTATGTCAGGACTGGAGGCTCAGATTATGCCTTCTTCCTTCGCCCTGCTTTATTTTCATTTTATTTTTCACCTTCGATGCTGACTTTTGCATTAGACAATAAATCCTCTATGTGTATTTCAGCTTTTCGCATGACAGTCAAGGGCCATTATGGGAGTGGTAGTCCTGTTGGATACTGTGCGCAGGCTCGGTGGATGACATTAAGTCGAAAGTTCACATTTGGTGTATAATTCGGCCCGAGGTGCGGATGCCATTAACTTGTTGCCCTGCCCCTTGGTGTTTGAATCGCTAATGTGGCACTTGCAACACGGCGGGAGTTCATGCTATTTGCGCAGCAGATTTTACGGAGACTCCAGAAAGATGAAATCGAAAACGCCTCGTATGAGCACTCTGGGTCAGAGGCGGCTTCCATCCGGACATTTTAATGAAACAGCAGAACTGTACTTTTAATTTATTTCACAATTTGCTGTGTTTATGAAGGTGATACATGATGAGACTCTGGCAACATTTTTAGGTCTCGCCTCTCAATGCGCATGCGCATTGAGCGGAGCGAGACTATAGGGGCTTAAACAGAGGTTTAACTAGCTGGCGATTTGACCTAAAATGCGCGTGCACAGCATCAAATAGCCAGCCATCTGTTCCCCAGCAGCTCTTCCCGCTCCGCCCCACAAGCTTCCCCCAGCGTGCGCTCTGCCTCAGCCGCACTCCTCCCACACCTTTGAAGTGAAGCTTAGCTTCACTTCAAAGGCCCCTGCTGCTTCACACTATTCACGGCCGCCAGGCCGGGTCTCTCCCTCATCGCCACTCTCCCTGCTCCGCCCCCTGCTGCGGCCGTGTCGCATTTCTCCTCCCCCCTCCCCACAGAAATGCCCTCCGTCTTGTTTTTAAACACATTCTTTTCTTCCCCGTCAGTTTGGCAGTCTTGTTCCTTGTATTTGTTTTTTTTGTATATAGCGTGAACTCAATCCATAGGTATTGGAGTGCTTTACATACGCACCAAAAACGTTACAAAAGGACACATTCATTTTCGTTCGGCGCGTGGAGATTAAGTTATTCATGACGCCTGAGTGAGCGAAGTCAGGGCCGATGTCACTACCTCCGTGACTCCCTTTGCCACTCCTGCGTTTTGTATTACTTGCTGTGCCTGTCCTGCTGGTTCCCAGCGGCGCCTGCTCTGTCTTCACTAGGGTCGTGCAAATAACACTGCACTATGCCCCCACTGCCAGCCCTAGAAAAGAATTGTCAGGTTTTTTTTAATAAGGTGGGATCTCGATCCGTTGGTATTGCAGTGCTTTACATGCACACCACATACGTTACAGAACAACACATTCATTTTTGGTAGGCGGGCTGAGATTAAGTTATGACACCTGGGTGGAGGGGGTCAAGGCTGCTCTTGTTACACTCTGTGACTCCGGTTGCCGCTCCCGTATTGTGTATTGCTTGGTTTCCTAGAAATAACAAATGGGCCGGCCCCAGATGCAATAAGCGTCTTGGATATGATTTTTTTTAAAATATATTTTTTATTGAGTCAGCAAACAGCACGTTAGCAGTGAAACATCAAATGCAATAAGAACTTGTACACATTTCAATATACATTGTCAAAAACAGGATTAACCGGTACTCAATGTTGTACCCCCCCTAATTCCTCCACCCCCCCTCCCCCTCTACCCCCACCCCTGTCAGTGTGCCCTCAAGTGCCTCCTTGCTACAAAGCGCCTGCAATCCTGGATTCCACAAAGCTTAACCCAATTCAATGCGAGATAACATCATCATTAATCTCAATAGGTAGTGGATTCCATCTGGTTGTTCACATGTGCTCCGAGTCTCCCTCCTGAACTTTCAGTATTTCTAAATGTGTCGTGCAGCGCTTAGCCCCTCCCTATATGTACTTAAGTGTCCCCATCTAGAACATTCCTCTCTGCATTCCCGGGATCCCCTGCTCTGGTCCTCACTCCCTGATCTACATCTGCCTGCACCTCGTCTCCATCGTCCAGCTCAACCGGGGACTGGAGTTCCGTCACTAACGCTCCCCAGGCCCTTGCAACTTCCAGCGCCTTGTCATTAGAGGAACGCGGGCCAGCTGGAGCCGAAGCTTTGCCTCACTCCCCGCCCAGCGCTGGAAGCTCGCCTCCCACCTCCCAAAGCTAGGACCCGTCCTTGTCTTCCAGTGCATGGTAAGTTCCCTTTTCGCCATAATTAAACCTAAATCATAAAATGTGCTCGTTACTTTAGTGTTGGGGGTGTGCGGAAACCACAACAAAAAGCAGGTTCCCTTCTCAGCTTCCAGCTCACGCGCCGTCACCCGGTTCAAACATGGCATCACATCCACCCAGTAAGAGCCTAACCCCACACAGGACCAGAACATGTGACCAAAATCAGCGTCTTCTGCATTGCACCGAGGGCACAGCGATTGAAGCATCTTGGATATGATTACCATAGGTCGAGACTTCTCAAACTGTACAGCAGGTGAACATCATTTTAGCGTCGTTAACACCCAGAATACAGTTTTTTTGTTTTGTTTTCTTTTCCACCCCGTCAGTTTGGCAGTCTTGTTCCTTGTTCCAACTTTCTTTCCATCCTTTTTGTGTCTTTTTCCATTGTGCTTTCTTTCCATTCTTTCTGCTTTCCGCCACCTTTCTGTCATTTCCATCTACCCTTCCTTCTCTTCATCTTTCTTTTCCTCCGCTACTTGTTGTGTACTTGGGTTTTCTTAGTGCCGCCTACAATCGATTTCATTGTACGTTGTCAACATTGTTTAATATAGCGGAGTGTGCGCTGTCTTCTATATCTTTTTCGGGTTCACATAAGAAAGTACATTGAGAGGAAATGTACTTGGGAGGAAATAAATAAATAACAAAAGCCCTCTGCTTGCATGCTACTTTCGCGGCTCCTTTGATGTGCGTCCATTTGCCACCAGCCACTTAGCCACTTTGTGCGCGCGCGCCCCCTCTGCTGCCAGGCTTCAGCACACCAGGCTGCACACCCCCTCACCCCCAGTCACTTCATCCGCGCCCACTTCACACGCGCTCTGCAGGTCATAAACAGGACCATCTGCTCCACTCCCAGCGCTGCATGACCCTCTTCAAAGCAAGCTTGTAACACGAGCTGCCCTCAGACGTTCCAAGACACACACTTTTCATGCTTCTGAGGTCGATAACATGAGCCCCGTTGCATTGACACACACTGCCCTCACACACACAAGTTACTGTCACACACACAATGCTCTCAGACACACAGGCTGCTCATACACACAGGCACTGTTCACACACAAGCACTGTTCACACACACACACACACTGCTAACACACACAGACGCTGCTCACACACACAGGCACTTCACACACACCGGCACTTCACACACACACCGGCACAAATGCAACATATGTGATTTGTCAGATCAATACATGTAAGACAGGGGAAAACTAAACATGTACCTTTACTAATGCTATAGATGTAACATTTGCTAAATGTATAACTATTGGCATTTCAAATAACAAAATTATACTTTTATAATTTGCAAAACATAAACAACAAAAAAATATTTACCACACCAAAAACTCAAACTTTTCTATTGCGAGACCTATTGCATTTCCAATGCTTGTTTTAAATATGAATAATACCCCCGCTATGGCGTGTGACAATTTTTGGTAAACCAAATGAATTGACCCATGCAAAAATAACTAAAGGCAATCTATGTAAGCTGTAGATTTGCACTGTACTACTGTTATGTCACATAGTGTTTTACTTGTAATATGATTAACAATTAACGGAAGAGAGCATGTATTTACTGCATAGGGTTGATATTTAGTAGCGTACTGATGAATATGTTGTTCATGTCTATCATTGCCTTAGCTGGGAAGGGCTATATATATTTTTATTGCAATGGCCCCAATCAGATTGACAAAGGCTTCCAGCAAGCCGAAACGCGTCTCTCTTATCCCAGGGGTTGAGGGAGGACCTTAGAAAATAAATATTTGCCGTACCTTGACGGCCTCGAGTCCGTGCCTTTTTCCATGGATGTTTCTGTGGAAGTTGGAGTTTTGTTCATATATACGGAGTAGCAGCACAAGTATATGCCCTATGAGTGAAAGCCGGATGGTTCAGTTCGACGAGTGTGCACTTCCAAATGCTTTGGCGCTTTGGTGATTCATTACTCGACGCGGTGGCCTGACCGCGGGAAGCAGCACCGTCCTGTTCACGTGAAGGAAGCCGCGGGTTGGAACTGTGTCCGGACCCGAATGCGGCTCGACGAACTGGGGCAAAAGAAACTTGAACTTTACTCTGGGGCCCACTAAGGGTGAAATATGCTCCTATTGGAATGTTCAAAAGGACCTACTATAGGTGATTAATTGTCTGGATGGACTACTGTTCCCAACATGCTTCACAAGCACTGAGCTGAGCCCAGGAGGGTGTGACATGTAATTAAATAAAATATACCAGACACCCCCCCTTTTGTGCATTTTCTCGAGCGACCTCTGATGAAAGGCAGCAGCCTAGAAACGCGTCAGGTCTATGATTAACATTACTACGGAGTAGCAGCACAAGTATATGCCCTATGAGTGAAAGCCGGATGGTTCAGTTCGACGAGTGTGCGCTTCCAAATGCTTTGGTGATTCATATATATATATATATATATATATAATATATATCAAGTCAAATGTTTTTTCGTTACTTCTGCCAACAAATGGTGACGGGCTATCGGCAAGGACGCAATCCTTTTTACCCCAAACACCAATCTTTCGCGTCAATGAAACAGATTGCGACGAGCCCAGAATGTAAATGTGGGATACTTGTAAAGCGCACTGCTACTCTACCCGAGTGTCCTGGCGCTGTAGACCGCTGGGGAACCCGTCCTGGTTTTCCCTGTGAGATGGTCCCTTTCTGGGTATCTCCAGGGTGAAACCAGGCATCCCCGGCGTCTGTGGGGGGCCGTTGTAGAGATGGGGCAAGCTTAATGCCCAGAGTTACCGAGTGTGTTCCCTGGTTAGAGTAGGCACTGAGGCGAGAATTATCGAGTCCGTTGACCCTGGTCCAAGACCCTGCCGCGCCGGGAATTGAACCCTGGTCCCGGGCCGTTCTCTGCTTGCAGGTCTGCCGCCTCTAACCAGTGAGCCACACCTCTCCACAAATACCCGACGTGTTTCGGAACGCCCGACGCCTTTCTCATAGGAGACCCATGAGAAAGGAACGGCTGTTCCGAAACGCATCTGGCGTTTATTTGTCATATATTGAAGAAATAAACCACGGTTGAATGGGATTCTGGGCTCGGCGTAAATTGTTTAATTGACATGAAAATTTGGTGTTTGATAGATTTATATATATATATATATATATATATATATATATATATATATATATATATATATATATATATATATATATATATATATATATATATATATTCCTGTTCATTTGTCTAGCAGTGAGCATCATTCACGCTTCTAACATACACAAGTTTATCACTCAGACTAAATATGAGCTACTTACTGTAGTTCTATTTCGGTGTACAGCATTTCTTGTCAAAATACCCCATTCCTTAATGAATACATAAGTAGATAAAATACCGCAACCGATTTATCACTGCCAGGGACACACGGTGACAGATAAGAGCTCTCTGTACTTTAAAATTGGAGGTGGCTGTCTATTCATCGTTTAACGTGTGACCTTACATCGTTTGCAGGATCTGCACAGGCCCGAATGGGGGAGTACATAGCATTGCACTGTAGCTCTGGAACAGTGACACTATGTCAGGGACCCACATTAAAACTTGCCTCCCATCCATCTTCTCAAAGTGCTTTCATTGAGCAGTGAATGGAATTCTAGGATAAAAAGTCTCCGCATTCTTAACAGATTTCTAAATGAAAGCCCATTTTTCTGGAGCAATTAAGCAATTTCCTTTCAAGTACTTAGAATTTGGCCAAATTAAGTTTCTTCCTCTCTCTTTTGAAATCCGTCATGAACACCAGGAAACAGCACTTCTGAGAAAATTGTGATATTCACTTGTCAAGGTTTGCAACAAAGCAGAGTGAACAACATTTAAAGTCATTCGACCCACCAAAACATCTAGTTTCACAGGTTTCTTTCTTGCCACTCTGCACTGAAGAAGCACCTATCAGATAATTCTTGAACCCTGGTAAAACACAATCTGAGTTAAACATTTCGGTTTCTTTTGTTTCCATAGAAACTGGAATAATTTATTTGATGTTTGAACATTTTTATTGTTGGCTGTGAATCCTTTCTTTTGCTTTAGCGTACTTTGTATTTGAACCCTAAGGGATGTACAGTGACTGTAAAGACACGTGCAGGTGGTCATCCCTCAAATCTAACTTAATTATCCACTTGTTTCAGAAAACAGAGATAAATGTGCTTCATTTTTAACTATGAATGAACCAAGAATATGGCCCAAGTGATTGGATGTCCAGTAGAGCTGGGCAGCATTCTTGTTTTTTAATTTTTTTAATTTTATATAGCGTGAACTAGACACGAGACATCGGGTATCAGAGCGCTTTACACGAGCACCAGTTTCGTTACAGATGGACACATTCATTTTTGTTAGGCACGGGGCGATTAAGTGATTTGCCCAGAATCGAAGGATGTTGAGCGTCGTTGCCAAGACTCGAACCCAGTTCCCCAGCTTCGAGGTCGACCGCTCTAGCCGTAAGGCTACATCCTCTCACCAGTTCATTAATAAATAGTTCCATGTTTGGAAATTAGAAATATATTTTGCTCCATAAATGTTTGGCATATAAAAGTATTTTTTCTCATATCACTGGAATTAACAAATCTCTGCATTTTCTAAGGGAAAATAGTGACATTTTTAGTTGATGAAGTGGTAATAATAATCATTTATCACGATTTCTTGTTTATCTACCACATATATCCAATGTTCTTTACATGAACCGTACTTATATACACTTATTATCAATGGTTTGCATTTGGTATTCATTTTATTAATCCCGCAGGATGTTTTTGTACCAGAAAACTAAAACTCAAGCACAAATCCTTCCGGTCAGCACTTAACTCACTGAGCGGTCATGGTGTGGTATTTAACCACTTCGACGCTCATGACGAGCTCAGCTCGTCATGAGTTGTGCCGCTCGCACGCTGATGACGAGCTGAGCTCGTCATGTAACGCTGCTTTTTCAAAAACGCAGCGCGCAGCGGGAAAACCGCTAGCGCGCATGCGGTTAATACTTCAGGATGTTGTACCCCAGGGCATTGCAGCTTTGCCTTTCTTGGGTGATTGGCTGGTCACACATGTCCAATATAATACTATTGAATGTAGCATGTATGGGCATGAGCAGGGGATGATAGCATCTTGGGTGTTTTGATACTTCCTAATTCTGTTAAGCAATTCTAGAATATACTAAGATTTTCCTAAGACACCTTGATGTATTGAATGACATTGGATCGATGCGAACATAAAACTTTTTTTTGAAGAGATGGGACTTGTGAAAACATTTTTTCTCTTTAACCTGCTGTCTGCATTATTGCGATTGGTTCACAGGTCATCGTCCATGTTTGGTCACCTGGGGCACGCTGAGCTACCTAACCTTCGTTCCAGTCAAACCCTCCTCTCCTGTAGCAGCTTTGTGCATGTGTGAGCATGAGGCTGGTGTTGTGCAATATTTTTCGTTGTTCCTTTTGGGTCCTCGACATTGCATTTGTTTGCTTTCCCATGACTCTGTTGTCTCGTGTTTTCCTATTTATGGTGTCTTTGTATTTGCTGTGTTCCTGTTGCAGTTGGCTAATCTCTTCCGGTGTCCTCCTGCTGTCATCTCGTTTTGTATTAAAACATGTTGTTCCTTTGTTACCAGGATCTGTAAATGTTGTCTCTGTCTCTACTGTGCATTCATAGTGTTTACAGGATGTAAGTCAGTCGCTTTCCTTTTCTGAGCTGGTGTGTCGGTTGGAGCCTTTACTTGCTTATTATGCGTTCAGCCCACACAAAGCTTTTTGACGTTCTTTGCCAGTGTGCTCTGTTCCTTCTGGTACATCCGCTCTTATTGTGTTTAGGATCACATTCCTCTGCTTACAATCTCCCAGTCCTCCTATATCTGTGATGGCGTTTATGGTCCTGCCTTGTTGGTCATCTTCCTGTAGAGACTAATGTGTGAGTAGCACGGCTGGTCAGAATGTAGGGTCATGGGCATGTAGGTGCTTGACTTCTCTTCTGACCCTTCTCCCCTTCGTGCTATAGGATCTTCGTGCTGCATTGGACATCTTCAAATTGCACATTGGTCTGTTACCAAACATACCTATTTTTCTTGCATGTGCTGTGGATCAAATATATATTTGAACTGGTAAACGGTGTGGTTTGAAAATGACAGTTTTAAAAAATATAATACTACAAAAGCTTCAGGTTGATTGTTGTCGTATGGCAGATCATTGTCAGCAATAAGCAAAGAAAAGTTTTACATTTTGACATGGACACTGTCAATTTCTGGCGGGGCTAGTCAACACATTCTCTCTTTTTTCTAATGCTCCAGTTGAGTAGGAGTTGAAATGTAGTGATGTGGTTAACCTATTCTCTTACCTGCACACCTTTGATAATATGTATAGTTGCTTTTTAGTTTAACAGTTAGCTACGACCTTTTCTGCAAGTGAAGCCATTCTGGTTTTTCACAAGGAGCACTTCTGCACACAGAGTAGTTGCTTTCAATGCCTTGGACTATTGTGGTAATGCGTACTTTGAGACTAAAACAAAATATTGCTTTTAGCCAATGTTGTTTTCTCTTTTATAGCGGCGAGAGGCCACCAGCCCCCGTTCTCAACAATAAAGTTTTATTTAAAAAAAATGAAAAATCAGAACAAGAATTGACATAGATAAAAGGCTGACCAGCAAAACCAGACCTGTAGACTTTTCCAGTGTTTGCTTTTGTTGTTGATACTCAGAATAGCGTTTTGGTATTCAATGTTTTGGCCAAAAACTATAAGCGAAATTCGGATTTTACTCAGGTGTGCATGTGACAGACAAAGAAAAGCAGTCATGTGTTTTTATGGTAGCACATTCTTTTGGCTGGAACAGCCAAAGTTCTTCCAAAATGTTCTTTGTTGTCAGTGGGAATCTTTCCTTAGTTGAAAATAGTATTCATAGCAATAATTAATTCCGCTGGCTTTGTTATTGGTGAATCTAATCTGCTCTACCTTCCAAGAATTATTCACAGATCACCTGCTGCTCCCCCCACCTTCCCCTCTTTGATAGGAAGTATCTAAGAAACCGAGAATACATATCAATCAATCAATCATTCGTAAAGCGCACTATATACCCGCAAGGGTCTCAAGGCGCTGGGGGGGGGGGGGGGGGGGGGGGCGGCGCTACTGACCGAACAGCCATGTCTTGATTATCCTCCTGAAGTTCAGCAGGTCTTGGGTCTGTCGTAGGCTCAGTGGGAGGGTGTTCCATGTCTTGGCGGCGAGGTGGGAGAAGGAACTCCCACTGGTGGTTGTTCTTCGGATGCGCGGGACGGTGGCGAGTGAGAGGTCGGCGGAGCGTAGCTGGCGGTTGGGGATGTAGAAGGAGAGCCGTCTGTTGAGGTAGGCTGGGCCGGTCTTGTGGAGTGCCTTGTGTGCGTGGGTGAGGAGCTTGAAGGATATCCTCTTGTTGACGGGAGCCAGTGCAGGTTTCTCAGGTGGGGGGTGATGTGGCCGTGGCGTGGTATGTCGAGGATCAGTCGTCCCGAGGCGGTTTGGATGCGTTATAGTTGTTTGATGAGCTTTGTTGGGGCTCCCGCGTAGAGGGCGTTTCCGTAGTCGAGTCTGCTGCTGACTGTAGGAGGATGGATATCTGACTATGGTTACCCCCAACTTTTTGCCTAGTGTTTAGCTGGTTTTCGACTTAGTTGGCCTGGGATCCTGCTAATCAGGGCCCCAGGTTATCTGCTCTCTGTAAAATGGACTCCATGTACTTTAGGTACATACCTAATTGGATATTGGGTCACCTTTGTGAGCCCCTGTATAGTGTACCATAGGTACCCAGGGCATAGGTGCATCCAAGGCCTACCAGGGGCTGCAGCATGAATTATGCCACCCCTGGAGGCCATCCAAATTGACACAACTGGCTGATCACTCGGCTGGGGCAAGGTCATGTAATCACCCCTTGCTTAGATATAGTATTCCTATATCTAACCTTATATATAGACACATATGCACCTATAAGTCACTCCTATGGCAGGCCTTAACAATCCTGAAGGCAGAGTGCTTGGTTTTATGTGAGATGAGGCTCTAGCATGAGCTGAGCCTGTCTGCAGCTTTCGTAACCATGTCCTTATAGCTGTTCTATGATATAGCCATACCATATACTCTTAAGTGCATTATAATCCTCGCGGTTATTGCTAACTTTGGTTTGGCTTTATCAAAACATGTTGTGTAAGGTGTCATACGCTTTGAAATACTACCCCCTAGCCAGTTCTGGCGACGGGGGTAGCATTCCACCCTTCTAGAGGGAGAAGACATGATGTTCCTGTTAATCCCGGTTAAAGTTAACCAGAGCCTCAGCATCACAAAATGGATGCTGCTGCCACAGACACAAGTCTGACCTCCTGCTGCTGGGAGTCCTTCCAGCGAGGGAGGCTTAGACAATAGATTTCCTGCCTTGGGAGGTGCTAGCACCACCCCAGACAGGCCTTAGTGTATTGGGGCAGGGAGGGCTGAATGAAATGAGACACTGCCTGGGGCACACAAGGTGCTCCATACATAGCCCGGTTCAAACCAGTTGCTGGGGCACTCCAGCCCCAGCTCTGGCACGAAACTGGACAAAGGGCAAGGGGTGTAACCACCCTCTTCCCTGGTCCCACCCATAGGAGGGACCTAGCAGGTAATCCAGCCCCTTTGATTGGGATAAAGGTAGGAGCTGAGTCTAGAGACTTTAGATTTATCCTGAACTGAAACTTGAAACGAAACTCTGGACCTTCGACATTCTACTGCAACTAGAAGACTTAAGAATCTCCCTTGTGGCCAAGGAGTGACCACCCTGTGCAAACAGGCACCAACAGCGACTTGCCGGTTTGCTTTGTCGACGCTCCAGCCGGAGCCCGAGTACAGAGCCAGACAGGAACTGGACTTCCAGACTTCTCTGACCCCGATCCACAGCCACAGCAGAGCTGAGACCTGTGGAGGCGACGAGAGACGTGGGACCAGACATCTTGGAAAACCTGCTTATTGCTAATTGCGCAGCTTCTGAGGCACCCTGGAAGTTGTGCATTGGGGATTTAGAAGCCCCAGCCCCGAGCACCTTTTGCACCGACGCACAGCCCTCCACACTCACCGAGTGCCGCGTGGTGCCTGCTTGTGTTTTTGTGCTCGACGCGCCTTTCCGGTTACTTGCCCGTTGGCTAGTGGCCTCTGTGAAGGCGAACCTTTGAACTTACACCGCTTGCCTGGCTGCTCCAGGCTTGCTCCTGCTTCCCTGAAAAGGAGAGCCCCCCAGACCTTGCTGGTCTGAACAGAAGCCTTCGATTCCTGCATGGGTTTCATTTGCCAAGGGCTGTTGACTCCGATCCGGAAACCGACACTGCCGACAGTGAGATCCTTCGTGGGACAGTCCGTATCCAGCTCCTGGACGTCGCCGACGCCTCCTGGCCCACGTGGCTGAGAGACAAGTTTCGCATCTTCACCTGATCGCTCCCGACATCGCCTGGTTCCTTTCTGGTTCCTGGCTAGTGACCCAGACTCTGTCCCCTCTGCTTTCAGGTACTCTTCATCCTCGATCCACCCTTGGATCCAACCGGACATCTTCCTCCTGGTCGCCTGCAGCATCTGTTTACAGGTCTCCATAGGATTCAGTGACGAAACCCGACACAACTTGACACCTATGCACCCGGCTCCTGTGGGTGAGGTAATGCGAGTACTCCGGTGCTCCTGTGGGTATTGACTATCCAAGTGTCCTAGTTTTCAGTAGCTTTCTCCTAGTCCATTCGGAAGTGTCCGAAATCAACTAGTTTCTATCTTCTACGTTCCCATTATATCCCTATGGTAACTCGCGTGTGTGTTTAGACACTGCACACGCATCCCGTGGGCCTCCTACTTCCTAATCCTTCTGGTAGTCCAGTGTAGCCCCAGCGATTCCCTAGGCCCTATGCCTACTCCCTGTTCGTGACGTGGTTCTTATACCACTATTTTAGTATATGGTTTGCAACGCCCCTAGGGCTCGACTGTATTTTGTGCAACTTATTGTTTGATAATTAAGTAACTTGTTATGTGCTTTGGCCTCTGACCTCATAAAGAGTTCAGAGGGGTTGTGTTAGTAATAAATACATATATATTTTATATATAACCTGTGTGGTGTCCTTTCAGTTGGTATTCAAGGGGTTACATATGGTAAAACAGCTGGCTTCACATGCTCTCTGAAGTTTTAGCCTAAGACTGCTTTGTCCATGCTACCACTAGGATAGCTGGTCTATAAGGTTGACTTTACAACCATCACCATAAGGGTTGTTTGGACTGATACAGGGTGCCCACTAGAATAGTGGACATCACATATCAGGCCAACTTCTCACACTGACGAGGGCCTGGGTGACTGTCTTTCTTGTATCTGTCGGGATCCATCTGTAGATCTTGCGGAGCAGGAGGAGGAGACGGCGTTGACTTGCTTGGTCATTGAGAGCGTTGAGTCGAGGATGATTCCCAGGTTGCGTGTGTGGTCAGTGGGTGTCGGGGCTGCCCCTAGTGCCGTCGGCCACCAGGAGTCGTCTCAGGCTGAAGGGTTGGAGCCGAGGATGAAGACCTCCGTCTTGTCTGAGTTCAGCTTCAGGCAGCTGGTCTTCATCCAGTCGGCGATGGCCTTCATTCCTTCGTGGAGGTTGGCTTTGGTGGTGATGGGGTCCTTGGTGAGGAAGAGGATCAGCTGAGTGTCATCGGCGTAGGAGATTATGTTGAGGTCGTGCTGTCGGGCTACGTGTGCAAGCGGGCCATGTAAATGTTGAACAGCGTGGGGCTGAGGGAGGATCCCTGGGGTACGCCGCAGATGATCTCGGAGGCTTTGGAACGGAATGGGGGAGGCGGACGCTCTGGGTTCTGCCGGAGAGGAAGGAGGTGGTCCAATCCAGAGCCTCGTCTCGGATATAAGGTGACACCACACAGTCCTTAAAGTGTTGTCACTGTCTGCTTCAGCCAGCGAATTCTGTGTCATGCTTCTGTATAGTGCCCCCGGACACTGAAAGAAGTAAAGATAATTACCTAGGGCTCAACATAATGGCTCTGAAGTTTTCAAAATATGAACAGTCTGCAGAGAAAATACTGCATTTACCAAAGTTATTTCGTTTATTATTCTGCTGCTAAAATTATTAATTGTACTTTACATTTTCAGTTAAATATTACTTGGCAAATGAAAGATAACCTGGTCTGCAGCAGCTGTGAAAGGGAGCTGCTCTAGCAAGATCGTGATATGGGGTGTGGGACCGGCAGGGTAATCAAAGGCTGGGATGTTCAGTTCAGAATTTCATGGGAATTGTAGTTTTTATGTCCGCTTTGTGCATGGTGCAGTATTATGTAGAGAAGAGTAGATGTTTCAAATGTTTGCATTTGCCTCTGGTAACCTGTGGCTCTCTTTAAGTTCTAATGAATAGGTACATTATAAATAAATAGGTATAACTCCTAATATGCTGTATATTACAACAGTGCAGAGAACAGCGGTTTATTTCATATGGATCTTTATTTTAACATCACAGAACAAAAACAGAAAACTAAAAACAACAACGGTATTTGAGAATAGTGAGTTTAAGAACAACTATTATTGGCAATAGCAATAGGTCTGGCCTTAAAGGAGTGTTTATGGTAATGTGAAGCATTACAAGTAAATCACATGGAAATAGATATTTATTTGTGTGGAAGCTTAGAACTGTAGAATAATATTAACGAAGGTTTAAAAGTCAGGTGATAGTTACACTGTCAAGCCAGATCTAAAAAGCCATGTTGGTTAATGACTGCCCTACTCCCACCTGTGCAGTTTCCAGAGAAAAACAACATAAATGATCTAGTTATCTTAGACACTTGAATGGCATTCCATTGTCATGTGCTTGCCACTGGAAGTTCAAGATTAGGCAGCTGGATAAATAAAAAAAACGATCACAGCTGCATGGAGGGTAAGCACTTTTTTGCGGAAACATACAACTTCTGCCCAATCAAAATATCTACTCCTGGCTCACAGCATGTGGGCGGAGCCAAAGACCTTCTCTTGTGATGCTTGCATAGTTGCCTGGCGACAGCTGCGCTGTCACACCAGACCATAGAAATTAACATTTTATTTTACAGTAAGACACAAACCTAAAGCGCAAAAAAGGACAGAGATCAGAAAAAAACTTATATGCATGATTGATTGTTCTGACAAAGTGCAACAAGAAATGTTCTAATCTAAGTCACAGACAGATCCTGTTTACGGTTGAATGAAAAAGGATAGTTTTTCCCATCAGAATTGATCAAAATTATGTGGATGACGTAAAAGTTGGTTTATCATTACCTCTTGTGAAAATTTCCAGGTTTCCTAGAATTTGTTTTTAAAAAGCCACGTAAGGTACTAGCAGGAAACTGCTTTGAGCAGAAAGTGTCTTTCGGCAAGTCATTTTCTGTTCGAAGAACTCGCCCGCACTAGCAAACAATGACATCAAGCTGCATATTGCGGAGTTTCAAAAATTTCATGAAACAGAATTTTTGCAGCCATGAATGCCCAGAGCTAGCCCTTTTCATGTCTTTCTTTGTCATAATTAATTTCAAAACCCTATAAGGAGAATCAGGACAGCCCTTAAAAAGGAAAAGTGGAGAGAGACTTAATAATGTGTGTATTTGAATGTCAGTTATTCTTACTCGAGGAAAAACAACATCTTGCATTGGAATATGGCATGTGATGTAAAGACATACACCGTTGCAGTGCCCTATATTAATTCCATCTATTGTGTCTTGCAATTAAAATCTATAAGTACACTAACAAATCTATATAGTTGTTATTAGTAGAGTAGAAGGGTATTGTCTATGTTGATCAGTGAGAAATCGTGTAATATAACTTCCAAAAATAAGTGTAGTGTTGGTCCACACAATTGTACCTTTCTCCATGCACTCTATTATTTGTTTTATTAAAATGTTAATATTTGTTTTCAGGTTTACTTTGATTACATGCGAAGCTGGATCCAAATGTTACAGCAGTTACCTCAAGCCTCTCACAGCCTCAAAAATCTTTTAGAGGAAGAATGGAACTTCACCAAAGAAATCACTCCTTACATACGAGGAGGCGAAGCTCAGGCTGGAAAGTTGTTCTGGTAGGGATTGTACACACAAACAGCCATTGCGCTACTGTTCTAAAGTAGCGCTCCACTGTGGCCATGTGAACATGCATTGTCCTTTTATAAGTCGTTTTAATCAGTAAACTAAAACACAAAAACATGTCTCCCCTGATTTTGAAATGCAATGGATTGAGAATTGCTTTTGCCTGTACTTTGGAAGTCCTTCTAGATGAAATTGATGTTGCAGCTGCCATGTTTGTGTTTTATTTAACTGAATAGATATATGTTTATAACTGACGAGTTAATGATCCAGCACTCGTTTCACTACCAGCAGGCGTTAAGGATTCACTAAATGTTACCAGGAGTACATATTCCCACTTGTGGCATTTCTGGCATTCCCTCTCATTCATGGAGCTGTAGTCTTTGCTCACTCCTGGCAAACCAATTGGGCTCAGGCTCAGTGAGTTCTATAGGAAAACCTAGGCCTACAAACACGCCCAAATGGAGTCAGGTGGCAACCTGCTGCTATCATGAAGATTGTTTTGTAGCATGATAGCAGTGTGGTTTGTTTTCTATTCCTTTTTGTTAATGAGTATACAGCTATTTCCATTTTAAACTGCAGTTAGGATAAAATACGATATGGTTCTTAGGAGACCCTTGCTGTGTCAGTAGACCATGGAGCTATGTTTAGTGTTGTGCTTCAGAAGAGTAGATGCTGTAAGCTGGTGTGTTGTCAGAGAGAGGGGTTGTTGTAGTGGCTTCTCTCTTAGAATGTGGTATGAGTTAACGTTGTGTGTGCACAGTAGGGTCCGAAAATTGGATGCAGTGGCTCAAATGTGATAATGCCAGCTCCTAGCGGGATATGAAGTTATTGTCTTCTGTTGTAATCAATACCAGATATTAAATAATCATGTCTCATTAATATCTGCCTGGAGGTCACCTCTGTACACTAGCCATCACCTCTGTACACTAGCTATAAGAACGTAATGGAATGTGTGGCTACTTTCCCTGTGCAAGCTACCAGAGAAAGAAAGAGAGGTAGCTGAAGGGTGCAGCTGGCAGCTTTGTTTTAGCTGTTTCCTTCTTTTCTGTAGTTGTTAAGGACTGCTGTACATGATCACATAAAGAAGAGCCTGCTGGTAGTGAGACAAAGTATGCTAAAGGTACTAAAAGGCTAACTGCAAATGACAACTACCCAGCGAGCCTACCGGGGGGGGGAGGAACAGCTTGTTGAGGAAGAAGCCGGTGGAATAATGGAATGCAGAAGACTGTTGGGTACTAAAAGATTCTTGAAGTGGCAGAGAAGAAACTTCTTGGTGTCTCTGCATAACGCGAAAGGTCTGCAGTTGTATCCTGGACAAAAGTAGTAAATATATCACTTGTTCCTGTTCCTAAATCCACCAGTGTTCTGTACCTGCACTGTAGTTTCTGGGAAGCGAGCTGCACTATTGTTGCTGGGAAGTGAGTAGTTTGTAGTGCGGACAAAAAGTTTACCCTCATCCTAAAACAGCATAGTCCATTTAAAAAGTTTTCATGCAACATTATGCATAAGAACCAACACAGTGTAATTTGATATCAAATCGACAACTCTGTTGGGTCTGTTTGCATGGTTAGAATCTATGACTGCCCCTGGTTCTGAATATTTAAAAGGTACATGTGCTTCTGAGGGACAGAAATGTATGGATACAGCAAGTTAAATTCAGAATGCCCGACAAGGGTGTAAGGCTCACATCCAAGCAGAAGTGCGTTGTTCTGTATGTTATGTTGCATTATCCTGACAAAGGTTTGTGTGTATATATATATTCCAACCAAAGTTAGCCTGCTGTAAGAGGACGCCACACAGGTGAGTTCAAAATCTTGCTGTGTTTATTCAGTGAAGGCAGACACAGAGAGAACCAGCAAAGCGGCAATTCATACTCCCTCCCGACGCGTTTCGTGCTCTGGAAAGCACTTCATCATGGGCTGCTGGGATAGTACAGTTGAGAAACCGGCAGAATCTGCTTGCTACATTTCAACAATTCGTCCCCGCCCAAGTGGGCGCGGCCACCGTCTATGGCCTGATGATTGATGTAGTCCATGCATTGTTCCTCCAGTGAGTTGCCAAGTTCTGAACAGCCTCATATTGATAAAAACCCAAGTGGGGGTCCCTTAGTCTTTGATGTTCAGCGGACCGGGTCGCGGTCTAGCTGCTGCTTCTCTGAATAAACATAGTTGGCTGATTTTCACCTGTGGCGTTGTCATCTTCTACAGCAGGCACTTCTGTACTGTGGTATTTAGTTGCTAGCCTGAGCCGCGGGAGATGACCCGATGCTGTTACAGCATCCCAGCGAGTCCGTCAAGTGGCGGAGTTGCACATGGCCAAGGTGCCGTTTTTCAGAGTAATGTAAGCAGTGGCAGTGTACTGCAACCTTTTGCCACGATCCACTTTGATGTTATTGATTTTTATTTTTGGATAGAATAGCAGGCAACTCACTTGAGAACACTGGTTGGGACTACATTAACCAAGAGGCCACGGTGTAGGCCACGCCCACTGAGGGGGGGGGGGGTTGGAATTGAACAAATGCCGCCAAACACCGCTCTGCTGTTGTTTCCAAGCCCATTGCCCCTGATGAAGTGATTTACGAAACGCGTCGGGATGGGTCTTTGATGTTCAGCGAACCGCGTCGTGATCTTGCTGATGCTTCTCTGAATAAACAGAATTGGCTGATTTTCACCTGTGGCGTTGTCATCTTCTACAGCAGGCACTTCTGCACTGTGATATATATATATATATATATATACATATATACACACAAACCTTTGCCCCTCTTCTATCCCTCTGCTACCCTTCTCAATCCAAGTAACTGACTAACATCCACCACTCAATTTACTTTCATATTTCACTATACTAATTCAACACTAATCCTTTAATGGGTTCCAGAGTAGCGTGCTACTCGCAACAAAAAAAAAAAGCGCTTCAACACCCCATCAGCGGTAACAAGCTCTATATAACTGCAAACCTTTTTCCCTCTTCTATCCCTCCGCAATCCTTCTGAATCCAAATAACTGACTAACCTATCCGCCACTCAAATTACTTTCACATTTCACTAATCTAATTTACACTAATACTTTATGGGTTCCGGAGTAGGGGGCTAAGGGGTTAATATGCAATATATTAATGCAATTACAATACAATATAATTGTTCCGACCACTTACATAGCCCCTTAAAACATGTCTCAGGCCTGCCATTGCAGCATTTGTGCAGTTTTAAACTGCCAACTCGACATGGCAAATAAACTTTTGCCGAGCCCAAAAATCCCATTTTAATACGTATGTCACCCCTAGGGTAGGCACTAAACAGCCCATAGGGCAGGGTGCATTGTTACACATGTACTTTTAAGTTTTGCATGTCCTGGTATCGAAACCTCATAAATTTGTTTTTCACTACTATGGGACCAACCCTTCCAATCGGATAGCATTGGGTTACCTTATTAAGTTCAAAAAGCTCTAACCATTGTTTGGGAGCAGGTGGAAATGTCATGTTTGGTATCCAAGCAAATGTACTTTACAATTCTCTTTAATGGTAAAGTCGTATTTTAAGTCTCAATTCTGACAATGACACTTTTAGAAAGTTGTCATTTTCTTGTCTCAACCATTTGGTGCATGCAGCCTGTTGCCCAGGTCATATGACTAGGTGTATTCCTCCCAGCCAGCTACACATTAGAGGTACTGTGTGTTGGCAGGATGGGCCATTTTGGCAGGATGGGGATCAGAACCTGTGCATAGTCCAACTTCCACTTCAAAGCAGCTCCCTCAGACCATACAGAAAGAGCTTCACGCCTGCCTTTTGCGTCCCTGGCCAGACTTCCTGGGATCAGGGCAGGGAGGCAGGAAATTTCAGACATTTCTGTGAAGGGAAATCTCCTAAAGTTTCTTCCATTCAAAGCTGTCACCAGGTTTAAAACTAGGACTCTCAGACCCACTCTTCAGTTCTCTTCTGGACCTGCCGAGGACTCTCATATGACTCCCCTGCTGCTTGTGGCCTGTAGTGTACTTCAGAGGAGTGTCCTGTTGCCTGAAGCCTGCCTTGAGACCTCAGAGGACTGTCCTACTGCTTGATAACTGTGTTTCTACTTGAACCCAGGTTCCATAGTGTCTCCAAGGGCTACTTGGTTGGTCTCCTGATCAGATCCTCAGGGATAGAAAAGCGTCCAACCATGTTGAACCTGCACCTGGACCCAGTCTGATTGAGTCCTGTCCCTCCAAGTTGTGTCCTCCAGCCCTGGATGCTTTGAAGTGCTACTAAAGGTGCCCAGATTGCCCAAATCCAAAACTTGAGACTTTCAGCCAATAAGGGTCCTTAGAACTCAGAGGAGACCGGGACCTACTTGCCCGCCCAAATGACCACGGTGCATCTCCGGTCTGCCTGACTTTGTGGTAGCTCCTCACAGAAGGAGTATCTGGCCTTCTGGAGCACACATCGACTCCAGCCTGCAGCTTCATCCCATCCAAGATTTCCGACTTCCATAAAAGATACCAATTCCGAACGTAGAATTCTTCACTGCGACTTTGTCCAGCGGATCCCCGACCATCACTCCTCTGCCTTGCACTGCTAAACTGTACCTTCTGAGACAGTCTATCTTCCCCTGCAACAGGAGTGGCTGGGGGGACCTAGACAGTGCACCACCACAAATCTTAAACTTATTGTATATGAACCGCGCTCTGTTGCGGTCAGCTATATCTTTCCATTCTGTCCCGGTCTCATGCGACTAGATGTGCGCAGTTGGCGGATTGATCTTTTAATTGATATTTCTCATTTTTAACATTACAAATTCCCAACTCCCGTTCTAATGATTGGGTTTTTGTTGTCTTGGTGTGAAATAATGTATTAACTTTTACTCTATTGTTTTTTAATTGATTTGAGATATTTTTGTTTTGTGTTGTCACCTTAGTACTGTTTGAGTTCGGCATAAATGCTTTAGAGATTGCCTCCAAGTTAAGTATGAGCTCTTTTGTTCAAAGTACCTGAGTGTTAAGAACCCGTTGATGTAGGGACTTTTTGTGGCATTCAACCTGGCAATGATTGTGACTGCTGCTTGAGAAGTAAGCTCACCCCCCTCATCCAACAACCCAATTTCTCACAATGCCTACATTTAAAATGGCTTGTGGGAGAACTAATCTACACTTCATGAAACCTGGATCTAAAATCGCCCGAAGGAGGGTCAGACATCGGGTCAGACACCTGTGATCGTGATGTGTTTCATGTTTTCATTATTCGGTGGGAGGCATGATTACTTTACTTTCATTTTTATGTAGTGCTTTGTGTTTAGAAACATTTTGTAACTCTTCATCATTGTATTATACTATGCCAAAATGGCAGGAGAGTTTTGTTGCCCATGTGCCTGGTTTAAAGGAAGGTTACATTTCATTGTTCATGTTCCTGGTTGGAGTGAGGGGGGGATATTGTGAGATGTATTTGTAATGCCATAAACAAGTGACGTCCTAGGGATGCTATGCTAGTTTACCGTTGTTGTAATTTTTGATGGTATGGCTGTTTCTTCCAGTTTGAAAGAGTTGTGTCACTAGAACTCCAGTGTAAATGTGTGTTGTAAATTAATTTTGTATTCTGTTCCAATTGCAAGAGACCTGTTCTCTCTGAGTGGGTTGTGAAGTAGTGAGCTGTCATACCATAAAATGTGGTGTGAGTAAATTCTCAGTGTACGCTACAGTTACTGCAGTTGGAGATAGCTGGAAGTGTAGAATTGCCAGGAACAAAAGAGAATAGCATGGAATATCTTATGCTGTACAGTAAAGACACAAGTAGGTAGCAAGTTTTCAGCATCTGCCTAGATATTGTATCTTTACAGAAACTCTCCTCAATGAAACAGTGAGCAGTGTATATATAGTTAGCATAGTATTGGATGGGCTAGAAATGATAATTATGATAGTTTATTGTGCGTGATGTTACTTGCAATGCAGACATTTCCTGTGTTTCTATGATGACTAAAATGCTGGTTGGTTTTCATTCTGCCCCTCCTTGTCTGCTCAGTGATATTGCTGGAATGCTGCTGAAATCGACTGGCAAATTTTTAGACTCTGGTCTGCAAGAAAGCTGTGATGAGTTCTGGGCCAGCGCAGATGACAGCTGCGCATCTGAAGAAATTCGGTACAAGACTGTTTTATTATTTACATTGAAGTTTCAGGGCAACATTATTTCCCGTTTGTACTCACACAGCCACTGCAAACACTTTTCACTGTTTTCCCCAGCACTACATACTGGACACACAGCTTTAGTTTCCAGGTCGAAACTTGTTTGCGTCTTAAAGTTTTCCGAGTGTTTCCGGCTGGACACTTCTCCGACACTTATAGGCAGACAGTTGCTCATTGTGGTGATTACTCACATATATAATTTGTAGACTTGATTTGGACAGTTAGAGATAACTGTCAATGAGACTTGAATGTGTTCATTTACCGAGTAACTCCCCTCTGACTTCCAGGAGGTCTGTCATTGAAACCAGCCGGGCCCTGAAGGAGCTCTTCCATGAAGCCAGGGAACGGGCGTCCAAAGCGCTTGGATTTGCTAAAATGCTAAGGAAGGTAAATTCAGACTGAGCTTTGAAGCGGATAGTAGGTCTGTCAGTTTCGGTTTCCTTCCACAGAAATGTGGATCTTAGTAAAAATGTTATCCATTATTTCTTTCCAGGACTTGGAAATTGCTGCTGAATTCAAATATTCTGCACCGGTGTGGGAGCTGCTGCATTCTTTAAGAACTAAACACTACGTGAAGGTAGGCCTTGTTGTAATAAATACAGGAGTTGCCCTTATCGAGGCGTCGTAGAAATCCTAACCCTAAAGGTACATCAATTGGGTTACTCAGAAATGTCCTTTATGCCATTTCCTGGAATTGATGGTGGGCAAAATTAGAAACAAGTTATACCTAGGAAAATGATGTTCTTAAAAGCAAATGATGTTTGTTCGCTCCGCTGCGCACATTGTGTCTGTCAGTTCAAGAGATGATTATCAGTAATAATGCTAGGCTTTCATCCAGAGTACTTTTCAGAAATGTTTTGTAAACAAAACATAATCACCCAATCACATGCAGTGATCATTTTTTTCTCTCTTGGAAGGATAAAAGGCTAAGATAACCTTGTAAAGACTAAGCTATGGGACTTTTTCGCATTGCCATCTGGTGTGTTATCTAACTGACCTCTCTAGTCAGGGTTATGGTGTTTATTTATTTCACCAATTACATAACATTAGAAACTGAATTGATTGCCTCTGGGATGGTAAATTGTATTAAACAAGGATCCTTCTTCATTGTTTACTTTAGTTTGCTACCAAACAGTTGTGAGACTACAGTGCCTAATTTGTCCCCCCCAAAAAAAGTAGTGGCAGGGCCCTCATAAGGAGGACGCCACAGCTTGCACCATCTGTTGCCCCGGAAAGCACTTCAAACGACAGTGCCAACACAACAACTGACCATCACACTCTTACAAGTGTGACAATTCCTACTATTCCAGGCCCCTAAAGCTATAAGAATGGCGTTGTAGGCAGGTATTAGTCATTGTAAATGTTAAATTGAATTAATAAACAGCTATAGTTGTGCTCATACCTAAATTAGGCAGAAAGCGCCACCATGTGTCAGACTTTAATAACCCCCAGTGCTGGCAATAAGTGCCGGAGCCGAGCACTGGAAACCACCGGCTCAAACTAAGTACTGGGCATGCATCCAGTCAGTACATCAACCTTTTGTATCCTTCTTGCCAATAGTATTTACTTGTAGACCAAAGACATATTACATTTCTAAGAGGTAGAGCTCTGTTCACATTTACGAAAAGCTAACAGATATAGGATGCCTCTCAGTGCTAAACGAAGAACATCCTTCTGAAACTGCCTTTTTCCCATTTCTGTGCTCTAAGAAAGAACGAGAGAATCCAAAAGAAGCTTCTTTTCCCCCAGTGCTATCATGTAGTGATTTGTTCCTAAAGAAAGAAGAGCTTTGATTGAAATGCTCTGTGTACCGAACTTAAACAAGCCTCTTAGAATTAAATCTGTGAAGCAAGCAGTGGTTTTATGGCTTACTTTTAAGAGAGCAAGTTATGAGATAGGCAGCTACGATGTGGAGGAGCTAACAATGTCAGGTGTTGCATTTAGTAGGGTCCTGGTAGAGGACAGTGCAGAGCTCTTCTATAACCATCAATAGTTTGCCACGAAAAGCAAGAAGGGTGCTAATATGCTGAATATGCTGATGAATTCAGCGTTGAGAATTCAGTATGTCACACAGGAGGTTCGCCTTCTTGTTCTTTAAGCACCATGAGGCTGTTTTCTCTCCTTCAAATTTTCTTTCTTCATTTGGGCCGCATCTGCTGTGTGGTTGGTGTGTTGCACGTGGTGGCGACCCTGGAGTGGTATTTGCCTTGTGGTCAATTCCAGATTGGTGCATCCATATCGTCCTTCTTTTAGGAGTCCTATTTACAGCCCCATGTCAGCTCATCCTGACCGGTTTGTTATTTGTCATTCTCTGTTGGCACCTATAGCAACAGACGCGGCTGCGGTGTGCTGTAGGCAAGGAAATAACCTGCGTAGAGCAGACCACAACAATCTTGTTGCATAATCCTGTTAATACATATGAATAAAAACCTCTGATTTTATAAGGAAGAGACTGTTCAGCATCAAGAGTACCTGTGATTCTTGACCGGTCTGATGAGTATGGATGATATGCCACAGAGGTCCTAGCTAATATAATACATACAAAGAAGCGTTCGGTCATCCACAGAAGAAAATACCTTGACGCTAGAAAACTAGGGGAGAGTTGCTATTAGATTAAAATGTAAAAGAACTGGCAGCTGTAAGAACCTCTATGGAATCCATATGTCACCAAGCAGAGGGCGAGAATGGTGGTACGGCAACTGCTAGTGAACTGCCAGACATTCTAGGAGGCTCAACTCATACAGACAAGCTAGGAGAAACATTTTGCCCATAACTTGAGCACATTCAGAATTGCTATGTGAATGAAAATTGCCAAATCAAAACGATTGAAGACAAAAGTATTATTTTTTTTGTTTTAGTCTGCACAACCTCACCCATCCAGTTTCCTTCAGAATGATTTTAAGTAGTCCCGCTGGGAAAACCCAGCACTTCCAATGGGGTCAAGGGCATAGTTGAGGTGGCAGGAGACCTAAAATTGGTGTATTTCTTTGGTTTAATCCAAGCTTTTGGTACCGTTAGAATAGTATTGAGCTGTGTCCTGTCCTAGAGGCATAGGCACTTTATACAATTCATATCTTCAAGAATTCCCATTGGGATGGTTATATAATCAGTCCTCTAAAATGCACAGCACAGCCTTTGTCTGTGCCACTCCAATCGTGCAAAAGACTAACGTGTTGGCCTCTTGGTCTACTCCACCACAACATTTCTAATGACCCTAAACTTGCTGACTGTCCTTTGGCTAAATGATAGTGGACCATTGGCATGTTGTGTGCTCCACTGAATATAACTAAGTGGCTCAGGCCAATAGTGACTGTTTTAACACTTCTGCTCCAACACCCCAGTGCATGCCCTTCTGTATGCCCATCTTTATTTTAGATTTTACCTTCATAGGGTTCAATGTTCTAGTAGCATTATAGCCTCTCTGACTCACCTCCCCCTCATTATAAACTCTTGCCTGCGTATCGGGCTTATAATTCAAAAAGGGGACTCTTGGCAGTGGGCTATAATTACCCTGGTATACCATGTGGATAGTCTGTAACTCCATCATTGATACAACCTAGCATAATTAATTGACCGACTATCACTACAACAGAAGCAGTACCTGCCAATATCAATTGACTTCAACACGCTGAGTGCCCAGATACATAAAGCTCACTGGCAAGTAACATCTTGCCAGTACAAGGTGCATCATTTTGGAAAATACTAAATAAGGAACTGGCAGATAAGTGACCTCAAGAAATTCAGAAGATCCCTGAAAATGATTTTCAACCAATAAGGTATTGCGTCTAACAGAAGATTGCCTAATGAGTGCAAGTGTCGAACACATGGCTTACAAAACACAGGTTATTGATGTGTAAGTAAGCCACATAAAAAGCTAAGACTGCATAGTTTTTCATAGCAAATTCTGGTTTGCTTAGTATGTCCAAAATGAATGTTTGCTTTAATACTGATGATGAGTCTTTTATCAGTAACAGTTGACTATTTGGCCTTTTAAATTCATAAGCAGTCTTAAAGCGACATTTTGGCCAAACATTGCTTGCATTGGCTATCCATTTGAAAACAGCAACTTAGTGCAGATCTAATCTTTTGCCTTACAAAACATCAAAGAAGTACACCTATCCGACTAGTGTGCAAGCAGAGGTGGATCATAAGTGAATTATGCCCTCTCTACAGTGCTTAGAAATGGGACTTTATCCTGAAGTAGTGAGAGGTGGAAACAGTGCACCTGGCTCTACTGATTGTCAAAACTGACAGCAGCTAAACTACAGTGTCCTCTGAGCTGTGGGTTTGAGCTGACTCGACGTGTGCCACAAGTCGATTCCGAGGTTTGGGTACAGATGGGAAGCCATCGTGAAGAGGAGGCTGCGGGCGAAATGCAGATGAATGTTGGTGAATGGGGGGAGATATTCGGCAGAGGGCAAAAGAATAGACAGTTCAGAGAGAGGAAAGGACCTTAGTGGTCAGTCTCGGCCCCTTCACTATCAATTAGTGGTCAATTTCGTATGGATCAATAGTAGACCTAACATGTAAATAATACCCCAAAATCTGATCATAAAATTCTCTGGTGTCACCCTGCACAAGTACTCCGACAGCACACAATGATAGATTAAATCATCAAGACTAGGAGACGTCTAAGTCCTAAGAACTTTCCTCTGTCAACTGCTATCCCAGCTATCAGACAACTTACTTATGCTTAACCTGCAGAAAACTGAATATCTCATCCTCTCTACTTGCTCCAAAAGAAAGCTTGATCCTGTAATCCTAAATATGTTGGACTTTAGAGGCTTTTCACCCTTCTTCATGAGGAGATCATTAGTGTTCACACTATATTGGGCCTTCACACTAATACCACGCGTCAACAGCTGCCGAAGCAGCCAACATCCACTTGCACACCGGGAAGAAATTCTGACACCTCTTCTCGGCCGAGCATCTTCGAACAGCAGCACTAGTTATACACAGATTAGACTTTGGCAAAGCCATACTTCCTTGTGTATCTCAACATATCAGCCCCATACTCCGGTACCCCAACACAAGTCAGATTTCAATGGAAAATACGCTGTTTTGTCAAAAAGCCCCTCTAAGACAACCCACCCAAACTTGCAAGGCTTCTGACCTCTGCGTCTCGCAAACACCGCTAATTAAAGTCAAATATACCCTGGAAGTACCATAGTTGAAAATTTCTACCGCCTGCAGGCAACACTTTCAAGAGCATTCAGATTGGCTTGGAACTTACCTACCTGCTGAACTAAGAAAATTATCCAAATCAACGCTGTCAGGAAACATCTCAATGCATGTCTTTTCAAACAATTCCTCATATAGTCTCAGCACCAAATGAACTTAATCCACTCAATACACCTTTTGCCTACATTGCCAGGTACATACCATAGTTCATTCTAATGTTAATCCTGCCCCGACATAGATGCAACTTGTTACTCATTCCGTGTTAAAATGTAGAGCGCCCTGACACCTATCTTAGTCAAGAAGTGCTACATGAATACTGGAATAAATAAATAAAGGAAGGGACAAAAACTGAAGGAGGGAAAATGGCTCGGAGAAAAAATGCAGAGCTTAAAGAAGCAGAGTAGGTAAAGGAAGAAGGGAGAGAAAGAAGGGCTGAAAGAAGAAGGATGAGGTGGAGAGAAGGGACTGAGTTATGGAGAGTGAGCGAGAAGAAAAGGCTGAGCAAAGAAGAAGCAAAGCGGGTAAACGTGCACTGCAATGTGTCACTAATTACGAGTACTTTTCAAAGAAAATTTTGTGGGATTAAATCCTTAGAGCCGAGGCTATGAAGACCTTAGAGGTTCGATGACTTCTGCTGCATTGTGGTCCATTGACTGCTGTCTGTTACCCACGCCATTTCTTCTTTGTTCTTGTTCAAGTATGGCCTTTGAGAGACCATTAGCTTGTGTTGCCAGAGTATTGTTTAAGAATGCATTCATACACATAGAGGAGCTTTAGGTCAAAAGGCAAGTCCATTGGTTTGTGAGATTGTCATTTAGATTTGCTTCCACCAACCACAGCATACACCATGTTTCAGTGGGTCAACCCACTTTATCCACAGGTTCCCTTCACTTAGAGTGACTGCACAAAGCCTGTACACATAAGTTACATATGTCTAAAAATAGTTCCTTAATTGATTCAATGTGTGATTTTTATTTTATTCATGTTCTATATTAAATTAAATACTCATTATTTATCGTGCCTGCTTTTCAGGAGCTGATTTAGATGTTGATTTATTTTCCATCTTCTTTGAGTACTAGGTTAGGTGGTAATTTATTCTTATCTCTTTCCCAAATAATTTTTAAAAATGATGTCAAAACTGACAGTCATAGTTTTTTTTAACTCAGTGGGAAAACAGCTGCACAACTGAATGTTCTTAAATGTGAAATCTTTATTACAATCAATTGACTGTGCTTGGGTGGCAGCATGATTTAATTTATAGATTTTGCCTAAGACCGCGCATGCACTGTTGCTCGGACACATTGTTAGTTTACAATGGGTTTAGAGCCCATCCATTGCTTACCATCTATTGGCTTTGTTGTTAATCTCATTTGCTTACTTCGTATTCATTGGATGCATGGTCTTTACTTCCTCTTGTGTTTGCCCCTCCCCTGGAGCATAGGCGCTTCACTATAGCCTTCCACTGCTCGTTTTTTCGGATGCTTTGTATTTAAGCATTTTAAGAATGTGTCTGTGTTTTCTCACCATCTCCACGTGCGCTTCTCAACCCCACATGCTGCGCTCTATGTTTCTCTCCCAGACATGTGTGCATCTCCCCCAATCCCCTGCGTTACCTTCTTGGCGGTGTGCGCCATGTTGCTGTCTTCCGTCCATGTTGCTTCCGCCCCTCTACCCTGTGTTGGTTCTGCCCAACCTGCACCCCCTTGTGTTTCTTCTTCCCACTCTTTTGTAGTTTCTGCCCCGCCATTGTTTCTTCTCCAACTGCTTAAAAAAAAACGCTTTCACATTTTCTTTCATTTTTTTTAGTTAGTGATCCAGCGTGGATTAATAACCAAAAAAAAGTGGCGTGTCATTTTGTGGCCTTCCGTGCGCTTACAAAATGATATTATCGGCTGTTCCAAAAGATTTTATTTTTTTAATTCTTAAGCCGTGCAGTACAGCATTTGCGATGGCTATAACCATTGGCAAAACCAATAGGTCCCAAAGGCCAGAACTATTAATGTTGCCAATGCTTGTTTCACCATTGTGGAATATGCTTCCAATTAAAAAGAAAAAAAGTAACCGCTTGCTATGGTTATACCTATTGACTTTTCCAGTGCTTGTTTAGCACTTCTGCACTGCATTGAAATACATCTCCACTCAGTTTCTAGGTGAGGAGGAGTGATATGAAAGGTGGCATCCTGGTGGAGTTTGTGCATGCCTGCCAGGCCATTCCTATTGCCCGGTGCTTCCTGAAAGCGCAGGGTTTTGTCGGGCAGCCTCGAACCCTAGCAGAACTCTTTAACCAGGAGGTGAAAGGACCGAGTCGTCAAAAAAATCTCACTTTGTTATCGTTTCAGGTGCAAATTCCTGGGCTGGACAACCTGCACGTCTTCGTCCCAGATAACCTTTCCGGGCAGAAGTCCGTGATTTTACAGCTGCTCTACGCGGCTTCCGGGAAGGACTGCTCCAAGGACTCGGATGAGGAGGCCTACCAGGCCTTCCTGCTGATGACCAAGCACAGCGATAAGGATCAGGAGCCGGACAACAGCTGGAGCTCGTGGGACGGGCACCTCGTCAAAATAGTGCCCCAGGTGGAAACCATTGATACTTTGAGGAGCATGCAGGTACGTCCTTTTATACTTCACTGTCTGAAGCTTAAATTACTCGGTCGTTAATTCATGACAAAGCTCGCAGCATTCCATTATTCTCACTCAGGTGCGTGGGCGCGAGCGGGCTTGTGTTCGCCGCACGCGCTCCCTGGGAATATCACCTGTGGGGTCTGCTGCAAATCAGGTGGGCGTTTTACTGTCCTAGGACAAAGCGCGCACAAACCTGGATGCAATAGGAGAAGATTTGAAATGGGTTTCCGTTGACTCCATGACTCAGATTCCGCAGGGCCTGGGCATAATTTATTAGCAGGACTGCGTAATTGTGCGCAGTAAAAGTATCTCGATAGACAGTGCATTGTTTGTGCCTTTTCTGGTAAGTGCGGAAGAGCACGGAAAAGTTAGTTTTGCCGGTAAATCCCATGACTGGTGTATGGTTTCACAGTGCCTCATGCAAAAGATACTGAACGGGAGACACGCTTATTTAACTGTATTAAACTACATAGATTATACACAGTAGCGTAGCATGGATGCCTGGTGAAAGCAAGGAAAATGGCTCCTTTAACTGCTGTTGGGCAATAAATTGCAGCATTGTCCGAGTTCAGCGTGCCCCGGTGCCACTGCATCTGCTGCACCAATGGTCGCTACACCCCCTGGTTATATCACTGGAATAGATGGAACGTAAATGCCAAGCTGTTTTGAATCTGTTTGATGTGACCACGCTCTGATAAAGTAAGGCTCCCAACAATTTGTGATTACCTGCGATTATGTTCTAAAACTCTGTGCGATTTCATCACTAGTGCTAAAACACCTTTTTAATGTTTTTATTCATTCACAAACCTAAATAGTGATTTAAAAAAAAAATGCTAATAAAGAGAAAAAAGTATTATGGGGCAGATTTATGTTAACTGGCGCATCCCCAGGGATGCGCCAGTTAACATGCGCCACAGTGCGCCACAGCTCCGCCACCCATGGTGCGCCGCATTTATGATGCGGCGCACCATGGGGCAAAAACGGCACAGATGCGTGACGCATCTGTGCCGTAAAGGTGACGCATTGCTGGAGTTGCGTCGCAAGCGCGACGCAGCTCCAGCAAGGCTCGGGGGTGCCCCATCTCCACAATGCTGCGTCAAGACCTACGCCTGCTTCAAGCAGGCGCAGGCTTTTGACGCAGCATTGGCGTGAAAGTGACTGAGTGAAATCTTATAGATTTCACTCAGCCACTTTTGCGAGGCGCACCTGCCCCGGAACGCCCACCCTGCGCCGGAACGCCCACAAGCGGCGCAGGGCTTTACAACGTGACGCATCTGCCTAGATGCGTCACGTTGTAAATCATTCGTAGGGATGCGCCACGTTTACGCCACCTTGCGTGACGCAACAGCGGCGTAAACGTGGCGCAAGTGCCTCATAAATCTGCCCCTATATGTTTATGGCTGGAGTAATGAAAATGTATTCTGTTTTTTCTTGGCATGCCCCCAGATTCATCATTGTCCCGTTTTGCTTGTCCTTAATAGCGATTATTAAGGAATCGCTATTAAAGACTCGCAAAACGGGATTCATGTAGAAATCGCAAAAAAATTGTGATTTCTACATCTTCAGGCCCATAGGAATGAATGGGGAGTTATTACTTATTTGCGATTAGCAATTTGCTAATCGCAAATAAGGATGCGATTTCAAGGGTGCCAGGGGTGTCCAAAGGACACCCTGTAGCACCCCTGAAATGCAAATGTAGACTGATGTTGCGCACACACATGTGTGTGTGTAACATACAACTTAGAAAAATGCAATTATTTGCGATTTTTCAAATTGCGAGTTCATGAACCATTGATGAATCTCAAATGCCATTTTTGCTGGCGCAAACGGCCGTTTTTTGCGATTTGCACCGTTTTCGCTCGCAAAAATGCTTGATGAATCTATCTACCTGATAGTTCGGTAGACTATAAACAAAAAATTCACATATAGGTTTCTTTTTCTACGAAAGTCGTGGGAAACGTTTTCATTGAATTTAAATGTGCTTTTTATAAATAGTTTTCAAGATAAAGGCAATACATGGCAGCAGCCATTTGCACCCAAGAGCAAGTGTAGTTTTACAAAAAGTAACCATACCTATACATTTTTAAACTTGTGCCTTGAAAAGAGCTGAACAAATGTCTACCATTAAGAGCCAAAGGTATGAAAAATGAACCTAAGAAATTGAACCTTTAAAACAAAGTAAATAAATTATAAACTGAATTTAGAACTTGGGATGGGGGTCATATTTATTTTTTCCAACATTCACAGCCTCGGGCAGTGTAGTAACTGTGTTGTGAATTAAGGTGCCTGTCTTTAACTTGTTTAGTGTTCTTTCTCACGATTTTACCCCACAGAGCTCACCTGCTGTCTCTGTACAATTCCACTTGTGAAATGTTGCAGTGTTACCTTGGCACAGTACCGAAGGGTCCTGGCCAACTCTCCACTAGGTTATGTTGCCGTTTAGATCAAAAGATCAGAAAAGTACTCCATTTTCAAAGCTAGTTAGTCCTGAGATAATGCATTTGATAAACAATATCAAACAAAGTGGCGTTATTATAACATGTAGCTCCTGTTTTCCTGTGGTTTGCATACGTTTTGCACAGTGTGAAAATCCTTTTTTTATTTTGTATAAGGTAGACTTGGTATATTCTTATGGAATGAGATTTGTAGGCGCAGGCCATCTTCAGGATTTCTATGTTAGTTATTCCAATTGCCTGGTTTTCACCTTTTTTACAATGTTCTTCACAAAACACCACCCTAATTCCTCTCCGCCCTGTTGTGTTGGGATCCTTTCCAAATTGTCATGTCCTTTATTTAGCCAGACTGAAGACTTCATTGATTTTGTGAAAATTCCAATTGTCCCCTGTTGGCTCAGTCGTTCCAAAGGCAGCATTCTGCATATTTACACCATTGTGGCAGCCTAGCAATTTGTTTCTCATCTTAAGCTGATGGATATATATATATATAAGTTTGACCAATCCGGATTCCGACTAAAACGATGAGGATAAACAAATAATCATAATGGAGGACAGTAATGCAGAAATAATATTTCAGTAATAATGAAGAGTCCCTTTTGGGCTTGGTGACAATCTTGAAGAAGGCTCGTGGGATTATTGGAGTAAAATTCATTTGAACGATTTGGAAAAGCTGTCCCGTGCTGCACATGCTTTTTTCTTGGTCTTCCCTCTTTTTCCTCCAGTAAATTCTAAATTCTGGTAGTACAGTGGAGGTGGTACACGTTTTTAACTGTACTGCTCATCAGTACCCCTAGCTGCAAAACACCACCACTTATGCAAGGCATAGTATAGCTCTCTCTCACCATTTTGTGTTTGACACTCCCCTCTACCACATGTCAGTGTGCCCCAACAGCAGGAAGTGACACGGCAGAGCAGAGAGTCAGGTCAGTAATCTGTGCACGTAAAGTATGTGTATGTTGTTACATTTTAGCACACTATACCAACACACAATAAGGTCAACATTCTCTGGGGCTTGCCTGGAGCTCAACTCTTACTTAAACATAGCTGCCACGACCAGAGTCTGGCTGGTTCCTCCCCCTTCCCAGGGCTACCTACACTAGAGAACCTTTGCTAATGGATAAACTACATTTGCTTCCACATGTCCAAAAGTGAACGATTACATCCATAGCTTATTTTCCTAGGTGGATAACCTTCTTCTCGTTGTCATGCAATCTGCACACCTGATGAGCCAGAGAAAAGCGTTCCAGCAATCGATTGAAGGACTCGTAACTTTGCATCAAGAGCAGACATCAAGCCAGCCTGTCATTGCCAAAGCCTTGCAGCAGCTCAAGGTATTGCAGATCTTTGTGTCCCCATGTAACCATTTACTCCATACCTGAGACAATATTTATACATTTACCACTAGTGAGCTGTTGCCCCGATCTTCCATACTGGCTCGAAAAAAGTCCTCTGCTCCATTGTGTAGTTGTTCATCAGTTGTATATACTTGTTGCCAAATCTGTAGGTCTCTCCAATATGCACGAATTTTAATCATAAGCAATAAAGACCCACACTACTCTAAGGCACAAACGGGGCAATTTCCTACCTCCGGGTTCGAGAGAACATTCTCCTTACATATTTACACAGTTCTGGGTTGGTACTTTATTGCAGTGTTCTTTTGCTTTCAGAGTGAAGCTTTACATCTATGCAACAAGATAAGTTGTGCCATCAACAGGGTTGACCACATGTTCACCTCTGAATTTGAAGCCGAGGGTGAAGAGACGGAAACAGCCACTTTGCAGCAATACTACAGAGAAGCCATGATTCAGGGATACAACTTTGGATTTGAGGTAAAGTCACTTATATTGAATTAGGTTAAGCCAAGTGGCTAGGTAGAGAACAGGAGTCATTTTCTATGGTATGTTTAAAGTTTTTCACATTCAAATAGATGAACAAACTGCACTGGGAGCACAGAATACTGTTTCAAAGATTGACTGGGGAATAGGGATTCAGATTAGTGGCATCGAACCACAATGTTAGCAGCTAGCCTCTGATTTTCATTCAGGTCAGGGTGTGCAAGATGTAAATTTTCACCATATAGATGAGCTATGAAGAGCATTACAAATGAGAGGGGTCGTATGATGTAAAAAAAGATTACCCCCTCTTCCCTCTCACCTTGAATAATTACCTAGTAAAGCCCCACTGAATCTGAGACACAGCCCCTAGAAACTTAAAAGTTCTCCCCACTTGCTTCTTTTTCTTTGTCTTGTGGATACAGTCATGGGCGGGTGCGATGTACCAGCTACTGATATATTTGCCCAGGCTCTGCTCCTTCAAGACCAGTAATAGTGGTTGGTTGGACTTTATTGTTAATGGTGCCTCTCCTGGGATTGGTGAGCTAACAGGAGTGGGCACAGTTGGTGAGGGTCCACTAGGCGGTTTGGAAGATGGTGAGCTTCGCCATTGTGTGCTGACATGCACAGAGCTCCGCTTCTGAGTGGAGAGGGCAGTGCTTCTCCAGGAAGCATGCCGAAACGAATGGCATGGAGATGCGGTGCTCTCCCCAAGCTTAAAGACTGACTGCAGTTTACGAATTAAAGTCACTTTCATCAATTCATTGCCGGGCTATGTAACCACAGATTAAGCTGCTTTCTGATCTAAGGGTGCATTTAAGGAACTATTATTTTTTGGTACTTCACATTCCAATGAAATAATGGAGTGGATAAGGTCATAAAAGATATGGCTCTCCCACTCTCTTTCCTCAGAGGGTCAGGACAGAGGTGAACCTGTGGGGCACACGTCAACGTGTCCTGGTCTCCTGCTAGTCCAGGCCGGCTATCAGCTGGGCAATTACAGTATAGGATTAATTAAGCAGTGGCTAAAGTCTTTGCTCCAAAATCAAAGAAAAGCAAGAATTCTAGGAAGCATGAGTAAAAGTCTAGGGATGTAGATTCTACTAGCGACTCAATCTCGATTAAACTTTGTACTGGTGGCAAGTGCATATATAGAGAGGATCTTTCTTTTATTCTCCTCCACATCTGATGCAATTTATTGTTCGATCCACCTGTAGAGGAGAAGGACAGTATAGTGTTATTTTCCAATATTCTAAGACTCCGGCCATACCTCTCATCTTGCTCCCAAAGATCAAGAAATTGGTTTTCAGGAATTGGACACAACTGGATCAAAGTCATATTCCCAGATTCGTACAAAAATCCTATGCACTGAAAGAGGGGGATAAAGTACTTCATCAATTCATCAAGGTGGATTGTTTTTTGGCTCCATTGATAGGGAGATCATCCCTGAATCCCGATGATTGTGTCCTTTCTGACTCGGTCAATCAAAAAGAGAAAAAGGCAATTAAAAAGTGCTCTGATGCATCAAAGTTTTCATAGAGAGCAGTTCCTTACAATGGTTTGCCTGTCAGACTTTGGTGAGAGACTTGAAGTCCTTGTCGGAAACCACCCCGGAGAGCTCACTCATCTCTGACATTCTAGTCAAAAAGGAGCAACTGTCTAACACTTTGGCAGATATGTCATCCATCATGGGCTCTGGTGATCCTGTTGGCTCCAGCCTGGCCCTGCGTGTCCTCTTTTCATCTTTTGGTAGTGATGAAAATGGATCAGGAGTGGTTTCTGCCAATTGTCCCATCCTCTCTAGCTTTTGCCAGTTTCCGAACCGACTTGCTAGTAAGACTCAGGTTGCATTACTCCAAGTCCATTTCTTACCTTGATTAATTACTCCATCCCTCCCTCCCACCCAGTTTATCTTGTCCAACTGTATTTGCACGGGCTTGGTAAATAATCAGGACGTAATGAGGGGTTTGTGTTTCTAAGAGGTGTGTCTCAGAGGTGCAGGGACCTTACTAAGTAATAAATCAGGCAAGATATTGTGGAAGCTAATTTGAAAGAATTTGTGTGAAATGGATACTTTTCCTCCCGCTTTGATCTTTTAATTTTAGGCCCATGTATGACACTTTCACTAGTACATCTTTGGAAGCAGTTTGGTATTGATGCTTTGCTTGCGTACCCACTGAGCAAGAGGTGTGTTTCTTCGTTCCAGTCTGTTTTCACCCATGTGTCTAGCTTGAGCAAGCAGTCCAAGTATATTAACCATCTTAGAGATCCTAAGGGGCATTGTAGCATCTTGTGTGTTATTCTTATTTTGCAGCATGAATCCTTTTCTGGATTCACATGCTGTGCATTAATCCACCATCTAGTGGTTGGGTCAGGAATAGCATTCTCTACCACCATTTGGTGGCAGGTAAGTCCCTTTTGTGAAGTCAGAGGGCGCCCTGGAGGTCGTTGTGCATGGTAGCCATCTTCAGATTCTTTTTTCTGTCTGTGGATCTGGAGGCAAGACGGGAAGCCCCAATTTTTTTTCCTGGAAAACCCCTGAAAAGAAGAGAAAAATTTGAGAACTCAACTGGACTCCTCCGTTCATTGACATTGCAACCGGAGAGAAGAACAGAACTTGATTGACATCAAATACATCAAGGGTCAACAAATGGCGAGGTAGGGGCCATGGAAAACCTCCCTTTAAATTCTGCCCGAGTGCCACCACAAGTCCAAACAACCCGACCCACACGACGTTTGCAAACTCTGCTTGCCCAAAGACCATTAGTACAAGGACTGTGAGGCCTGCGCTGTGTTCCAGCCGAAAACACTCAGGACACGCCAAAAGTAGAGAGAGGCCCACTACGCAATGATGTTACAGACTTCGAAGAAAACTTCCCTGAAGGACCATTCCAGTGATGAAGAGGACCTGGGAGTTCCGGCAGAATTGAGGCACAAAGGATTGGACGTCGAAATTCTGAAAGGAGACTCTGAAAAACCACACACCCACAAGAAGATGGGTGATACAGGTAAGAAAACTGATAAGGTAAGACACCATACACATCCGTCAGAACCGAAGGACTACGAGAGCAAGGTGCAGCCTAAGGCAGCCTCGACGCGGAAGAAAAAAGGCGATCAAAGGTCAGCCGTGATCCAAAGAACCCCACGGAACCCTCTCTAACAGTGGACCTCCCCCAGAGATGGAAAGCAAACAAATGGATATGGTGGGTAGAAATATGGAAAAATCGGCAGCAACGCAGTGACGTATCGCAAACTTTAATGCCCTGCTAAACAGGTATGGACACCAGCAATGGGATGACATCGAGGATCTCATCAAAGAGCTCCCAGAGGAGGAAAAGAAAAGAGCTAAATCTATGGTCCAGAAAGGCAAGAACATCACAAACACGTGCCTTAAATCTGCTCTAGATGTAGCAGACACTGCCAGCAGACATGTGTGCACAGGCACCACCCTAGGAAGGCATGGCTGGCTTATAATTTCAGGTTTTAAGCAGGAGGTTCAAACCTCCATCATTAACAGGCCTTTCGCAGGGCAGGCACTGTTTGGAAAGGAGGTGGACAAATCTCTCCAACAAATTAACAAATCAAAATGGATACAGAGACTGCAAGAGCAAAGGGAGCCCTGCAGCAAAGAGGTACCTTCAAAAGAGTCGGGTTTAACAGCAGAAAACTCACAGGAAGTGGAACATTTGCTGAAGGACAGCAAATGTCATACCAACAACAAGGCCAAGGAAATGGCCAACAAACAAGCCAACAGACAGGATACCAAGGCTGGCAGCTGAAGCAGTCCTTTCGAGGAAGAGGCAGAGGCCAGCCCTCTAGAGGAAGAGGAAATGGCTCTACACAGACAAAGACCCACACTCAACATCAGTGGGAGGTAGAATATCACAATACCTACATCAGTGGAGAAAAATCACTGCAGACAATTGGATATTAAATTTGGTAAAATACGGGTATTACATCGAACTAACAAAAACACCACCTGCAAATCCACCAAAAATATGGAAGTTCCTCAAATCGCAACTCATACAGCTAAATGCAGAAATCAAAGACCTTCTCCAAAAACAAGCAATAGAATTTGTTACCAAGACAAGGAACCAAGACTACTCACCGTATTTCCTGGTTCCAAAACAGGACTTCACACTAAGACCAATCCTGGACCTAAGATTCATAAACAAATTCATTTTAACACAACATTTCAAAATAACTACTCTCTAAGAGATAATCCCACAAATTCAAAAAGGAGATTACATAGCAACAATAGACCTCCAGGATGCTATTTACACATACCTATGAACAAGAACCGCCGAACATAATTATGGTTTCTATACTAAGGAACACACTACCAGTTTAAAGTACTGCCTTTCAGAATAAAATCAGCACCACGTATCCTTACCAAGTGCCTAGCCGCAGTCACGGCACACCTGCTAGCCCTGCCTGGATGACTGGCTCATAAAGGAAAGCACAAAACAGAAATGTCTCCGCCACATTCGATCAGCAATTCACACGCTACAAAGACTAGGATTCTCAATAAATCACAAGAAATCCTCCACCAAGCCAGAAAGAGAAAAGATTTTCTTCGGTGCAAGGCTAGACTCAAATAACGCGTGGGCTTACCCGACACAAAAAGGGATACAAGCTATCAAACAAGAAACCTCCCACTACTGGAAGGGTAAATCTCTGACAGTGAGGAGAGTCAAGAAACTTACGGGCATGATGGCATCATGCATCCCACTCAAGCCTCATGCCCGCCTATATATGCGCTCCTTCCAGGAATTGCTTACTAACAACTGGTCTCAAGCCACAGGGAGTTGGAAGGATCTAGCAGTTGTTACTCACAAGCTGCAAGCAGAGATATAATGGTGGGCATCCAACAACATAACACAGGGCATACCTTTCAAGAACCCAACTCCTTCACTCAATGGATGGGGAGTGCACTTCAAACAACTGAAAGTACAGGTCAATGGAACAACCAAGATTCCATAAAACTCATCAATTACTTGGAAATAAAAACAGAATTCCTAGCATTAAAAGAGTCCAAAAACACATTCAAAGAAGGACCTGATTGATTCAAATGAACAACACCACCACAATGTTCTACCTCAACAAACAGGGAGGTACAAAATAATTTCCACTAAGCAAACTAGCACAACTGATCTGGCAGTGGACAGTCCCTCAAGGAATCAATCTGAAAACAATACATCTACCAGGAGTATACAACACAACAGCAGATCTTCTGAGCAGGCAGAGCAGCTGCTGCCACAAGTGGGAATTGAAGCGCAAACTAGTATAATACATCTTCAAACTCTGGGGAACACCAGTGATAGACCTGATTGCAACAATACAGCACAAGAAATGTCAGTTCTTTGCCTAGAGGTTTCCTCACCACCTTTCAAAAGGGAATGCCCCGTCACTAAATTGGTCAGGGACATTTGCATACGCTTTTCCACCAATACCCCTAGTCCAAAAAGTAATAGAAAAGGCAAGACAACCGGAGACAAACCTAATCCTCATTGCCACACAATGGCCAAGACAGACATGGTATTCAAGTCTGCTAGAACTGTCCAGGTACAAAACTGGGGCCAGCAACCAACTGGCTGCCTGGACAGAGGTGCGCACTACATACAGTATGTACATATATTTAACACAAATGTAGAATCAAATACTTTAGCAATTTTCCCATTGTTTTTAATAAGAAGCTGAGTATTTGCAATCAAACAAATTATTTGATCAAGAAGATTTTTGTATATTACAAATTGTTACTTTAATTTGAGATATTCTAGTTAAACAATGAACAATTAATTACATTTGCAAATCATTAAAATGAACATGGCTCAAATGGCAGCCCTACCGGTTTCAGGACATCACCCTTATTCAGCCAGGCTAGCTTGAATCTAGTGGTGTTTTGAGCACGAGACCCACACCTGGGCATACCCTTCCTACTTAGGGCAACATATGCAAACGAAACATTTGATGTATGGAATGCTGGACAATGCGAGCATTCACCCCCAGTCACAAGGATCTGGGTTTAATCCATCATTCTTTTGCTCACCACACCACACCAGTTTGGACCCAGCATATGCAAATCAGTCTTGACCCTATTCCTTAGGGGAACAGTCCAGCTCAAACTGCCAAGCCAGGTCCTCCCTGGTCTGGAAACAAGCATCCTGGGACTGGTTTCAGTGCATCATCCTTCATCATCCAGGCTAGCTAGTTATTAATTTCTTGAACTGTCCAGGGGACAAATAATCAAAATTAGAGCAGACAAGGACCTGTTGACAAGGCAACAGGGCCAAATCTTTCATCCAGAAACAACAACGCTACACTTAGCAGCTTGGCACCTGAATAAGTAGAGTTTGGTCACCTCAACATGCCTCAACGAACAATGGAAATTTTAAAGGAAGCAAGAAAAAAAACTACAAGAAAATGCTATGCTGCAAATGGAAGCGATACACCACTTGGTGCACAGCTAACAATCAAATGAACTCAATCGAAAAACAAGAAACAGTAATCATATATGTAACTCATCTCCCAGGCAGTCACATCAACTACTCAAGCATAGAGGTACATCTCACTGCCATCGTAGCATACATCAGGGGAAAAACATGCAGTTTCTTCACAAGCCCTGTAATAAAACGATTCCTAGAAGGATCTTAAAGAAATGCTCCCCCGAGAACAGCTCCAGTTCCCATGTATAGTCTAAATACAGTGCTCACAAAACTTATGACAAAACGTTTGAACATAAGGCAGAGCTCAAACACATCACTTTAAAAACAGCTTTTCTCATTGCCATTAAAACCTTACGAAGAGTAAGTGAATTACAAGCACTAAACATACAAGAACCATTCATGCAAATCCACAAGGACAAAGTTATTTTAAAAACAAACCCACAGTTCCTAACAAAAGTGGTATCCAAATATCACTTACATCAAAGTATGCTCCTTCCGGTTTTCTTCAAAAACCAACAATCAAAAGGGGGGGAAAATCCTCCATAGCCTGGATGTAAGGAGAGCACTACTGTATTAACTACAGAAAACAGAACAAAGTTGCAAGACCAAACAGTTGTTTGTTGCCTATCAAATTCAAATATCAAAGCTTTATTCGACAGCAGTCATAAAAGCATTACACAACATTACAACCTACAATGAATAAATACTACATTTTTTGTTTAAAAGTCCTCATATTAAAATCTTATTAAACTAAGCTGTCTTGTTCAATTTAAAACAATTCATGGACATCAATTAAAACAATTCAGTTTAACAAAATAAATTTTACCCATACAAAAATCAATGTCAATAATTCATTAAGCATCAACGAAGCGCTGAATGTCGCGGGCACGTATTGTCCATGCCCACCCTAAATATTTTGCAACTGCAACAGCAATGCACGGTGTGCAGTCTGTTTCAAGGATTCTTAGCGCCTCCATGCCTCTACGTGTACCCAGATTTAAACACGCAGGTTTTAACCACCTACGACGAGGATTTGCGTACAAGGGACATACAAACATCAAATGGGAAATGTTCTCGAGCATGGTTTTGCAATGATGGCATTTGTCACCTTTAGTTGAAGACCATTTGTTAGTAAATAAATTTAAAAGGAGGGTCCCAATTCTAAATTGGAAATACAATTTCCTATCAAACGGCCGTTCGATAATATCCCAAAACGGCTCATAAGATGGTAAAGGCATGATATCTAGAAAACGTTCGGTCAGCCCAGTAGTTGAACCATTTCTATAACCAGGCGACCAGATCATGTCCCAATATATTTTTTTCAAAGTTACCTTTGATGGGAATCCTGTATCATTGGGTCTATTCCATAAATGACCTAGATCCAATTTAGTTAACAAACCCCTTAATTCCTTCAGCCAGGGAATACAATAAAAACGATCTACCCCAATAACATCTCGTAGGGCAGTGGCATAATGTGACAATTCAGGGGTCGTCATTACCCTCCTCCAATATAGCAATGGTCGCAGCCGTGCCAAATCCTCTATTTTCTTTCTCCCCAGATCATAGGCTATTGGAATGGTTGGGGTACTTTGGGGAACCCCAATTAAGCTACGCAGAAACCTGTTCTCCGCCAGTGTTAATTGCTTTAAATTTGAGAATCCCCAAAGTTCGGACCCGTACAAGGAGGCACTCACTGCTTTCATATTATAAATTTCAAGGGCGGGACTAATTAATTTTGTCATTGACGCTTTGTGCTTATTTAATATTGCGCCCGCATTTTGATGAAATTTCAAACCTGCCAAATCATCATGATTTTTCCATCCCATATTGCTCTGAAGTAAAATTCCAAGGTATGTGAAAGCCTCAACCTGTTCTAGGGGTGTTCCATTAAAATTGATTTTCCCTTTGAAGGTATTTCGCTGGTTGAGGCACATAAACTTAGTTTTGGAGGTGTTTAATTCAAGGCCACGCATCTGGCAAAACTCGCCAAAAGCGTTGACTGCCTTCTGTAGGCCACTTGGAGTTCGAGAAACGTGTCGTCCGCAAACATGAGAACTGGAACGCGTGCGCCTGCCAAGACAGGAGCATCGGTGGGGGACTGGCTCAGATGGTCTACTATGCCATTGATGTAAATAGAAAACAGAGTGGGTGCCAAGACGCACCCCTGTCGAACACCACGTTTGACAGGGAATGAGTCGGTCACCTCACCCTGAGCCCCCACCTAATTCTAGCGTAATTGTTCTCATGCAAACGGACGATCAACGTTAACAGTTCGGGGCTCACCCCCGCATCAGCAAGTACCCTCCAAAGTTTATTACGAGGAACCAAGTCGAATGCTGATTTTAAAAACAGCGTAAAGGGTCCCCTTGGTTAGGGTCACATTCCTCCAATAAAGAGCAATAAAAAAGAAAACTTGATCAATTGAGCTCGTGCACGGACGAAAACCAGCTTGGTATGGCGACAAAATTTCGTGTTCTTCTGCCCAGGATTGCAGTTTGTTTTGCACTAACCGTCCTATCACTTTTTGTACAGAATCTATAAGACTGATAGGTCTGTAATTGCCTGGTAGAGCGTTGTCCCCCTTTTTATACACCGGGATTATTTCCGCACCCAGCCAAGAACCGGGTATGGGTGCCCCCATGGCCACTGAATTTGCTAGCCATTCAAGATACTGTCCCCAGGTTGCCCGATCACTCAAGAATATATCAGCGGGTATCCCATCTATACCTGGAGCCCTACCACCGGTCACACAGTCCAATGCTATATTTACCTCCCTTGCCGTAAATAGCTGATGGCGGAAATATACTGTTGGAGGTACTACACTATCGTCTACAGATTGAGCACGAGCATATTGAGGCTTGAAAAAATCGATCCATTGATCTTTTGCTACATTGTTTTTTGGGGTTTCTGCTCTCCTTCCTCTATCCCACTTGACGAGGGACCAAAAACGTTTTTGGTCCTTTGCCGTACAAGCCGACTTTAAATCCCGCCAATAGTCCTCATCCCATTGCTTCTTGGCTGCTTTCTGGGCCTTCCTATACTTGTCTCTTGCCTCTTTTACTGCTTGGTTGTTCCTCGATCTGAGTTGAATACTAAGATTTCTGCGAGCTGATCTACAGGCCTGATTATACCACCCCATTACGGGGGGATTTTTTTTGGCATTTGCTGATTTTTTAGACTTCATAAAGTACCCTTGAAGTTTAATGAAAAATGTTGTATGGGCCTCTAACATAAGTATTGGAAAGTGGGAATTTTTACTAAGTAGATTAATATTCGCTACTTCTTCAGCGACCACCTTTTTAATGGGCTCCAAACTCTCAGGGTTCTCAATCACTCTCTCCCAATTTATGTGCCTTAGGTTGTTCGAGGCTACAATATCCAGGGGAACCATTCTACCCCCTTGCCTTGGTTCTCTTGAGCCCTCCCAGGCTAAGAATTCTATGCAGAGTGGATTGTGGTCACTTTCCAACCTGTTAATTATCCTCATGTCAATCAGCCTGTGCCATTCCCTGATATCCACAAGGAAATAATCAATTCTGCTTGCAGACCTCCCATTATCGAAAGTATTAGCTCCCTGACGATCGGAAGGCGTGCGTCCATTCACTGCTCTTAATCCTCTCACCAGACATAAGCTTTTGAGTTGAATGGCCGCTGCTGTCCATCTTCGAACCCCTGGTAGTTCCAATTGAGGCACACCCCACTTACTGTCCTCTTCTGCAGCCAAAAATTGGTCCTCCTGTCCCAACTGTTCAAAGGTGGTATTAACATCACCCCCTACCATTATTGATACCGGAGTCGTAAGCAGCTCAAGTTCACGGTCTAGGGTGGCAATTATTTCTGAAGTTTGGCCACCCACAACCCCCCTAGCATAGATGTTGAAAATGACCATTTCCTGTCCATTGGGCCATGTAATGTTTACAGACAGGATATCGGTTGATGGAGAATTCCTGAGCCTTATTTTGCAGTGTAATGACTGGCGAACCCAGATAATTAGCCCACCCGACGGGCGCCCTTTAGGGTTTTTCGTAGCCAGCACATGAAAGCTAAGGAACCCAACTCGATGCACTGGGATCAATGACCAAGTTTCTTATCATATTGGTCAATAAATTTGCACCATTCTGGAGAGACTATATTATTGGAAATTCCATGAGAGGATGAACAGCCTAGCACCCACTGCAGAGGGGCATGACAGATCTTGAGATGTTAAAGGATCTTGGATTGTAGCCTCCTCTCCGGATTCAAATCCTAAGTTTGCAACCGTAAAATCTACTGTAGCCAAAAAGGGGAAATCTGGCCTCGGCCTGGAGTGGATCGCAGGGTGCTTACCATGAGTCAGCCGCTCAGGGCTACTGTACTCTGTTAAGCACCCTGTAATAATTGGGACCCCCACCCTCTTTTCTATATGTGCATGGGTGCTATTGGGAAGTACAAATCCCCAAATCGGGGGAACAGAGCTCCTGTCAGACTCCCTTGTTTCTATAAACATAGTACTAACATAGTACTAACACCTCCTCCAAGTCAATCACATTCGTTTAGGTTGGACAATGCAGCAAACCTATTTTCCAAGTTAACCCCCCATTCGCTCTCTTGAGCCCCTCTACTCCCTTTATTCGATACCAAATTCCACTTAGTCCTTAGTACACTAGAATTCATTCCTGTACCCCCTTTACCATAGAAGAAGTCAAGTGTAAGCGGAATTATATCAGTACTCCTACGTTGGGGTGGGAGTATATTTGCCAGTACTTCTGGGAGTACTTCTGGGCATGAAAAAAGTCAAAACAACACAGTCACCTCCAAATTTTTTCGGGCTCGTCCCTACCCAGCCCACCCTTCTTGCCATAGTTAATTCCTCAGCAAGTTGTTGTTTGCCCCTAGCGGTTATCAGCATGTTATTAGACAGCCAATGTGGGGCTTTGCTCATCAGCGAGGGTGTAGGTTCTATCTGGCCGGCTTTCACAGGGGGTATTTTAGTCAGGACAAGGACAAGGGGAGAGGCTTCTACAACCAATTCAACTGGGCCTTTCTCTAAGCATGGTGCTATAGGTCTAGGTGGGAGATTTTCTATTGCAGGCACTTGGTCGTCTATTCTTGCATGGTGGGGAGTAGGTGGGGGAATCGCTGTCGTCCCACCTCCCCCCATACTTCCTTGGTTGGATACTACTGAGGAAGCTCTATTTACAATTAATTTTGAGATGTTACCCACCTCCTCCACTGTTTTATTTTGGAGCCCCCCTAGTCTGTTGACCTCAGCAGTTAGCCTATCTATTTTGGCTATCAGTGGTTTAGTAATGGACTTGATCTTGGAGTCGATCATACTAGCTAATTTATTAATAAGCTCGTCTTCCAACATCATATTCCCCTCGTAAGCCCCATTCCCTTCGTCTATAGCCTTTCTTTTGGTAGGAGACGCTATCTTTTTCCTGCTCGAACGTAGCCCACCCCTCTTAGTCTGGCTAAGTCTACACGCTCTCACTACTCTACGCGCAGGCGCAGCCACAGGGGATGCGGATTTATCTGCTATCATTTCTAAATCATCCTCAGAGTCATTCTCTAGGTGCACAACAGGGGATGCATTTTCAGTCATAATGTCACTAGCAGGAGTGGCTATATCCAGCACAACAGGGCTAATATCCATTGTTGGAGGTGCTGAATTATGGGGTTCTTGTGGAAGACTCTGCGAACTGCTGGGAGGAGAAACACTTAACCCCAGCGACATCCTTCGCTTACTATTGATGTTATTCACGACCTGAACTAAATAGTTGTCCATGGTATTTGACACTGAGGGGGTCTTTTGCTTCGACATGATATCTACCCCTTAACTAACCACACAATTTCTTGTGTACACAAAACTTAGATGAGAGTAATATAAGAAACCAAAAATTGTAATACCAAGTAAGTGGATAACACTCTAGGTCCACAATGGTAAACAAGAGAGAAAAAAACTAATAGTCTCACAGGGTTTGAACACAGATCGTCATGGAGTGATTGTCAGGCAGAGATCCAGGGCCAGTCCAGTCGCGGCCAGTCTCGGACTGTCTAAGACTGTCCGCCCTTTGTCCGGGCTTCGTCCGGGCGTCCCGCTCGCGTTCCGCGACGCGGGGAGAGCGCGCAATTTCAAGCGCCTCCGGTGTTGGGCGATGACGTGGGGCTCCGCTATGCCCCTTGGGAATTGTAGTTTTCCCGCTTCCTCCACTTGGCGGCCAGGTGTGTCTTACGGCGGCGGGAGGGCACTATCCAGGCGTTTCCTTGAGCGTCCCGCTGGAAGAGCAAGCTGTCCCCTCGCAGACTCAAGCAGGAGCAATTCAGGTAGGGAAGACTATCCACAGACCAACACAGGAATACCAGGCACAAAGGCAGCAATCTCACGATGGATAGTCCAAACCATCCATCCATGCTATACCATGACTAACAAGGAATTAACAGTCCGACCAACAGCTCACACCACTGGGAAAAAGGAGCGACTCTGGCATTTATGGCCAATGTGCCCATAGACACTATATGTGCAGCAGCTACATTGCCATCACCACACACCTTCACCAAACATTATTGTGTGGACATACAAATCAATAAGGAAGCACAAATAGGACAGAAAGTACTTCAACACCTGTTCGCATGGTCTTCCTCTCACCACAGACTACCGAGAATGGGAGAAACGACTACGTAATCAGATACACGGCATGCGAGTCCAGAAAACTATTCATGCTGCAGAATGAAATGGTTACTTACCAATAGGAGTAGTTTTGCAGCTTGAAGAGTTTTGTGGATTCACATGTGACTCACCCGGCCTCCCTTACAAGGAATACAAACAGGTGGGGAAGCAATTTATGATAATTATCTAAGGAACCATCTAAAGAACTGTAGACAGAAACCACAGAGAGAAAAAAAATCAGAAGATGGCTACCACGCACAACAACCTCCAGGGCGCCGTCTGACGTCACACAAGGGACGTACCTGGCACCAAATGGTGGTCGACAACACCCAAAACAAGAAGAAAAAAAAGACTATTCCAGACCCAACAACTAGATGGTGGTATAATGCACAGCATGTGGATCCAGAAAACTCGTCATGCTGCAAAACTACTCCTACTGGTAAGTAACTATTTTGTTATAAAAGAGCAAAACAAAGGCGATTTTACATGAGGAATCCACCTGGACATAGAAACTTTCAAGTTCTGCATTTCAAAAGTAACTAATGGGAAACACTTACAAGCAAAGCTCCTCACTGGTCAGCGTGGACACCTGTTCTTCACCAGCTGGCAAAGGTCTTTACTCTGAGTAGACATTCTAATATATATTGCTTCCATGTTAACAATGTTTTCACATTTCTGTGATGCTTACTAGAAATTCACCTAGTTTTGAAAAAAATGTGATAAGGGTAAGATTGATTTCTAACAATGTTTCGATGAGGGTTTGGGTGTGAATTAAAACCCTTCCTGTCGGAAAAGACTCAGGAAGGTGTTCTATAAATAAATATTCCATGATCTACAATCCACTCTGTGGTGATCCAGGAAAACTTCATGGAAATGTCACCAGAAAATGTCAAATCCAGGACACTTTCCTATTTTAAAATATTGCCTTTCCTCCTCCTCCACTTCATATGTATATGCAACCACTGTCAGTTTTATTCAGGAAATACTTGCTGACTTTCCAAGGATATGCTGACGATACCGAGCTGGTCACGGAGGTGGGGCTTGGAATGGGCGCTATTATATCTGATTGCCTGGTTGACATCCAAGGGTGAATGAAAACTCCACGTTAGACTTTAACGGGGCAAAGGTGAAAGGAATGCTACTGGGGAAGTTGGCGTTTGGGGTCATTGCCATTTCGTTCATTTGGTACTTCATTCGGTAATTGTCCACTAGATTCCCCAAATGTGAAACATATCGCTATCTGATCAAACAGTGTGCAAATAAATAGATGTTGGTAGTAGTCAATGACTTTTTGTGGATAGTGAAGCGTGGGAGAGGTTCTTAAGACTGCTGTACTTCAATTATAGGTTACTGTAAATCACTGTATATTAGATGCCCACAGCGCAAGTAGTTCCATAAGGCAACGTAAGGTACCTGCCTTAGGATGCCATATTAGAAGAGAAGGATTACTGTAGATATATCTTTTGATTAGTGTACAGCAACACGGAATGGTGTGCTGAAAAGCCTTGCCTGGTGACCACACAACGCCACCAGCCCTTTGCCACGTGTAGAATTGAGCTGTGTGGGACTAAGGCTGTGAGACCACGTGACCCCAAATATTGCATTCTCTCATTGGCTGTCATTTGCAGCAACACTTAATTATATCCTTATACTGACAAATAGAGCAATTCAGACTGTAGGCCTTCAGTATATGACATTTACTATCGATATACCAGTCTGTGTGCAGTTTGAAGTTGGATTATGCTCCCACGATTCACACGCCCAGGTTTAGGATGTTTTCAGTTGGCGGTAGCTTCCGGTAAGTCTGCAGAGGTAAGTGTTGGAATTCACAAATGAGTAATAAACATGCAGGAAGGCATGGATGTCCCTACTGTCCTTTTTGGAGGCAAGGGAGCAACAGCTTTTTTGGGACGGCATGCAGTCTAAAAGCTTTCATCTTCCTTGTGGAGTTCCGCAGGGATCAGCGTTATCTCTGACTCTTTTTAGTCTTTATGTTACCCCTCTGGCAAAAGTAGTAAGAAGACATGGCTTTGGATTGGTCTCGTATGCTGACGATTCTCAGCTCATCATTTCCATCACCAACCAACCAGAGACCACAGCAACTAGGTTCCATGCCTGTCTTACTGACATTATGACCTGGATGTATCAGAGCTATTTAAAGATTAATACAGAGAAGACAGAGGTGATGGAATTTGGACCAGGCCCACCTCTATGGAACCAGACCTGGTGGCCACCTGAAGCTGGAGAATGTCCCCGTCTGGTGGAAAAGGTTAGAAATATAGGGATCATGTTTGATAACAAGCTGAATTTTGGCGCACAGGTGAAAAATCTCATTTCTTCATGCTTTCTTCTTTTGAAGATTCTGAGAAAAATATTCCCATTTATACCTAAAGAGCTCCAAAAAACAGTCATGGTTGCGCTACTCCTGTCAAAACTGGACTACTCAAATGCCCTGTTTTTAGGAATTGATAAATTCCAACTGCAAAAATTACAGTCTCTGCAAAATGCAGCTAGACTCCTTCTATGGCTACACAGAGGACAGCCAACGTCAGCAGGAATTAGATCACTGCACTGGCTGCCCATTAGACAGCGTATCGAATTTAAATCTTTAACCTTAGTCTACAAGGCTATAAATGGAGGGAGCGCTGAGGATCTTCAAAAACTGTTCATACCATATGTCCCCGCTCAGATCGGCCAGTCAAGGTCTTATAGAAATCGTGAAGTATAAACGAGCCAGATGGGGTGGCTGAGCAATTACATACTGCGCTGCCAAGCTCTGGAACAAATTGCCTCTGTCCCTGAGACATCAGCCGAATCTTCAATGTTTCAGAAGGAATTTAAAAACCTGGCTCTTTACAACTACATAGGCTATGCTTTCACGATGGTCCCAGCTTCTTCTGTTTCTACCCCTTACATCCTAGCGCCAAGACGCTTCGGCATTCGAGCGCTTTACAAGCATCTAAACATAAACATAAATGTTATTCATTATAATCCTCGGACTCTGGAAGGGGCTCCCAGTTTTTTCTTTTGATAAAGTGACATCAGTCCATTGGATCTGGCATTCTGAGGCAGCCCTTAAGTTTCATGTGGCACATATTTCGTGAAAAAGTATTTTATTCGGTAAACAACCTTTACAACGCAACTTTTACATCGCAGAGCCATTACAACGCAACCATTACAACGCAAACTATTACAACGCATTGCTCTGGGGGGCGCTCTAGGATAGGGAATAGGTTAATTTACTATCCAATAACCTTCCCTAGTGTCCACGGGGACTGGAGTTGGAATAGTAAATTAAACTATTCACTATCCAGCACCCCAAAGCACTATGCGTTGTAATGGACTGCGTTGTAATACTTGCGTTGTAAAGGCATGCGATGTAAAAGCATGCGTTGTAATGTCATACATCCGTTTTATTCATGCAAAACTACTAGGTATTTTGTTTTCTCCTTCTAATACAAACAGCATACTGAGAATGATCTGCACCTTCTGTTGGCTGAAACCAAAGTACGTTTGACATTTCAGCACTCAGACCAAGGTTATTAGCCTGTTACTTATCCTGTGGATGGTGTTGGTTGTGCATTTTTGTTTTCATTATTCTAACACTTACATTGGCTTTCTTTCAGTATCACAAGGAAGCTGTTCGTCTGATGTCTGGAGAATTTCGCCAGAAAATTGGAGACAAATATATTAGTTTTGCCCGAAAATGGATGAATTATGTGCTTACAAAGTGTGAGAGTGGCCGAGGTACCAGACCCAGGTAATAAGACATAGTTACCCCCAGGAAAAATAGCGTCTGAATAGCTGAGCCTGAGGAAAATATGTTGAATGTCAAACTTTGCAAGGGCTGTATTTCTATTGCACCAAAGAGATGTGTGGGACACTATGCAAGGGCAGTTTTACATTTGTTCTTTTTAACTTTTATTTTGTAACTTAACTGTCATGTATCTCTGTTGACCGCAACTAATAAAGGTTTAAAAAAAAAAAAAAAAAAACTTTTATTTTGTAACTTCATTTCAAACACTTGGCTTGCTGCTCGTTAAATAACTTCTTGAGCCATAACATTTTATATTGTAATGTATTGTATTGTAATGGCATTTATATAGAGCTTACAAACCCTAGACGAGGCGTCAAAGCGCTTTTTCTGCGATTTCATGTGAAACGCAACAACAGTGCCATCTTTTTTATCTCTGTGTCTCATGATGCAAATGTATATAAAAGAGGTTTTCAAAAGTGGAGTCAGTCAGAAACCCAGTGCTTTCCCGACTCTAATTAGAGTGGGTTAAAATGTAAGTTTAGCAGGATGAGAGCACCGCCGGTTTACTGTGGTGCTCATCCTCCATCAAACTCTAAATGGCCCCCAAAATTTTAAGAATATCTATCTTGAATCGGGGATTATTATTGGTTTTAAAAGTAATGAGCTGCATCAAGGTGGTTCTCTCAAGAATTTTCCACAACTGACAAGGTACATCCCAACCTAGTTCATGGATTCTTTGGATGTGCTGCTTGCCAGTGAGAATTTGTTTGTCACAATTCCTGTAGAGTCTGCAGAGATCGTTCATCCCATCTGGAATTTCGTGGTGTAGGATACAGTACCCTTGGAGCAACCAAATCTTGCGTTTTGTGAATCTCAATGATGAAGGTTCAAGTGCTAATTAGTTCAGTAAGGAGCCATTGCAAGAGTTTTGCTTCATAATACTTGTTTTAGGTTTATTACCCTTTCTGCAATTCTGGATGGTGGATTAGAGGCCAGGTAAATTGTTCAGCGGAGTCGTTTGAATCACCACTCTGTGTGTACTGAAAGTCTGAGATCAAGATCCGAAGGGAGGCATATTCCACCTAGAAAGTCATTGGCTCTCATTATTCTCACCTAACCCAAAAAAACACAGTTCTTCAGGTATGGCTTATTTAACAGGATTATGTTTAAATGTTGCTGTCCCATTTCTTTGACATTAGTTTTTTAGAGCGAGCCTAGCAGCGCCATGTACAGCTTGCGAGGCATGCTGTATTCACTTCTACAGGATTTAGCCACGCCCTCACTGCAGATTGGTTAAAGGGTGTGTCCTTCAAAAAGTTTTTGTTTCAATGTTTTGTTTTTGGGTATATGTCCCACCTTCTCGTGTGTTACTCCTCCCCTGGAGTATTTGCCTGTTATGGTATCCTTTAGCTCATGGCTTTGTTCTTTGTGTTTGCGCACTCTTTGCAGCTTGTAAGTCGGCTTTTGAAACATGGCAGCCAACTGCCTTTCTTTTTTATTTATTTACTTCTGCAGCATACGCAGCATGCTGACATGTGAAACTAAAAAGCGGCATGCCGCAAATGCTACATAAGTAAATAAATAGAAAAGAAAGGCGGGCGGCTGCTATGTTTAAAGCTAAAACCAACGTACAAGCTGAAAACATTGCCGGCTTTGCAGCTTGTACTTTGGCTTTAGCTTTAAACATGGCGGCCGCCCACCTCCCATTTCTATTTGTTTAGTTTCATTGGCAGCACACCGCGCATGCATGGGTGTTCTCTTAACTTTTCTTTGCTGCAGTACTCGGTGCCATTGGTCACTTTTGCAGACCATCAATTACGTTATTATGGCCATCACTTGAGGTGCTTGCATCAGTGTGCTTCTTCATTCTATGCTTGCTCAGTTGCTCACCGCCTTCCTCAGACCTAAAAAACCCAATTTTGTCACAGCTGTAGGCATTTTTGGTACATTACTAATATCATTCTTTTAATCGCCTGCCTGTGACGTACATCTTCCATCTGCCCTAAAGCAGATGTGTGCTTTTATGACACAATTTTGCAAGTGGCAAGAAAGATTTGACGAGAAATTACAGCCCACTGGGCAGATCTGGCGGTCACAGAATGTTCCTTCTGCCAAATAAAGCAGAGGAGTGAGAATTTAAGTTAAATAACATTGCTTACAGAGTTTATATTTTATTCGAAGACTGTCACAATAAAATGGTAGAAAATTATGTATTGGAATCCGGATGTGATGCATTCAGTGCATGAAGAGCCTAAACATAAATAAAAAACAATTATTTACAACTCCAAAAACTCAAACTTTCACAAAGGTGAGACCGATTGCATTGCAAATGCTTGTCTAACTAATATAGTTTTCCGAGTGGCATTAAAATGGCTATTTCTGTACTTGTGGATAGTCATTCTGTTCTAAAAGATTCATACTTCAGCGTTTTTTCCCCAGTGCTTCAAGGCACGTGATGTCCCATGTCGTCAGGCAAGGCACAGGAACATAGTTTGCAGACCAAGAGATACGTTCTTCAGAACTGACACATGTACTACTGTCAAGTCCCTGTATGTGCAGCTTTCTTCCACACCGGTCGTTTTGTTCATCTCATGAAGCATTTGGATAAGGCATTAGCTTTTGGACTGTACGTGGTCAGTCCTCCATGTGATGCATATTTTCCAACTTCCAACACACATTCCCTCCCCGACCTCAATGTTTTCTTTCATTTCCCTTACATTTGCCATTGATTGCCAGTTTCAATAAATGCCATTCGTTCAATACCCATTTTACCTACCTGACTTGCTTGTTTTGTGTTTGTAGCACACCTCTGGCGAGATTGTTAATTGTGTGATTCTGGCTTGCTTCCTTTTATGGGGTACTAAACCAGTTTTGCCAGTGGCCTTTCATTTTTGATTTTAAAAATCCTGCAGCAGATTCATGAGTACTAAAAAAGTAGAAGAGAAACAAAAGTTTCAGCTACGTGATCTTTAATTTTCATAGACCCCTAAACAGGGAGACATGTTCCCCCCCCCCCTGGACATTGCCTGTTCACAATCTAAAAGGTGTCCATCAAACAAGAAACTATGCAGGATTCACTGATAAAAACTGGGATGTGTTATACACTTAGGACAAGGGAGCTGTCAAGCTGTCATGCTGTCATCATGGTAAAGGAAGTTGTTCCATAAGGATAGTGCGAAAGTCTACCAGTCATGAAACCAGAATGTTTTTAAAGCTAAATCTTTCTGGAGCAAGTACCTCTGAGGAAACTTCAAATGCTAAGTCTTCAGTAGTGCTTTAAATGTGTCCCAGAGAACCCCTGTTCATGCCCTAAAGTGGCCATTGCCCTAGCATTGACTGATGCCAGTCCTTCTGGGGTCCATGCCATAGTTTTCTCTACGGCCTAGGGTTTCTAAACTAAGCTAATATTTAAACTGTTCACACCAGTGGCTGTCCTCCTATCATGACCGTCTCAACTTCATCACAAACACAAGACGAGAACTGAAAAGCATTACTGAGTAATTGGCCATTGGACCTATGATCTTGCTCTTTCAGATGTCTGCACTAGTCTTACGATTAGTGTACTACTGCTCTAGAGCAGTGGTTCCTAGACTGTGGTACGCGGACCCCCTCGGCCCGTGAGACCTTACCAGGGGATCCACAGGCAGCTGTTTTAAAAGGACTGCAAAGTTCCTTGTATAATCAACATTTTTCAGGTCACAATAAAAGTGCCAAGATAACTCCATTGATTAATGTACCTGCTGGAGAGAGACAGGAATTTTGTCTAGTGGCAGTTTTGATTCATCCAAGTTAGCGCAGATGGTTAATATGCCTGCTGCAAAAAACATGTACCATGCATTTTAAAAATACATATTTTATGTGCATAGCTCAGTGGGTTACTGCTTTTGTCACAGAGATTCTTTTGTTACTGTGCAGTTCATGAGTAACAATCGTAATCTAGCACAGTGAGCTATGTACTGCCATCAAAGAACTGCATGTTCTGAATCCAGAAAGTGTGCTTCTCCAGACCAAGCATTGAGATGAGAGGTACTAATAAACAAATGAAGTGCATGTGACAGAGGGGCTATGGAGAGATAAGTGGCACTTTTGGAGGGTGATAGTGAGGGAATCATTGAAGAGCCCGAACACAGATTGTTGTTTCCTGGTGCATAGTAAGGTTATCATTTACTATGCTTTAAAAGCTAATACAATTCAATGTGTAATGACAAATATGTTGTAGAATGCACCATTTCCCCCAATTATTTATTGGGGGAGAACCCCTCAAAGCTCCCAATGTAGTGGTCAGGCTCCCTCGCTGCACTTGGTGTGAACCGTATTGGGACTGCTATGGGTTTCCAGTCCGGCAGGAGCAGGAACCTTGTACTGCAAAATAAAACCAAACATTTAACAGTTAGTCGCCAACAGGAAGTACCAACCTTCCCATTAAGTTTTTTTTTAATTTCTGCTAATTTTTTTAATATAAAATCTTTATTAAGTTCGGTATTTGTTTGGTGTGCACACGTGTTTATTTTGTTGAATGACGGTTTAAATGTTTGAAATTTAAATTGTAAAAATTGCATGGGGGCCCCGGCTTCCGGTAGTGACTCTATGGGGGTCCTCAGGAGTCAAACCTTTGGAACCCACTGCCTTTGCAGACAGGACATATCTTGCCCAGAAACTGGATTTTGCAGTTGGCTCCCAGGTCAGAACTTAGGGGTCTCTGTTAGAAGTTTTTGTCAGGGGCATCCAACACTTAGATTGCATTCCTAATCAGGCATTGGGAGAGTGTCTGGCAAAGGATCTCTTGAATCCTTTAATAACTGGTAATATGTTTATTTCACACACTGGATGAAAGGGGAACCTTTGAATCTAGGTCTGTGGTGCTCTGCACTGGTCAGTGCGGATCCCTCTATTGAAATCATTCCTCTGAGTCACATATTGTTAAGGTGAAGCGGTCATCCATGTACTCTTCAAAATCTTTGTGTCCGTTTAGTGGCATTACTGATATTTGTTCTTAAACTGGATCCCTCTGCTGATGGAGGCCCTTATCAACTTAAGGCGAGATGAGACATCATTCTACTAAGAATCTTTCAACTAAGAGCTTAATCATCCTACCCTGCCTTCCATGGTTACGTTTTTAAACCTCGAGTGTAAGAATCTCACCTCCAGTAATTTAGGCCATTCAGACGATAACATCTTTTTTCTGTAGACTGCTAGAAGAATGGCCATGTGAGCTCAAAATAAAAATAAGTGGCTAGGGTTTGCCACTGGCTTTGGGGAAGGCTATAATTCTCCTGTCTTGTGCATTACATGATATGCTGTTGATGTTTTTCTCTCCCACGTGTTCAAGATTTCAGGTGGAGACCGATAGGGCATATCTTTCAATCAAATGGCCTACAGAAATTATTTTCCCTGCAAAACATCCTAGTAAAGCATGGTTTTCAGGATCTTGAGAATCCGTTCTGTCCAGTTCAGAGGCAACGCCTTTTATGGTATCTTTCAGTGTTAACTGATTAACGTTAGACTTGACTGATGACCGGAAAGGTTGTATTTTGGTTGTAGTTTCTTTTGCTTGCAGACCCTCCTTTCTGTGTCTTTGGATGTTCTATGAGTCAAGGTAGAGTGGGGCATTGGCTATGGAGGAATAAGAGTCACTGTAGCGAGTAACTCGTATATGTTGCAGTTATTTGACTCTTTGAATTGATGAACTGCTAAATTTGGTAATCTTTAATAAAACGTCCAAATCTATGTATGAGGTTTAAGTGCAACTGAAAGCCGGAGTTGAATCAGAAGTAGGCCTGAACAAACTGTAAATTATACTGCGGTAATTTACGGAATGTCACATTAAGCTTGTTATGTTAAATCTCTATATTACATACCTGAAGTAGTTGCGTCAGTCGCAATAAACATTTATTGTGAAATTTTGCCACTAAGAACAAAAGAGGTGTGGCTGTTGTTTGCTGTGCTTTTAACAAAAATTGACTCAACATATTTCGCGCTAAAATGTAGGACAGAGTAACAGATTTGCATTTTGTGTAATTTTGCCAAAATGTTGCGTAATTATTTTGCACTGCCCTAATCAGAACCTTGTAAACTGAATTACACAGTAGTAAATGTAAATGTAAATGTAAAGGAATTTATATAGCGCAAATCACCAAGCGGTCTCTAAGCGCTTGCTTAGGGAACCCGTCCTGGTATTCCCCTGTGAGATAACCCCGGCAGGGTATCTGCAAGGTGAAAGCCAGGCATCCCGCCGCGAGGGGCCGTTGTGGAGATTAAGCAAGCTATTGCCCAGAGTCGCAGAGTGTGAACCCGTGAATCGCGTAGGCACCGGAGCGAGAATTGTCGAGTCCATGGACATTTTAGGACTCAAGACCCCGCCGAGCCGGGAATTGAACCCTGGTCCCGGGCTGACCTCTGCTTCCAGGTCTGCCTCCTCTAACCAGTGAGCCACACTTCTTCTCCAGTGGTAGAACAAAGCAATCATCACAAAGCTATTTTTGAAAGAGGACTCCATGTTTCACACACACTTGCCTACTAGCTAATTAATATGGGAATTCAAAGGCAGGCGCAATTGTGCTAGTATTTTTGAATGACTTCTTCAAAACAATTTTTGTTCCGGATGCCCTTTTTTATGCATTAAAAACACAAAAGAAATACAGCCTTAAAGGGGTTAACCCATTTTTAGTCCGAATGGTCTCGAACAGCACAAAAGAAATACAGCCTTAAAGGGGTTAACCCATTTTTAGTCCGAATGGTCTCGAACGGCTATGTGTTGTTTCTCTTGTTTGATCCAACCTTGGTGTATTTTTATGTCATTTGAAAGGGCTGTCATAGGTCTGTCGATTCACTGTTCCGGTGATTTGGGGCAAAGGGGAAAATGACCTAATGTGCTTACTTTGTGTGTTGCAGGTTCTTGCATCATCCTGGTTGGTTTGCTCATTGTTTAACTGATGTTTACAAGCAGAGACCCTCTTTAACACACGCACTTATTTTTATGTTTATACACTCGTGTTACTCTACGCTGAAGTGTGTTACTTTGTGCACGTTTGTGTTACTATATCAACGGCGTGGTTTGAAATGTTACTTTTGATGCCATGCCATGGCATGCAGAGTGAAAGGCATATTTTAGAACTGCTAGTGTTAAGTATATTTGCCTGTCCCACTTAATTGATCCTCATTTTTGTGCTATAAAAACATGACTTTCCACTCTCTTGCTAGTGTTCCTTTGACTCAGGCATGCAAGAATTTTGACTCTTGACTTATTGGGTAGTGCACCGTATTGGAAACATTCAGGCACTCATTATTATTTGACAACCAGCCTGCGTTGCTTCTATCTTGTTGTTTATCAACAAAATTATTTGAAGTGCTTTTCCAGTTTGACATCAATGCCCCACTAGCACCTCACTGCATTTGGTTCAGATACTAAACATTTTTTTTTGTTTTTGGCAGGTGGGCGACACAAGGTTTTGATTATCTCCAAGCAATAGAACCAGCTTTCATTTCAGCTCTGCCCGAAGATGAGTTTTTGGTATGGAAATTATTTCTGTATTACCTCAGGGGTTTGTTCAGCATCAAGGCAAAGTGGCCAAATGTGCCAGGATATTTTTGTCTTAACATTTTTGTTGTATGCAATGAGTTTGCATTTGCCAGAAGGGATTTGTGTACCATATATTCTTTCCAGCCCTTTCCCACAAGCACACATTCAAACAATTAATTGTTGGTTTTTATTCATCATATACAGATTACAGTCTCATGAAACCTGCTCACTCTGGGTGTTGTGCTATAAAATGGCAGTTAATTTGTGTATAGGCGCTACACACATCGACCCCACAATATTAACTACCAGTACGCCTGCCAACTCACATGGTGCCGTCATGTAACAGATTGTGGTAGGGAAAATTGAAGCCAAAATATCGCTGATCACAATATTGTGACCATAATAGTGAGGGATAAAATATTGAAAAGGTAAGTGCACAGAGGGAGGTACGGGTATACTATTCTTAACTCTACATAACTTATATGTATGTGTGTTTGTATGCATATATATATATATATATATACACGCACACACATACACGCACACACACACACACACACACACACACACACACATACTATTCTTCAGTATTAGGGTGTCTTTCATAGATTCACATGCTTGAATAATTCCCCGTCGTCGAAGTGGGAGTCCCACGGTACATAAAGTAGTAGTAAAAATGCATATACATATATATATATATATATATATATATATATATATATATATATATATATAAATATACATATAAAACATATATATATATATATATATATATATATATATATATATATATATATATATATATATATATATATATATATATATATATATATATATATATATATATATATATATATATATATATTCAGAAAGAAAGTTTTAAAAGTACCATAGAACAATAGAGGCCCAAAGATGGAATTCACTTTAGTAACATATCTATGTCATTATAATAGTCCACATTCCAGCCAATCAGGCTGCAGCACCCTCTAGAATCTTCTCCTCAGAAGCTCAAGCCCTCAGATTTTCTACCGCACGTCGTGTGAAGGGAGCCTCCCTGAGCTCTGCTCAGTTTTCTTCTACTTCAGACCTTTCAACTTCTACAAAATGTCTTCTACTAAAAAATCTTTATTCAGACCATGTTCATCATGTGGGAAACTACGCCTGTTCCATGAGGACCCTCACAGCAAGTGCATTTATTGCCTGTACCCGGATCATGAGGTGAGGAACTGCAAGTTTTGCAGGACATTTTCTTCTAAGACTCTGAAAGATAGAGAGGCCCGTCTCCTTCTGTGGCTACAGAAGTTGAAGACTTTGGATAATCCTATGTCTGATATGGAGAGTGTGTCTTCCTACCATTCTAAGACCTCTCTTAAGCGTGGTTCAGAGACTGAGATGCCTTCTCCTTTCCTAAAAAGGAAGAAGTTTATGGACGCTCCAAAGTCCGTCTCCCCACGGGATCTGCTGGCCTCTACGCCTACGGGACCTGGTTCTCTGGCGTCGCAGTCCCAAGCTGTGCCCTCGTCGTCTAAAACGAGCGCCACGACGAGATCCGTCGACGCTGTGCCTACGATGACGACGACATGTTCTATGTCGACGACGACGTCCGCCTCATCGGCGACGCTCCAAGAGGTTCGACCCATCACTTCCGTTGTGAAGATTTCATCGACGGTGAAGAAGTCTGTCTCGTCGACGGCCTTGACTAAGAAGCACTCGTCGACGAAAGCTTCGTCGAAGCGTCCCTCGTTGACGGTACCATCCTCGTCGACGGTACCACCTTCGTCGACGGTACCTCCATCGTCGACGGTATCACCTTCGTCGACGGTGCCACCTTCGTCGATGGTTGCCTCGTCGACGTCAAGTTCTAGGTCGACGGCTACCTTCTCGTCGACAACACCGTCGACGGCGAAGAAAACCTCGTCAACGACGGCCGCATCGAAAGGAAAGACCCTGGCTCCGTCGACGCCTGGTCCTGCTTTGTCAAATCCCTCTATGGATGTTTCGACCACGAGCTCGTCGGCGGGTCACTATTCTCTAGCGACTGCAACTACCTTTACAGTGGTGACGGCTTCCATCGTCAAACGCCCGCTCCGCTGGATTTGAGTCCTCTTCCAGGTGATTCTCGTCCCCCAGTTCAATTATTTGCGTCTGCAGAGGAGGACTCTTCAGATGGTTCCTATGTTGATGACACTTTACATCCAGTCCTTCGGAACTCAATATAAAGTATCAGGACTATGAGGATGACGACAATGATGACAGGGGTTCACTCTTCCCCGTTCACGATGACCAGTTGGATGTTGACCATGAGGTTCCTGTGGCACAAATACCAGTGTCTTTGATATCGAACCTTCAACACATATTGGATGACTATAATCGCAGATTCCCACCTTCTGCACAAAATTCTCCCGCTCCACAGCCTCCAGCACAAGCGCCGGTACCTGTTGCTCAGCCAAGATCGCCAGTTCGTCCAGATCCTGATAATGATGATGATGTCCGCCAGGATACGGACCAGGACGACGGTGCAGTCCTTACAGATTGGGATAACTATTGGGCCCAGACGCCGTCTCATCCTCCGACATCTCCCCTGGCTTCTCCACCAGTGGACATTGGGAGTTTGCACAACCTGATGGTGCGTGCCGCAAAACGTTTTCACTTGCCTATGGAGGTCAAACAACAGGACTGCTTCCTTTATGACTTCAAGGATCAACCTTTGAAGCAAATTCATACCATCCCAATCATTGACTTCATTTGGCAGGAGGGGCTTAAACTTATGGAACGGCCTAATACCATCCCGGCCGTGCTTCCACGCCTTGGAAAAAAAATACAAGGCGCCTGCAGACTCACCGGCATGCCTTGTGTCTCAACCTAAGACTGACTCGGTCATTACGCAAGCTGCCCAGAAGAGGTTGCGTAACCCGGCGACTCTGTTGACTTCGCCACCGGATCAGGAGGGTCGCCGCCTGGATACCATTGGGAAGAAATTCACCACTATGGCTGCCACGACGGTCAGGGCGGCTAACTCCCTGGCCATCCTCGGACAATATGACCGTCAGATGTGGTCAGAGATCGCGGCTTTGGTTGCCCTACTTCCGGAATCCTCCAGGGCTGAAGCCCATAAGATTGTGCAGGAGGGGCAGAAGATCTCCTCGGAAATTATTGACTGTGCCGTTGACATTTCCTCTACGGGTTTCAGGCAGCTCGCAGGTGCTGCTGTCTTGAGGAGGCAAGGCTGGATCAAGGCAACGGCTTTTTGGCCTGAAGTACAGGCGAGGGTGCTCGACTTGCCTTTCGATGGGGAATCCCTCTTCGGCAAGTATGTGGACGACGCCTTAGAGTCCATCAAGAAGGACACAGACACTGCTCGTGCTCTGGGATCCCTCCAGTACCGGAAGCGGTCCTTGGGGGATCGTGGGGCACGTGGCAGAGGTACTTCCTCCAATTTTCGTGGCTCCTCCCAGTACCGTTCATATGGTGACAACAAACAGCGATACTCCTATCAGAACTAGATTAGGCAATCCGATTCCAGGCCTTATCGGAGAAAGAGCACCTACAGAGGAGGTGCTACCTCTTAAAAACAGTGACTTTCCCAAACTTGAGTGTTCTCCTGCTCTGAAAATTGGAGGTCGAATCTCCCAGCACTTCTGCAATTGGTCAAGATTAACTTAAATCGTTGGGTCTTGGATGTCATCTTAAAGGGCCACGCTTTCGAACACGCTTTCTATATGTGCTTTTCTAAACAGTATTTTGTTAGTGAGTAATGTGCAGTCAGTATTCTTGACCTTAATGTGCAGACACACAGCGGTCTCTCTGGCACATTCCCCACCCCAGTCATAAACGTGCAATGGTGAGTAGTGGATGCACTTTATCACTGAGCGCCTGTTTTTTTAGGTCTCGCCTAGGCAGCGTGTATGCGCTGCTCTAGGAGACGACCTTTAGAAATCGGTCAGCTCTTTTTCAAGCACACTCGTGCTTGTGGTGGCATCCACCTTGCGGGAGCGAGCAGCGGCGCACTGACCATCTGTTTTCAATTAGCCTGGCCGCACGACCCTCTCCTCGCTCCCGCAAGCACGAGTGCTTGAAAACAGCTTACCCTACCTCTCTCTCCTGCAGTCACGCGGGCCTCGCTTATCACCGGTGTCTGGGTCTTAAAATGTTTGTGGCATAACTGGCCCCTACCCCTCTTTGCAATTCCCTACTTGCCCCCACCCCTCTTTGCCAAGTCGCAGAGCAATAATAATGTAAAAGAGAAAAGCACAAACCACCCGGGGCTGCGAATGAACATAGCTGCCATCTTGAAGTGGTGAGCACTTATAATGTTGCCGGAATTACTATGAGAATTTAATATACAGCACAATACGTCCAGAAATTATGGAACAAAGTGAACCTTTTTCGCACTTCTCAGAGGGCACATGAGTGACAAAGATTGCATAAGATCGTAAAGCAACCTGTTTAAATTGTATTAAGCTCCTCTGCTTTTATTTAGTTCGATTGTGTTTTTAATATTTTTGGCATTTTTCATGTTTTTTTGGCATTAGTAGTCACTTTTGTTATCACAATAATTATGTTAACCTTCGAAGTACGAACTCACTGCAACTGTAAGCCCAATGAAAACGGTCCTATTTGTAGAGCGGCTGGTTTGTATGACCTTCCAATTGGAAGACGCGTTTCTGTTGTAAATGACACAAGCGTCTCACTATCCAATGGAAGCGTGCGATTCTATGGGTCGTGAGAGACTTTGTCCAATGTGAGTGTACGTCTGTTTTTGGGCAGGGCGGCAGTCACATGATCCCAGTGGTTGTCGCTGTGTCTCCTAACGGGTCTCATCATGGTAAGTGGGGTGTGACTGAAGGAAACTGGGTCTGGGGGCACTTGTGTCACGAGTTGGTCCCGCCTGCAGCCGGGGCTAATCGTTCAACACCAAGCTGTTTTTCTCTTACCCAAGCTTTTGCATGCATTTAACGCTGGCCTATCCCAGGAACCTTCACATGTCTCTCACAAACCATCACTGAGGAGGTACCCTGCATTTTACTTTTCCCCGCTGCAACGACCCAGCCATTTTGTCTCGAGCCCATTCTCTTACCCAACATTTTCTTCCTCCTATCATCCACCTGGCCAAATAGCTCCCTACCTATTCGTAGCGGTTGAGATAGCATATTATTAGGGCCCAAGAGGTTTATTAGAGGTACAGTAGCATTCTGCCTAAACCACTCATTCCCCCGAATCAGCTCTCTTTCTTCCCCAAGTACCCAGCTCTCTTCTGGTCTCTAATTCTCACTCAAACTCAGAATACGCGGTAATATTAACTTGATTTGAAGATTTGGCCCATACTCACATGGCCCCTGTGGTGACATAAGTTTTGCCTTGATATCACTGGATTAATAGTTTGTAGTTTCGAGAACCACCCCTGCCCATCCATTATTCATTAAAAAATCATTAAAAAAGGAGTGACCTCTAAGAGGACTTCAATTGGCAGCTGAGCGGCCACGAGGTCTGTTTCCTTTAATAGATGAATGTGGAGTGAATAATATGCTATATAACGTTTAACTGTTAAGCACTTTCCAAATTACATCTTGATGTTTTGTTTATCTGACTCATCTTGTACTTCTAGCAGCAGTTTTAAACTGATCAACTTGATTATTTGTATGGCATATGGATGATGTCTCTTATGCTTTACAGTGAATTTGGGATTACGATCACTATCGGCTTCATGAGCCCAAAAAATATTGTGAGGTGCTTTTAAAGTTGCCGCCCCAAAAATGTACGATGTAGATTTAGAACCACAAGCTCGTAATGTGCATAGCCTAGGGTTTGGTTGTCCACAAGAGTTGCATTTACACTTGACTGGTGGATACTTATGAGGGATTGCTTTGTGGAATAATTGGTGTTATAGGATAAAGAAGAATACTAAGTCCTTCCTTATGGGAGGCCGCACATCGTGATTTTGACACACACTTTTATGTACCCCTGAATAGGGTTCGTATTCTCGACATAGTAAACCGTAACGATGAGTTTTCTTTTCCTGCACAATGTCAGGTGAAACCTGTCACAAATCACCGAGGCATAAAGCACCCATCACCGTTTGCTTTCCTCTTAGTGGGGTATAATATAACATGTTAGCAAGTTATCCGCTGTTCCAAGTAGCTTAAATAGGAATGCAGTACAATTTGCACAGCCAGTAAATACTGAAATCTTCTCTGTTGGTGCTTAGTTGGTACAAAATGTGTAGCCCGGATGCCAAGCAATCTGCAACTGTCTAGGGATTAGTGTATAAGGGTTGGCAGTGGGATTACGGATTGTGAATAATAATACAATAACCTGTGTTTTTAGACATTCTGAGTTATTCCTTGGATTCAATAAAGCTAGGAAGCGGATGTTCCCCCTGTGAAAATGTGCGTAGTCGCAGCTTTTGCCCTTGCTTTCTGGGAAGCAATCTCTGGATGAAGTGTCTTCAGTGATGCGCAAGTGTGGCAGGTAGATTATCGCAATAATGTATCTGCTTCAGAAAATGGCCAGTATTTAAATGTGCACAGCGGAGTTAATTGCCTTATACTACGTGCCATTCTGATGCAGATCTGGGGTCTCCACTCCGTGGGGAGGCCCCACTGCGCCGCTGGTTGTAAAGAGGTTTTGATTTATTGTTCCCTTTCAGAGAGGGCCTTTTCATCCGAATGTGATGTCTCACTCAAAACCCAGGGGAGAGAAAAGCCAGGCTCTGGTGAATGGACTCCCAGAATACCCCAAACCACGGGCCTCCAGCTGCTTGCACTCGCCGCCTTGAAAGGGCGCGCTTTGTCTTAATTATACGGGAAGTGATGCATCTCCACGCAGGGGCACTTCCTTTTGACCGGAGACCGGGGCAGGCGCACTCTAGCAACCGGATCTCCCCTGCTCACTTTCCTGCAGATTTATGAAGGCCTTGCGCCGCCGGTGCGTCACTTTTTCCCATGTTAAAAATGACGCGGCGCAAGGCCTTCATAAATCTGCCCCCCTGTGTCTTTCCAGGGCTGATTAAAAGCCTTCTCAGCTAGCCCAAAAATTTACTGTCAGTTATGATCCTATTGATTTAGCAAGTCTAGACCCAAAAGGGTCTAGACTTGAAAACGTAATACAGGTTCTAATATCATAATAACACCGGAAATACTCAGAATACTTCATGTAGGCAGATTGGACTCATTTATGTGGTGTCCGTTACAATGCTTAGCATCCCTCAAGGGAGAGTTAATGAAAGATGAATGGAAATACGTTTGTGGGTTTAGAGAACTAGTTGCCTAAACATTCCTTGGTAGTTTATTGCCTTAAGTAAAAACTCAAAACGCTATATAGTTTATACATATGCTCTAATTACAATTTTATATAGGTTTAATTTGGCCTTGATGAACCAGAACCAGGTTACATTACCCATTTTTAGGCGCTGGGAGATTAAGTAATTTGTCGAAAATCACAGGATTTTGAGCAGGGAGTCGAGTCTGGTTCCCCAGGTTCAAGGCCAGTATCTCTAACCACTAGGCCACATCTGCCCTTCAGTAAGGGTATTTAATTTGACCCAGCAACGTTTTCCCTGCTATAATCTGCTATCGGGCATGTCTTTTAGGGGTAGCAGATGGTACTCCACTGTTTTTCCTTACACTGGCCTCTCGGCAGCAAATACAATTCTTGTTTAGGGACTTTTGGGTAGGACACTGGATCTACCCTGTGATGTCATCAAGGGTCAAAGAGTGCGTGGAGAGCCTTCCACTGTCCCTTGCATTATGTTACGTCGGCGCCCATGCCTGCATTTACTATTAAAGTCGTTTCTCCTTCATACACTGTTACAGACTTGTTTCCTATGTGGAATACCTCTAGCTCTATACTCGAGGATTTATTCAGGTCGGGCCCTCATAAAAATATTCAAAAACACACATGCTATCCAGTAAACATAAACCTTTCTCAAATGGCACGCTGGGAATACTCAGCACAGTTTTCAGTGCACCAAAAGTCACATGCGCTCATAACTGGATTTCAAAATATTTGTAACATGAGATGCTTGGTTACATATGCTGCAGCAGTGAGGTCATCTTGGCAATGTGTGTTTTGTCAGCTCATGATTTCTGGCTTGTGTGTTCAGTTACATGAAACGCTTTTAGAAAGTTCCAAATGTTTTGAGTTGAACGGACAAAATTGAGGAAGCGTTGTGGGGTTAGGTGTATGCTGTCTTTTCATGTTTTAGCCACTGCTGTATGTGCGTTTGTGTATGTTAGGGAGGTAGACGATGAATTCGTGCTGCATATTACATTGCATTCTCATTTGTTGAATTGTTTTAATTTTGGTTTGTTAGAACACTTGCTTCAATATAACTTAATCTGATAAAGTCAGATGCCCAAAGGAACAATAAAATAGTTCTATTGCACGCTGTCACACCGGAGAGCTGCATTCTTATTCAGTATTGGGGTATCTTTCATAGATTCACATGGCTGAATCATTCCCCGTCGTCGAGGCGGGAGTCCCACGGTAAAAATATATACAATAGCAGTGCCTAAAAATTTCTTGTAGTAGGCTGGAAAAGCCTAAAAGCCTAACTAGGCCTCAAAACTTAGCAGCCTATCTACATCATTATGTAAAAAGACCTGAAATAGTAGCCTCAGCCAATCAGCTGTCCTCACCCTCTAGAACCTTCCTAGCCCAGGCAGTTCTCCTCAGATTTTCACCGCACTTCGTGTGTAAGGGAGTCTCCCTGAGTGCCTACTCAGTTCTTTAGCTTTTTTGGCTTTTTCCTCAGAAAAATGTCTGAAAAGAAAGCTCTTTTCAAGGCTTGTGGTACCTGCTTTAAGAAGAGAGTCCATGTGGATGACCAGCACTCTGACTGCATTTATTGTCTGCACCCCTCACATGTTGTGAAGGACTGTAGAATTTGCCGTACCTTCCCTCAAAAAACAATTAGGGATAGAGAGGCAAGGGTTCTTTTGTGGTTGAAGTCTTCTTCCACTGATGATGAGGACAAGGCCTCTACCTCCAGCAAGAGAGCCAGATCCAAGGAAAGCTCTTCTCCTGAGAGGAAGAAGAAACAAAAATCCTCTCAAGAGAGCTTCAGAACCCTCAAAGAGTGCATCTTCTCCTCGGACGACAACTGTGAGTACAGCCCAGACAAAAACTGTTTCTCTGGTGTCTACTCCTACTACTACGTTGACTTCTACTTCTACAACTACTTCTACGGTCACCACTTCATCTATTACTTCACCTCTGATGTCTGTGAAAATATTGTCATCATCTGTGAAGACTTCGACGAAGAAAACTGTCCCGTCGTCGACGTCTCCGTCGACGACGGCTACATCTACCAAGTCATCGTCGTCGACGAAGGTCTCGTCGACAAAGGACGCGTCGACCAAGACACCGTCGACGGCCTCGTCGACGAAGGACTCGTCGACGAAGACTCCATCGACGGCCTCGTCGAAGGACTCGACGTCGAAGACACCATCGACGGCCTCGTCGACGAAGGACTCGTCGACGAAGGACTCATCGACGAAGGACTCGTCGACGAAGACACCATCGTCAGCCTCGTCGACGAAGGACTCGTCGACGAAGACTCCATCGACGGCCTCGTCGAAGAAGGACTCGACGTCGAAGACACCATCGACGGCCTCGTCGACGAAGGACTCGTCGACGAAGACACCATCGTCAGCCTCGTCGACGAAGGACTCGTCGACGAAGACACCATCGACGGCCTCGTCGACGAAGGACTCGTCGACGAAGACCCCGTCGACGGCGAAATCATTAGTTCTATCAGCGTCGACGGTTCCGTCGACGGACATTCCAATGACAGTGGCTTCGTCTTCATCGACGACAGCAGAGGCAGCTGCTCATCATTTACCCAGTGCTGCTCCTACGAAAATTCAGTTTACACATTTTCAAATGAAAACGTATCAGCGAGATTATTCCCATATTTCTCCACTTTTACCATCACATCTATTGGAGACATATGTGGAGGATGAGTCAGATGATGGTGAAGAGGATGAGGGTCCTTTTGGGGTTGCCCGTCACAATTGAATATTAAATGTCAAGAGGATGATGATGAGGATGATGACTATGGCCATTATGGGCAGGAGGATTTCTCGACACCATATCAATCACCCCATGCCAGACCTCAACAATCTGAGAATACTGCTCAATTGCCATCCACTTTAATTCAAGATTTACAAGCAATGTTGGCCGACTATCGCCAGAGGTTTCCTCTGACACCAATTGCACCTGTAGTGCCAGTAACTCCAGTTAACTTGCCAAGGCCTCCGTCGCCGAGAGCATCATTGTCTCCAAGACAGGATGCTGGTCCGGCGCCTCAGCATGACACGGATTCTTCTTCTCATGAGGACGATGATGGCAGAGAAGAGGGTGAATTGCCAGATACTACACCTGTAGATCCATGGGAGGATTATGTCATTCCCATGCCTTCACCGCCTGCACCCCGCCCTTCAGATTCTCCGCCTGAGGATATCGGCGGATTTCATAACATTATGCAACGTGCAGCAAATAGATTTGAGTTGACTGTCACAGTGGAACAATCTGACTGCTTTTTGCATGACTTTAAAGAGGGATATCGCAGAGTGACCAGAGCTATCCCCATTATTGAATACATATGGAAGGAAGGCCTCAACATTATGAAAACGCCTGCTTCCATTCCTGCCACGCATAGAGAAAAAGTATCGAGCACCATCGGATACTCCATCTTGCTAAATAGGTCATCCTCGGTGTGAGAAGTTGGCCGGATGTGCAGTGTTCACTATTCTAGTGATCACTATATATCAGTCCAAACAACCCTCATTGATGATTGGTTGTAAGTCAACCTTATAGACCAGCTATCCTAGTAGCATGGATACGAGCAGTCTAAGGCTAAGACTCTAGAGGGCGTGTTAAGCCAGCTGTTTTACCATCACATTACCCCTTGAACACCCAGTGAAAGGACACCACACAAGTGTTATGAAAATAAACAGTGTATTTATTAGAATCACAACAACCCTGTACTCTTTATGAGGACAGGGTGCTAGGCACACAACAAAACTCTTACGAAAATACTTAAGTTAGCACGTTATACACAAATGCCCGAGGGGCACGAAAAACCATATACTTTAAAAGTGGAATGCGAATTACTAGCAGGTAAGTAACAGTTCTAATAGGCTTTGGAATCGCTAGGACTGGACTAGGGAATCGTTAGATTACTACTAGGAAGCCCAGGGGACTCGGGTGCAGAGTGTGCACTCTCACGCGGGATGCGGGACAAAGTCTATGGAGGCTAGTAAAGGCAAAGTTAGTGTTCACGGGCGAACCCGACCTGGTAGGAAGAAAACGACAGTGGATCCTGACCCTAGGATAGTGAGGCTATGCTGGGACACCGAAGTTACCTAGCCCAGGGGCTGCAGCTGCATAGGTCTGAAAAGACGTCGGGGATCTCGTTGCCGGACCAGGAGCCTGGAAGGAAGAAATTGCTGGCAGGCGACCAGTGAAGAAAAGTTCGATGGATCCAAGCCTGGATCAAGGAAGAAGAAAACCTGAAAGCAGAGGGGACCAAGTTCTTGAATCACTAGCCAGTGATTAAGTGGGCACCAGGATGGCACCGGGCGAAGTCACCGCAGTCAGGTGAGTGGGCGCTGCTGGGCTCTGCAGTCTCTCGGACCAGGAGGCGTTGTCGGCGACCAGGATGGAGGTGCGAGCTGTCCCACGAAGGTTCTTGCTGTCGACGTCGCTGGACCCAGGATTGGGCAACAAGTCTTGGCAAATGCAAGGCCCACGCGGTGGACCTAAAATGGCGTCTTGAGTGGACCAGGAGGGTCCAGGGTACTTCTCCGATGGAGGGAAGCAAGGGCCAGTCTGGAGCAACCAGACCAGCAGCAGAAATGTCGTCGGGCGTCGTCAGGAAGGCCACAAGCCAGCGGGCTAGTAGCCAAACAACGCGGTGAGCAGTAAAAAGCAGAAGGGCCCCACGCAGATCGTGGAGATGCTGGGGGGCTGCTCTTCGGTGCTGGAGCTGCTCAGGGTGGGGGCTTCTCGGACCCCAAAGCACTCACCAGGAATTCACTCGGCGGGCTTGCTGGAAAGAAGTCGTGCAGTCTTGCAGATGGCCGGTCCCTTGAGGTCTCGTCGCACCCACGGTTCTCAGCTGGGCTGTAGAGGTGGGTAGAGGTCAGAGGTGCCAGGGAAGCCGGTTCTCGTCGAGCTGGGCAGTCGGATTCCGGAGGAAGGACTTGCAGCAGTCCGCAGTGTTCTTTAGATGGTGCCTGCGAATGCAGGGTGACTACTCCTTAGTCACAAGGGAGAAATCTTAGGAAGAAGTCTTGAGTTCCTTTCGCAGAAAGTAGTTTCAGGATTCAAAGATGATCTGATTTGGAAGGGGGCCAGTCTCTACCTTTATCCTGTAAAAGGGGGCTGGCACGCGACTAAGTCCTGCCCTATGGGTGGGACTAGGAGGGGGGTGGTTACACCCACTTCCTTGGCGGGCTTTTCCCCAGCACAGGGTCTGGAGTGACCCTGGAACTGGTTCCAGCCAGCCTATGCACAGTGAGCACCGGGGTGCCACGTGCAGTCACCTTCCTCTAAAGCCCTGCCTACCTACAATACACAAAACCCTGTCTGGGACGGTGCTGGCACCGCCCCTGGCAGGAAACCCTTTGTCCTTATCTCCTGCTCTGGGAGGACTCCCAGCAGCAGGAGGGCAGACTTGTGTCTCGGTGGCAGCATCCATTTTGTGGATGCTAAGGCTCTGTCTGACTTTAACCGGGGTTAGGGGTTACATACATGTCGTGTCCCTCTAGAAGGGTGGAATGCTAACCCCGTCGCCAGAATTGGCGAGGGGTTAGTATTCCAATTCGTATGACACCTTACTCGACATGTTTTGATAAAGCGATACCAGAGTTGGCACATAACCGCGAGGATTATAATGCACTTAAGAGTATATGGTATGCGATATCATGGAAACGGCTAAGGGATGGATCCCGAAAGCCGCAGACAGGCTCAGCTCATGCCAGAGCACCATCTCACACGATTCCAAGCACTCTGCCTTCAGGATTGTTAAGGCCTGCCATAGGAGTGACTGATAGGAGATCTGTGTGTCCATTTTTAGGGTTAGATATAGGTATACTATATCTAAAGCAAAGGGTGATTACACCACCTTGCCCCAGCTGTCAAGCAGCCAGTTGTGTCAGATTTGGATGGCCAGCCAGGGGTGGCATAATACATGCTGCAGCCCCTGGTAGGCCCTGGGTACACCTATGCCCTGGGTACCTAAGGCACACTGTACAGGGACTGATAAGGTGACTCAGTATCCAATTTAGATATGTACCTAAGGTACATGGAATCCATTTTACAGAGAGAGCAGTAGGCCTGGGGCCCTGAATAGCAGGGTCCCAGGTCAACTAAGTCAGAAAACCAGCAAAACACCAGGCAAAAAGTTGGGGGCAACCATAGTCAGGGATCAACCTTCCTACACTCGGCCAGACTCTGTCATATCCCAGGCTGCACAACAGAAATCCAAGAATCCTTCTGTTCCCATTTCTACTCCACCTGACAAGGAGGGTAGGAGACTGGATGCCATTGGCAAGAAGTTTTCTGCAAATGCAGTGGCCTCCATTAAAGCTGCTAATTCGTTAGCTATCCTGGCCCGTTACGATAGGCAGATGTGGTCCGATCTGTCTGAATACCTCGAATTGGTCCCTGAAGATCAGCAACCAGAGGTGCGCAGGATTGTACTGGAGGGAGAGAGGGCGGCATCGGAGATCATTGATTGCGCCCTGGATATTTCGAACACCAACTTCAGACAATTGGCAGGAGCAGCAGTACTTAGGCGTCAAGGTTGGCTCCGGGCGACTACTTTCAGGCCTGAGGTCCAAACAAAAATCTTGGACATGGCATATGATGGCGATTCACTTTTTGGAAAGCACATTGATGGCGCTTTACTGGCAATAAAGACAGACACAGAAACAGCTAAATCCCTTGGTACCCTACAATATAAGAGGGGATCCTTTAGGGGAGCAAGAGGCCGTGGTTATTCCTCTAGAGGGAACTATTCCAATCAGCAAAACCGCCAATACCACTCTCAATACAAGCAGCCATACTATCAAGGCTCTTACAGACAGCCTGCCTCTGGATCTTTCTCTCGTCAGGGAGGGAAACGACGCTCAAACAATCAAGGGCGCGATTCCAACAAGCGCCAATGAGCTTTGCCCGACGTCAGCCGTTCATTCTCCCCTTCCCGTGGGCGCCAAAATTTCCGCCTTTTACCAACAATGGCGGACAATAACCTCGGATCAGTGGGTCTTAGATCTTGTCAAGATCGGACATACTCTGGAATTTATACAGAAGCCACCAACAACGCCGCCCAGGGGTCCCCCTCCCCCTCGTCTGGCTGGCGTCCACTTTCAGTACAAGGTTCTTCCATTTGGCCTCAAATCGGCCCCCTGAATCTTCACCAAATGTTTGGCCCCAGTGGCAGCAATGTTGAGGTCCCAGGGAATACAAGTTTTCCCTTACCTCGACGACTGGCTGTTAAAAGGACCATCGAGGGGCTCCGCAAAGGAAGCGGTCAGGAGTTCCCTGTCCCTTTTTTCGAATCTGGGTCTGACTCTCAATGCAAACAAATCTCAGCTTCAACCTCGTCAGCAGTTGACCTTTCTGGGAGCGGTCTTGAACACTTGCCAGTGCAAGGCGTTCTTAACTCAAGAACGGCAGAACAAACTACTGAAACTGGCAAAACAAATATTTGCAAGAAGGTCACTTTCAGTTCGGACATTTGCTTCCCTTCGGGATGTGCTCCTCTGCCATCAGCCTCATCCCTATGGCGAGACTCAGAATGAGACCATTGCAGGAGGAGTTACTTCGTCAGTGGAGGCAAGTCGACGGATCGTTCGACGACCGCATCAAAGTAACTGCCAAAATGAAACAAGCCCTTCTTTGGTGGTCAAAGGCGCCAAATTTGTCACCAGCCCTCACCTTTATGCAAGACATTCCAGAGTTCACCCTGACTACAGACGCCTCCATGGAAGGTTGGGGAGGTCACCTCCAGGACCTTCAGATCCAGGGACGATGGCCTCGTCGGTACCGACAGAAACACATCAACAGCCTAGAGCTGAGGGCCATTTTTCTTTCCCTGCAAGCCTTCCTTCCCAGGATTGCAAATTTGTCAGTGCTGGTGCGTACGGACAATACCACCAGCATGTACTATATCAACAAACAGGGAGGAACAAAATCTCTCACCCTGTCACTGGAGGCCCAGGAGATGTGGGAATGGGCTTTACGCCACGGCATATCCCTCAGAGCAGAACATGTGCAAGGAGTCCAGAACTCTCTAGCCGACAACCTCAGCAGAGCTTTCACGGGCTGTCACGAATGGGAGCTCGAACAACATCAAGTAGAAAGGATCTTTCGGATGTGGGGAACACCGGCGCTGGATTTGTTCGCCACGCAGCAGAACAGCAAATGCCGGTTTTATGCCAGCAGGTTTCCTCAACAGGGGTCAAGGGGAAATGCCCTTTTGATGAGATGGTCCGGAATATTTGCGTACGCTTATCCTCCGATTCCACTCATTCCAAGAGTACTGCAGAAGATGAAGAGGGAGCATTGCACCCTCATCCTCATTGCTCCCCGTTGGCCAAGACAGTTTTGGTTCCAGGAACTTCTTCTGCTCTCTCAGCAGCCTCCACTTCGTCTCATACCGACAGTGTCCATGTTGACGAGAGAGGAAGGCCAGGTCCAACATCCGGATCCTCAATCGCTGCACTTGCACGCTTGGCTCCTGACTTCCTAGAGTTCACGGATCTTAATATCTCCTCAGACTGCAGGGCGATCTTATCACAGGCCCGTGCGCAAAGTACCATCAAAACATATCGTCTTAAGTGGAAACGATTTTGCGTATGGTGTGGAGAACATAATATCCATCCACTTCAAGCTCCTCCAGAAGACATCCTTCCATGTCTGCTGTCTTTAGCCAGGGCTGGACTCGTTTTTTCGTCCATTAAAGTGCACCTGGCGGCGATATCCAGGTTCAGGAAGAGTTCAAACAAACCATCTTTATGCTCATCGTCTTTGGTCAAACAATTCCTTAAGGGGCTATTTCGAGCTTTTCCACCAGTTCGTCCTCCTCCCCCGGAGTGGGATCTTAATATTGTTCTGTCTCAACTTCTCAAAAGGCCTTTTGAACCTATTCACAAAGCGGAGCTAAAGTTTTTAACTTGGAAAGTGGCTATTTTACTGGCTCTCACTTCAGCCCGCAGAGTCAGTGAGATACAGGCCTTCACTATTGCCCAGCCTTTCTTGCAATTCTCGAAAGACTTTGTAACGCTTCGAACTAACCCAAGATTCATTCCAAAAGTACCAACTCAGTTCCATATCAATCAACCGGTCAAACTCAAAACTTTTTTCCCGGATCCTAAAACTTCAGTGGAGAAGGTTTTACATTCTCTGGATGTGAAACGGTGCCTGAAGTTTTATCTTCAAAAAACAAAGGACATCCGCAAATCCAATCAACTTTTTGTTGCTTATGGTCAAGCCACCTTGGGGCAAGCTGTAACGAAAGCAACTATAGCTAGATGGTTGTCTTCTACGATTATTTTCTGTCATGACAAAGTCAACAAACCTTTAACAGGAAAGGTTAAAGCGCATTCTACCAGAACAATGTCAGCGTCAACGGCCCTGTTCGCTGGAGTGACGCTGGAGAACATTTGCCGAGCTGCTACGTGGAAAAGTGTGCACACTTTTACCAAACATTACTGTCTGCAGTCGGCAGTTCATGATGATACAGCAGTTGGAGAAGCAGTTCTGCAGCATCTTCTGCAATAAGGTTAGACTTTTTTCAGTCTTTTATTCTTTATTTGCCTGTTTAAAGCATATCTTTTCATTATCATGTTTTTGCACTACCAAATACTGTCATATGTCCAATGTACTTATGAAGGTTTAGATGCATATGTTGTGTTAATAAGTTTGTGCTCTATTACCTTCCTGGTTGTGTGGGGATGTATATGGTTTATTTTGTCTCCCACCTTCCTCTAACGACAGACGTGATGTCACTGCTTGCTACTCTGATTCAGGCATGTGAATCTATGAAAGATACCCCAATACTGGATAAGAAAACAAGTTACTTACCTGTAACTACGGTTATCCAGTATTGGTATCTTTCATAGATTCACATGCACCCACCCTCCTCCCCGGCAGGGCAGTTCTGTTTTATGGATACTCATTCTCACTTGTGCTGGGAAAATCTGAGGAGAACTGCCTGGGCTAGGAAGGTTCTAGAGGGTGAGGACAGCTGATTGGCTGAGGCTACTATTTCAGGTCTTTTTACATAATGATGTAGATAGGCTGCTAAGTTTTGAGGCCTAGTTAGGCCTTTAGGCTTTTCCAGCCTACTACAAGAAATTTTTAGGCACTGCTATTGTATATATTTTTACCGTGGGACTCCCGCCTCGACGACGGGGAATGATTCAGGCATGTGAATCTATGAAAGATACCAATACTGGATAACCGTAGTTACAGGTAAGTAACTTGTTTTCATCAGCTGCGGCTGAAAAATTGGGACGTATAACATACTTGGTGATGTCGGGCTTGGGGTGAACCCACCTTGGTTAGCAGAACTATACGTTTCTGCAATTTTATTTCACATAGCACCCTTATTTTACAACCTGTGTTTTTCCTATTCTACATCAAGTAGCGAGGAGCTATCAGAGACTGCCTTACTACTTTTTTGTTTGTTTGACGCTGCATACAATCGGCAAAGCCGATCAGTCAAAGAGTGAACTTTATTGGCTTTGCCATAGCTTGTTGTATAACATACTCATAATAAGTGGTATTGTCCTCTAAATTTGATAGACTGCAGTTATGAAACTAGAATGGCAAGGTATTGAATAGCTGTTTGTTCTAATATTGGTAGTCTTCTTCACTGCAGTCTCGCTCCATTCCCACAATTTGGCTGAAGGTGCAGATTTTGCATCAGCATATAAGTGGTAGAAATTGCAGTCACTCACGCAGTTGTAAGAGACAACGAATATTTAACATTCGAACCTTCAGGGAGGGGCCTCAGTAATTCTGTTAGTTTACTTATTGATTTAGCAGATGTAATGTTTCGATCAGATATGTTTTTAGTAGCATGATCTTGGTACACTAGAACAGTAAGAGATGGGTGGATATATTTTAGGTAAACAGCAGTTGTATGGATTAGTTAAGCCAGTTGTATGGTGCGATTGGCGAAGACCAGCACACATTTCAAACTAATGTACTAAACAGACATGAAATGTTCATATTTACAGCAATCTGGGAGAGTAATCATTCTCGTCTTCCGAGGTGCTGTAGATGTTCCTTCAGTGCTGTTTTGAACTCTTGTGGAGAGCATGGATGTCCGGTGGTAGGAGTTTGAGTGTAGAGGTCCTAGAAGTTCCAAGGACCAGAACTTAGAGGCAGCCTATGGTTACTTGGGTGTGACTGTAAGGTTCTGTTTGGTGAATCCTTGGTTTTAGGCAGGTTTATATGTAGGTATGAAGTCAGAGAGGTCATTTAGAGTGAGACTTTTAGCTGCTTTGACAACCAATACCAGTATGAATAGGGTCCAGGTTTTGGCGAGACAGCTGCCTTCGTGGTGGTATGCCTGAGCAAACTGTGCAGTGTTGGACGTTAACATTTATGACCTTGTATACCGCCGTGATAAAGTAATGTCTGAGGGCAAATAGAAGAATACAATAGATCGTCTAGTGAACACTAATGAGTTGAATACCATTTGGATGTGTTGAATGATATCTGTGAGTGTATCTTGCAAAAATGTATAGGACTTGTGCAGTAGCAGCTGTGTTGGTAATAAAGGCTTCCTTTATTATGAATGTGCTGAAAGAACTCCCAAGATTTGTGCCTGAGCAGGCATATTTCAGACAGACAGCAAGACACGGTTGCTGTTGAAAGTATAGTACCACACGTTTATAGTTCACCTTGAGTGAATGTAATGTCATCCAAGGTCAGATAACTGGCCTAGGTGAAGGACTTTAAGACACAAGCACCTACTGTGTACCATCATACAGAAATAACCCACTATACTCTACACAATTGCATTTGGCCTTGTTTGAGGGTTGAAAGGAACATCCTCCACCCATTATAGATACCTCAATTTATCAAAAGCTACCCCCTTCAATTCGCCCTCATACAGCCAATGTTGTTTGGGAATTGATTGCCTCAATTGGAACCCTTCTCTGGACGAAATGCAACCACAGACAAAAGTCTGTATCAAGTTATTTGTGAACACTGCAGTGGACAAATATTGAGTACCGTAACATACTATAAAATCCCTGCGCAATCTAAACGTATACAACGCAGTCGGACGTCTTTACTCTTGAAGGCACCCTGAATGCTGGTTTCAGATTTAATTTTCATGTGGGATGTAAATAGAATTTATAATGCTGCATCTGGTCGGAAAAAAGGCGTTGATTGTATGTTGCCAGAATAAATAATAACTGTAGGAGCTAGTTTGGAACATGCCGTACAGTCTGACGGCAGACAGCACCTGTTGTATCCTCCAGTTCCATCTGCTTTGCAACTCCAGGATCATTTGCTATCCCCAGTTTCAAAGTGATATTTTTCTCACACGATTTTCTTTTCTCTTTGTCTGTTTTGCAGAGTTTACAAGCCCTGATGAATGAATGCATTGGGCATGTGATCGGGAAACCACACAGTCCTATCACCGGTTTGTACCTTGGTAAGGTTGCACCCGTCCCTTTTCTTTTTTATAAACTGGTTCTGAATATTGATAAGAGAGCCTTATTCACATGTCAGGCGCAAAAGATTAGGAGTTTATCTGAAACATTGGTAAGTAAAGTAGTGAACTAATGTCAGCATTGTAGTAGTAGTAGGTGCAACATCGGCTGTGTGCAAGACAAGTATCATTCGGTGTGCATTATTGTGGAGTTGGAATATTCACTGACCAATAAGGGAGGTGCGTTCTTAACTGAGATATTGCTTAAGGCTAGGTCAGCCCCGAGCTTTTGATAAAGGTATCATAATGCATACAATGCCCACTCTTTTGTCTTTTCTCTCCAAAATCAGTATTTTGCGGTACAAAGGATTCTGTGTCCCATTGCCTTGAGTAGCCATTGTTGTTTGTCTCATTACGCCCGCCATATATTGTTCTAAAAGGAACGCCCATCAAACTATTAAAAAACAGTTGCAGACAGGACAAACTAATAGCAGCGTGATCTACAAATGGCGATAGATTAATATTTGCATTAAGAACAAGCACATTGTGCAAGCAGCAAACGTGAGGACTATTTCCAATGTAAACACAAGATTCTACCATTTTTTGCTTATAAGTATAGAGGGTCAGAACTGCACGAAGCTCGATAATTGTGAACATCGTCTATACTACATCAGCGAGCACCATCTATACGGAATCAGTCTTATTCTGGTAGTATATATTTTCTATTGCAGGGTCTTACCGCTAGTAAGTAGGTTTAATTGTATTGAGTGGTGAGCCCTCTAAGTGATATCAAACCTCCTAGGCATTCTCTCACAAATGTCACCCACATACACCAACAGTAAGATAGAAGTTAAGAAACCCCTCTCAAGTTAGACTAATTTTACAACAGGTGTAGTGATAAGGTATGATTATGTTATTTGGGAAGGCAGGTAAACCCTTTGATGTATGGATGATATCCTGCAAGGTGTCTTCGATCTGAAAAACTTTCTGCATAGAAATGTGGCATTTTCAAGCCAGTGACATTTGTTTATCCCTTGAACCGGCAGTCTGAAAATTCCAAAAGGCCAGTTTTTGAAGTCTGTTGATTTGCAGAAGACCTCATTGTGGACAACTACCGTAGTTTGAATGAGAAATAATGGTCTTTTTATTACAGTGATTTTTCTATTCTTCAGTACGATTGCCTTGGTTGGTTTTATGAATATGCTGGTAGTTAGCAACTCGTATGCTTTGGAGGAAATCTGATACACATTTATAGCATTTAGAGCCCAATTATTTACTTTGAAAGAACATTATTTTAATGAAGGAATCTGAAAACTGTTTTTTTTGTCTTGAACTGTTGTATATGGTACAGAAAAATCTTTGCTGAGAGGTGTCAGTGCCATTCACCTTGTTACAGTAAATCTTGAACATTATCATTATTGTTTTCATGCCAGAAAGTCAAGGGTCCTGAAACCTATGTATATCTGATAAATCAGCTCTGTCCAAAGGGGGCAGGGATGAATAGGAGATTTTAATAATTGCAGTTTTATTGTTGGCCAGGGGCTATACATAACAGAATTATAGATGGCTAAAAAATTAATTGCAGGGATATTTTCACCTCCGGTTTTGCTCTTCTTGTCTGTTTGATATCACTTAGAAACCTATGCTTAAAAACATGCATGTAATTCATTGTTACCCATCTATAATTCTATATGTTATTATACCCTGGAAATTGCTGGGTGCACAAAGATTTCTTCTGCAGGTTCCTTAACCAGTAAGATGTTTTTATAACACAGTCTGTTTGTGACTACTTTTGTAAGCCAGAACAGACTTACTATCTTATTTGTTCTCATTGCCAATTTCTTTTGAGACAGAGTGCTTAGAGGTAAATACCCTGACTGTCAGATTCCAGGGCAGCATAACCGTCAGAATATGGGGACTGAGTCCACACATCATCTGAGTATGTAGTATGTTGGTCCAGTTCCTATCTAGCTCACATTGCCCCATCTGAACCCCTAACCTTCCCAGGGTAGCAGATTTTATCTGCAACCTCAGAACATGACAACTCTAATTCCCCAAGAAAATCGGGGAAACGGATCTATCCTTTCGTTGTTACTCAGGTATGCCCAAGGAAGACACAAGAAAAGTACAAATTGATTTTTCAAACATTGATTGAAGCAGTTGTATTCTTGTGTAAAAAGCATGAGCTGCAATTATTATTAGCATGAAACAAAGAATTGCAACCTGGATTACAAGAATGGTGAAAAAGATCAACAGTTCAACCATGATAACATTGTTCTGTAATTATATAATTATGTTCATACTTGTACTCCTATCAAAATCTGTCTACACTATCAAGAGCATAGTAGAAGTACCCTCTACCATATCTCTTGGGGAAACCCAATCCCCTATAAGTTTGTATGATGTATCAGGCGTAGAGCAGGCTACTGTCCTTTGCAGGATGAAGGCTAGAGTCAGCAAAGCTGCATTTTAGTCACAATGCACAGCGTTCCAGGATTTGGCTCAAAGGCGGTTTATATAATAAAAGCAAGGTCCTCATCATGTGATTGTTTGTCTTGAGACTCAGAGCTGTCTCCAACCGAACAATCAAATTCAAGGGCATCACATCCAATGTTCCTAGCCTTAGGCAGAGTGTACAAGCAACATGATAAAATACTTACTAGGAAATGTGCTGCATGCAGAATAATTTCTGAGTATATTATCATGTGAGTGCAAACATTATGACAATTGACTGATAGAACAAAATAAAGATATATTATCACAAGTAATAAATATAACCGTTCAAAAGCAAAGACCTTAGTGTAAACCCATTAACCATAAATGGATAGAATATTATCAAAGTACTCACAGATTTATAAAAGAACCCCATACATGGTGAAAATGAACCAAATTGTCAGTTAGTATATAGATCATTTTCTCAAAATGAGCTACATCGAACATATCTTTAAGCCATGAGTGAAGGGTCGGAATAACATTGGCCCTCCAAAAATGTTAAATGTTAATTTTCACTAAGCTAATAGCAGTAGACAGCCATTTAAAAGCATGGGCGGAAGTTCGGAAGTATCATGTAAAAGGTGACACATTTTTTGAGAGGGAGAGACTTTAAGTTACCGTGTCAGTTGATACCTTGAATAGGTAGCAGAGACTTAAGATAACACATGTTGGTAAAATGTTATTCTCATTCCTGTTAGAGGGATGAGAATCTAAAAGTCACTCCAGAGTCAAATATCACTTCTTGAGCTGTCATAATGTCCCTCCTCTTAACCCTGTGAACTTGATCAAGGCAACAGTTTCCCAAGTTTTTCAAGGGTTGAAGGGGACTTGATAATTTGCAATACTTTTGATATTTTCCCATATAGTATAACAAAAGAGCGACTAGCATCAGGAGGAAGAAAAAAAGGTGACTGAATCAGCTTTGATGGACTCAATTGCAGGGCAGCTCAAACAATATTGTACATAATTTGGGTATTCTAAGACAGTGATAGTGTCCGAATGTGCAGCTGTTACTGTTGATTATTTATTTATATGTATTATTTAGGTATTTTATAGATTGCAGACCTAGTCTTAAGGGCAAGGGAGCACTTTACAGAGAACAAAATTGATGAATCAGAAAGCAAGTAACAATAATGTGGTCGGGGGGCATTAGAGATAGGACAGGTGCGAATCAGACAATGGAAAGAAGTGGCATGGACTAGACCAGGAAGGTTTTTTGAACAAATTAGTTTTGACGTCTTTTCTGAAAGACAGGAGTTTTTTCTCATGGCATTAGTGATGGAATTTCAGATTTTGGAAGCCAGACAGTAGGAGGCTTGATAAGCAGTTTTCACTTTTTGTGGAGGTGGTTAGTTTTTTGGTCTCCCCCAGTGCTTAATTTGTAAAAGATTGAGTGCCGATGCCCAAAGCTCTGCTCTCAAAAGTCTGAAGTGGAAATAAATAAATGCTGGCTGGGCCTTGTAAATGAATGGCGAAAGCCCCAACTGGTTCAAATGAAGCACTGGTCTTGCCTACCAAGGCAGACTTAACCTGGGCTCACAGCCCAGCATTACTTATCACTGGTTGGCTTTATTGTCATTCTCCTTTGCTTGCTTTTTATTCAATGGCTTGCTTTCGTCATCTTGTGTTTGTCCTTCCCCTGGATCATAGCCTCTTTGCGATCTCTTGTTTAACTGACTTGCATCTTTCCACTGCTCACAGTTAGGGAACACATGCACTCCACGACATTACACATGTTTTCCAAACCTCTCCCTCATTTGCTGCTTTCCTCGACCCCCCCATGCTGTGTTGCTCCCAAACCCGCCCAGCTAGTCTGTAAAAGCACAGCAACAGAGATACTTTTGCTAGGGTATGACTGAAGACAGACTTAAAGGATTTTTTTTTTTAACTTTCTTCAGTCCACATATTATGTGAAGGCACACGGTTTGTCTTGCAAAGTTTTTTATGGTGTTGGAAGAAGGGCCACCTGCTGCACTCACTGAGCTTGCGTCTGAGGCAGAAGGTGTACTTAGAATGGCATTTCTCTTGGAGGCCCATAAATTAGATCCCCTGTTACTTCACTTCTACAGGAAAAGGGGCTGGATCCTGTGGAAAGTACATTAGACCTTGGTAAATGTTCCCCATTACATTCTGACACATTCTTATTCTTTTTAAGTCCTTTTGAGAGTTTCCAAAGTGTAAAGATTTGAAACGTAACCCTTGCCTTTAATACTATTGAAACATTGAATTCAGTTGACCGTTTTGAGATACCATAAGGTGTGAATTTGCATTTCCTGCAGCATACTGAAATATTTTTGTCTTTAACTTTTTTAAACAATATTTTACAGACAAGCATCGGCCACGCCAGCATCCCAGCACTCATGTTCTAAAGTTGAGAACTATTGTCTTTGCTAGAGCTTGTAATCAAATGTGAACACCTTATTCACACTTTAGGAACTGTTTGGCCAGGAAATCTGATCCAGATGTTCAGTTTAGCTCCAAGATCAAACGTACGTGTAAAACCAGTAAAAAGCTACATAGTTTTAACATGCAATATAATCATTAAAAAATAGCAAACAAGCAAGGAGAAAATGTATACACATAATGATTGGTGCATCATAGCAGCAGTGTATTTACTTGGAGACCAGTGATGACAGTGCACCGTGCTACACAGGCATGCAGAATTCCCACATAGGTTTTAATTTTAGCTGCTCTAATTTTACTTGTTTTCAAAGAAAAGGAATATGTTTTGACTTAAATAAAAAAGCCATATTCTCCATTTACCTGCACAGAATCAAGTCATAATAAAAGACCTCTCAATTAATCATTGTTCATCAACTAATGGCTCAGAACTCCCCCAAGACGTGTCCCTATAAAATTGAACTCTTTTGGCAGGAAGGTATTTGTATTCTAAACCATGCTCGCTTTAAAGAGAAACTGGTGTACTCTTTATGACCTATCTGAATTAAATGCTTCCAGTTGAATAATGTATGTCTTTCTGCTGTCTCTTGTACCCAGGTACCCAGCGGAACAGTCCACGTCCGGTGAAGATGCCCCGATGCCACAGTGATCCTCCCAACCAGCCCCTCATTATCCCAATGCCTGAAGGCTGCAGGTATCTTGCACACACTCACGCTGGCTTTAATGTGGCTGCTGGGCACGTCTTGCAGGGCTACCTAAGTCTCCTGAGTTACATCAGTGAATGAAACCATATGATTTGCTTGTTCATTTCTCTATCCATTTCCCCCATGCAGTAGGTCACGGGTGTCCAGAGTATATCTTGGAGAGTCGGATCCATGACGGATATTTTGGTTAATCATTGACTGCATCAATGAGTTCAGTTGTGATTCACTCTATGTAAATTAATCTTAATGTGTGGATCCGCAAAATGTGGTGTGGACCCAGCCCTCCAAGAACCTACTTCGACTCTCCTGACATGGGTGGTTTTATGGTCCATTTCCCTAACCTCTAATTGTTTGGCTTGTCCTCTATCCTATATGAAGGCTGACGTTTGTTGCACTGGACAGTTCACTGTGGGTTTCGGTTTGGCTCTGGTGTGCTGAATAGTTCACTTAGAGTGGTAACTTTAATGCTTAGCTCACATATTTTCATTTAAAAGTTTCTTTTAAATTGGGCGTCAATTGAAAAAAAGTTTGTATCTTCAGTTCAAAACACATGACTTAAGGCATGGCTAAATCTGACAAAACCATTACTCAATGCCGTTAAACAGCTTTGTACAATACTAAGTCCTGTTCATTGAGTGCAAATATTTAAATTATGAGGGTGCATAAAAAATATAGTTCCATAAATCCCTCTAATCACTAAACAGGGTTAGGAACCCACAGATACCAGGTCCCTCAGTCCTGAACCACAAGCAAATATAAATGTGCACTTATATATCCCTACAAGGAAGGCCGTGGTGCGCCGGATATCACTACTGAAGTCTGTGCCTAGCTAGTCAAAATTGAGCCCTTGCTCTTCCCAATAGCCCGTACAATCAGTCTCCTCGACTGGAAGGTGGCGTGGACACAATTATGCACATTTTTACACAGCCACCGTAGAGAAGATCGCCAGCCTTTCATTTCTCCCAGGCTTCTAGCTATTGCAAAAGTAGTGTCCCCTAAAGTCCAAAATCATTTCACTTCCCGAAACCTGACGAGCTCGGTTGAGTAAATATGGTTGGTGCATTGACAACCTATTTCCCTCTGGAATCACACCCACCATTCTTTCCCCGTCAGTTTCACCAGTGGGTAAGATATATTTCGTAGAGGTCAAACTTTCTAAGGGGCTGTAGTGGCTTCCAATGAGTTCTCCATTTGTGAATCACCCGCAGACAAATGGAAGCCTACATAGGAAACATTTTCCTTCAGGATATTTAAAAAGCAAGACCAAAACTCTCAGAGAAAACGACACAGTAACAGAATAGTTGCTCAACCAGAAAACCCTTGTCATTAGCCTTGTCCATAAGCAGAATGTCAAAGGGCAGGATTTTATAACCAACCTGTCAGATGAACACAAAGGTATCACTGGTGTTGCTGAGACAATGTGTGAGTTAACTAGTTTTCTGCATGCCTTCTCTCTTGGTTCTATTTAGGAGTTTTGTGTTAGGCATGGCTTGTTTATTTGTTTCATGCTCTAGTAATGCGCTGGTATCTTTGTAAATGCATGTAAAGTAAAAAAAAACATAAGAAGGCATGGGTATGGTTATTCCTTCGGTACTTGCTTACAATCCCTCCCTTTCTTGCTTTTTCAACCTCTACTGTTTGAGACCGGAAACTGTGGCTTAATTTCGCTGTTGTAATTGCTGTGAACGTTTTATCACTTTGCAAAATGAATATTAATTTGATAAAGTAGCCCCGCACATTTGATTCAATAAACTTAACTGGTAAACATCCTGAGAGATGAATCAAGAAAAAGACCCTTCTTTTGTCATACCTGTTTAAAAAGAGACGCAAGAACGTGGTCACCTACATCCAGTTCGAATTGGAAAAAGTTTTTAAAAGCTGCAGCACAAAACCTTTCAAAGTTGCACGGTACATATGTCTAATTTGATCCATAATATTTTAAGATAATGAAGAGGTGGAGATTTCATTTGGATATATGCCCTTTGCGTTTTGTTTGCGTGTTTCAAGAAAACTATCTTTAAATTATAATATTTTCTTCACATTTAAGTGATCATTCCAGAAACCTGCAAGATAAATTATCAGTACTTGGTTTGTTGAGCTAAAAGTGCAGCACATCCACCTGTTTCCTCCCCTCCTTCATTGTTCTTTCCTGAAGTTTCTCTTCTCATCGCAGCAATCGTGAGGTGAGGAACCACTCCGGCACGGCAGTCGGTCGCCCCGCTGCCATCGGTAGCGACCCGGCTCCACACAAATCTGTCAACAGTGCGAATGATGCCAGGTAGTGCCACTCCTTAATCACCACGGGGGTCATTTGTCAATTCACATCACTCATTCGGCGGGAGGGGAGAGAGACAACACTGAAGCTGCAAGCCATCCAAAGTCTTTTTTAAAGATGTTTAAATATCTTCCACAGATTTAATGATCTGGCCTTTCCATAGTTTCCTAGGGGTTAATCCATCAGACATACTTGAGAAAAGTCATGTCATGTGTGTGTGATGGGAGACAAATAGATACAAAGGCCTTGCACACTCATTACAACTTAATTAGTGTTGCCTGTTTGCATAATGTTTCATTTTGCAGGATGTACGCACAATATAAACTCAAAGCGCCCTCTCCCGCCCAACAGGCCACGATTGGAGGAGACATAGCCTCTTATCACCAGGGTGTCTTAATCAGCCAGATTAAGAAATATACCACCTCTAGAAGTGGTGGTTAACATACCTTTTGCCCATCTCTGAATCCATATTCATAGAACTCCAAAATTAGCAATGGAGGTGGTGCCAAATGTAAGCGGCAAAGCACCTGTAAAACTATTTCCCATGCTTTATGGCGAACTTTGGTAGTAAGAATATGATTTGCAGAAGTACTTCAATTTAGCTCCACCAACAGCACTGCATTGCAAGTAGATATGCAATGTGGACGTGGTGCTATTTCACATTCTTAGCAATTTCTTGGTAAATCAAAAAGGGAGCTGCTGCTGTCGTGTAAAGTAGCAAAAATGAAATTTAAATATGTATGTTTGCTTACCTAAATATTGTGAAGCCAACCGGGGTAGCAGAGGAATGCTGACCAACATGTGCTAGCCCACGGATGCAATTCAGGGTTATTTGTAATCAGATAGGGTATCTGTAGGTACGTGTAGTGTAAGAGAGATAGTACTTTTGAAGAGTTGGGTCTTTAATGTATTCCTGAATTGTAGAAGGAGACGGTAGGTGTAGTTCTGGTGTTGGCTGGCTTATTATTCCAGATCCTGGAAGTGTAGATGGAGAAAGTATGCCAACTGTGTTTTCTTTCTTATAATTCCTGGTTTTGAGTCTTGCAATGCCCTAACATTCATTGTGGCACTGCCAGTATGTCAAGCATCTGAACCCTAGTGGAATTCCCACCACTGGGTTAGATAGCAGTGACAGAATGATGTATACCCGCAACCTCATGTTATCTCGGGAAGTAGAAGATCATTGATTAGGGCTATGGAATTGGTTGCCGAATAGGAATTTTCCATTGACTTTGACCATCCGCTTTAGAAATACATTTGGAAATATTGTACACTTGGGGATGATACTTCTTCTTTCTAGGTCACAGTATCCTTCATGTGACATGACACATAATTGTCAGAGTGCTTGCGTTTAGTCGTCAGGTGCTTCTGTGAGTGCCTGATCAACCTGAGCTTCATCCCCAGTCATTAAGAAACACCTGTAAAAGATTTGTTTTGAAAATGATTCAAATGTATAAGTGCAAAGAAGGAATCAATGTAAGTGCTTCGGACTAACTCACGATATCAGGGTGATCTTACACAGTTAACAGGAAACTCAGTAACATTTCCTGCTAGCTACTTTAAAAAAACGTTCCTTCAAGCACATACTTCTGCTTAAAAGAAGCAGTACACGAGTAATCCCCATTTGAGGTCTCTTAATATAAAAAGCACTTCCCTCTACTGACACATTCTTATCATCTCTTAGCTTCAGCATTTTATTTACAGAGGCCGATGCCCCTGTCATAGTGGTTTGACCTGTTGCAATCTGATGGATATTAGCATCTTTTCCTTGTAAGAGGGCTCATGGTTTTTACCAAGTTAAGAGAGTGTAAGAAATCTAGCATATGGTGCTCGTAGAAGCCTTGTGCTCTATTGCATCTCCTAGCCGCCTTTTGGGGTTTATGCGCCATGCATCTTGTACTTCATCACAATGTCAGATGCGCCACTTGCGTCTTGCAGCAGTTTGTAAACAAGAAGAAACATTTGCAATTTAATTTCCTATAGCCAGAAAGACATGTACTCTGTGGTGCCCTGGGTAGGAGTTCTCTTAGAAATTTAATCTTATGTGTGACCATGTAAACTTGATGTTAGTCATAAAGAGACATCATCTGTTGCATGTGTTTCTCAGGAGTCTTGGGTTGCCGGGTAAACCACAACTTTGTAAACCAAGTCTGAATGAATGTTAAAAGTATCTCACAGTGTTTGACAAGTGATGCATGCCTAACCACAGCTAACAGTTTGCCATGAGCAGTGTTGCATATCAAGCAAAAAATAAAATGTCTGGTGCATGTACTAAAGTCATCTAATTTTTTCAGTGCATAAAAGGGAAAAGGCAGCTGCCAGTTGCATTCACACCCTATTTTGGTATTCTTACCAGTCATTGGATGCATGTGTTGTTACACTTTTATTTTGCAGTTCTTGCCTGATATATATTTTCTAATCCTGACTAGCCTAGTTTGATTGTGTCCGGAAATTAGTCAGTCATATTGTGCACATTTTAAGCTACCTAATCTTTTCATGAGATGGGCTAGAGCACAGTTGTTAGAAATATGGTTTCTGGTTGGCAGAGGTATGGACCATGTCCTAGCAGGAACCATAATCCTAGTCAGGGTAAGCTAGATACACACTAAAAGGTCAATACTGCTCACCCTATGGTATTTTGGCACAGAGCAGTTCCTAAAGAGGCAACGTGTAAAGTATTTGTGCAGCACATACACACACACACACACAGTAACACAATGCCAACACCACAAAATGACTCACCAAAGGCTTAGAAAAATAGACTATAATTTTATGAATAAATCAAGACCAAAATGACAAAAATTCAATAAGTAGAAGTTGAGATGTCAATTTGTAAAGAATAAAAAGAGTTCTAGCACCTAAGGGGATTATCTGGTTGGGCTGGACCGGGGAAAAGTCAATATTTCAATCTGGCCGTGATGGAGCGCAATCCGGGGACAGGAGCCACACAGGCCTGGTGAACAGAGTACCTTGATCGTGTTTGCAACATTGAGAGGTGGTGTGCAGACAAGCCACGTGTCTATGTTGAGCCTTGCAGTCAGGGGGATGCTTTGATTTTCTTCACGCAGTGGAGGAGATGCGGCAGGTCCGTTGAACGAAGCGCTGGTTTTCTAGTGCAATGCTTCTGATTTTGATGCGATAAGTTCATCCACGCTGGAGGACGATGCATCGATCATCTCCATACAGTGGCAGGAATGGTTTCGTTCAGAAGTGGTGGTTCCAGGCATGATGTGGCAGTTTTGAGTGCAATGCTAGGATTTTACTCCTGCAACAGGATTGATGCTCAGACAGGAGATGTGTCGATTCCTCTGGTGCAAGTATCTGGGTCCACTTCCAGTGAACTAGGCACAGGAGCTGGGGTAGAGGCTTTGATAGCCCTGAGTTTCAAGCAACAAGAGGCAAGCCAGCAAGCCCTTTGAGATCACTTCAATTGCAAGGCAGAGTCCAGCTCTCCTCAGCAAGGTCAGAGAGCAGCAGGGCAGCACCGCAGAAAAGCGAGTCTTCCAGTTCAGCAGCCCAGGACAGTGTCTGTCCTTGATGCAGCACAGCAGTTTTTCTGACAGAGTCCAGTTGTAGGTCCAGACGTGTCTGATTTGAGGGGGGCAGAGACCAGTTCTTATACACAGTAGTGCTTCTGAAGTGGGGGTGACTTCAAAGAAGGGTCTTTGAAGTGCACAGAAGCCCTTTCTTTTCCGCCTCACTCCAGACTATCAGTAGTAATCAGCACTTTGTGTGGGCACAGAACACTACCTATTCAGGTGCAATTGTCAGCTCCTCCCATCCTTCCTTCCCAGGAAGGCCTATCAGAATGCAGATGAATGCTCAGACACACCTAACCTTTCTGGCTATCTAGAGGGAAAGCACAAAGTAAAGCTGTCATGCACTCCAGACGTGTATTGGACTCAGGCTGCAGACATGCAGACCAGTGCGAGCAGAGCAATGTCCACTTTCTAAAAGTGGCATTTCTAAAACAGTAATGTTAAATCCAACCTTAGCAGTAAATAGATTTATCATTACCATTCCAAAGATATAAAATATGCCAAAGCTGCTCCTTTCTAATCAGGAATTACAACTTAAAAGTGTATTAAGGAATTCCTAGTGTTAACCTATGAGAAGAGCAGGCCTCACCTTTAGTGAACAATTAATGTGGTTGTTAAGGCACTACCAGGACATGCAAAACTAAAAAGTATATGTTGTAACTTTTATTTACACATCACCCTGCCCTATGGGTTTCTTAGTGCCTATCTTAGGGGTTGACCTATGTGTACTGGCAGGCATGAGGCAGAAGGTTTAAAAGGCTACTTGTGTGAGTGACACAATCAGTGCTGCTGGCCAACTAGTAGCATTTAATTTACAGTTCCTGGGTATATAGTATACCACTTTATAAGGGATTTTCAAGTGAACTAAATATGCCAATTGTGTATACACCATTGTTACCATGTTTAGTAGAGAAGCACATGCACTTTAGCAGTGGTGAAGTGCTCAGAGTCATAAGGCCAACAAAACCAATCAACAAAAAGATGAGGTGAAATGCAAAACGTTTGGGGGGACCACACTAAGGATGCCAGGTCTGACAACAGTGACTTTTGACTACCACATAAGTAACTGCACCAGAGAACTGTGAAGTAGGTGTTGACTACCAGAGCTACTTCATGCCACTCATTACCGACCATATGGCTCATAAAGTTAGGCACACACCACAGAATATGCTGTGATCTGAAGGTCATTAGTTTGAATCGTTTACGGTCGACCAAACTTTGCTTCCATCTAAGGATGGTAACTTGACTACAGTGAAACTTGGTAATCTTAGCAACCTTTATTTATACAAACATCAGAAGTGACATTGATTCCTACATGAAAAAGCGGCACCCTCTACACAAAAGTACTTAGGGAGTGCAGTCCTCGCTGTTTGTACAAATTGTGTATGAGTATTCCCTAAATGTTCACATTTTATTTTCAATGTATATGTTTTTTGGCCAAGTCACAAAGGCATGTAAAAGTACTTAAAGTGATAAAGGAGTACACATTTATATACTCCAAAATAGCTTTTTAAAATATGCTCCCCAATAATTCCAGTGTCCTGGTGACAGTCGGAGCACATCAGCTTATTGGCCGAAATAGAAAGAAACTTCAAACTGAGCAATACGAAGTACAAGCAAGAATAAGACTGTATTTTCCACTAACTAAAATAGACCAAAATGTTTTATTTTATTGTTTCCCAAACTGTGGGTCACAAGCCAATTTTTGAGGAGTCATGAAAGTCCAAGCAATAATGCCTTTAAACACTGTATTATTAAACATGTCACATTTGCTGTGCTTTAAAGAACGAGGTCAACGGTCAAGTTATGTATTTCGACAAACTGCTGCTTATTTTTTATCATAGTGTTGGGGTTTACAAACTCCTCTCAGTTTGCACTAAAATAAAGAAAAGTAAAGTGACTTGTGTGATGATCTTGCTGGGATACAGACAGTGTGAACAGAAAGACTATTAGATGTCTTTTTTGTAACACACTACCAAATGTAAATACCTGTAAATTAATTGTACACATTCAGCAGTTAGGAAAGCAAAAATGAAGCCCTTTTTTGTAATTGTGAAATGTGATTGAAGAAATCAATTTTCAAAAGATCAAAACAAATCAAGACACTTTACCTGGTGAAGCACACATGATTAAAAAAACTACTGAAACCAGATTTCCACACATTATCATTCATGTGCCATATAGATTTTCCAGTAAAGTTGTGTGCCTGTAGAAATGTATTGCCCATTTAAGTAGAAAATGTGCTGTCTGTAAATGACAGTGCGCTACTACACAATATTTACGTTGCATAATAATATTGCCTGCCTCATTGCCATTAAAGTTAAATGGGTTGCGAAAGTTTGTCATTCTATAAAGTGGGTCGTGGTTCTAAAACGTTTGGGAAGCAGTGCTCTATTTAAAAAAAAAAAAGGATTCAAGTACTATACCCGGGAGTAACAAGAGACCCAAATATTGTAGCTAAATTGTTTTGCGTGCCTTGTCCACCAATTGTTTTATTCACTAAGCACAGTCTCGGTAAACGCTGTTACATTTGTCACAAGTTCATAAAATGTTTTATATGACGAATAAAGTATGCATAAATACAGATGGTTTTTATTGACAGACAATGAGAGATGTGACCATGACAATTATGAAGCAGTTTTACTATCAAACACATTGGGACTCATTATGATGGTGGTTGGACAAGCTTCTGACCACCATCGTTTCGGGCTAGAGACCATTCAGCAAGGAGTCGGTAGGCCCAACTGCCCAACTATGGTACTACCACCCGTTTTCTATTGCGGCTTGTGCTGCTGCACGAAAAAGGGCCACAGCACAAGTCGCAATGGAAAAAGGGATGTTTTAAACATCCATGCACCGTGTGCCTTGAGCCTGTCGGAGGCAGCGGTCTTTACCTCTGCCCGCTGCACTCCGACCACCAGCATCATATTCTGGCAGTCGTACCGCTGCCCTAGATGTTGGGCAGACCGCTGCATGACATCGGAATCGAGCCCATAGTCAGCATTGTGCAAAAATGAAAAAGTGAGTCAACAATGTAACAATATTTGGGATCAGAGCATATGCATGAAACTCTGTAAAATAATTGTTCCATCTGTGCCTCTCAGGCATACATATACAAACAGATGACTTTAAAATTGAGCATGCTTTGCTTAAATTATGAGGAAAAAAGGGGTGGAAACCCCAATATTTATTTATTTATATTTTACAATTTGTAAAGCGCAACTTTTACCCGTGGGTGTCTTGGCGCTATGACTCAACTCATTGTCCCAGTAGGAGCATTATCAAGATTATTAAAAAATAGTGCAGTTAGTAGGAAGGTTATTGGTCAAACAACCAGGTTTTCAGCAGTTTTCTAAACTGAAACAGTGAAGGGGTAGACCTTATCGCCATCGGGAGCGTGTTCCAAAGTCTGACAGCAGTGTTTGTGAAGCATCTATCACCCCAAGAGACAGTCCTAGTTCGTGGCACTGTCAGCTGGAGAAGATGTTCCGATCTAAGTGATCTGCTAGGGTGATATAGAATAAGTTTCTGTTTAAGAAACACCTGGCCAAGACCATGTAATGCCTTAAAAGTCAGGCATAAGGTTTTAAATCTGATCCGGTTTCTTACAGTTAGCCAGTGGTAGCTCCTGATTACCTGCTTAATGGATTTATATCTGGGGGTGCCAGACAGTAGCCTTGCTGCTACGTTTTGGATTAGTTGTAATTTGGCCACCACCCGAGATTGAGCATTCACAAATAGTCCATTGCAGTAATCCAAAGATGAAAGCACCAAGGAGCTCACCTCCGTTTTCTTCGCGCTATCTGGAAGAAATGGCAGGATTTTTTTCAGGAGTCTAAGTTTGTGAAATGCGGAGGATGCTATCTGATTAGCATGGTTAGAAAAATTAAGCTTTTCATCAAAAATTACTCCTAAATTCCTGACTTTATGAACAGGAGTTGGCAGGGCTCCGAGTAGGGGGGCCACCAGACAGAAGACCACGATGGGGATAACTTTCCAAAGATCATTACCTCAGTCTTCTCTGAGTTAAGTCTTAAACAATTTCCAGCCATCCACTCCTTAATTGCCAACATTCCTTCCTGGAACCGTGCCGCCACCTCTTCTCCATCGTTCTTAATGGCGAGTACCAACTGGGTGTCGTCGGCATATGTGGTAAGGCTCATCCGGTAGTTTTTAATAACCCTAGCTAAGTCCGACACATAGATATTAAAAAGTGTCGGACTTAGGGATGAGCCTTGAGGAACACCACATGGTAGGGCAAGATCAGCAGATTTAAAAGATCCTATTGTTACTGCCTGCGTTCTGCCTACAAGAAAAGAGGCTAACCGGGCCTTGGCCCTTGAATGTATACCCAGTTCTCCGACACGGTCAATCAAGGCTGCAGACAAATCCAGTAGGACCAACACCGCTGTGCCTCCTTGGTCCCTGATGATCCTAATATCATCAGCGGCCTTAATCAATGCTGTCTCGGTCCCATGCATTTTGCGAAACCCAAATTGAGAATCGTCGAGCAAAATGTTTTGCTCAATATATTCCGACAGTTGCTTATTCATGGCCTTCTCAGCTACTTTAGCCACAAATGGTAAGCTAGCGATGGGTCTATAATTCTTCAGCGTGGATTTTTCTAGACCAGGTTTTTTAAGAAGAGGTTTCAGTAAAGTGTTCTTTAACCTGTCCGGAAAGACCCCTGATATGAACATTCCATTACAGACACCTGTTATGACTTTACTAATAAGGTCAATTATTGGGGAAAAGATTTTAGGAGGGCAGGGGTCGAGGGCTGAGCCCGTTTTTATTGTCCTAATATTATCCGCTGCCTGCTCCTCTGTTATATCTTTGAATTGAGCAAATGAACATTCAAGGAGTTTTGGTGAAGAGGTGGATTTCAATATAGTAGGTGTTACTGAGAAATCAGAGTAAATATCATTTACTTTAGAATAGAAAAAATTTGCCAATGCATCACAAAATGCTTGCGTGAGAGGAGGACCTAAGTCCGCTGATTTCCCAGCCAATGATTTGACCACCTCATACAATTGTCTACTTGAGTTTTTCGAATTTTCAATTTGTTCTCCAAAATAATTTTTTTTGCCTCCTGAATCATTTTCTTATAGACAGCTAGTGTTTCTTTGTATATAGATTTACTTTTGTTGCCATAAGTCCTGCGCCAATTTCTTTCTTGACTCCTACACACCTGTTTCTGCTTTCTAAGGGCTTCTGTGAACCATGGGGCCGAGGGAACTTTTCGTTTTTTTTAAATGGATTTAAGCGGCACATGTGCTTCGACCGCATTACCCAGCCAGGTGGAATACTGTTCCAGCGCTACATTAGGGTCATCCGAAAGTACGGGACCCTTTTTAATCAACCACTGTCTAAAGATCTCGTAATCAATATCCTTCCAAACTCTAAACTTTTCATGAGTTGGAAGGGGTCTTTTAGTAATCGGGGCCTGATGGATAGGAATGTGGCACAGAATGGCATAGTGGTCTGACCAGGTAAGTGGCAGAACCTCCCGTATTACTAGCTCATTGATGTTAGAAAAAATGCCATCTAATGTGTGTCCTGCCTCATGTGTAGGTACATTTATAAGTTGTGTTAATCCCAGCATTTCACAGTCGACTAATAGGGATACAGTTTCGGAGTCTTCCTTTTTATCTAGATGGAAATGTAGATCTCCCAAGGCAATAAATGTATCATCAATTGCCAATGGTTCCATCAATGACACAAAGGAGGACAAAAAATCGGATCGGGAACCCGGTGGTCGATAAATGAGTACTCCTTTAAGATTGTATGAAGGAGTAAGTTTGATGGAGAAATGTAAAGCTTCACATGTTAATGAAGATATGGGAAATGTTCTAACAGGAAGGGTAACCCGAGTAATAATTGCCAGACCCCCTCCCTTTTTCCCTTGTCTGTCCAATCGATGTACGGTAAAGCCAGATGGTACAGCTACCAGTAAATCAGGATCAGATGCATCCATGTCTCTGTGATGAAGAGGATATCTATTTTTCTGTCTAAAATTAGATCGGCAATTTCCTGCCTATGTCTGGCCAGTGAGCGGGCGTTAATAAGTGATATTGTAATTACCTCTGATTCAATAATACAAGCATCTGAGTGGTTAGCTTTAGCATTAATCAGTGGAATGACAGACTTACAGTTTGAACAACAGATAGTGGTGTTTTCTTTAATACTTTCTGGATTCTGTTGAGGGCATAGATCTCCATATGCAGGTCTCAACTGCATAATCTCCGCCGGTGCATATGTTATACTTTCTGAGGTATATGAAACGGGGGGTGGCACTGGGCGCGGGTCCGGCGCGGACGGGCGCAGACGGGCTTGCCTTTGGCGCGCCTGCTGCGCCGACGAGATGGTAAGCGCCTTTTATCCAGTGCTAAGGAGAGTGGGAGGCGTCCAGCTACTGGAACGCCACCCTTCCTACCCCCAGTATGGCGCCTGCTCTGCCTGTCCTCCCAGCGTCAGCACGTAATCTGCTGCGCTGAGGACAGCGTGTGAAATCGGCGATTTTACCAGATAAAGCTCCGAATAAAAACAGCAGCTAAGTTTTAAATGAAACCAAAAACAGAAAATAATGCACACTTTTTAAAACGTTGTAATGAAGCCCTCGGCTTTTCGCCTCAGGGGAGAGACCTTAGGTTAAGTCAGCGCGCTCGCGCTGTGAAGGTGAATTTATAGCCTAAGGGGTGGGAGGCGTCCAGCTACTGGAACGCCACCCTTCCTACCCCCAGTATGGCGCCTGCTCTGCCTGTCCTCCCAGCGTCAGCACGTAATCTGCTGCGCTGAGGACAGCGTGTGAAATCGGCGATTTTACCAGATGAAGCTCCGAATAAAAACAGCAGCTAAGTTTTAAATGAAACCAAAAACAGAAAATAATGCACACTTTTTAAAACGTTGTAATGAAGCCCCCGGCTTTTCGCCTCAGGGGAGAGACCTTAGGTTAAGTCCCTTGCGGGCTTGGGCAGATAAAATTGCATTAGAAAAGTGCCAGCAAGGGATTTTATTTTAAAGAATAAATCACAAAAAGGCAGGTTATCTGTGTCTACTTATGTGTCTGTTTCGACTTAATCAGTATTTGTACCATCAATTGACCAGTTATTTAGGCAAATAGTAATGACTTATTCAAAAAGAGAAGAGAAAGCAACACGGGAATTTTATAGTATTGAAAAAAGATTTTTATATAAATTCAAAAAATGAAATTTTGTAGGGTACATATATCAACCATAAGAATTAATCATCACTCTTTACAAATGGGTAAGGAAGTATTGACTTGTTCCTATATCTCATCTGTACAAATCAACCCAAACCAAATACAAGTAAAAAAACAAATGACACTTATTTTTTTTTAAATAAAGATCACTTGTATAATAATAAGTGATTAGGTAATGGGTATAGTCGTCGACGTTTCGGTCTTGTGTGAAATTTATTCTGTCAGACCATCTTCAGGACAATAAAATTCTTTGGAAGCTGTGACCCCTTTTCAAGACTTTTTTTTGTGTAAACCAATTCTTCGCAATTTCAGAACTGTTGTGATGTCTTGTGTCAATGGTCTCGAGGGTCTGAAATGACCAGTTCGAAGATACTCCAGAGAGTCCTTAGTTTGATGAGTAGATTTTTTGAATATGTTGAATGACCTTCGTTACTCTGGCCACTTTGCGATATGTTGGAACGACGGCGTGCCGATACAGCCAAGTTACGTGAGATCCAACATCGATGTTGGATCTCACGTGACTTGGACGTATCGGCACATCTCTGCTGTAAGGATTTGTGCGTTTTCAGTCAGACACGCCGTTCCAACATATCGCAAAGTTGCCAGAGTAACGAAGGTCATTCAGCATAATCAAAAAATCTACTCATCAAACTAAGGACTCTCTGGAGTATCTTCGAACTGGTCACACACGCACCCCCCGCCCTGCCATACACAGAAGCACACACACAGACGAGGGTAGGGTGGATATTCACATAGAGCCCAGAAACTCGGACGAATCTGCTGAACATGTGCGTTGGTGGGAGGGGGCTCTCAGCAGCGTAGTGGTGCCGGAGGAGGGGTAAAGGGGGGATAAGCCAGGTGCACCCCTCCCGAGTCTGCTGCCAGAGTTGCACAGAGAGCGCAGTGAAGGGCCTCTCAGAGGCGCCAGAGCAACAAGGCCTGATCTGGCTGGAGAAAGGGCAGGAATGGGTGGGGTGGGGGCCCCCTCTGCCAACACACATACTCGAGCAAGCAAACACACGTGCGCACACACACACTCGTGCAAGCACACACAGAAGCAAACACTGACACATGTAGAAGGAAACATGCACTTCTACTTCATGCACATACAGACAGGCACACACCCATTCACATATATACCAAATCTTCATGCTTACTTTGTTCTGCACGCTAGTTTACTAATGGAGTAGGTGACCCCAAAAGCTCAACCAGAGCTCCCTTGCTATGTAATGTTTCCCTGTATCCACTGACCGAAAACAGAAGAAACTCTCAAGTATAATTGGCATATGATATTAGCAACACTCAGCTCTTCCTAAAGCTAGAATAACCATGAGACCTGGACACATCTGAATTTTCAGAACTAGTGAGAGCAATAGGCATGAGGATGCAGCAGAATCCTGTGAAGCTAAAATCTTTAAAAACAGAGACCCTCGCGTATGGAACACAGCAAAAAATATGAGCCTACCACCGTCAGGTGTAAGGATATTGGGCATCTTTAAACACTGCTACAATAGTAACGCACCTAGGTGTTAATATGGTCTTCTACCACATGTCAATCAAGCGACCAACAATGTAATATTCACTATTAGACTCTGGCTAGCATCTTCCCTGAGCTAACGGGGTTCTGGTTGCAAGAGTACTAGTGTTGTCATGCATCGATTATGCCAGAGGCTTTACATTGGCCTCCCAAAACATTCAATCAGCAAATTTCTATGGATCAAGAATACTAACACAAGACCAGTGCTATGCTTGAGCAGACACGATTACATAACCCATGTCCTCAAGTCTACACTCGGACTCTGTGGCTAGAGAAATCTCATTCAAAGCACTCTGCCCTGTCCACCCGAAGATCAAATAACCATGACTTGATCTTCTTTTGATCAAAGCTCAGGCTTTAATGATAAAAGTGGGCTCTCAGATCCTGTTCAGCACCGCTCCTGATAATCTACCGAAATACCCCCAATTATTTTTTTTAAAAGAATACAATCAATTGGTCAGTTCTTTCTCTGCAGTGACTTTTAAGATCTGGAACATGCACACAAAGAAAATAAGGATGACCAGCGGCTACAATGAGTTTGAAGGACCATAAAAATCTGTTTATTTCCTGAAGCATAACACCAAGTGAGGTAAAATCAGACGTAATACCAGGTAATATATGCACGCTATCATCCTCTCACACTCCTTCTATGTAGTTACACGATTCCCCTCTGCATGGTTAAGCGCAGAGGGAAATTGACTTCTTTAAGGTGCTTCAACATAAGCCAATGGGGACAATACAGCTCTACATTTTTGTTTCAAAATCTCACATTAACTACCCAGTTTGATAAAGCTGGCAAGTATGAGAAAGTCATATAAGCCTTAAAAGGGGTAAAGGAGTGCTATATCAATACCATACCAGAACCCCACCTTTAAAACTACTCACCTACATCTGTACCAACTCTGTAAGCTAAGGCAGTGAAAATTTTAAGTCAAAACTCTTATTGTAATTTTCTCATTTTCTATGGTTTTTCTACTTAAATGCTTCCCTCTAAAAATCCTTACCTGTTTTACAATGTTAACGTTGTGTCTGCTATACACCTGAATCTTGTAAACTAACTCACTCACCTGTCCCCGCCTTCAGAACGGGACATAGCTGCTCGGAAGGGGCGGGGGTTCTTCGCCCAGCGATCAAATGAGAGTTGGGGAGGGGGTGTACACGGCTCCCTGGAGCCACCGATTAGGGAGACTGGTGAGTTCCAGGTAGAGACCAAGGCGCATAGGAGGGGAAGAGGGGGTGGGGGGGATGTAGAGCACGGTGGGGCTGTAATCTCAGTGCCGGTAAGGGGACGCAAGGAACACCTCAGGTTCATCAGGTTTCCCAGGGTGGGACAGTTCCGCATCCCTCCGCCATCTTCCACGCAGCATGGTGCAGTTCACATCATCTCCCGCAGATTCTACCGCCGCCGGGGGAGAGGAGGGCGGAGCAACCGGTGACGTCAACAGTGTGTTCCACAGACGTTGGTTATACCAAAAGTAAAGAAATAAATGTTTTTTCTATTTTTACTTTTGGTATAATCGCGGCACCCTCGCTTTACTTTTAATGTTACAAGTAAAGCGCAGGTGCCGCGATTATAGCCAAAGTAGCCCGCCACGATTTCTATTTTAGAGCCGTCCCACTTAGACTGGCTTTCTGACTTACTGCTGGAGTAAAAGGTTTATTATCTTCTTTATGGGGCCTTCTGTTTGGACCCATTAAGAAGATAAGAAACCTTTTACACCAGCAGTAAGTCGGGGAAGTCCGTCCAAGTGGGACGGCTCTAAAAGAGAAAAGAGTACGTCACTGTAACCTCTTGTTCGAGGCATATGAGCTGCAGATTACACACTGTGCATAGATGGCCACCTAGTGTTGGGCCCGGATGTTTGCAGTTTGTTTTTGTTATAGAAAAGTCTTTGGAAGTCACAGGATAGGTGACTCCTCCTTTGGATCATACTGCGCATGGGCATTGGCTCCATCCTCAGATTGTTTTTTTCCGCGACCGGGCTCGGATGTGTGTTCAGCGCTCCGTGTTGGAACCGATTTCCTTCGACGCGCAATCCTCACCAGCGTCCAGACCTTGGTTTTGAACATGTTTCCAGTCGACGCTACGCTTCAACACCGAAGATTTTGATTCCGGTCGTCGACAACGTCCTTCAGGCCTAACTAGGCCTCGACTCCAGCTCATGGAAAGGTCGCCATTTAAAAAGTGTCCTCAATGTGGGTCGAAGTTTCCCCACACCGACCTTCATGAGGTGTGTAATTGTTGCCTCTCCCCGGAGCACGAGGCCAGAGACTGTTCCGCATGTGCCTCCTTCCGCTCCAAGAAGACGATCCGGGACCGAAGAGCTAGGAGAACAATGGCTCGATCTTCAGCTCCGATTCCAGACAACATCTTCGCAGAGGGCGTCGACGTCCCAGAACAACATGGCGTTGATAGCAACTCCGAGGCAGAAGATTCTGAAGTCGAAGACATCACTCCAGCACAGCGGGTTGTAAGTAAGACCATTGACCCCGACCCTTCCTTGACACACCCAAAGAAGGCTCCGGTCACACCCTCGCCCTCGGGCTCCGGTGCACACCGAGACACTGCTTCTACTGCCCCACCTTCGGGGCCGGCTAAGAAGCTAGTTAAGCCTTCCGGCGACGCGGGCTCGAGTCGGCCTCCCCACGGTGCCGGCGCACACCTACCGGCACCGAAAAAGACAACATCACCTACCACGCCGGCATCAAAACAATCGGCGCCGAAGCATACCGCTAGTCCCTCGGCACCAAAACCCAGGTCGGAACCAAGCAAACACGCTGCTGATTAAAAAAGACCACCGGAACCGAAAAAAACATTGGATCTGAAAAATGCACCGGAACTGAGAAAATCGTCGGAACCGAGAAAACCATCGGAGCCGAAAAAGACTCCTGCTTCTCCTGTTAAAGAAATTGACAAAAAAACAAAAGAAGCTACTTCTGTGCCGAAACCTCCTTCCGCACCACAAGCTCGGCCTCCTGCAGAGGACTCATTTCACCCAGACCCTGCACAAAAGACTGTGGTTAAAGATCCAATCACTGGTCGATTAACTCTAAGTTAAAAAAAACGACCACTAGATACATCTGTACCTGCTCCTCATCCAAAAAAAGAAGGACATGGCTACTTCTCCTCTAAGAGTTCCTTCCCCTTCTCCCCCACCTATGCCATCACCACCTGTGCCCCTACCACAACATTCCCCTACATCCTCTATCATACCAGATGATGACAACAGGGATGATAGCTCTGATGATATAGGGGGTAATCCAGATGCTCCATCTATTCCTCCAGGCTCACTTGAACCGTGGGATGATTATAACACCCCAGACATCCCAAATGTCCCTCAGGACAACATTTACCCCTCTAGGCCTTCCCGACCAGAAGACACTATGGGTTTCAATCAATTAGTACACAGAGCTGCGCAGTATCATGGGGTGGACATGCATACAGACCCTGTAAATGAAGACTTCCTAATGGATACCTTTGATAATGCACAAAGGTCCTCATCCATTTTACCCATGCTTAAAGGAGTGATTAAGCATGCTCCTGAAGTCTTTAAAGACCCAGTTAGAACTCGGGTCATAAACCCACGAATAGAGAAGAAATATGAAGCTGCCCCTTCAGACCGAGCATATATTAAAGGCCCAGTACCTCTAGACTCTCTTGTGGTTTCTAATGCGTGCAAAAGAGCAAATTCACAATCATCAGGTGAAACTCCCCCACCAGATAAAGAGTCTAAGCTCCTTGACGCATCAGGGAAAAGAGCTGCGTCTCATGCAGCAAACATGTGGCGTATTGCCAATACACAAGCATTATTGGCAAGATATGACAGGGCACATTATGACGAATTAGAATCGTTAATGCAGGATCTCCCTGATAAGTACAAAGATAGAGCACATGAGCTTATCCAAGAAGGGAAAAATATTACAAACACCTCCATTCGTTGTGCACTTGATGCAGCAGACACTGCCTCCAGAGCAGTTAACACGAGTGTTTTGTTGCGGGTTGTACGGCATCACAACGCGGGCTTTTACCCCCCATGCCATTACAACGCAGTTTTTACAACGCAAGTCGTTACAACGACTGCAAATGCGTCCACTTCAAGAGTGCCTAGCACGCCAATGGAACCAGGCTCGTGGTCAATTAACAGACCTATTGTTGGTAGACAGTCGGACTCATCGCTCTCTGCAATGGTGGAGCACCAGAAACATTTCAAAGGGCCGACCGTTTCTAGAGCCAGTTTCTCAAATAATCATGACAGCGGACGCATCGCTCTCCGGCTGGGGAGCTCACATACTGCATCACACCATGCAAGGCAGGTGGACACCGCCACAAAAGTTATTCCACATCAACCACTTGGAGTTACTAGCTGTTTTTCTAGCCCTAAAAGCATTCCAAAAACAAGTATCAGGCAAAGCTGTCTTAGTCCGCACAGACAATATGACAGCCATGTACTACATAAACAAACAAGGGGGAACACACTCTCTGCAGCTCTCTGTTAGCACAGCAGATATGGAGATGGACTATACCACTAAAGATCTTTTTCTTAGCCCAACACGTTCCAGGAGTACAAAACACCATGGCAGATCTGCTAAGTCGACAGACACAGCAGATCCACGAGTAGGAACTTCATCCGCAAGTTCTTCAACCGTTCTTTCAAATGTGGGGACAACCTCAGATAGACCTCTTCGCCACCCACGATAACACAAAATGCCCAAACTTCGCCGCCAGATATCCACACCCGCTGTCCAAAGGCTATGCAATATGGATGAACTGGTCAGGACAATTTGCGTATGCTTTTCCTCCTCTCCCACTACTTCTGTTAGTGGTACGCAAGCTACAGCAACATTCCCCAACACTCATTCTAGTTGCTCCTACTTGGGCCAGACAACCGTGGTACACCTCACTGCTGCAACTATCTGTGGTACCACACCAGAAACTAAGCCTATCTCCACGCCTATTAACACAGAACCATGGAGAGATCAGACACCCGGACCCAGCTCAGCTCAACCTAGCGATCTGGCTCCTGAAGTCATAGATTTTGGTTACCTCAACCTTCCTCCAGAATGTATGAACGTTATTAAAGAAGCTAGACGTCCCACTACTAGAGCATGTTATGCTGCTAAATGGAAATGGTTTGTGATATACTGTCAAAACAACCACATAAATCCTTTAGATGTGTCTATTCAACACATCATAGGATACCTATTACACCTTCAAAAGTGTAATTTGGCCTACACGTCTATCAGAATACACCTTGCTGCCATTGCAGCATATTTACAAAATAGACAACATCTATCTCTTTTTAGAGTACCTGCTATAAAGGCTTTCATGGAAGGACTCAAAAGAATAATCCCTCCCAGAACGCCACCTTCACCAGTGTGGAACCTAAACATTGTTCTCACACGGTTAATGGGACCTCCCATTGAACGTTACATAAATGTGAATTGCAATTTCTAACTTGGAAAGTAGCTTTCCTAGTAGCTATTACTTCCCTCAGAAGAGTTAGTGAACTACAAGCATTTACCATTCAAGAACCTTTTCTGCAAATGCATCATAATAAAGTGGTTCTACGTACTAATCCGAAATTCCTTCCAAAAGTCATTTCACCCTTCCATCTGAATCAGTCTGTTGAGCTGCCCGTATTTTTCTCGCAGCCACAAACAGTCGTAGAAAGAGCTCTTCACACCTTGGATGTCAAAAGAGCATTACTTTACTACATTGAAAGGACACAAACTTTTCGTAAAACTAAACAACTTTTTGTGTCTTTTTTACTACCCATAAAGGTAACCCCATATCAAAATCTGGGATAGCTAGGTGGATTATTAAATGCATAAAAATCTGTTACCACAAAGCTAAATGTACGTTATCTATTCCTCCCAAAGCCCATTCTACAAAGAAAATAGGGGCTTCAATGGCATTTTTGGGGACCATTTCCCTGGAGGGTATATGCAAAGCAGCTACATGGTCTACACCGCACACATTCACAAAACACTATTGTGTAGATGTGCAAACTAATCAACAAGCCCCTGTGGGCCAGGCTGTGCTAAAAACTCTTGTTTCAAACAACTGCAACAGATACTGGTGGTCGCTGCTAAAGGTGGGTACTGCTATACAATCTATGCACAGTGTGTAATCTGCCTCAAACGGAAAATGCTACTTACCAGTATGCATCTGTTCTTGGCATGTAGAGCTGCAGAGTTACACACACCCACCCAGACCTTTATCTGTTCCAGTATTATCTTAATGAAATACAAATTACATGGACATCACTACTTTTTTGTAAGACTCCATCACTTCCCTAATGGCGAAAAACAATCTGGGGATGGAGCCGATGCCCATGCGCAGTATAATCCAAAGGAAGAGTCACCTATCCTGTGACTTCCAAAGACTTTTCTATAACAAAAACAAACTGCAAACATCCGGGCCCAACACTAGGTGGCCATCTATGCACAGTGTGTAACTCTGCAGGTCTACATGCCAAGAACAGATGCATACTGGTAAGTAGCATTTTCCTTCCAATGGCTGGCCACCGTTCAGCATGAACGGTGACACCAGCCAATGGAAAAGACGGGCGGGGCTTAACCCCGCTAGTGAAACTACTCTAAACATAAAATCTCGCCAGCGAGACTGCGCATGTGCGCAGCCTACGCTAGCCGAGACCTAATAATGAGCATATAATTCTGCTGCGTCCTATTCTGCTTTTGAGGTCCCGGGTTGTAACGTATATTGTTAGCTTATACTATGCTTAGAGCCCGCCCATTGATCACCATTGATTGGTTTAATTGTCACTCTCATTTGCTTGCTTCTTATTCCAGTGGCATAAGGAACACTTGGGGCGGGCTGGCAAGCAGGAGGGGGGGGAGGTTGGGGCTGCAAAGGATGTCGAGGGTGCCCCTGGTAATACCCAACACTTGAGCTGACAAGCTGAGGGGCGTCCCACTTTATGTCTAGAAGACCACCCACCCCACACCGCGGGGGCTGCAGGGGTGTCCATTACTCCCCTGTCTTATTCATCAACTTCTTTGGGCTTTTAATCATTTTCTGATGTTTGCCCCTTCATGGAGCACGAACCTGTTTTTTGTGTGCTTCCACTGCTCATTTTGAGGTACTACTTTTTTCTTTTTCGTTAAGCACTCCGAGTGCAGGTAATTCCCAGCTGTCTCCCTCATGTGCTTTGTGTTCCTCTTTCTCGCCCTTGTGTTTCTCCCTCTCTCAGTTGCAATTCTTGCCTCTTCCCCGTCTGCCAATCTTCTGTTGCTAGATACACGGGAAGGGTTTGGACTTGTGCGGTATGCGGTGGCGCCTACTCGTGTGCGCATCTGTGTATGGATGGTACTTGTATCGTACGGTGCTACAGCGAAGGAGTAACTCTAAACCCCTCAATCAGACACAAGGCCCACAAGTTTATATTACAAATGACTGTGCACATGTTATTGTAAAACGCAGGACCAGTACTGCGTAACTTAGATTCCTGAAAATTCAAGCCAACACTACTATCAACACGTAAATAAGTGAAATAATAGCAGAACACTCCAGGTATCTTGTGTCCTTTGTATTTATTGGAGATTGATTGCCCAGCCAACACGTGTTTCATCAGGGTGTAAACCCACGACTTCTTCAGGGCTATAAGATGTAGAATAACAAGGTCTCAGAGACTGTAACACAAACATGTTTTAAAGTTCGGCGACAGGTGACTCTAGTGTAGTAACACCCTGGGTGACAAACCCATAGTCATGTGCATAATCATTTCTGATGGATAGGTCCTATAAGTGGTGTATAGACCAGTGAGGTAAAATGGTGTCAGGTGACATCCTGAATTGGCTAACTATGGTTTGGGTGCAATTGTATCATGGTGGCAGTGTATAGTGATATAGTTTGGTGACTGGTATAGTATCACATAAAGACTTAGACTCTATGTATATCATTCCATCATATCACAAAACATCTAATAAATTACAGCATAAAATCAAATACAGGAATTTAATACACTCGTCAACAAGAGTTCTTACGTGTTAAGAGAGGGATAAGGTATATCCGGGATTATAAAGGAAAGAGAAATGGAAAGGGAGAGAGGAAAGAAACAGAGTAAGTCCTGAAGAGGGACCACAGAGTGGAGGATCAGTCGTACTGACAATAAGAGATATAATTTGTACCTCTGGCGAATAACTGAAATGAATCGATTTGAAAGAACAATGAGTATTAAGGTATGGATCAATGGTACATCCAAAACCATGGGGCTTCAATTGACTGCGCTGACGCCTGCGCATACTATGATTATCATGAGAAAGGAGGCTTACCACTCCGCCGGTTGTACTTCTGTCCCGGCTGGTGTAGGAATGGAATAGATTCCCAAGGTAAAATCAAAAGGAACAAGGACTTGTCAAATAAACGGTCCAATGTCACTATAGATAGGAGAACAGGCGTATAATATGGGAGCAGACCCTGGTGCATAAATGAAACGCCATATAACAAAAGACCCAACTATAGAAACGGACCCTAATACTGAAAGGAGCCATGGGGTCGAAGAGTCCCCACAGGCATGAGTATCAATGGACATAATTGAAGGAGAGTCGGGGTGGGGTGGGCAGCCCATATGACGCACCCACTGATTGCATGAATATCCATGGACATGATTAAAGGAGGGTTGGGGTAATGAGGCATCCCGTATGATGCGCCCTCCGTTACTGTATTAGAAATCAGAGCTACGTCCTGGGAGTGTTCCCTCCGTCCAGTAGGACAAGTCAGAGTCAGGTGGAGAACTGGATAGCCAAAGCTCCCACATACCCAGCATGTAAACTCTTGGCGAAAAAGTCTGGTGACTCTGCTAGTGTAAACAGCAGAGCGTGGGGATTTTTTTTTTGTCCGTGCTCTTCCTCATCCCCACCTTCTCTCCCTCTGCGTGTCTATTTGCCCACCTTCCATTGTCCGTGTGCTTCCACATCCCACGTTCCCTTGTCCATGTGCTTACCACAGCAGGCACCCACCCACCAGCCCTCGATTGTCTGTGAGCATCACAGAAAAGAACATTTTGCACAATTTTGTATTTACTAATCCATCTTAGATTGCTAAATAAAAAGAGAAAATATGTGCAAACCTGTGTTGACATTCTTTTGCGAAATGACGTGTTTTTTATTTTTTTATTTATTATTTTTGGCGTGCTGCTGTACAGCATGGCTAAAAAATAATTGCCAGAGCCAATAGGTCTCATAGGGGAAACCTATTGTCTTTGCCTGTGCTGGTTTGGCCTGTGACCATTTAAGGAATGCGAAAAGTTGGGCCTGTCTCTAATTGGATTCTACAGTACAAAAAGCAGAGTTGAATAGGTGAGCCACATATGCCTGCAGTTGTACATGTGTATATTTATAACGTGACTGCCTTGAAAACAAAAGTATATTGTAAATATTGGGGTTGAACCCATATAGTCAGTGGGACCTGGGTATTTATTCGGTATAGGAAGAAGGGGTCCCAGACAAACCACAACAAATTCCACAATTCGAGGTATAATGAGTTGGATTATTTCACAAAAGGTCGAGTCAAGGTGCAAAGTGTTTTAATTTTCACCGCACCTGTGCTAAACATTCATTAGCTCATTACTCAAAACATGAATACACACATATTAAACACAATTTCAATAAGCCCAAAAAGGGGGAGAGGGAGAGGGAAGTGCAAGGAGGAAAAAAAATAAACATTTCTTGCTAGTTAGACATCACTATTTCAAAAAAAAAATTCAATTACGTGTGACCATATTTGGAAAATCACAAGAGAGAATACACAGATCCCCAGGCGTGGGGTCTACAACAGTGTGTAAGAAAACAACATCATATTTTTTGTTTTTTGTACAGAATCTCCTATTTAGCTGTATACATTAAACCATTCCGTAGGAGTTCAAATCAGTAGAGAAGTCTACGTTTCGACCCTAGATTGTAGGACAGTGTATCCTTACTACGCGGGTCTTCGTCAGGACGTGAGGGAAGGGGAGGAGTGTAGGGCTGTTCCTGCTCAGGAGTCAAATAAATTCCTGGTAATACATAGTTCTGGCCAAAGCCGGGCGGAGTGGTGGATCGTTAAAAAATCAGCGGTACCTCTACAGCGTTGCTGTGTAGGATCAAGGTGCGTGTATCAATACATTGAAGTTGGGTCCATACAAATCATGGTTCAGCAGTGGATCCGCGGTGACATGGTAAAGCTAAACTGCGAGCCGGCGTCTGTTGTGGTCAGGGTCCAATTTTACAGTGCAATATCTCTGATTAGAAGGAAACCTTCCAGCACGTTGTCATTGCGGTCGGAGGGTTTACTTAAAAGACGGCGATGTGTGCGAGTCCAAATTCCACCATTAGATCCGAAGTGTTTTTCCAAAGCGCGCGTGAATGCGGCAGCGTCTGCTCACAGTCAGGAAGAATCCTGATTCTTCCTGACTGTGAGCAGACGCTGCCGTTACCTTGGACCCTGACCACAACAGACGCCGGCTCGCAGTTTAGCTTTACCATGTCACCGCGGATCCACTGCTGAACCATGATTTGTATGGACCCAACTTCAATGTATTGATACACGCACCTTGATCCTACACAGCAACGCTGTAGAGGTACCGCTGATTTTTTAACGATCCACCACTCCGCCCGGCTTTGGCCAGAACTATGTATTACCAGGAATTTATTTGACTCCTGAGCAGGAACAGCCCTACACTCCTCCCCTTCCCTCACGTTCTGACGAAGACCCGCGTAGTAAGGATACACTGTCCTACAATCTAGGGTCGAAACGTAGACTTCTCTACTGATTTGAACTCCTACGGAATGGTTTAATGTATACAGCTAAATAGGAGATTCTGTACAAAAAACAAAAAATATGATGTTGTTTTCTTACACACTGTTGTAGACCCCACGCCTGGGGATCTGTGTATTCTCTCTTGTGATTTTCCAAATATGGTCACACGTAATTGAATTTTTTTTTTTTGAAATAGTGATGTCTAACTAGCAAGAAATGTTTATTTTTTTTCCTCCTTGCACTTCCCTCTCCCTCTCCCCCTTTTTGGGCTTATTGAAATTGTGTTTAATATGTGTGTATTCATGTTTTGAGTAATGAGCTAATGAATGTTTAGCACAGGTGCGGTGAAAATTAAAACACTTTGCACCTTGACTCGACCTTTTGTGAAATAATCCAACTCATTATACCTCGAATTGTGGAATTTGTTGTGGTTTGTCTGGGACCCCTTCTTCCTATATTGAAAACAAAAGTGTCCTTATTGGAAGCTAGAACTTGCATAGACCTCTTTTCTTACAAGGTTTTCCATTGACAGATTACATTTCTCTATGAGCGAACAACATAGTCCTTCAGTGTTAAGTTGGAAAACTCTGACTATAGACTGACTGCCTGTTGATCTTTGTTGCCAGATATCCAATGGAAAACTTTGTCAAGTGTAACATACTACACTTTGCCAGAAATTGTTCCAGTTTCGTGTATGACACTGCCAAGCTTGCATCTAAAGTTAGATTGATAGGTACCTTTGTTCGTTTATGTCACTTTGTTTTTCGACTACACGTTTGAATTCATTGGGAATTTCACTATGTGAAGGAAATCCACTGTATGCCAAATCATGTTCGGGTCTCTCGTCTTTCTGAGGTTCCTGTTAAATTTCGTTTTCATATGAGCACCCCTCACTATTGGCTTAGGGAACTTCTTACAGAAAATATACACATACATCCCACAATGACTAGCGCGCTATAAGGTCATTTTAATGGCCGAAGAAAGAGATGCAAATATTGATAACATTTCAGCCTCAGGTCATCAGAAGAGACATTGCATCTGGTTGCAAATATCCAGTTCTTTCAGAATAATCAGTGACTCATTGGTATAAAAATAACTTGTTCTTGAAATGTATTTTCTGTTGTTTGCTAAGAGGAGTCGTTCATAAGCATGTGAGACATTAATGTTAAGTTCATTGTTGTGGAAATGTTACTAAACAGCTTTTAAGGATTTCTGCAGACAATTGATATTCTACTCCAGAGGAAGAAAAACCAACAATTTTGTACACATTTAACCTTCTTTTTTTTGTAGGGGTTCCAGTGTCCCGGAAAACGACAGACTTGCCTCAATAGCAGCTGAGTTGCAATTTAGGTCCTTGAGCCGACACTCCAGTCCAACTGAGGAACGAGAAGGTAACATCCATGAATGTGTACTAGTTGTTTACAGGACCTTCAGCGAAAGTTTGACATGGACACCAAATATCTCAACAGAGGCTCTCTTTTCTGAGCCTATACAGTCACGTATTAATCTGTTTTCGCTTTCTCTCGATAGTATTTCCTTTCTCTCTAATGTTATATTTAATTTATTTTGGTTTATTTAAAATATAATGTTTTGATTAGCAAAACATTTTGCCTGTCATATAGACTCACTTGAGGAAGACTTTAGTGTAATTTGGATTTTTATCTGAGTTGGTATTCCAATATCTAGACTGTCTAAGTAGATGGGGCAGATAAGGGTTGTGAACATTATGGCCCAGCCAGTCCCAATATGCACATTTAGGTATGTGGATTCTAAAGTGCTCAAACAGAAAAAAATACATTCATATTTTACTAAAGCTGAAATTATATTTAGTAATCACAAGGCATTAGCCCATTCACAAACAATACAAGCAGGCATATACTTTCTACCAATCCAAATCCTGTGCCACCTCCTGTCTCTGTCCAAGTAATCTGCCTGTCCCAGGTCCTCCTGACATCAAGATCAAACTACTATGTGCATCACTTTTACAGGACACAAATCAATGAAATCTTAGTTCTCATTTCAGTGTCAATCTTTTTTGCTGCACCCACGCCTTCCTTTATTTTATCATGACTACTCACAGTTTAGATCAGTGCTTCTTATTTCATTATGCTTGCACTTCAGTACACACAGAGTAGGAAAGACAGTGGGTCAGACTCAAACCTTGCTGCTGGTTGCAACACTAGGAGATGGTGAGACCGCGACACCTGTAAATGTATGGCTTGGAAATGCATAATGACTGGTTACTTACCGGTAATATTCATTACTTCAAGTCATAGACCTCCCCGTCCCAGTCATTACCATATGAGCAATAGCTCCTCTCCAGAACTCCCAAGCAAAAACTCCTTAGTCCATCCCTACCATGAGCGAACTAGTAGCACACAAGGATGACAGCAACGGAGGAGAGATAAACATGGAACGTGGAGTCTGAGGAGAAGTACACAAGAGAGAGACCCCGAGTGTTGGCTGATTGGCATTTGGGGGAGCACATGAGAGAGAGAGAGAGGGAGCTGGAAAACACATGCAGTATCATTGCATTCTTAATCAAAAAGAAAAAAAGTAGTGTCTTAAAAGTGTGCAGTGGAAGGACACAAGTCGCCCAAATCAGTAAGATGGAAAAGAAGCTATGCCCCAGGGAAGGGGCAAACACAAGATTGACAAAGATAGCCATCAAATAAGAAGCAAGCAAATGCTAGTCACAAAAAAGCCAACCAAGGGTAAGCAATAGGCCGGCTAAAAGCCCACTGTAAATATTTTGTTAGCCCACAATAGGTATTTTGCAACTGGACAGGTTGCGTTGTCTTGTGGGCCAGTGGGCCACGAAGGGGATGGCTGACTTGAAATTGTTAAAACTTATAGATATCTTGATGGTTTATCCTTAGAATGGTGAAGGCTCCAAGTATAATTGATTTAAGAAATTAACTAATATGGCTATATAGGGGAGCTTTCCCTTCATCCACTCAAGGATCCATAGTTCTTGAAAGGTTCTTATCCCAGCAAACCAGTTGGCTGACTGCGACTCAATATTTTTGTTGTGGCTACCTTTCCATGTTGTGTGGGCTCTGTGAAAGTGATAATCCGGCGTCCTACAAAAAATGTGCGTGGATCATAACTTGCAGTAGGAGCGCCCCCTTGCCTAAGGAAAGGTGTTTGGGGCATAGGTCCCAGAGAGCTAGACTGTGCCAGCCAAAATGGGAAAATAACTCAATGTTTAATTTTGAAGAAAACATGACTCTGACAACACATCTGCAAATTCCTGTATCTACCAATGTGTATGTTTGCTTTCTGTAAATCTGAATAACTTTTTGGGAGTTAAAGTCACTGCTGCAGATCTACAGCTCCATTTTGGATTCTGCGTCTCCTAAAACACAACAAAAATAGAAAATACATAGTGGAATTGCACATGACACCAGGCCAAATTATGTGTGCTCTCTGAGCACTTGGACTGGGCGTAGGGCTCATCTGCTAATGCGTGCGACCACTGAGTCATAGCAATGAACGGGCTGCTGCATGACTTTGCTTTTCCTGGTTTAGTGCAACTGTAACATCCCTTCAATTATACCTTTTAAGGGAAAATTTTCTTAATTTTTCTTGTCTTCTTGGTACAGCATCACATTTCCTTTAAACCCCTTGCATGCTGGTGACAAACCCCAGCCGCCACGCTCCGCGGTGCTCGTGTGCGGATGACGGCTGGGGTTCGTCACGGCCCGCCCTGTTCGTTTGTTTACCGCACAGCGGCGGAAACGGGCCAGCATCGAAGGGGTTAACAACGTTTTTCGAGTCTTTTTCTGTGAAAACATATACTGTGTGTGTTTTCGATTTATGTATATATGTGTGTGTGTCTGTGTGCGACACACACACACATATATATAGCTATATATGTCCCCCTGTATTTTTGCACCCTCTGTTCCTGCATGGAAAGAAATGCACTACATTGTGAATTTCTTTCTGTGCAGGAATGTACTGCAGCAGTCTCATGGCGGTGCATGTCTAAGGCAGGGGCGGCTCCTCCACTAGGGCAGATGAGAGTTGCCCCTCTGCTTTTTCGCAGTGCGAGAAGCAGAAACATAAAATGGTAATAACTTTCAGTTATTACCATTTTATGTTTGGTGGCGGGCGGGTGGTCGTGCTGCTCTGTGAGCAGGGCAGGGGACGAGTGATGTGCCCCCTCCTGAGTGCGCAAAGACTATTTGGTCGGCCCTCTGGGGCATGCACACTCTGCCCTTCTCCATGCAGGCTGCGCAGCCTACATGGAGAACATGACCTCCCCATAAGCCCCTGGCTGGGCGGCGTCCTGACCAATCGTGATTCAATCGATCAATCAGTGGTTTATAGAGCGCGCTACTCACCCGTGAGGGTCTCAAGGTGCTGGGGGGGGGGGGGGACAGGTCTTGAGGTCCTTCCTGACCATGTGGAGGGTTGGGGAGCGTCTGATGTTGACTGGGAGCTCATTCCAGGTTCTGGCTGCGATGTAGGAGACAGCTCTCCCATCAGCTCTGCGGATGCGGGGGACCTCTGCCAGGGCGAGGTCGGCGGAGTGGGGGTGTCTCTTCGGTACGTGGAAGCATACTCTGTCGTTGAGGTATTTGGGTCAGATATTGAGGGATTTGTAGGCGTGGGTGAGGAGTTTGAAGGTGACCCTCTTCTTGACGGGGAGCCAGTGGAGGCTTCGTAGGTTTTGGGTCCCTAGGATGAGCCTGGCTGCGGCGTTCTGGATGGTTTGGAGCTTTCGTAGAAGAGTTTTGTTGATTCCGGCGTAGAGGGCATTGCCGTAGTCTAGGCATCTGGTAATGAGTGCATGGGTGACGGTTTTTCTGCAGTCGGGGGTCCATTTGAAGGTCTTCCGGCGTTGATCTGGCTGTTCATGGAGAGGGAGGAGTCGATGATTATGCCGAGGTTCTGATCGTGGTCAGTCGGGGTGGGTGGTCTCCCGAGGGTGGGGGGTCACAAGGTGCTGTCCCAGGTGGAGGTGCTGGGCCCGAGGATGCGGACCTCGGTCTTCTCGGAGTTGAGCTTTAGGAAGCTGTCCTTCATCCAGGCTGCCACGTTCTTCATTCCTTCCTAGAAGCAGAGTTTGGTGTCTATGGGATTCTTCGTTAGTGAGAGGATGGGCTGGGTGTTGCTGGTGTAGGATACAGTGCTATCTGACGATGGGGGCCATGTAGATGTTGAAGAGCGTCAGGCTTAGTGACGATCTTTGGGGAACTCCGCAGATGATGTCATAAGTGATTGGCTTAGGGGAGGGAGCCTGGCTGCCTGCTTCCTGTTCCTGGCTGTCTGCTTCCTGTTCCTGCCAGAGGAGGAAGCGGGACCCGGACGGCGAAAAGGTAAGTTTTTTAGTTTTTTAAATTATTAAATGGACCCCCCCCCTTTTGCGATCCTCCTATCCCCCATTGCGAGCCAGGCCGGACATGACTGGTCTAAGGCACACCTTGGTGCCTTAAATACCCACTGCCGTGGGACTGCTATGACCGCCCGACTTGGATTCCAATCGGAATACGGCAGGTGGTCAGACTATGGGTTTGGTGGTCTCACAGTAGGGGGTTGGCATGGGGCGGCCCGCTGCGATACCGCCAACCTCCTACTCAGACCCTCTATATGTTGTATGTAGAATCTTTGCTCTATTGCAAACTTTTTCTACAGAGCCTAAAAACTTGTGTGGAACATGTTGAACACAAGTTGTCAAGAAACTATAACTTGTAACCAAAGGTGACTGTAACTCGTGCCTCCGCCATGCTTAGTTTTCTCATCAATTATAAATTACTTGAGATAACTATATCTATAACTGGTGAATGTCTGTGTTTTTGTCTTTTTGTTCATAGTGTTACGTGGTCACTGAAAATTTCACCAACTATAAAGATACTTTAACCTTTGTTTTTTCAGTGAATTTGTGTAAATATATATTGCACAGTGATCATTGCCACTGTGTAGATCTAGTCAGGACCTGGTTTCTGTAGGAAATTGACTTTTGGTTTTCTCACAATATTTGCACCGTTGGACAAATCTTCTTCATGAATCTTTGCAAAAAAGGTTTTATTCACTTCAGTGGCTTCCTGCCAAGTTTTGGGGTGATCTGTCAAGTGGGGACTGAGAAAGGGAGGGATGTCCCAAACACATTTTCACAATGTAATTTTCCATAGGAACTTGAAACAAAGCTGCAGGCAAAACCACTGAACAGAATTCCCTAACTTTGGCAGAAAACTAGGTCTTCATACCAGAAAGCTTGCATTTGTGAATTGTTGTAAATCTGTTCGCTGCTTTTGAGTAATTGAAGTTCAAAATGTATAGTTATCTAGCAGCGCACTACTACATTGGTGCTTTAAGTTCAAAACAAGCAATCAGATTGGCTGGCCACAACATGAGGAGAATAAGTTCCGACTTCCATTTTATGACTCGAAGGGGGGAAGGCGGTTAGTCACTGTGTCAACAAAAAAGCAAAAGTAAGCAATACATTTGCAGGATAATGGTATGCTGACCTCTGTCTCTTGTGGGTCAGTCCCAGAGTACACCCCTTAGGGTCAAATTAAAATGTCCTATTTATCCATTACGTGACAGTACTGTGATTCTACAGCGGCGCTCAGCATGGTCCCCTGTGTAATTTTGTGGCAGTAGCGCGGTATCACAGTGATACAAAAGAAAGTGAGGGGCAGGGCTTGGGGTGCTGTAATATGATGTATGTTGGCTAGCATTGTGGAACCTGTGCCTAACCCAACTCAGACGGCCATCCCCAGCTGCGAACGGCCTTTCACCATGTGCGTTGTGGGGTACCCGAGGGCTCAATATCCTGTATGCAGCCAACCCACCACACACTCACCCCCTAAAATAGTTTTCTGATTCCTGCGGGACTACTGCGGATCCAGAATGGGACCCAGTGGTCATTCGGGTCTTTCAGGAGGAAGTGAGTTATGCTGGCTCCCACGGGATCTCACAACCCCAACACCTCCAGAGCAAGGTGGCCAATTGGAAAAAAGGCCCTCGGCCAAAAAGATGACTCTGTTATTTGATGTTGCATGCCAGTGGGGCTCCAACAGACCAATTCTAGATAGACATACATTTTGAACTCTCATTTTTCTAAAATACTGAACAGATTTCCACCAAATCACAAAAGCATGCTTCCTGTGTAAAGATTTAGCCTTCTGCCAAATTTGGTGTAATTCCATTTAGCTGTTTTGGCGGTAACACTGTTCACAAAATCTCTACAGAAATGGCATGGGAAATGTGTGTTTAGGGACACCTCCCCCCATCTTAGCCTTCACTTGGGGTGATTCGCCCCAAAACTTTCCAGCAAGGAGCTGAGGTGGATGGGCTGCAATTTTTGTGAAAATACATCAAACAGCCCAAAAGTTATTAGCAACCCAAACATACCTATTTTGTATGGTAACCTATTGTAATACATATATACTTATCTGAGTGGAACTTACCTGCACGGTAATGGCAAAGTGGGGTATAGGTAAGATACCATATTTTCCAATCCAGCTACAAGCCTACAGGAGTGGTGGTAGACTAACTGGATCAGGGAGAATACGTCTGAAAGGAAGAAGTATTATCAGAAGGTATCATTCCTTCTAAATCTAATGTGTCTACTGATGTATCACAGCACATCTACACAGTACCTGCTTTGGATCTTTTGTGTTGATGCGAGCGCCAGTTAGTCCATAATGAGAGTTGTTGTTTTTGAATAATCTTTTTTCCTAGAAAGTCTAGCATTAATGGAACTGAATGCTATATGAAATAAGATGCACCCGTTGCCTGTCTGTATGTGTAGAAACTCTTGATGTAAAGAGACTGCGTAAAGTGTACATTTTGTCTTTAAATTTCATCTTGATGCCCAGAGAGGCACCCTGGTCGTTTTGGGGATCTAGCTGCAGATAGCACTGCAAATCATAGTTGTAAAAGACAAAACATATAAAACAGCACTTATTAACATGCCACTCATAGACAAATACACACATCAACATGCTCTTTCTATGACAGAGTTTCTTGTGGCATCCACCTGGAAGATTTCTGTGGCCTTCAATTTCCTTAACTTCATCTCCTGCCATGACCGAGCCGTGTCCCCTTACCCCTTTATAAACATGCCCTTTCTTGCCACCTTAAACCTGCAAAGGACAAGGAGTAGCTCCTCTCCCAGCTGTTCTAATAGGAATATTCCCTAGCTTCTGGAGTTAAGTATGTAAAGCCATCTCACTTGAAACAAAATACGCCTATCTGAAACTTTGCTTGGGCACACCAGCTTGATGTAGGCCAGCTGTGCTGGTTTGCTTCACCCCACTATCTCCTCTCACTGAATTTCGTCTAGATACAGCTTTAATTGGATTCAACTCACTGCCACATACTACTTCCGCCTCTCAAATAGAGCGGGCCACTCTTCTCACCTGGTGTCACGTTCAAATGTACTTACTTGCAGCTTATAAGCATTGTGTCTGCTGCAAAAGCAGTGCATTGGCAGTTAAAGTGTTCTAGCAGCAGGCCACTGCAACAGTTGAGGTGATAGTTTTTTTTCATGAACTGTTAAATCTAGGTTAACTCTTGGAGCTACAGTTCAGCCCACCTATTTGTACTATGAGCACGATCGCATTCGGTAGAAACGTGCACTAGCAAGTGCTGCTCCAGACCTGAAAGTGCTGGCTGCAAATCAACAGAAGCTCCCGTCAGCAATGAAGTGTTTACAAAGATGTGCATCTTACCCTTAGAGCTGAGAAGCACCCAGTTCGTATGGGTCTCGGCCTTGACACTGTGACACATTCTTGCTTTTAGTCATAAATAAAATATGTTGGAAATGTAAAATGCTTCAGCTCTTCATCTAAGGAAAACAATCACTTGTAAATGGTCTCTTATTGTTCCGTCAGAGCCCTCTTACCCCAAAGGAGATCCCATTGGTTCCAATCGAAGGAGTTGGGAGCTGCAGACGTTTATCAATCAGACCAGGGGTAAGAAAACATGAAGTGCATCTTTTTTTTTATATTACTAGCATTTATTATGAAGAACCACATATGAAGTGCACCTTTACATTATATTTCGTTAGTGGACTGGATTAATTATGTTCTTTGAAGATCTGCAAGTTCATTTTTTATGACAGACTCACTTTGAACATGAGATGCATTTACTTTTTTTGCTCATTGAAGAGTAAGATCTCCAATTCTAAACGAGACTAAAGGGAGGTCTAGGTCTTAAGAGTTTGTATAAATTCAATATTATTTTTTCTATGCGTAAATTAAGCCTGATAGTTTAGCCAGGCTGTGTTCATCGGGTTTCTTTCATTGCTTTTAAATTTAGATTTATCGGTTTTATCTCAACTTCTCCATCCGCTATATTTGAGATCCTAGCTTCTTAACTATCACTCCGGTATAGTGGAGGGAAGCGACGGATGCTTGTGTTGTCCCATGTCCCTTTTGCCCTAACCTGGTGTGTTTCTTGCACGCCCCACCCGACCCGACAGGAAGCCATTTCTCAACAGGTCGCCACCATTGAGCGCCCTTTAACCTTGTAATTTCCTGTAAACGTGGTGGTGTTAGATACTTGCAGTGCACGTTGTCCCCAGTTCTAAGTGCTTGGTTCATTCCAGAGACATCATGGTTTAAGTAGTGTCATCCTTCACGAGCTGAGTGAGACGGACTCCACTGCAGACTTTTCAGTCATTAAAACTTTATTTGGGTTGTTACAACCACTGCAGACTTACCTCATTGCCCCATAGACTGAAACCTTTATTGATGGATACTTTTGACTAGGGCTCCTCAACGTGTACATTCTCTAGGCGCCAGACAGGCTTAAAAACCGCATACTCTAAGGGATTTGGTGAATACAAGAGGTAGCAGGAAGTAACTAGGACACTGAATGGTGAGGAAGATATTCGACGCATACAGCTCAGGTGAACGGTGCGTGTTTAGGCCGCACGGGTTTTAAACTCACAGCACACACACTTTGGTACATTTGACCGTTCTGTCCACTAGGTGGTGATGTTCTTCCAGTAGTATTGATAAGATTTGTGAACGAGATGACTTCCCAGATTTCATAAAATGAACAGTCTCGCGCACAGCACAGATTTTTAAGCGTCCACTAAATAAAATGCAACTTAAGTCATTGTTGCGATTTAAAACCAATCCACCTGAGATCGTGTGCTCCTGAATTTGATATGAACATACGGTGGCAACGTAGTCATCATTAGGGTAGTCTGTTTGTGCCTGAACTTGGGTGAATAAAATAACATCCTCATCTTCTGTTGCATCTGCTAAGTGTGTTCAAGGATGTATGCGACTTTTAAAGTAAAAGATTGTGGTGTGCTCGCTTCTTTGTCCACAGACACTGCATCAAAACACAGACCAATGGATGCTGTCCAGAAGTCAGTCCAACTCTTCGAGGAGGAACGGTACCGGAACATGAGGAGTAAAAATATTATCGGTCAAGTCTGCAACACTCCCAAATCTTACGACAATGTTATGCATGTCGGACTCAGGAAAGTGACCTTCAAGTGGCAGAGGGGCAATAAAATTGGTAAGGATTCTCTAACTTTCCATTGCAGATATGTTCAGTGTCCACGTTCTGAGTGTATTTTGCGTTGATGTGGGGGTCACCATACCCTGAAAATGTTTAAAGATTCATCATGTAAACCCAAGAACATTTGATAGACTTTTGCCCTAGGGGGATATTTTGATGTATCCTTTACATGTAGGAGATGAAAGTACGTCGTCACGTGTTATCTAGTACATTTTAAAGAATCTTTAGCAGTTTTTCCAGGGCCCGTGTTTTGAATTCAGGCATTATAATGTTGTGTTTATAAATTGTGTACGCATTACAGTCAGAGGAATAGTACTTGATTTTGGTTTTCTGTTTTGTTCCAAGACTCACTATCTAATATTACTTAAAGGCCAAAAAATGGGCAAGATTACAAATATTGTCTCAATTTAGAATAGGGTTGTCCATTGTAGCTTGAAAACTGCCACTACAAAGGCATACCGATTCTGATTGCTTGAATACTGCTAAAAGGACTGGCTGAACCAGCACTTTGGCCCACATGCATCAATATCGGCTTTTTTGCGATTTCTAAATTGCGAAAAATAGCGATTCGCAATTTAGAAATCGCAAAAGCCTATGCATGAATATTTTCGCTTTTTTTTTTGCAATTCTGTAAAAATCGCTATTTTTACCGAATCGCATTAAAAATGCGAATTTTCAATTGCGAATTCGCAATTCCCATTCATTCCTATGGGCCAAAATGCCCATAGGAATGAATGGGAATTGCGAATTCGCAATTTGAAAATGCAATTCATCAATGCATTTCAAGGGTGGAGAGGGGGGTCCAAATGACCCCCCCCTGCACCCATGAAATGTACTTTTCAGTATAAGTTACTACACACATGTCCTAAGGACATGTGTGTCTGTAACTTAACAGTTTAAAAAATGCATTTTTGTGCATTTTTAAACAATTTCGCAAATTACCACGAGGTTGAACTTCGTGGTAATTTGCACTTCCAATTTGAAAAATCGCACATTTTTTTGAAATGATGCATAGCATTTAAGAAATCGCAAAATTGCGATTTCTTATATGCTATCGCAATTTTAGAAATCGGAAGAATAGTTGCAATTTCTAAAATAGCATGATGCATCCCAAACAGCACTTTTGGAATCGCAAACGGACGATTTAAAGGAATCGCACCGTTTGCGACTCCAAAAATGCTTGATGCATGTGGGCCATAGAATCAGCTAATTTAAATGGCTTCTTTTATATAATACAAATTGGTCTTTTTATTTCCGCCATTCCAGTCAAAACAGCTGGGAAAAACTGCACGTCCTCTGATCATTTTGTGTTCTTAAAGGCAAGTTTTGCATGAATGGTTCCAGCAGCATGACACTGGGATTCTTTGTGTTGTAATGCAAAATTTCAGGCTATCATTTATGTCGGTATACCTGCCCCCGATGCAAAGCCAGAGCCCAGACATGTTGGATCTGCTCACCTGTTCCCCTCCATATTCTGCACACCTCAAAATCGTGCATTTCAGTTGGTTAACAGATTTTCATCAGTTCTAGTCTGGACTGTTTTGTCTGCTGTACAAACACAAAACCTGAATTAACAGTAAGTATTGAAAATAACACATTTATAACACGTATTACCCAATGTAAAAAACAATGTTGTGATAGGCATGTTGTCAATACTTCTATCCAATACTAATGCATTTAGTAGCCGGATGTTATTTAAAACCATGTGGCCACCTGAAGACACGCTATGTGTGCAATTTAATTATATCGTAGTTCCGTCAAGTCGTTTTCTAGAAAGTAACATTTTTATAAACGAAAATGGGCTTGAAAATATCAGACTTCCTTGCTCTGCTGTGCTTAGCATGGTAGGTTGTTCTGTTTAAATCCAGGTATTGTTGGTACTCTTTGGAAGCCAGTACACGGTAGGTACAATAACATTCAAAATAAAAAAAAAATTTTATCCTAAAATAACAAAATACATTTTGTGCATTTTAGCCTGTTAGTAAATATCTTTACTAAAATGTATTTTTACCAAACGGTTATTTTTATGGACACTTCTAGTTTTTAATGGGTTTAAACATGTAACTCCGACAAAGTTTCAATATTGTTCATAATCGTGCAAAAATGCTTAATTGAGTGTTATAGCAAGCTCCTCTCTAACCCGCAGCCCTCAAATTTTATATCGCATTAGCTTGTAGAATATGTGATTCACTGTCTTGCAGTGTAATATAGCTACATCTGTGGCTATTTCATAGCAAAAACAGTGACAGAGTTGTGTTACAATGTTTTGTCACATTGCCTGGTAAAGGCACTAGAACAGATTGTAGGATTATAGATTTTGTAACTTATTTGACAGCTATAATGGGGACTTTCAAGCCATTTGTTGAAAAAGCTCAGCCTCCCCAAAACAGAAGTGTAGTGCTCCTGTATCCAGCACCTTCCTTAACCAAATTCATGTTCTACCTACAAATATTTTCAGGTGCAATACTCGATTCTGAAACTTTCCAATAGCTCCCCAGTTGCCAACTTGTGGCCTCGCCTGGCTCTAGTAATGGCTCCAGGCCCTCCTTCGGATGTGGCGTCCTTAAGCCATAGAAGATACCACCTTGTGCCCTGATGTCATTTCCATTTTTTCTGCACCTTGATCTGGGCCCAGACCTCCTCTCTTCTGTTTTTACCAATTTTCTCCTCTAATATTATTTTCGCAGTGTACTGTAAAGGTCATGTCCTCATTAAAGTCACATACTTCAGGTGGTGTCATTCCTGCCTTAAACAGGTGTCAATCTCAGATCCCCCAGATGTCTATCTTTGTTATCTGGGCCTCAAGCACAGCTCCACCTCCTGTGATGAGTGCGGCCTTGTGCACTCCCAAGGTGATCAAGAAGATGGAAGCCGCGTTTCAGCATGGCTCATGCTCAAGAATTGTTCCCACTAGAGGTCTCCTTCCAGACGTAAGTCATGTAAAAGGGAGGACTACAAGGAAAAATTCTCCTGCAAAAAAAATCACAAATGTGATATGTCTGTCATCCCTTTGACGTTGCTTCTGTTCTAGGGATAGTTCAGAAAGTTCGCTGTGTCTGCCCTCAAATCCACCTTCCGTGTCATCTTTGGAGCCTTTGCCGTTCTTGGAGAAATTAGGCCTATTTCCAGAGCATCAGCTGACTTACACCATGCGGTGGCCTCTAATCCAGCAGTGCTGGCTCAATCTCCCTCTGATGTGCCTTCCTGCCCCAAGGAGCCTTCAGACCCCTCAACTGAGGTTCAATCCGTGGTTCATGCTTCAACACAGGGCTAACTATTCGGACCCAACCCCAAAGTTGCTTCAACATTAAGGACACCTTCTGCTGCTCCACCACAGATCTCAGTTGCAATGGTGTCGGATAAAAGACGCAGTTTGTTATGGCAAAAAGCTGGGGGAAAAGTCAACGATTCTGGTACGTGCCCATCAGTTTGGTTTGACTGTATGGATGCCCTCTTTTTTACCAATTCTGAAGGAAAAGTTACTTGCAATTGTTAATAGTATTTCTTGTGGATACTATGTCAACCGCATGCCCGCCCCTGTTAAGAGGAATGATCTTTGAGATTTTAGTATTACTATCCCAAGTTAGTTATGTTGTTCACTCTGCCAATGTTCAATCATCTTGTCTCCTCCTCTTAGGTTGTGGAAATAATGGCAGGAACTGGTGTCAGCAAGCAAGGTGGCTTCCTTTATGGCTCTTTCGTAGCTCATCCGATGAAAGTCCTTTAGATATCTCTGGAGCTAAGCAATGCCTCCTGTCATACAGGGGAGCTATTGCAAAGTTTACAGATCCAGTATTGTGCTTGGGAGCATTCCCAAGATGAGGAATATGCAAGTAGATAGAGTAAAAATGAGTGACCAAGCGGTGTGAGGAACTTCCCTTTAGACCATTTATTGGCCGCACTTAACTTGTGTGCCTCAGACATCAATTACAGGTTTTCCACCAACTGGTGAGCACTGGAAACCATACCTTGCTTTTTCAGTTGCTTTTGTGCGAGTGCTTTTTTTGTCTATTCTATCATGACACAATAGCATGCATTTTTTTTATCATAGCTTCCTCAGACATACTCCCCAACTGCAAGAATTGCAGAGATTTTGTTAGCTGTTTTGGGGAGGACATTGCATGGCCTTAATCTGCTGGTTTGGCATTGGCACCCTTTCACTGCAGGGCCATACTGCTCAAGAAGAACATTCACCTTTTGAGTCACTCTCACTGCGCAGCTGTCAGCAACATTTAGCTGGCAAAATATGATGGTTTTTGTGGTGTCAGAGACTTTTTAAGCAGCTCAAATGCCATGCCCGAAACAGGGTCAGCAAACGTTCCCCCGCTCCCCTCCCCCCTCCCCACCCCCACTATGATGGCCAGGCCTTCCTTCCGGGTATCATAAAGTGTACGTACCAAACATGTACTTGGAATGTTCCCAGTATTAGTAAAAAACACCAGACTAGGGAAAACATTTGCAGGGAGTCTCAGCCTCATCTCCAGTCTGTTAAATTTGCAGTCATTCCAAAGGTTACAAATAAATAGTTTTCTTTCATGGATTTTAGAGTGAAAAGAAAGTGTGGCACACGGGGAAGAGCATGCCTTGTGCTTTCAGTCGCAGTCTCACAGAAATTGTCCTCTAGCTGTATAAGCAGCTAGAAAAGGGTGGTAGTGTTTTATTGCAGACTGAAGTAACAAAACTTCAAGATGCTGTTTAAACATCAGGTTCTCCCTTTGCATACCTAACTCAGAATGTAAAGGCCAATTTCCCGTGCCTCGGCTCCCCACTCTTCACCTGGAGCGATACTCTTCAGAATTGCAAATACGACTAAAGAATGGTAGCAGTCTCAGCCCCTGATCAATTCAAGTTTGCCATTCCCTTTTCACGTTCGGCAGACAGATTAAACATGTGGTTCAGTTGGTGAAAGATTCATGTACAGCTCTTCAAGCATGCTTTTCATCACTGTTTTGTCTGATGTTTGGAAACAGTACCTCATATACCAGGATATTTACTAAGCAATGGTACTAACAGAGTGATGGCAAAAAAAGACAGGTCCTTTGGTTTTTCTTACCAGGGCCCAAACCTAGTGTTGTCTAGAGCACTGCAGATAGTTTGTCTTTTAGCATGCTAATCCTTCAATTCCTGATCTAAAGTCTCAGACTTGATTTTTCCTCAAGGTCGAGTGCCCATACTTGAATAGTAACTCAAGAGAAGCTTCTCTACCCTTCCAACCAACTGTGCAGTAGTTCCCAATACTGTTAAGACCAATATCCTCACCATGCAAGGGAATAGCATCTTATCTCTCCTGTTACCTCTGAGTCATCTTGCGAAGTCCATAAGCTGAAACTCACTTATATTTTAAGAGGATAACAACTTATATGTGTCGTCTGGGAGCTGAAGTAGTTTCTCTCATTGGAGAGGTTTACCATGGACAATTTTGTGAAAATGCTGTTCCCACTTCAAACATGGCATTGTTTATGCCTACTTTTATTTCATCCGCTGAGGAGGCAATCAGTCCTTTTTGTGGTTTGCATTGTAGACAGTATTATCAAAGTAAAACCCTACATTTTTTGTTGGTTGTTCTACCCACATTGACTGCCAAACCATATCAGCAAGGGCAACACATTTTTATCCATCTGATATCTCTGCCTCCCTATGTGTGAAGAACAGGCTTATTTGGATCCAGTGCCTAGAGTTTGAAGTGTCCAGCAAGCAGAATTGTTTGAACACACTCCGCACAGTGGGGTCCGCCATCAGAGGCTTCAAAGCCACAGCACTACATCAGCATGGCGAATCCAGAGCATCAGATGGCTGATGACCATGTTCAAAAATATAGTTCCATGCACTCTCCTCTACAGGAAATACATTTGGCAATTGAGAGTTACAAATATCCCAAGCTTGTGTCTCTTAATAGTCATAGGAGGGGAACATAAAAAGATCACTCCCAGACCTAAAACCCTCATATAAAAAACAAAAACCTTCATCTCTTTCCAATTTACTACTCTGTCTTATCCTATACCTCTTTCAGTATATCCTCTACCACCACTCTGTGACTTATCTCAAACCTCACTGTACTGCTATGATCTACCTAAAACCCAATTTTTCCTCTATCCCTTCGTTGACTCATACTAAACCTTATTTTACCACTGTGATCTCACCTAATAACCCAATTTAGACTCTTCCCACCTCTATCCCTCCTTTGACCCGAAACCTCATTGTATTACTATGATCTCCTAAATAACACTTTCTAGACTCTTCCCTCCTCTAACCCTCCTTTATCGGATTCAGTCCGACTAACAGACTCACATGTCCACCACTCAAATTAACGTATATTTCCTTTTACTAATCCACCACTAATCCACCTCAGGTTCTGGAGTAGCGTGCTTCTTGTCAAAAAGGGATAAGTGCTATATAAATAAATACAATTTCATTATCTCTATAAAGACAAAATATACATTGAGAACATAATAGTCTTGATATTCCCATAAGAATCAGTTGTCTGTCACAACATCTACCTTGTCATTAGCCATGTAGAAGGTGAAGGGGGAAATTGTTTCTGCAAACTTTAGAGACAGCTAATATGGCAGGCTTTGTCATGCTTCACGCATAAAGGAGTTGACCACCAAGGTTTCCTGGTGGCTCTTCAACACTTGAAGTTTCCCTCAGGTTGACCACTTTGCCACCGCCCACAACTTCTGAGGGTAAGCAGCATTTTCCCCCTTCAGCAATGACGAGTCAGGGAATATTTTGCTGATATTTTTTTCCTTCTTAATCATCTACAACATTATTTAGGAATACATTAGAAACCAGAACTGCTTTTATCTGCTTAGGGATACATGTTCTACATTCTATAAAACCTAAAAAAGAAATGATAATATCTGATTATCTGATAGTGACATCTAGCCGCAGTTCCTTACCTTTGATTTTCCCAGGCATCAGATTGGATACTGAAGATTTTACTTCCAGTAATACCCTTCAGGTGGTGTCATTCGGCTCCCTGTGACATTGTTGGCGATACCGCCGCCATTGTGACATCCGCTTCACCTATATAGGCGCCACACTGGCGCGCTGATCTCATATAATTTCTTTGCGTGCCAGCCAGCCAGATCCGTGAAGAGAGCTACCCTCTGCCACTTTTTAACAGACTTTTTTCCACATTTTGTCAGATGGTTATTGGTGTGAAGATTTTTTCACTACATTCAAGAAAGTGTCTGATTCAAACCGTGCGGCACCTGCCACCATACTGTGTCCATGATGGATCCATGTTTAGTGTGTCTATGGTGTCTGGAGCGTGACCACGACTCCCAAGTCGTGCTTTGACTGCTGGGTGCTGGCTCCTAAAGCTTTGATGGTGTAGTCCCTAAAGCTGCTTGCGGCCCGGCTCTTGGCATAGCATCATTTGCCCTGGTGGTCTTGTTCATGGTCCCGGTTAAAAGGAAGGTTGGGGGACAGGTCCGGGAGCCCCAAGTCTTCGTCCTCCCACCCTAAGTCTACGAGTCAATCAGGTAAGAAGCATAAAAAACATAAAAAGCCGAAGCACGCTTCAACTTCTCCCAGTCCGTCAGCGGACGTGGTGGAGGAGCCTCGGTATTCTAGGCCTCATTCCTCAGAACCTGTGCCTGGGTCGACTCTGCATTTCCCAGCTTTCTCAGGAACTGGATTGACCCCTGCCTAGCTCAAGGAGTTTTTTTACCCTATGTGCCTCATATTTGGGCGGCCTGACCCTACCTGTGCACCTTTAGGCCCCGTAGGCTTAGAGGAGGCTCCATCAGGTTCCTTGCCAGCAGCTCTTGCCCCAACGTTGATGCCCACTCCAATCCCCATGGATCCGGTTATGGATCCGGACCGACGCCGGTCGTACGCTTGTACCTTCCATGGCGCCAGTCCAGATGCCAAGACTCCCGGTGCCGCACATGCCCTCCAGCGGTGCCAACCTCATTTCTAAAAGGAAGATTGGGAGGTGTCGCTGGACCCTTTACAAGACCAGCCCTACCACGGCACGATCTGGTATGAGGACCTGGGTGAGGCAAGTGGTCTGGACACCTCTCCAGATTATGGCCTGCTTTCTCCCCTATCGTGGCTACAGACAAGGGAGCATCCTACTCAATGGTAGTGCGAAAGGCAGCCGAGGTCCTAGGCCTTATGCTCCCTTCTGTGGCAGTCAAGACAAACATCTTGACGGAGGTCCTGCAGCCTGGTGTCTCCTCATCAAAACCCTTGCTGCCTTTCAACAAGGCCTTAACTGATGTCCTACAGTGCACCTGGTCCAAGCCCAGTACAGGGACTCCTGTGAATAGGACAATTACCCACCACTATCGCCCTACACCGGGTGACCCATCTTTCCTCACCAACCACCCTACCCAGAGAGCTTGGTAGTACAAGCCTCTAAATCTCAAGGTGTGTTCCCTTCCTTCCATAGGGAATCCAAGAGGCTGGATAGTTGGGGTAAGAAACTGTTTTCTTCCTCCAGCTTGACATTGCGGTCAGTGAACACTGCATGCTTATTGGGACATTATTCCCACACTTTTATTGCCACATGTTTCGGAGGAGGCCTGGACAATCCTCTCCCAAGCACTGTCAGACAGGAGAAATGCAACAAAGTCCACCAGTCATTGTGTACTCGACACCACTGAGTCACTGGGCAGAGCAATTTCAACAACAGAAGCTGTGAGACAGCTGGTTAAGGTCTTCTGGCTTTTCAGGAGACGTCCAGGCCTCTCTCATGGACATGCCCTTTGATGGCACCCATCTCGTCAGAGCTAAAGCAAACATGGCGCTGGAGTGTTTTAAGGACTCCCGGGCTGCAGCCAACTCATTGGGCTTTTCAGTGGCCACATTCCCCTCATCTTCTTTTCGCTCTTTGTGGCTACAGAAGGGGGTTGCAGCCGCGCCAGCCCTATTCAAGCTTCAAGACTGCGCAAGTCCAACAACCTCTGCTCGGCCCTTGGGTGCAGCTCGTTGCGGTTCTGTGGATCAGGCAGCCAGAGGTCTGGTCAGTCCTCCACCCCACGGCACCCTCAGCCTCCAAACTTTCCTATTCCAGCTCTGCAAGATCTTGGAAGGCCAGTTGGTGGCAGGATCAGTCACCATCTTTGCCACTGGCAGAACATTACGTTAGACAGGTGGGTTCCTCAGATAGTCTGAAGGGGCTATGCCCTCCCCTTCAAGACTACCCATCCCTCCATGGCTCTAACTTACTACCTGCTGATGAGGATCATCTAATTTTGCTTCAAAAGGAAGTTGTGACTCTCTTGGTCAAGGGATCCATGGAGAAGGTTCCGGCACCTTAAGAAGGCTGTGGTTGCTATTCCTGCTACTTTCTGGTCCTGAAAAACGAAAAGGGCCTGCGTCCCATCCTAGATCTGCAAACCCTCAACTACTTCCTCAGAAAGGAAAAGTGCAAGATGCTCATTCTGGCTCCAGTTTTGTCTGCCTTATACCCCGGAGACTGGATGGTAGCTTTGGACTTGCAGGACTCCTGTTTTCACATTCCCATCCTGCTTCTCTATCGGCACTACCTGTGGTTTAAGGTAAGCCGCAAGAACTTTCAGTTCACCACTTTAGCCTTACCAGTGCTCCTCGGGAGTTCACCAAGGTGACGTTGGTGGTCGCAGCTCATCTGCACAGATCAGGGTTGCCAGTCTTCTCCTACCTCGACGACTGGATGTTGGAGGGGAGTTCGCCCCAGGCTGTCGTCTCCCACTTCCACCTGGACTTGAAATTCTAGTGGGAGCAGCATCGGGGGAATCTCTCTGACATGGTACAGGTCTCAGGAAAGAGAACTGAACAGGACCTTCAGTGGTGGCTAACAGACTGCATTGGGTCAGAGACATACCCCTCTCCCTTCCTCAACCACACTAAACAGTACTGACAGATGTGTCACTTCTGGGATGGGGCAGCCATTTGTTAGCGGTGGAGATCATAGGACGTTGGTGTTCACAGACAACTCCATCACCATGTGGTAATGCAACAAACTTGGGGGGGAAAGGGGGGGTTTGTGGAACCTTTGTCAAGAAGCCCTGCATCTTTGGATTTGTCTGAAACAGAAGGACATATCCCTGGTGATTCAGCACCTGGCAGGTTCTCTGAACACCAGAGCGGACAAACACCGCCATCGATGCCTAGCAGGTCATGAACGGTGTCTCCATCCGGAGGTGGTGCAAGGTTTCTTTCAGCAGTGGGGAGAGCCTTGGTTAGATATGTTCGCCTCCACAGATAATGTACAGTGTCAGCAGTTTTGTGCGCTGGAGTTTCCTGGGCAGCTCTTGCTTGACAACGCTTTCCGTCGCAAGTGGAGCTCAGGCCTCCTGTACGCTTTTCCGCTAATACCACTCCTGTCCAGAGTGCTAAAGAAGATCTGGAGCGACCAGGCCAAAGTCATCCTTTGGCTCCGGACTGGGCGCGGAGAGTCTGGTATCCCAAGCTTCTCCAACTGAGCATCTATTCTCGGATCGGCTGACCCTTCAGGAGGATCTTGTGTCGCAGCAGCAGGGGAAGGTCCTCTTCCGGACCTATCAACTCAATGCCTTCTTGCATGGAGATTGAGCAGCGCTGTTGACGGCATTCAACCTTCCTTCCGAAGTCTGTAATGTTATTTTGGCAGCCAGACATTCCTGTCCCAAAACAGTGCAAGCCTGCCGGTGGCACAAGTTTGTTAAATATTGTGCAGAAAGATCAATAGATCCTCTTTGTGCTTCCCTCTTTCAAGTCTGTCGCTTTATTTTGACCCTTGCCCAGCAGGGCACTGCTCTGGGCACTCTCAAAGGTTACCTTTTGGCCCTGCCGGCCGTCTTGAGGCTGCCAGACCAGCCCTCTTTATTTAAATCTCCTATTATAAATAGATTTTTTAAGGGGCTTGTAAATATGTTTTTACCGGTCCCTTTCATCATGCCTCAGTGGGACCTTTTATTTATTTTAATTTTTTATTTTAAAGGTTTTATATAGCGCTGGCTAGACCCGTAGGTATCAGAGCGCATTACATGAGCATCAGATCAGTTACAGGTTACATCGTTACAAAGGTTACACAGTTATTAGAACGTGGCAACATAGTTACTTGTAAGGTCAAGATAAACAATAAGCACAAATACGTAAGGGGAAAAGCAGGCAAGGGGAAAGATTCAGGGGAGGGGGAAGGAGCTAATATTTTCTTCATCGAAGAAAAAAACAATTACCCATCTTTTCTGTTTTTTAGCTAGAAAATCAGGCAAAGTTAAATGCTACACATCAAGGAAGAGAGAGGAGGAAGTGATTGTTGGTGAAAGGCCTTTTGAAACACCTGACACAAATAATTTAAGAAGAGCCCTTTCTTCCCAATTGAAATGCTTGTTTTAGAATGGCCGCCCCTCTCTTCCTGGTGCTGTGCCAGGCAGCTCCCTGCACCCGTTGTTTCTTGTTCTCTCTTCTTCCTGATGTGTGCTCAGTTTGAACCTCTGCACAACTGCCTGTCCGGGCTGCTTACCATCAAAACAGCCTTTCTAGTGGCAACAACTTCTGCCAGGAGGGTAAGGGAATTGCAGATTCTGTCATACAAGCCTCCTTACTGGACTATCTTTCTTGATAAGTTGGTGCTTTGCACTAGGGCCTCTTTCTTACTGAAACTGGTAACACCATTCCACGTGGGGCAAGCAGTTACCTTGCCACTTTCTACGCTCCTCCACAGCCTTTTTGGCTAATCTGTCCTGCAGGACTTCCTGATCTAAACTTGTCCGCAGTTCCTCTCCCGGGGATGGTATTGCTTGGGTATCTATTCAGAGGTAAGGAATCTGCAGCTAGATGTCTCTGAGATGAACAAGTTCCTTACTTTTGGTAACCACTTATGTGGTAGAGTCATGATTTATCCGCAGATTCTTTACCGACCCATCCATCATGCCTGCTCTACAGACAGGGTTTTAGGTTCAGTGCTTCCCCATGCCAGGGCCCTAGTTACTCAAAACACACTAATGTCAGTGAACTTCTGGCTCAGCGCCCTTGTGTAAAAAGTCTTGAAAAGTAACTGACGTCAGTGCACCGGGGTGGCACCTATATAGGTGACATGGACATCACAACAGCAGAGATGACGCCAACAACATCATGCGCAGCCGACTGATGCCACCTAATGACAGGCAAGGGTACTACTCACAGAAAATTCTTCTGGATCCAGTCTGACGCCTGGGAAATCCAAAGGTAAGGAACCTGCAGCTAGATCATGTCTCAACCAGATGTGTGTCCTCATGTAATGCAACTGGTGCTATGTAAAGCGCTCTGATACCCGGTTGGAGTCAAGTTCGAGCTATATAAAACTCTATAAAAAAACTACTGAAGGTAAGTAACTTGTTCTTTAAAATTTTAAAAACAAACCATAATCCCAAATCCTAAATGTATTGCCTTTTTATTGATGGTAGCTAGAACATTTCCCCCATATCACTCTAAAGGATCCATTAGAAAGCCCTGTAAACTATGGTTAGGTATGTAAAATGCATACAGTAAGGTAGGCCATACTGAGTTTTGAGATGCCTTTTACGGTCTGCATAGTGACTTCCTGTCACCTTCTTTGTTGGGTGATGCTTTCAAACTTTTTGTCTACTTTTTTCAGTGAGGGAATCACATCTTCACTGGGCTCCGAATAATGAACTGGCCATTATTATTACAAAGCCTCTTTTCAGACTAATGCCTTCTTGTTAATGAAAATCCTTGATTGGGAAAGATTCTTTCTAGTAGCCTCCATGTAAACCTGTTGATCCAGCAAGCATCAGGGTTTCAGTGCCTCTGCTCCATATGCTTTTTTCACAACCATCGTTTATCTATAATTGTCAGACTTTATATACATAATTATGCCCCGTATTCATTCTTTCACTTACACATTATTCTGGAAGACGCTAGATGCCTCCTTATTAGTGATAATTCTACACCTAACCTTGACAGGTCAGTCCCCGCGGAGGCATGGGTGGATCATTTCTCCTCGATCTTTCTGTCATCCTTAGATCTAGATGGAGAAGAGGAGGGGTAAACGGAATAATCACAAATGTGTATTCTCTTTTACCTAGACGAGGTAAATAGAGCATTAGCCAAAAGTCCACAGGAGGAAGCACCAGGCCCTTTTAGTGTTTCGGTGGACACCTATAAATATGTCTAAGCCCTCTGGGAACCCCTGCTTACCAAAGTCCTGAATGAAGTCCGGTATTATACCATCTTTCTGGTCTGAATCTCAAATAATTCCAATTTGTCAGAAGGGCTCCAAAAATATTGCTATAGACCAATTTCCCTGTTGAATTCCTCAGCTAAAATATTAGGAAGGCTAGTCCTAGAAAGACTAGAATAATTGGCTGAGGATAAATACATTTTGTCTAGTGCCCAAACTGGCTTCAGAAGAGGGCTGAGGACCGTGAAACAATGTTTTAATTTAAACCTCCTGAGGGGGAAGTACACAGATGTGTTTGATAGACCTAAGTGGTGAGTTTGACATGGTAAATCGAAATCAGCTTTGGAAGTGCATGATTTCGCTGGCTGCTCCGAGGGAGATAGTCTCAGTATTAGTATATATGTATAGTAACCTTTGAGCGAGAGTTCAGTGTGGACTGAAGGGAGCCCACAAAGCAATTTAGGATGAAAAGAGGAGTACGGCAAGGATGAGTATTGGCACCCTTTCTTTTCTCCATTTATAATAATGTTATCGAGAAATTGCAGTCACTTGGTTTTGACACTCCCAGAGTAGGTTTATGCCCCTTACAGATCCTTCTTAACCTTTTGAATGCTATGGGGATTTTTCCCCTGTGCTGGAAAATCATGATCACCATTATTCATGACGAGCTGGGCTCGTCATGAGCGTAGCAGGAGGCTACTGCATGACGAGCCCAGCTCGTCATGAGCGTCGAAGGGGTTAATGCAGATGACACAGTGCTATTAGCTTTAATCCTGATAAGTCCACAGAGCCTGTATTAATTCCTTCACTGAGTATATGGAAAACATTGACTTTAGGCTAAATTAGGGAAACCCATTTACCGTGTCATGTGAGAAGAGGAAAGGGAAGACTCACCCGTTATATATGAAAGGAAGCAAGATCTCAACTACAAAACATTTTTGTTATTTAGATCTACAGTTTTCTGCAGATGGGGGCTAGAAATATCATAGGGAAATTAGCTCTTTAATATGCTAAGGAATAACAAAGTTTTTTTTAGATTTGCTACTAAATTTGGGACCAAACCAATAAAAGAAATGTTAACCCTCTATAACGATAAAACGGTTGCCACTCCAACATATGATGCAGGGATGTGGGGGGATAAAATTACTACAATTAAGCAAAGACAGGAGAATGAATTCCTGAGAAGACTATTGGTAGACCACATTAACCCTCCAAAGCTTTTACGCACATGGAATTAGGTCTCCACCCCACTATGGACATGTAGAGGCTAAACCATTGCTGTTATGGCATTCACTCTGGTCCAAACCAGGATCTCATTTTACCCAATCAATACTTAGAGACTGTTTGGCACAGGATCAGGCACAAAAAAAACCTGGATAGCTCATATTAGAAATAGAATAAGGGCCTTATTACGAGTTTAGCGGTCTGACCACCGCAGGACGCGCCCGCACCCGCCAGCAGCCCACGGCGCTGGTGGTCCAAAGACAGCTGTATTATGAGTTGACCACAGGGCCGGCGGTGTAAAGGCGGGGATCCTGTGGTGGTGGTGAGTGTTTTCACAAAAATATTCATGCCTGTGGGTAAATTTCAACTGCATATGTGTTTGATGAACACACATGCATGAAGTATGTGGAAAAATAATAATCTACACACTGTAAATTTCCAGGGATCTAAATAAGCCAGGTAGGTACTGATCCTTTCGAATTACTAAATGACACAAAAGGTACACCTGGCTAAGTGTGGGAAAAAGGGGATGGAAGTAGGGTAATGTCAGAGAAAACTAGAGGGAGAAATCCTTTCAGGAAAATAAACCTCACTCACCATTAGGTGACATGTTTCATCGTATGGGTTCCCTCCTCACACCGAAGTGTGGGCTACAACTCCCCAAGGAGAGGTGATGAGGTGTTTTCTCAAGATGAGCAGTGAAAAGAGGTGAATGAGGTGCAGAGTGCAAAAAGTATAGTAATGTGGTGACTTAAATTGGCTTCATGGATCCACTAAATCTTTATTGGGTGGTTGCGGGGACAAAATTAAAAGAGAGGACTAGGGATTAAACCAAATATATCCCTTAACATGTTGCTGCCATAGATCGGTCCCCTATAGAGATCCAGCGGCATTTGTCAGGACCTAAATTGTGAATACTCACTCTGCATATGTGTTTAGAAAAATGCAAGACTCTCGCCAGGACGCCTGTTAGATGTGCACCAGGCCAATGAAGTTGGGCACAATGAGACGTACCTAGAGCTTGGAGAGTTGGCTTTTAACCTCTACTTATAGACTAACCCATAGAAGTACACGGGCCGTTGACAACCTGACCGTTCTGATCCTGTGTGGCCAGTATACTCACGTTTTTTGAAACACACATGCAGAGTGACTATACTTGGGGATACAGCCCTGTATTAGGATGAACCCAGTGTATATCACAGATTTCTTCTAACTAGATTTCTATTCTCTGTAATACACCAGTTTGTTGCCTTCCCGCACAGGGCTGTCTGGGACTCTAATGAAGTAAAATGCCCATGCGATAAAAACATAAGCAGTCCACATTACACTTAACACTTTTTTGATTATAGGAAAAAATGTTTGAAGCCTTTATTCTTAAGAGAATGATTGTTTGACTATTGGGATGCATTTCAATACATGATGGACTTGAAGGCTATTACTGTATATTATGCCTTAGCAATATTTCTCGCAAATGTAGCAGCTGCAAGGAAAAACTGCTAAACCTAGAAATTGCACTTTATCAATACATGTTATTGCCCTGTTTTTAAATCCAATTTTTTATTTTAGAAATTATTTTAATATATATGCACCATTTCTAGAAGAATGTCCTTATAATGATGATTTTTATAAGTTTATATGAGTTGTTTTTATTGAATGTATTTTACCAATATTCGAGCTAGGATGGAATCGTTTTTTAAATTATTGATGAACATTTTAGTCTTATGATGGTATTGTGTTGTGACAGTGTGCTGTTATGGTTTAGTTTTTGATAGACTGAATAAAGATTGATTATACTGTATTGACTTTTTGTGATAGAAAAGATTGTGTGAACTCATTGTGTAATGTGCTGTGAGATTTTACATTGACCAGACCATGGATTTGAATGACAACTCCTTAATTAAATTCTCCCCAATCAAGAATGGTTCTGATGTCATCTGTGGCAGCTATCAGAGAGCTTTCTGTGCTGTGGTTAGTTCGGAATCTGGATTGGGAATTTTCCAGAAGATTGTTTTTCTCCAGGTGTTCCGTGAGTTGGTGGTTGATGTCCTTTTTGAGGACTCTGGTTTGAAAAGGGAGCAAAGAGATGGGACTTGAGTTTGCTGGGGTAGACAGAAGGTTTATTGAGAAGGGGTTTGACTTCTGAGTGTTTACATTGTTAGGCTTAGGTGGCTGTGGTGATGAATGCATTGAAAATGGTGGTGAGTTTGTTGCAAATCCTCTTGCTCCCGAGGTTGAAGATGTGGTGGGGACATGGGTCCGTGGGTGCTCTTGAGTGGACGGAGTTCATGATGTCTGTGATGTCTTGAGTGGTGAGCTGGCTCTAGGCGGTGAGTCGGTTGTTAAGTTTCGGGTCTGTGGGAGTGGGGTGACTGAGTATGTCGGCGGCAGTGGGCTGGGGTTTGAAGTGTATGAACTCCCCTGTTTGGATACTGTCTCAAATGGAAAGCTGATGCCTAGTTAGACTAGGGAGTAACAACACTCATTATCAGTAACTAATATCTAAGCCTTGCTTAAGCTTTCACCTTCTTCTTGTTGTTGGGCTTTTCTCTCCTCAAGTTTTAAAAGGCATATATAAAGCATTAGTAACTCAACTTTTGGGAATTCACTACTTTTTCGTCTTTAGGCTTCTCTCGCTTACCAGTGTGACCCTGCCATCCCTGGTTTATATATTGCCAATAGTGGGCCTTTGTATTGTTTTTTTATTTTTTATTATTGGAATTGAGCAAGCTGTGGTCTCTGGCCATGTGTGAAGGGTTTGTTGTGTCCCCTATAGCCTCTCAGCTTCACATCCTTTTATATCTCAAAGTGAAGTGCACTGTCCCCTTGATGATTCCCACAAATTGGTATGAATAAGTTACAAATGCTAGATAAAGTATTTTTATACATTTTCTCTTATACTCATTTCCAACAAAATTACAGCATATTAGAAAGATTTGTTCTTTCCACTCAAGTACTTTTGAGAATTGGTGGCTCTAGTTGAAGGTGGATAAGGCCTGTGCTTAATGATTTCATAGTTTTCTGGCTGAGATCGTTCTGGTAAAGGGTACACTACAAATAAGTTATAACTGGAAGACAAGCACGTTCTAGTGAAATATGTACGCGTCAAGAATATCAGGGCCATTGAACCCAACAGACGGTATAATGTCCCATTGAAGTAGAAACTGACGAACAGCCTCTCCACAGCATTTCAACAGCTGCCATTTTGCCCTGAATTACCCAACTTGGCATTAAAAAACACCACTCAGAAATGTGTCACATTTGTTTATTTTATTGGCAAAAGTTGGTAATACAAAGGAGACTTGAAAAAGAACATCAGTTGCTAAAGTGAAAGGTGTGGTCACAGCTTACAATTCAGATTTTGATACTCCGATTTCCTGATTTTGGCTGTAACACGATGTTCACCCTTTCTGGGAAGCCTGATATTGTGTGTGGGGAAAGAAAGCACATCTCCACCCCTATATTCTAGCACAAAACTCGATTCATGGCTTATAGGTAGTTAGAGATATGCAAAACAAACCTAGTGACTCTAAATCAGGGGGTGATGAAAGCAACACGGTAACATCCATCTACATTCCCTTGCAAAATTATGAATTTTGTCCCATATTTAGTTACTAGCCTGGACTGGAACTCTATGTCATGTTTCCTTATTGATAGTGTGATGTTGTCCATTCTAAATTAACTGACTCTGGAATATTAGATTAATACTCATCCACATTTTTTGACTAGTACTTGTTCCAACAGTAAAAAAAACAGTGATTCTTGGAAAACATCCTTTACCCCTCAGTCTGAAAAAACTCCAGCAATGCAGTCACTGCCCTGACCGCGATGTTACTAGCTTTACTTTAATCCGCAAATCGCTACGACGACTTTATGTAGGGAGCGCGTTGTTAGACTGGTATTGGATTTTTAAGTCCACCACCTTCCCTACTGTTGCGTAGACTGCAGTTGGAATAGTAATTTAAACTACCAAAGTCCAACGCCCCTAAAGCAAGTGGCTGTAAAGACTTGTGTGGTAAAGTAACACATGGTAACGTCGCAGTCAGGGTAGTAACTGCGTTGTAAAGGCATACAGGGTAAATGAATGCGGTGTTCTGTCATTCAACCGTGTTTCTTTCTTTGTCAGGCTTATTCAATATTTTCCTCTAGCAGATTCAAATTCTCTGAATGGATTAAAGCTGAATATTATTTTCACTATGTGAGCAAAGCCTGTTCTGAATCCCATGGGTATTTTATGTTCTTATTCTTTTACATGGAAACATATTTATAAGCTGTCATTTCCAGCGATTGGTGAGTCTGTAGACCAGAGAATTTTCCTGATGTGAACGTTCATGGTCTTCAGCGTACACACGCTTGCCCTCCATAGACAACCTTATGTCCTTTCTAAGTTAGTTACACATTTCCAAACTAGCTACGACGTCTGAACCCCATTATTAATAACAAAAGACTCATGTCTGTAGAAGGAGCCATCCACAATCTAAATGAAAGTTTCTAAGTTGATTGCACTAGGGGTACACAAATTTATTCTCGAACATTTGCCACGTATATTGTGACAGCTCTCACCTGCTCATGGCCCATTGCTTGTGTTTCCCACTGCTACGAAATTCAAGGACCAAGCTTCTGTGTGTATGCATGCTACCACAGGTGGTGTTGGTTCCCTGAAGTTTTAGTAGTATAGCCATAAGGGCTTTGGGGACATCCACGTAGACTGTTCAACTTGCATTCTGTAACATTTCAAAGCTAGTTCAATGGCTACATTCTGTAATGTTGAGACTCGAGCAATACAGAAATAGTATGGGAGAGGGAATCAAGCGGTAAGTAGTCCATCCTACTCTGAAAATGTCACTATGGGTTTCCAATCAGTTTGTCACTCCAGCTGCTCTTTGTGTTTTCTACAAGAGATGAACATGACACCATAACAAGAAGTTGCTACTTTTTAACCCTACAAACGCTTATCTTTGTTTATGGTGCAGATGCTTTCAAAACATGAATTTCTGGATAAGGGGGCCATTTGAGGAAAACACTACTTACAATGAGTTTAAGTTCTGCTCTGATATTAATAGCATAGCCTTGTTTTCAATGCATGTTCGATCATTGAGTAATGAATGGTAAATTTGTTAACCCTTCATTCTGGAAATATCAATTAATAAGAAATAGTAGGTAACATGAAGTGCTGTTATAGAAACTACTTACGGCCTAAAGGTGAACAATTATGAAACCTTAGCCAAAGTATAATAACCCCTTAGGAAATATTTCTATCATTAAAAAAAATCTTTTTGTTCTTTTGTTTTTTAACATTGGCTTTTGCTGTTGTGGGGTGTATGATTATGTGGAGTGTCCGTTAAAGTATGTTGTAATAGAATCTTACATTTTTGTTGTTATCTTTCCTGCCATCTTATCTTTATATAAAATATAGAATGTCTGCTCCCTTATTTTTTTCTTCTAAGCTAAAATAATTTCACCAAATATAAATAGATAATACTTGCAACTTTCAAATGTCATTTAATTACTATTTTGTTTTATGATTTCCAGGGGAAGGCCAGTATGGAAAAGTATATACCTGTATCAGTGTGGACACTGGCGAACTTATGGCAATGAAGGAAGTGAGTATAATCAGTGGTGACCTACAGCACAAACTATGTTCAATTGAAATGCCTAGTTTTGGATCTTCAACATTTTTTTTTAATCAAAATTGTATTCTCAGCGAAAGTAGAAGGCAGCTGTCATTCCTTAGACATCGTAAAGCAATGTCATTATTTCACCATCAACCACTTCACAAATTGTTCAGAACATGGTAAAAACACAGTTATTATGTAGCTCTGCAAACTGTGGTTTGCATTGTTTTATCCATTATAGACTCAGTCCACTTGGAAGAAAAATATTCCATGCTCTTTGATTATACCCAGATTGTGGGGTGCTCACTAATGCTAGGAGTGTACATTAATAGTTTTTCAAGATTTAAGGAGGCAGATCAGTCATTCCTATGGAATTAGGACGGTGATCCTTATCGGAGTACAGGATCCATTTTAAAACCCTTTTGAGAAAGGGCATCACAAGTACCCACTACTGTTCACACCAGCTTGAGCCCTTTCAGTTTGGAACTATGTGCACGTCCATCTGTAATGCACACATGTTGGTTTATTCTTTTGCAATGGTTTATAGATATACTCTATGCATTCACACAACTTTTAAGAAGCCCTTTTAGTGCTCAGCTAGCGTCCATCTGGTTTTTTTTTTAGTTCAATATGTTTATTAAGATTTTAGAAGGATAAAAACAGTTAGGTACAGTTCATAATGATACCGATAGGAAAAAAAAATCCACAGGTGCATCAGAGTATGTCAGTAATAACAGAGAAATTGCCACAACTTATACTTCTTAAAAGTAAAATAAAAATCAGAGAACAGAGTGGCATTAGGGAATCAGAGGAACTCATAAACGGCATCATTATATACAAAATAGAAAAAGGAAGGAGAAAGAGAAAAGGGAACAGAACAGAAGAAAGGAAAGAAAGAAGAAGAAAGAAGAAAAAAGAAAGAGAAAAAAGAAGAAGCGTCCATCTGGTTTTGGGTAGAAATAGCAGAAACTGAGTTAAGTCAGGAAAGTGTAGCATGACATGGGTCCTATACTAGGGAGGGGATGTACATTCTGATTAGTGTTACCTCCTGCTTTTTTTCTCTATAGCTTTTTAAGATTAGTCTAAGATCCTGTCACAAGGAAGTGGTAGAATTAATAAGGTGGTACAATAAAGAATAACTTGCATGGTTGCCGAAGTTAGTAATTTTTTCTTCTCCATTGTCTCTTGTAGATCAGATTTCAGCCGAACGACCACAAAACTATTAAAGAAACTGCAGATGAACTGAAAATATTTGAAGGACTAAAACATCCAAACCTTGTCCGCTATTTCGGAGTGGAACTCCACAGAGTAAGCACATATTTATGATTCTCTTTAGGGCTGGACAAAATGGAATGCAACAAAGGATGTGCCGTTTCCTTTAATCACATCTATGCTTGACAGGGCCCAATTCTATTTTTTAAACTGTGCCACATGTTCGGCGCTTGAAGCGTGGTCTTGTGCGTTTTTATCTGCGCTTTTTAAAGGGAAAGTTTTTTGATTGTGTTGTGACTAGTGGGGCTTGTTAGGACATACCTGCACATAATTCTGGAATTTGCACCGCTGTTCGGCGGCCCGTTAGCTTGACTGGGGGTTAGGCGCCATCTTGGGAGGGGAAGTGCCGGCAAGGGACGCCATCTTTGTTGGCGTTATAGCTCTTGCTAAAGACATAGCACGATTGGGTGCTATTTAAGTGGATCAGAGCAGACGCTCGCCCTGTTCAGGTAAGTGCCAGTGTAGGCGAGGCATTATTTGATACTCTGCTGCTGCGCTTGCTGTTTAAATTAATTCCAACAACTGCCACTGACTCCGTGCATACTTAACTTAATTTGTGGAATTGTAATTCTATTTTTAAACTGTGCCACATGTTCGGCGCTTGAAGCGCGGTCTTGTGCGTTTTTATCTGCGCTTTTTAAAGGGAAAGTTTTTTGATTGTGTTGTGACTAGTGGGGCTTGTTAGGACATACCTGCACATAATTCTGGAATTTGCACCGCTGTTCGGCGGCCCGTTAGCTTGACTGGGGGTTAGGCGCCATCTTGGGAGGGGAAGTGCCGGCAAGGGACGCCATCTTTGTTGGCGTTATAGCTCTTGCTAAAGACATAGCACGATTGGGTGCTATTTAATCGTCCTCCCGATGACGCGCAGCGGTGACGCGCAGCGGGCGGGCGCGCCTTAGGCGCGCCGGAGGCTCGCCAGAGGCGAGCCCATCTTTGCCCATCAGTGACCATCCGGGGCCAGAACCCCTGGTCCGACTCTGCCCTATTCTAGAGGTGAACTATTGGAGCTTAACTTTGGAAAGTTTCCAACTCGATCAGGACTGCATACATCTGTTGGCTCGGGAGGGCCTGTTGATTTCATCTAAGAGCACAAGAGCGCGACAGCGCAACCCCAATGTTTACGCTTTAAATTTTGGTCTGCTGAATACACGCTCTCTGCAGGGCCATAAGTTGGAGGTCTTTTCACTACTGGAAGATGGGGAGCTGGATGCCCTTGCACTTACCGAAACTTGGCTGGAGGATTGTTCGGCGCCTGATTTAGTAGCGGCCTTACCAGATAATTATCTGGCACTCCACTTCAACAGGGAAGGAGCCAAAAAAGGAGGGGGAGTAGCCCTTCTTTATCAGGCCCGTCTCCGCGCCGAAAGGTTTCTATCCGAAACCCTGGGGGGTGCAGAGATTATGGGGGTAAAGCTCAGGCAGGGGGTGGTTTGTACGGTGTTCCTGGTGGTATACCGCCCGCCTTGGGCTTCGCCAGATTTCCCGGTTCTTTTTACTAGATTGGTTCAGGATTTGCGCTCAAGATATGATAAAATGATTGTTGTCGGGGACTTCAATTATCATTGGGAAAAATCCCCTAAAGAGGGGCAAGCACTACAGATTGAGGAGGCAATTTTCTCCTTGGATTTCACTCAACAGGTGAAGGGACCGACACACGAGAAGGGACATGTGCTTGATTTAGTCTGGACCACTATGCCAGTCCAGGGCGCTATAGAGATCTTGCCATGCGCCTGGTCTGACCACTTCTTAATAAAGGGCAAAATTCTTTTGAATTGCAACTTGCCTAAGCCGGGGGAAGGTTGGAAAATGGCCCGGAAGTGGAGAAACCTTGATGGGGAGAAAATGGTGTATTTTTTAGAACAGTCTCCTCCAGTAAAGGAGCAGGACGCCAATATTGATGCCCTTGGTGGACATCTCTACCATAAATTGGGGAGAGCCATTGATTTGGTGGCACCCCTTCGTAGGGTAAAGAAGGTGGAGAGAGGAGCTGGGGCCCCTTGGTACAATGACTCCCTACGTGACATGAAACGTGGGGTGAGGAGGAAGGAGCGTGCATGGCGGAAAGAGTATGACGCCACTGCCAAGAAAGATTATATGTCATCCTTAGCGACCTATAAACTAGCCATCCAAACTAGGAAGGCTGCTTTCTTCGAGGAAAGAATAGCTGCAGCTAGGAATCCACAGAAGGAAATCTTTCGGGTTCTGGCGGAGCTCAGGATAAACAAAGAGCAAAGCACTGAGTTCACCCAGGAGGACTGCCAGAGGTTCCAGGACTTCTTTGTGAACAAGATTTCCGATATTCTGGGAGAAATTGCTGCAACTACACCCCTTGAATGTCCTTGCCCACCTGACCACACTGTCCCGCCGGACATCATACCGTTAGTTGAGCTCTCCTCAATATCAAATCAGGAATTATCCACGATCACGGACCGAGTTAAATCCGGTTCCCTGGTGGATCCATGCCCTCCTGAAGTGTTCAAGTTGGCATTACCAGGCATCGAGGAAGAAGTGTTGCATTTGCTGAACACTTCCCTTTATACAGGACAGGTTCCTCTAGTTTTTAAAGAGGCTCGCCTGATTCCTCTACTAAAAAACCTGGATCGGACACAAAGTGTTTAAAGAATTTCCGTCCCATCTCCCAGTTGCCTTTTTTGGCTAAGGTGATCGAGCAGCATGTGTTGGCATTGCTCTCAAAACATCTAGAGAGCAACAACCTGCTGGAGGCTAATCAGGCAGGGTTCCGTGCTAACCATAGCACGGAACTAGTCATGCTATCAATCCTGGATGAATTGAGGAGTCGGGCTGATAAAAAAAACCCGAGCGCCCTGGTACTACTAGATCTCTCCGCGGCCTTTGATACCGTGTGTCATGATCAACTTTTGTCGCGGTTGAGGTCTTTTGGTATCAGGGGCACAGCTCTTGCATGGCTTACATCATTCCTGCAGGGCAGGACACAAAGGGTACAGCTGGGGGACCTGCTTTCCACCTCCGCGCCTATCACTTGCGGGGTCCCACAGGGCTCTGCCCTGTCACCCCTACTCTTTAATATTTACTTACAGCCATTAATTGCACTCCTGAACAGGATGGACTGCCTAGTATATAACTACGCCGATGACACCCAGATAATCATCCGGCTGGACGACGGTCCAGGAGCGTCTACCAGGCTGCAGGACATACTTAAAGCCACGGTTAATTGGATGTCCAAAAACTCCTTAAAAATTAACCCGGACAAGACGGAAGTGTTGCCCATTTCCATCACGGGCAACCCCTGGAACGAGAAATTCTGGCCTGTGGAGCTGGGTGTGCCACCGAAACAGGCGACCGCAGTTAAAAGTTTGGGCTTGTACGTGGATGAGAAACTCTCCATGACAAAATAAGTCACTACGGTTGTGGGTACCTGTATTGGCCTGATGCGACAACTGAGGAAAATTTCAGCATTACTCTCATTTTCCACCTTGAGACATGTGGTTTCAGCCACAATCCTGGCTAGGCTGGACTACGGAAATTCCTTGTATATAGGGCTACCCCAGCGGCTGCTGGATAAGTTACAGGGGGTTATGAATGACGCAGCCAGGCTGATCTACAAGAAACCCAGGACGGCCCACTCGTCCCCTCTGATGCAGGAGCTACACTGGCTCCCGATTCGGCAGAGGGTTGTATTTAAAGGATTGTGTATTGTACACAAGGCGCTGTATGGTAATGCACCAAAATATTTGAAATCCCGCCTATCTCCATATACGCCGAGCAGGACTCTGCGCTCGTCGGATGCTACCTTCTTATCCCAATCCCGTTTTAAATTGGCCACGGTGGGGGGACGTGCTTTCTCTAATACACTCCCAGCTTTGTGGAATAAACTGGCCCCTGAACTAAGGAAGGAATGCAATTTGTTAGCCTTCAGAAAAAAATTAAAAACTGTTTTGTTTAAGCAAGCATGGAGCAGCCTCTAGGTGCACTGTTAAGATCAAGTAAAATGCCAAACCCCACTATGTAATCTGGACAATCAACGCTTAGAGACCCCGGTGGTTATAACGCGCTATACAAATTAAAATAAATAAATAAAATAAAATAAATTGTCTACGACATAAAATACTACAGATCGAAATATTTAACCTGCAAGAATCTGCCTGCTATACATTGTAGACTGTTATGAAATGGACATGGTTTACCATGTACCTGTGAATTTCTCAGCTAGGCCGGACCACTACATCAGTCGGAACTGCATTCCACAATTAAGATGCACAATCTAATGTTAATTTATTTAGTCCTCATATGTGCACAAAATGGATAATCTCACATAGAGGAGGGTGGATGTTGGAAGACCTAGGAAGAGCATCACAGTGCACCGGGAACTTGCCTATTTTTAACCTGCATTTCTCTGCGGGTTTTTTTTCTTTCAAAGCTAGTATAAGATTGCCTTGAAGTAAACAAAGATGAGAGTTGATACAGCAAAAGGGCTAGATGTTTTGTCATCCTTTATTTTCTTAGTTTTTATCTTTCTATTTTCATGGAAAGAAACCAATCAAATTATCTGATGTGAATTACAGATGCTTGCAGAATGTTTTCAACAGCTGAATACCGTAATGTACATTGTTCTGCCCTTGTTCAACAGATTTGATGATGTCCTAGAGTAACTCGTCCTACCCTCCTCTTATATTCTCGTTTGTATGCCACATGAAGTAGTAAACCCTCATCAAATTCATAGTTAGTTAATGTTTTTCTTTTCTTAGTATTCTTACCCATGAATCCTAATCGTGCAGGTTTTAAGGAGTACCAGCTGCTGTTGCTGAGCCTGTTGTTGACTATATTTGACATTTTAGTGACAGACCTCGAATAATGTTACCTCCAAGATCCAGACTGGGTCCTGCCTGTTTCAAACCACTGGATGATAATCTGTTTAGGGGAGAGGAGTTGGCCTAACGGCTAGGGCTATCGCCCTCGAATCTTGGGAACTGGGTTTGATTCTCGGCAATAACAGCTGAACATCCTCTGTTTCTGGGCAAGTCACTTCATCTCCCTGTGCCTAACGGAAATTAATGTGTCCTCACGTAATGCAACTGGTGCTATGTAAAGTTTTGTTTTCTGAATTGAAGAAATGGAAGCACCAAAGGGATTAAAAGATACGTGTGGATCTAATTACAATGAAATGTCTAGAAGGTTAATCCTAAACTTCGTTTTGTCCTAAGTTTATGTTTTTGTTATCCATATGCTCTGTGAAACAATTATTCAAGAGTCAGAAATATGTGTGTGACAGGCCACAAACTGGAAGTGGTTGCAAGGAGTTTCTGAGGAAATGGTGCTTGGGTTTCTCATTGTGTTTATACCTCTGTATCCTCTTGAGCACTTTGGAAATTATGCAAAAGATAATCCAAAAGGAGCATGGCTTGTATGATCCTGCCTCCAGAATGGCTGGTTGGACGTCTGTAGAACAGCAGCTTGTTCATCTATATATAATGTTGCTAAACGCTACTCCCTGGACCCTGATAGCTGTTTTCTTATCTTTCAAGCAAGTAGGCCCTGGTAAGGGAATTTCTCAACAATATCTTAGATAAGTGAAAAATTCTTAATTAACTACTCGCAAGATCATGCTTGAATATTCCTTTTTGTTCCAGTAGCAGAATCGATGATTTAGGGTAAGGCAAAATGAAATAACAATGCACCTATTGCCAGTTGCGACTGTAAATCGTATGGCCATAAATCACATTAGAATTATTATGATCGCAATAAATCACATTGAAAATGCTAGAATTGTCCTATGCACTCTCTTAAAAAAGATCCACATGTTGAAAATCCGAAATGGATTCTGGAAACCTTGAGGGGGGTCACCCAGTTTATGATGTTGCAGTACATCTTGAAACCCTAGCGGATATCATGAAACAAGTAACGTTCTAGAATGCCTTGTGTTGGTGATTATTCGTGTTGAAGGACTATGTAAACAGGGTTTTTATGCCCTGTAAGCCACATTTAAATAATATAATGTAAATAACCTGTACTTCCAAAATGCCCCTTAAGTCAACTTCAAAGTACGGATTTCTTGTCCCTGAGATCAGATTTTTTCAAGTTTACATGTGTATTGACATCTATAGTTGAATCCTGCTTTCCCCATAGTTTGAATGTGTATACTGTCCTGTGTTTAAGGCCTACAAGCTGTAAAGATACACAGTAACCCCTATAAAATGCATTTGATAACCAGCATTCAATTGTAAAAAGCATAGATGATGAAAGGTTGCAAATGAATGAGTTTATAGATTTCCTTGCTCTTAGCTTGTAAAGCATTATTTTGAATTTTTTACTTTTTCCAAGTAGAAACTCCAGTGGGGGCTTTTTGCTGCTTGCAGAATAGGTGTGTTTTTGCTGTATGTTTAAAAAATATATTTTTATTGTACTAATCCAAATGTCGCAGGATTCCTAGCATTATGTCAAATGCTTGCAACGTTTCCTACTTTTGGACAAAAAAAGTGGACTCATTCAGGTTTCAATGTCTAAAAATGGGTTTCTCCACCATAAAGAGCTAGAACCAAAACGAAGTGTAAATATTTAGTACAAAGAAATGCCTATAATACTCTCCGTTACACCATATGTGTAAGCACAGTGGCACTTGATACACAATGTTTAGAGCATGTCTCTACCTCATGCACCTCAATTAACATCTCCCATATTGGACAATCTACATTCAACACCAATTCAACCACTCAAAACGAATAGCCTCTCAGAATCTGATGGAAATTGGAAACATCATGGCCTTCTTAGGGGTGTAAAGCACTATACAAATGTGACATTACAATACAATCAAGCTGAGTTCTGTTACCCTTACAGGAGGAAATGTTCATCTTTATGGAGTATTGTGACGAGGGAACGCTGGAGGAGGTGTCCAGGTTGGGCTTACAGGAGCATGTCATCCGGTTATACTCGAAGCAGATCACAATTGCGATCAATGTACTGCATGAGCATGGAATTGTGCATCGAGACATTAAAGGTACAGCATGCAAAAAGCCAAAAGTAACAGCTTCTCCATAAGAACCTCTTAATCCTTCTTAAATGGAGTAAGCTTGTTTGTTTACAATGTGTAGCACAAACCACTGACTAATAGTCAACCACTTACTTGAATTAGAGTGTGAGAGTGAGGTGGCTTTTGCCATATATCTTCATTTGAGTCACACTTGTATTTCTGATTGGAATCATCTTATCCTCCTGTTGAGATGTTTTGATTTAGCTATTTTCTTTACACAGCACATCTTGAATAGTATTCCTTCTGACCCATCAGTGGCATGATTGACAACACTGCAGTGCTAATTGGATGCCTGCAGGGTCTAATATGCTCTTCCAAACAAGTACAGAAATTAGGTCCATTACAATTGGGGTATTTTACGATATTGCAGCCTACCTAGTAAAAAAACCTTGATACCATAGCCTATTCCTATGTGTTGGTCTTAACTCAGTGTCTTATAATCTAGGGTTTACAGGTTTTGTAACTGGAAACACAGGAATTTCCTTTTTAACTGCAAAGTTGATAGGTTTAGGGATACATTTAGGGATTATCAGTAACTGCCAAAAATATCATGGATAGCCACCTGCCATCCTTTTATTTACCATCTTCAAATAGAGTTGGGAAAGCCATTTTGTTTTCAGCAGTGGAGCCTCATTCGGCTCCACCGTCTAAAGCTTCCCAACGTCAGGCCAGGAGCCTTAACAGTGCCAGACACTGCCATTTAAGGACAGACTTTCTTGTGCTGTTTTCTCTTGTTCGCAAGAGCCATGACATGCCACGCAACAGTAATAAAGCAACAGTGTCTCCCCATCCTAACAGGAAAAGAACTCCCATTGATTCAGTGGCGTTTTTGTTGGGTTTTTTCCCTATTTTGTGGATTTGTTTATACAAAACAAAAAATGTATACTGGGCTGCCATCGCATGGCACCCAGCCAGTACTGTATTTGGCACGAAAGTGCTCTTGCTGTGCTGGATGGAAATTTTCTCAGAAAGTGCGCCAGCACTGCAGTGGACTCCTAATCGGGTAGGCCCACAGGGCTCTAAATGAGCTCTTTACTTTCCATGTCTGCTGCATGTTAAAAGCTTGTTTTGATTGAAAATCAATCCTTTGCCTTCAAATGGACCATTGGTTTATTATTTCTAACAAATTATATTAGTAAGTCTCTGTAAAAGCTCTAATTGAAATGTTTTTATTTTTTCCAAGTGGTTCTAATTTGAAAAAAAAAATTTTCCCCACAGGAGCCAATATCTTCTTGACGTCATCTGGTTTAATTAAATTGGGAGATTTTGGCTGCTCAGTCAAGTTAAAAAACAATGCACAGACCATGCCAGGAGAAGTCAACAGTACTCTTGGGACTGCTGGTAAGGAGGAGAAGATGTTGGTTATCACACTGCTTTTTATTAATGGGCACCGATACCAATAATTAGATTTTCAAAACATGACATGAAGCAATAAAGTTGAATTACAATAGCATATTAAAAGTGCAAGTTCATTGAACATGTTTGTTGTTTCACAGCATACATGGCTCCAGAGGTAATCACACGAGCAAAAGGCGAAGGACATGGCCGTGCAGCCGACATCTGGAGTCTAGGGTGTGTTGTGATCGAGATGGTTACTGGCAAGGTATGTGATATTGAAATGTCTTCTAAATTTTGACTGCATAAATTTGATTAGGTTAAAGATTTTTGACTTCTCCCTGGGATTTGGATTACACTGTATTCATAGACTTAATGTATGAATTTTGGCTTTTACTGATAATTGTCTCTTTGTTGCCAAAATTAAACGCCAAATCTCCTGAAGCCAGCGCATGGCTTGATTGGTCTTCCTTCAGCCATTTCAAAGAGGACAAATCATTCTAACTAATAACTTGTTGCCAGTCTTTGAGGAGATAACCACTCTTAATCTCATCCCATCTTCCTGGAAAGGCTCCACTATCTCACCTATCTACAAATGAGGTAGTGTTTCCGATCCCGATAACTACCAACTCATAGCACTCCTGGATTTTGAATCAATACACTTTGCTGGCTGTCTCCTTAAAGAGCTATGAGCAAGGTCCACCTAAAGGCATTTGATTTCATTTAATTAAACAGCGTTCGCAAAGGGCATGGGTACTACATCAAATTTATTGGCTCTATCATTACTGTTCGACAAACATAAGAAAAAAACAGCCCCTCTACCCTTGCTTTATAAAATATAAAGCAGCAAAGCATTTGATGGAGTAGACAGGGGCAAATTAGTCAGCTGGGATATACCCTTCATCAGCTACCAGCCCTGATCCTTCTCCATACTGATACCTGGGTTAGCATAAAGCTAGGAGACAACATCCACTTGTCCAGAAAGATACAGACCCATCATGGTCTAAGACAAGGGTGAGTCCTGGCCCCACGCTCTTTAATCTGCTTCTGTAGTAGGGGACCTCTGTGTATAGTCATAATCTAGTGAATAGTCCCGCCCATGTGCGTGGACCCCGGAGCAATCAAAAATAATCTCTTAAAGTGTCGAAAAATGCAGACCTGCACAGACACTTAAGAGAGAATTAAAGACAGATAATGCAGCCTATAACACAGGCTACACTGTCCAGTACTTCAACTAGAAATTCCACCAAAAAAGTCCACAAAACAGCAAAGCCTGAACAGATTTCCCTTGCTTCAGCAGCAAAAACCCTCTGGAATGATAGAGAGGAGGATCTGGACAGACAAGCCCCATAGGCTGCCATTATGTGGCTCAGAACAGGATACTGTGCCTTTAAGAGAACCTTCCAGAACTTCACAGTATCCCAGAATGCACTGCAGGTCCCTTTTACTTTCAGTTCTTTTTTCCGGCTCCTGCAAGCAGGACCCTGGAGCATTGAGCTCTCCCTTTTCAAGGGTTTATTGGTGATTTTTCACTATTAATTTCGTTTTGAGTGCTTCTAAAGTACTTTAGTGCTGTTCTTCTTGGTTTTTGCTCCTTTTTGATGTCAAATATGCCTGCATTATTTGACAAATGCCCGGAGTGTTCCAGGAAGAAGGCCAAATCAGATCCCCATGAGGTGTGTATCCTCTGCCTTCCCTCTTCCCATGTCCCAGAGGAGTGTGAGATTTGTCAGGGCTTCTCTGGCAGGACCCTGAAGGACAGACAGAAGATCAGGCTTCAGGGACTCGAGGAAAGAAGGCTGAAGGCGCAAGGTGGGTCTGGAGGGGCTTCTTCTGCCCGTGCTGAGGCCTCTGGGGGGCTCCCCAGAGGCAGGAAGACCAGCAAGCCTGCCCACTCTCCGTCTGGGTCGATTGCAGCGACCACGACGTCGAGAGGGATGACTACGGTCTGTTCCCCATCTCCCCAGGGCTCTGGGGCGAAGCGCCGTCGACGGAGTTGCACAGTCGAAGTCTCCTGTGACGATTTCGTCGTCATCCTCGTCGGACTCGACGTCGAGTGATCGACGTCGAAGGGCCCGGCGTCGGCACTCGCCGTCGAAGGGACACCGCCGTTCGCCGTCGGCGAAGAGGACAAGATCGTCGTCGAGGGGAACCTCGTCGTCGAGGAGTGGACCAACGTCGAGACGGAAGAGGTCGCCGTCGAGGCGGTCGAGGTCGAGGTCGCCGTCAAGGCGGACGAGGTCGCCGTCGAGGCGGACGAGGTCGCCGTCGAGGCGCAAGAGGTTGTCGTCGAGGCGCAAGAGGTCGTCGTCGAGGCGATTGAGATCGCCGTCGAGGCACGAGAGATCGCCGTCGAGGCGGACAAAGTCGCTGTCGAGGCATGGAAGACGGTCGACGCCGAGGAAGAGACGCTCGACGTCGAGGGGCCGACGCTCGCCGTCTGGTCACCGTTCTTCGACGTCGAAGAAGCGGGAGACGAGGCCTGATGCCATGGGAGGCTCGCCAACGTCCCAGGCTGGTGGTGGATCACCGGGCTCGGTGTATTCCGAGGTGTATACGCCTTCGCAAGTTACGCCTCCGCCTCCATTGCCGAGGGGTCTCCCTCCGAGGGCTCCTACCCCTCCTCCTTTGCCTCCGCAACCTGTACCTCGACCTCAGGTGCCAGAGAGGCCTCCCCCGGTTCCTCCGAGGTCGGCTTTATTACCCAGGTTTCCGACCCCTCCCAAAGGGACTCTTAAGCCGCAGGCCCCGGTCAAACCTAAGACGCCCGCTCCGGTGGAACCGGCAGATCGTCCGAGGCCTAGGAAGTCAAGATCACGCTCCGGACGGAGAGGAAGATCTAGGAGTCGGCGCAGATCCTCCACTAGATCTAGACATCGCCATAGGAGGCGAGGATCCAGGTCCCGCACGGACTCCTCCAGGACGCGATCCTATTCGCGGACCTTGTCGGATTCCCCGGGGACAAGGGTGTCCCCGGTGGACGACATCAGCACGTTCCAGGAGGTTCTCCTGAGGGGGGCGACAAAGTTAGGCATCACGGTGACGGCTCCTACTCCTACGACGTCGTGATATTTGAGACACTTCACAAGAAGCATTTGTCTCGCCCCCTGCTGCCATTAGTGCCAGGTTTGGTGGAACCTGCGGAGGAGCTGTTCCTTACGCCAGCGGTGGTGAAGGCCGCTCCCTCCCGACTTCTGAAGAAGTACAGGGCCCCCGGATTCGGACCCGGCTTTCCTGCGAATGGATCCAGTACCCGACTCCGTTATAGTGACGGCGGCCAGGAAGTTACACTCTACCTCCCCGTCCTCCACCGTGCCGCCTGATAAGGAAAGCCGATGGATCGACTCGGCTGCGAGGAAGGCTTGTGGGACTGCTTCCACTACCATGAAAGCCTCCAGCGATTCGGCTTTGCTGGGGCGGTACGACCGTGCCTTGTGGGATTCCCTGCAACAGTTCACGGACCTTCTGCCACGAGACAAGAGGGAGGACTTCCTAGAGATCCTTAAGGAAGGGATGTTGGTTTCGAACCAGGTCATCAGCGCGGCTGCGGATATCTCTCTTTTGGGGGCCCATGGGTACTGTCATGGGATCAACCAGCGCCGTCATGCTTGGCTCAGGCTCACGTCACTCAAGCCGGAGGCCCAGCAGCAGGTGGGCAATCTGCCGTTTTCATGTGAAACACTGTTCGGAAAACATGCCGATGATGAGATGGCCCGCATGAAGGCGGAGGCAGAGACCCTGACGGCGGTGGGCTTGGAGAAGCCCAAGGAAAAGAAGTCCTACCGACCGTACCAGAGACGGTTCGGTGCACAGGGCAGAGGGCGAGGACAGTCTTCGGGACAGCAGCAGCAACAACAGCAGCAGGTCCGGAGACCCTTCCAGAAGCGCTAGAAGGGTAGAGGTGGACAGCAGTCCTCTACAGCTAACAAAGGCCCGGCCGGGTCTCGACCCTGAGCGGTTACTTCCCCTTCATCCGTTACCCGCTCCGGTGGGGGGAAGCGTTCAATTTTTTCTGGCAGAGTGGAGAAAAATTACTTAGGACAAGTGGGTGCTGAATATTGTTTGCAATGGATACAGTCTTCGGTTCACCAGCCCTCCTCCATCGATTCCTCCGGTCAGCTCGCAGTATCAACTGCGCGAGCTACAGGCGGAGGCTGATATCCTGTTAAGGAAAAGGGCGATTGAAGACGTACCTGTGAGAAGTTGGCCTGATGTGCAGTGTTCACTATTCTAGTGATCACTATATATCAGTCCAAACAACCCTTATTGATGATTGGTTGTAAGTCAACCTTATAGACCAGCTATCCTAGTAGCATGGATACGAGCAGTCTAAGGCTAAGACTCTAGAGGGCGTGTTAAGCCAGCTGTTTTACCATCACATTACCCCTTGAACACCCAGTGAAAGGACACCACACAAGTGTTATGAAAATAAACAGTGTATTTATTAGAATCACAACAACCCTGTACTCTTTATGAGGACAGGGTGCTAGGCACACAACAAAACTCTTACGAAAATACTTAAGTTAGCACGTTATACACAAATGCCCGAGGGGCACGAAAAACCATATACTTAAAAAGTGGAATGCGAATTACTAGCAGGTAAGTAACAGTTCTAATAGGCTTTGGAATCGCTAGGACTTGACTAGGGAATCGTTAGATTACTTCTAGGAGACCTAGGGGACTCGGGTGCAGAGTGTGCACTCTCACGCGGGATGCGGGACAAAGTCTATGGAGGCTAGTAAAGGCAAAGTTAGTGTTCACGGGCGAACCCGACCTGGTAGGAAGAAAACGACAGTGGATCCTGACCCTAGGATAGTGAGGCTATGCTGGGACACCGAAGTGCCGAAGTTACCTAGCCCAGGGGCTGCAGCTGCATAGGTCTGAAAAGACGTCGGGGATCTCGTTGCCGGACCAGGAGCCTGGAAGGAAGAAGTTGCTGGCAGGCGACCAGTGAAGAAAAGTTCGATGGATCCAAGCCTGGATCAAGGAAGAAGAAAACCTGAAAGCAGAGGGGACCAAGTTCTTGAATCACTAGCCAGTGATTAAGTGGGCACCAGGATGGCACCGGGCGAAGTCACCGCAGTCAGGTGAGTGGGCGCTGCTGGGCTCTGCAGTCTCTCGGACCAGGAGGCGTTGTCGGCGACCAGGATGGAGGTGCGAGCTGTCCCACGAAGGTTCTTGCTGTCGACGTCGCTGGACCCAGGATTGGGCAACAAGTCTTGGCAAATGCAAGGCCCACGCGGTGGACCTAAAATGGCGTCTTGAGTGGACCAGGAGGGTCCAGGTTACTTCTCCGATGGAGGGAAGCAAGGGCCAGTCTGGAGCAACCAGACCAGCAGCAGAAATGTCGTCGGGCGTCGTCAGGAAGGCCACAAGCCAGCGGGCTAGTAGCCAAACAACGCGGTGAGCAGTAAAAAGCAGAAGGGCCCCACGCAGATCGTGGAGATGCTGGGGGGCTGCTCTTCGGTGCTGGAGCTGCTCAGGGTGGGGGCTTCTCGGACCCCAAAGCACTCACCAGGAATTCACTCGGCGGGCTTGCTGGAAAGAAGTCTTGCAGATGGCCGGTCCCTTGAGGTCTCGTCGCACCCACGGTTCTCAGCTGGGCTGTAGAGGTGGGTAGAGGTCAGAGGTGCCAGGGAAGCCGGTTCTCGTCGAGCTGGGCAGTCGGATTCCGGAGGAAGGACTTGCAGCAGACCGCAGTGTTCTTAGATGGTGCCTGCGGATGCAGGGTGACTACTCCTTAGTCACAAGGGAGAAATCTTAGGAAGAAGTCTTGAGTTCCTTTCGCAGAAAGTAGTTTCAGGATTCAAAGATGATCTGATTTGGAAGGGGGTCAGTCTCTACCTTTATCCTGTAAAAGGGGGCTGGCACGCGACTAGGTCCTGCCCTATGGGTGGGACCAGGAGGGGGGTGGTTACACCCACTTCCTTGGCGGGCTTTTCCCCAGGCCAGGGGCTGGAGTGCCCCTGGAACTGGTTTCAGCCGGCCTATGCACAGTGAGCACCGGGGTGCCACTTGCAGTCACCTTCCTCTAAAGCCCTGCCTACCTACAATACACAAAACCCTGTCTGGGACGGTGCTGGCACCGCCCCTGGCAGGAAACCCTTTGTCCTTATCTCCTGCTCTGGGAGGACTCCCAGCAGCAGGAGGGCAGACTTGTGTCTCGGTGGCAGCATCCATTTTGTGGATGCTAAGGCTCTGTCTGACTTTTAACCGGGTTATAGGTTACATGCATGTCGTGTCCCTCTAGAAGGGTGGAATGCTAACCCCGTCGCCAGAATTGGCGAGGGGTTAGTATTCCAATTCGTATGACACCTTACTCGACATGTTTTGATAAAGCGATACCAGAGTTGGCACATAACCGCGAGGATTATAATGCACTTAAGAGTATATGGTATGCGATATCATGGAAACGGCTAAGGGATGGATCCCGAAAGCCGCAGACAGGCTCAGCTCATGCCAGAGCACCATCTCACACGATTCCAAGCACTCTGCCTTCAGGATTGTTAAGGCCTGCCATAGAAGTGACTGATAGGAGATCTGTGTGTCCATTTTAGGGTTAGATATAGGTATACTATATCTAAAGCAAAGGGTGAGTACACCACCTTGCCCCAGCTGTCGTGCAGCCAGTTGTGTCAGTTTTAGTTAGTCAATCCAGGGGTGGCACAATACATGCTTCAGCCCCTGGGAGACTTCTGGGTGCACCTCAGCCCTGGGTACAGGGACTTGGAGAGGGCCCAGTGCCAATTCAGTACCTAAGTACAATTTGGATAGAGAGAACAGCTAGGCTGTGGGTCTGATTAGCAGGCCCACAGCCAGGGAAAGTCGTAAACCAGTGCAGCAAAAAGCAAAAATCTGGGTGATCATAGGATTGCAGACCCTACTCTCCTACATGACCCCCCCCCAAACTTTGGGACAATAAACTAACCTTGACCAGGTGAGTCTTCTTGCTCTAAGTGGAAATACCTGGAGAGCCCATCAGCATTGCTGTGATCAGTCCCAGGTCTATGCTCCACTGTAAAATCCATCCCCATGTAGGGAAATGGACCACCTAAGCAGTTTGGGGTTTTCACCCTTCATCTGATTTAGCCACAAGAGGGGCTTATGGTCTGTCTGAATGGTGAAGTGAGTGCCAAACAAGTAGGCCCTCAGCTTCTTCAGGGCCCAGACCACAGCAAAGGCCTCCCTCTCAATAGCTGACCAATTTTTCTCTCTGGGTGTCAACCTTCTACTAATGAAAGCAATAGGCTGATCATTACCATCAAAATTCAGTTGAGACAGAACAGCTCCCACACCCAACTCAGAAGCATCTGTTTGGACAATGAATGGCTTGGAGTAATCTGGACTCTTGAGGATAGGTGCTGTGCACATGGCCTGCTTTAGGTCATTGAATGCTTTCTGACAGCTTGCTGTCCACTGAACTTTCTTTGGCATCTTTTTGCTTGTCAGGTCATTAAGGGGGGTCACTATGGACCCATAATTTCTGACAAACTTCCTATAGTACCCAGTCAGGCCCAAGAAAGCTCGAACCTGAGTCTGGGTGATTGGAGGAGTCCAGTCCTTGATGGCCTGTATCTTACTCTCCAGGGGCTGAACCTGGCCTCCACCTACAAGGTGGCCCAGGTATACAACCTGTGACTGCCCTATCTGGCACTTAGTGGCCTTGATAGTGAGGCCTGCCTTTTGCAGGGCCTCTAACACTTTCCTCAGGTGGACCAGGTGATCCTCCCAGGTGGAGCTAAAGACAGCAATATCGTCAAGATAAGCTGCACAGAAGTCATCCAGCCCAGTGAGGACTTGATTCACCAACCTTTGGAAGGTGGCAGGTGCATTTTTCAGTCCAAAGGGCATTACCACAAATTGATAATGCCCTCCAGGGGTAGAAAATGCTGTCTTAGGTTTGGCTTCCTCAGCTAACCTGATTTGCCAATACCCAGCTGTCAAATCAAATGTGCTTAAGAAGTTGGCAGAAGCCAATCTATCTATAAGCTCATCTGCTCTTGGTATTGGGTGGGCATCAGTCTTAGTGACTGCATTGAGGCCTCTGTAGTCTACGCAAAACCTCATCTCTCTCTTACCACCCTGGGTGTGAGGCTTTGGCACTAGAACTACTGGGCTAGCCCAAGGGCTATCTGAGGGCTCAATGACTCCCAGTTCCAACATTTTCTGCACTTCAGTTTTGATGCAGTCTCTAACATGATCAGGCTGTCTGTAGATTTTACTCTTGACAGGCAGACTGTCTCCAGTGTCAACATCATGGGTACACCAATCAGTTTGGCTGGGTGTCAGAGAGAACATATGTCTGAAGGATTGCAGAACTTGCCTGCAATCCTGTTGCTGATGTTCAGTGAGGCTGCCACAAAAGACAACACCATCAACTGACCCATCATCAGGATTCTGAGTGAGCAGGTCTGGGAGAGGGTCACTCTCTTCCTCCTGTCCCTCATCTGTGGCCATGAGCAAGCTCATGTCCTTCCTGTCAACATATGCCTTGAGCCTGTTAACATGTAGCACTCTGAGAGGGCTCCTGGGAGTTCCAAGGTCCACCAAGTAGGTAACCTCTCCCTTTTGCTCAATGATGGTGTGGGGCCCAGACCATTTGTCTTTCAGAGCTGCTGGGGCCACTGGCTCCAGCACCCACACCTTCTGTCCTGGCTGGTACACAGTCAGTACAGCCTTTTGGTCATGCCAAGCTTTTTGAAGTTCCTGGCTGGCCTCAAGGTTTTTAGATGCCTTCTCCATATACTCAGCCATCCTGGAGCGGAGACCAAGTACATAGTCCACTATGTTGGTTGCAGGCTTTTTGAGAGGTCTCTCCCATCCTTCCTTCACCAAACACAGGGGTCCCCTTACAGGATGCCCATACAGAAGCTCAAAAGGGCTGTAGCCAACCCCCTTCTGTGGGACCTCTCTGTAAGCAAACAAGAGGCAGGGGATCAGGACATCCCATCTTCTCCTAAGAGTTTCAGGTAGTCCATGAATCATCCCTTTCAGGGTCCTGTTGAATCTCTCAACAAGCCCATTGCATTGTGGATGATAGGGTGTGGTGAACTTGTAGTTCACACCACACTCTTTCCACATGGCAGTCAGATATCCTGACATGAAGTTTGTACCTCTGTCAGAAACGACCTCCTTAGGGAAACCCACTCTGGAGAACACTCCAACTAGGGCTCTTGCCACTACAGGGGCTGTAGTGGTCCTAAGGGGAATAGCCTCAGGATACCTGGTGGCATGGTCCACCACCACCAGTATAAACTTGTGTCCTGATGCTGTCTGGGGTTCCATTGGACCAACAATGTCAATCCCCACTCTTTCAAAGGGAACCCCCACCACAGGTAGTGGTATGAGGGGGGCCTTTGTTGTGCCACCTGACTTACCACTGGCTTGGCAAGTGACACATGAGCGACAAAACTCCTTGGTATTCTCATTCATATGGGGCCAGTGAAAGTGTGAGACAAGCCTGTCCCAAGTCTTTGTCTGACCTAAATGACCTGCAAGGGGAATCTCATGGGCCAAGGTGAGAAGGAAACCTCTCAGAGACAAGGGGATGACCAGCCTCCTGGTTGCACCAGGCTTGGGGTCTCTTGACTCAGAGTACAGGAGTCCATCTTCCCAGTATACCCTGTGGGCACCTGTGGCATTCCCTGCAGCCTCAGCAGCAGCCTGCTGTCTGAGGGGTTCAAGGGAAGGGCAGCTCAACTGTTCCTTCCCCAGGTCGGCTCTGGAGGGTCCCCCTGAGCCCAGAAACTCAACTTGATCAAGTTCAAGCTCTTTAGGCTCAGTTTCCCTCAGCTCTTCTAGATCAGCCTCCTCAGAGACTTGATCCTCAACCTGGGGCAAGGGGGAAGGCAAAGCCTTACCCTTACTGCTCTTCTTCTTGGGAGGTGTCTGGTCCATAATTTCAGGATCCAGCACCTGTTCAGTGGGGCATCTTCTGGCCTGTGACCTAGTCACAGCAAGCACATGTGCTGGCAAGCCTAACATCTCCATGTGAGTCCTCTGCTCCACTTCTGACCATTGTGATGACTCCAAATCATTGCCCAACAAACAATCAACTGGGAGGTCTGAACTGACTACAACTTTCTTTTGTCCCTTCACTCCACCCCAGGAGAAAGCCACAATTGCCACACTATGACTAGTAGTGACATTGCTGGCATTGGTCACCAGGAAATCAGTACCTGGCATGATCTGTCCAGGGTCCACAAAGTTAGGTGTCACCATGGTGACACTGGCACAAGTGTCCCTATAGGCCTGAGCCATCTTGCCATTAATCAAAGGTGTCTGCCTGTATTTGCCCAAAGTATTGGGACTTATTTCAGGGGACATATCCATATCCCCTGTACAGACAAGGACAGCCTGAGTGAGTGTGCCAACTAAGTTGTCAGACCCCTCAGTACCCAAGGTTAACCCAACTAATGCCTTGGGAGTGACACTACCACTACTGACTGTACTAGGGGGTGCAGTTGCCTTAGGGGCTGTAGTGGCAGGAGTTTGTCCTCCTCTTTTGGTGCACTCACTAAACCAGTGAGATTTACTTTTGCAGTACTGGCACCACCTTTTTGACTGGCCTTCTTGAGTCTTCTTCTTCTGGGAAGCCTGACCCCCACCCTCTTTGGTTTGTTGGGGACCTGGTGAAGACTTCTGGTCATTTTGCTCATTCTTAACATTACCCTTCTGGTCTGCTTTCTTCTGACCACCCTGGTTCTGGTTCTGGTTCTGCTTGATCCTTGTCCTGACCTATTTGTCTGCCTTCTTTCCCAATTCTTGGGGAGAGGTCAGATCTGAATCAACAAGGTGCTGGTGCAGCAACTGGTTCTGACAATTGTTCAAAATTTGTTCTCTCATCATTAGATTATACAATCCTGTGTAATCTGTAACCTTGCTACCCAGCAACCAGCCCTCCAAAGCCTTAGTGGCACAATCCACAAAATCAGACCAGTCCTGAGACTGAGTTTTCTGGGTGTCTCTGAACAGCAACCTGTACTGCTCAGTGGTTAAACCAAACCCATCAACCAGTGTATTCTCCAGGACCTGGTAATTGTTAGCATCCTCCACTCTTGTAGTGAGGAGCTTATCTCTACCTTTACCATCAAAGGAGAGCCACAGTATAGCTGCCCACTGACTCTGGGGAATGCCCTGCACAGTGCAGGCCCTCTCCAGAGCAGCCATCCATTTCTGGATGTCATCCCCTTGCTTAAAGGGGGGCACTATTTTAGTCAGGTGTTTAGTATCTAAACCCTTCTCTTTATCTCTTGGGAGATTGCTGCCACCAGTGGGAGCTAGCCCACTCATCTGCTGCTCTCTTGCCAGGGCAAGCTTCTCTTTGGCCAGGGCAATTTCTTCCCTTTCAATCCTCAGTTCAGCTTGTCTCATCCTAGCTTCATGCTCCTTTCTCTGAGGGGAAGTAAATCTCCTCTGTGGAGGATTCCTTCTCCCCTGAGAAGAGGCATTAGAGTGCAGAGATCTATTGGAGTCCCTAGAAAGAGATCTATCTCTCCTAACTCCAAGGTTAGGCCCACTTCGGGTTAGTACTGGGGGGCCCCCAGATCCTAGCCCAAGTAAGTCTAAGTTGGTCCTAGTTAGCCTTCTGACTACCTCAAGACCCTTGTCTACCTCATCCCCAGAGAGTACCTCCTGATCCTCCTCCTCAACTGCTGAATCAGTGTTGTGGAGATCTGGATCCCCAGAGGTTCCCTCTAAGGCTGGCATGTTCTCATGTAACTGAGAAAGCTTTCTGGCATCATATGTCTCTAAGAGACCTATCAGAAAGGAAGTGGTGGGGTTAGACCCCTGCTTCAGTTTTCTGGAGACACAGATCTGTCTCATCTCATGAAAACTGAGAGCTGCATATCTTGAAGTGACCTGTGGAGGGTCAACACTGACCAGGGGAGTCTCAGTAGAGTCCCCCTGAGTCGACATGCTTTTCTAGTGAGGTGTAAGTGGTGCACTTACCTACACTATATGTTTGCCTACTGATCCCTTGCTAGAGTTGTAGTTTAGGGTGTGCTAGGCCCTAGGAGCTACAACAGCTGGTTCAGTAGAACTCAGAGTATTCTAAGCTAAGTTATATGTACCTTTAGTACTTATGTGATCTTTCACAAGATATTCTTAGGGCATGTGTGGTAAAACAACAGCAAGCTCAAATCCCAACCGCTGCTCACCAATGTGAGAAGTTGGCCTGATGTGCAGTGTTCACTATTCTAGTGATCACTATATATCAGTCCAAACAACCCTTATTGATGATTGGTTGTAAGTCAACCTTATAGACCAGCTATCCTAGTAGCATGGATACGAGCAGTCTAAGGCTAAGACTCTAGAGGGCGTGTTAAGCCAGCTGTTTTACCATCACATTACCCCTTGAACACCCAGTGAAAGGACACCACACAAGTGTTATGAAAATAAACAGTGTATTTATTAGAATCACAACAACCCTGTACTCTTTATGAGGACAGGGTGCTAGGCACACAACAAAACTCTTACGAAAATACTTAAGTTAGCACGTTATACACAAATGCCCGAGGGGCACGAAAAACCATATACTTAAAAAGTGGAATGCGAATTACTAGCAGGTAAGTAACAGTTCTAATAGGCTTTGGAATCGCTAGGACTTGACTAGGGAATCGTTAGATTACTTCTAGGAGACCTAGGGGACTCGGGTGCAGAGTGTGCACTCTCACGCGGGATGCGGGACAAAGTCTATGGAGGCTAGTAAAGGCAAAGTTAGTGTTCACGGGCGAACCCGACCTGGTAGGAAGAAAACGACAGTGGATCCTGACCCTAGGATAGTGAGGCTATGCTGGGACACCGAAGTGCCGAAGTTACCTAGCCCAGGGGCTGCAGCTGCATAGGTCTGAAAAGACGTCGGGGATCTCGTTGCCGGACCAGGAGCCTGGAAGGAAGAAGTTGCTGGCAGGCGACCAGTGAAGAAAAGTTCGATGGATCCAAGCCTGGATCAAGGAAGAAGAAAACCTGAAAGCAGAGGGGACCAAGTTCTTGAATCACTAGCCAGTGATTAAGTGGGCACCAGGATGGCACCGGGCGAAGTCACCGCAGTCAGGTGAGTGGGCGCTGCTGGGCTCTGCAGTCTCTCGGACCAGGAGGCGTTGTCGGCGACCAGGATGGAGGTGCGAGCTGTCCCACGAAGGTTCTTGCTGTCGACGTCGCTGGACCCAGGATTGGGCAACAAGTCTTGGCAAATGCAAGGCCCACGCGGTGGACCTAAAATGGCGTCTTGAGTGGACCAGGAGGGTCCAGGTTACTTCTCCGATGGAGGGAAGCAAGGGCCAGTCTGGAGCAACCAGACCAGCAGCAGAAATGTCGTCGGGCGTCGTCAGGAAGGCCACAAGCCAGCGGGCTAGTAGCCAAACAACGCGGTGAGCAGTAAAAAGCAGAAGGGCCCCACGCAGATCGTGGAGATGCTGGGGGGCTGCTCTTCGGTGCTGGAGCTGCTCAGGGTGGGGGCTTCTCGGACCCCAAAGCACTCACCAGGAATTCACTCGGCGGGCTTGCTGGAAAGAAGTCGTGTAGTCTTGCAGATGGCCGGTCCCTTGAGGTCTCGTCGCACCCACGGTTCTCAGCTGGGCTGTAGAGGTGGGTAGAGGTCAGAGGTGCCAGGGAAGCCGGTTCTCGTCGAGCTGGGCAGTCGGATTCCGGAGGAAGGACTTGCAGCAGACCGCAGTGTTCTTAGATGGTGCCTGCGGATGCAGGGTGACTACTCCTTAGTCACAAGGGAGAAATCTTAGGAAGAAGTCTTGAGTTCCTTTCGCAGAAAGTAGTTTCAGGATTCAAAGATGATCTGATTTGGAAGGGGGCCAGTCTCTACCTTTATCCTGTAAAAGGGGGCTGGCACGCGACTAGGTCCTGCCCTATGGGTGGGACCAGGAGGGGGGTGGTTACACCCACTTCCTTGGCGGGCTTTTCCCCAGGCCAGGGGCTGGAGTGCCCCTGGAACTGGTTTCAGCCGGCCTATGCACAGTGAGCACCGGGGTGCCACTTGCAGTCACCTTCCTCTAAAGCCCTGCCTACCTACAATACACAAAACCCTGTCTGGGACGGTGCTGGCACCGCCCCTGGCAGGAAACCCTTTGTCCTTATCTCCTGCTCTGGGAGGACTCCCAGCAGCAGGAGGGCAGACTTGTGTCTCGGTGGCAGCATCCATTTTGTGGATGCTAAGGCTCTGTCTGACTTTTAACCGGGTTATAGGTTACATGCATGTCGTGTCCCTCTAGAAGGGTGGAATGCTAACCCCGTCGCCAGAATTGGCGAGGGGTTAGTATTCCAATTCGTATGACACCTTACTCGACATGTTTTGATAAAGCGATACCAGAGTTGGCACATAACCGCGAGGATTATAATGCACTTAAGAGTATATGGTATGCGATATCATGGAAACGGCTAAGGGATGGATCCCGAAAGCCGCAGACAGGCTCAGCTCATGCCAGAGCACCATCTCACACGATTCCAAGCACTCTGCCTTCAGGATTGTTAAGGCCTGCCATAGGAGTGACTGATAGGAGATCTGTGTGTCCATTTTAGGGTTAGATATAGGTATACTATATCTAAAGCAAAGGGTGAGTACACCACCTTGCCCCAGCTGTCGTGCAGCCAGTTGTGTCAGTTTTAGTTAGTCAATCCAGGGGTGGCACAATACATGCTTCAGCCCCTGGGAGACTTCTGGGTGCACCTCAGCCCTGGGTACAGGGACTTGGAGAGGGCCCAGTGCCAATTCAGTACCTAAGTACAATTTGGATAGAGAGAACAGCTAGGCTGTGGGTCTGATTAGCAGGCCCACAGCCAGGGAAAGTCGTAAACCAGTGCAGCAAAAAGCAAAAATCTGGGTGATCATAGGATTGCAGACCCTACTCTCCTACATGACCCCCCCCCCAAACTTTGGGACAATAAACTAACCTTGACCAGGTGAGTCTTCTTGCTCTAAGTGGAAATACCTGGAGAGCCCATCAGCATTGCTGTGATCAGTCCCAGGTCTATGCTCCACTGTAAAATCCATCCCCTGTAGGGAAATGGACCACCTAAGCAGTTTGGGGTTTTCACCCTTCATCTGATTTAGCCACAAGAGGGGCTTATGGTCTGTCTGAATGTTGAAGTGAGTGCCAAACAAGTAGGCCCTCAGCTTCTTCAGGGCCCAGACCACAGCAAAGGCCTCCCTCTCAATAGCTGACCAATTTTTCTCTCTGGGTGTCAACCTTCTACTAATGAAAGCAATAGGCTGATCATTACCATCAAAATTCAGTTGAGACAGAACAGCTCCCACACCCAACTCAGAAGCATCTGTTTGGACAATGAATGGCTTGGAGTAATCTGGACTCTTGAGGATAGGTGCTGTGCACATGGCCTGCTTTAGGTCATTGAATGCTTTCTGACAGCTTGCTGTCCACTGAACTTTCTTTGGCATCTTTTTGCTTGTCAGGTCATTAAGGGGGGTCACTATGGACCCATAATTTCTGACAAACTTCCTATAGTACCCAGTCAGGCCCAAGAAAGCTCGAACCTGAGTCTGGGTGATTGGAGGAGTCCAGTCCTTGATGGCCTGTATCTTACTCTCCAGGGGCTGAACCTGGCCTCCACCTACAAGGTGGCCCAGGTATACAACCTGTGACTGCCCTATCTGGCACTTAGTGGCCTTGATAGTGAGGCCTGCCTTTTGCAGGGCCTCTAACACTTTCCTCAGGTGGACCAGGTGATCCTCCCAGGTGGAGCTAAAGACAGCAATATCGTCAAGATAAGCTGCACAGAAGTCATCCAGCCCAGTGAGGACTTGATTCACCAACCTTTGGAAGGTGGCAGGTGCATTTTTCAGTCCAAAGGGCATTACCACAAATTGATAATGCCCTCCAGGGGTAGAAAATGCTGTCTTAGGTTTGGCTTCCTCAGCTAACCTGATTTGCCAATACCCAGCTGTCAAATCAAATGTGCTTAAGAAGTTGGCAGAAGCCAATCTATCTATAAGCTCATCTGCTCTTGGTATTGGGTGGGCATCAGTCTTAGTGACTGCATTGAGGCCTCTGTAGTCTACGCAAAACCTCATCTCTCTCTTACCACCCTGGGTGTGAGGCTTTGGCACTAGAACTACTGGGCTAGCCCAAGGGCTATCTGAGGGCTCAATGACTCCCAGTTCCAACATTTTCTGCACTTCAGTTTTGATGCAGTCTCTAACATGATCAGGCTGTCTGTAGATTTTACTCTTGACAGGCAGACTGTCTCCAGTGTCAACATCATGGGTACACCAATCAGTTTGGCTGGGTGTCAGAGAGAACATATGTCTGAAGGATTGCAGAACTTGCCTGCAATCCTGTTGCTGATGTTCAGTGAGGCTGCCACAAAAGACAACACCATCAACTGACCCATCATCAGGATTCTGAGTGAGCAGGTCTGGGAGAGGGTCACTCTCTTCCTCCTGTCCCTCATCTGTGGCCATGAGCAAGCTCATGTCCTTCCTGTCAACATATGCCTTGAGCCTGTTAACATGTAGCACTCTGAGAGGGCTCCTGGGAGTTCCAAGGTCCACCAAGTAGGTAACCTCTCCCTTTTGCTCAATGATGGTGTGGGGCCCAGACCATTTGTCTTTCAGAGCTGCTGGGGCCACTGGCTCCAGCACCCACACCTTCTGTCCTGGCTGGTACACAGTCAGTACAGCCTTTTGGTCATGCCAAGCTTTTTGAAGTTCCTGGCTGGCCTCAAGGTTTTTAGATGCCTTCTCCATATACTCAGCCATCCTGGAGCGGAGACCAAGTACATAGTCCACTATGTTGGTTGCAGGCTTTTTGAGAGGTCTCTCCCATCCTTCCTTCACCAAACACAGGGGTCCCCTTACAGGATGCCCATACAGAAGCTCAAAAGGGCTGTAGCCAACCCCCTTCTGTGGGACCTCTCTGTAAGCAAACAAGAGGCAGGGGATCAGGACATCCCATCTTCTCCTAAGAGTTTCAGGTAGTCCATGAATCATCCCTTTCAGGGTCCTGTTGAATCTCTCAACAAGCCCATTGCATTGTGGATCATAGGGTGTGGTGAACTTGTAGTTCACACCACACTCTTTCCACATGGCAGTCAGATATCCTGACATGAAGTTTGTACCTCTGTCAGAAACGACCTCCTTAGGGAAACCCACTCTGGAGAACACTCCAACTAGGGCTCTTGCCACTACAGGGGCTGTAGTGGTCCTAAGGGGAATAGCCTCAGGATACCTGGTGGCATGGTCCACCACCACCAGTATAAACTTGTGTCCTGATGCTGTCTGGGGTTCCATTGGACCAACAATGTCAATCCCCACTCTTTCAAAGGGAACCCCCACCACAGGTAGTGGTATGAGGGGGGCCTTTGTTGTGCCACCTGACTTACCACTGGCTTGGCAAGTGACACATGAGCGACAAAACTCCTTGGTATTCTCATTCATATGGGGCCAGTGAAAGTGTGAGACAAGCCTGTCCCAAGTCTTTGTCTGACCTAAATGACCTGCAAGGGGAATCTCATGGGCCAAGGTGAGAAGGAAACCTCTCAGAGACAAGGGGATGACCAGCCTCCTGGTTGCACCAGGCTTGGGGTCTCTTGACTCAGAGTACAGGAGTCCATCTTCCCAGTATACCCTGTGGGCACCCGTGGCATTCCCTGCAGCCTCAGCAGCAGCCTGCTGTCTGAGGGGTTCAAGGGAAGGGCAGCTCAACTGTTCCTTCCCCAGGTCGGCTCTGGAGGGTCCCCCTGAGCCCAGAAACTCAACTTGATCAAGTTCAAGCTCTTTAGGCTCAGTTTCCCTCAGCTCTTCTAGATCAGCCTCCTCAGAGACTTGATCCTCAACCTGGGGCAAGGGGGAAGGCAAAGCCTTACCCTTACTGCTCTTCTTCTTGGGAGGTGTCTGGTCCATAATTTCAGGATCCAGCACCTGTTCAGTGGGGCATCTTCTGGCCTGTGACCTAGTCACAGCAAGCACATGTGCTGGCAAGCCTAACATCTCCATGTGAGTCCTCTGCTCCACTTCTGACCATTGTGATGACTCCAAATCATTGCCCAACAAACAATCAACTGGGAGGTCTGAACTGACTACAACTTTCTTTTGTCCCTTCACTCCACCCCAGGAGAAAGCCACAATTGCCACACTATGACTAGTAGTGACATTGCTGGCATTGGTCACCAGGAAATCAGTACCTGGCATGATCTGTCCAGGGTCCACAAAGTTAGGTGTCACCATGGTGACACTGGCACAAGTGTCCCTATAGGCCTGAGCCATCTTGCCATTAATCAAAGGTGTCTGCCTGTATTTGCCCAAAGTATTGGGACTTATTTCAGGGGACATATCCATATCCCCTGTACAGACAAGGACAGCCTGAGTGAGTGTGCCAACTAAGTTGTCAGACCCCTCAGTACCCAAGGTTAACCCAACTAATGCCTTGGGAGTGACACTGCCACTACTGACTGTACTAGGGGGTGCAGTTGCCTTAGGGGCTGTAGTGGCAGGAGTTTGTCCTCCTCTTTTGGTGCACTCACTAAACCAGTGAGATTTACTTTTGCAGTACTGGCACCACCTTTTTGACTGGCCTTCTTGAGTCTTCTTCTTCTGGGAAGCCTGACCCCCACCCTCTTTGGTTTGTTGGGGACCTGGTGAAGACTTCTGGTCATTTTGCTCATTCTTAACATTACCCTTCTGGTCTGCTTTCTTCTGACCACCCTGGTTCTGGTTCTGGTTCTGCTTGATCCTTGTCCTGACCCATTTGTCTGCCTTCTTTCCCAATTCTTGGGGAGAGGTCAGATCTGAATCAACAAGGTGCTGGTGCAGCAACTGGTTCTGACAATTGTTCAAAATTTGTTCTCTCATCATTAGATTATACAATCCTGTGTAATCTGTAACCTTGCTACCCAGCAACCAGCCCTCCAAAGCCTTAGTGGCACAATCCACAAAATCAGACCAGTCCTGAGGCTGAGTTTTCTGGGTGTCTCTGAACAGCAACCTGTACTGCTCAGTGGTTAAACCAAACCCATCAACCAGTGTATTCTTCAGGACCTGGTAATTGTTAGCATCCTCCACTCTTGTAGTGAGGAGCTTATCTCTACCTTTACCATCAAAGGAGAGCCACAGTATAGCTGCCCACTGACTCTGGGGAATGCCCTGCACAGTGCAGGCCCTCTCCAGAGCAGCCATCCATTTCTGGATGTCATCCCCTTGCTTAAAGGGGGGCACTATTTTAGTCAGGTGTTTAGTATCTAAACCCTTCTCTTTATCTCTTGGGAGATTGCTGCCACCAGTGGGAGCTAGCCCACTCATCTGCTGCTCTCTTGCCAGGGCAAGCTTCTCTTTGGCCAGGGCAATTTCTTCCCTTTCAATCCTCAGTTCAGCTTGTCTCATCCTAGCTTCATGCTCCTTTCTCTGAGGGGAAGTAAATCTCCTCTGTGGAGGATTCCTTCTCCCCTGAGAAGAGGCATTAGAGTGCAGAGATCTATTGGAGTCCCTAGAAAGAGATCTATCTCTCCTAACTCCAAGGTTAGGCCCACTTCGGGTTAGTACTGGGGGGCCCCCAGATCCTAGCCCAAGTAAGTCTAAGTTGGTCCTAGTTAGCCTTCTGACTACCTCAAGACCCTTGTCTACCTCATCCCCAGAGAGTACCTCCTGATCCTCCTCCTCAACTGCTGAATCAGTGTTGTGGAGATCTGGATCCCCAGAGGTTCCCTCTAAGGCTGGCATGTTCTCATGTAACTGAGAAAGCTTTCTGGCATCATATGTCTCTAAGAGACCTATCAGAAAGGAAGTGGTGGGGTTAGACCCCTGCTTCAGTTTTCTGGAGACACAGATCTGTCTCATCTCATGAAAACTGAGAGCTGCATATCTTGAAGTGACCTGTGGAGGGTCAACACTGACCAGGGGAGTCTCAGTAGAGTCCCCCTGAGTCGACATGCTTTTCTAGTGAGGTGTAAGTGGTGCACTTACCTACACTATATGTTTGCCTACTGATCCCTTGCTAGAGTTGTAGTTTAGGGTGTGCTAGGCCCTAGGAGCTACAACAGCTGGTTCAGTAGAACTCAGAGTATTCTAAGCTAAGTTATATGTACCTTTAGTACTTATGTGATCTTTCACAAGATATTCTTAGGGCATGTGTGGTAAAACAACAGCAAGCTCAAATCCCAACCGCTGCTCACCAATGTGAGAAGTTGGCCTGATGTGCAGTGTTCACTATTCTAGTGATCACTATATATCAGTCCAAACAACCCTTATTGATGATTGGTTGTAAGTCAACCTTATAGACCAGCTATCCTAGTAGCATGGATACGAGCAATCTAAGGCTAAGACTCTAGAGGGCGTGTTAAGCCAGCTGTTTTACCATCACATTACCCCTTGAACACCCAGTGAAAGGACACCACACAAGTGTTATGAAAATAAACAGTGTATTTATTAGAATCACAACAACCCTGTACTCTTTATGAGGACAGGGTGCTAGGCACACAACAAAACTCTTACGAAAATACTTACGTTAGCACGTTATACACAAATGCCCGAGGGGCACGAAAAACCATATACTTAAAAAGTGGAATGCGAATTACTAGCAGGTAAGTAACAGTTCTAATAGGCTTTGGAATCGCTAGGACTTGACTAGGGAATCGTTAGATTACTTCTAGGAGACCTAGGGGACTCGGGTGCAGAGTGTGCACTCTCACGCGGGATGCGGGACAAAGTCTATGGAGGCTAGTAAAGGCAAAGTTAGTGTTCACGGGCGAACCCGACCTGGTAGGAAGAAAACGACAGTGGATCCTGACCCTAGGATAGTGAGGCTATGCTGGGACACCGAAGTGCCGAAGTTACCTAGCCCAGGGGCTGCAGCTGCATAGGTCTGAAAAGACGTCGGGGATCTCGTTGCCGGACCAGGAGCCTGGAAGGAAGAAGTTGCTGGCAGGCGACCAGTGAAGAAAAGTTCGATGGATCCAAGCCTGGATCAAGGAAGAAGAAAACCTGAAAGCAGAGGGGACCAAGTTCTTGAATCACTAGCCAGTGATTAAGTGGGCACCAGGATGGCACCGGGCGAAGTCACCGCAGTCAGGTGAGTGGGCGCTGCTGGGCTCTGCAGTCTCTCGGACCAGGAGGCGTTGTCGGCGACCAGGATGGAGGTGCGAGCTGTCCCACGAAGGTTCTTGCTGTCGACGTCGCTGGACCCAGGATTGGGCAACAAGTCTTGGCAAATGCAAGGCCCACGCGGTGGACCTAAAATGGCGTCTTGAGTGGACCAGGAGGGTCCAGGTTACTTCTCCGATGGAGGGAAGCAAGGGCCAGTCTGGAGCAACCAGACCAGCAGCAGAAATGTCGTCGGGCGTCGTCAGGAAGGCCACAAGCCAGCGGGCTAGTAGCCAAACAACGCGGTGAGCAGTAAAAAGCAGAAGGGCCCCACGCAGATCGTGGAGATGCTGGGGGGCTGCTCTTCGGTGCTGGAGCTGCTCAGGGTGGGGGCTTCTCGGACCCCAAAGCACTCACCAGGAATTCACTCGGCGGGCTTGCTGGAAAGAAGTCGTGCAGTCTTGCAGATGGCCGGTCCCTTGAGGTCTCGTCGCACCCACGGTTCTCAGCTGGGCTGTAGAGGTGGGTAGAGGTCAGAGGTGCCAGGGAAGCCGGTTCTCGTCGAGCTGGGCAGTCGGATTCCGGAGGAAGGACTTGCAGCAGACCGCAGTGTTCTTAGATGGTGCCTGCGGATGCAGGGTGACTACTCCTTAGTCACAAGGGAGAAATTTTAGGAAGAAGTCTTGAGTTCCTTTCGCAGAAAGTAGTTTCAGGATTCAAAGATGATCTGATTTGGAAGGGGGCCAGTCTCTACCTTTATCCTGTAAAAGGGGGCTAGCACGCGACTAGGTCCTGCCCTATGGGTGGGACCAGGAGGGGGGTGGTTACACCCACTTCCTTGGCGGGCTTTTCCCCAGGCCAGGGGCTGGAGTGCCCCTGGAACTGGTTTCAGCCGGCCTATGCACAGTGAGCACCGGGGTGCCACTTGCAGTCACCTTCCTCTAAAGCCCTGCCTACCTACAATACACAAAACCCTGTCTGGGACGGTGCTGGCACCGCCCCTGGCAGGAAACCCTTTGTCCTTATCTCCTGCTCTGGGAGGACTCCCAGCAGCAGGAGGGCAGACTTGTGTCTCGGTGGCAGCATCCATTTTGTGGATGCTAAGGCTCTGTCTGACTTTTAACCGGGTTATAGGTTACATGCATGTCGTGTCCCTCTAGAAGGGTGGAATGCTAACCCCGTCGCCAGAATTGGCGAGGGGTTAGTATTCCAATTCGTATGACACCTTACTCGACATGTTTTGATAAAGCGATACCAGAGTTGGCACATAACCGCGAGGATTATAATGCACTTAAGAGTATATGGTATGCGATATCATGGAAACGGCTAAGGGATGGATCCCGAAAGCCGCAGACAGGCTCAGCTCATGCCAGAGCACCATCTCACACGATTCCAAGCACTCTGCCTTCAGGATTGTTAAGGCCTGCCATAGGAGTGACTGATAGGAGATCTGTGTGTCCATTTTAGGGTTAGATATAGGTATACTATATCTAAAGCAAAGGGTGAGTACACCACCTTGCCCCAGCTGTCGTGCAGCCAGTTGTGTCAGTTTTAGTTAGTCAATCCAGGGGTGGCACAATACATGCTTCAGCCCCTGGGAGACTTCTGGGTGCACCTCAGCCCTGGGTACAGGGACTTGGAGAGGGCCCAGTGCCAATTCAGTACCTAAGTACAATTTGGATAGAGAGAACAGCTAGGCTGTGGGTCTGATTAGCAGGCCCACAGCCAGGGAAAGTCGTAAACCAGTGCAGCAAAAAGCAAAAATCTGGGTGATCATAGGATTGCAGACCCTACTCTCCTACAGTACCTCTGTCTCAAAGAGGAAGAGGTCTGTACTCCCGGTTCTTTCTGATCCGCAAGAAGGACAAGAACGAGTTCAGGCCCATTCTGGACTTGCGGCAGGCAAACAAGTGGATTCGCAGAGAAAAGTTTTGCATGCTGTCGTTGCATCAGATTTATCCTCAGTTGCAACAGGGAGACTGGCTATGTGCAATAGACCTACAGGATGCGTACTTCCATGTGCCCATTGCACTCAAACACAGGAAGTTCCTGCGATTTCAAGTCGGCACCAATCACTATCAGTACACAGTACTTCCATTCGGGCTGAAGTCTGCGCCCAGAACTTTCTCGAAGTGCATGGCAGTGGTAGCGGCACACCTGAGGAAGAACAAGGTGTTTGTCTACCCGTACCTGGATGATTGGTTGATCAAGGCCTCCTCCTTCTCGGAAGCTCAAGCGCACTTCCAGAAGACGTGCGTTCTATTGAACAAGCTGGGGTTGCACATCAACATGTCCAAGTCTGTCCCGACTCCGGTCCAGTGCATTCAGTACTTGGGAGCCACCATCGATACGTTGTCAGCAAGCGTGTCTCCTTCGGAGGAGCGACGATTATCACTCCTTCGGAAGGCTCAGGCTCTTATGACCACTCCATCTACGACAGTGAGGAAGGTGTCTTCTCTACTGGGGTCGATGGCCTCTTGTATCTTCCTGACGCCACAAGCGCGGCTGCACATGAGACCGCTGCAGGAGTGCTTGGAGGATCAGTGGGACCAGAGGAGAGGATCTTGGGACGACAAGATACGACTGTCTCTGCATGCTCTTCAGTCTCTGAAGTGGTGGTGTTCAGCGGAGAATCTCCTCAGAGGAGTTCCCTTTCACAAGGACATTCCCACTCAGACTATCGTGACGGATGCTTCTCTCCAGGGCTGGGGAGGGCACTCCGGTGATTTACAGATTCAAGGGACGTGGTCCCCGACGGAGTCCACGTACCACATCAATTTCCTGGAACTCAGAGCTGTTCACTTGGCACTGAAGGCCTTTCTCCCGTCCTTCCAGACCAACTCTCTGCTTGTACAGACGGACAATACGACCACGATGTATTACCTCAACAAGCAGGGGGGGTCGAGATCACGCACCCTGTCACAGGAGGCGCAGGCGATCTGGTACTGGCTTCTGGCCCGAGGACTGACGATAACGGCCACCCATCTGCCAGGTGTGCAGAATGTTCAGGCAGACGCACTGAGCAGACTGATTCAGGAAAACCACGAATGGGTCATAAACGACGAAGTACTAGGAGAAGTCTTCGCAAGGTGGGGAACTCCAGATGTAGATCTGTTCGCCACCGCAGAAAACAGCAAATGCCAAGACTTCGCCTCCAGGTACTAATAGCAGGGGACACTGGGGAATGCGTTATGGATCAACTGGTCGAACAGCTTTCTGTACGCTTTTCCACCCATTCCCCTGATTCCGATGGTTCTCATCAAGCAGTCCCAGTCCAGGGCGCGGATGATACTGATTGCCCCGGAATGGCCCAGGCAGTGGTGGTTCACGGACCTGCTTCACCGATCTCTCCTTCTTCACATGAAGTTGCCGTGCAGGCCGCACCTTCTCACGAAGTTCGGGGGGCAGATGTTGCACCCCAACCTCTCGTCTTTGAGTTTGGCGGCATGGCTCCTGAGATAGTGCAATATGGCCATCTTAATCTCCCAGAAGATTGCATGGACATACTGAAGGAGGCTAAGCGACCTCCCACTAGGACTTCTTATGCTTACAAGTGGAAGAGGTTTTGTATCTGGTGCAAGTCCAAAAACTATGACCCGACGACATGTAAGGAAGATGTCATCCTTCCATACCTTCTGCATCTGGCGCAGTCTGGCCTTAATGTCCATTCCATTAAGGTCCATCTCGCTGCATTGACTGCCTACAGGAAATGCCCTTCACAGACTTTCTTCTTCCAGATCCCTGTGATCAAAGATTTTTTGGAAGGCTTGAAGAAAGTGTTTCCTCCTGTCAGGCTTCCTTCGCCTACATGGGAACTGAATGTGGTGCTGTCCAGGTTGATGAAAGAACTTTTTGAACCTATTCATAAGGCTTCGTTGCAGCACCTGTCCTGAAAGGCGGCGTTCCTCGTGGCCATTACATCGGCCCGCAGGGTGAGTGAAATTCAGCCGTTGTGTTGCCAAGAACCTTATCCTGTATTTCATGCTGCTACGGTTGTTATGCGTACTCACCCTAAGTTTCTTCCCAAGGTTATTTCTGATTTTCATGTCAACCAGACTATAACTTTGCCTACGTTTTTTCAGAATCCTTCATCTCCGGCGGAAAGGTCTTTACATTCCCTGGATGTTCGGAGGGTGTTGAAATTTTATCTGGATAAAACCAAAGATATTCGTAGGTCGGACCAATTGTTTATCAATTATGGTTCAGTCAGGACAGGTCTTGCTACCTCTAAGCACTACATCTCGAGGTGGATTGTGTCCTGCATACAATTGTGTTACCAAAAAGCTAATAAGACCTTAGGGGGTAAGCCTAAGGCTCATTCCACCAGGGGCAAAGCTGCCACGACTGCTTTGCTCCGTAATGTTCCAATTGCAGAAATCTGCAAGGCGGCCACTTGGAAGTCGGTTCATACCTTTGCTAAGCATTACTGCCTGGACACTGATGCCAGAGCAGACGCTCAGGTTGGGCAGGCTTCGCTGCGAAATCTTTTCGCACAGTAGTGGTGTTATTTCTCTTTCCTCCACCGCCGCTTTGGTGTGGGGATAGGCTTGCCATTCTATTCACTAGATTATGACTATACACAGAGATCCCCTACTACAGAAGGAGTAGTTTCTGTCCTGTAACTCCAGTTCTGTAGTAGGGATATCTCTGTTATAGTCATAAGTGCCCGCCCTCCTCCCCGGTGGAGGGAGATATTCATGTAAGGAATGCTAAAGGTCTGGCGTGTTACGCCTTCAAAAAGAATTGAAGGTAAAAGGGACCTGCAGTGCATTCTGGGATACTGTGAAGTTCTGGAAGGTTCTCTTAAAGGCACAGTATCCTGTTCTGAGCCACATAATGGCAGCCTATGGGGCTTGTCTGTCCAGATCCTCCTCTCTATCATTCCAGAGGGTTTTTGCTGCTGAAGCAAGGGAAATCTGTTCAGGCTTTGCTGTTTTGTGGACTTTTTTGGTGGAATTTCTAGTTGAAGTACTGGACAGTGTAGCCTGTGTTATAGGCTGCATTATCTGTCTTTAATTCTCTCTTAAGTGTCTGTGCAGGTCTGCATTTTTCGACACTTTAAGAGATTATTTTTGATTGCTCCGGGGTCCACGCACATGGGCGGGACTATTCACTAGATTATGACTATAACAGAGATACCCCTACTACAGAACTGGAGTTACAGGACAGAAACTACTCCTTCTGTCGGATCTCCCACACATCCTCGATTAGGTAAACTCACATGCTCCAACGCTGGAAAGCATCCTGCTGCCATGTTTAATGTATGCAGACGACCTAGTCCTGCAAAGTCAATCAAAATCCGGCTTACAATGAATCCTGATAGCAATGCCACTGCGCAATATTCCTGTACGAAATTAATGTTACTCAATCTGAAGACGTCAACAATTCTGATACTAGGCAAACCTTCTTAGAGCTCCCACTAGTGGAACTTGAGAGAGGGGAAAATCGAGGTGGTACCAGAATATAAATACCTGGGCATGCTATTCAGTAGGCACGGCTTCTTCAAACAACACATAGAGCTCATGTGGCTGACTCAATGCAATCTTCAGATGCCTAAAGGCTGAAATTGCAACATCGACATATTCACCGCTACTGAAAGTCATACAGACCAAATTCGTACCAACTATAGTGTGTAAACCACTGAAAGGGAGCGATGCCTCTCACCTGGAGAAATTAATCACTAGGCTTTTTAAGTTGGTCTTCTTATAGCCACGTCACTCGTCTCCAGCTCAAATACAATTAGAATTCAGTCTCCCCGAACAAGTTCTGGCGGGCAAGGAACATTCCTTAAATTATTCGCTAACTAAAGAAGGCAGACAACGGTAATCTGAATTATCATCTTTGGTAAGAAATTAGTAGTAGAGATTACTCCCCGGCCAGGTGCCAGCTCTTTTATTCCTTAAACTCCCTTGGACTAAATCAAGAATGGAATTCAATATCCAGCTATCCCCCTAGTCAATGCCATCGTGAACAGAAGAATCAAGAGCACCTCCTCAATAGTTGACAAGGAGGTTTTCTCAAGACGAAAACATGCTTGGTTCACATTAGGATCGTTTGAAAAGCTAGTGCCTCAACAGTATCTGGGAGCATGCATCAAAGCCCAGACCAAGAGATCTTTTCTGAAATACTGTCTAAGCTGCTTATCATCATCTCCATATTTGCCACCATGGAAATGCCCCACCAGCACAGATGCCTGTACACTCTGTGACAAATTCCCTGAAACTATAGTCCATCAATTTTGCATATGTGTTTCAAACCTGGAGGACCGATAAGCAATAATAAGATCAACATTTAACGCAAGGGGGCTGCGCCGGTGCAGCCATACCATCATAGCCTACTTGAATTCCTCAGACATCCAGCTGATCAGTAGGCTGGTGAAATACCGGTCAAGGCTAGAACAGAAAATAGGCCACTTAACAGCCTCCACAACATCAGAGCCGAATCAGGTGTCTTAAATCCTTTATCCTGCACAAACCTCTGTAGGGAAACAGCCTTTAGATCGCATGCGTTACATCACATGCTATTACAACGCAGTTGTTACGAAGACCGAGTTGTTACAATGCGAACCATTACATTGCAAGTCGTTGTAACGATTGGCTGTAGGGGGAGAAGGTGTTGGATTTACAATCCCAACACCTTCCCTGGTGTTGCACAAACTGGAGTAGGAATACTAAATTATACTATTCCAAAGTCCAGCGTGCCCACTACAGCAAGTTGTTGAAATGACTTGCGATATAATGGTTTGCGTTATAACAATGTGGTTGTTAGATCAACCACGTTTTAATAGCATGCGATGTAAAGCATGCGTACTAAACTTATGTATTCCCCTCTGTATGCACTGGAACAAGGGCTTGACCGCACATCCACTTCACTTTAACTTTGTACAGCCAAGCATTGGCACTCTACACACGTTTAATGCACTGTCTGCTCTCGAGTGGTTGAGTGGTAGTTTCTCCACAGCGTATTAGCATTCAAAAAGAGACACTAGACTTTGCGTTCCATGTTATGATCCCACCCTCTTCCCCCCTGTTCAAGGTCCCAAGGTCAAAGACTTCAACTGCATTGCCACTTTATTGTAGTTAAGACTTTGATTGACATTCTACCATCCTGCAGGTGATAACACCTTGAACGCAACCCGGCATTCTGAACACTTCTTTTGCGCAAGACTCTGACTGCAACCACCATGCCGCAAACTTTTATTTTCATGTTTTTATTTGAAAATAACACAATACGAGAAGGCAGTACATATGCTCCTGGTGGAGTTATCCATAAATGACAACATACCATTACTTCGAGCATATTCAGTGTGAAAAAGTGTCCCAATCTCACCCAGTCCATCACATGAACACAATTAAACAGTACAATATCTGCCCCCACTTTAAAGACAGTGGTGTAGCATCAGAGGATACAAACAGTAAACAAATTAGAGGCATTAAAAAGAAAACCCCATGCAAACCTGAACAGTGGCAGCGGTCATCTACGGCCCTACCTTTCCCACATAAGAGCCCGCACCCTCAAGGGGGAAAGGAGAGGGATACGAGAAGAAGAGAAGGCAACAAGGAGAGGAGGGGGAGGGGAGATAAGAGTGAGAACAGAAGGATGAGCGCAATCCCCAACACCACCATCAAGTCAGCAAAACAAGCCGGATGCCTACATATAAACTTGCAGACTCCCCCACACCACATGTAAATACATCCCCTCACACCGCCATCTCCACAGCAGGTGTCCACTGCCCCAGGTGTAATATTCCAAGTAAGGAGACTGGAAACAAGCATCAGTTTCAGTGCAGTTTATTTTTCAAGAAGGACCTCATCCACCATCTAAGATAAGGCTGTCTCAACTGACTAGAGTCTACAAGCTTTTCATAAGCATACTATGACATATACACATTCTGATCATAGATAAACATTCAACATCTAGAAGAGTTACACAAGAATCATAGAGACTTGAAGAAGGAAGTAAATGAGGAATATAAAGTAAGTATTCAGAATACCACCCTTCTCCCTCCTTAACCAAAAGAATTTTAACAGCTATATACAATTACATCAAGCGTTTAAGATTGGACATAGTCACCAAAAAGTTTGAGTCGTAGAGATGGAATTTTAACAACAAAATACAATTTCATCAAGCATTTAAGTTTGAACATAGTCAGATGTTTGGGTCAAAGAGATGGTCTGGTGGAACGTCGTAGACAACCACCACCACCACTCACATTGTTACTTAAACCACCAGACACATCATTGGAAAGACTATGAAACCTATCTTTCAACAACACCACTCTATTCAGGTTCCAAACCCGATAATCATGAGTTTTCACAGCGTTGGTAAAAACTTTAATAAATCTCATAGGTTTAAGATATTTTGGACCAGGTTGTTTAATTGCAACCCAATCACCAACCTTTACACACTTTTTTGTAGTCGATTTCTTGTAATCAAAGTACATTTTCCTTTGTACCGCTTTACTCTCTTCTCTGGCTTGTACATCACCACAATTTGCTAGACATTCTTTAATATTGGCCAAGGAATACTTGTTAACCCATGGTGGTTCAAGATTAGTATTTGGTATTCTGCCTCTTAAGAGCATAAAATGAATTTTTCCAGTGGTGGAATGGGGTGTCAACCTATACTCATCTATTTTCTCAAGCACTTCCTTTTTCCAATCAAGAAACATAGATTTCGCCAAAGAAATAGTCTCTTTCAAAACCCTGTTGAGCCTCTCATTGACCTCTGGATGGTAAAGAGCACACAACTTGTGAGACACTCCATTAGAGGATAAAAAATGTTCCATTTCTTTTGAGGTCAGTTGTACCCCATTATCAGTAAGAATCGAACAAGAAATACCTTCTCTTGAAAATAGACTTCTGTAGTAGGGGATCTCTGTGTATAGTCATAATCTAGTGAATAGTCCCGCCCATGTGCGTTTACCCTGGAGCAATCAAAAATAATCTCTTAAGGTGTTGAAAAATGCAGAACTGCACAGACACTTAAGAGAGAATTTAAAGACAGATAATGCAGCCTATATCCACAGGCTACACTGTCCAGTACTTCAACTAGAAATTCCACCAAAAATCCACAAACAGCAAAGCCTGCCCAGATTTCCCTTGCTTTAACAGCAAAACCCCTCTGGAATGATAGAGAGGAAGACATGGACAGACAAGCCCCATAGGCTGCCATTATGTGGCTCAGAACAGGATACTGTGCCTTTAAGAGAACTTTCCAGAACTTCACAGTATCCCAGAATGCACTGCAGGTCCCTTTTACTTTCAGTTCTTTTTTCCGGCTCCTGCAAGCAGGACCCTGGAGCATTGAGCTCTCCCTTTTCAAGGGTTTATTGGTGATATTTTTCACTTTTTCAGTTATTTGAGTGCTTTTCTTGGAAGTACTTTGCTGTTTCTTCCTGTTTGTCTTTGGGTACACTCTTAATTGTCAAATATGCCTGCATTATTCGACAAATGCCCTGAGTGTTCCAGGAAGAAGGCCAAGTCTGACCCACACGAGGTGTGTATCATCTGCCTTCCTTCATCCCATGTCCCAGAATAGTGTGACATCTGACAGGGTTTCTCTAGCAGGACCCTGAGGGATAAGATGAAGATCAGGCTTCAGGGCCTTGAAGACAGAAGACGGAAGGCACAAGGTGGGTCTGGAGGGGCTTCATCTGCCCATGCTGAGGCCTCTGGGGGGCTCCCCAGGGGCAGGAAGACCAGCAAACGTCTCCATTCTCCGTCGGCGTCGATTGCACCGACCACGACGTCGAGAGGGATGACTGCAGTCTGTTCCCCGTCTCCCCAGGGCTCTGGGTCGAGGCGACGTCGACGTTCGGCGTCGAGGGACCTAAACAGGCCGCTGTCGAAGTCTCCAGTGACGATTTCGTCGTCGTCGTCGTCGAGTATTTGACGTCGAGAGGCCCGGCGTCGGCGCTCGCCGTTGAGGTGACACCGCCGTTCGCCGTCGGCATAGAGGAGAAGGTCGTCGTCGAGGGGATCCTTGACGTCGAGGAGAAGGTCGCCGTCGAGGCAAAGGTCGTCGTCGAGGCGTAGAAGGTCGCCGTCGAGGCGTAGACGGTCGACGTCGAGGCATAGGAGGTCGCCGTCGAGACGAAGAAGGTCGCCGTCGAGGCGAAGGCATTCGCCGTCGAGGGATCGGCGCTCGCCGTCGAAGAGGCGAAGCTCGCCGTCGAGGGGCCGACGCTCGCCGTCTGGTCGCCGTTCTACGACACCGGGAAGGCGCGGAAGGAATTATGGCGCCAGGAGTCAGTCTGGCAGGCGTCAAGTGCCTATGGAAGACTCTCCAAAGTCCCAGCCTAGTAAGGAGGGCGGTTCACCGGGCTCTGTGTACTCTGTTGTGTGTACCCCTGCTAGGCCGAAGACAGTTGCTCCGCCTCCTCCTCCTCCGTTACCGAGAGGACTTCCTCTGCGGGCTCCCACCCCGCCTCCACTTCCGCCTCCTCTGCAGCCTCAACCGCAACCCCAGTTGCCGGCTGACAAGCCTCCTCCGAGGAACGGTTTGTTGCCACGATTTCCTACTCCTCCTAAGGGGACCCCTCGGCCGAGGGCTCCATCCAAGCCAAAGTCTCCAGTCCCGGTGGAACCGGCGGGGCGACCGAAGCCAAGGAAGTCGCGATCCCGCTCCGGACGGAGAGGGAGGTCGCGCAATCGTCACAGATCCTCTATGAGGTCGAGACAGCGCCACAGGAGGCGCGGATCATGGTCCCGAACTGACTCTTCCAGAACCAGGTCCTGCTCCCCGACCTTATCAGACTCCCCGGGGACGAGGGTGTCTCCCGTGGATGACATCAGCACGTTCCAGGACGTTCTCTTGAGGGGTGCTGCAAAATTGGGAATCACGGTGACAGCTCCTACACCTGCGACGTCCGTGATTTTTGAGACCCTTCACAAGAGGCATTTGTCTCGCCCTCTACTACCGCTCGTGCCAGGATTAGTAGAGCTAGCGGAGGAGCTCTTCCTTACGCCTGCAACGACGAAAGCCGCTCCGTCCCGTCTTCTTAAGAAGTACAGGGCTCCGGGTTCCGACTCGGCTTTTCTGAGGATTGACCCTGTTCCGGACTCCGTTTTAGTGACGGCGGGCAGAAAACAGCACTCTACCTCTCTGTCTTCTACCGTGTCTCCGGATAAGGAGAGCCGATGGATCGACTCAAATGGCAGGAAGGGCTGTGGGACGGCCTCTACGTCCATGAAGGCCGCTAGCGATGCGGCTCTGCTAGGGCGTTATGATCGCGCCCTGTGGGAATCCCTCCAGCAGTTCGCGGAACTCCTGCCACGAGATAGAAGGGAGGACTTCCTTGAGATCCAGAAGGAAGGGATGCTGGTCTCGAACCAGGTCATCAGCGCGGCCGCTGATGGCTCTCTTTTGACGGCCCATGGGTATTGTCATGGGATCAACCAGCGACGCCATGCCTGGCTCAGGCTCACATCACTCAAGCCGGAGGCCCAGCAGCGAGTGGCTAATCTGCCCTTCTCGGGGGAGACCCTGTTCGGGAAACATGCAGATGAATAAGATTTCCGACATTCTGGGAGAAATTGCTGCAACTACACCCCTCGAATGTCCTTGCCCACCTGACCACACTGGCCCGCCGGACATCATACCGTTAGCTGAACTCCCCTTAATTTCAAAACAGAAATTATCCACAATCACGGACCGAGTCAAATCCGGTTCCCTGATGGATCCATGCCCTCCTGAAGTGTTCAAGTTGGCATTACCAGGCATCGAGGAAGAAGTTTTGCATCTGCTGAACACTTCCCTTTGCACAGGACAGGTTCCTCTAGTTTTTAAAGAGGCTCGCCTGATTCCTCTACTAAAAAAACCTGGGTCGGACACAAAGTGTTTAAAGAACTTCCGTCCCATCTCCCAGTTGCCTTTTTTGGCTAAGGTGATCGAGCAGCATGTGTTGGCTTTGCTCTCAAAACATCTAGAGAGCAACAACCTGCTGGAGACTAATCAGGCAGGGTTCCGTGCTAATCATAGCACGGAACTAGTTATGCTATCAATCCTGGACGAGCTGAGGAGTCGGGCTGATAATAAAACACCGAGTGCCCTGGTACTATTAGATCTCTCCGCGGCCTTTGATACCGTGTGTCATGACCAACTTTTGTCGCGGTTGAGGTCTTTTGGTATCAGGGGCACAGCTCTTGCATGGCTTACATCTTTCCTGCAGGGCAGGACACAAAGAGTACAGCTGGGGGACCTGCTTTCCACCTCCGCGCCCATTACTTGCGGGGTCCCACAGGGCTCTGCCCTGTCACCCCTACTCTTTAATGCTTACTTACAGCCATTAATTGCACTCCTGAATAGGATGGATTGCCTAGTATATAACTACGCCGATGACACCCAGATAATCATCCGGCTGGATGATGGTCCAGGAGCGTCTACCAGGCTGCAGGACATACTTAAAGCCACGGTTAATTGGATGTCTAAAAACTCCTTAAAAATTAACCCGGACAAGACGGAAGTGTTGCCCATTTCCATCACGGGCAACCCCTGGAACGAGAAATTCTGGCCTGTGGAGCTGGGTGTGCCACCGAAACCGGCGACCGCAGTTAAAAGTCTGGGCTTGTACATGGATGAGAAGCTCTCCATGGAAAAACAAGTCTCGACGGTTGTGGGTACCTGTATTGGCCTGATGCGACAACTGAGAAAAATTTCAGCATTACTCTCATTTTCCACCTTGAGACACGTGGTCTCAGCCATAATCCTGGCTAGGCTGGACTACGGAAACTCCTTGTATATAGGGCTACCCCAGCGGCTGCTGGATAAGTTACAGGGGGTTATGAATGACGCAGCCAGGCTGATCTACAAGAAACCCAGGACGGCCCACTCGTCCCCTCTGATGCAGGAGCTACACTGGCTCCCGATTCGGCAGAGGGTTGTATTCAAAGGACTGTGTATTGTACACAAGGCGCTGTATGGTAACGCACCAAAATATTTGAAATCTCGCCTATCTCCATATACGCCGAGCAGGACTCTGCGCTCGTCGGATGCTACCTTCTTATCCCAATCTCGTTTTAAACTGGCCACGGTGGGGGGACGTGCTTTCTCCAATACACTCCCAGCTCTGTGGAATAAACTGGCCCCGGAACTAAGGAAGGAATGCAATTTGTTAGCCTTCAGAAAAAAATTAAAAACTGTTTTGTTTAAGCAAGCATGGAGCAGCCTCTAGGTGCACTGCTAAGATCATGTAACATGCCAAACCCCACTACGTAATCTGGACAATCAGCGCTTAGAGACCCCTGTGGTTATAACGCGCTATACAAATTAAATAAATAAAAATAAATAAAATAAATGAGATGGCCCGCATGAAGGTGGAGGCCGAGACTCTGACGGCTGTGGGCTTGGAGAAGCCCAAAGAAAAGAAAGCCTACCGCCCGTTCCAGAGACGGTTTAGGGCGCAGGGCAGAGGGCGAGGACAGGCTTCGGGACAGCAGCAGCAACAACAGCAGCAGTTCCGGAGGCCCTTCCAGAAGCGCCAGAAGGGAGGGGAGGTCAGCAGTCCTCTACAGCGAACAAGGGCGCGGCCAGGTCTCGACCCTGAGCTGTTACTTCCCCTACATCCGTTACCCGCTCCGGTGGAGGGAAGCGTTCGATTTTTTCTGGCAGAGTGGAGAAAAATTACTCAGGACAAGTGGGTGCTGAATATTGTTTGCAATGGATACAGTCTTCGGTTCACCAGCCCGCCTCCATCAATTCCTCCGGTCAGCTCGCTGTTTCAGCTGCGCGAGCTTTAGGCGGAGGCCGATATCCTGTTAAGGAAAAGGGCGATAGAAGACGTACTTCTGTCTCAAAGAGGAAGAGGTCTGTACTCCCGGTTCTTCCTGGTTCGCAAAAAGGACAAGAACGAGTTCAGGCCCATTCTGGATTTGCGACAAGCAAACAAGTGGATTCGCAGAGAGAAGTTTCGCATGCTGTCGTTGCATCAGATTTATCCTCAGCTGCAACGGGGAGACTGGCTGTGTGCCATAGACCTACAGGATGCATACTTCCATGTGCCCATTGCACACAAACACAGGAAGTTCCTGCAATTCCAAGTCGGCGCCAATCATTATCAGTACACAGTACTGCCATTCGAACTGAAGTCTGCGCCCAGAACATTCTCGAAGTGCATGGCAGTGGTAGCTGCACACCTAAGGAAGAACAAGGTGTTTGTCTACCCGTACCTGGACGATTGGTTGATCAAGGCCTCCTTCTTCTCGGAAGCTCAAGCACACTTCCAGAAGACGTGCGTTCTCTTGAACAAGCTGGGGTTGCACATCAACATGTCCAAGTCTGTCCCGACGCCGGTCCAGTGCATCCAGTACTTGGGAGCCTCCATCAATACGCTGTCAGCAAGCGTGTCTCCTTCGGAGGAGCGACGATTATCACTCCTTCGGAAGGCTCAGGCTCTTATGACCACTCCATCTACAACCGTGAGGACGGTGTCTTCTCTACTGGGATCGATGGCCTCTTGTATCTTCCACACGCACGGCTGCACATGAGACCATTGCAGGAGTGCTTGGAGGATCAGTGGGATCAGAGGAAATGGTCTTGGGACGACAGGATAAGACTGTCTCTACATGCTCTTCAGTCTCTGAAGTGGTGGTGTTTCGGCGGAGAATCTCCTGAGAGGGGTTCCCTTCCACAAGGACATTCCCACGTAGACTATCGTGACGGATGCGTATCTCCACGGCTGGGGGGCGCACTCCGGAGACTTACAGATTCAAGGGACGTGGTCCCCAGCAGAGTCCACGAACCACATCAATTTCCTGGAACTCAGAGCTGTGCACTTGGCACTGAAGGCCTTTCATCCGTCCTTCCGGACCAACTCTCTGCTTGTACAGACGGACAATACGACCACGATGTATTACCTCAACAAACAGGGGGGGTCGAGATCGCGCACTCTGTCGCAGGAGGCGCAGGCGATCTGGCACTGGCTTCTGGCCAGAGGACCGACGATTACGGCTACCCATCTACCAGGTGTGCAGAATGTTCAGGCAGACGCACTGACCAGACTGATTCAGGAAAACCACGAATGGGTCATAAACGACGAAGTACTAGGAGAAGTCTTCGCAAGGTGGGGGACTCCAGACGTAGATCTGTTCACCACCGCCGACAACAGAAAATGCCGAGACTTTGCCTCTAGGTACTACCAGCCGGGGACGCTGAGGAATGCGTTATGGATCAACTGGTCGAACAGCTTTCTGTATGCTTTTCCACCCATTCCCCTGATTCCAACGGTGCTCATCAAGCTGTCCCAGTCCAGGGCGCGGATGATACTGATTGCCCCGGAGTGGCCCAGACAGTGGTGGTTCACGTACCTTCTTCACCGGTTTCTCCTTCCTCACATACGGCTGCCGTGCAGGCCGGACCTTCTCACGAAGTTCGGGGGGCAGATGTTGCACCTCAACCTCTCGTCTTTGAGTTTGGCGGCATGGCTCCTGAGATAGTGCAATATGGCCATCTGAATCTACCAGAAGATTGCATGGACATACTGAAGGAGGCTAAGCGACCTTCCACTAGGACTTCTTATGCTTACAAGTGGAAGAGGTTTTGCATCTGGTGCAAGTCCAAGAACTATGACCCGACGACATGTAAGGAAGATGTCATCCTTCCATATCTTCTACATCTGGCGCAGTCTGGCCTTAATGTCCATTCCATTAAGGTTCATCTGGCTGCATTGACTGCCTACAGGAAATGCCCTTCACAGACTTCCTTCTTTCAGATCCCTGTGATCAAAGATTTTTTGGAAGGCTTGAAGAAAGTGTTCCCTCCTGTCCGGCTTCCTTCGCCTTCATGGGAATTGAATGTGGTGCTGTCAAGATTGATGAAGGAGCCTTTTGAACCTATTCATAAGGCTTCGTTGCAGCACCTGTCCTGGAAGGCGGCGTTCCTCGTGGCCATTACATCGGCCCGCAGGGTGAGTGAAATTCAGGCGTTGTGTTGCCAAGAACCTAATACTGTATTTCATGCTGCTAAGGTTGTTATGCGTACTCACCCTAAATTTCTTCCTAAAGTTATATCTGACTTTCATGTTAACCAGACCATAACTTTGCCTACGTTTTTTCAGAATCCCTCCTCTCCAGCGGATGTCAGGAGGGTGTTGAAATTTTATCTGGATAAAACCAAGGATATTCGTAGGTCAGACCAATTGTTTATCTATTATGGATCAGTCAGGACAGGTCTTGCTACCTCTAAACAGTCCATTTCTAGGTGAATTGTGTCCTGTATACAGTTGTGTTACCAAAAAGCTGGTAAGACCTTAGGGGGGTAAACCTAAGGCTCATTCCACCAGGGGCAAAGCTGCCACGACTGCGTTGCTCCGTAATGTTCCAATTGCAGAAATCTGCAAGGCGGCCACTTGGAAGTCGGTCCATACCTTTGCTAAGCATTACTGCCTGGACACTGATGCCAGGGCAGACGCTCAGGTTGGGCAGGCTTCGCTGCGAAATCTGTTCGCACAGTAGTGGTGTTATTTTCTCTTTTCTCCACCGCCGCTTTGGTGTGGGGATGGGCTTGCCATTCTATTCACTAGATTATGACTATACACAGAGAGCCCCTACTACAGAAGGAGTAGTTTCTGTCCTGTAACTCCAGTTCTGTAGTAGGGGTATCTCTGTTATAGTCATAAGCGCCCGCCCTCCTCCCCGGTGGAGAGAGATATTCATGTAAGGAATGCTACAGGTCTGGCGTGTTAGGCCTTCAAAAAGAACTGAAAGTAAAAGGGACCTGCAGTGCATTCTGGGATACTGTGAAGTTCTGTAAAGTTCTCTTAAAGGCACAGTATCCTGTTCTGAGCCACATAATGGCAGCCTATTCGGCTTGTCTGTCCATGTCTTCCTCTCTATCATTCCAGAGGGGTTTTGCTGTTAAAGCAAGGGAAATCTGGACAGGCTTTGCTGTTTGTGGATTTTTGGTGGTATTTCTAGTTGAAGTACTGGACAGTGTAGCCTGTGGATATAGGCTGCATTATCTGTCTTTAAATTCTTTCTTAAGTGTCTGTGCAGTTCTGCATTTTTCGACACCTTAAGAGATTATTTTTGATTGCTCCGGGGTCCACGCACATGAGCGGGACTATTTACTAGATTATGACTATAACAGAGATACCCCTACTACAGAACTGGAGTTACAGGACAGAAACTACTCCTTCGTAGACATTTATTGACATTACTAGAATCAATACTGGTCAAGAAGAAAACTTCCGGCCAACGAGAATATATGTCTATTAAGACTAGCAGAAACACCTGAGAACCTTTATCCAATGCAACATCCTCCAGGGACATGAAGTTCTTCTTCTCACAATCATGGGTTGCACTCTTGGAGACTTGGACTTATCACTCATGTTGCATGGCATGCGCTCACCAATCTCCCTTTTCACCATTTTGTCCATTCCAGGCCACCAGTATGACATGCGTAACCTTTCTTTAGTTTTCGTAATGCCTGGATGAGACACATGGGCTAAATTTATTAAGTCATTCCTCAAACTATTAGGAGGAACCATTGTCCACAGACAACTCATGTCTCACATACCAAAAGGGTTTACTCTCATCAGACCCTAACTTCGCACTTGGCCAAGTCCCTTGTAATAAAGTCATCACTTCTTTAATTGTCTCATCCAAATCAATAGCTTCACACCATTTCTTCTCACTTATATGCCCATGATCAACAACACACACACAATCGTTACTACTAATCGGTTCATCATTAGTAAAATCAGAATCCTTAGAAGAGCCAAGGCGAGGCAGAACAGCAGCAATACTATTTTCCACACCCGGAATATATTTGATTGAGAAAGAATATTCCTGGAGCCCAATTATCGACTTAGTTATCCGACTGGAGATCAAGTCTATCCCTTTTTTCTCAAAAATTTCAATCAAGGTCTTATGATCAGTCCTGACTTCAAACTGTATACCCCATAAAAATGTCTTTCATTTCTTTATGGCCCAAAACACAGCAAGTGCTTCCCGTTCCACAACAGAATACCTAGTCTAGATAAAATCAATAATGGTCTTCAAGCCTGATGGAATTATCTGTTGAAGAAAAGCCCCTAATCCTTTTTCACTTGCAGCAGTGGTAAGTATACATTTGAATTTAGGATCAAAACTCTCAAGAAATGGAGCATTATTTAAGCACTTCTTAATATCAGAAAACTCTTTCTCACACTGGTCAGACCAAACAAAGCTAACTCCTTTACGCAAAAGTAATCTCATGCTAACAGTAAGATTTGCAAAATATTTTTTTTTAACTTGGCATATTATTCCCCCATACCTAAAAATGTAATTAACTCCTCCTTGTTTGATGGAGAAGACATGTTCAGAAATGTGTTGACTAACTCTTGTTTTGGTTTAATACCATTTTCACATTTAAGATGACCAAGATAGTTCAACGCATTGGATCGAAATTTACATTTCTCCACTTTTATGGTTAAATTGTGTTCACAAAGTTTTGACAGCACAGATCTCAAAATACAATCATGTTCCTCATCATTCTTAGCAAATATCAATAGATCATCTTGATAGATGCACACACCATTTATATTCTTTAAAACATTTTCCATAGCCCTTTAAAATGCTGAAGATGCTGAAACAAGTCCAAAAGGCATACGAACAAATCTAAATGTTCCAAACGGTGTAATAAACACAGTAAGGTCTCTTGAAGATTGCTCTTATTCAATCTGATGATATGCCGATGTTAAATCTTATGTGCTGAACACTTTGGCACCACCTAATAAAGTTACTAATTCATTTATATTAGGGAGGGGATACCTGTCAACTACAACATTCTTGTTCAATTGGCTCAAGTCAATGCATAAACGTAAATCGCCATTAGATTTCTGTGCAGCTACCAACGGAGCAAACCATTCAGTTCCCTCAACATCCTCAATTATGCCCCCACACTTAAGTTTTTCAATTTCCTTTTGCATATCAGATCTAACTGACAGGGGAACATTTCTAACCTTACAGTGAACAGGAACAGAATTAGCTTTCAACTTAATTTTGTGTTGGTAACCCTTCAAGCAACCCAGACCTTTCCTAAACCCATCAGGGAAATCCTTCATGAGATCTTGAATATCATTTTCATCAGAACTCGCTAGGCTGGGCGATTGCAACAACGGTGGCGGTTCACCACCACTCTGGCTGATGTCCGCCAACTTTTCGGGCGATGTTCAAGCCTCCCTTATGGACATGCTCTTTGATGGCCGTCTCCTCTTTTGCGACAAGGCAGACAGTGCGCTGGAGCGTTTCAAGGATTCCAGGGCTACGGCCAAGTCCTTGGGCCTGGGCGAACGCTAGCAGACTTCCGCCTATCGTGGCCAAGGAAGGGGCGCCCCACACAACCAGCCAGCCACCGACCGCAGAACCAACCTCAACGCAGTTGCGTACGTGGTAAACGCCGTGGCGGTGCCGGGGGACACCGGCAAGGTCAGTCCACACCCACCCCCGCAGCATCTGCCTCAAAATCCTCCTAGGCCGAGTTTTCAGGCCCATTCGACGGCAGTGGGGGGCCCGGTTCGCCATCACCTCCCCCACTGGCGCTCCATCACATCGGACAGGTGGGTGCTGCAAATCGTCCGAAGGGGCTACTCCCTCCCCTTCGAGGTGACCCCTCCAGCCATGCCACCGCAGTACCACCGTATGTCGGGGATCACTTGCGACTTCTCCAAGAGGAGGTTACGGCCCTCTTGGCCAAGGGGGCTGTCGAGCGGGTTCCTGGGCCAGAAGTAGGACGTTGTTGCTATTCCCACTACTTTCTGGTACCCAAGAAGGGCAAAGGGGGCCTACGCCCTATCTTGGACCTACGGAGGGTCAACGGCTTACTCCGGGAGGAGAAGTTCAAGAAGCTGACTTTGGTTCAGGTCCTAGCTGCCCTGGGCCCAGAGGACTGGATGGTAGCGTTGGACTTGCAGGATGCTTATTTCTACATCCCCGTCCTGCCGGCCCACCGGCGTTACCTGCGGTTCTCGGTAGGCCACGAGCACTTCCAGTTTACCGTGCTCCCGTTCGGCCTTACCAGCGCCCCACGGGTGTTCACGAAAGTGATGGCGGTGGTTGCAGCTCATCTGCGCAGATTGGGGGTTTCAGTCTTCCCTATATCAACGACTGGTTGTTAAAGGCGGGCTCGCCCAAAACAGTCGTCTCCCACCTCCAGACTATGGCCGACCTCCTGCACTCACTGGGGTTCTCCATCAACGTGCCGAAGGCACAGTTGTGCCCCTCTCAAAAGCTCCTTTTCATCTGAGCAGTTCTGGACTCGGTGCAGTTTCGGGTTTATCCCCCCAAACAGCTCGTTCGGGATATTCAGGCTCTGATTCCGATCTTTCAGCCATTATCCCGAGTCTCGGTCAGGTTGACGCTGCGGCTCCTGGGGCTGATGGCCTCCTGCATCCTTCTGGTGCATCACGCCAGGTGGCGGATGTGGGCTCTGCAGTGGGACCTGAAGTTTCAGTAGGCACAGCATCAAGGCAATCTGTCCGACCACGTCCAGATCTCGGAGGGCACTGCAAGACAGTTGCAGTGGTGGCTCATGAACCGCGATTGGGTCAGCGGCAGATCTCTCTTCCTACCCCAACCGGAGCACGTAGTGGTGACGGATTCATCCCTCCTGGGATTGGGGGGCCACATGGGAGAGAGGGAGATCAGAGGCCTCTGGTCTCCGGCGTAGTCCTGGCTCCACATCGACCTACTGGAGCTGCGGGCGATCCGACTTGCACTGAAGGCTTTCCTTCCCTCTGTCCGGGAAAGTGTAGTGCAGGTGTTTGCGGACAGCACCACCGCCATGTGGTACTGCAACAAACAAGGCGGGTGGGTCGTGGACCCTTTGTCAGGAGGCTCTGCGCCTCTGGACATGGCTGGAACACCAGGGCGTCACCCTGGTGTTTCAACACCTGGCAGGTTCCCTGAACGCCAGGGCGGACGAACTCAGCCGCCGGTGCATGATGGATCACGAATGGCGTCTGAACTCGGACGTGGTGCAAGGCCTCTTTCAGCAGTGGGGAGAGCCTTGGTTAGATCTATTTGTCACCGAAGAGAACGCGCAATGTCATCAGTTCTGCGGGCTGGAATTTCCAAGGCGGCACTCGCTCGGAAACGCTTTTCGGCGCAAGTGGAGCTGCGGTCTGTTGTACGCCTTACCGCCTATACCACTTCTACCCAGAGTGCTGAAGAAGATCAGGCACGACCGGGCCCAAGTCATCCTTGTGGCTCCGGACTGGGCACGAAGGTTTTGGTATCCCGAGCTACTCATTATGTCAGTCGATTCCCCGATTCATCTGCCTCTTCAGGAGGACCTTCTGTCGCAGCAGCAGGGGACGGTCCTCCACCCAAACCTGTCCAGCCTCCACCTCCATGCGTGGAGATTGAGCGGCGGTAGTTGAGGCCATTTGACTTGCCTCCTGAAGTCGGTGATGTGATTCTGGCAGCCAGGCGTCCTTCCACAAAATCGGTATACGCCTGCAGGTGGAACACATTTGTGGCATGGTGCACAGCAAAGTCTGTGCATCCTCTCTCTGCCCCCCTTTCAGAGGTTCTCCTCTCCCTTCTTTCTCTTGCCCAGCAGGGCTCTGCTCTGGGCACTCTTTGAGGGCTACCTCTCTGCCATTTCTGCCTTCTTGAGGCTTCCTGATCAGACTTCTCTTTTCAAGTCCCCTGTTGTAAATAGATTCTTGAAGGGCATCATGCACATGTTCCCTCCTGTTCCTTTCGTGATGCCTCAGTGGGACTTGAACCTTGTTCTAACCTATCTGATGTGCGCTCCTTTCGAGCCACTTCACAATTGCCCTCTTCATCTTCTGACTCTTAAGACTGCATTCCTGGTTGCCATCACCTCTGCCAGGAGAGTGAGTGAGCTCCAGGCTCTATCTTCTAAGCCTCCTTTCCTTTCTGTCCATCCGGACAAAGTTGTTTTAAGAATGCGTCCTTCTTTCCTGCCCAAGTTGGTTACAGCCTTTCACATCGGGCAGTCCATCACCTTGCCCACCTTCTTTCCGCATCCCTCGAAAGAGGAAGAGAGGCTCCCCCGTTTGGACCCAAAATGTGCGCTCTCCTTCTACCTTGATCGCACACGCCAGTTCCGGGTGGATGACCAGCTCTTTGTTGGTTACGTGGGCGCGAAGAAGGGACAGGCGGTGCACAAACGGACCATCTCTCGGTGGGTCGTGTTGTGCATCAAGGTCTGTTACTCCTTGGCTAGAAAGGAGCCTCCTGTTGGGCTGAGGGCCCATTCCACTCGGGCTACGGCGGCTACTACTACCCTGGTCGGGGAGTCCCCTTGCAGGACATCTGTCAGGCAGCTACGTGGGCCTCACTGCACACGTTTGCTAGACACTACTGCCTGGACAGCCAAGTCTGGAGAGATGGCTTTTTCGGCCGTTCCGTTCTCCAGGACTTTCTGGTGTGATCTTGGTTCGCAGACACACCACCGGGGTTGGTATTGCTGGGGTTTCTATTCTAAGGTAAGGAATCTAACACTAACCTGTTTCTTTCAGATGCACAAGTTACTTCCCTTCGGTAACGATATATCTGTAAGAAACAGTAGTTAGTGTTAGATTCCTTACCGCCCCACCCATCCTCCCCCTTCTGGGAACCGATATCTAGAGTGAAGGTCATCCCTTTCAGGGCCCTAGTTTCATGGCACCAGTGTCGGTCTTTGTCATGGCTCTGCATTCCTGGCGCGGAAAGCAATGTACAAGAATTGACGTCAGCTCGCGAGGGTGGCGTCTAAGTACTCCGACGACGTCATCCCGGCGACCACGACGCCGACGACGGACTTTTCGGATCCAATCTGACGCCTGATGATATTCTAAGGTAAGGAGTCTAACACTAACTACTGTTTCTTACAGATATATCGTTCCCGAAGGTAAGTAACTTGTGCTTTGAGTTGCTATACATGGCATTCTGCAGGGCGGCATACAGACAGCGGTGCAACAACTACATTCTGGAGAGGGCTACTCTGCCCATCATCAGAAGAGGCAGGCAGATCCAGAAGCAAATTGCCACCTCGAAGTTCTCAAGGACTCTCCCTATATTGACAGTATCTGCCCTCCGATGTGTTTGCCACCTGGATCCCTAAATATCGGAAGTTGCCCCCCTCCCATCTAAGCTCAGTCACGGGGAGACAGGTCAGATCCGCTTTCGCAAGTGCAGCTAAGGGGAACAGTACTGTTTTCTGTCTTTTAATCTGCAGGCCAGACGCCGCCCAAATTCGTTCATAATCTGCAATAACACACCATCAGACTGCTTTGGGTGGTTAAATATTTGAATGTGTCATGTTGTAGAGTGATACAACATGGGTTTGGGGCCCCGCCTCAATTCCCCACATATTCATATTGCGACGAAACAAAGTCGCCAATGGCTCCATCGCCTCAGTAAAGAGGAGCAGTGACAAGGGTCAACCATGTCTTGTGCCCCTCTCAATATGCATGCACTCCGAGATCACACTTGCGGTGCAAACCCTAGCGACTGGCCCAGCAAGGAGCAATTGCACCTAGGTCAGAAAAGTCCGGCCAAGGCCCATTCTCCACAGAACTTCCCAGAGGTACTCTCATTTAAGCGTATCAAACGCTTTCACAATATCTAAAGCTACCAGTGCGGTCTCCAGGTATCCATCAACTACAGAGTGCAACACATGGGGCTAAGCAGGGGACCAATAGCCCAGTAAATGCTTGCTAATACTCAGCTGGGAGCCCACCCAGGCCCAGTGCCTTGCAACAAACCATCTCCCATACTGCCTCCTGTGGTTCCTTCACCTACAGCTCCCCCTCCAGTCCCTCTCTCTGTACCAGCGTAAGTCGGAGAAGCACCAAGCCATCCAAAAAACTGCAGGACTCTGCCAGTCGGTCCCACCCCACCTCCCTGTATACAGTCGCCAGGTGTTCCCACAGGAGGAGATTGATGCCAGTCAGTGTCTTTTTAAGTACAAAAAGGCAGCCAGAACACTGATTGTCTGTTGCACCCAAGTCCTGTGTTACTGAACCCCATATAAAGTGCGCATTGATCTAGGCATGATAGCCTAACCGCAGTCTCAATAAACGCCAGACAGTGGCATTAGACCGGTCTTCTAGAAGGCAGCCTTTTTAGTTGTGGTTGTTTTTACTGGAGGACTTGGTAACCATGTACAGATTTCCAAGAAGATTCAATGATGGGTGTCTTACCTAGAGCAGAGGCACAAAAGAGCTGTATAAGTCTTGCTTTGTGTAATCCAGTGTAAGAGAAACATAAAACAGAGTACAAGATAACTTATGAAACTAAATAAATGGTGCCACGAAACAAAGGTTTTGCAGCGTGAATCTTTTGTGGATTCACATGCTGTGCTTTACTCTGCCATCTAGTGATTGAGTCCAGATAAACTGCTTTGCGATTCAACCTTCAATTTGTGCTGTGAAAGTTGTACCAATCTGTCAAAGAGCAACATGAGTAATCATTAATTTTTGCAGAATCTTGTACAAATGTTTAATAATAATGAGGCAGGATTTCTGATTGTGACTCCTACAGAAGGGATTGCAAATGTAGAGATCAAGGTCTGAGAGGGGCAGCATACCTCCATTCTTTCATTCGCACAATGCCTTTTTTTTATTGTAGCCCTATCCCATAAAGAGACAGGGACTTAGTAAAATAGCCATTCTTTGAAACAATTTGGGTCAGCAGCTCACATTCATAAAACGTAAGTGTTTTACAGACAGCCTTCACTTTGCAAATGTATACCACCTTCTTTTCGATGTCTGTCCCCAATCACAGGTTTACGATTGAAATTAGACACAAAACATCAATATATTGCATTGGGATCCCAAAGGTAGTAGGTGCACCACCTTCACGCCTCTTCATCCTTATTGCTCACAATGAGCTACAAACTGCACATTGCAAGTTGACGAGACATTTGTGATTCACAATTTAAATTTCGTACATTGTAACTCTCCTTTTTGCAAATCGCTAGATTTTAACCTGCAAAAAGCCTTCATTGGCCTTTGTTGTGTTCATAAACCTATTTAGGTTATACTATGCAGCGTACACCGTTCAAGGACAAATCAGTAGACTTTGCATTTATGTTATCTGTGTATTTTGTTTGCTTGATTACAGAGGCCGTGGCATGAGTATGAACACAACTTCCAAATTATGTATAAAGTTGGAATGGGGAATAAGCCCCCGATCCCAGAAAAGTTCAGCCCAGAGGGTAAAGATTTCCTTTCTCACTGTCTGGAAAGTGAGCCAAAGATGCGATGGACAGCTAGCCAGCTCCTTGATCATCCGTTTGTCAAGGTTTGTGCCACACTTTTTAATTCTAATAACTTCCAACCAGTTAAAAACAAAAACAAACATGTTTGATTCTGTGGGCAAATGTAGTGTTTTGGTGTAAGGGTTTTGTTGATATGCTTACCACAGTCATGTTGTTCGGAGCTCTCATATACACTAGTAAAGTAAGTTACAGTATGTTATTGAAGCTAGGTGTGTTCACAGGTATTTAAGATGCAAGAACTTTATAATTGCTGTAAAGCATTAACTATAGTTATAGAGTTGGGAAGATACAATGTGGTTCTAATCTACAGGCTGCAACAACATAGCCATAAGTGTTCATCAGCTACCCTACTTAAGAACACAACTAAAAAGAGGAACAGAGATAACAACTGAGAAAAAAATGTATACTGGACAAATATTTTACTGTTTTCTTCATGAAGCCAGAACCAATATACAGGAAGTGGACAGCACCAAATTTGGTTGTGATAAAAATGATTCCCTAAATTGACGTTGCAGTAATAGATATACTGAGTAGAAAGCCTTCTAGGGAATTAAATTGAAACCCTCTTTCTTCATTTCAGTCACAGTATAATCCATGGTACCCATGTCTACTGCTTAGTACATTCCAGAAGCACAAATTGCACAGGGGAACCAAGTGACTCTTATCAAGATCCAACATATTTGGGAAGACAATACTTTATCTTACAAGTGCCTCCTAGTGATCATCACGGTCAAGCTGTCAAAAAATAAAACGTTTCCAAAGAGAGGTTAATCCAATTTCACAGGACTAGTTTCTGTAATTTTGCTACAGCATGACAAAGAATGTGTATGGAGTTGCAAGTTCAGGAATGGAATTGTTTGTATCTTTCTCAATTGCCCTTTTCCTTCTTCCACTGCTCACAGCTCATTAAATTAGGGTGCTGCTCCAGGTGACATTGAGTGTCTCAAAGGAACAGACTCTTAAGGGTTTCCTGTTGAAAATATCTTACCCATCTCGATGTAGAGGTAATTCCAGTTGTCTCTGGGTGTGGTAACATATTTCATAAACATTGGATTTTCTCCCTTGCCTGCATTTGAGCTACGAGTATAGAGATGTATTAGCTCAAGGCAAGGTAATTTTCTGGTTGCAAACTGTAGGTGACATAATGTGTACCTGGGATGAAGCACTTGCACATGCATTTATAGCTAGAAGGGATCTCTGCAAGCAGAGAAATAAAAGCTAGAAAGAAATCCCCCAGCATCAAGCACCTGCCTATATAATGATTTTATTTTTGTTTAGAAACGTTCCCTTGATGTGTGGTTATGTGCCCATTATACAAAATAACAGAACATTTTTGCTGGTCCACCTTTTGGGTGGTATCCAGTATGTATAATCTAGGATAAGTGGGCAAGCCTGGTCCTTTTGATCTAAAATATTTAACAAAGAGCTCTATTCTTATCATTGTACTCTGTGTTTCCCATGAGGTTTCTTAGGGGAGCAGCCTTTATTAATTAATTAGAGTAGGATTTGGTTTTTTTTTCATTTGTGGACTGTAAGCTTTTTTGAGGGTTATGGCCAGATTTGATTATTTTCAGAAGATAATTTGAGTTTAGTACAATGGCACTACATGAATTTCATTGTAAATATTAAAACATTCCCTAGCTAACATGAAGGTAAGTTTCAATTCATTTAAGGACAGGAGCGTGAGGATTATGCATTTCAGTCACTGCTTTAGTCTGACAGTAGGCATATGAAAACAACATTGCTCAACTAGATTTCCCACGAAGATAGGGAAAAGTGGTAGTCCAAATAACAACCAATCATAAAAACGTGCAGTCCATGACATTGTGTTGCCAATGACCCTCCTTCTCTTTTTCGTGCAATCAAAACATTATCCAATAATCCTGATCTCACTCCCATTTCTGCTCTGTTCCAAGTGACCAGAAAATCAAGTCATTAACTGAATAAACAGTATTCCCAAATGCTTTCTAAAAGTTAACTAAGTCACATAAACACAGTGTATTGTCTGAACATACAAGTACTAGTGTAATCCTATCTTATACAGTACAAGTGCAATTGGTGTCTTTACTTAAATATACTGCCTGTAACTCTTGTCTTGGTTGGTTCATCAAAAGATTCATAAAGATAATTCCAGTGGGAGAGATCATCCTCGCCTCCATATCCTCAATAGAATTGAAACTTTCCTTCACATTAGCTAGGAACTTATTTATTCTGTTTCTGGAGCAAAGGTTCATATTATGCACGTTTAATGCTTTTGAACCACCAAGGATGTCACACTGTCAGTTAGCTTAAAATAGAAATGTTTAAACATGGACTCAGACGACCAATCGGCCGCTTTCATAATATGTTCTGAACAAGCTCCCAAAGAAAAAGCGTTCGAAGCCATAGCACCCTCGGCGGATTGAGGCCCAAATATTGACAAGTCAATAACTGCTTCCTGAATCCCTCATCTAACCCATCTAATGATAGCTGGGGTTGGAACAACCTTGAAAGGTTTTTGATTGCAATCAAACGTTGTTGTACCCCCGCATGTTGCAGTTGAAGCTGCCGGCGTAGCTCCCTTGCCATTAGAGGTAGCTCTGTATCAACCTATTCATCGTCAACATACCACCCTAAACACAGCCGACAGGAGGAGGATTGAGGCAAGAGATAGTCCAATACCTTGGTGTAACTTCAACAGATCTGTTGGTGAGAATTCTGAACAAATAAAATGTTATATAAAGAAAGCAATAGTGCTGTATTTACTTATACAATCATTTGAATCGGAAGTAAAAGTTAAATGTGGAATTTTCCAATTTCTTAGGTTATCATCATCTGTTGCAATTCTGCTGGCATCACCATCATGAATGTTCCACTGCATTGTTTTCCCAAACGTTTATATATATCATGACATATTGTATAATGTGCTGTGCTTTCTCAGTTGTAGAGTATCTGACTAGTCCCTACATTTGCTGTGTGCAGTGTCATGATGTAATTTGGTCCTCAGTTGGAATCAGATGGCAAAATAAGACCAACTCTACAAGCCTGACACGTGCAAGGGTAGCCACCCGACCACTCTCACCCACATTTCCTTGTGATTAAGAGGAGGGGAGCAGTAGGGCATTCGTAACTCCACCCCTCTGGCTAATTCTTGTTGATATCAGATTCTTGCTGGCTGATTCCTCTAAACACTATCCAGCAATGTGCTCTCCTTCCTTGTCACCGTCTTCAGTAGCTGCGGCTCCTTGAGTGGTAAAAATATAATTCACTGTAATTATGGAAAATAATTCAATGCGTGACATCATTACAGTGAACTATTGGTTTCTAAACCACTTCTCTGTGTGCAATAACAGTACAATATTGTGTGTTTAGGTTTTTACTGTTTTAACTTTGGGCTACATATGTATCTCTTCCCTCTGAGTGCTACTGTTAATGCATTCAAATAAACAAATCCTTTTCTCTTTTCCTCATTCCAGGTTTGCACAGATGAAGAATGAACTCATTCACCGGATGTTCACTGTTAATCACAACTGTATGTAATATTTACACGAGGACTTTGATGAGAAACAGTAACCATTGGATCTTACCATGACTGAAGACTGCACAGGTGACAGGCGTCACTTTTACTGCTGCTCCCATCTCTTCTGTTTGCCACATGTTGCTTATGTGACAAGCTCTGCAAGAGTTACTGAAGCTGCATGTTTCAACGGAAGTGCCATTACTACTGTATATGGACCATAATTGTAATTTTTTATTCTCCTCTACGTTTCTCATATAACTGAGAACTGTAATATTAATATGTAGGTTTTTTTGAACTTTCTAGGTTTGGAAAAAAAGTTGTAGTGTTATCAGGCGTTCTGGACCTTGTACATGTTTTTAATCTCCCGTTTGTTGAGTGCACTGACTGTGAACTTTTACTTTTTTGGCCAGCTTCAGATTTGTTATGCAAAAAGCTGATTAATGAAATGTAATTAAACATTTTTCTCAATAAATGGTTTATTTTAGGAGTTTTTCATCCTTTGTGGTTTTGTATTTGGAGGGAGGTATTTGAACAGTTAGATTGGAACGATTGATATATTTTCTTTTTAGAGCTGTGGTGAGGGGTGCAGAAAGCATTGAAGCGCGGATCCTAAAATTATAATAGTATTAATAACAATACCATTTTTGTGTAACAAATTCTACCAAGCCATTGCCTCTTAGCACTGCACACAAATAATGAACTAGTGCTAATGTTACTGATCTCAGAAATATTATTGAGCAAGTGAACCTGTGACTGCATGTTATGCATCGATGTCAGATGCAAGCGCCTAGTACTGGTTTAAAATTAGGAGAGGAATACACATTTATTTCCCTGTAAATGCGGTAGCAGTGCATCTTTCATTACCATCATTTGAATGTTTCCAAGGCCAGCCTATATATTTTTTATTAGTTCTTTTTATGACGAAAAATGTAGCTCTGATGGGTACTTCTAGTTGCATTTTCATCACAAGAATATCTCCAGGTGGCTGAATGGTGTCAGAGAATTTTCTCAGCAATTTTCCACATGCCAGTAGGTGGCACCATGTGGTTCCACGATGACTCCCTACTGACCCAGAAGTAACAGAGAAGAGCTGCATTAGAACATGAAGTCTAAGTGTTGATATGAGTTCCTTTCTTTCCGTGCACATCAATGCAGATCCGGAACTCCACTCCCAACTTTGTCAGTATTCTGACAATTTCTAAATTTAATTAAAAAGAGTGCCAGGGACGTTGTCTCCCCCGAAAACAGCAGGATTCAAGCTGTGCTGTGACTACAGGCGTAGATGTCAAACAGGGATACCATGATGTGCCTTGGTGTTTGGGCTCTCAATGCTGTAGTGTCTTGCAAGTTTGAAATGATGGATCAATGTGGGCTCCTGAGGGACTGCGTAGGACTGTGATGTGCTAAGAGCGGAATGCATTGAATGCTGATTTAGAATGTTGAGTTTGCAGTTACATGCAGACACATTGTAGTGTAGTTCCTATATTCCCGATAGGCTTTGCGCATTGGAATAATATACACTATAGATTTGACATAGAACTGAAGTCAGTATGTCTCTATCGAGTATTATTAAAATTAATTGTGTGTGCCAGCTAACTCAGAGGTCACTAGAAACTTTCTCGAATAAACAAGAAGGGATTAGTCTCTGACAACCGCATGAACATGACAACTTTGTTTCCCCTAGAATCGAAACGATATCTTCAGAGTCGTGGAAACAATAGATAACTAGTTCACTAAGTCAATCGTGCATGCTTCATTTCTACAGAGTTGCATAGAAATAGCGAGACGGGCGTTTCAATAAAAGGATTTATTAAACAGTCTTATTTCTCATGCAAGAGCTATGAACTGCTACAATCGTTAGACAGAATGCAACGTATAATGCGTACAGCGTAAACAGTAATATAAAATAATACTGTAATAGCATTGTCTGTTGCTATGACATATATAAAAATAGATACATAAATAACACAGGCTAAAATACTCAACTGGTGCTTCTAAAATACGCCTACCCCAGTGTACCTAACCTAGGTCTAGTACGAGGGAAGAAGTAGGTGTTGTCTTTAGCATAGGTTTAGTTTTGCCAAGAATTGCCAAAGGTTTCTCTAGGTTCTAATCAGCTCCACACCTTAGAATGAGAGAGGTTGGTATCTCTTTCTCGGGACTCGATTTCCCAACACCCCGCAAGGGGAGTCAGAAACACTGGAGCTAGATTCTCGGCAGGAGGATGACGGCTTCTGGTCAGTGCAAAAGAATGGCTTCCATTGTGCTTAGAGTATCAATTCGTATAGAAGAGATGTTCAGTGAAGGCCAAAGTGGCGACTCCCTGACTAACTTGGTTTGTGGAAAGAATACTTGCATACAGCAAGTGACCCTGGATGACACTGTTCCTAGATATGGTATTCCTGGCAACATGCCACAGCAGCTGTGATCGTTCAACATGAGGTAACTTCCATTTGAAAGTTGTTCAAAAATTGGATCAATCACTGCAGTTGGAGAACCTTGCAGGTGGCAGGATAAATTGTTACAGGAACCATCGCAGGCCCCGTGTAAGTTTATACCCTGACAAAGGAGAGAACCGCTTAGTGCGTTTTCACAGTTTAAACCGCTAAGAAAAACTTCACGTCCCCCACTCCAACATCTGTGTGTGTATGGTAATTCCCAGGATGTCTTGATGTATTCTTTACCCATTTCAATAAACAAAGGAGGGAGGGTAGAGGTAGGAGTGATAGAATCGACCTCCTGAACTAGATACTCAAACAATGGGATTCTCTCAATGGGTGTTGTGAATTACTATTTTTGATTTATTTTTAAAGTGCAATGTGAACATAGTGTGTGTGGCTGGTCTTTGTAAATGGCAAAGACAAGCACTATGTGTTTTTAAAACACCCCTCACACACTATGATTCCCATAGTGTCATGCTTCATCATTGGGGTCTTCCCGTCCCTCTACGGGGCGGTGCGTGCTACGACCTACGGACTACGCGGGAGCACTTTTTATTTTTGAAGACAGACTATGTGTGGTGTGACAAATGTGTAAGTGATAAGGGGTGTAGGGATTGAAGTGTAAGAAAGTTAAAAATGTCCTGGCTAGTAGAAAAAATGATTTATTCGCTTCTCTTGCTGGAAATGTTAAAAAGGAGGTTGTGGTAGGGCTATGTGATGCACCCTACCTGGTCGACATGTTTCGTAAGCAGTCCCCTGCTGCTTTACTCATCAGGACCTCTATTAATCCCTAATGTACTCCGGTAACTCACTAAGGGCCAGATGTAGGTACATTTTATTTTCCGACCTCTTAAATACCGAGTCATACCGACTCGGTATTTCAGAGGTCAGAAAATAAAAATACCGAGATGTAGGTAATTGCAGATGTGCAATTACCGAATCGGAAACAGTCGGTATTTTCCGATGCGGTAAATACCGACCAGTTAATGCCCATGCATTCCTATGGGCTTTGAAGCCCATAGGATTGATTGGGCATTTACCGGTCGGTATTTACCGCATCGGAAAATACCGACTGTCACAAGGGTGCAGGGGGTGTCACTTTGACACCCTCTGGCACCCCCAAAAGAGACTCGGGTGCCATGTGGCAGGCATACCTGCCCTAAGGGCAGGTCTGCCTGTCATATGGCATAGGTGTGCATGCACACATGTGCATGCACACCAGAATCGGTATTTTACCATCAAGTATTATTTGATGGTAAAATACCGATTTTGTACTGCTTGTGGGACTCAGAAGAGTCCCACCTACATACCAATTTTCCGGAATCCGTAATGTTACCGACTCGGTATTTTACATACTCGGTAAATTTACCTATCGGTAAATTTACCGAGTCTGTAAATTACAGGGACCTACATGTCAAATTGCTTTTACCGGGTGGTAACGGCCGAATTCGGCCGTTACCACCCGGTAAAAGCCTACCTACATCTGGCCCTAATTGTGGTATGCCTACTTTCCTAAAATAGAGTAGCAAAAATCGGCTATTCTATTTAACATCAGGGCTTGAGTTTGGCCCTCAAAAAAGAAAATGTTGACCCAATGTGGTCTATTTATCTAAAAATATCGTGCCCCATGAGCCAACATCGGAGGATAGTCCTTGTGGTCATTAACCAGTAAAAGGTCTTCTCCTCATTCCGCCCCGTGCTGCTCCGTGGAACATCCACGGAGCAGCACCACATTGGGTCAACATTTTCTTTTTTTTTTTTTTTTTTTTTTTTTTTTTTGTCCTCATTTGCCCCTCCTCACCCTTTTCTCTTACGATGGCACCCTAGGGTGGTTTCATCTCATATAATAGGAAATTTTAACTCTCTTGGGAGGGAGTACACTCCCTAAAAAACTGACCTACGAGAGAGCGTATTTCCACCAAGATTTGGAGAGACTTAATCATAGGACTTTCTTCCACCTTTGCTTTCACCAACATTCCCATAACCTTCACCCGTAACAATTTAGAAAAGGAGTCCAGAATCTATATCTCTTCTTGTACTGACTGACCATATCCAGTTTTGCTACAGCCCTCATGGCTCGTATCCAAGACAGATCTGACGGAGAATCAGCAGAGACCCAAAGCTTGCAGATTTCCCTCCGGGCCAACAATATAGCATAGAACACCAATTTTACTTTATCATCAATGCTCTTACCTTGTAGATCTGCTCTTCCTGTGATAACAAGTTCAGGGCTTACCTCAATATGTTGGGCCAGTACAGTTGACAAGCATCTACTTACATCATCCCAAAAAACTTTTATCGCTGGGCAAGTAATGAACATGTGCATATCATCCTCGTTTGGGCTACTGCATTTAGGGCATCTCACAATTCCTCCGTCTTTAAATTTCGCCAATTTTCTTTTTTGAGGGCCAAACTCAAGCCCTGATGTTAAATAGAATAGCCGATTTTTGCTACTTTATTTTAGGAAAGTAGGCATACCACAATTAGTGGATTACCTGAGTACAGTAGGGATTAGTAGAGGTCCTGATGAGTAAAGCAGCAGGGGACTGCTTACGAAACATGTCGACCAAGTAGGGTGCATCACATAGCCCTACCACAACCCCCTTTTTAACATTTCCAGCAAGAGAAGCGAATAAATCATTTTTTATACTAGCCAGGAAATGTTTTACTTTCTTACACTTCAATCCCTACACCCCTTATCACTTACACATTTGTCACACCACACATAGTCTGTCTTCAAAAATAAAAAGTGCTCCCGCGTAGTCCGTAGGTCCGTAGTTGCGTAACCTTCCATGCTTCATTATAAGCAGCATAGATAAGGGCATATATAACACGTTTTTGACACGGTTTTCTTGGTCCTAGCAAGAATTTCCTAAGATCAGCGCCATCTTTAAGTAAAGATAAGTGTTGCTTTACATCCTTAAGTGTAGATCTTTGTAGCCAATCAAGGCAGAGCTTCCCTACACTGTATGTTGTTACTATTCCTGGATGCTGTCTCTGAAAGTATCTTGGGTCTGGCCTATTGAATGTGAAACCCTGTGTTTTGTTCAGGAATCTATCTTGACAGTTGTTTGTGTCTGTGGGCCAGATCAACCATTTATTCCAATCTGGATCTGTTCTGTTGTGATGCAAAATAGTATAGACGTCGAACTCCCCCTCTGAAGTGTTATCACTATCAGGTGTATATGTAGGTACGGACGCATTGTTCATGTCTTTGATCTTGGCTAACCCAAGGTAAGACATCTGTTGGACAGTAAAACACACAAGATGATGGACGGAATGTTGCACAATGGTAAAACATTCACCCCCAGTCACAGATCTGGGTTTAATCCATCGTTATTTTGCTCACGAAGCCACCCCAGTTCAGACATGGCCATATGCAAATCAGTCTTGACCCTGTGCCTCATGGGAACAGTCCAGCCCGAACTGCCAAGCCATGTCTTCCCTGGACCGGAATCAAGCATCCTAGGACCGGTTTCTGGCTATCAGCCGTCTTCAGCCAGGATAGCTTGACTCCAATGGCTTAGTGAGCACAGGACCCACGTCTGGGCATACCCTGCCCACATAGGGTGAACAGCAAAACACACAAGATGATGGACGGAGTGTTGCACAATGGCAAAACATTCACCCCCAGTCACAGATCTGGGTTTAATCCATCGTTATTTTGCTCACCAAGCCACCCCAGTTCAGACATGGCCATATGCAAATCAGTCTTGACCCTGTGCCTCATGGGAACAGTCCAGCCCGAACTGCCAAGCCATGTCTTCCCTGGACCGGAATCAAGCATCCTAGGACCGGTTTTTGGCTATCAGCCGTCTTCAGCCAGGATAGCTTGACTCCAATGGCTTAGTGAGCACGGGACCCACGTCTGGGCATACCCTTCCCACATAGGGTCAAGGCACAGGGTCAAGGCTGATTTGCAGAAACCGGTCCTAGGATGCTTGATTCCGGTCCAGGAAAGACATGGGTTGGCAGTTCGGGCTAGACTGTTCCCATGAGGCACAGGGTCAAGGCTGATTTGCATATGGCCATGTCTGAACTGGGGTGGTGTGGAGTGCAAAAAAAAGATGGATTTAGGCCCAGATCTCTGTACTGGGGTGAATGTATGACATTGTTTTGCATTCTGTCCATCAACTGTTGTTTTTGCGTCTGTTGGACAGTGTCATTCGAAAACATAATTTGCTCAGGGATGATGCAGGCTCTAAATAAAGCTTCTACCCCCTGTACTTGACAATCTTTTGTACCCCGGACAGTTTTTGTCTCAATGTTGACTTTCCAAAAGTCAAAACCTAGTTTAGACAGTTGGGCATAAAAGGCTGCAGAATAGATCTGTTTGGTATTCGTTAACATATTTTTCAGTCCCGTTTTGTCTACATTTCTAAAATAAAATGATTCTGGATTGGATACATTGAACCATGAAAAGTATGGAAACTTATTAGAAAAAGTTTTTGAGCTACCCTTTGGTGGCTTAGGACAATGTTCCTATTGGTTATACATTAATACATTTCTAGGATTTGCAGATTTGTGCAAGAAATGATGACCATAATGATTATAACAATACATTTGTTCATAGTCTGATGAACCTTGTAAATATTCCTGATTTGTAAATACTGCAGACATTTGTAGGTCTGACATCATATTATTAATAGTCTCGAAGTCCCAATCATCAGAAAAGGTACTAGATGAAACAAAGTCACTTAATGAAATCTTGAATAAGTGTGGAAACTTCAACAGCTCCGACGGGCCAAAAATATCATATTCTGTTTTGTCCCAAGCTATACCACAAGGTATAGGAACAGCTGTGGTGTTCACTGATGACAAGTCTCTTTGTTCACAATGGCATGATTTGTGTGGCTTGAGGAGTAGGTTGACATTCTTACTTGCTGTGTCCATTTTGACATATCTTCCATTTATCAGCATACCCATAGTTCTTACCAGAGTCAACCAAAGTAGAAGAAAAAATATTCCCATCACAATCCAAAATTCAATCTATGGTGAAACCAGATAAGTCTTTTCCAGGTGATGAAAAAGGTCTGTTGCTTGTTCTTTGAAAGTTCTTTTTGCTGGCGTTGTTTCAGGTTCGCTGGGATCCTCAGAAAACGTATCAAAGTTAATGAAATAGCCAGAGGCAGTTCTGTCAGTTGTTGGGATCGCATCAGGATTCGTTGAAATTGCTGGAACCACTTGATCACTTGTTACTTCATTGTAGACAGGTGCTACTTCGTTGTAGACGGGTGTTTTTTTACGAACTGTTATTTGGGTCTCAAGAGGTATAAGTTCCATAGCTTTGTTGCATAGTCCTTCTTTTCGCACTGCAGATTCCTCAAAGGTGATGAGTCTCTCAGTTTGAACCTCTTGGATTGTAGCTAGAGCTGGGCGTCTGCTATTTGGTCGGAGTCCCCTTGGCTACTGCTTAGTATCGGCCACATAGTGTTGTTTAATCAGGTTGATGGACACGAACCTGTTCTCCTTTTTTACCAGCAAGGGGCGGCAGTAAAACTGTTCTTGATCCGTGGATTGCTAGGACAGGTACTGGTTTTCTGTAAGAAGGCCCTAATTCCTTGTCCGTGATCTTTTCTCTGACTAGATCACTAAGCTTTGGGATCCAGACAGGCCTTGTTTCGTTCAGTTCATTTAAGTCCTGTAAAACAGCCAAACGATCTTTGATATCAAATGTTTTTTGTTCCACCACTGATGTCTGACAAATCAAGGCTTGCAATCAACATTATTGTCCCGAAAAGGACCTCATATGGAGTGATACCCCCTAGAGAACCTCTTGGCAAGTTATTAAGACTACGTTGAACACTTATTAGATGTTTGACCCACTCGTCACCCGAACCTAATACCCTAGCTGTTATAGATTGCTTCATGTCCCGTTTTTTTCTCTCGACAACCGAATTTCCCTCTGGATGGAATGGACTAGAATACCGCAATGCAACGCCCAACTTGGCCAGGGCCTCCTTGTAAGCTCGAGAGCTAAACGCAGGAGGACCCTGGTCAGAATGTAGCGTGCCGATTGCATATGTGCCGATAAAGGCTCGCAAATCTTTTATAACAGTTCGAGCGTCAGCCGAGCGCAGAGGCCACATCCAAATGAACCTTGAACACGAATCCACTGCGACTATGATATATTTATAGTTACCATCCTTTTGTAAGGAACAGTAGTGGTCCAGGTAAACATATGCTAATGGTTTATCTGAAATTAACAGGGGCGTCTGCGCAGGACGTTTCACAGTAGTGACTTTCATCTTTTGGCATATTTCACAGTCCAAGACGTAGTTTCTGGTCTGTTTCCTCATGTGTGGCCACCAGTATCTCTGTTTTAATAATGATACTGTGACGGAAACACCTGCATGAGCAGAGGCGAGCCCTTCATGTGCTGCTAGGATTAGTCCTAATCTATATTCCACGTTTGGAATTACCCTCTCCCCCACTCCAGGGATTCGAGCAAAGGGAACATTATTTGTATCAGTTATATATGAGTATTTGAGTGGAAACACTTTAGGTAACACTGCCCCTCTGCCCTTGCATGTAGCACTGACAGCCAGCATTATTTCGCTGTCTATTTTCGTTTTTGAAAAAGTGATTGCAGCTACGAAGCCGTTTTCGCAGCTACCTTCGCGGCTTCATCAGCCAATGAATTCCCTACAACGTGAACGCCATTACGCTGATGGCTCAGCGTATGTATCACGTGAGTGTCTTGTAGGCCTTCTCGTAACTGAACTACTTGTTCCCAACGCGTTTTATGCTTGATTGTGCCACCTTTTGCATCTTTGAAACCGTTTTGAAGGCAGTTTTGCAAGTATTTATTGTAAGATTGAACACAATAAAACGAATCGCACACTATGAGTGTGAGGAATTCGCAATCCGTATTCTCAAGTGCCATCTTGAATGCTTGTAGTTCAGCTTGCTGAGCTGTACAATCTAGTTTTAGTGACCATTGGTCTAAATTTGCCATCACGCCAACGACCTTTAACGATGGGGCTCGCCGCACTATGGGCCAGATGTAGGTAATCCCAGATTACCGATTCTTAAATACCGAATCATACCGATTCGGTATTTAAGAACTGGCAATCGGGATTTAGGTAATTTTACCGATTTCATTACCGAATCGGTATGATTCGGTAATTACCGAATCGGTATTTACCGATTTGGTAATTGCCATTCATTCCTATGGGCCTGTAGGCCCATAGGAATGAATGTCAATTACCGAATCGGTAAATATCGATTCGGTAATTGGGGGAAACATTGAAGGATGGCAGGGTGTCACTTTGACACCCTGTTGCACCCCTCAATTGTGCATGGGTGCACATGTTGCAGACATACATGCCCTTAGGACATGTATGTCTGCAACATGGCACTGTTTAAAAAGAAAACAAATGCTTTTTAAAGGGTTTTCATTATTTACCACCAACTTCTAGTTGGTGGTAAATAACGAATTCTTAGACCCCTGTAGCACTGATTGCAGTGCTACCTACATGTCAAAATACAGAATCGGTAATTTTACCGATTCGGTATTTTACAGAATCGGTAAAATTACCGATTCTGTATTTTAACATGCCCATACATCTCCATCTTCAAATACCGGTCGGTAACGGCCGGTATTTGCCTTCCTGCATCTGGCCCTATATGCTCGTTTACACTCCGTAGCGGGTTGAGCTGATCCATCAGTATAAATTATACATTCATACTGGTCAAGAGGCAGAATTTCAGTAGGCAGAGGACATTCTTGTTCGTATTGTAGAAATGCTTGTGTTTTTAAATAAGGATCAAAAACGTATTCAACATTGGTTGCAGTAAGAGAATTAACCCATTGTATCCATCTTGGATGTAAAGCTTTAGCATTTGGAATGCTCGCTTTTGTCATGGCCTCTGTGGCCGGTACAGGAGTTACAACCATAATGCTTTTCCCCTGTGCGATGGCTCTTTCTTTTGCTACAGCGGTGTGAGCAGCTGTCAGAATTTTTTCTGTAGAAGTGAACTCCATTTCTGCTTGCATGTACAAGTGTGATTTCTAAGCTATTGGTACTTTTTCACCTTCGTTAAAAGTTAAGTACGTGAATCCGCATTGACTCGGAATGATTCGGATCACTAAATTGCGTACATTTACGCGTGTTTGCAAATATTTTGTTGCTAACATGTCTGTTTGGAGTGAACGCAAAATTTCTGTGTGTTTTTGTGTCCAATTCAGGTTTGATTAATTCGTAGAGAGGTTTAACCCTGTCTGCGTAGTTTAGAATGTAAGTTCTTCAGAAATTCAGGAATCCTAGAATCGACTGTAAGTTTTTCAGCGTTTTCGGCGTTTGTAGCAGCGCACATTTTTCTAAAAAGTTGGCTGCCAGGCTTCTGCCTTCACTTGATAATTCATATCCTAGGAAAAGGACGTTGAGATGGGCAATTCTTGATTTTTTAAAATTTAATTTGTACCCCTCGGCGGCGAGTCCAAGTATAATGGTGTTCACCCTGTTCAAGTGCCTATCCAAGTCATCGTCTGTCAGATAGATGTCATCGACATATGACAATGCCTTGTCATCATAAATTTGTTACCCTTGCTGAGAATAACCTAGGACTATTCTTAAATCCCTGAGGGAGACGACAGAAGTGACCCTGTGTCCCCATAATTGAGAAAGCAGTCAAATACCTACTTTCTGGTGCAATGTTTTGACAAAAGAAACCGTTAGAAATATCTAATGTGGTTTTATATTTTTTACGCACAATGTTATTCATTAATGCTGTACTGTGTGCATTTTGCACTGCAAATGTTTTGCAACAAGAGTTTAGATGTCTGTAATCGAATACTAGACTATATGTATTGTCTGGTTTGGAGACAGGAAACAAAGGATTGTTCATTGATGAGGTTCATGTTTCAATCACCCCTTGGTTTTCAAGTTGATCTAAGATCCCCCTGACCTGTTTTTTAGCTTCTTGCTTAACTGGGTACTGCCTTTGTGCAGTTGGTTGATTTTTTTAACTAGATTTTATGGTGAGGAGAATCCTCATCCCATCCTGCATTTTTTTTATAATGCAGGAGCTTGGGCTAATACCCATTTCCTGGCATAAGTATATTTTAAATGAATTGGAATATGATTAGAGAAGGCTGGCATAATGATGTCTTCGCAATGTGGGCACTCCCTGACAAATTATGGTGGCCAGTCTTGTTCAGCTAGAAGAATGTCATAACCTGTAGAAAGTCACTCCCAAAAGGTTGGGTTTTTTTTTCTTGGTATGTCTCCCTCCATTCGGAGTGTTATTTCATATAACTTATGTGGAGAACTAACCCTTGTATCTGCAGTTTCAACTTGAATGAATTCATTCAAGTCCACTGTCTCTAGAAGACCCTTCAGGTTCTGGCGAGCTATTGTGACTTCTGTTGCGCTGTCCAACATTGTCTGAGCCCATTCTCCGTTCTTGAGTTGTGTCCTCAAAATCCTCGGCATGTCTGATTTTAGACCTGCTACCTTCTTTTTGGTGAATTGAGGTTTCACGCGTTCTTCTTTGTTTTCTGACCGTCCCCTTCTTTCGGATTTCTGTGATGAAGTCTGAAAGGTACGAGAGGAACGTGTATCAGTATCTTGATATCTATCGGGTTTTCTCCATATTCCTGAGGTTATACCTCCTTTCAGAAGGCTCCTTTTGAGGAGGCCTACCTCTGGAATGAGAACGCTTCTCTTTAGAAGTTTGTTTGCTATTTTCCCACTACTTTTTAGAAGGAATAGGAATGTTTTTAGTAAAGACCTTTAACTGTATAATTCTATTACATTTTGTATGTTACTAAGTAAGTCCTTGTCCGACATTGATTCAACATCAGGGTCAAGTGTGTAGCCGGCTGAGGCCGACCATGTTGCTCCTGGTCTACCTAGTGGACCGAACCTGGTAATGTGATTTAAATGTTTTAGGGCACCTTTAAACCAGAGCTCATGCTCCTGGTATATGAGTGGAATTTCAATATCCTCGAAAGGAATGTATTGCTCTGGTGCATCATTTTTTTTTTTTTAGAAGTAAGCATGTGTGTTATTGAATTTGCTACTGGGAAGACCATAAATAGAATACCTCTATCTGGTGATATTCATGTGCAACTATCACAAAAACTGCCCTATCACCTCTTGATGTTAGACCATGTTGTATAAGTTTTATAGTGATGGCTGTCCTTACATTTTTAGGTATGTCTATAACATTCTCATCTGTTTCTTGGAAACCTGTAAAGTTAAAAACTGCTGGATCAGCCACAGCTCTATCGGTTTCGGTGTTGTTATCCCCGTTGAGGGACATTTTTGTTTAATGAAAACTGCAGAGCAAGTTTCAAGGGAACAAAGATAAGGTGCACAATATTTTGTAACACTGTATCTTTCAACGTTGAACAAACCAAAAAGCTAATACATAGGATTTTTGTCCTACTCAGCTATGGCGAATATTATTCCTTTTACCCACTCCAGACGTCTATTGGAGTATTACGGGAAAAAGGGGTCTCTGAGAAAAGCACGACTGAGTTACTTTAGTATCTACTGTTAAATAAGTGCCTTACCAAACCGTTGGGCGCCGTGTAGTTCCTATATTCCCAATAGGCTCTGCGCATTGGAATAAAATACACTATAGATTTGACATAGGACTGAGGTCAGTATGTCTCTATCGAGTATATTAAACTTAATTGTGTGTGCCAGCTAACTCAGATGTCACTAGAAACTTTCTCGAATAAACAAGAAGGGATAAGTCTCTGACAACCGCATAAATATGACAACTTTGTTTCCCCTAGAATCAAAACGATATTTTCAGAGTCGTGGAAACAATAGATAACTCAGTCAATCTGGCATGCTTAGTTTCTACAGCGTTGCATAGAAATAGAGAGATAGGTGTTTCAATAAAAGGGTTTATTGAACAGTCTTATTTCTCATGCAAGAGATATGAACTGCTACAATCGTTAGATACAATGCAAAGTATAATGTGTACAGCGTAAACAGTAATATAAAATAATACTGTAATAGCATTGTCTGTTGCTATGACATATATACAAATACATACATAAATAACTCATGCCAAAATACTCAACTGGTGCTTTTAAAATACGTCCACCCCAGTGTACCTAACCTAGGTCTAGTACGAGGGAAGTAGTAGGTGTCTTTAGCATAGGTTTAGTTTTGCCAAGAATAGGTTCTAATTAGCTCCATACCTTAGAATGAGAGAGGTTTGTATCCCTTTCTCAGGACTCGATTTCCCAACACCCTGCAAGGGGAGTCAGAAAAACACTAGAGCTGGATTCTCGGCAGGAGGATGACAGCTTCTGGTTAGTGCGTCAGCTGGACAGTTGGCTTCCTTCAGCACTTGCAATAGCGAGCTGCGTCGTGCAAGTAGGTAGTCGAACTGCGCCGAACCCCACCATGCTTTGCCATAGTAAGTTAAGGTATATTTATACCTTGAAGGTGTTTAGGAATGCCAGTATTGACGTAAAGTCGGTCATATGAACGTCATGAATCAACCCCTAAGGAATAGATGTTCATGCATAATGAATGAGTTCTTGGAGAAATCAATATCCAAGCAAGGGGAAGTCAACCCAAAAGTCGTATGAGAAATGCACCTAAAGAAGATCCAGAAATGGGAGGTGGAACTCGATGTTGGCAAATGTTTAAAACAAAGTTCAAGTTTGAAGCATGGATCTCGCTGGCGCTCTAAGTAACAGAGCCAATTAAAATCCTGTTGAAAGGAGTTGGTATAGCGTCATGTCCCATTCCCGCAAAGTGTTCCAGTAAGTCATGAGTGCAAGAAGGCTAAGCAGGACTTAATCCTATCTCATCAATCAAACCCAGACAAGAACGCATGAGCGTCAATCTAGGGGTTATTCCCACAAGCATCTTCAGACTCTGATCTAGTCGAGCGGCAAATTGGGGCCATCAATGAGGCCATGCTGCAGCTCTTTCAGATGCTTCTGGTACACCTTCGGGGCCAATGGAGCAATTAGGAACTCCAGTTTGACTTACACTGGTAGGCCCTCTTTTGGCACCAGCTAACCCTTGTGGCACCAGTTAAGATGTTGGTTCTGCCCTAGCACTTGGGTCTATGTCAGTCCCTTCTATGTCAACACCGATTGCACCAGCCCAAGAACTAATTTCAATGCCAGTCTCTGACCCCGAACCATCTTCTGTTTACTCCAGGTCTGTCGCTCTACGAAATAGAGGTGTAACAAGTCAGTCTGCAACTGAACTGTAATGCTCGACCTCTGCCTTGATGCCAGTATTACTAGGGTTTTTCGTGGCTCTGACTCTGACATGCTTCAAGGTTTGCAACATGTTCCACATGATACTGATGGAGATGAGGAGGCTCACAATTTGCTCCCCCTCACTATACGGATGATGGGACTGAGCTGGACTCACAACATGGGCCACCAACCAGGGCAAATGCTTTTTCCACTGTTGTTTTCAGAACGGCAGTGGAAGGAGTTGATTTACAGTTGCCAACTGTTGTAACTTGTTTACTAAGAACCTCTGGCTAGGTCTGACTTCTGAGCTCATTTTGCCATTCATTGAAACCTTTACATACACCCTTATGACCATTTGCTCTAAGAAAGGCTTGGGCCCTCTGTCAGGAGACTTGTTGCCAAGCGACATAGGCCAGCCCCCGGTGATCCCAATTTTCAACGAGGCATTCTATGCGTGAACACCTAGTGGTGCAAGGTCAACAAGTAAAGTCACTCCCAATGTCTTTCCAACCAGTGTTCCAGATAAAGAGTCAAATGTATTGATGTCTTTTGAAAGAGTGCTCTCTTCGGCTAGTTTCGCCTTAAAATCATTGCAGTGTATACCTTCTGGACAAGGACATGTATATTTTGTGGAACGTGGTCAGTGAACTCTTGCACAGGGCCTCACTGGCCCAAATGATACATGATAGCCAGGATGAGGCAAAGTCTGTCCTTCCTGCTGGTTTGAACACCAAGGAATGTGTATACAGAGTTGTTGGCACCAATGTAGTACTTAAGAGACATGCCTATGTGTGATGAAACAGGTTTTCAGGGGATGTCCAGGTGTCTCCTTTGGACCTGCCTTTGATGCCTCCAAATTGTTTGGAGATAAGGCTGGCTGATTTGGCCCATGAGAGATTAAGGACAGTCAAGCCACAGCACGATCTCGCTTGTCTTTAGTCAACAGCCACATCAACATAACAAAACATTTATGGATTATTTCAGGGGACTGGACTACAGAAAGCCCTAGCCCCTACCAAACGTAGGAGCAGCCCAGTCCTTTCAGAGCAGATGCAATTTGCAGCTGCCAGGGTAGTTTGCACCAGCAGAGACATTTCTCCCGTAACTCCTTCCCTTGCTGCAGCGGCTGCCAAACCTTTTTAACCCGTTTACCGCTGCCGTTATTTCTGCGCAGTGCAGGCGTTCTAAGGAGTGGCCGGAGCCACGTCGGCCGTTGGCCGTTCGCAGCACTAGCCAGGTAGTGCTTGCGACGGCCGACGGGAGCACGGAAGGGGTTAACTTGCCCTCACAGATACATATGCCATTAGGAGGCTGGATATGACAGTACCACACATGGAGGCGATCTTGCACTCCAGATAGATGGGTCTTGCAAATAATAGTAAGAAAAAGATCTATAGCAAGCATTCAATTTTATATGCCATCTTGTTTTAGGTGAAAAAAACACTCAGAACAGTAGCAACCATATGCACATGACAAATAAGTCTAGACTATTATTGGATTATAAAAATATACATATATTTTATTTAGTTTTTGTTTATAAATTATTTTTCAATCATTAATATCAATGCATCAGGTTATTTAAACAATTATTTCATTAGACATCATCACATAAATACATACAAATCAATTGACATAAAGCTAAGGAAAAAAGAGAGATACACAACCAAAACCAAAACCAAAAATTATATATTGAAAATATGGTCGATGTATTATTGAGGTAGGCAATGCGGTGGATGGAAGCTACGCGCGTTTCGGCAAAACTGCCTTCGTCAGGAGAGCGTCATTTGCAATAACATTTAAATAAATCACACTAAAGAAAAAATACAAAAAACACATATAAAACACATAGGTTACTACTTTGTATTGTATACAGAAAAAAACACCTACAAACATGGTCCATAGTTTCGAAATTGTATTAATTTAAACAATATTATACTATGATTTGCAGCTATTTATCTGACATTATTATGACAGATTATAATGAACAAAATTCTTTAATGAAAATGCAACTATAAAAACCATGTTATCATACAGATAGCACATTTTTTTCTCTATTGGAATACTACTCTTCTAGATAGCTTTATATTTCATACAGACCAATAACATATATCAATCATGGTTTAGAGAACAATTGTAGAAAGAATATAGAACAGAGGTAAGGAGAATACAGATAATAGAAATAGTGAAGTTAAGCACAGAAAAGAAAAAGTCTAGTTATTATTCGCTTCCCGAACAACTATACAATTGTTCTACTTTCAAATCTCATATAATATTTAGCATTTTATAGATTATCATCTTCGTTATCCTAAGATGTGGCTTATATTGTGTACTCAGACCTTACGTAATAAAGTTAGTTCAGGTTTTACTTACTAAAAAAGTTCTTGACAACCGTCCCTGTTTTCAGGATATGTAGATAGGGCGGTGTGATCATAAAGTTCTTCCATTAAATGAACCACGTTCAGTTAAAGAGGGGCCTTCATAGAAAAACATAACACTTTTGTTTATGGTCGGAATAAACAGAAAGAAGGAATATATTTAATAACTCCTACTTTTTTAGGTTTTAAATTAATCGATCATTCCATACCTTACACTGATCGTTTTTTTATAGCAGAAAACGAGACATATTTGTTAAGTACGCTAATTACGTACAGTTTTATTTTGTCTATAGCTGTTACCAATATGCGTTCTATTACGATAGTCCCATCAGTATTTTTAGTATGTAAAAAAGCGTAAACAGAGTCAAGCCAAGGAATTAATAATAAAATGCTTACTCTAAAGACATGTTTTTTTTTTTTATTCTGGTCATGGAAATGTGATCATACATGACATGGTCCAAACGGTGCCTTCAATCTTATTTGATTTCTATTGAAAAGAGGGACACAAATGTAACGTATATCTACTTAAGCAATTATGCATGCGTAATCTGACATCATGACCTCGTTATAATAATTACCGCTTACATATATATGATCGGTTTTCTTGTGATGTGGCGTGAGGGATATTACGTATTTTCAATGCTTTATTTGCACAAAAAGACCAGGGATATTTTTTTATTTGTAACCCTTGAGGGATTACCCCGGCCTTTAGATAATCAAGTATAAATTTCCCATGTAGCTCAATCCTTTTGGTCTTTTTTTTTAGCGCCAATAGTTTGACTAAATCTTCGTTTTGATCTATGTTGGTCGTATTTCTATTGTCAAAATCTGTAGACGACCCTACCATAGAGACGAAATCCTTAACTGTAAAACCAAATGATTTAAGGGTAGCCATATTCTCTAGTGCTCCTAATTATATGTGAGTATCAAGGGTTATTCAAGGTATTATTTATAGATAGTAACTGCTAATTTTATAGGAACGATTCTTTAGGCAGAAAAAGGGGGTGGGAGGGTATGAATAGAAAAATTGAATACAAGAACAGTAGAAACCCACCAAAGTGGGAAAAATGAAAAGTAAGGATAAGGCAGAATATAAGACATGTAAACCAATATTCACAATTATATATAAAAAGGACACCAAAATTCGAAAGTTATCTAGTTCAAATTATAGTTTTCATAAAAAAGTTAAATCAATAATTAGCTGCATATATATCCATATATAGCATATCTATGGGAAAAAAACCCTCACGGTCAGGCCATGAGTAAACAGGTTTGGAAAGATAGGGACCCCTACAATTTAATGAACTCACTATACGTAGGGCTTAAATATCAGTAAGAAAAAGATCTATAGCAAGCATTCAATTTTATATGCCATCTTGTTTTAGGTGGAAAAAACACTTCAGGACTCGTTTTTCTATACTGGTCCTGCGGTAGTAGGGGCATTATCTACTATTCACGATGGGATTGGAATACTTCCAATTTGCTGTTCTCGCCTTCAGCTTTACCTCAACCTCTAAGATGTTCATGAAAGTGATGGCAGTGGTCACTGCTTATCTTCAGGCATCAGGGACACGTGTGTTCCTGCACCTTGATGATTGGCTGCTCAAGACGGGCTCACCACTGTCAGTCATAGACCACCTTTGCATGGCCGCTGGACTCCTGACATCTTGGGGGTTTCCGTCAATGAGTCGAAGTCCCACCTGTGCCCCATGCTGAGGATTTATTATTGGAGCTGTCCTGGACACAGTGGTCTTCTAGTCCTTTCCACTGCCTGAGTGAGTCGATTGAGGATATGTGTCAGGGTCTTTGTGAGGATGGCTATGGGGCGTCTTGGACTACAAGCCTTGTGCATCTTACTCATTCCAAAACCCGGGTGGCATGCGGACCCTAGAGTGGAACTTCAGGTTTCAGTGGCCCAGCGTGAGGACTGCCTCTCTGCGTCCCTCCAGATCTCACAGTAGGTGCTGCTGGATCTTCTATAGTAGCAGACAAAGGCAAAGTACACGATCACCATGTTCTTCTGCAACAAGCAAGAGGAGTGGGGTCTTGGAACCTGTGCCTGGAAACCCTTAGTCAATGGAACTGGCTGGATCAGTAGAACATCTTTTTTTGCAGCAAACCATCTGGCAGGGTTTTGAATACCTGTGCAGACAAGCTGATCAGATGTTGACTGGCAGATCATGAGTAATATCTCCATTCCAAGGTCGCAAATAGGAACGTTGCTCAGAGTGGTATGCCCAGGTTTGATCTGTGTGCCACTAGTGAGAAGAAACGGTCTGAACTCCACGGGGCACTGGAGTTTTCTCCAGGACAATCACTAGGAAATGCATTCTAACTGCGATGGGACACTGGTCTCCTGGTCGCATCCTCGACTTGTCCTCTCCTGCCTTCAATTCAGGGGAAAGTCAGGAAAGAGCAGGCCCAAGTCATCATCCGAATAGCCCCATACTTGGTTCAACGCTCTTGAGCATTAGCATTTCTCCTTGGTACCGGCTACCACTGCAGGAGGAACTCATGTCTCAGCGACAGGGGGGTCCTGCACCTGTGTCTTTGCAACCTACACCTCCATGCGTGGAGATAACGCGGTGAGCGTTGAATGTGCTCGACCTTCTAGTCACAGTAGTCAATACTGTCCTTGCAGCTCGTTGACAATTGCATGGATTGTACCGTACTGCATAAAATCTCAATCAAGATGGTTAAAAGAAAATCCTTGCAGTTTGCAGCCCCGTTAAAAAGATTCCATCTGTGAACGGGTGTTTTTCACATCGATCCCCTGCAAGGTAAACTTTTGGATGTGTTGTTGTTTGCGTTGTCATTTGCCCTGCAACGCTGAGCAGTTGGCACAGTTAAGGGTTATCTGTCAGGCCGTTCTCTGTATACCTGATCAACCATCTCTATTCAAATCACCTGTTGTGATGAGTTTTAGTAAAGGTCTGACTCACTTTTCCCCCCTCAAAGACGTTAGCCAGGCCACAATGGGTCTTGTTGTCGACATTTATTGTGTGAATTCTTTTGTGCCATTCCACAGCTGCTCACTGAAACTGCTGATACTCAAACCAAAACAAACATCACCACCACTGTGACATGGGTGCTGGTGCAAACTTTTACAGGTCTGACGGGAGAGCCATTGTGCCCCGCTCCATCCTGCTAAGCTGTTTGGTCAAAGTCCACTCCCCAGACCCACTGTTGGGTGATACTGCTGTGATATAAACCACTTTTGAGTTGATCTGATTTCTTTGAACTTTTGACAATGCTAGTTGCTGCATGAAGCATCATTTTTAAAAGAGGGGGGCAGAAATTGATCAGGCGCGGTGCGTCCATTGGGGCGTAGGGGTGTAGCCCCACTAAGCCCCATGGACCCACCGCGTCGTCACTAAAATACAAATAACAATATTGAAATAATCGTGCTACCCGCCGGCCGGGAATCCGGGAGACACCCGACTTTTCCGGAGTGCGCAGGGGGGGGGGATGGGCCTGCTGCAGCTGCGCAAGTGGATTTTTGGGCAGAAACTAGCCCGCGCATGCACAGATTGTTTCCCTGGGAATTTCCCCTTAGAGAGAGGACCAGGGGGCGGGCCGCAGCCCCCGGGGTTGCACAGGGCGACTGGGCGAGCAGTCATGGTGCCCCCCCCAGCCAATCCTAGCGCTGCATACAGCGCCAGGATTGGCTGGTCAATAGGGAGAGTGGGACTGAGCAGGTGAATGTGTGTAACGAGTATCAAATGCCTGCTTCTCGAGTTGTATTTTCTGTTTTTAAACCTTCAAAAATGTTTAAAAACACCCTCCAAGTCATCTTGGGCAGTATAATCCTTTCCACCTTAAGGGCCGTTGTTGAGGGTCCAAGTAACCACTGGATTTAAAAAAACTGTTTCCAGTCAAAGTGAAGGCATTCCTTCGAGACTGATTCTGTTATCAACGGTGCAATGTGCAAATTAGCTTACGCCTCACCACTGTCAAATGTCACCAGCCGCCCCTGGGGGCAGTCTGTGGACACCCACCAGCACTTCACTGCTGCCATCTATAAGTGAGAGAGCCAGAGTTTGTGTAGTTGTTCTGAAATCCATGACCGGAATTCAGTATTTTAGTGTCTGCAGTAGAAGTAGTTGAGAGGAGGTGCTTTTGTGAACACGTATGATACAGTATCCACACACAAATCCTCAAAAGACTATATTTACTAGTTTTAACAGAGAATATTAAGAAATTACATAGATGAAATGAAATACTTTTTTCAAAGCAAGACAGCTATTTATGTTATTTGGGATTACAAACCGGGGATCACATGTTAAGATAATGAAATGCACCATCTTGCCAAGACCAGAAATATTAGCTTTGCCGGGACGTGCTGCAGGATGAATGTGATATAAACTCATACAATGTTCGTAGATCGCCATCTTGTGGTCGGGTCGGAAAAATACAGCTTGGTTTTCTGAAAGTTTCATATTGTAGCCGGTGCCACAAAGAGATTTTATATTGAGACTCTAGCACATCAATGATCAGCAGAAACCCACCACACTGATCTTTAGATGTTTTCCTCTGTAAGCCTTCTCTGTTCGTCAGTGTGTGCATTCATCAGGTAAGTCCCCACTGCACCATATTGGTGTCTTATGTGAACATACGACCGGAAATCCCAAGTAGCAAGATGTGTAGAAAAAACATTGCCCTGTGACCGTATGGCATGAGCTATAGTCTACATGTGTCAATAACAAATCTGAACACTAAACAGCTAAACCAAATCAGAACATGTGGGGCCAGAAGTAAAACCCTTTTTAGCTGTCGCAAATGGGAAATCGGCCCGTTTGCGACAGCTAAAACGTGTGTGGTATGTACAAACCCTATTTTAGCAAGTCAGTAACCTAATAACGACTCACAAAATAGGGTTTGCGGGTCGCTAATAGGAAGAGCTGTACCAAGGGCGTCCCTTCCTAATTGCGAGTCGTTCTAGTATGTATGATTGTTTTGCGACCGCAAAGAAAGTCGCAAAACACTAGCAGTTTACCACCTACTTCGTGTTGGTGATAAGCCACTCTCATACGGGAAAGGGTCACAAGGGGACCCCTTCCCCTTTGTTTTGGGCAGCGAAAATATTTTTTAAGCGCAGGCAATGGTCCACAGCCTACTCTTAAAAAATAAAAACGTTTCATTTTTCTTTTTTAAATGCATCCCACGGGGCTACATTTTTTAAAAAAAACTACTTTATTTAAAAAGCAGTCACAGGCATGGTGGTCTGCTGACTCGAGCAGGCGACCATCCCTGTGAGTGCTGGCCATTCCTAATGTGTCGTAAATTGCTACCTACCTCATGAATATTAATGAGACAGGTAATTTTGCGAACTATTTGGTAATCGCAAACAGTGTCTCAGAGCCTGTTGTATATTCCATTTTGCGAGTCGCAAAACATCGCAATTTGCGGCTCACAAAATGGAATGATCTGTACGATCATTCCATTTTGTGAGCCGCAAATTGCGATGTTTTGGCCCGTGATCCCCTGTTTGTATTTCAAAATCACATAAATAGCTGTCTTGAGGTTTAAATGGTCCGGAACTGATTACCTGCATTTTTATATTCTCTCCTCTTGAGTGCCGGGACTTCTTCTCGGACAAGGAGAGTACTGGTACTCATAGGGACCTGGCTATGGCGCAGTTGGTGCTGCGCTCATGAACTCCTTACTCGTCAGCACATTCTGCATGGGTTAAAGCGTGCCTTTCAAACGCAGCTGAAGCCTGGGCTAAGCTGGCACAAAAGCCCCAGAACAGCATTCGCAAGTAGAACATAGCGATCTGCATGCACCCATGTGGAAATTATGAGAGGAGTTGCTGCAAGGTTTATTTCCTTTATCTTTTAGAGGGGTTAGAAAGGTGACCATAAAACATAATGGGTGCAGGTGTGGGTGTTTGCTAAGGGCAATACAGCTTTTAAGCATGCCCATTGTTTTAAATGCCTGCAAATCTTCGCCCAGCAAACATTTAAATTAAAGGTATTTGCTTGAAAGAAAATCTCTGCTCTCTGCACCAATTTCCCTCCTTAACCTCAAGAAAAGCAACATAAAAGGCAAAACAAATGATTTTTGTTTTACAAGTAGCAACTTCTTGCTTCAAGTGGAAAACCAGACCTAAATCAATTGTGACAGGAAGCTCGATGGAAGATTTCATACAGTTCTGGATTTTAGCTGGCAAACCTCTTTTTCTCATTCTTAGTAAGAGATGTAAAAAATCCTAGCATTTAAAGCGTGAATTTCAAAAATCTGGAACAGATTGAACATGTCACATAGCATGGTGCCACTTGGGAACTACCCAGCCTCTACTCTCATATTGTGCGGACTCCACGCACATCATGCATAAAGCAAATTTCAACGATAAACACGTTTTGGATTTTTATATTGAATATGAAATGCTTTCAGGCTGCAGCTTCTGGTGTAGTCTCTATGCATTCATCTAGGCTGTCAGTAAATCCTTCTGCCTCTGGCATCTGTTTAGGTAAGGGATAAGATTCATGAGGGCAGAATATGCATCCTTTATTCTAGAGGCCCTGCTGATTCCTGAAGTGAAAATGTTATTCAGGAATCTAGACATAAATCAATTAGTTCATGATTTTTTTTAAACTGCAGCACTAGTATTGATTCCTCAGTGTGCCATTTATTGATAAACATTTGTTTTAGTACTGTAAACGTACAAGCTCCTCACCCACGCACACAAGGCACTCCACAACACCGGACCAGCGTACCTCAACAGACGACTCAGCTTCTACACCCCCACCCCCCAGCTTCGCTCTGCCGACCTCACCACAGTCCCCCGCATCCGAAGAGCGACCTTCGGCGGCAGATCGTTCTCCCACCTCGCCGCCAAGACCTGGAACACCCTCCCCATCCACCTACGGCAGACCCAAGACCTGCTGACCTTCAGAAGACTCCTCAAGACCTGGCTTTTTGAGCAGTAGCAGCATCCCCCCCCCGCCACCCCAGCGCCTTGAGACCCTCACGGGTAATTAGTGCGCTTTACAAATGCTATGATTGATTGATTAAACGTCTTAGGTGATTTACAGCAGCCAAATCACCTCCTCAATGTCTCTGCTCCAGAGAGACAAACCTATGGCAGTCTCTGAGAATGTTTAGAAATGCAAATAAACACATTGCACAAAATGCAACCCAAGACTTGGTGCTGTACCTGTTCACATTTTTTAGAGCTTTCACTGTCCGGCAGTGCATGTGTAAGAAAACGGGTGCGAGCTTTAAAATAAAAGCAATATGTGTGTTTGCGCGTGCGCAATGTGAGTTTGATTTTGGGAAATGAAAAGTGGTACGTGTGTGTTTGTGCGAAATGCAATGTGGTTCAGAGAGCACGAAACTGGGGTTTAAGTGTCTGAGGAGGTGAGTGTGTGTGAAAGGCCACAAATATATTTAGACTTTTTTCAGCATGTAGGGAATGTGTGTGTTAACAGTGTGTAACAGTTCATCTCTGTCTTATACAGAAAAGTTTGTAATATTTTGTGAAGTTCTGTGATCATTTTGTGAATTTCTTTAAGAAAATGTCAAACTTTGTGAGCAAACGGTGCAGCAGGTTTACTAATCAGAAAACGATTGTAGAGGTGGGAGCCAACAAATTAACAGTGAGAGCTGAACCAAAGTTCTGACTTGGCTCCAAGTGCTGTTGCACGAGCTGAGCGCTGGAAATGTTTGCAAAGTAAATCATCACGTAAAATGGGATAAAGTCTCTTGAAAAGAAAAAAGCATATTTCTTTAACATGCGATAGCTTCGACATTATTAAGTCACATTATAGGGAAGGGTAATAAAAAATATTTGCCTAAGATCACACAGTTTGGTTAAGTGGGGAAGCCGGGATTAACCTCAGGTTTTATTGTTTCACTTTGTACATATCAGCCGTTAAATGGGTATCTATTTGTCCCTCCTTTTTACATCAAATGTTAATGCTTTGTTGTTAACTTTGTGCATAAGGATACAGTGAGCATGGCAGGCAGGAGTCACATGAAAGCTCATCTCATTTTGGGCTCGAGGGTACAAGAGAACCTTGAGCTGGGCCAGAGCTCAACATCTGGTTTGAACCAGCTTGATCTTTAAGTGGCCTCCCCACAAAGGTATTTTAAGAACGGCTACACATTACTACTCATGAAGCCAACACGAATTTTACTAATCTGCCAAGGGCCAAGGTTTGGCAGCAGAAAGTGGGCGCAGTCACAAAGAGCCAAGTCTGAACTTATTTACTTTTTAAAACTCTGCCCCAAAGAATTTGACAAGACAAATGTGATACTAACTTTATTCTGCCTTGCTTAACAAATCTACATTTCAAAATATCACCTGGTACAGTGATCTTTGTATCCAATACGTTCCCGGGTAGAAAGGCACTTTAATAACTCTGGTGGTTAATACACTTGCTGGAAATATCTGGGTGCATTCTAATCAAAGGTTCGACTCAGAACACAGCATGAAACATACAGATCACAGATTTGGGTTTAGTGTAGAAATCTCAGTTACCTGCAGTTCACAGGTTAAAATGCTTCTCATATTTCTTAGTGACTTATGATCCTGCATCAAGTATATGGATGCAAACTATAAGGCAAACGTTTGGAAGTTTGCTATTTTTTATTATTCTAAGGTTACTAAAAAGGGTTACCTTGCACTTAAGAACTTATTAAATTATATAAATGTTTATTAGTGTAATACTTAGAGAGATATATAAGACATTCTTACAATGCATGTATATGTTTTGCATACAAAGTTTAGAAAGGTAAAAAACATAGCCATGCCCTTGTGCCCACCCAAACTCCATCCCCAGTCCGCTGCTCCTTTGGTGAGTACCTGCACTTATTTTTTTTTACTATTTAAAGCACTGGTGCAATGGCTTAATCTTCTAGGTCAATGGTTCTTAACCTTTTTACTTCTGTAGGCCCCCACTTACTCATTACTGGTGCCCGGGTACCCCCACTGAATCATTACTGAAATCCGAGGACCCCCACTGAGTCATTACTGGAAGGCGGGGACCGCGGCCTAAGCAATTTTGAAGATTTGAACCGCAAAACAATCGCAAAAAAACAGAACTAAAAATTGCTCAAACAAATGATGGAATATTTTATTTAATTCACAAATATAAAAAAAACGACATTTTAATTTAAATAGGAAAGTTGGACCTTTTCTAAATTCAACAGCGGCAACCCATCGTCCATACTATGTTTGATGCACTTGCACTTCTTCCCCAAATCAATCTGAGGATACCAACTAAATTTTCAGCCTACAATTTCAAATTCCTTCACATTTACAGAACGTTTCAATTTACATTTCGCTTCTATATTTATATGCACTTTATTAATCTTATTTAATTTTCCAAGCAGTCATGGACTGTCTGAGTAGGCATTGTGGACCCCTAGGGGTCCCAGCACCACAAGTTAAGAACCGCTGGTCCATGTCATTCTATGCTCTCTGCAATTCTTCCATCCTCAGTGAGGTTCTAATTTTCAGTGTCGAATGCTTAACATCCTGACAATGGGTGGGAGTGGGTCGCTCCCTGTTTAACATTCTATAACATTGTTGTCATGTTGTGTATTCCAAATAGTAAGATCTTGTGCACACAGTTCTGAAAGAATTTAAGAGCCTTCAGGTCCAGTACATTTCAGTGCAATGTGGATTTTGAAATTGTTAACGTATTTGGCTCATAAACTAAATGAGTGAAAAGAAAACATACAGTGCATTTGGTGTCTTTGCATCATCAGGGGACTATGGTGACCTAATATGATAACTACTATATCAAATTGTCAGACTCCTGAATTCTCTGGCACTCCATGTTACTTTTACCCTACTTAACCCCCCTCTTGCTACAGTGCATGTTGTGCAATTTTACTGCTTTGAAGTAACTGCGTGTTCTGCTACAGTAGATGGGCAGGTGAGTGATCCAGCCAATCATTCTTTAGTAGATGTGGTAGATGACTTTCAAATTCAAAAGTGAAAACCCATAGGGGAAGACAAGCAGCACTATATCCAGCAGAGTCGAGAACTAACTCAGTGACATTCCTACAAGTGTTCTGTGTATTCCTAATACTTCATAAGTCATTCAAGAAAGTCAGGTTGAGCATTGTTGCAAGGTGATTCTGAGACCTCTTTCAACCATTTCTAGTCATGTGTACTAGACACATTTTATTCTTAGATTTCCAGAAATTAATGGACAGGATTCTACACTAATACCAGGAAAAGCACCTCCTTGCCTAAAGAGAAGAGTTGATCCCATCAATAAACATCCTCAATGTATTGGTTCCATAAACCTAAGCATGCAGCCACACAGAAGGCGGTTGTAAATATATCCGAAACTACACAGCAAAGAGCCAGTGATGAAGAAGGCTCTGCCTCCTGTTCTACATCTACCAAGGTGTGAAGGGCAATATGGCAGTCCCAAGGTCCGGCACTGGTTTATACCACCTAAATTTGTTGTCAGAAAACCATGGAGAGGGACAAAAATGGCCCGGTGAACGGTTATGGCCATCAACATAATTCATTTTTTGACTATGGCCCTCAGGGTGGGTGAGATAAGATCTTTTTTTGCAGATCCACAATCATTCTGGCTGTATAATTTTAAAGTTGCTCTTCTGTCCTCAGGCTGTCATAAAGACACTCCATCATTTAAGGATGATTGACTTAGAATGTAAACAGTTTCACCACCTGTGCTTCAAAGGTCAATTGCTACTCTACTTACATAGCCAGATGTTTCACATCTTCAGATAGTGTGGATCACAGCCCCATTGCTGAAGGATAGATTGTGGCGTCCCACAATGTGAACTTTACAGTCATTGGTAAGACCTCAGTTTTATTGGGATTCAGGTTTAAAAGTTCAGTATCCACCGTCTGATTACAGACAGGCATGCATTGAGTGAGTAGGTTATTCTGTCTCTTAGTGCACCTCTCCTTTTTTGGGAAATTTAAGTTGGGTGTTGTCCGTATACACGTAAAGATGAACCCCCACCGTGTCAAGGAGATCTACCAGCAATTCCATATAAATATTGAAAATAAAATGTAGTAGGACGGAGCCCTATGGGACACACCACTTCTTTTGTTGGACATTAAATCTAATAGACAAGAGGGTAAATATCTCAAATCTTTTAGATTGGAAACAATTTAATAGTGCTCCTCAGTGCCCTGAAAAAACAGCTGAGTGGAGTCTGGGAATCCGGATGTTATATAATGGATAAACTACACCTCTGTCCCACATTATAAGAATACTGCAAGTCACCTAGGAGTTCCATAACCATATAAAAGAACGAGGCCAAAGGCAGAGTTCCTTCATAAGGTTATAGAACTCTGAGGAAACTTGCAATATCCATATCATAAACGTCAGGAGCTACTTTATTCCATATAATGCATGGACACACTATCAGCTTTCCAGCAAACCACTTATAATTTTGGTGTGTAGTTCTTTCAGAAAGAGAGCATGTTTGAAACATGAAGAATAAAATAACACCTCTAGTGCAAAATTAATTTAAATCATACGAAAACATGTTGGATATTTATTGCAAAGAGATATTAAAAACAGTTTAAAATGTCAGTTTAAAAAAAAAAAGCTGCAGTAACTCAGGTCATGTAGAAACATGCAGAAAGATTCTAACTTTTTTATAATTATTGAAGGAATACAAAAAACAATCATCTTCTTTCTGGTAGTCAATGTAAGGTAGAAAAATAGAGCTGAAAAAAGAAATGCAACGTTTCCTTTTTATTGCTTTAAAGCGCTGCTCAGTGACCAGACCTGCCTTTCAGCTCGGTTTTTGGCTCTGGCAGCAGGCATTGTGACGCCAGAACTTGACAGCAATAACTTATTACTGTCGAGTTCTAACATATTTTCTTAATAATAGGCAACTGAGTGAGTGAGTAGGCGCTGATTATAAAGAAATTATTTTACAGGGAGTGCAGAATCCCATGATTTATAGTATGATGTTGAAGTTCACGGAAAGATCTAACAAAACCAGGGCCTTGATTCTAGTACCATCCACCCCATGTCTCAGGTGATGGACTGTGAGAATAACCACTCAGAGCTTATCTCTTGGTGAACAGTTTAATATGCAAGGAGTGGACCCGGTAACCCCCAGAAGATGGGTCTATTAGATATATATTTAGTAAGAAGTCAAAGAATCCCCCTTAACACATCATGTAGTTACTTACAGTAACCCTACCTAATTGGTGAACCAGGAAAGAACAGATCTTTCTCTTTTAAAAAGGACCCTCACTCACCACTAGTTGGTGACATGCTTCATCATTGGGTCCCCGCTGGGGTGGCCGAGTGCCTCCCCAGCGTGCTACAACGCCTGAATTACAGCGGAGCTGGTTGGTGGTGTGTGCAACAGTGTACAAACTAAAAATGTGAGATTAACTGTGAGTGCAAAATTAAAAATACAAGTTGTAGCCTATACAAAATGTATCCTTTATTAATTTTATTAATCTTCCGGGCGGTCAACTACCTAGAGTGCAGGTACCAGGCGGGGAGTCGCGGTTACTCAAATCGATACCGCGTGAAGATATCCTGCGTTATCTCGACCCAAGGGGAGAGCATTGTTCTCTCGATATGTTTTTTTGCTCCTGTGATTTTCAGTGAGCGTCCATGGGTACTAACCGGGAGTAACACATAATAATTGATTTTTTCACACTAAGAGCCTCACGGGAGGGTGCGCCTTAGCGCGCGCATACCACCGGAGGACCATCTTCTACTTTACTTAGGTCCTGACGAATGCTGAACGAAATAGCAAAATGAACAGCAGAAACATGTTGACCATTTGTTTTATTCAAAGGACACAGGTTTCCTAATATAGAACCTAGCTTGTCCGCCCACTTTGTTTTTAACTTAATACAGGTTGGCCTTTATTAAAATATTTTGTATAGGCTACAACTTGTATTTCTAATTTTGCACTCACAGTTAATCTCACATTTTTAGTTTGTACACTGTTGCACACACCACCAACCAGCTCCGCTGTAATTTAGGCGTTGTAGCACGCTGGGTAGGCACTCGGCCACCCCAGCGGGGACCCAATGATGAAGCATGTCACCAACTAGTGGAGAGTGAGGGTCCTTTTTAAAAGAGAAAGATCTGTTCTTTCCTGGTTCACCAATTAGGTAGGGTTACAAAATCAATAAATATAACAAAAAGATTTGTTTAAATTTTTTTCTAATTATTTTTATTCTTTTTTCACTTAGTCACTCCTCAGTTGTTTATGATAGATTGACAGGGGCATAGGAGTGTTTGCTCATGCCCTCTCTCTCTTGTTGATAATTTTGTTACTTACAGTAACACACCACTTAGCCAAAACACACTGGGGTATCAATACACTAAATATATCACCTACAATTTCTGAAAAACTAGCCCTTTTATATCGTGTTAGTTCATTTTCGTGTTCATTGCTTCCAGTGATTCTTTTTACATGGTATACTTTTGGAAATACTATTCTGAAAGAGCAACTCCCATACCAATGATCAGGCAGCTTAAAATAAGCTTCTGTAGTAGGGGATCTCTGTGTATAGTCATAATCATGTAAATAGTCCCGCCCATATGCGGGGAACCCGGAGCAATCAAAATAGTCTCTTAAGTTGTCCTATTCTGCAGTCCTGCATAGACACTTAAGAGAAAATCAAAGATAAATAATGCAGCCTGAAGTTATCTGAAAGAAATAGGATAGTGTTAGATTCCTTAACTTAGAATATCCCCAGGCGTCAGACTGGATCTGGAAAGTTTTGCGTAGCAGTACCCTTGCGTGTGGGTAGGCGTCTGCGGCTCCGCGTCCGTCGTCGGCATCGTGTTCGCCGGGATGACGTCGTCGGAGTACTTAGACGGCGCCCTCGCACGCTGACGTCCGTTCTTCTGTTTTCCGCGCCAGCAAGCGCAGATCCGGTAAGAGCAGTACTCTGGTCACTTTTTGACCAACTTTTTGATCTCTTTTTGATCATCTTTTCGACTCGACATCGACTCCTGGTGCCTGTCACCGCATGATGTCGGTGACCGACTCCCACCATCGGTGCCTTTACTGCCTCGGGGCCGACCATGACGACAAGTCGTGCCCCGACTGCCGGGCCTTGACCTCGAAGGCTAGGCGGGAGCGGTCCAGCAAGCTACTCGAGATCCGGCAGTCAGCTCCGCGTCGCTCGAGGTCCCGGTCGAGGAGGAAGTCGAGGGACCGGTCGCAGAGCCGCAGTCATCGCCATCACTCGTTGGGCTCTAAGTCCTCCGGTAAGTCGAGGCACTCTAAGAAAAAGTCCAAGAGACGACATCACTCTTCGGACCCCCCTCGTCGCTCACGCGACGCGGCTGATGGCTCGGGCGACACCGCCCACGCGGCTCCGCCGTAGGCGCCGCCTCCAGGCCCAGACCCTCCGGTCCCTGGCCTGCGAGCGACACCGGAGGAGATTCATGATTTCCTCATTGCCATGAGGACTCACTTCCCTCCGTTGAGGGTTGCTGGGTCGCCTTCGGGCCCCACAATCAAGACTGGGGGCCCTAGCGGGCCGGAGGCTCTGGCCCCGATGACGTTGGGTGCTTTGGCCCCGGCGCCATCGCTGACTTCGGTCCCGACGCCGCAGGGCCCCACAGGATCCAGGCCTGGATCCGTGCCATCACCAGTCGACCTCACGACTCCTCCGCTGGTGCCGACCCCCATGGTGTCGCTCCCGGCGCCATCTTCGGACCACTCCGGCCCGGGTTCAGCCCCATTCCGGGTCCGACACCGATGCGGCGCTGCTCGGCGCCGTCTCCGACGTCGATGGGTGAGCAATTCAACGATGACCCTTCTCCGTCATTTTTCCTGAATTTCAGGACACGGATGAAGGGGAGAACTGGGAGGGGTCTGAGGACGGGGAGGCCAGTGGTCTAGACACTTTGCCTGACACAGGACTCATCTCTCCTCCCTCCGTGGCTTTGGAGGAGGGTGCTGCTTATAGTGTGGTGTTGACCAGGGCAGCCAAGGCCTTGGCTCTTGAGCTCCCTGTCGCGGCGTGAGGACTAATCTCCTCACTGAGGTGCTCAAACCGCAGGCAAGCTCCTTGGAGCCTCTACTGCCGTTCAATGAAGCCCTCACTGATGTTCTGTTGGGCACTTGGTCCAAGCCGTCTACAGGCCTCCCTGTAGATTGGAACGTGGCACGACACCACTGCCCGGCTCCGGGCAACCCCTGCTTTCTGTCCACCCACCCCACCCCCAAGAGTCTTGTGATCCACTCTACATCCCAGACCGCATTCCCGACCGATCCTCCCGATTGGGAATCCAAAATGTACGATCAGTTTGGAAAGAAACTGTTCTCCTCACTGAGTTTGGGGCTGCGGTCTGTCAACATCCCCTGGCTTTTGGGCCGTTACACCCACTCTCTGTGGGATACGGTTACGGAGGTGCTGCCGCAGTGCCTGGTGGAGGTCCAGGCAAAGCTTACCCAAGCCCTAGCAGAAGGGCGGGATGCAGCACGCTATTCCATATGGTGTGGACTTGATACCACGGACTCGCTGGGTAGGGTGATAGCAACGACAGTGGTGGTTCGCCGTCACGCCTGGCTGAGGTCTGCCAACTTTTCGGGGATGTCTAGGCCACCCTCATGGACATGCCCTTTGATGGCCGTCGCCTTTTCGGCGACAAAGCAGACAGTGCGCTAGAATGTTTCAAGGACTCCAGGGCTACGGCCAAGTCCTTGGGCCTGTCGGGCCAGCGTCAGCAAACTTCTGCTTTTCACCCCTTTCGTGGCCACGGGAGGGGCGCCCCCAAACGTCTAACCAGCCACAGGCCACAGAACCAACCTCAACACGGTCGCGGATGTGGTAACCGCCGTGGCGGTGCCGGGGGACAATGGCCAGATCAGTCCACACCGCTCCCGCAGCATCTGCCTCAAAGCCTTCCTAGTCCCAGCTTTCAGGCCTATACGACACCAGTGGGGGCAAGGTTCGTCTTCACCTCCTCCACTGGCGTACCATCACGTCGGACAGGCGGGTGCTGCAAATCATCCGAAGGGGCTACTCCCTCCCCTTCTAGACAACCCCTCCAGCCATGCCACCACAGTGCCACCGCATGTCGGGGGATCACTTGCAACTTCTGCAGGAGGAAGTTATGGCCCTCTTGGCCAAGGGGGCAATCAAGCGCATTCCTGGGCCAGAAGTAGGACGTGGCTGCTACTCCCACTAGTTTCTGGTACCCAAGAAGGGCAAAGGAGGCCTACGCCCTATTTTGGACCTCCAGAGCGTCAACGGCTTCCTCCGGAAAGAGAAGTTCAAGATGCTGACTTTAGCTCAGGTCTTAGCTGCCCTAGACTCTGGAGACTGGATGGTAGCGTTGGACTTGCAGGACGCTTATTTCCATATCCCCGTCCTGCCGGCCCACCGGCGTTACCTGCGGTTCACGGTAGGCCACGAGCACTTTCAGTTTACCATGCTCCCCTTTGGCCTTACCAGCACCCCTCGGGTGTTCACGAAAGTGATGGCGGTGGTCGCAGCTCAGCTGCGCAGATCAGGGGTTCCAGTCTTCCCCTATCTCGACGACTGGTTGTTGAAGGCGGGCTCGCCCCAGACAGTCGTCAGCCACCTCCAGACTACGGCCGACCTCCTGCACCTGCTGGGGTTCTCCATTAATGTGCCAAAGTCGCACCTGTGCCCTCTCTGGATTCGGCGCAGTTTCGGGTTTATCCTCCCGAACAGCGGGTTCGGGATATTCAGGCTCTGATTCCGATCTTTCAACCTTTACCCCAAGTCTCGGTCAGGTTGACGCTGCGTCTTCTGGGGCTGATGGCCTCCTGCATCCTTCTGGTGCATCACGCCAGGTGGCGGATGTGTGCTCTGCAGTGGAACCTGAAGTTTCAGTGGGCCCAGCATCAGGGCAATATGTCCAACCACGTTTAGATATCGGAGGGCACTGTGAGGCAATAGCAGTGGTGACTCACGAACCGCGATTGGGTCAGCGGCAGATCCCTCTCCCTACCCCAACCGGTGCATGTAGTAGTGACGGATGCGTCCCTCCTGGGATGGGGGGCCACATTGTAGAGGCAGAGATCAGAGGCCTCTGGTCTCCGATGGAGTCCCGGCTCCATATCAACGTTCTGGAGCTGCGGGTTTTCCATCAATGTGCCGAAGTCGCACCTGTGCCCCTCTCTGGATTCGGCGCAGTTTCATGTTTATCCTCCCGAACGGCGGGTTCGGGATATTCAGGCTCTGATTCCGATCTTTCAGCCTTTATCCCAAGTCTCTATCAGGTTGACGCTGCGGCTTCTGGGGCTGATGGCCTCCTGCATCCTTCTGGTGCATCACGCCAGGTGGCGGATGCGGGCTCTGCAGTGGGACCTGAAGTTTCAGTGGGCCCAGCATCAGGGCAATCTGTCCGACCACGTTCAGATCTCGGAGGGCACTGCGAGGCAATTGCAGTGGTGGCTCACGAACCGCGATTGGGTCAGCGGCAGATCCCTCTCCCTACCCCAACCAGAGCACATAGTAGTGACGGATGCGTCCCTCCTGGGATGGGGGGACAACATTGGAGAGGCGGAGATCAGAGGCCTCTGGTCTCCGGCGGAGTCCCGCTCCATATCAACCTTCTGGAGCTGCGGGCGATCCGGCTTACACTGAAAACATTCCTTCCCTCTGTCTCGGGAAGTATAGTGCAGGTGTTCACGGACAACACCACCGCCATGTGGTCCTGCAACAAACAGGGCATGGTGGGGTCATGGACCCTTTGTCGGGAGGCTCTGTGCCTCTGGCAGTGGCTGGAACACCAGGGCATTACCCTGGTGGTTCAACACCTGGCAGGTTCCCTGAACGCCAGGGAGGACAAACTCAGCCGTCGATGCATGATGGATCACGAATGGCGTTTGAACTCGGACGTGGCACAAGGCCTCTTTCAGCAGTGGGGAGAGCCTTGGTTAGATCTATTCACCACAGAAGAGAACGCGCAATGTCATCAGTTCTGCGCATTGGAATTTCCAAGGCGGCACTCGCTCGAAGACGCTTTTCATCGCGAGTGGAGCTGCGGTCTGTTGTACGCCTTTCCGCCTATACCACTTCTGCCCAGAGTGCTGAAGAAGATCAGGCAAGACCGGGCCCAAGTCATCCTTGTGGCTCCGGACTGGGCCCGAAGATACTGGTATCCCGAGCTACTCAGCATGTCAGTCGATCCCCTGATTCGTCTGCCTCTTCAGGAGGACCTTCTGTCGCAGCAGCAGGGGACGGTCCTCCACCCGAACCTGTCCAGTCTCCACCTACATGCGTGGAGATTGAGCGGCAACAGTTGAGGCCATTTGACTTGCCTCCTGGAGTCTGTGATGTGATTCTGGCAGCCAGGCGTCCCTCCACAAAATCGGTATACGCCTGCAGATGGAACAAATTTGTGGCATGGTGCACAGCAAAGGCTGTGGATCCACTTTCTGCCGCGTTTCAGAGGTTCTCCTCTTTCTTCTTCTTCCTCTTGCCCAGCAGGGTTCTGCTCTGGGCACTATCAAAGGCTACTTCAGCCTTCTTGAGGCTTCCTGATCAGCCTTCTCTTTTCAAGTCCCCGGTTGTAAATAGATTCTTGAAAGGCATCACACATATGTTTCCTCCTGTTCCTTTTGTTATGCCTCAGTGGGATTTGAACCTTGTTCTGACCTATTTGATGTGCTCTCCTTTCGAGCCACTTCATAATTGCCCTCTTCGTCTTCTGACTCTTAAGACTGTATTCCTGGTTGCCATCACCTCTGCCAGGAGAGTGAGTGAGCTCCAGGCTCTATCTTCTAAGCCTCCTTTCCTCTCTGTCCATCTGGACAAAGCTGTCTTGAGAACTCGTCCTTCTTTCCTGCCCAAGGTGGTTACAGCCTTTCATATTGAGCAGTCCATCACCTTGCCCACCTTCTTTCCGCCTCCGCATCCCTCGAAAGAGGAAGAGAGTCTCCACCGTCTGGACCCAAAACATGCGCTCTCGTTCTATCTAGACCGCACACGTCAGTTCCGGGTGGACGACCAGCTCTTTGTTGGTTACATGGGTGCTAAGAAGGGACGGGGGGTGCACAAGCGGACCATCTCTCGGTGGGTCGTGTTGTGCATCAAGGTCTGTTACTCCTTGGTGAAAATGGAGCCTCCTGTTGGGTTGAGGGCCCATTCCACTCGGGCCACGGCGGCTTCTACTGCCCTGGGTCGGGGAGTCCCCTTGCAGGACATCTGTCAGGCAGCTACGTGGGCTTCGCTGCACACGTTTGCTAGACACTACTGCCTGGACTGCCAAGTCTGGAGAGATGGCTTTTTCGGCCGTTCCATTCTCCAGGACTTTCTGGTGTGATCTTAGTTCGCAGACCCACCACCGGGGTTGGTATTGCTGGGGTATCTATTCTAAGGTAAGGAATCTAATACTAACCTGTTTCTTTCAGATGCTTAAGTTACTTACCTTCGGTAACGATATATCTGTAAGAAACAGTAGTTAGTGTTAGATTCCTTACCGCCCCACCCATCCTCCCCATTCTGCGAACCGATATCTAGGTGTGAGGAGGAGCTCGCCTTTAACCCCATGCTCAGCCCCTACCGGAGTCTTCACAGGGAACAGCTTGGCTCGGTCTATAAAGGGTTAACTAACCCGGAGACCTCTTCTCTGCAGGACAGCCAATGGGAGGCGAGCGGGTCCTTTAGGAGGGCGGAGCGGACAAGTAGCGAGAAGAACCCAGAAGACGCCACGGACGGAGAGGAGAACACGTGAAACCGGGACCCAGGAAACCTGCCACGGAAGGAGACCGGACCAGCGGAGGATCGACCCAGGAGCAGCGCCGGTCGGGAGAACAACAAGGACGAGCCTACCATGGGCGAAGAAGAAGTGTGGACGGAGGACTGGTGGACACCCCCGGAGGACGCCTGTATGCCGCCGTAACTCTGGAGAGTTACAGCAGATGCTGTATGTGAATCGGGCTAGGGGGTGGGGTTGGATATTGGCCATAGCGGGAGTACGGATACCGGGGACTCGGTTCTTGTTTTTTTTCCTTTTCTTCTTTCTCCTTATGCATTGCCTTTAATTGTTTCAGGAGGGGAGCGGACGTATGGTGACAGCAATACCACCCTGTTTAAACACCCCTCAGTGATTCCTGTGAACAAAAGCGGGCTCAATTCCAAAGTGTCAGCCCTGCTACTCTTATTCTGAATTTACCTAAGTTCATATAGCGAGATCTCATATGCTGGCAATTTTGTGACATGGACAACTCCCAATTACCCTAAGTAGGAGTTTGTGTCCTGAAGCAAGGAACAAGCTAACAGACGGGCCAATTGATTTGTGATTAGCAACGTTTCTCCTTATTTATCAGCACTACCATTTTGACCCCTGGGCACGTGGTGTTCCCTCCCCTGGTGATAGTATTTCATTACTAAACAACCCGTGACAAATACATTTACCGCCTCTGTCTCTTCTCTTTGCACGCTACCCGGGGCCTGTCAACCCCACCCACTTGGAGAAGAGTAGACCCCAACAGAGGAAGATCGTCAACAGCCTGAACTCAACTTCCCAAGGACCATTTGTGTTATTTTTCTTTGTGCACCATTCTTGAATAAAATACGCCAAAATAGATCCACGCATAAGACCTCCTAGCTTCTTTTTCCGCCCGTCCCTCTCACACTAGGGTTCAGGTATCTCCCTTTGAGGGCCCTAGTTTCATGACACCAGTGTCGGTCTCTGGCATGGATCTGCGTTCCTGGCGCGGAAAGCTATGTACAAGAACTGACGTCAGCGCAAGAGGGCAGCGTCTAAGTACTCCGACGACATCATCCCGTCGATCACGACGACGGACGCGGAGCCGCAGACGACACCTGGCGACACGCACGGGTACTGCTACGCAAAACTTTCCGGATCCAGTCTGACGCCTGGGGATATTCGAAGGTAAGGAATCTAACAATAACTACTGTTTCTTACAGATATATCGTTACCGAAGGTAAGTAACCTGCAACAAGTCTACACTGGCCAGTACTTCATTCTGAAGTGAAAAGGATAGCCAGAAATATCAAAATTTTACATTTTGGTAAGTTTCACACCTAGAGAAACTTCCCTTCACAAAAATCCTTTGTCATGATAGAGAGGCAGGGTTGGACAGACAAGTCCCGTAGGCTGCCATTATGTGTCTGTAAATGGGTACCGTGCCTTTAAAGAACCCTCCAGAGACCCTCGGTATTCCATGATGCACAGCCAAAGACAAGTTACTTTCAGTTCTTTTTTCCAGCTCCTGCTAGCAGAACCCTGGAGCATTGAGCTTTACCTTTATTGGTATTTCTTCAAATATTTGAGCTTTTTTTGTAAGTTTAAGAGTTTCATTCGACGTCTGGGGCCTTTCTCTTCCCTTTGCTGTCTTTTTTGGGCAGTTAGGCTACTGCTTTCTTGTCAAAATGCCAGCTTTATTCGACAAGTGCCCCAATGTGGCAGGAAGAAGGCCACGTCGGATTCTCACAGGGAGTGCATACTCTGTCTTCCATCTTCCCATGTTCCTGACTACTGTGTCATCTGCAAGTCATTCTTCAGGAGGACCCTGCGTGACAGGGAGAAGATCCGTCTTCAAGGCCTGGAGCAGAGGAGACAACTGGTTGCAGGCGGGACCTCTGGGCATGGAGAGAGTTTTTTCCTCTACCACAACCTATGCATCGGCCTCTGGGGGGCTCCCCAGTCAGAAGAAGGCTCAGAAACAGTTGGGACATCGATGGCTTCAATGTCGAAACCAGGTATGATGACGATATGCTCCCCGTCGACCCAGGGCTCTAGGTCTATATGACGTTGAAGATCTACATCGAGGGGAAGGACGTCGAGACCTCGGACGAGGTCGACATCGAGGACATCACAGTCGACGTTGACACATCATCGTCGTCAATGTGGGTCCCGAAGGCATCGGCGCTCGCCATCGAAGCGACACCGCCGTTCGCTGTCGACGCGCAAGTCGCCGTCGACAAGATCGGCGACGCCAAGGAGAAAGTCGACGTCGAGAGGGGATTCCACTTCTAGAAAGTTGACGTCTAGAAAGACGAAGTCTAGAAAGTCGACGTCAAGAAGGAAGTCGACGTTGAGACGCCATCAGAGCTCATCTTCCAGAAGCTCTTCACCCTCTGTGGTCAGCATATCCACGTCTGACAGCTCTAGGTCACGGCGGCACCGGCGTTCGCCGTCACGGGACACTGCCTCCAGAGCTCTCTCTTCGAGGCCGGCCCGCAAAAGAAGAATGATTCCTACATCGGATTCTGAGCACTCAAGGACCTATTCACCATCTAGGTCACCAGTGCCAGATCAGCCGGTGGCTCCTCTTAGGACACAGTTCTTCAAACTGTGGGGCGCACCCCCCTGGGGGGGCGTGGATGGGTTCCCAGGGGGGCGCAAAGGCCTTTGCCAGCACATGTAAATGAAGACGCCTGGAAGTGCAGCGATGTTTATTTGCTGCATTTCCAGGCTGTCTTCATTTACTCTGAAGGCCTCAGAGTGCCATGGGGCCAGAGGTCAATGGGAGTGCTGCTGGGGGCTCGGCTGGGCAGTGTCTGGAGAGTCTTATTAAGACTCCAGCACAGCCGAGTTTTTCACAGGCCTTTAAAGACCATTTGCATACATTTGGAAACTGGTTACCAAAGCTTAGTTTTTTTCTTTTTCCAGTACCCCCTGTGCCCCGACTCTGCCTATTCCTTACATTTGCATTTTAAACTTACTGCTGTAGTGTGAAAATGCATTTCATGAAAAGGAATACAAAAAAGGATTGCCAATAGAAAAAGTGCCAGCCATGTATGTTTAAAGAGCCTGCAAAGACCTTGCTTTGACACTAAATAGGGTCTTAAATAAAAAGTATGTATGTATTCATTTGTAATGTGACTTTCTGTCTGTTCCTTTTATTTTCAGTCATGAATCATTCAGGCAGCCATAGAACACATTTAAAAGTACTTTATATTTGCTTTTCGAAGTATGCACACATAAGTGCTGAAAATAGGGCTTTAGGTGACTGTTTATTTTTGTGCGTCTGCAACATCAAAATCATGAGCTGGCAACCCTAATCATAAGACTGGAAGTTTGATGCAGGATCAGCACATTATTTATTTATTTCACCCTTGATTCCCTGATTAATTCCATAATAGCAATAGTTTAACTTATACCTGAAACCCTGCGTCCCGCCAATAACATGCTGATTAACTTCAAGTGTCTGGGAATTCACCCTGCATTCAGACAACTCATTCCTCATTCTCACCCTTCACTTTTACGCTCACCCTGCACTCACAGCGCATAGTTATGGTTTTCCCGCATTTGCCACATAATCAATCGTCTGCTGCATAATGTTCAGATTAGAAAATTCAGCAACACATGTTACCGCACAGTGGAAGGCCCTTTCTAAAGGTTGACTGGTCACCTTTCTGTTGCTTATTGCTATATGTGGGTGTTAATGTGGTACTTATGAGAGGCAATAAAGGCCAGGACAATGATAACAAGTGTAAAAATAGAAAAATAGTGCAGTAATGCTATCACAAAATATGCAGCATAATTCGCCTGTGCTTGCTGCAGAATTTAGTCAACCATGCTGCATAATTTTGCCTTCTCCTGCCGCATAATTCAAATGGCCCTGTTTATAGTGCTATGAAGTCCCAGCCTGTTGCAGAAAGCACTGTGAATATGTAAGTCATTATTTTAAAACAGTATTTACATACTCTAAACTAGACTGCTGCATAATGATGCAGTGATTGAGATAAAACAAGTTCTTACAAAATATACTTTTTAGTAATAAGTAATCAACCTGTATCTAATGCAGACATTTTTGTAAGTGTCTTCACTACTCCAGATCCCAGCTGATAACTCTGTTACATTACATCTTAAAAATAATAGATCTTTGCCACTATAAAACTTTAAGCGGATCCACTGGAATTATTCAGCATAAAACAACAAAATTATGCGGCAGGTTTGACTAAATTATCCAGCAAGAAAAGGTAAGTTATGCGGCACAATGCGCCACATTTTGTAGTTAGCATTACTTCATTATTTTGTCATTTTAACTCACAGTAACGCTGTCAGGGGAAATATTTCACCTCATTAGTACCAGTTTAACACCCAAATACAGCAGTAGGCAACTACAAGATTACCAGTCTTTGCAGGGCCTTCCACTGCTCCGGGAACACTTTGTCATTCTTTAAGTAACTTTTGTTCCGTTTGAGCTAGAATCAAGTTTTTGTCATTGAAATCTGGAGATTATGTAGCAAATGCAGTAAACTGATAATTATGTGGAAAGCGCTGCTGCTGCAGAAACTCAATTCCAGTGGCCCTGGCTTTAAGTGACTCAATCAATTAATGGCTGGTAAGAAGGGCGCTTTATTTTTTAACTTTCTGCACTACCACCACCCACTTCGATTTCAGGCACAGGCATGTCAAAGTCAGTATTAACCATTCAGGGAAGTTTTTTGTGTGAAAGCCGAGTCCATGGGGTGGCTGGTAGAAGGCCAGCAGGGTTGCATTCAGATCCAGAGACCTAATCCTCTCGATCCTTGGGGCCTCACAGAAATGGTCTAGGAGACAGAGGAAAGAATTGAGATTCATAGATATTGTCAAAGAGGAGGCCCAGAATAGTGAGCACTCTATGCAAACTCATTTTTAGGTTTACAAATGGCCAGAGACCGGTTCTTTAGAGAGCTACCCCAAAGAAGGGGACGATATAAGTATTTTATTTTTAAAGGGACATTAGTGAAGCTGGTACTGCTGCCAAGTGTGTAAGTGGCCACTTCTGTTTATCATAAAGGAGTAGATGCAGATGCAGAAGGACTTGGGCCCAGGAATTGATGTTCCATCATTGTGGGGAATAGGTAAAAGAGGCAGAGGAGATAGCCTGCTACTCAGGACTGCAGTTATCATTAGTGCAGCAAGTATAGTTGCATTGGGGTCAAAGAGTGTGAGGGGCTCACAACACCCCAATTATGGGGAGCAGTTTCTTTGGAATATCTGTTTTTATTTGATGCATTTGCTGTTTTATAAGTTTCGTATGTGGTGCGGTTCATAAGCTATAGAAAATGTATTCCTGAAATCATCTCATAAGCCCCGCTCCCTGCACGCAGCCATGTCCCTCCCGCTCCCCCAATCCTAGCCATAAAGTTTTGAAGGGGGGCCCGACCTCCATACATTTTGCTTAGGGGGGGCTCAGAGTAAAAAAGTTTGAAGACCTCTGTCTTAGGACATCTCCGCCTCTTCCTCCTCCTCCTCCTCCTCCTCCTCCTCCATGTTTGCCGACACCTGCTCCTCCACCGCCTCCGCGGCCTCAGACTGTGCCTCTGGTCCCGGACGTGCCCAGAAAGCAGAGATCTCGGTCGCGACCGAGATATCGCTCTCGCACCCGGCGCAGATCCTCTACCAGGTCTCACCGTCGTCATCGCCACGAGAGATCACGGTCCAGGTATACGAGGGACACGGATTCCTCAAGTGGTGGGAGGTACTCTCCGACCTTGTCAGACTCTCCGCCTACGAGGGTGTCACCTATGGATGAAGTTGCCACGTTCCAGGAGGTGCTGTTAAGGGGTACAGCGAAGCTGGGAATCGTGCTGTCTGTGCTCGCCCTTTCCACGTCTGTGATTTTTGAGACGCTACAAAGGAAGCAACTTTCTTGTACGCTGCTTCCTTTGGTGCCTTGTTTGGAGGAACCTGCCAAGGAACTGTTTCTGGTGCCTGCCACAGGGAAGTCAGCTCCATTGAGACTTCAAAAGCAGTACAGACCCCCCGGACTCGAACCCGGCATTCCTGAGGGTGGATCCTCCTCCGGATTCGGTCAACTTGGTGGCAACGAAGAAGCAAATCTCGACGGCCCCATCTTCCACAGTACCACCGGACAAAGAAAGTCACTGACTGGATTCTGCAGGAAGAAAAGTCTGCAGCACTGCAGCCACTTCAAGGAACGCAACAAGCTTGACTGCTCTCTTGGGCCGATATGACCGCTCCTTTTGGGAGTCTCTCCAACAGTTTGTTGAACTCCTCCCTAGGGACAAGCGTGAAGACTTTCAGGAGGTCCTCAAAGAGGGGATGATGGTTTCAAACCAGATCATCATTTCGGCTGTGGACACCTCCCTCCTGGCAGCCCATGAGTTTTGTCATGGGGTGACTCTGTGGCATCACTCATGATTGCGGCTTACCTCCCTGAAGCTGGAGGCCCAGAAAAGGATTGCTAACCTCCGCTTTTCCGGTGCCACTCTCTTTGGTGCCCATGCGGACAAGGAAATTGCTTGCATGAAGGCAGAAGCGGAGACACTCAAGGCTGTTGGCTTGGAGCAGCCTAAAGAAGAGCGCAAGACTTTCCGTCCTTACCAACGACGCTATTCTTCACAGCGTTTCCAACGCTGGCAGGATCATCAGGCTGGACAACAGCAGTTTCAGCGGCAGCCCTTTCAGATGCGTCAAAGGGGCAGAGGCAACCAACAGTCCACATCAGGGAATAAGGGCCCGGCTGGGTCTAAGCCCTGAGGGATTTCTTCCCCCTCGTCTGTTACCCACTCCGGTGGGGGTAAGCATTCAGAACTACCTGGCAGAGTGGAGAAAAATAACTCAGGACAAGTGGGTGCTGAATATTGTTTGCAATGGATACAGTCTACGTTTCGTCAGGCTTCCTCCAGCTATTCCACCAGTTCGTTCACAATACCTGTTGCACGAACTTCAAGTGGAGGCCGATACCCTGTTAAGAAAAAGGGCAATAGAACTGGTTCCTCCTCCTCAAAGAGGAAAAGGACTGTACTCCAGGTTCTTTCTTGTGCGCAAAAAAGACAAAAACTAGTTCAGGCCCATTCTGGATTCGCAAAGAAAAGTTCTGCATGCTGTCCCTGCGCCAGATTTAACCTTAGTTGCATCAAGGGTACTGGCTATGTGCCATAGATCTGCAAGATGCGTACTTCCATGTACCCATTGCAAGGAAACATCGGAGATTCCTGCGGTTCCTGGTCGGCACGAATCATTACCAGTACACAGTTCTGCCTTTCGGACTGAAGTCTGCGCCAAGGACTTTTTCGAAGTGCATGGCAGTAGTTGCGGCACACCTGAGGAAGAACAAGGTGTTCGTCTATCCATACCTGGACGACTGGTTAATCAAAGCATTCACGTTCCAGGAAGCACAGCTTCATTTCAACAGGACGGCCGTTCTGTTGAACCAGTTGGGTCTCCACATCAACATGTCAAAGTCTTTACCAACACCTGTTCAGTGTCTGCAGTACCTGGGAGCCTCCATCGATACGCTCAGGGAAAGCATGTGTCCTTCGGAGGAGAGACGCTTATCAATCCTTCGGAAGGCTCAGGCTCTGATGTCCATTCCTTCAGCAATAGTGAGAACGATGTCCTCTCTCCTGGGGTCGATGGCCTTGTGTATCTTTCTCACTCCGCACGCCTCCATATGAGGCCGCTGCAGGAATGTCTGGAGGATCAGTGGGACCAGAAACGAGGGAGCTGGGAGGACAGGATTCAACGGTCGCAACACGCTGCCGAGTCCCCGAAGTGGTGGTGCTCACCAGTCAATCTCCTCAAAGGGATTCCTTTCCACAAAGAGATACCGACTCAGACCATTGTGACGGATGCGTCACTCCATGGCTGGGGAGCGCATTCGGACCATCTTCAGATACAAGGCACGTGGTCCCAGACGGAGTCCACATATCACATCAATTTTCTGGAACTCTGGGCTGTTCATCTAGTACTGGAGGCCTTCCACCCATCCTTTCGGACCAGTTCCCTGCTTGTACAGATAGACAACACAACAACAATGTATTACCTCAACAAGCAAAGGGGCTCGAGGTCGCGCACACTGTCTTAGGAAGCACAAGCGATTTGGTACTGGCTGTTGGCCAGGGGACTGACGATAACGGCGACCCATCTGCCAGGTGTGCAGAATGCTCAGGCAGATGCGCTCAGCAGGCTCGTTCAAGAAAATCACGAATGGGTCTTAAACGACGAGGTGTTAAGAGACATCTTCGCTTTTTGGGGCACTCCAGACATCGATCTGTTTGCCACCGCAGAAAACAGCAAATGCCGAGACTTCACCTCCAGGTTTTACCAACCAGGGATGCTGGGGAATACACTGTGGATCAACTGGTTGAACAGCTTTCTCTACGCTTTTCCGCTCATTCCCTTGATCCTGGCAGTGTTGATCCAGCTGTCCCAGTCCAGGGCCAGGATGATCCTCATTGCTCCGGAATGGCCTCTGCAGTGGTGGTTCACCGACCTCCTACACCGGTCTCTCCTGCCGCATCTTTGACTTCTGTGTCGGCCGGACCTTCTCACGAAGTTCGGAGGGCAGATGGTGCATCCCAACCTCTTGTCGTTGAGTTTGGCAGCATGGCTCCTGAGCTACTGCAGTATGGACATTTAAACCTGCCTCAGAACTGCTTGGAGATACTAAAAGAGGCAAAAAGACCTTCTACAAGGACTTCCGATGCATACAAATGGAAGAGATTCTGCATTTGGTGCGCGTCTAAGGGTGCAGACCCTACATCCTGCAAAGAGGATGTCATCCTCCCATACTTACTGCATTTGGCTCAATCTGGCCTTAATTTTTATTCCATTAAGGTTCACCTAGCAGCTTTAACTGTGTATAGGAAATGCCCTTCACAAACTTCCTTTTTCCAAATCCCAGTCATCAAAGATTTTCTGGAAGGTTTGAAGAAGGTGTTTCCTCCCATCAGGCGTCCTTCGCCTCCGTGGGAGCTGAATGTGGTGCTGTCTAGACTAATAAAGGAGCCTTTTGAGCCTATTCATAAGGCTTCTCTACAGCATCTATCCTGGAAGGCAGCTTTCCTTGTGGCTATAACTTCGGCTCGCAGGGGGGGTGAGATTCAGGCTCTCTGCTGCCAAGAGCCCTATACTGTATTTCATGCATTTAAAGTAGTGATGAAAACTCACCCAAAGTTCCTTCTTAAGGTGGTGTCACATTTCCACGTGAATCAAACGATCAATTTGCCTACGTTTTTTCAGAATCCTTCCTCTACGGTGGAGAGGTCCCTTCATTCCCTTGATGTGAGAAGGGTGTTGACATTTTACTTAGATAAGACCAAGGAGATTCGTAGATCGGATCAATTATTTGTTAATTATGGATCAGACAGGAAGGGGCTTGCTACCTCTAAACAGTCTATCTCTAGGTGGATTGTGTCCTGTATACAACTGTGTTACCAGAAAGACTCTAGGGGGTAAGCCTAAGGCCCACTCAACCAGAGGCAAAGCTGCTACAGCGGCTTTGCTGCGTAATGTTCCCATTGCAGACATCTGTAGGGCTGCCACTTAGAAGTCCGTCCATACCTTTGCTAAGCATTACTACCAGGACTCTGATGCCAGGGCAGATGCTTAGGTTGGGCAGGCTTCGCTGAGAAATTTGTTTGCACAGTAGTGGTTCTTCTTTGTTTATTCCACCAACGGGTATGGTTGTTTGGGATGGGCTTGCCATTCTATTCACATGATTATGACTATACACACAGATCTCCTACTACATAAGGAGTAGTTTCTTACCTGTAAATCCAGTTCTATAGTAGGAGTATCTCTGTTATAGTCATAAGCAACCCGCCCTCCTCCCCGGTGGATGAAACAATAATATCCTGAATGCTACAGGCCTGGCTTTATACACCTTCGAAAAGAACTGAAAAAACCTTGTCTTTGGCTGTGCATCATGGGATACCGAGGGTCTCTGGAGGGTTCCTTAAAGGCACAGTACCCATTTACAGACACATAATGGCAGCCTTTGGGGCTTGTCTGTCCAACCCTTCCTCTCTATCACGACAAAGGATTTTTGTGAAGGGAGTTTCTCTAGGTGCGAAACTTACCAAAATGTTACATTTTGATATTTCTGGCTATCCTTTTCACTTCAGAATGAAGTACTGACCAGTGTAGCCTTGTTAACTTCAGGCTGCATTATTTGTCTTTGATTTTCTCTTAAGTGTCTATGCAGGACTGCGGAAGAAGACAACTTAAGAGACTATTTTGATTGCTCTGGGGTCCCCGCACATGGGCGGGACTATTCACATGATTACGACTAGAACAGAGATACCCCTACTACAGAACTGGAGTTACAGGTAAGAAACTACTCCTTTGTTCCCACACATATAATAGACTCCAGGAAATACTGGATCAGTTGCCCCTTTTAGTGCCCAACCCCCAATTATGAGGAAATTGTGTTCACATTCACTGGAACTGATTAATACATTGTTATACTCAGTTTTCTCTCTATGGAGACAGATTTTCCCCTTCTTTTCAAAATCCAGAGATATAGCAGCATGAGTCTTGCCAGTTGCCATAAATTCTTCCCTTTCAGCCCATTTGGGTATCTGGGGTTTCAGTTCAGTGGCCTTTCTATGAAAATCCTATCTCCTTTTCTCTACTAAATTCAGAAATATCTTCTCTTCTTCGTGTAATTTACATGTTAAATTGTCTTTGTGTGCATCAGCTATATCTTGTCTTCATTGTTAGAAAATATTCACCCATGAACTGTGCATCTCTACTACTAAGGATGGGATTCATTTTTCTTTGTATAGGAATTTCAGAAAAAATGAGATCAAAGTTAGAATTAAAATACTGTAATCTTCCAGTTCTATAAAACAAACTAGTTAATATACTACAGGAAATACTATATGTCAGGGGTAAATGGTGGTAAGTAACTCCTTCAGCTACTGAGGTGGGTAATTTCATACAGACATAGCAATCACTAACTTGCATTGTCTCTACATAATGAACTAATAGGTTAGCAAATACATTCAAATCTGTTTCATTTTCATTTCTAAAGTGATGGAATTCTTTCTCATCTGGTGCTTCCAAGTCTACTCTATCTTGTTTGTGGTGTGCTACCTTTCCGTATATACTAGTGTCATTCTGTTTAGCAGCCATCAAGTAAGGTATTGCTATTGTCAGTCCTAGCCATACTATAAGCACTATTAATACACTACATATGCATATCCTACTGCATGTCTTTATACAATTTCTTTTTGAATTTCCAGTAACTCTTGCATCAGCCATTTTTTGCTAACGAGACTTATCCCCTCTTTGTAAACTTTATACAGAATATAACCGTGAATTTTCTCAAGTTGGTCTCACTTCTTCGAAAGACTGATCAACAATCAATTCTTCATCACTTTCATCACTGATTTCCAGATTCTCGAAATCTTCAAGGATGACGTAAGTCCATTCAGGACCTTTGAATTTATTGTTCAGTCTTTTCAACCATGGACTTCTTCTTCTTTGAGTGCTTGTTGACGGTTCAGTTGGACTTGTCACTTCGTCTACTTGTTCAGGTTCTTCATTTATTGTTACTAGTTGATATTTCAGTCTTTTAACAAAACCAGGCCATTTATCCCCTTTTCTGAATCTTTTAGCTGCCACTGTGCTTTCTGTTTCTTCAGATGTTCTTTTATTCTCTTTGAGTTGTGGCACAATTAGATTTTCGTCAACTTCAGGTATCCTCTCTATCTGACCTTATCCAGGGCTTATTATTGTTGACGTTTCTGCCTGGATGGATTCTTCTACGCTAATCTGACCTGGTTCAGGATATTGCTTTTCTGGGCCTGGAATTTGTTCTTTGTCCTGAACTCGTTTGGCTAATCCTGTCTGGTCCTGCATAGGTCTTGCAGTTTCTTGATTGTCTTCTGCCTGTGCGTTTTTTCTAGTACCTATCTGTCCCTCCTCAGACACAGGAGTTCTGGGGGGTGTTTCGTTGGTCTGAGTATATTGTTCTTTCCTAATCTGGTCCTCCTCAAGATTACCATTAGCTTTGATTTCTGTAATCTGAGTACGTTCTTCTATTCCTGTCTTGTCCTCACTATCAGTCTGACTATCTAAATATGTTTGGCTTCTGGTTCTTATTCTTATTTCAGGTATGTCGACAACTAGAATCCATTCATCTTGGCTGGTGCTCGGTTGTTCTTCGTAAACTACTTCAGGATCAACTTCTTGAGACCCTTCAACTGTGCAACCTTCAGCTTCAACTTCGTCAGGTTCTGTTACCCTTTTGGTGTGGCTGGCGTGGATCAAGTTTGGAATTCCTGGGCACTTTACAGCTGTGGTGGTAACCAGTATCACTTGATGTGGCTTTCCCCACCTTGGTGCTAGGCAAGATTCTCGAGTGTGATTTTTTTATCACTACCCAATCTCCAGGGTTCAGTTCATGTGCTGGAGTTGAATGTCTGGCTTCAGCGTCTTCCCCAACCTGGTGAGAGATAGAACGCACTTGGTCAGCCAACTCTTTGCTGTACTCCAACACTAAATCATCAGATATAGTTAACAGCTGGTGTCCTGGCATACATGCTTGCCTCATTGCCCTTCCCATGAGTATTTCATGGGACTCAAGCCTGTTTTCTTGTCTGGAGTCCCATCCAGACAAGAGGTAAAACATCAGGCCATTCCAATTAGGTAGATTCACACATCTTTCCCAATCTTGCTTTGATTGTGCCATTCAATTGTTCTACCACTCCAGAAGCCTCTGGGCGGTATGCACAGTGCAGCTTTTGCTCAATTTTGAATGCTTCACAAATTAGACCAATTATTTCATTATTAAAATGTTTTCCTCGGTCTGATTCAATCGTCACTGGAAACCCGAACCGATGAATGAGCTCTCTTAAAAAGAGCTTTACCACAGTTAAGCTGTCATTCCTCCAGGTGGGGTATGCTTCTACCCATTTGGAAAATAAACAAACAATGACTTAAAAATATTTTAATCCTCGACAAGCAGGTAATTGAATCAATTTGTAGTCTGATAAATGGGCCTTCTGCCTTACCAATTTTCCCGGGACAAATCACAGTTTTCCTACCAGGGTTCATTCGCTGACAAATCAAGCATCTATGGCAAAGACTCTCTGCTATGTTCCTGAATCTTGCATTAAACCAATCCTGTCTGAACAAACTGATCATTGCATCTCTGCCTATGTGTGAGTCCCCATGGTACATTCTGGCCTTTGGTGCAAGCATACACTCTGGTAACACTGGTCTCCCATCTAAGTAAACTATCACACCATCTTCAGGTCTCGTCTGACGCACTATTTTCTGTCAGGCTTCCTTTTCTTTTGGCTCTGCTTCATTTTGTAAATCTTTCACTTCCTCCCATGTATTCACTCCTCTCAACAGCATAAGTTGGCAGCTGATTCCACATGCTTCGATTTTCTTATTTACTGCCATTTTATATCTGGCACAATGTTGGACCACTTGGTCAGCATATCGATTACCAGCTGTCACTTTGTAATTTCCAGATTGGTGAGCAGCACACTTGACCACAGCCAATTCTTTAGGCCAGCGGTTCCCAAACTGTGCGCCGCGGCTCCCTGGTGCGCCGTGAAAACTTGCCAGGGGCGCCACGAACAGATGAGCACACAGTTTGGGAATCAGGAATAAATAGTATATGCATCTGAATTGATTCAACACTGCTCCGTGTGGTCAGGCCTGCAGTGGTTGCCCTGGGCCACAAGAGGGCAGTGCAACCTCACTTTTGTTATGAGTTCCGATGCCTCTGGGCCAAATCCACGCTCAGGGGAGGGTTATTTAGGCACACACTCCTCCCTATTTTAAGCAGTATTTCAGTCACAGGCTGGGCAGGGGAAAAAAAGTAGCATCCTGGGACAAAAGTGCAAAGTTTTTCAGAAACTCCGGTGAAGTTGTATCTCTTTTGATAATTTTGTAATTGTGAGTATTATGTGTTGTGACACACCTTTGTGGTAGTCCCAGAACCGTGCACTACAGTCATTAATAGGCAGCAGGAAGGCTCAGTGGCACATCAGGTTGTACAATGGACAAGATAATTACATGTCATTTCGAGGAAGGATGAAGACAATAACATTAGCCCTTACTGTTTGAAATAATGAGAGGGTTTGAAAAACTACAAACAGCAACTGAGTCCGGGACAACAAGGCACCTCAAGCTACTCCACTACCTTTATGTACCATGCATACTTAAACTAGTGCGACGTGTGTACCATTCTTTCGACTTCGTGAGAGGCCTACATGACCTCTGACCTGTGGATATAACCAAGGCCACTGGTATTCTGTGGCAGGGGACCACCAAATTATGCAACAGAATGTGGCATATTTTATGATAGTATTACTTAATTATTTTGACACCACATTCAACATGTTGATGGCTAAAAGTGGTGCTAAGGATTAAAATAAAATATCCCTACAAGCATAAAAATTCTCATTAAATCTTTATTTTATGGCACAGACTTTCATCAATTTGGCTAATGTGAAGTATGGTTAGCTAAAAGAGAACAGAGGCTGAGTTTACTCACATATCTATACTGTACAGCAGAGCTTTCCAAACTCTGTGTCGCGACACCCCACTGTGTCGCCTGCAAATGGTGGGTGTGTCGCGGATGACACCAGCAGTGATCCCTGTAAGATGTGCGCATGCACTGTAACTTCCCCGAGCATTCAAACTGAATTGCAAAGCACGCCCATTTCACAAATCATGCAAGAGACCATTTCAGCTGCTTTTAATAACGTGAAGCTGCATGAAAAAATGGTCACTTGCATGCTGGAGAAGCGGAGACAATATAGTGTGGAGAAGCAGTTCACTGTGAAAGAGGCAGGAGCGGGGGAGGGGGCCTGCAGAGGGTCACACGCATTGCTGGCCGTAATCGAATCACTGGGACTGCAGAAATAATTTGATTGTTGTGGGGGCTGGGGTTGTTGTGATGTAATTGCAAGAGGTGTGAGGAAGATGGGAGGAGGGCAGGGGGTTGATAGTGTGCTAACAATTACTGAGGTAGGGCTGTCACAAGGTGCACACAGGCCACTTGCTTCATAAGTTTTTCTGATATAGGCGGTGGCTACAGGGATTTAGAGGCAGAAGTCTCGAGTTGACTCTGATTAACGTATTTTTAACTGCCATTCATCAATTGGCATGATTTGAAGGTCTGGTAAAAGTGTTATGTTTAAAGTGCTCTGTGCATTCTTCGTGTTTTTGTGTCTTTTGCGGAGCATAGTGTGTGCAACACATGCTTTTTGACCTTTTACATACTTGTTCTCTTAAAGGTCAAATTTGAAAGTAAATTTTTTCTAAGCCAATATAAACTGTAAAACTTGGGCGCGCTTTTACATTTATAGGAGGCATCATTTATTACCTATTATGAGGGGAGGCCTTCTTCACCAGTTACTCGCCGGTGCCCCATGGTGAAACAGCCACCTGCCTGGCAGGGCTTCCAGGCTGCCTACCTCCCCTTGCAACTTTAACATGACCCCTGAACATCTTTGGATTAGCGCCTCGGAGCCTGGGCTGCTGTGTAACACCCATATGGTGCGTCTGGGACTGCTGTACTCAGGGACTCAACAGTACCCCATGCTTCGTTAAATTGTGGTCATGTACAAAAGCGGCTGGCTATGGTCTGGGCTGACCCCAAATAGCACCTGCTAATCTTTGACAAAACCAGACCTCCATGAGGGGGTGTGGGCTGAGCGACGGTGGAGAGGTGGACCACGCCATGTCGAATTCGGGAAAATCAATGCGAGATGCACGGAAACAAAGAGAGTAGCGAAAGCCAAGTGTTTTAAAGCACATTTAGTGTCAATGAAAAGTGAGATGGGGAGATTAAGTGATTAGCCCAGAATCACAGAATGTTGAGCGTGCCTGCCGAGACTCGAACCCTGTTCCCCAGCTCCGAGGTCGACCGCCCTAGCTGTTAGGCCACATTCTCTCTCCGTAAAACTATAGAAATGGGGACATAGTGATCCTAATGTACATTGACAGTGGCTATGCCTGACTTAAACCGTCACTAGGAAACTGAACTCGAGAGAACCTGAAGTGGTTCAAGGGTGAAGTGTGAAAAGAGTGGCTGCTTCAACTCTTTGCTTGTGATTAGTGCTCTTACCAGAAGATAAGTGATGGTGGGAACATATAGCCAAGGCCCGCCTGTGAGAAAGAGCAAGAGCTGAAAAACATTTTCTGCGGTTCAGTGGTGTTTTCTGCAGATCAGTACCTGCAGTGTGCATGATTATATTCTTCTTTCAGGCACAAACCTAACCTTTCTTACACCCATTTTTGACAGTCACTGTCTTTGTTAGATCAGATTCACAATTGCTTTATTAACCTTCCTGCTTTCTCAAATTTGCTTGAAGATGCACCATTTACCCACTATTTTTTCAGAATTTTCTCGGGGGATAACCCGTCCGAACCCCCCTTAGGAGGTTCGGTCTCACTCACATTACCGTGTCACAAAATAAAGATTGTCTAAAAAGTGTGTCACCAACATGAAAAGTTTGGAAAGCTGTGCTGTACAGTATAGATATGTGAGTAAACTCAGCATCTTGTCTGGTAAGCAAGTGACCAACCACCAGACAAAAGAGGAGAAAAATGGAAGTACTCCAGAGGCCGGGCTTACATCCCCGCCCCCCGTAAAATAAAATGACATAATGGGGAGCCGCGGACAACTGGCAATAGATAAAGGGAGCCACGGGTGTAAATGGTTACTCTCCAATTTCTCCCAGTTTTGCACGCTTTTATTAAAGCAATCAATTCAGCTTATTGTGCAGACTTGACTCCTGGTAAAGAGGATGCTTCGACTATACCAGATAATGTACACACAGCATAAGCAGCACTAAATCCTCCTTCCTCATGGCGCATACACGAGCCATCTACAAATAGCTTATGTTCTGGGTTTTTATAGGTTCTTCCTGTATGTCTGCGCGAGGTTTAGTACTGAATTCAGTGAGGTCGATACAATCATGTTCGACTTCTTCCCTTACTTCTTCGAAGTGTGAATTTGGTAACAAGGTTGCTGGATTTAAAACAGTACACCTGACTATTGTCACATTTTCTGAACCAACAATAATCCTTTCATATTTAGTCATCCGACTAGGTGTTAAATACTGAGTATGTGTTCTGGTTAACAGAATCACGACTGAATGTGGGACATACACTGTTACAGGGTGTCCCATGATAATGGATTCACTTTGCTCAAGACTCATGCAAGTTGCAGCTACCGCTTTCAGACAACCTGGCAGTGCTGATGCCACTGGGTCCAATGTGGCAGCAAAATATACCACAGACCGTCGCATTAACCCATGGGTCTGGGTTAGAGCTGAGAAAGCACAATTGTCTCTTGTGTCACAAAATAGTGCAAATTCTTTAGAATAGTCAGGCATTCTAATGCTGGAGCCTCACACAGACTGTTACGCAGTTTTAAGAAAACAGTTATGCTTTCATCGTCCCATTCAACTGGATCTTTTGCTCATTTCTTTGTAAGCTGAATCAATGGTTTAGCTAGCACTGCAAATCCCACAATCCACTGCCTGCAGTAACCTACAACTCCGAGAAACATTCTGATTTCTTTCAGCGCTTGGGGTAGTTTCATGTTTTGAATTATTTTGATTCTTTCAGATGTCACTCTTCTGACCCCTTTTTCTATCTGATGTCCCAGATACTTGACTGAGGTTGTACAGTATTGCAATTTTTCTGGGGACACCTTATGTCCACCCTTTGCTAAATGGTTCAATAATGCAATGGAATCAATCATGCAGTCATTTCTGGTTCTCAATGCTAATAATAGATCATAGATATACTGCACTAGAACAGATTGTCCAGGCAGCACCAGTGATTCAAGACACTTTTTCAAAATCTGATTAAAGATGAATGGGCTTTCCGTGTACCCTTGTGGAACACGATTCCAAACGTAAACATGCTCATCAAATTGAACGAAAATAAAAACTTGCTGTCTGGATGCAATGGAATGGAAAAGAAGGCATGGCGTAAATCAATTACAGTGAACCATCCTGCCCTCCATGGTATTTGATACAGAGTCACGGCTGGATTCGGTACTACTGGGCAACAGGGGATGACAATTTTATTAATTTTACGGAGGTCTTTGACCACCCTGTACTTTCTGTTTGGTTTCTTTAATGCCAATTATAGGTGAATTGCAAGGACTGCTCATTATTTCTTCTAGAATGCCTTGTTCAACCAAACGCTCTATTTCCTTTGCAACACCTGCTTTTATTTCGGGACTCATTTTGTACTGTCGAATATTTGGGTAAACTGCACCTTCTTTCACTGTCACTTTTATGGGATCGACATCTGCCATCAACCCTACTTCTTTTCCAGAAAAATCCCACACATCAGGATTTACAAAGGTTTTTAGTTCTCCTGGTAGATCTTCTAGGCACATCTTTTTAACTTCTGTTTCTTGTCTGGCTAGCATAATTTTATACACTCCATCTTCATCTGGAGTCGGAATTTCAATACCATTTTGAGTGCAAAAAATCGTGCAGTTCATCTTGCACAGTAGATCCCTTCCTAGCAAGTCTACAGGGCTAGAATCGCACACTATAAACTTGTGCATCTCTCTAAAATTACCAATACAGAATTCCATTAGTTATGTGACAGGGGTGCTAATTTGTTTATTAGAAATGCTCACTTCTCCCGAGAGGGGTAGGTTTGAAATGTCTGCACTAGTGTCCAACAAAAAGGTAACATAATTTCCCTCCACTTGTCCCTTAATGTAAGGACCTGACTGATCTACAGGTAAGGATGCGCCAAGTACGCATTCCTCTTTCCCCCCTCTCAGGCACGTCAGTAATCTTCTGATTCAAAAAATGTGTCCTGCAAAAGAAACTGTGGTGTTACCGTATTTTTCTTACCACTTCCCTCCCGAAATTCGGTGTCCACACTGTATTTGGCTTAACTCACAAAATCTGGCATGGGGGTTTGAGGTAACTGATTCTGTATTACCTTTTGCCGTTGTCTCATTGACACCTCATTCTGCGTCTGTGGATTTAAATTTTGATTTTGGACATTACATTAGTTTCTCCAATGCCCCAATTTTCCACACACATGACAGGAAAACTTTTTCTTTGCCTCTTCTTTACTAATTTTTCCTCTGGGTTTGCCCCCACTACTTTCACCTTGGCCTTCCCCTCTTTTCTGATTATTTGCTTGCTGACTTAACTGAAGTTCCTGTTGTTCTGCCATTTTCACTTGAGCCCACATTACCTTTTCTTCTAATTTCTTTAGCTTATTATCAATTTCATCATCACAGTATTTTGCATACTTGAGAATCTCATCGACAGGCTTCGCTTGCCAACATAATTTATGTTCCTTAATCGTTTGGGAGAGTTCTGATTTTAGTCCAGACACAAAACAATATATAAAATGTGTCATGTCCTTATTATCAATGTTTTCTAAACCACTGTACTGTTTAAATACCTGCAATAGGGGTCCATAATACGCATGTACAGTTTCATCTTTATTTTGAGTGGTTCTGTCTATTTTAGTCCAGTCTGTTTCTTTTGGAGGAATTTTTCTGTTTACGTAAGTTATTACTTGATTATACTTTTTCATTACCTCTTCTGACGGGGCTCCTGTCTTTGGATCTCTAGGGTATTCATAAATTGGCCAATCTACCGTAATTTTACACTCGGTCCACAAATCAGCTAGAACAACAATATCAAATAAGCCATCTAAATCTTTTAACAGTACCTTTGACACTTTCACAAACCTTTCAACTTGCCGGTACCATTCTACAGGTTTTTCTCTAAGCTTTGGGAACTCATTAGTAAATGATAAAATATCCTGTCGGGACCATGGGACATGTACATAACCTCCTCCTGGCACTTCTCTCATCGGACACAACCTTTCAACTTTCTCTGTTTCTTTTAGTAAATACTCTGATGTCGTTTTATTTGCCTGTGCCTCTTCCTTTTTCTTTGTCCATCTAACTTTCCATTTGTCTAGATCTCCCCATTTTTGCAACAACAACAAGAATTCCTTTATTTGCAATTTACGTCCTGACACATTCATTTTTTCCAAATCTTTGTCAGAAAATTCAGCTCTATACGGTTTCTGTAATACCTTAGATTTGCCAATGTCAATTCCCATCTCGGAAGCCAAATTCATTAACTTTTCATGGTATATCTTTGTATTTCGAGTAATACTTCTGCATATAAACAATAATTCATCTTCATTGAAAGAATTTAGCCTTTTTAATCACACATTTCCTGCTACCATTTCTTCTAATTCTACCCTTAATTTTAAAATGTCCAATATCTTTGGATGTGATTTTGGCTTTTCTACATCTCGGGTCCATTTTTCTAATTCGTCAGGGCTTACTACGGTTGCACTTCTCGTTCCTGAAGATACCTCGATCTGTACTTCCTTTGAGCATCGGGGAGTATTTTTCCTGATTGAGTCACTCACTGGTTCTCGTATAGGTAAATCCATTAAGGATATCACTGACTCGCACTCACTTGCCTGGTCATCAACTATTAAGGTTTCTTTCCTAGACTGTACTATGGGTGTAGTCAGAACGGGAGTTTTAGGACTAGTTTGCTTATCTCCATATAAAAGAACTACAGGACCTATAGTTACTGGTATTGTCAGTGCTTCAGGACTCGTATTTAATTGGATGATTTTCCAACGTTTCTTTCTCTCTTTCTTGTAATACCTTTTCCAATGAGGTTTCATGTATAATCTGCGGAACCAAAGGTGGTTGTAAGAATGAAGCACTAGTAATAGCTTTATTGGTTTCTTCTTGATAAGGGGCGGATTTTTCATTAACAAATCATCTAAATAATCATCATCCGAATCACCACCACTAGTCATTAAACGTTTTGTTTCGTCATTACATTTACTTCCAGTCGGTTCTTCTGTGGTAAAAACCAGGATATAATCCTTCCACTAGAATAGACTGTCTCCATTGTTTCATTTGTTTATCTCGAGTATCTTTCGGAAATCTGGGATAAAATCTGCTAAAACTTCTGTCACCTCGAGATCTATCTCGCTCAAAAGCCTCTGTCTCCCACTTTTCTAGGGCTTCATATTGCTTTAATCTTGGTCTGAGGTCTAATTCATTCATGCGAATTTGCATATTGTGCAATATTCTTCCATTAAAAGTACCATATTCTGGAAATGCTAATATGCCATCGTCTTTGGTGTATTCAATCCAATTTTCTAACCACACCCAAGTGTGGTAGCCTCTTTCTGCCATCATGTATGATGCGGGCGTTTTCGGTGGAGGAATAATAATTCCTTATCTTGTTTTTACTGGTTTATCTTTTTTAAAGTAATTCTTGATTCTCTGCATAAATGGCAATTTTCGTTTTTCTCCGTACATGTTATATGGTCTTCCTCTAATACTCTGTTCTCGGGCAAAACCTAAATATTTTCTATCTGGACGATTTCCTACGATTGCTGGATCTAATGCTATTTAATTTTCTATAAATTTCAATTATTTTATTTGTTTACTCTGCAGAAATATTTCTCAAATACCAGTGTGTCTCTTATTTTCAATGACCAATGAGGTTTTGACTTACAAGTAGCATCAGCCAATGACTGCGCGGCTTTCCTGTGTCGTGAGTCTCCCTCTCTGCACTCACCCCTCCTTTACAACTTTCTCACGGTTACACACCCGCTGTTTCTACCAATCCCAGCGCAGCTCTCTATGACATCAGTGCAGCACCCGCGACTGACTCCCTCTTTTGCAAGGTAATATGACAATTTAATTATTTTTCAACTTACATGCACATACTATTATTAAACAACATAGAAACATTTGCTACTGTGCCTGATTGCCTAAATTCAAAGAAAAGGTGATTTCTTTCACGAAGAGTAAACCCAGTTCCGTCTACTCTTCATGCACTGCGATTAAACAATCTTCCGCTTACTCTTCACTTCAGCAAAAAGAACCTGTTACTCCTTCAGTATAACCCTTTCTAGGTGGTATAAGACCAAAGTTTCACCAGCGAACTTCTTTGCTACCCGTCACTCTCACTTTTATACTAGAAAAATAATCCCTAGCTAGTGCTTCAAGTTTTACCTAACTTTCCGCACCTTTTCCATCAAGGCAAGTAACTTCACAGCAGTATGGCTTACATTTACCAACCACTTTCAGTATCCTGGGATATTCGAAACAACATTTAACAGTACAAGCGGATATTGATTAGTACATAAATTCAATAAACAATCAATATTCAGTATGCAACTAACTACCTATCTTTAACTAAACCCTAACCATCATACTGCTACCAGAAAAGTATACTGATGGAGCGCAGGACCACTAGCTCAATTTACCATACTCACCTGGGCCCATATACATTCACACTTTGAATTAGCAGTCCTGCTTTCTACTATTGTCAATCAGTACTTTGAGTCCTTTTAGGACTTATACCTATAAACCATGACTTACCAATCCTTGTCACCTATGCTATAAGTCCTACGGATCGAAAAGGGTGTTAGCATAATGAGTAGTTAGTCTAATAATTTACCTTTTCTAAAATAACCACAGACTCGGGAGAAGTTTTAAACACTTTATCTATGCAAGGTTTTCTGAGTCCAGGGCCACAATACAGTGACCCAAAATTTTACAAGCAAGAAAATGAATAATAGACATAAAGTTTGCAAGAAATCACAGTAACACCTTTAGACATTGGTACATGGGAAGGGTGAGAAAGGGAAATAGCACAATGACATACCACATGGAATATATATTTACCTAGAATGATGCAAGGACCAATCCTGGTCACGGGCTGGAGCAATGACAGGGGCTCCTGACTAATCAGGTGCTCACGGGACAGGACAGGTGCAGATCAGGACAGGTGACCTCTGCTGAGTGCAACACCAGCGTCGCACCCCTCTCCCTCTTAAGCCAATTCAAATACCCTGATTGGGTAATCGATAACTCTCCCTCAGCAAATCTCAAATTTTCAGACAGAGTGCTCTGTCAGCACCTCTGCTCTCGATCTCCTATAGCATGTGTTGGGTCAGTGACAGGTCAGCTACTCGGAAAAGTCAGACAATTTCTCTATCTAAGCCTACCTTTGTTATACCATTCTATGGGCATTGTACCACCCCTAAATGTTGCAAATCTATGTGTTTCACTTCAGTGATTGGTCAAAAGGACGAGGAGAGGTCATCACACCATACTAAGATGAGATAATTTCGTATTGAATTATATTGATCAAATTCCCGCACCATAATTTATTTTCCCATGCATGTTAATTCCACCCAGCAATATTGGTTTCAATTTAAATACATTGTATTTGATACAGTTACTTTCATTTTTTTTTTTAGGTCAAATGTGCAGGTTCCCAGGAATATCGTGGGTAAGATGAGTGTTGACATTCATTCAATGACAGTGACTTTAGACTTTTCAGGGATTCTGTGCAGGTGCAGCTTTTTCAATTTGGAGTTTGTGTCACTCTTGGGCCCAAATACGAGCTATTAACTAAGTCAAAGAAAAACACATTAGAATCCAAAAATAAATGAATGCACTGTATACCACTTATCTCTACTCTAACCCCCTTACTTTAATTATATTATAGCATTAATAGTTAAGCAGAACGAACAAAGTTTAGTACAAGCAGCAGCATATGCATTAGTATGAGTAAGAATGAAGCGGTCATTTTGTCATTAATGCGCAGAAGCAAGAAGTTCCCACCAAAAGCGAAAGAGGTCACACCACGTAGATGCGGCAGACGCATGCGCAGAAGAGTTCCTGCGTTTTCGGCAGCCATTTTAGGACACTTGGGTTACTGTTAGCAAGAGCACATAGAAAAGCTTCCCCTAGATCATGGGTACTCACAAACTTTCTCTCGGGGGCCAAATTTACAGTGTGGTTTCTGTCCGAGGGCCGCACCGGTAAGGGCGGGGTCAGTGGGGGAGGGGGCGGGGCTAGAAAAAAACTGACCATGAGGTTGATCACAGGTCCCTGCAGCGGACGCCTTCGTCCACTGAGCCACCAGACCCGGCATACACACATTTCTCTCTCTCTCTCTCTCTCTCTCTCTCTCTCTCTCTCTCTCTCTCGTTCTTTCTCTGTCGCGCTCTCTCTCTCTCTTCACCCTCCCTCCCTCTCTCTCTCCCTCCCTCTCTCTACCTCTCTCTCCCTCTGTCTCTCTGTCTCCCTCTGTCTCACTCACTCTGACTGTCTCACTCCCTCTCACTCCCTCTCTCCCTCTCTCCCTCTGTCTCACTCACTCTGACTGTCTCACTCCCTCTCTCCCTCGGTCTCACTCACTCTGACTGCATCACTCTCTCGTTGTCTCCTTCTCTCTCTGTTTCCCTCTACCTTCCTCTATTTCTCTCTCCCTCTCTCCTTCCTTCTCCCTCCTTCCCTCTGTCTCCCTCTCTCTCCTTCCCTCTCCCTCCTTCCCTCTGTCTCCCTCTCTCTCCTTCCCTCTCCCTCCTTCCCTCTCCTTCCCTCACCCTCCTTCCTTCTCCCTCCTTCCCCCTCCTTCCCTCTCCCTCCTTCCCTCTGTCTCCCTCTCTCTCCTTCCCCCTCCCTCACTCTGAGATCTCCCTCACTCACTCTGAGGTCTCCCTCACTCACTCTGAGGTCTCCCTCACTCACTCTCAGGTCTCCCTCACTCTGAGGTCTCCCTCCCTCTGTCTCCCTCCCTCGCTCTGTCTTTCCCTCGCTCTCCCTCTGTCTGCTGTCTCCCTCCCTCTCCCTCGCTCTGTCTGCCCCTGTCTTCCTCGCTCTGTCTCCCTCCCTCTCCCTCCGTCTGCCTCTGTCTCCCTCCCTCGCTCTCCCTCTGTCTGCCTGTCTCCCTCCCTCACTCTCCCTCTGTCTGCCTGTCTCCCTCCCTCGCTCTCCCTCGCTCTCTCTGTCTCCCTCGCTCTCCCTCCCTCGTTCTCCCTCGCTCTCCCTCCCTCGTTCTCCCACTGTTTGCCTGTCTCACTCCCTCACTCTCCCTGTCTGCCTCAGTCTCCTGCGCTCTCCATCGCGCTGCCTCCCTCGCTCTCCCTCTGTCTGCCTCTGTCTCCCTCGCTCTGTCTCCCTCGCTCTCCCTCTGTCTGCCTCTGTCTCCCTCGCTCCGTCTCCCTCACTCTCCCTCCCTCGCTCTCCCTCTGTCTGCCTGTCTACCTCCCTCGCTCTCCCTCGCTCTGTCTCTGTCTGCCTCTGTCTCCCTCGCTCTCCCTCTGTCTCCCTCGCTCTCACTCCCTCACTCTTCCTCTGTCTGCCTGTCTCCCTCCCTCCCTCTCCCTCTGTCTGCCTCTGTCTCCCTCGCTCTCTCTCGCTCTCCCTCTGTCTGCCTGTCTCCCTCCCTCGCACTTCCTCTGTCTGCCTCGGTCTCCCTCCCTCGCTCTCCCTCTGTCTGCCTGTCTCCCTCCCTCGCTCTCCCGCTGTCTGCCTCGCTCTCCCCCTGTCTGTCTCTGTCTCCTTCCCTTTCCCTCCCTCTCCCTCTTCATCTCACCCTGCCTGTGTGTGGCCGGGCTGAGACAGCTTCTGGGCACACACACACTCAGCAAGCCAGCCAGCCGCACCCGAGCAGTCACAGGTCTTTAAAAGACCATTCGCATGCTAATGAGGCTTTGTTCACCTCTTAGGCCCCCGCAGCCCCACTCTGACGGAAATTGCCCGCGCTGCAGAAGGGGTGATTGCTGAGATTCTTTACAAAACAAACAAACACGGGTATGATGTCTGCACGGTCCGCGGGCCGCCAGGGAAGGCTTGCCGGGCCGCCCGCGGGCCGTACTATGAGTACCCGTGCCCTAGATACTAAATATGTTGTGTAATGCAAATATTAGTAGACAAAACATGTTGATTATTTAACTATAGGTTGTTTCGAGAGGACTGAGTCCATGCAAGTTTCAGTATATGTGAAACCTTGCTCCATCACAGCCAATCATTCTGTAGTAGATATGGTAGATGACTTTATAGTGATGTGTCGACTAGTGTGCGTTTTGGCCAGAAGGGAGAAGGCACAGAATTAGGAGGGGGGTCAGACAAGGTTGTGTGCTGGCCCCCTTCCTTTTTAACTTATATATAAACGGACTTGAAGATGCATTGCTCCTCCAGGGCAAAGACTTTCCCCAAGCTGGTGGCCAGCCAATCCTCGCACTTCTTTATGCGGACGATGCCGTATTGATGGCCTGCACGCAAAATGGCCTCCAGCGAGCCCTGGATATTTTTAGCACATTTATGAGTGACCTCGGTCTCAAAACTAATGTATCTAAGACGTATATTATGAGGTTTAAGCAAGGGGCGCAGAAGACCCGTGAAATGTTTGTAGACGGGAAAAATGTGCCTCTACAAAAAATTTCTCTTATCTAGGTGGTCTTTTTAATAATCACGATTCTTGGGCCCCTGCTATATACGCTAAACAATTAACTTTTGCAAGATCTATGGCTGCAATATAAACTTTTGCTAAAAAGCTAGGTAGGAAACCACCTACTGAACTGCTCCACATATATAAAACAAAGTGTGGCACTATGACAACTTATGGGGCGTGGGTGTGGGGTTTTGAGGCCACCTATCCCATACAACTAATTGAAAACGCATTTACAAGGTATATTCTATCTGCTCCCCCTAGCACACCTACCTTTATTTGCCATGAGGAGCTAGCTCTACATCATATTTCAGACCTGATAAAACTAGAGCGATCCTTCTCTGGCATAGAATCTGGTGTAAGGATCAGACAGAGTTGAATTGAGTGATCTTAAAAGACACTTTAAGATCGGAAGGAGCCCTTACAATCCCTTGGAATAAATTTGTATGTGATTTTATGAACGAATTGGGACACCCTGAATACTTCTTAACCCCATCATTAATGAAGGAGATTACAAAAAAGGCTTTGAAGAATGAGGGCATCCAGCTCATAGAAGCCAAAAGATTTAACAGAGAATCTGTAACAAAAATAACTGTGAGACAACACCAATTGCTACGTACTACCATTGGGATGGAGCCCTATCTATCTTTTGTCCCAGGAAGTTTTGATAGACTTCTTCTTACTAGGTTAAGATTGGGCATTCTCCACAGACTATTGACATTCCCCAATATGAACGATTGGTCCCGCATTTTAATTCTGTGCCCTTGTGATAATATTTCTATTCAAACCACCATGCATCTAGTCCTATTTTGTACATTTTATTCTGAGCCAAGGAAAATTTGGATTGTACCTTTTTTACGGAAACTTGGGCTCAGACAGTGTCGACAAGCCCAGTTCTTAAAAGCTGCACTTTACAAAAGGAAAAGTATTTTATTAGAATAGTTTATTATGTATAAATTCTTTCTTACCATAATTTTTAAATCAATTGTACTATTTATATTGTGTAAATAATATGTTGTGTGTTTAATTTTACGTGCTTTTATGACTGTATTATATAGCAGCCGAATAAAGCTTTCCTTGACCTGACCTTGACTTTCAAATTCAGAAGTGAAAACACACAGTAGAAGACAGGCAGCACTATATCCAGCGGAGTCGGGAACTAACTTAGTGACATTCCTACAAGTGTTCTGTGTATTCCTAATAATTCATAAGTCATTCAAGAAAGTCAGGTTGAGCATTGTTGCAAGGTGATTCTGAGATCTCTTTCAACCATTTCTAGTCATGTGTAATAGACACATTTTATTCTTAGATTTCCAGAAATTAATGGACAGGATTCTACACCAATACCAGGAGAAGCACCTCCTTGCCTAAAGAGAAGAGTTGATCCCATCAATAAACATCCTCAATGTATTGGTTCCATAAACCTAAGCATGCAGCCACACAGAAGGCCGTTGTAAATATATCCGAAACTACACAGCAAAGAGCCAGTGATGAAGAAGGCTCTGCCTCCTGTTCTAGATATAACAAGGTGTGAAGGGCAATATGGCAGTCCCAAGGTCCGGCACTGGTTTATATCACCTACATTTGTTGTCAGAAAAACATGGAGAGGGACAAAGATGGCCCAGCGAACGGTTATGGCCAACATAATTCATTTTTTGACTATGGCCCTTAGGGTGGGTGAGATAAGATCTTTTTTTTTGTTGCAGATCCACAATCATTCTGGCTGCTTAATTTTGAAGTAGCTCTTCTGTCCTTGGGCTGTCATATAGACACTTTCCATCATTTAAGGATGATTGACTTAGAATGTAAACAGTTCCACCGCCTGTGTTTCAAATGTCAATTGCTGCTCTACTGACATAGCCAGAAGTTTCACATCTTTAGATAGTGTGGATCACAGCCCCATCGATGAAGGCTAGATTGTGGCTTCCTGCAATGAGAACTATACAGTCATTGGTAAGACCTCAGTTTTATTGGGATTGAGTTTTAAAAATTCAATATCCACCGTCTGATTACATGCAGGAATGCATTGAGTGAGTAGGGTCTTCTGTCTCTTGGTGCACCCTCTCCTTTTTTGGGAAATTTAAGTTGGGTGTTGTCCGTATGCACGTAAAGATGAACCCCTACCGTGTCAAGTAGATCTACTAGCAATTCCATATAAATATTGAAAATAAAATGTAGTGAGACAGAGCCCTCAATGGTACCACAATGGATAAACTACACCTCTGCCCCACATTACAAGGATATTGCAAGTCACCTAGTAGTTCCATAACCATATAAAAGAACGAGGCCAAAGGCAGACTTCCTTCATAAGGTTATAGAACTCTGAGGTGTCTTGCAATATCCATATCATATACAGTAGGGGCTACTTCATTCCATATAATGCATGATCACACTATCAGCTTTCAAGCAAACTACTTATAATTTTGGTGTGTAGTTCTTTCAAAAGAGAGCATGTTTGAAACATGAAGAATAAAATAACACCTCTAGTGCAAAATAAAAATCATACAAAAACATGTTGGATATTTATTGCAAAAAGATATTAAAAACAGTTTAATATGTCAGTTTAAAAAAAAAAGCTGCAGTAACTCAGGATATGGAGAAACATGCAGAAAGATTCGAACTTTTTTATAATTATTGAAGGAATACAAAAAATAATCATCTTCATTCTGGTAGTCAATGTAAGGTAGAAAAATGGAGCTGACAAAAGAAATGCAACGTTTCTTTTTTATTGCTTTAAAGCGCTGCTCAGTGACCAGACCTGCCTTTCAACTCAGCTGCTGGCTCTGGCAGCAGGCGTTGTGACGCCAGAACGTGACAGTAATAACTTATTACAGTCGAGTTCTAACATATTTTCTTAATAATAGGCAACTGAGTAAGTGACTAGGCGCTGATTGTATAGAAATTGATAATACAGGGAGTGCAGAATCTCATGATTTATAGTATGATGTTGAAGTTCATGGAAAGATCTAACAAAACCAGGGCCTTTATTCTAGTACCATCCACCCCATGTCTCAGGTGATGGACTGAGAGAATAACCACTCGGAGCTTATCTCTTGGTGAACAGTTTAATGTGCACGAAGTGTACCCGGTAACCCCCAGAATCTGGGTCTATTAGATATATATTTCCAAAATGATTCTAGCAGGAAGGTAAACAAAATGATTTTTAACAACAAATTATTTAGTAAGAAGTCAAAGAATCCCCCTTAACACATCATGTAGTGACTTACAGTAACACACCACTTAGCCAAAACACACTGGGGTATCAATGTACTAATTATATCGCCTACAATTTCTGAAAAACTAGCCCTTTTATATCGTGTTAGTTCATTTTCGTGTTCATTGCTTACAGTGATTCTTTTTACATGGTATACTTTTGGGAATACTATTCCGAAATAGCAACTCCCATACCAATGATCAGGCAGCTTAAAATAAGCTTCTGTAGTAGGGGATCTCTGTGTATAGTCATAATCATGTGAATAGTCCCGCCCATGTGCGGGGACCCCGGAGCAATCGAAATAGTCTCTTAAGTTGTCCTCTTCTGCAGTCCTGCATAGACACTTAAAAGAAAATTGAAGATAAATAATGCAGCCTGTAGTTACCAAGGCTACACTGGCCAGTACTTAATTCTGAAGTGAAAAAGATAGCCAGAAATATCAAAATGTAACATTTTAGTAAGTTTCACACCTAGAGAAACTCCCCTTCACAAAAATCCTTTGTCATGATAGAGAGGCAGGGTTGGACATTCAAGCCCCATAGGCCGCCATTATGTGTCTGTAAATGGGTACCGTGCCTTTAAGGAACCCTCCAGAGACCCTTGGTATCCCATGATGCACAGCCAAAGACAAGTTACTTTCAGTTCTTTTTTCCGGCTCCTGCTAGCAGGACCATGGAGCATTGAGCTCTACCTTTATTGATATTTCTTCAAATATTTGAACTTTTTTGTAAGTTTAAGAGTTGCATTCAACGTCTGGGGCCTTTCTCTTCCCTTTGCTGTCTTTTTTGGGCAGTTAGGCTACTGCTTTCTTGTCAAAATGCCAGCTTTATTTAACAAGTTCCCCAATGTTGCAGGAAGAAGGCCAAGTCGGATTCTCACAGGGTGAGCATACTCTGTCTTCCGTCTTCTCATGTTCCTGAGTCCTGTGTCATCTGCAAGTCATTCTTCAGGGGGACCCTGCGTGACAGAGAGAAGATCCGTCTTCAAGTCCAGGAGCAGAGGAGACAACAGGTTGCAGGTGGGACCTCTGGTCATGGAGAGAGTTTTTCCTCTACCACAATCTATGCATCAGCCTCTGGGGGCTCGCCAGTCAGAAGAAGGCTCAGAAACGGCACCGGTCCCAGTCGACGTCGATGGCTTCGATGTCGAAACCAGGTATGACGATGATATGCTCCCCGTCGCCCCAGGGCTCTGGGTCTATATGACGTCGAAGATCTACAACGAGGGGAAGGATGTCGAGACCTCGGACGAGGTCAACGTCGAGGACATCACAGTCGACGTTGACACATCATCGTCGTCGATCTGGGTCCCGACGGCATCGGCGCTCGCCATCGAGGCGACACCGCCGTTTGCCATCAACTTCAACGCGCAAGTCGTTGCCGACTAGGAGATCGGCGACGCCAAGGAGAAAATCGATGTCGAGAGGGGATTCAACGTCTAGAAAGTCGACGTCGAGACGCCATCGGAGCTCATCTTCTAGAAGCTCTTCACCCTCTGTGGTCAGCATACCCATATCTGACAGCTCTAGGTCACGGCGGCACCAGCGTTCGCAATCACGGGACACTGCCTCCAGAGCTCCCTCTTCGAGGCCGACCCGCAAAAGGAGGAGAGTGATTCCTACATCGGATTCTGAGTACTCAAGGACCTATTCAGAATCTAGGTCACCAGTGCCAGATCAGCCGGTGGCTCCTCCTAGGACGCCTACGCATCCTCCTCCTCCTCCGCCTCCTCCTCCTCCACCTCTACCTCCTCCTCCTCCTCCACATTTGTCAACACCTCTGCCTCCACCTCCTCCGCGGCCTCAGCCTGTGCCGCTAGTCCCGGACGTGCCCAGAAGGCCGAGATCTCGGTCCCAGCTGAGACATCGCTCTCGCAGCCGGAGCAGATCTTCTACCAGGTCTCACCGTCGTCATTGCCACTAGAGGTCACGGTCCAGGTACCCGGGGGACACAGATTCCTCGAGTGATGGAAGGTACTCTCCGACCTTGTCAGACTCTCCGCCTACGAGAGTGTCACCTATGGATGACGTTGCCACGTTGCAGGAGGTGCTGTTAAGGGGTGCAGCGAAGCTGGCAATCATGCTGTCTGTGCCTACCCCTTCCACATCTGTGATTTTTGAGACGCTACAACGGAAGCAACTCTCTTGTCCGCTGCTTCCATTGGTGCCTGGTTTGGAAGAACCGGGTATGGAACTGTTTCTGGCGCCTGCCACAGTGAAGTCGGCTCCATTGAGACTTCAAAAGCAGTACAGACCCCCGGACTCGAACCCGGCATTCCTGAGGGCAGATCCTCCTCTCGATTCGGTCATCGTGGTGGCGGCGAAGAAGCAACACTCACCGGCCCCATCTTCCACCGTACCACCGGACAAAGAAATCCGCTGACTGGATTCTGCAGGGAGAAAAGTCTGCAGCACTGCAGCCACTTCAATGAAGGCAGAAAGCGTGACTGCTCTCTTGGGCCGAAATGGCTGCTCCTTGTGGGAGTCTTTCCAACAGTTTGTTGAACTCCTCCCTAGGGACAAGCATGAAGACTTTCAGGAGGTCCTCAATGAGGGAATGATGGTTTCAATCCAGATCATCAGTGCGGCTGCGGACACCTCCCTCCTGGCAGCCCATGAGTATTGTCATGGGGTGACTCTGCGGCGTCACTCAAGGATTGCTAACCTCCCCTTTTCAGGTGCCACTCTCTTTGGTGCCCAGGCGGACAAGGAAATGACTCACATGAAGGCAGAAGTGGAGACACTCAAGGCTGTTGGCTTGGAGCAGCAAAGAACAGGGCAAGACTTTCCGTCCCTACCAACGACGCTATTCTTTACAGCGTTTCCAACGCTGGCAGGGTCATCAGGCTGGACAACAGCAACAACAGCAGTTTCAGCGGCATCCCTTTCAGAGGCGTCAAAGGGGCAGAGGCAACCAACAGTCCACATCAGGGACTAAGGGCCCGGCTGGGTCTAACCCCTGAGGGATTACTTCCCCCTCGTCTGTTACCCACTCCGGTGGGGGTAAGTATTCAGAACTACCTGGCAGAGTGGAGAAAAATAACTCAGGACAAGTGGGTGCTGAATATTGTTTGCAATGGATACAGTCTACGTTTCATCAGCCCTCCTCCAGCTATTCCACCAGTTTGTTAACAATACCTGTTGTGCGAACTTCAAGTGGAGGCCGATACCCTGGTAAGAAAAAGGGCGATAGAACTGGTTCCTCCTCCTCAAAGAGGAAAAGGACTGTACTCCAGGTTCTTTCTTGTGCGCAAAAAAGACAAAAACGAGTTCAGGCCCATTCTGGATTTGCAACAGGCGAACAAATGGATTCGCAAAGAAAAGTTCTGCATGCTGTCCCTGCACCAGATTTATCCTCAGTTGCATCAAGGAGACTGGCTATGTGCCATAGATCTGCAAGACCCGTATTTCCATGTACCCATTGCAAGAAAACATCGGAAATTCCTGTGGTTCCTGGGTGCCACAAATCATTACCAGTACACAGTTCTGCCATTCGGACTGAAGTCTACGCCAAGGACTTTTTTTCAAAGTGCATGGCAGTAGTTCCAGGACACCTGAGGAAGAACAAGGTGTTTGTCTATCCATACCTAGACGACTGGTTAATCAAAGCATTCACGCTCCAGGAAGCGCAGCTTCATTTCAACAGGAGGGCCATTCTGTTGAAACAGTTGGGTCTCCACATCAACATGTCAAAGTCTGTACCGACACCTGTTCAGTGTCTGCAGTACCTGGGAGCCTCCATCGATATGCTCAGGGCAAGCATGTGTCGCTTATCGATCCTTCTGAATGCTCGGGCTCCGATGTCCATTCCTTCAGTAATGATGAGGACGGTGTCCTCTCTCCTGGGGTTGATGGCCTTGTGTATCTTTCTCACTCCGCATGCCTTCATATGAGGCTGCTGCAGGAATATCTGGAGGATCAGTGGGACCAGAAACGAGGGAGCTGGGAGGACAGGATTCAACTGTCGCAACACGCTGCCCAGTCAATCTCCTCAAAGGGATTCCTTTCCACAAAGAGATACCGACTCAGACCATTGTGACGGATGCGTCTCTCCATGGCTGGGGAGCGCATTCGGACCATCTCCAGATACAAGGCACGTGGTCCCGGGCGGAATCCACATATCACATCAATTTTCTGGAACTCAGGGCTGTTCTTCTAGCGCTGAAGGCCTTCCACCCGTCCTTTCGGACCAGTTCCCTGCTTGTACAGATGGACAACACAACAACAATGTATTAACTCAACAAGCAAGGGGGCTCGAGGTCGCGCACACTGTCTTAGGAAGCACAAGCGATTTGGTACTGGCTGTTGGCCAGGGGACTGACGATAACGGCTACCCATCTGCCAGGTGCAGAATGCTCCGGCAGACGCGCTCAGCAGGCTCGTTCTAGAAAATCACGAATGGATCTTAAACGACGAGGTGTTAAGAGACATCTTCGCACGATGGGGCACTCCAGACATCGATCTGTTTGCCACCGCAGAAAACAGCAAATGCCGTGACTTCGCCTCCAGGTTTTACCAACAAGGGACACTGGGGATTACACTGTGGATCAACTGGTTGAACAGCTTTCTCTACGCTTTTCCGCCCATTCCCCTGTTCCCGGCAGTGTTGATCAAGCTAACCCAGTCCAGGGCCAGGATGATCCTCATTGCTCCGGAATGGCCTCGGCAGTGGTGGTTCACCGACCTCCTTCACCGGTCTCTCCTGCCGCATCTTCGACTTCTGTGTCGTCCGGACCTTCTCACGAAGTTCGGAGGGCAGATGGTGCATCCCAACCTCTTGTCGTTGAGTTTGGCAGCATGGCTCCTGAGCTAGTGCAGTATGGACATTTAAACCTGCCTCAGAACTGCATGGAGATACTAAAAGAGGCAAAAAGACCTTCTACAAGGACTTCCGATGCATACAAATGGAAGAGATTCTGCATTCAGTGTCCATCTAAGGGTGCAGACCCTACATCCTGCAAAGAGGATGTCATTCTCCCATACTTATTGCATTTGGCTCAATCTGGCCTTAATTTTTATTCCATTAAGGTTCACCTAGCAGCTTTAACTGCGTATAGGAAATGCCCTTCACAAACTTCCTTTTTCCAAATCCCAGTCATCAAAGATTTTCTGGAAGGTTTGAAGGAGGGATTTTCTCCCATCAAGCGTCCTTCGCCTCCATGGGAGCTGAATGTGATGCTGTCTAGACTAATGAAGGAGCCTTTTGAGCCTATTCATAAGGCTTCTCTACAGCATCTATCCTGGAAGGCAGCTTTCCTTGTGGTTATAACATCGGCTCACAGGGTGAGTGAGATTCAGGCTCTCTGCTGCCAAGAGCCCTATACTGTATTTCATGCATCTAAAGCAGTGATGAGAACTCACCCAAAGTTCCTTCCTAAGGTGGTGTCACATTTCCACGTGAATCAAACGATCACTTTGCCTACGTTTTTTCAGAATCCTTCCTCTCCGGCGGAGAGGTCCCTTCATTCCCTTGATGTGAGAAGGGTGTTGAAATTTTACTTAGATAAGACCAAGGAGAATCATAGCTCGGATCAATTATTTGTTAATTATGGATCAGTCAGGAAGGGGCTTTCTACCTCTAAACAGTCCATCTCTAGGTGGATTGTGTCCTGTATACAACTGTGTTACCAGAAAGACTCTAGGGGGTAAGCCTAAGGCTCACTCAACCAGAGGCAAAGCTGCTACAGCGGCTTTGCTGTGTAATGTTCCCTTTGCAGACATCTGTAGGGCTGCCACCTGGATTTCCGTCCATACCTTTGCTAAGCATTACTGCCTGGACTCTGATGCCAGGGCAGATGCTCAGGTTGGGCAGGCTTAGCTGAGAAATTTGGTTGCACAGTAGTGGTTCTTCTTTGTTTCTTCCACCGCTGGGATGGTTGTTTGGGATGGACTTGCCATTCTGTTCACATGATTATGACTATACACACAGATCTCCTACTACATGAGGAGTAGTTTCTTACCTGTAACTCTAGTTCTGTAGTAGAAGTATCTCTGTTATAGTCATACGCAACCTGCCCTCCTTCCCGGTGGATGAAACAATAATATCCTGAATGCTACAGGCCTGGCTTTATACACCTTCAAAAAGAACTGGAAAAAAAAATGCACAAAATGGGTAAGATGTATAAATACACATACACGTAAATCAGAAGTCACGTTTTGGTGCCTACCTCTTGTTTTACCAGAGGGGATACCCGATTGGATTTGGAGAGCTCTCACCCGGCAACAAGATCGCCAAAACAGGTATGGGGGGTTCCTCAGGGGGGGTGGGCTGGTGGTTGGGTGGTAAGGGGAAAAAAGGGGGAAAAATCCTCATGTACACAAAAAGACACACCATACTTCCGTTGGGAGCTGGGTAGTGAGCCATTTCATCAGAAAACGGTCCATCTGGCCAACATGACTTATAAGATAAAATTTATTTGTTGGAACGTGAATGGCTTAAGGGATAGGAGGAAGGCACACAGGGTAATAGACTGTCTATACAACTCAGGAGCACACATTTGTTTGTTAGAGGAGACACATCTAGAGAAAGAGGAATGTAAGTCCGTGTTTAAAAAGTGTAGGTGGATTCAGGATACTCTCTGCTCTGAACAGAGCGGTAGCACGAGAGGGGTGGCCATATTAATTAGAGCTAATGCTGGGATTAGGCTCCTGAAATTCAGATCATTCTGGGAGGTGGCTGGTGGCTTCCTTAACAGCTGGGCAAACTCCCCTTACTTGTGCAGTGTATTACGGCCCTAACCAGGATGCTCCAGGGGCCCTTACGAAACTTAAAACTAGCTTAGTAGAGACGGATGGACCTGTAATATTGGGGGTGATTTTAATTTGATCTTCGATGAAGATCTAGACCGTACCTCTAAAGTAAGATTTACTCCTCCCCAAAAGTCCAGATTGGAACTCAAGAATATTATGAGGGACTTCAATCTTATAGATATCTGGAGACTTAAAAATACAGGAAAAAGGGACTATTATTTTTTACAGCAGAAGATATGGGCACCACTCAAGAATCGATTTTTTTCTATTAGATAAAACTCTCTTCTCAGCAGTGGATACCATATCTTACATCCCGGCTATCCTGTCCGATCACTCTGTTGTCGAGATGGTAATTCAGCTCAAACAACAGATACAGCAGAGGAGGTGGACTTTAGATAGAACACTCCTACTGGAAGAGGGGGTCAGGCAGGATTTAGTAACTCAGTCAGAGGAGTTCTTCAGGATCAACAATGGGTCAGCAAGCAAACAGATAGTATGGGAAACATTCAAAGCCTCCATAAGAGGCTTGCTGAGCACCCTGACAATAAGGAGGAACAAGTTGGAGAGGGCGAAGAAGGATGATCGCCTCCTGAGACTTAAACTAAAGGAACAGGAGCTTCAGAAGGCATCCATAGATCAGTCAGAAACTAGACCTACTCTACAAAAGGAACTAGATATCTTGCGGGCAGAGTACCAAGCAGGGCTCGATAAAATTTTGAAAGCCAGATGGGATGCGAGCAAGCTTCAACTTTTCTCATACGGGGAGAAATGTGGTCGTCTTCTGGCATGGAAAGCCCGAGCAGACAAAACTAGGAACCAGATAGACAGCCTATCCCTGGCTAGTACAGGGCAAATTACATACGACGACAAACTCATTAGAGAAAAAGCCAAAACCTATATGCAATCCCTGTATAGAACTATTCCGTCCCAGAGTCGACAGCAGGCTAGAAACTGGTTGAGCAAAGTGCAGCTCCCTGAATTGTCAGAGGTAGAAAGATCCTTCCTTAGCGCTGAGATAAGGGAAGGAGAGGTGAGGGTTTAGATCTCGAAGATGGTCAATGGCAAAGCGGCAGGCCCCGACGGGCTTCCGGTAGAACTATATAGGGTTGTTATAGACGAAGTCGTTACAGACTTAACGTTATTATTTAATGAAATTCTACTATGGGGGGGCAGGCTCCAAAGTCATGGGCAGAGGCCACAGTCAATTTAATATTGAAGCAGAATAAAGATCTGGGTAAGATAGAGTCGTATAGACAGATTTCTTTATTGAACGTAGACTACAAGATTTTTGCAGGGGTATTAGCGACAAGATTAGCCAAGGTAATTAAATTTATTGTCAATTGCGATCAGAGGGGTTTTATCCCTGAGCGGCAACTCAACGAACTAACGTTTCAAGTCGTTGCTGCAATAGATGTCGCTATCGAGAAAAAGTTGCCCCTGACTATTGTAGCAGTCGATGCCGCCAAGGCGTTTGACCAGGTGGAATGGGAATATTTATGGTTGGCCTTGGCTAATTTTGGCCTCCCTATTAACTTTATAACAGCGATTAAATCCCTATATTGTGCACCGATAGCTAAAATCCTAGTCAACGGCTCTCTCACAGACCAGATATTCATCGCCCGAGGAACTCGACAGGGTTGCTCCTATCACCCCTTTTGTTTAATCTATATATCTAGGGCCTCATTTATGAGGCCTTGCGTGAGTTTTGCGCTTCCGATGCGCCACTTTTTGTGACGCATCGGCGGCGTAAAACATGCCTCCTGATGCGCACTATTTACAAAGTGACGCATCTAAGTAGATGCGTCACTTTGTAAACCCCTGCGCTACATTATACCTGCGTCAGGTATAATGTATGCAGAGGGGGCGTTCACCCGCAAAAAGCCTCGTAATAGTGACGCAGTGAAATCTATGAGATTTCACTGCGTCACTTTTAGGATGCTGTTGCGTCAAAATCTTGCGCCTGCCTCACAGTAGGCGTAAGACTGACGCAAGCCCTTTCACATGGGGCTTTCCCCATGTGAAAGGAAGCATTGCTTGAGTTGCGTCACTTTTGTGACACACTCCAGCAATGCGTCACTTTTGCGCCTACAGATACGTCAGAAATACTGACGTATCTGTAACTCCTTGCGACATGATGCGTCATATTATAAAGATGACGCATCAATCATGTCGCAGGGAGAGCGCAGTGAAAAGTGACGCATTGCTGTTTTCACGCAGCGATGCGTCACTTTTCATAAATGAGGCCCCTAGCCTTTTGTTTGCTTACTCAGGTCGGACCCCCTTATCAAACCATTTAGGATTGCTGATTGAGAACTAAAATTTGCGCTATACGCAGACGACCTGCTGATGTACACCTCAAATCCTGAAGAAGCCCTGCCTAGACTAATACACTTAGCAGAAAGTTTTGGAGAAATCTCAGGGTATACTATCAATAAGGATAAAACAGAGATCATGGAATGGAATCAGGTGGTTGGGACGGCAGGATGCAAAACAAAAATGAGGTATCTGGGAGTCCATTTAGCTAAAAAGATCGAGGACATTCCAAAAATTAAGCTGGATAGGGTTATAAAAGATACCACGGCCCTACTCCATCGTTGGTCATCTCTCCCTTTAAATATCTTCGGGAGGGTGAACTTACTTAAGATGATCATCCTTCCCCAGATTACCTTCCTATTTAACTCTATACCCTTATCCTTTCCCTTGTCAGTAAATAAAAAGCTACAAGGGAAATTGGGATCCTTTATTTGGAACACAAAAGCTCCACGAATAACTTGGAAAAAGCTTAGAAGTCTAAAAACTGGAGGGCTAGCTTTCCCAGACCTATCTGTTTATTGCCATGCGTTCCACTTTAAACATTTTAGACTAATGGCTGGTAAAATTGATCAATCATCTATGGGGCTATTGTTTTTAGCGTTGTTGCAGGATATCCCCCAGGGACAAGATTCTTTCCTGTTTAAGTTTGGGGATCCAAAATTCTTTAAGAAAGTTAGGCTCAAGATTTTGGGGACTGCCGTTAGAAACTGGGCATTTGTTAGGAAGAAGCTTAACATCCCCTACTACGCAGCACAGGCCCCGATATGGGACTCTCCAGGGACACCAGCTTGTCTTGATGATCAACTGTCTCGACCATTGAAGTTGGCAGGGCTGGAATGTTGGGGGGACCTACAGGAAGGACCACAGCTTTTAAGCTGGGATACGCTCTGTAACTTGACGGGGAGAACACTCACCAGGTTTAAATATTAACAGCTATCTGGTTGGTGGTCAACTAGAACCGTGGGCAACAAAATCCCAAACTCCAAATTTGACGCAGTGAACAGGAGTGGAAGGTGGAAAAGTCAAATTGCATATTGGTATTCATCGTTGCTCGAGGAAGACGAAGTGACTGAACCTGAGCTAAAAAAACTTTGGAATAACGATCTAACCATGGATAGCGTAAATTTTAGAGACTTGTGGCTTGACTCCTTTGCTATTTTACAATCAGTAGTCAAACCTGTATGTACAGGGTGTATATAACTCCAAAGAAACTGGCGAAGATTACCAATCTAGAACACTGTTGCCCGAGATGTAGCTATCCCGAAGCGGATGATGTCCATATGTTCGCGGATTGCCCCGAACTAAAAGTCTATTGGGGAAAGATCAGCGACGTCTTGGAAGAGGCTCTCTCTGTGCCCACGGCAATAACCACAACTACCATCTTGTTGGGGCTAAGGGTGGGTTATAATGTAAATGATCCCCTTACAAAATTTGTCTTTTATGTTATTCTCCTTGCAAGGCGCGAAATCTGTAGAGCCTGGAAGGACTCAATCCCCCCCTACCTTCCCGAGCTGTCTACGACAAATCATTTTTACCAGCAAGTCTGATATGGCATGTGATCCCACAAGTTTGGCTAAAGTTTGGGCGGCCCTTGAGGCATGGCAACGCGGATGATTGGTTTTCCAATGATTTATCTGGGGCCTTGTTGGTTCCCTTGACTCCAAAGTAACATAGGGCGCCCACAGAACTGTGAAATGGAGTATGGATGGGAAAGCAGTGGCTACTTGAGGGATCAGGCTTACCTACCTCGCTAATGGCCGATTATAACTACAAGGGCCGGATCAGGATGACCAAACAGCGTAGAGGTTGCCAGTCTCCCATCAAGACTTCCAATGATGGTATATGAGGATTACAATAAAAAAAAAAAAAAAGAACTGAAAGTAACGTGTCTTTGGCTGTGCATCATGGGATACCGAGGGTCTCTGGAGGGTTACCTAAAGGCACGGTACCCATTTACAGACACATAATGGCAGCCTATGGGGCTTGTCTGTCCAACCCTTCCTCTCTATCATGACAAAGGATTTTTGTGAAAGGAGTTTCTCTAGGTGCGAAACGTACCAAAATGTTAAATTTTGATACTTCTGGCTATCCTTTTCACTTCAGAATGAAGTACTGACCAGTGTAGCCTTTCTAACTTCAGGCTGCATTATTTGTCTTTGATTTTCTCTTAAGTGTCAATGTAGGGCTGCAGAAGAAGACAACTTAAGAGACTATTTCGATTGCTCCGGGGTCCCCACACATGGGCGGGACTAATCACATGATTATGACTGTAACAAAGATACCCCTACTACAGAACTGAAGTTACAGGTAAGAAACTACTTCTTTGTTCCCACAAATATAATAGACTCCAGGAAATACTGGATCAGTTCCCCCTTTTAGTCCCCAACCCCTAATTATGAGGAAATTGTGTTCACATTCACTGGATCTGATGAATACATTGTTATACTCAGTTTTCTCTCTATGGAGACAGATTTTCCCCTTCTTATCAAAATCTAGAGACATAGCAGCATGAGTCTTGCCAGTTGCCATAAATTCTCCCCTTTCAGCCCATTTGGGTATCTGGGGTTTTGGTTCAGTGGCCTTTCTATGAAAATCCTGTCTCCTTTCCTCTACTAAATTCAGAAATATCTTCTCTTCTTCATGTAATTTACATGTTAAAGTGTCTTTGTGTGAATCAGCTATATCTTGTTTTCATTGTTAGAACATATTCACCAATGAACTGTGCATCTCTAGTACTAAGTACAGGATTCATTTTTCTTCGTATAGGAATTTCAGAAAAAATGACATCTAAATTAGAATAAAAATACTGTAATCTTCCAGTTCTATAAAACAAACTAGTTAATATACCACATGAAATACTATATGTCAGGGGTAAATGGTGGTAAGTAACTCCTTCAGCTACTGAGGTCGGTAATTTCATTCAGATATAGCAATCACTAACTTGCATTGTCTCTACATAATGTACTAATAGATTAGCAAATACATTCAAATCTGTTTCATTTTTATTTCTAAAGTGATGTAATTCTATCTCATCTGGTGCTTCCAAGTCTACTCTATCTTGTTTGTGGTGCGCTACCTTTCCGTATATACTAGTGTCATTCTGTTTAGCAGCCATCACGTAAGATATTGCTATTGTCAGTCCTAGCCATACTATAAGCACTATTAATACACTACATATGCATATCCTACAGCATGTCTTTATACAATTTATTTTCGAATTTCCAGTAACTCTTGCATCAGACATTTTTTGCTAAGGAGACTTATCCCCTCTTTGTAAACTTTACACAGAATATAACTGTGAATTTTTCAAGTTGGTCTCACTTCTTCGAAAGACTGATCAACAATCAATTCTTCATCACTTTCATCACTGATTTCCAGATTCTCGAAATCTTCAAAGATGACGTAAGTCCATTCAGGACCTTTGAATTTATTGTTCAGTCTTTTCAACCATGGACTTCTTCTTCTTTGAGTGCTTGTTGACGGTTCAGTTGGACTTGTCACTACGTCTACTTGTTCAGGTTCTTCATTTATTGTAACTAGTTGATATTTCAGTCTTTTAACAAAACCAGGCCATCTATCGCATTTTCTGAATCTTTTAGCTGGCACTGTGATTTCTGTTTCTTCAGATGTTCTTTTATTCTCTTTGAGTTGTGGCACAATTTGATTTTCGTCAACTTCAGGTATCCTCTCTATCTGACCTTGTCCAGGGCTTATTATTGTTGACGTTTCTGCCTGGATGGATTCTTCTACGCTAATCTGACCTGGTTCAGGATATTGCTTTTCTGGGCCTGGAATTTGTTCTTGGTCCTGAACTTGTTTGGCTAATCCTGTCTGGTCCTGCACAGCTCTTGCAGTTTCTTGATTGTCTTCTGCCTGTGCGTTTTTTCTAGTACCTATTTGTCCCTCCTCAGACACAGGAGTTCTGGGGGGTGTTTCGTTGGTCTGAGTATATTGCTCTTTCCCCATCTGGTCCTCCTCAAGATTACCATTAGCTTTGATTTCTGTAATCTGAGTACGTTCTTCTATTCCTGTCTAAATATGTTTGTCTTCTGGTTCCTATTCTTATTTCAGGTATGGCGACCACTGGAATCCATTCATCCTGGCTGGTGCTTGGTTGTTCTTCGTAAACTACTTCAGGATCAACTTCTTCAGACCCTTCATCTGCGCATCCTTCAGCCTCAACTTCGTCAGGTTCTGTCCTAGGCAAGATTCTTGGGTGTGATTTTTTATCACTACCCAATCTCCAAGGTTCAAATCATGTGCTGGAGTTGAATGTCTGGCTTCAGCGTCTTCCCCAACCTGGTGACAGATAGAACGCACTTGGTCAGACAACTCTTTGCAGTATTCCAACACTAAATCATCAGATATAGTTAACAGTTGGTGTCGTGGCACACATGCTTGCCTCATTGCCCTTCCCATGAGTATTTCATGGGTACTCAATCCTGTTTTCTTGTCTGGAATGCTTCTGAGTCCCATCCAGACAAGAGGTAAAGCATCAGGCCATTCCAATTAGGTAGATTCACACATCTTTCCCAATCTTGCTTTGATTGTGCCATTCAATTGTTCTACCACTCCAGAAGCCTCTGATCGGTATGCACAGTTCAGCTTTTGCTTAATTTTGAATGCTTCACAAATTAGTCCAATTATTTCATTATTAAAATGTTTTCCTTGGTCTGATTCAATCGTCACTGGAAACCCGAACCAAGGAATGAGCTCTCTTAAAAAGTGCTTTGCCACAGTTAAGCTGTCATTCCTCCAGGTGGGGTATGCTTCTACCCATTTGGAAAATAAACAAACAATGACTAAAACATATTTTAATCCTCGACAAGCAGGTCATTGAATGAAATCAATTTGTAGTCTGATAAATGGGCCTTCTCCCTTACCAATTTACACACACTCAAACCACCTTTTCCTACCAGGGTTCATTCGCTGACAGATCAAGCATCTCTGGCAAAGATCTGCTATGTTCCTGAACCTTGCATTAAACCAATCCTGTCTGAACAAACGGATCATTGCATCTCTGCCTATGTGTGAGTCCCCATGGCACATTCTGGCCATTGGTGCAAGCATACAATCCGATAACCTGGTCTCCCATCTAAGTAAACTATCACACCATCTTCAGGTCTCGTCTGACACCCTATTTTTGCCAATTTTCCTTTTCTTTTGCCTCTCCTTCGTTTTGTAAATCTTTCACTTCCTCCCATGTATTCACTCCTCTCGACAGCATAAGTTGGCAGCTGATTCCACATGCTTCGATTTTCTTGTTTACTGCCATTTTATATCTAGCACAATGTTGGGCCACTTGGTCAGCATATCGATTACCAGCTGTCAATTTGCCATTTCCAGATTGGTGAGCAGCACACTTGACCACAGCCAATTCGTTAGGCAATTGAATTGCTTCAAGTAATTCTTTTACAAATTGTCCATTTTTGATAGGGGTTCCTGAAGAAGTCATGAACTCCCTTTGCATCCCAAGCTGGCCAAAGTCATGCACAACCCCGTAACCACACTGGCTATCAGTGTAAATGGTTACTCTCCAATTTCTCCCAGTAGTTTTGCACGCTTTTATTAAAGCAATCAATTCAGCTGCTTGTGCAGACTTGACTCCTGGTAAATAGGATGCTTCGACTATACCAGATAATGTACACACAGCATAAGCAGCACTTAATCCTTCTTCCTCATGGCGCATACACGAGCCATCTACAACTAGCTCCTGTTCTGGGTTTTTATAGGTTCTTCCTGTATGTCTGCGCAAGGTTTAGTACTGAATTCAGTGGGGTCGATACAATCATGTTCGACTTCTTCCCTTACTTCTTCGAAGTGTGAATTTGGTAACAAGGTTGCTGGATTTAAAACTGTACACATGACTATTGTCACATTTTCTGAACCAACAATAATCATTTCATATTTAGTCATCCGACTAGGTGCTAAATACTGAGTACGTGTTCTGGTTAACAGAATAATGACTGAATGTGGGACATACATTGTTACAGGGTGTCCCATGACAATGGATTTACTTTGCTCAAGACTCAAGCAAGTTGCAGCTAACGCTTTCAGACAACCTGGCATTGCTGATGTCACTGGGTCCAATGTGGTAGCAAAATATGCCACAGACCGTCGCATTAACCCATGGGTCTGGAAGGATTAGAACCGAGAGAGCACAATTGTCTCTTGTGTCACAAAATAGTGCAAATTCTTTAGAATAGTCAGGCATGCCAAATGCTGGAGCTTCACACAGACTGTTACGCAGTTTTAAGAAAACAGTTATGCTTTCATCGTCCCATTCAACTGGATCTTTTGCTTGTTTCTTTGCCAGCAGAATCAATGGTTTAGCTAGCACTGCAAATCCCACAATCCACTGCCTGCAGTAACCTACATCTCCGAGGAACATTCTGATTTCTTTCAGCGTTTGGGGTAGTTTCATGTTTTGAATTATTTTGATTCTTTCAGATGTCACTCTTCTGACCCCTCTTTCTATCTGATGTCCCAGATACTTGAATGAGGTTGTACAGTTTTGCAATTTTTCTGGGGACACCTTATGTCCACCCTTTGCTAAATATTCCAATAATGTAATGGAATCAATCATGCAGTCATTTCTGGTTCTCAATGCTAATAATAGATCATCGATACTGCACTAGAACAGATTGTCCAGGCAGCACTAGTGATTCAAGACACTTTTTCAAAATCTGATTAAAGATGGATGAGCTTTCTGTGTACCCTTGTGGAACACGATTCCAAACGTAAACATGCTCGTCTAATTTGAACGAAAATAAAACCTTGCTGTCTGAATGCAATGGAATAGAAAAGAAGGCATGGCATAAATCAATTACAGTGAACCATCCTGCCCTCCATGGTATTTGATACAGAATCACGGCTGGATTTGATACTACTGGGCAACAGGGGATGACAATTATATTAATTTTACGGAGGTCTTTGACCACCCTGTACTTTCCGTTTGGTTTCTTTAATGCCAATTATAGGTGAATTGCAAGGACTGCTCATTATTTCTTCTAGAATGCCTTGTTCAACCAAACGCTCTATTTCCTTTGCAACACCTGCTTTTATTTCAGGATTCATTTTGTACTGTCGAATATTTGGGTAAACGGCACCTTCTTTTACTGTCACTTTTATGGGATCGACATCTGCCATCAACCCTACTTCTTTTCCAGACAAATCCCACAGATCAGGATTTACAAAGGTTTTTAGTTCTCCTGGTAAATCTTCTACGCTCATCTTTTTAACTTCTGTTTCTTGTCTGGCTAGCATAATTTTATAGACTCCATCTTCATCTGGAGTCTGAATTTCAACACCATTTGGTGTGCAAAAGATTGTGCAGTTCATCTTGCACAATTGATCCCTTCCTAGCAAGTTTACATGGCTAGAATCACACACTACAAACTTGTGCATCTCTCTAAAATTACTGATATAAACATCCATTGGTTCTGTGACAGGGGTCCTAATTTGTTTATTAGAAACGCCCACTACTTGGATCGCTTCTCCCGAGAGGGGTAGGTTTGGAATGTCTGCACTACTGTCCAATAAAAAGGTAACATAATTTCCCTCCACTTTTCCCTCAATGTAAGGACCTGACTGATCTACAGGTAAGGATGCGGCAAGTACGCATTCCTCTTCCCCCCTCTCAGGCGCGTCAGTAATCTTCTTTTTCGAAAAATGTGTCCTGCAAAAGAAACTGTGGTGTTACCGTATTTTTCTTACCACTTCCCTCCCGAAATTCGGTGTCCCTACTGTATTTGGCTTGACTCACAAAATCTGGCGTGGGGGCTTGAGGTAACTGATTCTGTATTATATGTTGCGGTTGTCTCATTGACTCCTCATTCTGCGTCTGTGGATTTAAATTTTGTTTTTGGACATTATTATTCTGTACTACCTTACATTCGTTTCTCCAATGCCCCAATTTTCCGCACCCGTGACAGGGAAACTTTTCCTTTGCCTCTTCTTTACTAATTTTTCCTCTGGGGTTGCCCCCACTACTTTCACCTTGGCCTTCCCCTCTTTTCTGATTATTTGCTTGCTGACTTAACTGAAGTTCCTGTTGTTCTGCCATTTTCACTTGAGCCCACATTACCTTTTCTTCTAATTTCTTTAGCTTATTATCAATTTCATCCTCACAGTATTTTTCATACTTGAGAATCTCGTCGGCAGGCTTCGCTTGCCAACATAATTTATGTTCCTTAATTGTTTGGGAGAGTTCTGATTTTAGTCCAGACACAAAACGATATATAAAATGTGTCATGTCCTTATTATCAATGTTTCCTAAACCACTGTACTGTTTAAATACCTGCAATAGGCAGTTCATAATATGCATGTACAAATTCATCCTTATTTTGAGTGGTTCTGTCTATTTTAGTCCAGTTTGTTTCTTTTAGAGGAGTTTTACCTTTAAGTAAGTTATTACTTGATTATACTTTTTCATTACCTCTTCTGACGGGGCTCCTGTCTTTGGATCTCTAGGGTATTCATCATTTGGACAATCTACTGTAATTTTACACTCGGTCCACAAATCAGCTGGAACAACAATATCAAATAAGCCATCTAAATCGTTTAACAGTACCTTTGACACTTTCACAAACCTTTCAACTTGCCGGTACCATTCTCCAGGTTTTTCTCTAAGCTTTGGGAAGTCATTAGTAAATGATAAATTATACTGTCGGGACCATGGGACATGTACATAACCTCCTCCTGGCACTTCTCTCATCGGACACAAGCATTCGACTTTCTCTGTTTCTTTTAGAAAATACTCTGATGTAGTTTTATTTGCCTGTGCCTTTTCCTTTGTCCATCTAGCTTTCCATTTGTCTAGATCTCCCCATTTTTGCAACAACGACAGCAATTCCTTTATTTGCAATTTACGTCCTGAGACATTCATGTTTTCCAAATCTTTGTCAGAAAATTCAGCTCTATAGTTTCTGTAATACCTTTGATTTGCCAATGTCAATTCCCATCTCGGAAGCCAAATTCATTAACTTTTCAAGGTATATTTTTGTATTTCGAGTAATACTTCTGCATATAAACAATAATTCATCTTCATTGAAAGAATTTAGCCTTTCCAATCCCACATTTCATGCTACCATTTCTTCTAATTCTACCCTTAATTTTAAAATGTCCAATACCTTTGGCTGTGATTTTGGCTTTTCTATATCTCGGGTCTATCTTTCTAATTCGTCAGGGCTTACTACGGTTGCACTTCTCGTTCCTGAAGGTGTACTTCTTTTGAGCACCGGGGAGTATTTTTCCTGATTGATTCACTCACTGGTTCTTGTATAGGTAAATCCATTAAGGATATCACTGACTCGCACTCTTGCCTGGTCATCAATTATTAAGGTTTCTTTCCTAGACTGTACTATGGGTGTAGTCAGAACGGGAGTTTTAGGACTAGTTTGCTTATCTCCATATAAAAGAACTACAGGACCTATAGTTACTGGTATTGTCTGGGCTTCAGGACTCGTATTTAATTGGATGATTTTCTGAATTAACTCACTACGCTGTTTAACGCTTCTTTCTCTCTTTCTTGTAATACCTTTTCCAATGAGGTTTCATGTATAAAATGCAGAACCAAAGGTGGTTGTAAGAATGGAGCACTAGTAATAGGTTTATTAGTTTCTTCTTGATAAGGGGGCGGATTTTTCATTAACAATTCATCTAAATAATCATCATCCGAATCACCACCACTAGTCATTAAACATTTTGTTTTGTCATTACATTTACTTCCAGTCGGTTCTTCTGTGGTAAAAAACAGGATATAATCCTTCCACAAGAATAGACTGTCTCCATTGTTTCATTTGTTTATCTGGAGTATCTATCGGAAATGGGGGATATAATCTGCTAAAACTTCTGTCACCTCGAGATCTTTTTCTCTCAAAAGCCCCTGTCTCCCACTCTTCTAGGGCTTCTTATTGCATTAATCTTGGTCTGGGGTCTAATTCATTCATGCAAATTTGCATATTGTGCAATATTCTTCCATTAAAAGTACCATATTGGGGAAATGCTAATATGCCATCGTCTTTGGAGTATTCAATCCAATTTTCTAACCACACATAAGTGTGGTAGCCTTTTTCTACCATCATGTATGATGCTGGCGTCTTTGGCGGTGGAATTATAATTCCTTCTCTTGTTTTTACTGGTTTATCTTTTTTAAAGTAATTCTTGATTTTCTGCATAAACAACAATTTTCGTTTTTCTCCGTACATGTTATATGGTCTTCCTCTAATACTCTGTTCTTGGGCAAAACCTAAATATTTTCAATCTGGACGATTTCCTACGATTGCTGGATCTAAATGCTATATATACCGCTATTTAATTTTCTACAAATTTCAATTCTTTTATTTATTTACTTTGCAGAAATATTTCTCAAATACCAATGCGTCTCTTATTTTCATTGGCCAATAAGGTTTTGACTTAGAAGTAGCGGTAACAAGTCAAAATATCCAATTCAAAATATAGAATTACCAAATTATCGAAGTCAAAATATATAATGGACAAAATATCGAATGGACAGAATATAGTGGTGAAAAATATAGAATTGAAGGTAAGTAATTTAATATCGAATAGTAATTTTTACCCCTACGCTATCCAACGCTTTCCCTACTGTTGCACTCTCTGGAGTGGGAATAGTAATTTTTACCCCTACGCTATCCAACGCTTTCCCTACTGTTGCACTCTCCGGAGTGGGAATAGTAATTTTTACCCCTACGCTATCCAACACTTTCCCTACTGTTGCAGTCACTGGAGTGGTAATAGTAAATGTTATATTTATTATTTCATTAATTTTAAATTACTTTTAAGACATTTTTAAAAATTCGATATTTTGACTAACTATATTTTTTAAACTATATTTTTGATTCGATATTTTTGTACTTACCTGTTTGTAGATAGGAATTCGATATTTTTGCATTCTATATTTTTTCTTCGATATTTTGGTAATTCTATATTTGTGAATTCGATATTATGTCAGTGATCCCAAGTAGCATCAACTAATGATTGCGCGGCTTTTCTGTGTCGTGAGTCTCACTTTCTGCACTCACCTGTCCTTTACAACTATCTCACGGTTACACACCCGCTGTTTCTACCAATCCCAGCATGGCTCTCTATGACGTCAGTGGAGCACCCGCTACTGACTCCCTCCTTTGCAAGGTAATATGACAATTCAATTCTTTTTCAATTTAAATGCACATACTATTATTAAACAACATAGAAACATTTGCTACTGTGCCTGATTGCCTAAATTCAAAGAAAAGATGATTTATTTCACAATTAGTAAACCCAGTTCCGTCTACTCTTCATGCACTGCGAGTAAACAATCTTCCGCTTACTCTTCACTTCATCAAAAATAACCTGTTACTCCTTCAGTATAACCCTTTCTAGGTGATATATGACCAAAGTTTCACCAGCGAACTTCTTTGCTACCAGTCACTCTCACTTTTATACTAGAAAAATAATCCCTAACTAGTGCTACAGGTTTTACCTAACTTCCACACCTTTCCCATCAAGGGAAGTAACTTGGCAACAGTATGGCTTCCATTTACCAACCACTTTCAGTATCCTGGAATATTCCAAACAACATTTAACAGTGCAAGCGGATATTGGTTAGTACATAAAATCAATAAACAATCAATAATCAGTACGCAACTAACTACCTATCTTTAACTAAATCCTAACCATCATACTGCTACCAGAAAAGTATACTGATGGCGCGCGGGACCACTAGCTCAATTTACCATACTCACCTGGGCCCATATACATTCACACTTTGAGCTAGCAGTCCTGCGTTCTACTATTGCCAATCAGTACTTTGAGTCCTTTTAGGACTTATACCTATAAACCATGACTTACCAATCCTTGTCACCTATGCTATAAGTCCTACGGATCGAAAAGGGTGTTAGCATAATGA